>NC_064631.1:413625207-414875207 GCF_023864275.1 Schistocerca cancellata
TCCTTGTGCTAGTTAGCTACCATTATGTGTGTCAGATGAGTCGAAGTGTTGGGAGAGCAACGTTTTAGCGCTCGAGTTCATTCGTGGAATTCAAGGTGTATTTAATTTAGTCGAATCCTGAGTTTCATCACGTAACACTAAATGGAAATGGATACTTCATCTGAAATCGCTCCATTTTGCACGTAATGTTTCGTGGTTCGCATTTGACTTAGAGTGGACAGTTGTACACTTTAAAAAATCTGATACCCTTTTCCGACGATAATAAAAACGCCTATTTATCCCCACAGTTTTAATAATAGAGATGAGTTCATATGGTGAGCTGGGTAATGCGCTTATCACCAGTGCACGAACAGGCCGATAATGTCCTTCCTAACCAGTCGTGCAGTATTAGTAATGTAGAATAACATATTCTGCCTACCTACCGTAACCTACCATGTTATGACAGATGCCTTCTCAAAAAATGTTCAGATGTGAGTGAAATCTTATCAGACTTAAGTGCTAAGGTCATCAGTCCCTAAGCTTACACACTACTTAACATAAATTATCCTAAGGACAAACACACACACCCATGCCCGAGTAGGACTCGAACCTCCGCCGGGACCAGCGGCACAGGATGCCTTCTGGAGGGTCAGGTATGGCGTTATACGATCGTAGTTATCCGCTGGAGCTCTTCCAAAAGATGCTGCTGTGGAAGCTCAACGAATAGGCAACCTTCCTATGGAGCAAATTCATGTAGCTGCACGTCTATAAACTCTAGAGGGTCATAATTTCTGGGCTGTTCTTAATCAAACAGCAGTTTGTATTGTCAAACAAAATTGAATCAACCTTAAAAAGCGTAAACTTTTTTTTTCAAAGTGCGTGGAACAGTGAAAGCCTTGGGTATATGCAGTGTCTAATTACATTAATGTAACAATCTGTCAAAAGCCTGAACAACCACCTTCAAGCGCGGGCCGCTGCGAGGCGTAAGGAAGAGAGCCCAGTACTCTCTGGAGGATACCGACAGGGATGCGGAGCCATGCCGACTCCAGTGCGTAGTCCAGCTGTCCTAGGTATCTCCGTTGTGGATCCATGGCACGAACAGCCCGATCGAGGTGGACCCACAGATTCTCGACTGTGTTTAAATCCGGTGAGTTTGGTGGCTTGTAAAGTTCGGCAAACTCATCCTGGTGCTGTTAGAACCACACACGTACACTGCTAGCTCTGTGATAAGTTGTATTCTCCTGCTTTTAGATGCCTTTAGGGATGGATATGGTGCTCAACGACAGATTCGTACTTGTGTTGATCCACAGTCTTCCAGAATGACTAGGTCGGCCAGGGAGTACCCACTCCGGCCTGGACCCCACCGAGATTGTTGCAGATAGTCTGCTTTCAGATGTTTCACGATGTACACGCCGACGACCTTCTGTAAGATGGAACAGGATTCATCTGAAAAGGCCAACTGTCGCCACTCGATTGACGTCCACTTGCGGTATTGGTGAGCAAATTCGATCCTTCGTCGTCGATGGACAGTAGTCAGCATGTTTGCGTGAACCGGGCATCTGATGCAGAAGCCAATATTCAGCAAATTTCGCTGAACGGTCTTTGAGGACAGCGTTAGCATTCCCTTAGTCCATCTGGGCAGTCAGTTGCTCAACAGTTGCACATCTGTTTGCACGTACGAGGGCCGTTTGAAAGATCCGTGCAAAGTCCGAGAGATGGCACCACCGGCGTGTACCGAGGTCATGTTTAGTTAGTAGCATCTTTGGAAAGAACGCACACCAAGTTTCAGCCATATTCGTCTATTTCTTTGTGTTTGGCATTCGTGTGAATCAAGGAAGTCGAGTGATTGCAAAAAATGGACGAAGAAGAATCTCATGAGGTGACTAATCATTACTTTATGAAAGGCAAAACGCGTCAGGAGACCAAAGAGAAGCTTGATAAACATTACGGTGACTCTGGACCTTAGATTAGAACAGTTTATAAGTGGTTTCTAAATTTTCGTAGTGGTCACATGGGGACAAGTGATGCTGAACGTTCTGGACGCCCTGTGGAGGTTACGACTCCAGAAATCATTGACAAAATCCATGATATGGTGATGGATGACAGAGGAGTTAAGGTGCGTCAGACTGCTAGTGCTGTGGGCATCTCGAATGAACGGGTACATAATATTCTGCATAAACATTTTGACATGTGAAAGCTATCCGCATGGGTTCCGCGATTGCTCACGCTTGATCAAAAATGGAATCGTGTGAAGTGTTGGAAACAAGGATACATTACTATAATCCTGAGACCAAACAACAATCTAAACAATGACTTACCAAGGGAGAATCTGCACCGAAAGGTCGAAGACCAGTCCTTCGGCTGGAAAGGTTATGGCGACTGTCATTTGGGATTCGCAAGGGATACTCCTCATCGACTATCTGGAAAAGATTAAAGCTATTACAGGTGCATATTATTCATCGTTATTCGACGGTTTGAAAACCGAGTTGCAAGAAAAACGCCGGCGATTGGACCGCAGAAAAGTTCTTTTCCATCACGACAATGCACCAGCACACGCCAGAGCAGTTGTGGTCGCAAAATTAATGGAAATTGGTCCCAACTCGTTTCACAGTCCCCCCTATTCTCCAGACGTGGCTATGTCGGACTACTATTTGATTCCCAATTTCAAGAAATGGCTGGCGGGACTAAGACTTTATTCAAACGAGGAGGTTACTGCAGCAACTAATAGCTATTTTGGAGACTTGGACAAATCCTATTATTTGGAAGGAAGCAACAAATTAGAACAGCGTTGGACGAAGTGTATAAGTCTCCTTTTAGACTATGTCGAAAAACAAAAAAGGTTTACGCCAAACACGTAAGTAGTTTTTATTTTTGCACAGACTTTCCAATCTCCCCTCGTACACATCTCCACCGCCGTCGTTCGTTCCTGTCATCTACGACCTGCGGTGAACCACAGTTACCTCGGTGCTGGTTTTGTATAACGTCATTTAGTCGTCCACGGTATATCTTAAATACGGCAGCACGCGATATGCTTACAAACGTAACCGTCAAGGTAATTCTGCTAGCCTTGCGTCGAAAGCCGATGACCATGTCATTTTGGAGGTCAGATGAATCGCTCCGTTTTCGAATTACAGCGATTGCACTGTGTGCCGCTTCCTCCCGACACATTTTACGTACCCTCCTCCGGTAGTTCTGCCACTGCCGTTTGCGAGCGGCTGTTGCACTTTAACGTCTAACATAGGCGGCTGATACGTTAATGTGACTGGGTCTGGCAGATGCGCGGCTCCGTAGTTTCGGTTAGCAGCAGCAGCAGCAGCACCAGGGAACGCCTGGAGCCTGGCTCGCTGTGCGCCAACAGGCGGCGCGCAGCGTTGGACTCCCCTGGTTCGAGCCGTCCAATTATCCCGGGCCGGAATTCTCATTGCAGCGCGCTAATCCTGCATAAGCTGCGCAGCCGGCGACGCTCATATTATGGGCCGTGCGCTCTCCGCTGGCGCGCGTCCCGCCCGCGTCTGCGTGCGGTGCGTAGGCGACGCCTCCGACGTTTCAATAACGTTTCAGTTACCACCAACAATAGCGCTATGATTTACTGATAGCCGGGAGGCGATACAAAAAAGAAAAAAAACAATGATTTGTTGCAAATATGGAGAAGAATCTCCAGTATCAGTAATTACGTAGCTTTGGCCTGTGTAATACATTTGTATATAGTAGCGCTTTACAAAAGCAGTAAAGTGTTGCAGAGACATTAATAAACGAGAATTTTTTTCACTTCTATACCCATCATTCCACTCTGTCATGATACAGTAACAAGGGTTCACGGTTCGGAAATCAGAAAACAGGCTCTGTTGCAAATATTTCGTTAGTAATGACGCGTTTCACAAATCTTCAGATTACCTGCAGCAAGTAACAACAATCTTGTTTCAAATGTTTGTTCGTGAACCCTAAAAATTTTTAAGTCATTTTCTTTTTCACCTTTTTCCTCCATCCTCTACCTCCACATGTTTACCATCTCCCATCCTTCCCCCTCTCGTCCCTTCTCCTTCTCTGTTCATTTACACTGACATTACAGTCCATCTTAATAGTTGCCAGTCACTGAAATAGTTTATTTTTTGTGTCACCACTAGTTCATCCACTTTTAAATTTTAAGAATATTTTTATCGTGTCCCTTCATTTTTAAATGGCTCTGTTTAGTATTTACGTCATTTCAATCCCTGCTGACTATCAGCGCCACCACTCGGTGCCTTTATTAACTTGCGTTCTCACGTCGGTATTGTTTGTGGCCCACTCGCTTCGGCATGTAAGTGGTCTAGAGCGGTATTAGTTAACCACTGTGGTACATGACTGTGAGCGCTATCCTATGTTTGCACCACATATTGCCGTGGCATGGTGAGCACCTCTCTTGGTTCCTAATCTCGAGCGTATGCGGATTTAATTTGTCATTAATGTTGTAAAATTACGCCTAAACTTAGAGGTATTCACTTTCCATTCAATAAAGCCATATTTGACGACTGAGGTTTTTGCTTTAACGCAGTCGTATCAATGGCCTTCGAATATGACTAACAACTCTGAGTTGTTCAAGGCAAGTGAATTACATTAGTTCTCACCTTTAGCTTAGCTATCTTATTAATCGGCGCTAGACGGCTCCGCTAATAAACTGCCATGTAACAATATTGATTTTATTGTAGATGATCTGAACATGCACTAACTGCTCGAAACGCTTGCAACAGACATTGTTTTCTCTTAACCGGAACTGAAAGTTTTCGGGAAATTACTTTCGATTTAGGACGTCACGATCAATTTGTTTCCAAGCATACGAGATAATCATGTATTATAAACATTATAATACAGGATCGGTCATAAAACGTGAACCAAAATGGAAACTAAAGCAATGTGTTTTCAGCTTGTAACAGAACGGTTCTGTCATATGTTTATACGTAGCACTAACTGAATGCTTATGAAGAATTAGGACTGAGTTAGTATGTTTGTTCTTCTTTATATAAGTGCGGCTGCAATGAATTTGGCAAACCAACACCATCATTACAATTTCATCCATACTCAAATTACTGTTTTCATACACTGTCATATTACTATGTTAACAGTGCTACTTCGATGGGATGTAACCGAATTGTTGGTAGTCGTTTTTAACTTATTTTACATAAATGGGCATGAATTAGAAATAATATGCCCCACACACAAGTATTCGAATTGGCGGACAGATTTTAAAGTTCACACAACGCCAGATTTTGCATTTGAGCTATAACTCGTCATACGAAAAATATAAGGGAAAGAAACTGAAATCAATCCGTGCACATTACATTCGCAGCCATTCGCTATGACTTATGTACATCACATTATTTCGTACTTCAACAATGGTTCAGGTACAATCAAGATAGTGCATCTAATATTTCAGTGGGTAATTAAAATTTTAAATTAGGTTATGGCTGTATTAAATGGTAGAGGGCAGTGGGTCTACGTAAATTTAAGTTCAACCTAGTGCTCAGTTTTAGAACCACGTGAAGGAATGAACTCTACAGACAATCATATGCAGTTTCCTGGCATTTTTTCTGTTGTAAGCCATAAGGCTGTGCTTTGTAGTGTGTTTGCAAATATTCATAGTTCTACATGTTTAACTGCTGTATAATATATTTAAACTATTTGGAACATAATGTTACTTCTTCTGTTACACTACTTTATGGTGAGTAAAATTCTGTATATTCGTGAAAACTAGTTACATCTCGTGTTGACGGTGTAACTTTCCTGATTAGAAAAAGTTTATTTGTTGTGAACTAAACCTGGGCTGCCTTCCTACTTTAACCTTCGTGTGTCTGTGTTGTTGTCCTGAATAGTGCAAGTGGTAAAATTACAGAAAAGCTATCTGAGGCGCCAAACTATCTCAGTCTGACAACTGTATACCTATTTTGCAATTAAGTTGCACCAAATAAATTAGAAACCCAATACTGTAAAGTAAATGAGCTGTACCGTGAAACTCTGCGTTCTGCAGTGCAGTCAACAGTACCGCCATGGTGACGTCACAATATGTGTCATTCAGTTTCAATGCACAAAGCTAACAGAATAAAAATTGTACATAAAAATACAAATTATAGTAATACACAAATATAACGCTGCATGTGATTTAAAACTGCACTTTATGTAAACATTACTGTCATTAATTTTGAAATACAACACCAAACTATGAATGACCCTATTGTATCCTGATCGATGTAAAACTGACACCAACAAATTTTATTTGGCTTACCTGCGGCAACGGAAATTCGGTACTGATCAAAGACGTGGACATAAAAGGGCAGCACAGTAACAAACTAGCTAATGAAAAGAAAGCCTTGCGCAGTGCTTTGCAAAGACGCGCACCTATACTAAGTAGATGGTGCTTTACTTCGAGCCACCATTGTTCCGCTTGGGGGCTTTCACAGTAAATGTGAACTGGTGTGGTGTGTGGTGGCCCTCAACTACGTACCCTGCGACGCAGAGTTGCAATATTAAAAGTTTTGACTTGTTTCATTGTCTAGGGGCTGAGATACGTAGTTGTCGCATTATAGGCCAAATACTACTGAGTCTACAGTATACAATAATAATACACAAATATATTGGATGGTCTAAGGTTTATATCGCTCGGAAATTGCGAATTATGAATGTAACATACAAATTTATAAATGAAAAATTGCAATTAAATAAAATCTGCAGGTACTAACTTAATGACTTTAAAGGGTGAGTACGATAGTAGGAGTACTTTTGAGAATGCGGTATATTTCTGCAAAATACTTATTGGTGTTGATGGTCCAGCATTAAGTAAAATATAAGTTGTATAACAAAGAAACAATAGACTCCTACTGCACGTAATTAGTTATGAATAGCAACACAGCTCACGAGATATTCACTTCTAAATGCACACTACGTCTTCACTGTAGAAACCACGGAAGTCTCACAAGTGCACCAGTCGGCATTCCAAAGTATTTCTAACTCCCGCGACCACGCGCAAACCACTCCCCACTCTCCAAGTCTTTCCTCCGACTCCCGTCGCACCAACACGTCCAGCGCTTTCCGTGTCATCTCCCGTACTCTCCAGAACTGCCTGTTCCGAACTTCGGTAGTCGCCTCCCTTAGTAACGAGCGCTGTGATTGGCTAGAGCGCCCCCTCCACGTCTCTAAGTTAAAGTACACTCACAAACATAAAACGCATACGAAATACAGGGGTTACATTTAAATAACTTGAAATTAAATAAATATTCCTACGGCTGGACCATAAACACATTATTGAATACATAAACAAATTAAATAAACATATATCAAAGGAATAGAACTAAAGGTAGGCCAGTAGCCTAATGTCTCCGTGCTTTCTAAAACACAGCAAACGTGTAACCTATTTCTTCATGAATAGTATTTATCGGATATAGACTAAGGCATAGATGAATAAACGTGTTTATAAGCATGCTGCTACCGTTTTTTCGTATAACTGTACTTATGGCCTGACGCGATCGATAGTAATCTGCAACTTTGACCTCCAATAACTCATGTACTATTCAAGTTACATGCCTGTAATTCATACCAATTTAGGTTTACACTAATAGCTTTCTAAAGACACGGCGATCGACAAAATCGGATGAAGCGTTTATATTTTGGAAATTCGTTGCTGTGTGCTACTTGTATAATTTAGTCAGGTACTAAACTTTAAACTAATGAAGATATTGAAAATCTAATTACACCATCAGAATCGTCGTGAAAATAATGTTAATGTACATGTTTCTTTTTGAAGTATCATGATTCATCTGGCTACCATTAATTTCTATACGAATTGCGAAATGTCTGCCATTAAGATTTCACAAAGTCCGCCATCTTTGGTACTCCCGGCGTGTCTCCTTCGTCAAACCAGCGTCACAGAGGAATTTTCAACCACGTGGCAGGACCATGCGCTGTGGCTACCCCTCTCGTCCGGCTAACGTCCGCCACCACGTGTTTGCTGCCGAGCGCCACAATTCGCCCGTTACGTCACACGCTAAATGCAACATGGCGACACACAAAATAAAAAAAATGTACAATTGTACAATTTTAAATTGTTAAATGAATGAAAACCATATTGTGAATACTGAAAGTCATTCTTTGACAATTACTTTTTATAAAAAATATTACTCTGCCATACTAGTCGTAAGACATATGAACTGTAACTTTGCTTAGTCGTGCCTAAATAATGAAGCTAACTAACCGTAATCAATAAAGGAAAAACTCACTCTGACTTACCCTTTGTCGAACACGTAAGAACTTAAGAGCAGGCAAACACAGCAGCAGCAACAGTACCTGGAAAACTTTTCTCAAATTAGTATTTACCAAATCATATTTTCCAATTCATCATCCCATATATCTTTATATCTACTGTCTGCAATCTGTTTCCCACCACTTCGTAGCTTTACCAACACCCAGCTCATACTAGCTTCTTTTAGAATACTACAGCAACGACAATACGACTAGCAGTCAAAGATGACATTGCTTGTACTCAAATTCTGTGTGGCCTTACATATCGACTTCTGAAATCTTCTGTTTGAAAATACCCTTTACACAGAAATCAAGTAATTAGAGGCTATCTCACTTTTCTTCAATACCAAAAATAGACTAAAAATCTTACAACGTTCAAGTTAAGCTTCGTCACTCATGTACCATCTTGTAACTTGAAACATAAGGCCTACTTCCATGGGAATGCGTGATATTTGCAATTTAACAGTGTTTCTTTAATGTCTTAACAATTTTCCATCTCTAGAGAATGGAAATAAGTATTGGTCGAAAGTCGATAAAGAGAGAGAAATTCTTGAAAGGAAATGGATAGTTATTTACGAACCTTTAAATAGCCAGCATAAGGACATATAATTTTTTTTTCAAATTCCTAGACAAGGTATTATTTAACCAACACTGTTCATATAGTAAAGTACATTGTATCCTCTACAGAACACAATAGCGGCGGTGCTGTATTTTTTTAGCAAAACCTTTTTCGAGCATTGTATTTCAAAATTTATTCTTCTTGTTTCAAATGTCATTTTCCAACCTCCTTACCATTGTTGTTACTCACGGTCTTTTGGTATACACTCATGACGACGCCTCGCGCATTGTCACTTATGGTTACTTCATTGGTGGTTGAATGAACCGTAGTTGACACGCTAAGGTGGTAGTCGTGTCTGTTTTGTGCTTTTCTTTTCATTCTCTGATAGTATCTGTGTTTGTTTCTGAGGGGGGGTGGGGGGGTTGGACTATCTTAACTATTGAATAGATGGATGTATAAACTGCGGAAAACTCTCCCAACATTGAGATTATAACAGAACCAACTGCCGTAGGTTCAGCATACAGGTCAAATGTGCGCCTGGCTAATTGAATATATACAATGTCCCCATTCCTCTGTCTCATGTCCCCTACTCTGTGTCTCTTCATCCATCTCTCATGTTAACCCACTTCGCGTTACGTTACCTGATCACATCGATTGTCCAGGTGGCATCAGCACGCAGTATTGAGTTATCAGAGGCTCGAGCACTTTGATCTTCGAGCCTGGACACGACCAACGACTCTCTCGTGCCACGATACGTCAACTTCAGTGTTACACTGTCAATGCAAACTACGTCATCTAGCAGGGTGAATGGCTTGACCAATGTTTCTGTACTCGTTGTTATAGGCGTTTTTTCTCTCTGTTTGCGCCGCAATTTCGCGGCATCTGTATTTCAGAGGTTAATTCGTTTACTCATTCAAGTGTGTCTCAGTATCAGTGACGTTTCCAAATGACAAGTCATAAAAGACAAGTCAAAAAGAAGCAGTCTAAAGAAACGACGAGATATAGGAATTTGCGTCTTACTGCTTTGAGTTACACTTCGCCGTCATGTTTTCGTAACCTCCTTTCCGTGCTGCCACACCTTATCCTCAAGCCACCATCAGGCTGTTTAGCCAAGAGTCCTGTAGTCTCAGCTGTACTCCATGTCTTCCAAGCCAAAATGTTAGCATCTGGAAATGCTTCAAGGCCACCATAGTATGCGTGGAACACAAACGGGACGGATTGGCGCATCTTGGTAGCAGCTCTGAACTTCCTCTGTTGGCTATGGTTTGAGTTGAGCGGCCAGGGTAAGGATGACTTCCCCAAACTTACGATTTCTTGTGGATTCGATGCAACGATGTCGCACCGCCGTCCGCCATTTTCAGAACAAAAAGTGATATTAAACACCAATAAGCAGCTTACTGTAACTCTTTTTCTCATTTACATGTTACACAATGTAGCACGTTTGTTTGAATACAATGTAAGAGTGTATTAACTGTTCAGTAACCTAACTAGGCAGCATGTGCTTGGCCGCTACATTGAGATGACACTCCGGATTGACGTAATTGTTTAGAATTTTGGTAGTTGCTAAAATGTTTGCAATTTAGTTGGGTCAGAAAGTAACGAAGGCGATCTTAATTGAAAGATTTTACTTTAAGGTTCTAAGTTGAATACCAATCCTCTCCGTTATATCTTATGAAATGACAGAATTTATTAGCAGTGTAATGATCCGTACGGTGGATGGGGACGCCAAATACTGTTGGTGCAGTTTGAGAGGAATGGACCACCTACCACAGTACGTCGTCTCCCACGTTCCTTCCATTCCACTTCCATCAGTAACAACACAGAGACTGTACAGCAAAATCACATCCAAAGCTTTCAAACAATATTATTACATTTACAGACAAGTTTACGATGAGCTGGACGAGGACTATTACCAGCCATCTTCAGCTGCATCTTACCAAGAAACCATATTCGAAACAGAATTACCGAAACCCAGTGTAAGTGCAGTACTGACTGCTAACAGCCAATCCTTTGCGGTACAACACAGAATCGGATTCGGGAGGGCGAGATTAGCTGTTCGAATAAAAAAAAATTTGGGGATACGAACCTATAGTGTCGAGCGAAGTAAACTTGTATGAAAGGACATTGAATTATATGTCGTTATATCTGCCTCACTGTTTCGTTTCTTTGAGTTGTTCTTTATTCTATTTTGTGCCTGCTGTACATTTGGTGTGCGATACGTCTTTGCATGATCCTTACTACTTCCAGACATTTCATAAATTTAAAACGTGACATTGAAACACGAAATATGATAACACGCGTAGAGTGTGAAAAGTTATAAATGAAAATCTGTTATTTAAGACCATCTTTATCATTTTCTTTGACGGTATGTTATCCATTTGAAATTTTTGTTATTTTTGCTGGGTTGAAGCTCTTTTTTTCGGTGTTGTATACATCATTAATTGTAGGCACATACAAGAGAAAAATTATTATAGATCAGAATTTATCAACACACGTGCAAACCGAAGTATATGCTGCGATAATACCGTTTTACTGGTACTCAGCAGCTTCTCGAAGTAGTACAGTTTTCTGAATTTTGTATAATGCCTGTTGTTTTTAAAATTATCATTGAATAAACTCACGGAAAGGTATTCATTTCCATCATTTTGTTGTAAGTTCGGTTGTCACATTATTTCAAGGATGCTATAGATGTACAGGTGAAACATTGCAATGTTAATACTATGATAATGGAACCCAAGTAATGTACACATTTAGCGCTTCATTAATTATGACGTAATACATTACAACAATAGATTTTTAAAAAATGATACACAGATTTCACTTACATGGACTTCAATTAAATGGCAGCGTTCTATAATTGTTTAACGTACTCAATGTTGTTTGGTAATTGATGCATTGATGCGTAGTATCGATAACTATCTTTGGCGCTCGATAGGCCTGGAACCCTCCTCTTTGTACGCGTGTGTTTTCTCATCTGGGTGCTTGACGTCAGCGATCCAGGATGTGTTCGTTTTGTACATCCTTATAACGTTTTCGCTTTGATGATGCAGCCCATTGACAGGTACAAAACGGGAGTGTCTTGAAACTGTCGGAGAACATTTTTTTACCTTTGGAGAAATTGTGCTAAATAATACCGATAACATCTAAAACATTTGCTTCCCGACCTTTCATATTGTAATATAACCGAGTGTCACTCATGAAGATCAATATCACCAATTAATGAAACCCATGTAAAAAGATTTGCCAGTTCCCTTTTGTTGAAAAATGGCGTAAATTATTAATTAATGACGCCTTGGTAAGTCAGAAAAGTCTTTCAAAAACAAAAATCGGTAAAAATACAAATAATTATAGTTTGAATAAAATTAGTAACAAAATAATGTAAATACTATGTTATCGGGGAACTAAAACTGTATTTTCTGAACTTTTTCTATCATGATTTATTTTGTGAAGGTAATTTCAGACATTTACTTGGTGATTCGTATTGAAGCTTTACAACTGCGCTGAATTTTAATTCATGAAAAATTTATGAATTATTGAAACATTGATTCTGTCATATTTAAATGCAGAGTTGTTGAGTATTTTCCGTGTGCTTAAATATTAGTGTGATGTTACGCAATTCTGGGAGTAACAGAGTTCTCACCATGTAGAATTTTTTCGTTATGAATATTTGCACTTTTTATGTTTATTACATTTGCCTTTCTTTAGTACATTAAACCTCAGCTGGCATTCCTCCCTATTAATTCGTGCACTGTTTTCAGTTGGTTTCGCTTGCAAATATCATTTTCGTCAGGAGGCGTTCATTCAGATGAGTTACGTAATAACTTCCTGTTCTGATAACCAAATGATTAATGAACACAGTTTGCCCAATAGGAATGGTGACTGAATTTAGATACAACCTCACTGATATGCTATGAGTTACTCAAATTTTCGTAGTATATTTATTTACCTTGTTTATGTTTGATTGGCCCTACCACTTGACGTAGGAAGAAGGTGAAGTAAGATATTTGTACAATTTTCGTCCTTATTACTTACTGATTTGTATATCATTGCTGTAATGTTTTGATCTGATTAGGCTCACGCGATCACGACGTTTTGCACAGCCGATTAGAATGGGTCAGTTTATCAATGCGGCTCACCCTTAGCGTCTGATGTACAAGCAAGATACTCAACATTTGAAATCGTAACAGATTTAACTGGTGCTGAGACACTCTCAGTGGAAGTGTACTGTGAAATTTAAACGTACTCTATGTGATCAAAAGTATCTGGACACCTCCAAAAACATAAGTTTTACATATTATGTGCATTGTGCTGCCACCTACTGCCAGGTACTCCATATCAGTGACCTCAGCAGTCATTAGACATCGTGAGAGAGCAGAACTGGGCACCCCGCGGAGCTCAGGGACTTCGAACGTTATCAGCTGATTGGATGCCACTTGTGTCATACGTCAGTACAACACATTTCCACACTCCTAGACATTCCTAGGTCCACTGTTTCTGATGTGACAGTGAAGTGGAAACGCGAAGGGACACAGACAGCACAAAAGCGTACAGGCCGACCTCGTCTGTTGACTGCCAGAGACCGCCAACAGTGAAGAGGGTCGTAATGTGTACTAGGCAGACATCTATCCAAACCACCACACAGGAATTCCAAACCCCGTCGGCATTCACTGCAAGTACTGTGAAAGTTACGCGGGAGGTGAGAATACTTGGATTTCATGGTCGAGCGGCTGTTCATAAGCTACACATCACGCCGGTAAATGCCAAACGACGCCTCGCTTGGTGTAAGGTGCTTAAACATTGGACCATTGAACAGGGGAAAAACGTTGTGTGGAGTGACAAATCACGGTACACAATGCATCGATACGATGGCAGGGTGTGGGTTTGGCGCATGCACGGTGAACGTCATCTGCCGGCGATTGTAGTGCCAACAGTAAAATTTCGAGGCGGGGGTGTTATGGTGTGTTCGTGTTTTTAATGGAGGGGGCTTCCACCCCTTATTGTTTGCGTGGCACTGTCGCAGCACAGATCTAAACTGATGTTTTAAGCACCATCTTCCTTCCCACTATTGAAAACAATTCGGGGATGGCGATTGCGTCTTTCAACACGATCGCGCATCTGTTCATAATGCACGGCCTGTGGCAGAGTGGTTACACGACAATAACATCCCTTTGATGAACTGGCCTGCACAGAGGTCTTATCTGAATCCTATAGAACACCTTTGGGATGTTTCGGAACCCCGACTTCGTGCCAGGCCTCACCGCCGACATCGATACCTCTCCTTAGTGCAGCGCTCTGCGAAGAATGTGCTGCCATTCCCCAAGAAACCTTCAGCACCTGATTAAACGTGTACCGGCGAGAGTGGAAACTGTCATCAAGGCAAAGGGTGGGCCAACACCATACTGAATTCCAGCTTCACCGATGGAGGGCGCCACGAACTTGCAAATCATTTTCAGCCTGGTGTCCGGATACTTTTGATCACATAGTGTATTTCATTCATCCTTGTGACGTACAGAAATCATGATTGAGTGAGATACCGGTACAACGTCCGTGTGTGATTGGTATCACCAGCGTTGATTACTGTATACAGTTACTATTATTTTACATGGTAATGAAATGACAGAAAAGCTAATCAATTTTGTGATCCGCTTTTCATCTTCAATGTGTCCTAACATACTAGCTGCTGAGTACGTCTAGAATTTCATAACTTTTAATGTAGGATGTGGAGGAATTTTATTTGATATTAACAGGGACAATGGTTACGTCCTGACCACAGATTGAATAGGGTCTTGGCCACAGAAAACCTGCAAGGAACTGTAGCAAACAGCGGAATATAGCAAGGGATACTCCAGCATCCGTAAACAACGAAGCGATCTATAGCAAGCGTTACAAGAGAGAGAAATGGATATGCTATTCCAGGTTTCAGTTCATTTAACATTATTATCATTCTACAACAATTGTTTTCCGCCCGTGGCAGCTGCGTGATCAACGCGACGGAATGTCATACCTACCGGCCCGGGTTCGATTCCCGGCTGTCACGGAGATTTTCTTCGCTTAGGGACTGGATGTTGTGTTGGTCTTATCATCATCATTGCGTCCCCTTCGACACGCAAGTCACCGAAGTGGCGTCAACTCGAAAGATTTGTATCAGGCAAACCGTCTACCCGACGGGAGGCTCTAGCCACATGACATTTCCATTTACCACATTTGTTGGACGAAACTTCTAATGAAGTGTGATTTCAGGTTGACGAGTGGAGAAACAGAACGGGAAAAATTTACAATAACAGTTACAAGTAAGTTTTTAAACTTATACTGTGTCCCAACATTTTCAGACTGCCGCTCCCGACGTTGCCTCACCGAAACACCTTAGGTTTAGGAGTGCAATAAAGTGTGTTACGCTATTTTCCTGCGTTACCATCGGAACAATTTGCTTAGGAGGAGAAGAGAGAGCGCAACGCACCAAGTACGTAGTAGATACTGATTCTTTGGCTATTCCATTAAAACATTCGTGGAACCAGTTCGATGAATAAAATGGTACAAAAGAATTTCTCAACATATGCCGTAGTTCGTATTACAGCATGAAGATGCAAACTAATTTTTTAAGATAATTTACAATTGAAATTGTATCACAATGACAGCCATACCAGCACCTGTCATGTCCAATCAGACTGAAAGTGTTTCAGTTAATTTTCTATATTTCGTTGTCAAAATGTAGTAGTTTCGATGAAACATGAGATCAACAATGCGAAAGCATTTACAGCAAATGTGAGACGCTACTTGATCTTTTTCATACATGAAAACTATTTGTCTTCGTAGTATATGAATTCGCATGTCGCTTTGGCAATTAGGGGCACAAACGCGATTGTTAAATAATAATTGAACACTGTTTCTCATTATGCAAGCATCCTTCGTTTAATCAAGAATGAAGGTCAGATTTACACGCCTTCCAAAATGAAAATAAAATGTGGAAAAAGGACATGCATTCTTTCAACTTTCGTGGTACATGTGACATGTAGTTAATGTATTAGATTTGTATTTGACTGGTCTATAAATTTTAGAATTATCAGAGAATTTAAAGACAGGGCGAGGTGAACCCAAAAGACGCAGAAGAGATCCTGAACAACTCATGTACTTCCAGTCTTCATCAATATTATTGTGTATCATGATTGTGAAGTATAATTGACTGTAGCTCTAACAGGTAGGCAGCGCCCTGTTTTACTAACTTATGAGCGCCAAAATAGGTAGGATGCACACTGCATTAAACATAGACTGCTTACGCAAGTTATTTCAACGTGTTGTTACTAAGAAGCACAACAGCTGTATTAAGGCACATTTATTATGACATAACCGTTTTTATCCAGTGAACTACGTCACACCGCAAGACCTTACGTTGGTTACCTGATTGGAGGATTTTCACCTAATGAAACCGTTCGAGACAGATTAAATATACCTTAATATACGTGTGGTGGCTCTTATTCATATTAACATGTACCAACTGTGGAGCCCTAGGTGATCAACGTTATTTTCAATGTTATATCGACAGATAAACAACCTATCAATAAGTTCAGAATAGATTTTCTGATTTCGGTGACCAAATTGGAAATGGTAAAGCACAAAAAGAAATCTCACGAGAAGAATTACAAACTATTCCTCAAATGAAATAATTTGGTTCAAATGGCGCTATAGGACTTAACATCTGAGGTCATCAGTTCCCTAGAATTTAGAACTACTTAAACCTAACTAACCTAAGGACATCACACACATCCATGCCCGAGGCAGGATTCGAACCTGCGACCGTCGCGGTCGCGCGGTTCCAGACTGAAGCGCCTAGAACCGCTCGGCCTGAAATTATTTGCTGCTACCAATTCACTAGAGAGTGAGTGCACGACGCGAAAACACCTAATAATTAACTATGAGGCCTAAGAGAACAGTAAGTGAATGATGTATAAACCATATGAACATATAAAAATGAAACAGGAAACAAAGCTTATAATCCGTGTGAGTGTTGATGTACTCTCCAAAGGAAACAAAGGCTATAATCCGTCACGACATCGACGCACGCTAATCATACTATTATACTCGACTATCATTTTATTCTCAAAAGGCACTAATTTACTTTCTTTGGTGGCCTTTCGTAGCGAAATGCTACGCACAGTGCTATAAATCGAATCAGGAATAACTGTCCTGACACAGCAAGCATAGTATTCGCAATGACTACTATGAGTCAGAGTCCTTGTGCAGTGCACTAATTCGAGTAGGCAGCACAAATTCCTAATGCTTATCAACTTCATCCAAGTCCCTTTGTAGTTTTCAGTCACTGTTAACTTTACTAGCATTCAATGATTAAAAAGTCAGAAAATTCCGAATGAGCAACTTCCGAATAGGTATATATATATAAAAAATTGGTAACACCGAACACACTCAAATAAGTGCAACACTCTCGCCAATCTATTCTTACCAACAACCTAATCCAACCAGCTACGAACATCAGAAGAGCCATACACCACCTCTGCTTTATCGTTCCTCAACTTTGTCACTTGACTACTATTGTATTCATGTCTGATTATGTTCTAGACCAGTTTTCGAATACATTTACAATTCTTTTAACTTACTTCATTTTTAAATAATTAAGACATACAGGGCTACTATAAATGATTCATTCGTTTTCTAAGATCTATCTTTTTCAAAGTATTCCACATACAAGCACCGATGAGGGGTTTCCATTGTTTTTGGAATATGAAATTCCCGGAGACAGCAGTCAGTTGTGGCAATAATCAGAACTGAAACATATCGATGTAAGGAGTACCCGTCATAGTCTTCTCACAGAAGAAAAACATTCCGTTTAGCTACATCTGTGACATTACACAGAACACATTAACCTTCGGCGAATCTCATTCAGTTTCGTGAGGATTTTCCACGTCCCATGGTCTCTCGTCATGGCGATTTACTTTTACATGTAAACGGAAGGTTGCTTCGTAGCTGAATATCAGCTTGCAAGCGAAATGTTCCTTCTCAAGTGCATACTGCTTTCTGATGCACAATTAAAGGCTCCAACCATAATCTTTCAGTTTTAATTGCAGTACTAGTTGCAGGCGGTACGATCTGAAACATAGCCGAGTCGAAAAATCTTCCACACAGTTTGCTGCGTGCGCGTACCGTTACTTTTTTTCCCCCTCGATTGCATCCGACAATCTGTTTGATAGTTACTTCACCGTTCATAGAGAAAACTAATGTCGCTAAATTGTGGACACAAACGCTCAATGCTCTGTTTTTGTGTCGATCCTTTCCCACAATTCCTCCTGAATGCTCGCTGCACTGTTGTAAGAGATAAACTTCTCGTATATGCCACTACGCGTTTTTAAAGCTAAACCTTTGAAAACTGGTGTGTGGCTTCTCGGCTGGAGATGAAAAATACCGTTTCCGTAAATTCGACTCCTCAGGGGGGGGGGGGAGGGGGGAATAGGACCAGAGTGATTCAGTGACTCACTGTCTCATCGTTGCCAATTCCAAAACCCTAAGAATGGAAACTCCAAGTTTTGAGAGGTTGTAAATCTTTTTGTGTAGGCATCGTCTAAGAAGGGTTTGTCCAAAATTCCACTCCCAAGAGGGTGAAATAAGGGATGAAAGACTTTTGAAAGCCTGTCGCCATTAAGGGAATTTTGAAGCTAGAACTACGAAAATCGGTATTTGGTTTCTCAGTCAGAAAACAAAAAAGATGTGTACCAGCATTTTTGTGAATTCAATGACTAAGGAAGTGAAATAGTGGGTGGAGGATTTTTTTAAAGTAAATAATTACCAAACAACTACTGGAGGATTTTTAATGCTACATATATGAGCATTGACTTATCACTTGGAAAGAAAAAAAATACGCGTTTCAGAGTTTCTGAAATTTCAGACACTAAAGGAGTGCAAAACGGGATGAAAATTTTTAAGAAAATACTTTGTTACATTAAAAAAAGTTGTAAGTTAAATTTATGAAAATTGGTATTGCCCTTCTCGATTAGATAGAAAGAAATAGTTGTTAGAGGATGAAAGTTGCTATGGAAATATCTCCACAAGAACGCAAAAGGTGTTCTTTGGTCAGAAGTACATTCGAAAAAGACCATGATTATATGGCCTTAATTAAGCTTAGAAGGTGCTGCAATTTGTGAGTAACACAAAATTCGATGAAATAAAAACAAAAAAATCTCTGCAGGCCATACAATCTACGCGAGGGAAACAGCGGACTCTAAGCTAATTTACATATAAGACCCATTGGTTTTAATGTCACAACACGAGGCAGGAATTTATTATTAACCACTATTTCGACGGTGCATGCAGAGCTGCCATTACAAATGGTTTTCTTTGCAGTCATTCTGGGCTAGATGTTGTATAATATATTGCAGCACGATTGATCTTATCAGACAGTACTGAACATGTTTTAATATCCTCATTTCAGTCTCAGTGCTACCTACGTTTGAGAAAACACTCATGCTCATAAATTAAGGATAATGCTGATACATGGTGAAACAACGCTCTGGTGGATGGCTTGCGGGTTTAAATCACCTCGGGGTATAACCATGCTGTGCATTTGACCTGCGGTCGTCGCACGTGGCGCTGGCAGAAGTCCACATACGCAGAGGTGTATTGGTGCATGTCAGGGTACGGCGCAGCGAGTAAGTGTGCAGACGTTTACAGACGATCTAATGGCGACTGTATGTTGAAAATGGCTCAAAGAACACATACAACACATATTGATGACGTTATAAGGGTTGGAATAGTAGGGCGACTGGAGGCTGGTCAAGCACAGCAGGTCGTAGCACGGAACCTCCGTGTGCCACAAAGTGTGATCACAAGATTAGGGCAACGATTCCAGCAGACAGGAAACGTGTCCAGGCGCTACAATACGGGACGTCCACAGTGTACAACACCACAAGGAGACCAATATCTCACCACTAGTGCCCGCAGACGGCCACGGAGTACTACAGTTAGCCTTGCTCGGGATCTTTCTGCAGCCACTGGAACAGTTGTCACCAGACACACAGTCTGCAGACGACTGAACAGACATGGTTCATTCGACCGGAGACCTGCAAGTTGCATTCCACTGACCCCTGATCACAGGAGACGCCTTAAAGTCTGGTGTCAGGAACACAGTACATGGTCTTTGGTACAGTGGTCCCAGGTTATGTTCACGGAGTCCGGGTATAGTCTGAACAATGTTTCTCGCCGGCGTGAACCAGGAACCAGATACCTATCCCTTAATGTCCTTGAAAGGGACGTTTATGGAGATCGTGTTTTGATGGTGTGGGTTGGGATTATGATTGGTGCACCCACACTCCTGCATGTCTTTGACAGAGGAACTGTAACAGGTCAGGTGTATCGGGACGTCATTTTGCACCAGTATGTCCGCCTTTTCAGGGGTGCAGAGGGTTCCACCTTCCTCCTGTTGGATGATAACGCACGGTCCCACCGAGCTGCCATCGTGGAGGAGAACCTTGAAACAGAAGATATCATGCGACTGGAGTGGCCTGCCTGTTCTCCAGATTCACGCCACATCGATCACGTCTGGGATGCTCTCGGTCTGGCCGTGCGGTTCTGGGCGCTACAGTCTGGAGCCGAGCGACCGCTACGGTCGCAGGTTCGAATCCTGCCTCGGTCATGGATGTGTGTGATGTCCTTAGGTTAGTTAGGATTAATTAGTTCTAAGTTCTAGGTGACTGATAACCTCAGAAGTCGCATAGTGCTCAGAGCCATTTGAACTATGCTCTCGGTCGACGTATCGCTGCACGTCTTCAAAGCCCTATGACACTTCAGGAGCTCCAACAGGCACTGGTGCAAGAATGGGAGGGTATACCCCAGCAGCTGCTCGACCACCTGATCCAGAGTATGTCAACCCGTTGTATGGCCTGTGTACGTGTGCATGGTGATCATGTCCCGTATTTATGTCGGGGTACATGCGCAGGGAACAGTGGCGTTTTGTAGCACATGTCTTTCCGGACGGTTTTCTCAACTTATCAGCAATACCCTTGACTTACAGATCTGCGTCGTGTGTGTTCCCTATATGCCTATGCTATTAGTACCAGTTTTGTGTAGTGCCACGTTTAATTTATTAATTTATGAGCATGAGTGTAGAACAGTGTGCGTCTAAGAAGGTAGGTCCGTAACCCAACATGGGCAGAGAAAAGCGGAGAATACTAAAGTGCGCTACAATTTCCTCTGTCATTCTGTCTCTGTTTCTGTCCCACACCAGAAGCTGAGAAGTTCTATCCTCGGACAACTGACAACAATTGAGAACGTTGCACGTAGCGTTGTTTCTGCTTCACGCATACAAAATAAATGAACATGAAACTACAGTACCCACCTATCGTCGTGTAATGCTGCATTTGGTTTATATATTCCCTGTTTAACTTTAATTAATATAAAGCTTTACATTTTAACAGTGAAATCTACTTCGGATATGTGCACTGTATACAATGTTCACAGTTAACATTTCTGCAGAATCTTAATGTTCGAAACAGATTCTGCAAAGTCGTTCCTCAATATCTTCCAGTACCATCTGCAAATGTAATACGTATGCCTGTTTCGTGACACAGGTAATCCTGTCGTATGCTAGAGGTGCATCTAATTATTGAAATAATGGTTAGAGTCATGTAAGAAATAATGAGCTATTGCTGGATTTTTATTTTTCCTGTGGATGAGTTGCGCTCCTTCTATGATGTAATTAATCAAGATTATGGAGTAATAAGAAATAATTAGGAAGTTGATATCTGCAAACATTTGTAAAGTCTTTCGTTTTGTAGGACGTTCAAGTAAACTCAATACAATTATTGTTTAAAAAAATAGTTATGTAGTCATTACTGTCAAATTAAGAGCTTATGCCTGTAGATTATTTCTCAAAACCAAAGTTTGATATCTTTGATGGTCTCAAAAGAAAGAGAAGTCAGTGATATGAAATAGTGTTGAATAAAATCCAAAAGCCATATATAACGTAGACCACGCATGTCCCTATCTCTGCCATGTTAAGGCTTGAGATCAATATCTAAGTCACGTGATTTGGGGCAGAAAGCCGAGTTCTGGTCATTAGGCGCTGTGTGAAGTGGACCTGACGTTGCAGTTTTTCTCATTTCTAGCCGAAATCAAGCACTGATTTTGACAATTCAGCGAACTGTAGTGCTACTGTTACACATGCAATAGTGCAGTTAACCTAGTTTCTCTGAAAATCCTGATAAGAAAAGGTTATCGTTTTTGCGTGCAGTCGAATGGAAACGCACTGACAGCCGTTTTAACTAGCGACTGAATCACTGTTCTGTAACGAATATTTTTTTTCTGGGATGAATTCTTGTAGTTCACGACTTACACAAGAGTGGAAAACAAAATAACCATTTCGTATCTGGCATTATTTTTTTAACGATTGCACGAGAATATTTGTGAACTGTTTTACCATGCTTTTTAAAGAAAGGAAATTCGTTTATTGGCATAATGTCAGGTATTTACACAAAATAAGAGCTTATATTTTCTATTTGCTTAATCCAGTACAGATACCGTAACAATATCAAGATAGGAAGTGCAATATATTGTTTATATTTATATAATGAGCTAGATATTAACAACGTGTCGTCTGGAGACCTTAGTCATTTATCAAGTTTTACATGCAGGACCTATATCCATCCTAACTTTCAACACATGGAAATACCTGTCAAGGACTTGGAAAAAGTTTCCTTTCATAATTGAGATTTTCATCCGTTTGAGAAGTGTGTATGGTAAAAAGACGACTTCCCTGGCCGTATATGAAGCTCTTCAATTGTATTGTTAATACAAAGCACAAGATTTGATATGTAACAAAATTACACTATAGATGGAGAACTCAGTGGAATGTGTAGTGAGTCAATATGTACTGTAACAACAACGAAATTGCAGACAATGTGTATTACCGTTAATGTACCTACATCTATACTGCACGGTTATAATCTCTACCTACAGCAGATAATTAATTAAAGCAAAAAGAAAGTTCTAATTTTGAAAAAGCTGCTGTATCCACAGTTGCACTAAATATTTGCTGTTTGCCTCCCACTGGTAGCTTAATACCAAACTTATTACCCTTGAATTTTTCAGACAAAATAGTTACTTATATGTACAAAAACGGACTCTTGCTTGTAGTGTATTACTATTTACCATACAGCTTACAACATACTTTCGTACCTACCAAGTAACAAACAGAGCTTTTTAATTATTGACCCTAGATCTTCAAATAAAAAAAGAGTAGCTAATTTAAGTACAGCTTTCTTTTGCATTAGCAGAAATTCTCAATGTCTGGCTTTATGTAAGATTGGAGCTTCCTGAATACTATACCTTTGCAACGGAATCCATTACTCCTCTCGGAACACTGGGCAAAACTGCAAAGAGCGCATGAAAATGATTTTGATAGCCTAGTATTGTTCTATGTACAAGGCTGTTAGGCTGTAAATTTATTTTGTCTGTAAGAAAAACCATTAAGGAGTACAGGTAATGAGCAATAAGAATTCCAAGAGCCTTAAAATCCATGCTGCACAATGTGTAGTTATCTGCTTTACACAGTAATCTTGCTGCTCACTTCTGGTAAACAGACACTATATACTACACATGCCAAAATACTTTGTTTACTTACAGTGCCTTGCCCCAGAGGATTCATTTACAGCTGAGTGAAAATATGCTAACACTAATGCCTAACACCCCCCCCCCCTACCCAAAACAAACATCATTTACATGAGCATCAATGTCCCCTCTAAACACTTTATACAGACATTACTCAAGCTTGATATCACTGTGTTTGTCTTCATAGTACTGTATGGTTCTTCTAGATGAACTGCTCTCTTGGAAGAATAAAGTAAATAACCTTTTTAAAGAGGATCATTATCAATATCATAAGTTCTTTAGGTGATGCAACAGGCTATATTAGCAGTATAAGTTGCAGCTTCTTCTGGTAAAGTTATAGGGGGGAGTACATTTCTGATGACAACATTTTGTCTTCTGATCTGGTGTCTAAAAGTTGAACAGAATTCTAAAATCAGCGGTTAACACAAAAGAAAAGTGAAATTACTGATGGCAACAATACAAGTTCTTAATTTATCATAGAAAAGCAGCACTTATGCGTAACGTATATCCTTCAGCTTTATTTAATCCAATTTTTACTGCAGTCGAAACTCTATATGAGGGGGAAGAAGGAAAAAAATAGTTCAGTCACCTTAAAAATTAAGATGATAACACAGTTTTATGAAACAGAAATTTGGAGACTGATATTCTGAATTACAAATTCAAACAAATTTAAGACAATAATTTCTTACTTGTCAGGAACAGAGATTAAGAAACATACCGATAAGGTTTACAGAATGGGACCCAAATTTATTAATTTACTTCACACAAACAAAATCAAGAACTACAGTTCAGTGGCAGAAATCGGTCATCTGCAGTTGTAGGAGCCACCACACGTGTATGTAATTCTACTTTCAAAACAACGATAAAATCATTGATTATTAAAGAAAGCTATTTTGTGTTGACACCTCTATTCAGAGAATGGTGAAGCTCCTTGCTGTGGATTCTCACTTCATCATGTAGTCTTATTTTATATTATTCAAAGAGTAAAGCTTTTTTTCAATTGATTAATGTGATTATCGAGGGGAGGACTGTTTGAAACATGTATATCCACCTGAAGGAAAACATCATCCCTTATTTCCTGCAAAGCTGAGGTAACTAATTTCTAAAAAAGCGTTTTCACATTAGAAACGGACATTTTTCTAACATTTTGTGTCCCATTTTGAGCACATAAACCTGATCATTGGATAAGTAGATAAGCCCCCTCTGTTTATTCTGCTCGAGATACCGGTAACAGAAATTTTAGAGCATCGTGAAATTGGCCAAATGTGGCACTTCGGCTCCTTGTTCAGTTTCGCAGCCAAATACGAAGTGTAAGAAACTGGATGAGATATGTAAACATAGTAGTAGTATATTAA
The DNA here is from genome assembly GCF_023864275.1 of Schistocerca cancellata. NCBI lineage: Eukaryota > Metazoa > Arthropoda > Insecta > Orthoptera > Acrididae > Schistocerca > Schistocerca cancellata. The sequence goes on from NC_064631.1 coordinate 413,649,973, forward strand.
AATGGCAGAGCAATCAGCACTAGCAGATGTGGCAATCTGAATGTGTACAAAAAAATTCTCGGAAGCAGCTTCAGATAGCTAGATTGAAGTTCTGATCCTCCGCGACTTATCGCAGCATTAAAAAAACACTTCCAGCGGGTCTTGAGTGAGTTTATATGCCAATACGAAATTCCTTCGTGGTGCATATCTACTTCTGAAAGTATCATACATAACTAAAGATAAATGTCGATAGTTAATTATAGCTATAAACCAGTTCTTGTTGAGTGAATCAGTTAAGTTCCCTCATGAGATCCTTTTAAGTTGAACTGGCAGTCTTTCACTTGATTTAGATACCGGAAACACTAAGTGGCAAAATTCATAAAGCATAAACGCTTATTTTGCGTAAAAGCCGGACCTTCAGGTTATAAATGGATTTTATTTCTTATATAAAAGAATAACAAAACATTTACACATTTTGTTGAGGAATCGCGATAAAAGTAATGTTGCCTGCCAAAATGATATTTTGTGTTCCGCTCTTATGGTAACAGTGTAAAAAAAGGCTTACAGTGCAACAAAGACTAGTATTCACTGAAGAATTGTAGTTTTGTTGCTTGTAAATATAACTGTGAGTACGTTTCACCTGGCCACATGTAAAGACGATAATCATGGCATTAATGTTAGGGATTTCGGAAAATTCAGGTCATCTGCGCTGCTAAATGTGTAACAGCTAAAAGGCAAATTGTTTAACTGTTCAAATCAATGCTTGATTTCAGCTATAGATTATCAAAACTGTAACTGTCAACTGCACTCCTCATAGAGCGTAATAACAAAAACTTGCGTCCTAATATAGAACTTGACTATTAATTATGGGAAATTAAGCCATACTTATTTGAGTTGTGAATCACAATGAAGAAGAAAAACTTGGGTTTGCTTAGGAAGTAGAAGGCACTTCATGATGAAAACAAAGCATTCATAAGAGCTTGTAACTTACATCGCAACTCCCCTGATGAACCTTAGAACTTGCCGTAGGTGGGGAGGCTTGCGTGCGCCAGCGATACAGATGGCCTGACCGTAGGTGCAGCCACAACGGAGGGGTATCTGTTGAGAGGCCAGACAAACGTGTGGTTCCTGAAGAGGGGCAGCAGCTTATTCAGTAGTTGCAGGAGCAACAGTCTGGATGATTGACTGATCTGGCCTTGTAACACTAACCAAAACAGCCTTGCTGTGCAGGTACTGCGAACGGCTGAAAGCAAGGGGAAACTACAGCCGTAGTCTTTCCCGAGGGCATGCAGCTTAACTGTACGGTTAAATAATGATGACGTCCTCTTGGGTAAAATATTCCGGAGGTAAAATAGTCCCCCATTCGGATCTCAGGGCGGGGACTACACAAGACGACGTCGTTCTCAGGAGAAAGAAAACTGGCGTTCTACGGATCGGAGCGTGGAATGTCAGATCCCTTAATCGGGCAGGTAGGTTAGAAAATTTAAAAAGGGAAATGGGTAGGTTAAAGTTAGATGTAGTGGGAAATAGCAACGTTCGGTAGCAGGAGGAAAAAGACTTTTGGTCAGGCAAATACAGGGTTATAAGTACAAAATCAAAAGGGGTAATGCAGGAGTAGGTTTAATAATGAATAAAAAAAATAGGAGTGCGGGTAAGCTACTACAAACAGAATAGTGAACGCATTATTGTGCCCAAGATAGACAAGAAGCCCATGCCTACTACAGAAGTACAAGTTTATATGCCCACTAGCTCTGCAGATGACGAAGAAATTGATGAAATGTATGCTGAGATAAAAGAAATTATTCAGGTAGTGAAGGGAGACGAAAGTTTAATAGTCATGGGAGACTGGAATTCGAGAGTAGGAAAAGGGAGAGAAGGATACATAGTAGGTGAATTTGGATAGGGGGTAAGAAATGAAAGAGGAAGCCACCTGGTAGAATTTTGCACAAAGCATAATTTACTCATAGCCAACACTTGGTTGAAGAATCGTAAAAGAAGGTTGTATACATGGAAGATACCTGGAGATCCTAGAAGGTATCAGATAGATTATATAATGGTAAAACAGATATTTAGGAACCAGGTTTTAAATTGTAAGACATTTCCAGGGGCAGATGTGGACTCTGGCCACAATTTATTGGTTATAAACTGTAGATTAAAACTGAAGAAACTGCAAAAAGGTGGGAAATTAAGGAGATGGGACCTGGATAAACTGACTAAACCAGAGATTGTACAAAGTTTCAGGGAGAGCATAAGGGAACAATTGACAGGAATGGGGGAAAGAAATACAGTAGAACAACCAAGAATGGGTAGCTCTGAGGGATGAAGTAGTGAAGGCAGCAGAGGATCAAGTAGGTAAAATGACGAGGGCAAGTAGAAATCCTTGGGTAACAGAAGAAATATTGAATTTAATTGATGAAAGAAGAAAATATAAAAATACAGTAAATGAAGCAGGCAAAAAGGAATACAAGCGTCTCAAAAATGAGATCGACAGGAAGTTCAAAATGGCTAAGCAGGGATGGCTAGAGGAAAAATGTAAGGATGTAGAGGCTTATCTCACTAGGGGTAAGATACATACTGCCTACAGGAAAATTAAAGAGACCTTTGGAGATCAGAGAACCACTTGTATGAATATCAAGAGCTCAGATGGAAACCCAGTTCTAAGCATAGATGGGAAAGCAGAAAGGTGGAAGGAGTATATTGAGGCTCAATACAGGGGCGATGTACTTGAGGAAAATATTATGGAAATGGAAGAGGATGTAGATGAAGATGAAATGGGAGATACGATACTGCGTGAAGAGTTTGACAGAGTACTGAAAGACCTGAGTCGAAACAAGGGCCCGGGAGTAGACAAAATTCCATTAGAATTTCTGACGGTCTTGGGAGAGCCAGTCCTGACAAAAATGTAGACTGGCAATGGCAAGGAAAGCGTTTCTGAAGAAGAGAAATTTGCTAACATCGAGTATAAATTTAAGTGTCAGGAAGTCGTTTCTGAAAGTGTTTGTATGGAGTGTAACCACGTATGGAAGTGAAACATAGACGATAAATAGTTTGTACAAGAAGAGAATAGAAGCTTTCGAAATGTGGTTCCACAGAAGAATGCTGAAGATTAGTTGGGTAGATCACATAACTAATGAGGAGGTATTGAATAGGATTGGGGAGAAGATGAGTTTGTGGCTCAACTTGACAAGAAGAAGTGACCGGTTGGTAGGACATGTTCTGAGGCATCAGGGGATCACAAATTTAGCATTGGAGGGCAGTGTGGGTAAAACTCGTAGAGGGAGACCAAGAGATGAATACACTAAGCAGATTCAGAAGCATTTAGGTTGCAGTAAGTACTGGCAGATGAAGAAGCTCGCACAGGATAGAGTAGCATGGAGAGCTGCATCAGACCAGTCTCAGGACTGAAGACCACAAAAACAACAACATTTAAGCTAAGGTAACTGGAGAAAAAGCTCTGGCTGATATCAGTTAAATTCTAGCTTACATAACCGTCAATGCTATTGCTATAGAGTTACGGTGATGAACGAAGAACATTGGTTTTTTAGGCCTCTTATCCTGAGACAAATTAAAACGCACTAACGACCTCATGGGCTCCACTTACCGAAATGCAGATCAATGAGTCTCTTTTAGAGCTAACTTTTATTAAATTGTGTTGAATGTGTTACGTATAACATCGATTTTCTGATCTCTTACACGTGTTGCATAACTGTAACGGTCAATTAACCATCCATCTTCTGCAAGAGCTACTGCTGACATTGTCTCACATTGTCGCTTCTGCACAACCGATGATCCACACAATGGAGATACGTACGTCATCTGAGCGTCGGTTGGCGTGGTAGCTGTTTGATGTTTGCGTAATAATTAATTTCCCTCTGATGATCGTGACATTCGATCATCCCTATGATTAACTGTCTGGAACGTTAGTTAATAAAAAGAAGAGCACACATTGGTCTTTTGATGTCCTGTTCGCCGCGCCGATGAGTAACTGGACCTGTTCACTGTGGTAATGTTGTGCCAGTCCTCTTTAGTGTCCCTGACAATCTTTGCTCCCCTTTAGCACATTATTAAACCTGCTGCTTTGTTTACGAAGCCAACATTTTCGTCACCTCATATATTGATGGGTTTCATATCTCTGTTTACTCAAATATCCAACTACGAATACATGATCAGTCATTATTTTGTATAAAAATTAAATTTATATTACCTACATAGGTCGCTTCAAATACTTTACACGCCTTACGAAGCCCATGAAACAACGCGTCACTGGTATCTAAACAATGTACGGTATTATTACAATCGTACAGTAGCCAGCGACCGTTATTCTAGGGAGTTGTAGAAACGCAGTAGACAATGGTAACAAGAAGCACTATATGAAGCTCCACACATGCGATTCGAGTAATATAAGCATTTCATGTGATAATTTTTTTTCTTTTTATAGTTGCTGGCTATCGACTGATGACACGAAAATATTAACGAAATCATTGCGTGTGCACATTACAAAGACCATGTGTATGAGTACTGGAATCTCGTTTCTACTAAAATATTTCTTTTAAAACAATGTTTACATCATATGACATTTCCCAAATTGATGGAATGTTTCACAAAGTGTAGAAGAAACACGATCTCAATTTTGACAAATCTTTGTGGCTGGTTGCTGTCCTAATACCATCAACATTTGTCTTGAAACAACAGCCACGGTCTCCATCATGTCATCATATGACAAAATTGCATAAAGCTTTAGGCAATTAACAAATGACAGAATATTATGTTTCTCTAATACTACAATTATTGGAAAATAACTGTATACGATCATAAGGAATATCTACTATCCTGTTTGAATTTATGATTAATAAAACGTTCTCTGTTCTGGTTGCAGGTCCGTTCATTTTCAGGCTACTCCTGATCGTATCAAGTATTTATCATCAGCTTCGTTCTAATTCTGTGCTATACAAAAATCGATCGCTCTAAAATTTGTTCCAGTGCTGGTCTATTAGCCACTATTTTTTGCATCATATTAACCATTGCAATCTCATGCAGTCAAAAACTTTCTATCATGTGACGTAACTGATTATCAGTATTCTCCTAGAAGAAACTAATAAGAAATCTCACAATTAATTAAAAAACCAGCTGTGACTCGTGTAAAGTTACGATATCGTCATAGATCTCAGATTTCATCTCACATTTTTATTAAAGGACGATCATTGAAACTATTTCTATTGAATGAATATCTAAATTGGCCCCTGAACGAAGTGCCCCTTTCGTGTAGCTGTTTGATTGAGAAAATACTATAAAATACTAAGTTGATCAGAATAATATTATTATGTTCAAGCGGCTAACTTTACAGACACTCAATGCGGGAAACTTTGTAGAAGTGGGTGAGGATTGTGCGCCTCGGTTGCGATAAATTTTGAAGTGAAACGCAAGTTACTAATGTGTTCATTTATTTTTAAGTTCATATTTCTGACTGACATTTTTTGAGTTATTCTGAGTTTTGGTTTAAAATTTCAGAAAAATTTTCACAATCTCCGATACTACAAGATCGCACGGAGCGTTTCAACTTCAAGTGACGATTTTTCCGGTCCCCACATGGCATTCATCAACGAAGGTACTCTTTAGGTATGTGCCTTCGTCCCTGGTAAACAGATTAGATACTTTACGACCGTCAGACAGTTTTCATGAGATATTTGCCATTCAGTAAGTTTTTCGAACACCTCTAACCACTGTCGTTCCGTACTGCTCTTCAGCCCTTCCCATCTATTCAGAACATTGTAGTAAACATAACCTGAGTTGTTGTTAACGTCCTCGAACAGGTTACCTTCAGCTGTTGTCGTTGCCGTCTTAGGAATCTGCACCACTAACTGCGGGTGCGTCTGCTCTACGTCAGCCCATTTCAGGGATTTTTTTTAACTCAGTCCAGTTATATGTCCCGAATTCACTGTACTCATGAATGTATTTCTTTAGGTACTGGCTGCAGCTGTGATAGAAGTTACATATATGCTCCATAAAATAATTCTATAGATGTGCCTACTCTCCACAAGCTTTTCTTAATCATTTCGTATGCTCGGAGATTCCTCTGGATGGGCATGGATGTGTGTGGTGTCCTTCGGTTAGTTAGGTTTAAGTAGTTCTAAGTTCTAGGGGAATGATCTCAGATGGTAAGTCCCATAGTGCTCAGAGCCATTTGAACCCGGTATGAAGGCATAAACGATAAACAAAGCAGAATCATCGTTGACTGCGCACTGAGCGTATACCTACATCGAAAACCAGACAGTCCAAATACAAAGCAGGATCTTCGAAACCAAAAATTTCTCTTCAAGCACTAGCAACCAGCTTCCTCAATAATTTGCAGGATGTATCCCAATCTCTGCCTTCCTCTACAGTTTCTACCCTCTACAGCTCCCTCTAGTACCACGATGGAAGTTATTCCCTCATATCTTTTAAGATGTCCTATCGTACTGTCCCTTCTTCTTGTCAGTGTGTTTCATGTATTATTTTCCTCGCCGACTCTGCGGAGAACCTCCTCATTCCTTACATACAACGCTGTGCTCCTTGGGTGAAAAGTATTTTGAGGTAGCTGATAACGAATTAAAGTCAAAATTGCAGTACCGATATTGAAATATTTTATTCCAGACTATGTTTTCCAGTCGTAATCGTAGTCACATCCATCGCTTGCGTCTTTGTTGCTATCAGAAGTGTCGGGTTGTCCACGGGGAGGTTACTAGAAAAGCATATCATCTTCAACTGTTATTTTCTGGAATTTGGAGTTTAGTGGGTCCGTAGATTTCATAGCCGATGGAGTACGACATGCATCGTTTTCTCCAGGGAATACTTGCGCGTAAAATCGTATCGGTAAAACTGAATATCAGTCCGCCTGCACATGTTCAGATAGCTGGGCAACGGAGCAGGTTAGATTGTGCAATATCTGTGTATCACAACTATGTGGACTGATGTAGGCATTGGGCATTTATTATAGAATATGGTCCATTATTACACGATAAATATCTAAGGTATGGCGCTACTGCACGGTAGACAAATGACCTTCCACTAACCACACAAATACGTGCATGTAAATACATTTGAAGTCTTTAACTTCACTATTAAGGGAGAATCAGAGTTTCCTGTGCAGATTCAGATAGCAGAGTAATTGGAAATGGAGCAGCTTTGAGTACGGCACATCCGTGCATCAAAACTACGTGAACTGATGTCGGCACCGAGAATTATTCCAGGACACTTTATTGCACAACAATTATCTACCAATGGCAGTACCGCAAGATAGAGAAATAAACGTCCACTAAAAACGTCCAAATACGTGCTCACAGATTCGGTTGCACTTATTAACTATACTATTAAAGTAGTAGGAGAACCATTTACAACAGTGGATCCATGCAGAAGAAATTATGTAGAAAACGATTTCGGATGGTATCGGTAGACGTCGGTATTAGTCATTACACCGGTTACAAATGTCATCCTTTGTACCAAAAGGACACGGTCAATAAGTGACAAAGCAAATCACGAAACGTAAAACTTTTAGTTTCGGGTATTAGTATCTTGTACTTTGAACTTGTATGGATATTTGTCTGCAATAAACATTATTATTATTATTATTATTATTATTATTATTATAAACATACGTTCCGAAATGGTACCTAAGTTATTTTAGTCTGACAACTGGGCAGGATCTCTGTCATATATAAAATAGGACACAGAAACGACATCTGAAAAACGTTTCACTGTTTATCGGTACACGTTACGTTGCGTATCATAGCGACTTGTGGCTGGAAAGCCTCCGCAGCATTGGAAAGGATGCACCTGTGCGATCTATATAAAATTTTGCGAGACAAAATTCTGAACGCACACGATTCTCTGTTTCCATTCTTTCCAGGTTTCGAAGAGATTTGGCCCACCGAGCCCCGTAGAGTTGAGCTGAGCCGGATAAGGTTTCGTTGCTCACCATCCAGCACCCGCTAGATGTGGCATGAGTTAGTAAAACAAACTGTTGGTTTCATAAAGCTACTTACCGATGCACCATGAAAGAATTATCCGAATGCAACGGAAATCGGTATATCTGATGTACATGTGTAGACAACCAAATTATCGCAATTTCAGAAAAATTGAATGATTTATTCAAGAGACAGGTATTCACAAATTGAGCAAGTCAGTAACGTGTTGGTCCACCTCTGGCCCTTATGCAAAGCAGTCATTCTGTTAGTCATTGTTTGGCTGAGTTATTGGCTGTCCCCCTGTGGGATATCGTGCCAAATTCTGTCCAACTGGCGCCAGATCTCCAAATCCCGAGCAGGATGGAGGGTCTTGCCCATAAAGCTCCCAACTTCCTCAATTGAGGAGAAATTCGGCGAAATTTCTGGCCAAGGTAGGATTTGGCAAGCATGAAGACAAACAGTAGACATTATCGTCGTGTGCGGGACGGCATTATCTTGCTGATATGTAAACCCAGGACGGATTGCCATGAAGGGCAACCAAACGGAGCGCAGAATATCGTCGACGCATCGCTGTGGTCTAAGGGTGGCGTGGGTGACAACCAAGGGGAAAAAATAAATTGTACCCCAGTCCATCGCTATCGGTTGTAAGGCAGTATGGTTGACGCCAGTGTGGTTGCTATCCCGCCACTGTGCGGGGCGTCTACAGACACGTCTTCAGCCTCTAATCTCGTTGAATGGTGTACAATTGCCTTCAGTAATGGGCCCCACCTCGAAGTGACCCTCGATGGCCAGCGGGAATTCTAATAAACAATGCCAAGCCGAATAATTGCTTGCGTAAGTTCCAGAGGTCGATCAACGAGTTACTGACTTGCATAATTTGTGAATATTATCATGAACCCTTCACGGTGGGAATTTACAATTTTTGAAACTAGGATGAAGGTACTTGCAATGGAATAGAGGGAGCCATAAAAAAGTTAGTCAGCAACTGTGGGAAATACAAGATAAACAAAATTAATGCGATCATGTTCTAGGCCTGCTACTGTCCAGTAGAAAAACTAGAGCAATGGAACGTGTTTTTACTGAATTTCTGGGCCTCTTACCTGGCTCCCAAATTCGAAATAATTGAAATTTGTTCGTCATAGAAGCTTTCTTGTTCTTTGTGTGCTTTATACCGAACAGAGAAATTATGGCAGCGATAACTATTAAATGTTTGAGGAGCATACTTTCTAGTTTTCGTCTTCCTAAGGTTGTCATGAAAACTAATGCTGCTACGTTTGAGTCAGTGGAATTAAGAGAGAGAGAGAGAGAGAGAACGAGAACAGACTTCAATGCGCTATTCAGCGTGTTCAAAAAACAATGGTTCAAATGGCTGTGAGCACTATGGGACTTAACATCTGTGGTCACCAGTCCCCTAGAACTTTGATCTACTTAAACCTAACTAACCTAAGGACATCACACACATCCATGTCCGAGGCAGGATTCGAACCTGCGACCGTAGCGGTCACGCGGTTCCCAACTGAAGCGCCTAGAACCGCGCGGCCACACAGGCCGGCTATTCAGCGTGTTGTAACGTAGCAAGCTATTACCAGATAACATTCAGTAGAGTATAACCAGCAGGCGGGTATCACTGAGGCTGCAGGAAGAAGCGTCAGCTATGAATCCCGTGCAGCTGACGCTTGCGTCCGTGGGAAGGATCCCAAGTAACGCCTAGTAGGAACGCAAATTCAGGCCCCCTACGAATCTAAATACACTATAGTAATTATTAATCGATTTCGTTCAAACTTGGTACACCATATTTTGTTATCCAGTAAAGGACCTTGTCAAAATTTCAAAATTGTACCTATTATAGTTACGGAGATTGAGAAAATTACTTAAAAGTCAGAAAACCGACACTTAGGTCTAAAAACTCAATTAGGAACAATAACAGTTTGTCTTTTGTTATCATTTAAAGTCATCCAGAGTTCTCAATGTATAAATATAATTTAACTGGAATTTTTCTTTGCAAAACTTTACTTACTCTGCTTTTTGAAAAACCATTCAAAATTATTATTCGTTTATTATTATGTTGTGTGTGTAAGTGAGAATGAGTAAGAGAGTGTATGTGAGACATACGTAAAATTTAATATTATTTTCTGTAAAACATTACGAAATTGGACCGTGGGAAAGCTGTATGGTAACCACGATACTGATGACATATGTCGAGGCGTGCATGCGTTTGTGAGAGAGCAGCCAGAATAGCAGCCTAAAGTGTAATAAGTTTCTAATTTAATTTCAAAATAATTTTTTATTTCGGTTATTTTTATTAAACAATGTATTAGCATTTGCATTTGGAATGGCGTAAATGACTTTCTGTTTAGTGATTGGCTAAGGCAAGTTTTGCCGTGAGAATGATGTAGAAGGATCATTCTGATTGTACAGTCAAACTTATCTCCCCATCAGAATTGAGATTTTCCCGCGCACCGAAAGTTAGATATGCAGAGTGTGGAGTAGCATCGAGAGAGAGATCCCCAGCTATCGGACGCGAAAGGTCATGGTAAATGTCACTGTGCTCATTATGTGGAAATGGAAATGAGCGTTTGGCGTCATTGGCCGGGAGGCCCCTCGCGGGGCAGGTCCGGCCGCCTTGGCGCAGGTCTTATTACATTCGGCGCCACATTGGGCGACCTGCACGCCGGATGGGGATGAAATGATGATGAACACAACACAACACCCAGTCCCTGAGCGGAGAAAATCTCCGACCCAGCCGGGAATCGAACCCGGGCCCGGAGGACGGCAATCCGTCACGCTGACCACTCAGCTACTGTGGCGGACACTCATTATGTATATGTATGTATATGTATATGAAGAAATATTGACTTCTCGCGTTTAGTACGAGTTGTGACTAAATGTGTCACAGTTACGAACATTTTGATGAAAGTTTGAAGTTTCTGGGTTGTTTTGTTGGAAAGTTGCGTGTGAATTTTCGGCCTTAGTGAAAATTCTGAGAGGAATATTGGGTATTCGTTTATGGAGTATTTGACGAGCACGTCTTTTATATAAGACCACTGAATGCGACTGACTGTAAAAATCGCAAATAGTGGTGAATCAGAGACTGTGAGATCACAAACGTGAAGGGGTTGGACGTTTGTAGGTTTGTGACTGCTTTGAGTGTCGAAATTTGTTGTTTTGACTGTGAACTTAGAATGGTAGAGTAGTATCTCACTAACTGTGGACTTGATAGCCATTTCCAATTGTTGCATAAGCAATAAAAAGCCTTGTCTTGGAATTTTCGGACGCTTATTTCAGTCAAAATTACACCATTTTACCGCCCGAAATCTTGATAAATATGAACTTCCAGGAACTGTATTTCACTATTAGAGTTACGCGGCCTCAGCAAGGTAGGTATTAGGTTGCATTTTTCTTCAACGCTTCATTTTCACTGCCTAGTAAGTACCTACGACTGCAGAGTGAATGGACGTCGAGCGGAAGCCGCACTGAGGTAGGTGGACATTTTAATAAGAGCATGAACCATGAACCATGGACCTTGCCGTTGGTGGGGAGGCTTGCGTGCCTCAGCGATACAGATAGCCGTACCGTAGGTACAACCACAACGGAGGGGTATCTGTTGAGAGGCCAGACAAACGTGTGGTTCCTGAAGAGGGGCAGCAGCCTTTTCAGTAGTTGCAGGGGCAACAGTCTGGATGATTGACTGATCTGGCCTTGTAACAATAACCAAAACGGCCTTGCTGTGCTGGTACTGCGAACGGCTGAAAGCAAGGGGAAACTACGGCCGTAATTTTTCCCGAGGGCATGCAGCTTTACTGTATGATTAAATGATGATGGCGTCTTCTTGGGTAAAATATTCCGGAGGTAAAATAGTCCCCCATTCGGATCTCCGGGCGGGGACTACTCAAGAGGATGTCGTTATCAGGAGAAAGAAAACTGGCGTTCTACGGATCGGAGCGTGGAATGTCAGATCCCTTAATCGGGCAGGTAGGTTAGAAAATTTAAAAAGGGAGATGGATAGGTTAAAGTTAGATATAGTGGGAATTAGTGAAGTTCGGTGGCAGGAGGAACAAGACTTCTGGTCAGGTGACTACAGGGTTATAAACACAAAATCAAATAGGGGTAATGCAGGAGTAGGTTTAATAATGAATAGGAAAATAGGAATGCGGGTAAGCTACTACAAACAGCATAGTGAACGCATTATTGTGGCCAAGATAGATACGAAGCCCACACCTACTACAGTAGTACAAGTTTATATGCCAACTAGCTCTGCAGATGACGAAGAAATTGAAGAAATGTATGATGAAATAAAAGAAATTATTCAGATAGTGAAGGGAGACGAAAATTTAATAGTCATGGGTGACTGGAATTCGAGTGTAGAAAAAGGGAGAGAAGGAAACGTAGTAGGTGAATATGGATTGGGGCTAAGAAATGAGAGAGGAAGCCGCCTGGTAGAATTTTGCACAGAGCACAACTTGATCATAGCTAACACTTGGTTTAAGAATCATGATAGAAGGTTGTATACATGGAAGAACCCTGGAGATAGGAAAAGATATCAGATAGATTATATAATGGTAAGACAGAGATTTAGGAACCAGGTTTTAAATTGTAAGACATTTCCAGGGGCAGATGTGGACTCTGACCACAATCTATTGGTTATGACCTGTAGATTAAAACTGAAGAAACTGCAAAAAGGTGGGAATTTAAGGAGATGGGACCTGGATAAACTGAAAGAACCAGAGGTTGTACAGAGTTTCAGGGAGAGCATAAGGGAACAATTGACAGGAATGGGGGAAAGAAATACAGTAGAAGAAGAATGGGTAGCTTTGAGGGATGAAGTAGTGAAGGCAGCAGAGGATCAAGTAGGTAAAAAGACGAGGGCTAGTAGAAATCCTTGGGTAACAGAAGAAATATTGAATTTAATTGATGAAAGGAGAAAATATAAAAATGCAGTAAATGAAGCAGGCAAAAAGGAATACAAACGTCTCAAAAATGAGATCGACAGGAAGTGCAGAATGGCTAAGCAGGCATGGCTAGAGGACATAGGATGTAGAGGCTTATCTCACTAGGGGTAAGATAGATACTGCCTACAGGAAAATTAAAGAGACCTTTGGAGATAAGAGAACCACTTGTATGAACATCAAGAGCTCAGATGGAAACCCAGTTCTAAGCAAAGAAGGGAAAGCAGAAAGGTGGAAGGAGTATATAGAGGGTCTATACAAGGGCGATGTACTTGAGGACAATATTATGGAAATGGAAGAGGATGTAGATGAAGATGAAATGGGAGATACGATACTGCGTGAAGAGTTTGACAGAGCACTGAAAGACCTGAGTCGAAACAAGGCCCCCGGAGTAGACAACATTCCAGTAGAACTACTGACGGCCTTGGGAGAGCCAGTCCTGACAAAACTCTACCATCTGGTGAGCAAGATGTATGAAACAGGCGAAATACCCTCAGACTTCAAGAAGAATGTAATAATTCCAATCCCAAAGAAAGCAGGTGTTGACAGATGTGAAAATTACCGAACAATCAGTTTAATAAGCCACAGCTGCAAAATACTAACACGAATTCTTTACAGACGAATGGGAAAACTAGTAGAAGCCGACCTCGGGGAAGATCAGTTTGGATTCCGTAGAAATACTGGAACACGTGAGGCAATACTGACCTTACGACTTATCTTAGAAGAAAGATTAAGGAAAGGCAAACCTACGTTTCTAGCATTTGTAGACTTAGAGAAAGCTTTTGACAATGTTGACTGGAATACTCTCTTTCAAATTCTAAAGGTGGCAGGGGTAAAATACAGGGAGCGAAAGGCTATTTACAATTTGTACAGAAACCAGATGGCAGTTATAAGAGTCGAGGGGCATGAGAGGGAAGCAGCGGTTGGGAAGGGAGTGAGACAGGGTTGTAGCCTCTCCCCAATGTTATTCAATCTGTATATTGAGCAAGCAGTAAAGGAAACAAAAGAAAAATTTGGAGTAGGTATTAAAATCCATGGAGAAGAAATAAAAACTTTGAGGTTCGCTGATGACATTGTAATTCTGTCAGAGACAGCAAAGGACTTGGAAGAGCAGTTGAACGGATTGGATGGTGTCTTGAAGGGAGGATATAAGATGAACATCAACAAAAGCAAAACGAGGATAATGGAATGTAGTCGAATTAAGTCGGGTGATGTTGAGGGTATTAGATTAGGAAATGAGACACTTAAAGTAGTAAAGGAGTTTTGCTATTTGGGGAGCAAAATAACTGATGATGGTCGAAGTAGAGAGGATATAAAATGTAGACTGGCAATGGCAAGGAAAGCGTTTCTGAAGAAGAGAAATTTGTTAACATCGAGTATAGATTTAAGTGTCAGGAAGTCATTTCTGAAAGTATTTGTATGGAGTGTAGCCATGTATGGAAGTGAAACATGGACGGTAAATAGTTTGGACAAGAAGAGAATAGAAGCTTTTGAAATGTGGTGCTACAGAAGAATGCTGAAGATTAGATGGGTAGATCACATAACTAATGAGGAAGTATTGAATAGGATTGGGGAGAAGAGAAGTTTGTGGCACAACTTGACTAGAAGAAGGGATCGGTTGGTAGGACATGTTCTGAGGCATCAAGGGATCACCAATTTAGTATTGGAAGGCAGCGTGGAGGGTAAAAATCGCAGGGGGAGACCAAGAGATGAATACACTAAGCAGATTCAGAAGGATGTAGGTTGCAGTAGGTACTGGGAGATGAAGAAGCTTGCACAGGATAGAGTAGCATGGAGAGCTGCATCAAACCAGTCTCAGGACTGAAGACAACAACAACAACAACAGTACGAGGGACAAACCGATCCCGCCCCGCCTCAGTGTCACTACTCCACCATACTATCCCCAGCCATCCTTTGCTGAGAGCTCAAAAGTGAATTTTAATATGGCATTAATCACCTACCACCAGAGAAGTAGAACCAGGTGGGACTAATCAATTTCTTTGATAAGTTTTGCCATTAATATTATCAGTCACAAGTGTCACAGAACTACTTAGTGAATTGGCTTGCGTTTCTAACTCTCCTCTTTCCAACTTGTCATCCATCAACGATTTGCTTAGCAAAGACAGGACCTTTGATGTGATTATGTACATCTGGAATCGCGCCAAGGCCAACATCCAGATCGTGCACCAGAGTGAGGAACATAAATTAACTGACGTAGGAAGCCCACCTCACTTTAGCCTAAGCATAAGGTTTTTATAAAATACTGCCATATGGGTTATAGGGCCACGGGAAAGCCTTAACAGAAAACGTCGCCCTGATTTACTATGTCATGGAAGGTCCTGAGTTCGTGACGCGTGTAACTGTGCTGGTTAAAATGCTGCAGTTACAGAAAGTCAGTAGAGCACATTTGTCACAAATCAAGTCAAGTGTTTAGTCACTCGTGTGCTGATGTGAACATCTAAGCTGTAATTAATTGATAAAGTTGTTATGAGATATAATATGTTAGTAAAGCAGCCTGTTATTGACTTTCCCTAGAGGTGTATGTGATCCTTTCCCTGCAGAAATACTTTGGGAGTCTTACTATCTTTAGTGATTGTTTTAGGCTTCTTGACTTTCGTTAATAGTGTTTGGGGCTATTAAGAGCTACCATCAGCGCGTTTTGGTTGAGAGACAGGTTCTGCGCTCTGTTTTCCTGTTCCAGTTCTCAGGTCCCCTTGTGCTAGACTAGGCTGGGAATGACGACCCATTGCTGCAACTGATGCGGCTATCGATCCCACAGACGTCTCGCTGTTAGTGATGAAATTGATGAAGAGCCTCTCCCTGACCAACGGAGAAGTAAAGAGTGCGTATCGAGCTGGTGGCCAGTCAGGGATCAACACTGTGGAGCGAGAGGACAGGCGGTTATTGTATGCCTGTTGTACAGTATTGGTTGATCCTCTCCCTCTCCCTCTCCCTCTCCCTCTCCCTCTCCCTCTCCCTCTCCCTCTCCCTCTCCCTCTCCCTCTCCCCTCTCCCTCTCCCTCTCCCCTCTCTCCCTCTCCCTCTCCCTCTCCCCCTCTCCCTCTCTCCCTCTCCCTCTCCCTCTCTCGCTCCCCCACTCACCCCCACTCCCCCTCTCCACATCCCTCCCTCTCTCCCCCTCCCTCCCCCTCTCCCCCTCCCTCCCCCTCCCCTCTCCCCCTCCCCATCTCCCTCTCCCCCTCTCCCCCACCCCCTCCCCCACCCCCTCTCCCTCTCCTCTCCCTCTCCCTCTCCCTCCCCTTCTCTGTCCCCTCTCCCTCCCCCTCTCCCTCCCCCTCTCCCTCCCCCCACCCTGCCCTCTCTCTCTCTCTCTCTCTCTCTCTCTCTTCTCTCTCTCTCTCTACTATTACTACAACTGCTGGATTGTGTACTAAGGACGGCACGCTGGCATGAGCTCTATCGGTCAAAGTTGGTGCTGGGCTGGAGGGATCGTCCCTAGTAGAACGCCCGCGAAAACGATATGTCACACTCAAAGACTATTTTAAACAGTCAGGCTAGCCACACCAAAGAACGTTGTGTTTTGATGCGGGATGGTACAGGATTCCACGTCCGGCTAAGAGGAAAACCATAGTCTCAATTAATCAAACTGTCTGCCAATCTATTTACACTTGCCTGTTTACAAACCCTGCTTCAAAACCCAGATGTTGGTGACTGTCGCAGTCTCGTCGAATTTCATCCAGTGTCCCTGCCTTAGGCAATGTTGTGCTACCACCGATTTTTCCGACTTTTTGTAGCCTCGTATGACGGTGATGTTCCTCGCACCTGTCCTGAACTTTGCGAATCGAATAGTCAATGTAAGCCTTCCTACACTGACACTAATTTTATGTATGCCATGTTTGCTAAGCCACAAGTCATATCTTACAGAGCCGAGTAGTGCCCTAATCTTAGAAGGTGGACTGATCACACTCTTAACCGTAAAACGTCCTCAGTAGCGGTGTTGGAGAAAGGTTGAAAGTTTTTTTCCCACTCCGAAGAGACTTCCAGTGACAGATTTTACCAGCTTCGTAGAACAGCGGTACAGAGCCTCTCTGAGATAGGCGAAAGAAATAAGAAAGAAGTGTCCCACAGACTGCGTTGGGCTAGGCCGCCGCGGGGCTAAATCTTTCAGCAGAGGAAGCAGCTGTTCGTACCCTTAGAGATGGTAATGAAGTAGTACTTTAAACAGCTAATGTGGGGAATGCCACGGTTTTATTGAAACGGAATGTTCGCCTCCTTAAACTGGATTCACTTGTCAACGAACTAGCTTAAAGAAGGCTATTTAGTTATCCCAAAGAAAGGATTAAGCGCAAGACCCTTTCACATTTAAAAAAAGAGCACGTTATCCGACGATTTACGCAAGGCCCTTCATACTAGTGCTGTCAATCCGCCTAAATTGTATGGTTTACCAAAGTCACATAACGAAACGATTTCTCTACCCCCTTTGACAGTAATGTGGTTGCCACTACTTATAATCCGTTCTCAGCTCATGTGCTGCCAAGGCTCAAAACCATATCCCCAATTCGGTGGATTTGATTCAACGCAAAATCTGTGAAGCTGGGTCCTTCAGATTTACTAGTGAATGGGTGATGTGGTGTCTCTACTTACAAGAGTCCCATTGGAGGAGTCCCTCAGTTTCATTTGTGAAAAAATGGATGAAGAGATGGTGAAGCTTTGTCGTAATGTTCTGACATGCACGTAATTTTTCATTTGATGGCAACATTTTTGAACAGAATGACGGATTGGTTATGGGTGGTCCTTTATCGTCCATAGTTGCAGTTTATTTATGGAGGGCTTCGAGAATAGGACACACAGGACTTCAGCTTTGCATCCAACGTGCTTCTGTGTCCTTCGCTCCTTATGTCTGGTGCATATCGTTCAAGACCGGAAAAACTTTAAAGAATTTTAACATGAATAGTGTGTTCAGTCCACCTTCCAAGATTAGTGCATCACTCGGCTCTGTGAAAGATGATTTGGGGCTTAGGTAAACCTGTCATCTATAAAATTCCCGGTATAGTAAAGCTTACATTGGTCATTCTATTCGCATAGTTCAGGACAGGGGTGTGGGACATCGCCGTCACACGAGGCTACAGCATCCGGAAAAGTCAGATTAAGCAGAACATTGCCTAAGCAGTGGACATGTGATGAAATTTGACGAGCATTTGATACTTGCCAACAGTTCGGGGTTGTGGAACAGTGTTAATAGAGAGGGAATTGATATTAGGTTGGCAGATAAAATTAGTAGAGACAATGATTTTTCTCTTAGCAGGTTTTGGAATCCTGTGCTGTTCCGCATCAAAACACAGCGTTATCCTGTTCGACCAACCTGAATGTTTCAAAATAGTCTTTGATGCGATATATCGTTTCTGCCGATGTTCTACTGAAGACGGCCTCACCAGCCCAGCCGTGGAGGCCAGTAATTGTGGCAGAGGTCTACAAAGGACGACGATTTGTATGCCTTGGCAACATTTTTCAGAGAGATTCAACGTCAGCAGCTTTCTCCCGTTCTTCGGAAAATGACGGACGAATGGATCGCTGAAACATCGAATCACGTTGCTTTGAGATTCGGGCAGAAAGCCCGAGGAAACTGTAAGGAATTATTACGCCCTGAAAAATTACGAAGTCAGGCCATTTCAGATTGTTTCCGTTTTGCTGTGGTGAGACACAGATGTGTCTTGAAGAAGTGTTCGAACGGATTTGTTAGGCATATATATCTTGGTTTGGTCGCAAGATCGTGTTTCTTGGCGGTGGTTTGCAATGCCGCACCAGCTTCTAGCCTTTTATGGATCAGTTTTCACTTATAAATGACCGTGGTTGGCAATCGAATGATTTTAATAATAGCTCTAAGCAGTGCAGAGCTAAGCTCTTACTAGACAATCTTCAATTTTGAATAATTTGAATCAGTATAGTAACTTGACAAGTAAGCAAGGCGGAGGAGAGCACACAATGTAAGTGTGGTGTCACCGCCAGACACCACACTTTCTAGGTGGTAGCCTTTAAATCGGCTGCGGTCCGTTAGTATACGTGGGACCCGCGTGTCGCCATTATCAGTGATTGCACACCGAGCGCCGCCACACGGCAGGTCTAGAGAGACTTCCTAGGACTCGACCCAGTTGTACAGCCGACTTAGCTGGCGATGGTTCACTGTCTACATACGCTCTCATTTGCAGAGACGACAATTTAGCATAGCCTTCAGCTACGTCATTTGCTACGACCTAGCAAGGCGCCATATTCAGCTACTATAAGTACTTCAAGAATGTGTTGTGAACAGATAATATTGTGAATCAAGTACCGTCAAGAGCGACGTTCATCATTAATTGATTAAAGTAAAGTATCAAACTAATTACGTCCGCTTTCTGAATTCTCATTCATTGTCATGTTCCAGACCTTACGTCCCTTACGTCCGTATAGTTCATCCCTCCTCACGCCAGCCTGCGTGAGATAAAACGCGTACATTTCGGCCTCCACTCGTAACACGGTGTTGGCTCTTCTGCTAACACAAAAGTAAGACACTTTTATGTAAAATAAATATTTAGTGAAAAGATCCTGCTAAGCATTGAACATACATAGCTACTGTGGTGGTGTTTATTAATTATAGTAACTAATAAACATGTTTCTTTAACATTATCTTTATACTGAATTTATAATTGAGTGAAAATGAGTTTTTAAGGCGCTGTTTAATATGGCAATAATAATTTTGATCACTATATACAGACCTACGTGTAATTAGCTTATGATCTGAAAATGTTGCTGATTAAATATGACAGTATGTGAAAAGACCATACTAAGCATGTACTGAAATTAACAACACTGTGATAGAGCTTCATGTTTTTAAACACTTCACATGTCTTACTTAACTTGTGCAAGAGGACGACGAATCATGACTTCTACAATTTGTCCGGCGCTACGAAGAATAGAATAAACAGAACTTCACCATAGAAATAAATACTTCCGTCCTTTTATGGTGTTGAGCAACGTATTGCAGCTTCTGACACGAGATTTTTCTATCGATGGATGGCTTAGCAACTTTTGCACTGGGCTTTCAAGTCGTAATTCCCATCATAATATTTGGCCAGTACTGTAGGTACTGCCAACGGCCTTGCCGCAGTGGTAACATCACTTCCTGTCGGACCACCGAAGTTAAGCGCTGTCGGGCTGGGCTAGAACTTGGATGGGTGACCATCCAGTCTGCCGAGAGCTGTTGGCAAGCGGGGTGCACTCAGCCCTTGTGGGGCCAACTGAGGAGCTACTTGATTGAGAAGTAGCGGTTCTGGTCGTGAGAAATGACGTACGGCCGGCAGAGCGGAGTGCTCACCAAATGCCCCTCCATATCCGCATCCAGTGACGTCTGTGGGCTGAGGATGACACGGCGGCCGGTCGGACCGTTGGGCCTTCGAAGGCCTGTTCGGATGGAGAGAAGGAGGAGACAGTAAGTAATGCTGCAAGGTAGTGACTGCCTCCTTCGCTCTGAGCACTATGGGACTCAACTGCTGTGGTCATAAGTCCCCTAGAACTTAGAACTACTTAAACCTAACTAACCTAAGGACAGCACACAACACCCAGCCATCACGAGGCAGAGAAAATCCCTGACCCCGCCGGGAATCGAACCCGGGAACCCGGGCGTGGGAAGCGAGAACGCTACCGCAGACTGCCTCCTTCACAGCAAACAACGACTTCCCAGTGGCCCTCGTAATAACACTGCCACTTCTGCTTGGTTGACAAGTGGCGACTTCCTACTGTAGAATTAGGGTAGCAATAATTTCCCGTCCATTCGAGGCCGTTCGACAATGATTGTGCTCAATTTCATCATCACACACTACTGTCTGTGGGCATCGCACCACACGCTACTTCACAACAGTTCCGACTCACAAAGAGATCTATTCTGGAACTTTCTGTCGCAACGTTTCTCCCGCCTTCCCCATCTGCGGAGAAGTCCCTTTAGATTTTAACTTAAGCCTAAAGCTATGACTTGTACAGCTTCATTTACAAAGGTTCATAATAATTTTGAAAGTAAGATCTACTTAACAACATATAGAGATTAATACAAAAAACATTATTTACAGCTATACATTTAAAACACAGTTACGGATATTTGGGTGCGTATTTTGCAGGCTGGCGGCAGCACCTTACAGCGGCGAGCTGGCGTTCTTGACCCTGCTGCTGTTAGATGGCATATGCCCCCTCAGCTCTCTATCAGCTCACTGCTTGCTTTATACAGGTTTTTACAACTGTCCTGCTACCGATCGTATTTTTTTAAGTTATGACAGAGAACAACGTAATAACTTCTACGAAATGAAATGGAACAGTTCTTACAATGTACCAGCGTTTCTTGTTGTTTGATATGGAAGTACTTTGCTTCCTAGAATACGATGTTGTCTTCCTACTAGTCCTGATTTTTTACTTTGTCTCCCATATAAGTTGACTGACTATCTGTTTGTGTAATAATAACAAGTTTTGCTCTGTTCTGATTGGCGGCAGTGTAGCATTAAGACATTTATTTCATAGGTTACCTAATTGGTTATTGATTATGCATGGTCATACATGATAATTTTAGTGTAAAACTAAATCTGGTGTATTGATTTTTTAAAGGAGGCCGCATATAACTACTGTGTTAAACCATTTAGAGTGCAGTTGGAGAAACATATTGTGTCACTGGAATTTTTGTCCTTTTATTTAAGTTTTTTGAGCAAACAAGTTTTCTTTATGTCAGGATAGTTGTAGAGTGTGTATATACATTTTGAAGAATGTTAAGTATGTAACTGAATAGTGTTTTAAGGCGTAACTTCTGTGGTTCAGTACATCTTACGTAAGTGGTAAACTCCTGTGGACTTTTTATTTCTATTTTGTTATTTTTTTTTTTTTGACAATGTTAATACGACTGCCATTTATACACTTCTCTGCTTTGTTACCTTATGCTACAACGGTAAAGTGACCCTGAGAGCAACGTGTAAAACTTTAGATCAGTTTGTTTTTAATAATGTTGTTTTAAAATGTTACTTATCCATGGTTCAAATGACTCTGAGCACTATGGGACTTAACATTTGAGGTCATCAGTCCCCTATAACTTAGAACTACTTAAACCTAACTAACCTAAGGACATCACACACATCCATGCCCGAGGCAGGATTTGAACCTGCGACCGTAGCGGTCGCGCGGTTCCAGACTGTAGTGCCTAGAACTGCTCGTCCACAGCGGCCGGCACTTATCCATGTTGAGTCCAGCATGTTCCACTTCCCAACCACATGATCACTAACGTTTCCAAAAATAATTTTGCTCTTAGAGGGAAAGAAACATCGGTTTTCGTTTCTTTATAGACTTTATGAGCAGTATTTGGCTGCCCTGACTCCAACTAATAATTGCAAATGTCTACCAAAACACATGACAAAACGCATATGAGATGTATCTCCGATCGCCAAGGCAGTCGTAGCATTAGTAGTAGTTGTGTAGATACTTTTTATCCTGTTGTATATAATCGACATTGAGGTAAATTCACTCGGGTAATAAGCTTTCTAGAAAGTGCTAATAGGAGAGCCATTTATATACAGTGTGTTTAATTGAAGACATCGAAATATCTGGAAAACTGCACATCAGCTGAGAAAATGTTATAATTACAATTTATATCGGAGGGGGACATCCCACGATATCACACTCGACTCACCACCCCACTCCATGCGTGAATGGCGGGGGCAACTTTGAAAACTTCAATGTGAACCTCCATTTTGTATTGCAGACTACGATTCTACGGAAAAAGTTGGTCTGAAGCATTTTCTTCGATTCACCACCGATGGCGCTATAATCGGAGCAATAGGAATGTGTACACAATCGTAATTTACGACGTGTTACGCAATGGCTTTGAATATCCAATGGAATATGGGACCCCGGTCCCATGCTGCGAGGATAGGAGAGGCCAGTATTTCATCACTTCTAATTGGGAACCCATTCGCAACGTTGTAATCCTCCGACATATCGAACAGGGGACTACTCGACGCGCCGCTGTGGCCGTGGCAAGAGGCGAGCCCTATTTTACGTTTCCAATTAGGGTAACTGCTAAAACTCAGTACCGCCAACTTCAATACATTTAGAGGCCCGCTCTTCAAATGACCGTATACAGGACAGAAGCATATCTGCGGGAACGTCGGCACAGACATTTCTGTTCCGGTCGACAATATCTTCACTTCCTGTTAGCCATTATTGGTACAACTTATTTTACCCTCGCACCATGGAGGTGTGATCCCAATTTCATTCCTCCGATTTACAGCACCATCTGTGGCGAAAGGAAGAAAGTGCTTCAGACAAAATGTAAGTAGATTCTGCTGCAGAATCGTAATATTCAACAACAATCGGGAGTTCCCATTGAAGATTTCAAAGTTGTCCTCCGCCAACCAACAGCGCAAGGGGTGGTGTTGGGGCCCAGTGTGTGACGTTGGATGTCTCCCTCCGAGACAAACAAATTCGAATTATAACGCCTTTCGATCCGATGTGTATTCTTCGAAATTTTTCAATGCCTTCGGTTAAAATTAACACCCTGTATACCACTACATCACTGTGATCGACCTTATGTGATCGGGAACTATGATATCAGCAAGTCGTGCCATGTATTTAGGTGCCACAGGAAACGGCTGTCTCATGCCTTGCTTAGTGTTACTTCCTACTCCTTTCGGTGGCTGGCGTGGTTTTTATGTTTTACAATGAAAATATCCGATCCTAAGATATCCTACTGCTACATGCAGTGGTATAGAGCGACTGAATAAAAGAACACTTGCAGCTACTGTAATTAAGAGTTGCCAGTTGTGTAATTTTTTCAGTGTTGTCCTGTAGCGCAAATGCCACGAAGGATTTTGAAGTGAGTGTGGTACTGGGCTTCCACGGCAGCGGCAGTAACCGAAGAGCTGCATTGAGAGTTGGCGAAGCACGGGAGCTCTCTACTGTGCTGTGTTTGCTTACATGAAGACGTTCCAATTACCCCTATCTTATCCCAACAGTTGTGACCGTAGTTTAATCATTAAATACAGGTATCTCATATTCTGATAATGCTGTCTGACACGAGCTGAAGCTCCTCACGTTTATGAGAGATTTCCTGGTTAATCGCTAAAAGCGCGTGATTGGATGATTCAAAATAGACAAAATTAGACTTTTTGGAGGCATAGCAACCCTATATGATGCCACTACTTTTAACACACATAAAAACATGGTTAATACACACATTAAGTAAGTAAGTAAGTAAGTAAGCAGTAATACACTCATTAAGTATCAAGACCATAATGGGCTGTCAGTGGTTCAAACATGTAAATTGTTTAAATAATCCACTTCTTAAACACTTATTTATGCTTTCAAATATGCATATACTTTGGAAAATCAGCAATATTGTAATAAAACGATAGATATAAATAGAAGAACATTGTCATACATAGCAGAAATGTCACTCTGCACAATATTGTACTGCAAATTACAAAAAATTGCATGAACGGTTGAGGCACACGGAAGAACATGAGCGAGGCCTGCGTCTGTAGCTATCACTATGGTTTACAGGACACAAGTGTTTAGTCAGTTAATGGATAGACTCGTGAGGCAAAAATCATTATTTTTCGTTTATTATTTCAAATTAGGAGAACCGCAACAGCTGCAGCAAAATTATTTTTTCATCGCAATTAGTTTTATGACGTTATAGTCACGTCTTCAGGTAACCAACTGCTGATATTTCAGTAAATAATGTCCTTAAAATCTCTGTGAGATTAAAAATTGAAGTTCCCTATCTCATTGCACAAAGTTGGAGTCATAATGTACGCAACCATCATGAGTAAAGTAGCCAGGAGAACTTGAGAAAGATGTAAAACATATGTGCGTGCTACATATTTCTCTTGTTCCACTGGTTATTTTATTCATGATGGCTGCTCACTTTATGACACCAATTTCCTGAAGGAAGATAGTGGACTTCTGTTATTTTCAATTAGAAAGAATTGAAGAACATTATCTACTGAAAGGTTAACAGTTTGTTAACTGAAGATGTGACTATGAATGTCATGAAACTAGTCATGATTAAAAAACCATTTTGACACATCTCATGAGGTTTTCATCATTTTCAATGAACCAGCACAGCTGTGGTTACCCCCCACACTAAGTGATCTGCATAAGTTTTTTGTAATAAGTCATTATGACTGTGGCCAAGCGGTTCAGTCCGGAACCGCGCGACTGCTACGGTCGCAGGTTCGAATCCTGCCTCGGGCATGGATGTGTGTAATGTCCATAGGTTAGTTAGGTTTAAGTAGTTCTAAGTTCTAGGTGACTGATGACCTCATATGTTAAGTCCCATAGTGCTCAGAGCCAGTTCAGCCATTATGACTGGATATTAAATGATGGTGACTAAAGTTATAGTCCATTAATACTTATTATAAAATCGACAGGTGATTCATAATAGTGATAAAAGTGATAATTTCATTACACTAATAAACTATATTGATTAGAGTGACAGGTAATAAACAGAGAGGACGTTGTCCAAGGAGAAATTTTGACCTTTGACCTCGGAGATGAGGAAGGCAACTGCCTGAGAGTATTGACCAAGGAAGACATTGACACTGCGTAGACCCTTGATGTTTGGGAGACATGGCAACAATTAAGGCTGTCCCCGTATGACAATTGCCACACTACTTACGTATCAAGGTTGTCAAGGGGTTGAGGGCCAGTCTGCCGCAGGAGAGGCTGCAACGGGCTTATGACACCCTTGTCAATCGATTCAGTACACGCATCGTAACTAGAGATGGTGCATAATATTGGCCACGAAATCTTGGTGGATGATTGTTGCAGTATCTGTGTGTTTATGGGTTGCATTTTTTCATATGACTTGTCAGGCCAATGGCAGCACGGCATGTCTTGCCGCAATTGTCACAAGTGTATCTGGCCGCTGAGGCAGGAGCAGTGGTAGCATTGCGAAGCTTTTTCTTCCTTAATCTGTCTAACAAGCCTTCATTATGCTTTGATATTCCTGATGATATATCATCACCCCAGTCTGGTCTCATGTTAGCCCGTGCCTCCCATCTGTTTGTGTCGATTCCAAAGCTCTCCATATCTCGTTTACAGGAGTCCTTGAACTTCAGTACAGGACGTCCTACAGGTCTTTTGGCTATAGAGATCTCTCCAAGCATAACCTCACGTGGTAATCTGTCAGGATCCATACGGTGGACGTGTCCCAGCCAGCGGAGTCGTCTCTGCTTAGCTGAAATACTGTTGCAGTAAGTTTTGGAAATCACTGCTTCGTTGGCCTCTCGGTCCTTCAACGTTACTTCGAGAATGGATCACAGGCACCGCATGCGTGTTTTGCTGAGGACGCAAGTTTGATATACAAGAACTTTGGTGGTTGAAGAGAGTTTGTTGTTTTTCCAAGCACGTGTAGAGAGTTCGCCAAATGTTGTCGCAGATGGTACAACGTCACAGTAATAAGTGGACTCATACATCCATATCATAAGTAACGTTCAGCCGGTTTTTTTTTATATCAGTGGCATAACATCGCACACCCGCTTAATCACTGAAGCTTCGTTTCGTTTCTTCTTCTAATTCTGGTTGCTTCAGATTTTTTGTCGGGCACTGTACTTTCTTATTCTCTAGGGCTTTTACGGTGCGCCTCGTAGTTGATTCAGACTCTGGTCGTTAGATAGCGTCAAGAAAAAGAGCCCTGACGACGGTCAGAGCGAATTGGAAAGAAGAACAGAAGGGTGGCTCATTCGCGGAAGGTATTAGTCTGAGGAGCGGGAAGGAAGGAGACGCCATGTCACGTGTTCCCGCCGCGTGGCCGTCCGAGAGGGCGGGAACTGTCGCGTGGCCCCCGGCTCGAATTGCCAATAACGATCGCCTAACACAAATGCAATTACGGCTGCGGCGACAATCTCCAATTGGGTTAGCGTCAAAGGTTAGCGGAGGGCCACGCGGCGTGTCCAGGATATCCTCTTGTTACTTCGGCAGACAGCCCGCCTACAGCTTCACAGAAAATCGCCGTCGCCAGTTAAGCGGATTATGTGAATTACCGCCAGCACGAAAGGGGCCTATCGCAATGGCCCCATAGCCGCTCCCCGTGAACCTGCAGAGTCGTTTCTCGACCCACTCTTGACCGTTCTCTCTAACAGGGTTAACTCTACGGCAGGATTTCCCGAATGTGGTGGGCTTCTCCATATCCAGGCGACTTTATAATACATAATGGTAACACTCTGAAACGATACGAAGAGTACTTCATTCAGAATTTTTGCATCTGACTGGTGTCCTACAAAGTGAAGAGTCTACATGGCCTGTTCTGGATCCTTCATTTTGGTTGACATTTGTCAATGATATACCACTAATCATGCTAGATGACTCAAGAAGTTTCTCCATTGTAAAATTTTGTACATGGATGCACGTTCAGAGACCGTGAATAGTAACAATTGAAAGAAAAACAGCCCTCGGTCACTATTTTTAACAAATTAACCTGGTTTCAACACTGCTAGGAGCGTCTTCTTCAGACTTTAAAGCAAAGAATGGTCTTATTCTTTAACATGGTCACAGAATAATGTCTAAAATCGTATGATAGGGTATAAGTATTAGTCATTATTCTGTGACCATGTTATAGAGTAGAGACAATTCTTGTTTGAAATTCTGAAGAAGAAACTCCTAGCAGTGTTGAAACAAGCTTAATTTGTTAAAAATAATGACCGAGGGCTGTTTTTCTTTCAGTTGTTTCTCCTTTGTAGTTGACACAACTGTTATTGTGAATGATGTGGAAGGTACAATAAATTATGGATCTAATAGGGCAGTAAGTAACATTATCACGTGATTTTCACAGAAGAGATTTACTCTCAACGGTTATAGAACCCAACGCACGCAGTTTCTGACTCAGAATTCTTGTAAAAGCGAAATATTTCTGTCGGGAAATGGTAACCAGCCAGAGAAATCGACCATTTTAAATTCTTAGCACTGAGGTTACGAAAACTGAATACTGTTATCTTCACTCTAAGAATGATCCCCACTATCTCTGACGCGAGAGAGCGAAGTCTGACGTACTTCGCTTACTTTTGCTCATTTTTCCCGTATGGAGAATAATTTGGGCAGCTCTGTACATTCGTCAAGACTAGTCTTAGCTTGTAAAAGAGCGGTCAGAATGACGTACGTCGTCAGTTCACGAATATTTTGTGGGGCGTTGTTCAAATATTCGGAATACTTATTCCAACCCTGTACATATATTCCATCATTTGATTGGTTTGTGAAAATGTCGCCTCATTCAGAAAAAACTGCGACATTAATTCCGTGAACACTAGACGGAAAAAGATTTGAATTTCGATAAAATTTCGGTAAGCTTTGTACAGAAACGTATGCATTTATCTAGAACTTTAATTTTCATTAGGCATTCAGGACAAAAGATAATATAAATCACAAGTACTTAAATCGCAATTGAAAGGCTTCCTTGTGGCACACGTCTTCTGCCCTGGACATCAGTTTTCTGTTTTTTTTTTGCGATAGCTGAGAACATTCCCCTGTAATGTATTATCTACTTGTTTACTCGCTAATTTTTTTCATATTTAATTAATTAACCGTTTCCCTGCTACAGATGTGCTGTCTGAATTCTGTGATGAGGGCGCCTTTTGTTATAGCTGTACTGCTCGCCAAATGCTGGTGGCTTAGCTGAGAGGGCCAGCCCTGTGGCCGAGTGGTTCTAGGTGCTTCAGTCCGGAACCACACTGCTGCTACGGTCGCAGGTTCGAATCCTGTCTCGGGCATGGATGTGTGTGATGTCCTTAGGTTGGTTAGGATTAAGTAGTTCTAAGTTCTACGGGAGTGATGACCTCATATGTTAAGTACCATAGTGCTCAGAGCCATTTGAACCATTTGTGTTCAGAGATTCCCTTCCAGACAATAGGAAATACGTATCATTCTATTTTTCGAAAAGCATTTGGCGAAAAACTTTGATGTTTGCACATCTTACACTATGACATCTTTGCTCGATAAAGGGTTTAATTCTTTTCCGTTATATGTTATAGTTATTGCGCTGCATCAACGTAAGTAGAACACTACGCGAATTTGAAAGATTTTGTAGATGTAAAAAAGAATTGAGTAAACTTTGCTTAAGGTTGATTTCATCCCATACATTCCAGTGAGCCAAATGTAGATAGGATATCTAAATATTATTTAAAACTGATAGCAGAACGATGTCTCATTTCGTTCTCGAGTTATGGGGTTCTACTACACATCTTACGGAGAGTCGCGCACAATTCGTCCATTCCCTCCCTTGCGCATCGTGAGTCATGTCGTCATAGCAATCGTCGCATTTCATAAACGATTCAAGATATCGAAATGAGGTTTTAGCAAACGATAGTAAGCAATGAGGAACGTATGTTGCATGGTAAATACTCGAAATTTCCTTATTCATCAAGATATGGAAGTAACTCGTCTGCAGCAGTGAGGGATCGGCAGCTCAGGACGCATATACACGTCCGTAGCATAGCAGGGAAGGCAAAGCGGTGCATCAATACCCGTCCACAACACATGGAAAACGGCGTCGCAGGACATTAAAACACTCCCACGGCAGCGAAAGGGTTATTTTGTTTATAAATTTCGTAATCAGCATTCAGTAAAGTACATACTTAATCATTTCATGACGAAGTAGCTTTTGTCTGAATGCTCTCAAGGGATCGGAGAAATACATTAATAAATGTATGAGGAAGGAAGACAGGGTTTAAAGTTTCGTCAACATCATGGCCAAAAGAGGTGCAGAAAAAGTTTAGACAGGGGAAGGATAACCTCAGTTCGGATGGCTAGCCAGGGTTTTGATCTGTCGTCTCTCCAAAGACGAGCCCACTGTTTCTCGAGGGCAACTACAAATTTTCTCTGCCTGGCACACACACTGTGTTGATATCAATGAAGTTTAGTTTTTGGTATGTTGGCTACTACTGAGTAAATAATGTTCGTCGAATGCCAGTCTGACTTGCTGGATAGTCGCATTTTATAGAGGAACCTCCTTTATCCAACTTCTGTTTATAGAGATCTCTTTTTCAAACGTATCCTTTTTAGGTAACCGTGCATTATTCCATATTACGGAAGTAGTAAATCCAACAGTCGATGACGGTATCGTTGAATTTATATTCAGCTAAACGTTATACACAGTGTCAGTTGATAAGTTAACATTTTCATGCACAGTATTTGTTGCTCCAATTTGTTGTGCATGTAAAATGATATCAAAGAGGGAGACGGCGGTAGAGTCTATGGACAATAAATAGTGTGCACTGCATAGGTTAGATGAAGGACTTAAAAAACATTGGTACTGGAACTTCATTGAATAAGAAACTGGGGCCATTGTCAATTCGTCGGAATTAGTTGAAGCATTATTCAATATTAATATTAATGACGTAAATAACTGGCTGCTTAATGACAACGAGACCTCTGGCTCCTGCTGACGAAATTGCTGTGATTTGTTGTCCTGCAGACAATGGCTGTAGTGATGAAGGGTTAGCTGACAACGTTGGCGCTAAATCTGAAGACATCATGATACATCCGGAGGAAGAAACCAACCTGAAAAAAAAAACATTGGTTTATTTCGAACGCCAGAAAACCAGCGAAATGCTCGCATGATCATACTCCACGTAAACAACATAGCAATTTCATTCAAATGAAAGTTACTGATTATTTCGATGCATAAAACTCACTATTTTAAGGATGAAAATGTGATCCAAACAGGCCGTAATCTCTTTATTGCCCATACTGTTAGCTAGGTGTAAATGCATGAAAATTTTATCTTTCCACAGTTATATAATTGTGTACCTCCGCTGGAGACTTTTTCAAGTGATATCCCGGAATCGTTCAATCTTACAATCTTCCTGTGCAGTCTTTCTGTCTATATACAGAGTGTCCCATTTATCTTGACCACCCTAATCAATTGTTTGTCCAGATGCAAAATACAAAATGTTTCAAGCAAATGCTCTTTAGTCGTCAGGGGTACACCAATCAGCACGATTGCCTTCGTTGCAGCTTTGTTTTTTTTTTACAAAGATATGCGCAGTGGTATGACTTTTTAAATGGAGCCCTGTATTTTTTATTCGGTAATTCGTTTCCTGTCCTAAAGACCTATTCAAAAATGTATCACAGTGTACCATTCACTGAAACACAACGTTATTAATTACATAACACAACATTGACATTGAGCCCGTGATCACAAACTCCTCCACTTGCTGGAGTTGCCAGAAAACGAATGAAAACCAAGTGAAAACATAACACAAAATTGACTTTGACTCTCCAGTACCATTGCTCAGGAGTAGAACATTCAAAGGTGCTCAAAGAGGGGACCCTTGACACCGATACACTGGTGCACTCGTTGAATGAATGAATTACTTACTGTTTCCAGTGTTGCCTGCTAAAGAGAATTTCAAGCTAGCACGATACATTCCTGCATGTCCTCTGGAGTTGTTGGAATATCGGGATAGACACCGTCTTTAAAGCATCCCCAAAGAAAGAAGTCCAGAGGATTTAAATCAGGAGACGTAGCTGGCCAATAACTGTTCCACCTCAACCAATCCATCTGGCAGGATACCTTCGGTTCAGAACACGACGTGCACGCAAGGCATTATGTGCTGGACATCCAACGTGTTGATACCACATAAGCAATCACTTCATCCAGAAGAGGAGGAAGAATTTGTCTGAGGTAGCTGGCATACGCTGTGCCGTTTAGACTACCATTGATGGAATAAGGGCCAATAGTTGTAGTAGCAAGCATCCATCCCACACCAGACGTTAACTCTCCATTGGGGCTGATGGTCCTCCTGTATAAGCCATCATGGCTTGTCGCTGGACCAATAATGCATATTCCTGGTATTTACCTGTCCTTTGTTTGAGAAGGAACATTCATAGATAAATAGAATTTTGGAGAAGATTTTCGGGTTGGCGAGGATTTGCTGCTGTGCCCACAGACAGAACTGTACACAATTCTGGAAATCATTCCCATGCAATTCTTCATGTAGGTGTACACGGTAGGGACGGAACCGGTGACGTGTAAGAATACGATGTACACTGGTTGTAGGAATGCCAATCTCGTGTTCGAGCTGTCGTGTACTCACATGTGGATTCATAGCAACGGAAGCGAGAACAGTAACTTCGGCAGCTTCGTCTGTGCGAGTGCTACGACGATGGCGTTGTCGTGGGTTGAAACATCCTGTTTCCTGAAGCGTCGCAACAGGACGAGAAAACATCCGTCGGGAATGTGGGCCCTTGTCAGGATACCGCTTTTTGTACAGTTCCACCGCCTGCGTAGCATTTCGCCTGCCTTCAACTACAATAATAAAATTAACGTTATGTCGTTGCAGTTTGTTGTGCCTCTATGCCTACTCTACAGCCGGCCGTGGTGGCCGAGCGGTTCTAGGCGCTACAGTCTGGAACCGCGCGACCGCTACGGTCGCAGGTTCGAATCCTGCCACGGGCATGGATGTGTGCGTGATGTTCTTAGGTTAGTTAAGTTTAAGTAGTTCTAAGTTCTAGGGAACTGATGACCTCATAGATTAAGTCTCGCAGTGCTCAGAGCCATTTGAACCTACTCTACACAACAGTATTTAAAAGGACTAAATTATCGTATTAAATGTATCCTACATCAGAAAACAGTGTTGCAGTTACTGTTCTACTAATTTACATTCCCTATAGATGAGTAGCGTTTCTACTTTCTCTTCGTTGGCGTACATTCTACTCACACAACTCTTCAACTGACGATGGTTGACGTAATGACGGCTGAGCATTCTACCTATGTTTACGTTTGTCCCCTGTCAACGTCAGGACGTGGATGTGATCCATTATCCCGAGTACCTGCACTAAGTGCTGGGAGCGGCAAAGTCAGTGTAGTGTTATCTAATTACTAATGTTGTGTTTCAGTGAATGGTACACTGTGATACATTTTTGAACAGGTATTTAGGAGAGGAAATGAATTACCGAATAAAAAATACAGGGTGCCATTTAAAAAGTCATACCGCTTTTCATATCTTTGTAAGAAATTAAAGCTACAACGAAGGCAATCATGCTGATTGATGTCTTCCTGACGGATAAAGAACATTTGTTCGAAACATTTTATAATTTGCATCTGGACAAACAGTTATTTAGTGTGGCCAAGATAAATTGGACACCCTGTATGTCTTCATCAATCATCTCTTCATAACTCATGATCATAGTACGCTAAGCCAGCCACATGAGGTGTAATTTTTTCTTGTTGCAAGAGTGGTCATATGTAAGCAACGCAATTGTCATGATTTAACAATCGAATAACGACTCGATTAAGTAAATACATTGGTCCTACATCGTTATGAAAATCATCATCTTACGATAGCTCCGAAACATTGCCCAGCGTTAGCAGAAAGCTTCTAAAGGCTTTATCTTGGGAGAAGAAAATAACCCACAGTTTCTACTGTCTGCGTCTTTATTTGGATTACTTAGATTGGTTTGTCGTCGACATCGAATGCTACACTTCCGGAAACCTGTGTTTTTCTGATGAATGACACTTAGAATAATTTTCTCGACTTTCGAAACAGTGATCATTGCTGTCGCACAGACTTTCGTAAATGTACGCAGTCCTTTACTGTTCTCTTTACTCCTGCGACTATATGAACTCTGTCATTGATGTAGTATGTAATCCTCATCGAAAACGTCTGTCGTGGTAATCTTTTTTTCCTTATTCAAAATACATCATTTGCTAAATAATGGCAATTCTTGTGTAGGGGACCCATTATGATAAATCAGACGGCGAGTGCATTTTCCTGTCTTAAAACATTAACGATATTTGTCGTTCTTCAACCAGATGTACCTCACAGTTTTGTAATTGTCTGAAAAAAATAAAGTTTACTAACAATAAAGTGTCTGGTGTCATACTGGAGATCGTTCGTAGAGCCTTGAGATAAAACTTCCTCGAAACGCAATGAAGCAGCTACGTTGAATCATCAGTTGGTTTTTACTTTATGGTCCTATTTGTAAATAAGGCGACCTTATCGAATTATTCTCGTTTGGAAAGTACACGTGGCGTGGCTAGATTTCTACAAACCTGAATTTGTCAGTGATTATTCCTTTCGCTACCTACGTTACTATGTAACTCTGTTACCTTGTATTGGATTCGTTGTGAATCAACTTCAAAGAATTTGAAGTCCTGGGCGCTACTCATTACTTACCCAATCCTAATTTCATTTCGCAATTGCAGAAGCATTATTATGATCGATGCCAATGTTAGACGAGAATTATTGTCAAAAGTGTCTTTAGATGTTGGACTACATACGAACGTCCTATACATGTAACATGCAGCCGAAAGCTAGTAATAAGGAGCAATTAATGTACAAGCAGTGGTAGTAAATATAGCCACAAAAATAGAGTAACCTACTGCATTAATATTAATATGCTAGTAATAGTCGACGAGTTCTCATTTAATAGTTTTTAGTAAATATATTATTTGCAAAGTAGTATATTTACAAATTCATCTTTCGCATTTTATGATGCATGAAGATGTTACGAAATAAGGCACTCGAGCCCATACCATAAGGCAGAGAGAAACAGATTGAAATCTATGAAGTGAATTAATAATAAAATGCCGAACGTCCATAAAAAAAATTTAAAAGCTTCAGTTCAGGCAACTGACGGACCTGCAAGGACGTAAGACTGGTGTAAGCAAGCTTCATTTGAAGTAGCAGTATTTTTCTCCTTCACGTACCACTCCTGTTTGCGTCTGGTGGACTGAACATAATAAAAGAGACTAGTGACTTACAATTAATTACAGAGGCAAATTTTCTAGTGAGACACCAGTTGTACTGCTCATAAGGAATGAAGCATTTCCATTATTTTCATCAGTCCGTCTACTGAAGTGAGGCTAGGTGCATTTCATTGCTTTCTACGTGTTTTTACGGCTGACTCTTTTGTCACCAATGAACTCAATCGAGCAAGACGACACCGGTGTAAAAAAAAAAAAAGAAAAAAAGAAAAAACACTGGGTACTCATGTCAGAGTAGCGGGAGCTTCACTTAGGGATAGATGTTACTGATGCTGACAGTGAAACTTGTTTTACAAATTATAAATTTTCAACTGACGATGGCAGTGGCCGAAACAACGTTATAAATAATGAAACATATTAAATGTTCTAAACGGTTTTATTCATATAAAAAGACTACAGAACTGATGTACATAACATGTGCTGCTTGTAGTAAATACGTTACTATGATACGCAAGACGATTTGCCACACATCCCTTTATGAAGATTTGATGACGTGACACACTGTATTCAGTAAGTCAACTATGTTTTGCCCTATTTTGCGTTATGTAACTATTGGGTAACATGTTATACATCTCCTGCAGTGACCAATACCTTAATTTGTTTTGAAATACTTTGTTTTTATGTTCGATCCAATGCCGACGACCCACACGTAGTCAGTCCATCTCCATACATATCGTGAAAATGGATGTATATACGGATGTAAGTATGTATGTATGTTCCACATCTCCTCTGAAACCACTTGCCTGATTTAAACCAAACTTGGTACACATGTCACTTAGTGTCTGGAAAGAGTCGCTATGGGTGTAATAATCACCTACCTATCAAAGGGGTGGGGATGGAAAAAACAGTAACCCATAAATCGTGAATACCCAAATTTTATTCATCCATTATTTGAGATTGAGAGCGTTAGTGGCCTGCAAGAAACGTTACACAAATTTACAAGCCATTAAGAAACTTTTTCTCGCTGATAATCCCCCCCCCTCCCCCCCCCCCCACCCAAAGGGCTGAAAGGAAAATGTGTAGCACTTACTACATTTTCACTGTTGATACCGCAAGACTGCCGTATCATGCATGACGTTTTAATATCGCACTTTTCAGGTAGTATACACATACACCGCAAAACGTACTTGTAAAATTGTATCACGGTACGACATTCAGTTGAAAAGATATGACGTCATAAACACCGACACGCGTGAAACACTGCTACATCATGTTTGAAATTTAAATTTATTACTGCCTTACTACGAACATTATTCGCGACGAATTCCACAGATAGCACCCACAAACGCCGCTGAATATACCTACAAAATTACATCGTTATACGACACATAGTTCACGAGATATGAAGTCATAAGGATTGAGCTATGGGAAAACGAAACAGCAAGGCGAAATTCACTAGAAAAACTGGTGAAACATCTGCACGAGTATATGTGAAATATGTATACTATACATGAATATTATGTGCTCCGTATATATGCGGACAAAGCCACAAGCGAAAAGCTTCACCCAAACCCCAGAATAGATTTCAATCAAACTTGGTACAAATTTTACGTACTATCTGGAAAGACATAATGTGGGAATAAGAGCCGAAACACAACTGTTGGGGTGTGGGTGATAAATTGGGGAGAGAATATGGAAGGAGGAGATGCATAGACAGGGAGGGGAAGGAGAAGATGGACACAGACAGTTCGGGAGGTGGGAAGAGATGGACAGAGAAAGAAATGTGGGGAGGGCAAATGGACAGTAGACAGTGTGGAGAAGTAGGAGATGGAAAGAGAGAGGGAGAGCAGGCGATGAACAGAGAAAGGAAAGAGGGGGAGATGGACAGAGAGAGGGGGGAGGAGAAGATGGACAGAGAGGGGCAGAGGAGGAGATGAATAGTGAGAAAAGGGAGGTGGTCAGGGAAGTGTCGTGGAGGAAATCATCAGAGCAGGAAATGAACAGAGAGGGGGGAGATGGGGAGATGGACAGAGAAAGGAAAGACGACAGAGGAGGGATGACTAGTTGGAGAGTGAGAGGGGGAGGCAGGGGGAGTTAGGACAGAGAAAGGGCTGGTAAGGAGATAGGCAGAGAGACAGAAATAGATGGTAAAGGATGAGATGCAGTTAGAGGGGTAATGAGATGGTCAGAGGGGGAAAGAGTATGAGGATAGAGGACGGAGGAGCAGATGGACAGTGGTTAAAAAGAGGAGACAGGAGACAGAATGACATGGATTGAGCGAGAGGGCGTAGGAGTTAAGGACAGAGAGGAGGGCAGAACTAGATGGACTGAGAGAGGGGAAGTAGGTGAAGAAATAATAGATAATTGCAATAAACATTGATCCAGCCAACAACAGGTGCTCAGCTAGGTATATTTTAGAATGATTCACTATTAAAAGATGAGCTTTGTCACCGGAAACTGGTAACAGCATTAGTAAATACCGAAAGTAGCTTGCTGCAGTTTTCATAGCATCAAACATTTCGTTTCCAAGAGTCATGGAATCTCTCATGACAGATGAAATAGGTTTCACACTTAAGTTTGAATGGACTACCAACAGTTTCAGAAATATTTTAATAGCGTAACAATATGGTGGACAACGTCTTTGTCCAACAATAATACGGAATTCGGAATGGAATTTCATAAGCTTTTCGATCGTTTTTCTATAAAATGTTTATCGACAACAAATATTGATTTCGTGTTAAGTATAATAAAATGCCTCCAGGCTTCTTTCTGCGCTGCAGCATCCTTATTTCACCGTGTTCCTTCATTCTTTCCTCTAGGAAAGAAAAGCGATAAACGCATGTACGAGCTTCAGTCACCCATAGACAACTGTTGAATTGCAGACAATAGCATATTGTCTGTCTCATGATTCGTGGAACCACTTTATGATGCAGGAAATGAGATAGGAAACGTAGGTCTTTGAGCGTGCTACGGTCGCTGATGTGACCTTTTGCAGTCCTTCAGTCTTGTCCGTCCATAGCCACTAATACATAGCGCAGGAATCAGGCAAAGCTTTTCCTCACTGAGCATGGGGTAAGTTTATTCTGTACCACATATGAAATATACGGAATACTAATTACTGAATAATAACTTTCTATATTGAACACTTTGTTAGTTGAAAATTAAGCAGGTTTTCAAAGGGTGGATCATGCAGTTCCTTTGATAATAGTGATTGAAAGAAGAAGAGAATTTAATCTTTAGCCACGCTTGGCAGTAAGCAATTAATTACGAGAACGCGTTTAAAGGAGTAAAAGGCGCCTTACACGACACGCTGTGATTAAATCAGGATTTCTTCTCCATCGTATAGATGTAATAAAAACTCATTACTGAACATTAAAATAAAACTGAAAATGTAAAATATATTATACGAAAAAAATACATCACCGAAGAAGAAGATCAGAGCTTTAGTTTACCCCTATATGCTTATGTCTAATACATCGGTGATATAGAAGGAAAGTCTGTCGCAAATCCTGGAATTAAAAGTTGTAGATGATTGGTTTACTTGTTAACAAATTGGGAAAAACCGTTGAATGTCTGCGTACTATATTCTACTCTTAGTATAACATGAAAATCTAATAAAAATAAAGATCCGGCTTTTAGAAATAAATAGCCATTTCCTGCAAAAATTAACACATTTCGAATACCGCTACTGTGACATAAGTTACGACACTGATCGTGATATCCATCACAAACTAGACAAGTATCTGATCATATATTGACGAATGAGAAGAAAATTATTCAGTATAACGAAGAAAGAGACAAGAATTAAATGTTACATAGTGAATTCTAGGAAGTTTCGTTGTCAAAGTCACAGGCATCGGTAATGAATGTATCTTACTCGACTTGGATGTAAGATTGCTGAGGTTCGCGAAAGGCTTAACGAAACTAGATGGATTTATGTTGATGCGAGAAGAACTGAAAATTTGGAAATTATAAGACAGAAGAGAAGTAAGCTCTTACGTCTACAGGAAGAGTAAAAAATAAATACTAAAGACATAAACCGATTGGTAGAAGAGAGCGTGGAAGACTCTAACAGGTGCATTACCAATTCCTTCACGCGAACAAGAAGTAGTAATATGTAGTCAAGAAAATATTCACCAACAGCAATTATGTACCTTTTTTCACATGTTGTGAACATTTTTATGTGACCTCAAGCCATGAAAATTAAAAATAAAAACAACGAAAGTGAGTGTTGCTTCGTAATGCCTTCTTCCGTAATGATTTGGAGGAACCTAAATATACGAACTAGTCATGAAATAGGGAGAGCAACACACACAAATCGAAAAAGATACACTTTTTGCTGCAGTATCTTCCTTCAGATGAATGTGTTCGGCAACAATGAAATTTCGGAGAAGCTTTAGAGGGGAATGGTGTCAAAGCGAAGATGCGATATTATGTTACTTTTCGTGTCAGTAGCCTTCATTACTTGCAGACAGCATTATTACACGGAAGTGGACGAGTATGACCATCTCTCGTGGCGCCTGAATCAGATACGATGAGAATGGCGGATTTCCGCTTAACCTTACGCAACTCATCGCTACAATATGAAATTTGCATACACACGCCTTCTGGATTAGAAACGCACGCGAAAGTAGGAATTCTACGATTTCTACCAACTATATAGAAAAATGAAGTTCAGTTTGCAATTAATAGCGCTACTTCAACGTAATGGTAGACTACAGGCGCACGCCGACTTAAAGCATTGGGATCATGTTCCAGGAAACCGATAAATCGCCGCCTTCGAACAACAAACAGTTACACCGTAATGAACGCACAGTACAACGTGCCGTCTTCCACTCTTAATAAATTTTTCATGTTAATAGCTTTCAAGCGTAAATAATTTTTAGCAACATACGTATAACTGCAAATGGAGTACTTTGAAATTATTTACAGAACGGCGTATTGTGAATACACAACTAATAGTATGTAGTTAACTTAGCTCTGTGGAAGGATGATTTTCAATGACAGGAGCTTCGATGTATAGCTAAGGAGTCAAATAGAAACAATTCTGTTTGAAATTCCTATAGAAAATTATTACAATAGCTGATCGTAGCACTAAGCTTGAACTGTACAGAGAAAAATACTGGACTTGAAAAAGACAAAATACCGAGCCTGGCAAATACATGCTGATCCTAAGATGTTAAAGACCAGTGCGGTCACAAATGCGATCTTTGTGATTATCTTCCAAGAAGCAATACATTTCTTATTATTTAAAAAATGGTTATGGTAATTAGTCTACATGCTTGTAGCCAGAAAGTCCAATTAAGATATGGGTGCCGAGATGCAATACATTTCTTATTATGTAAAAAATGGTTATGGCAATTAGTCTACATGCTTGTAGCCAGAAAGTCCAATTAAGATATGGGTGCCGAGATGCCATGGCTCATTTAGCGTTACCGAAGGTGCACCTGCAGTATTTTTTTAAAAAAAATCGGGGAAACGTATCAGCGAAGGAAAGAACTTTCTAAGACATCATTCGGAGGCTGTGTGGCATAACCTGGAGGGCTTCAATGAGGCTGGCACTGGCTGTACCTGCTATAGAGTATTGTGCTTCAGTGTGGCTAAGTAGTTGTCATACAGCCTTATCGATGCTGGTACAATCAGATCAACTCCTGTCTTCTGACTTCCCCTGCTAAGCAATATCCATCCACCACAGGTTCACAGATCCGCGACCCTGCTTAGAGATTACCGCAATACACGCTCGTGTCCAACATTAAAGCGACAAACTGCTGTTTCCCCGTCCTGTGTCTAATTCACGATATAATCATACAAACTGCCAACATATGTCGTTACGATCGTGTTCTGCACGGAAGATGGCATTCCGACCAACGAACAGCCAAGTCAGCAGTGACGTCAGGATACCTACCAAGCGGAGTAGTGTTTGCAGGGTAGTCCCTCATCCACAATCGCTGTGTACACAGTCACAGACGGTGCAGTAAGCCACAGAGACACTCTGCCGTGGAGGGCCATAGGAAGAATGGAAGCAGAAGAGTCGCAAACTGATGTGGCCCGATGCCTTAACGTGAATTCATCTGTTGTTTCTCGGATGAGGCGACAGTTTATAGACACCGAAACTCTATCCCGGAGACCAGGACAGGGCGGACCACGTGTGACATCATCAGAAAGCGTGAACCATTATTTGCTGTAAGGGAACGACATACCTCTTTAGTACTGCACAGCTACTGGCATCTGCACTTGCACCATATCCATGGACGTGTCTTACAGAGGCAAACGCTGCACAGAAGTCTTTTAGTGTTGAAGACCTGCTGTCAGTTTACCTCTAGCGTGTCTTCACAGAAGGGAACGTCTAGACTGGAGCCGTCAACATTCCACTTGGGCCGTCGAACGGTGGGCCAGTGTTCTTTTCACAGATGAGTTCCCGTTTGGTCTGGAGACTGATTCTCGACGGATTAGTATCTGGAGCGCATGCGGAACACGATGTCGGAACCCAAAAATTGCGGAAAGACACAGATATCGAGGAGGATCACTAATAATGAGGGCAGGGATTATGTTGACCACTCCAACACCTCTTCAAGAAATTTCATGGATGAATCAGCAAGACCTAACTGCTGTCACGTAGCGTGAGGCCATCTTGGGATCACATGCGTGATTGTTACGAGGTGCCGTGGGCACTTCGTATTGCTGGACAATAATTCTCGACCTCACAGAGCACCCATGGTGTGGCTTCCTCGCTCTCCCGATTTGAATCCCAGAGACCGTGTCTGGGATGCACTATAGAGACTGGCTGCATCACGTCAGCATTCACCAACACCTCTCCAACACTTGTGAGCAGCTCAGTAGGGAGAATGGGCGTTACTGCAACAACATGAGATTGATGACATAAGTCACAGTACGTCCCGTCGTTACCAGGTCTGTATGGTGCTAGAGGTGCTCACAACACCTGCTGATCACATTAACCAGTTGTCAGAATGTGTGTGCAAATCCGTTAAGTTGGAAAAAATGGAGAACATTCTTGTCTACCGTTATGTGCATGTTGCAGTTGATTACACCCTGTTATTTTTGCATTATTTCTACTTTACTATCACGTGTTTATACTGCTTTGTGTCAAAATAAACGCAACCTTGCAAAGATTTAAATTGTTGCTTTAATTTTGGGCATCACCCATTCATCTCATCATATCTGTACAGGCTTCGTTCGAGACACCCGCCACAATTGTATGCTCAGTAGCTAGTTACACGTAATATCACAGTAAGGGATCTCTGGAAGAAGAACTGTGAACACACTGAAAATTACCAAGAACTGGAATGCTTCGAGAAATAGAACTATTATAAGCAGGTGTTGACAGTAAACTGTGGTTCAAATTAAATAGAATATGCATTGGATGTAGTCGGTACTGACTCCTCTATAATGTGGTATTGTGGAGTCTCTGAGTTGTGACTATGGTGCACTGAAGTAATCTTTTACATATATATAATAGAGGAGCGCGTCCTAAGGTGCTATAAGGGCACGTGGTTTAATGTTATGAATGCCTATGACACAGCGGTGGGCTAGATATTAATATGTAGTTGCTTTATTTTTTTTGGGTGTAATGTCATTCATTACATATTATAAATGTACTGAAAATGTGTGTCACACGAATGATGATGATAATGATGATTACAATCAGTTGTATCATAATAAAACCATTTATAATAGGCGCATTGTGGCAAATTGTTTAATTTTCTTCGTCTAAATTTGTTAACATATGATTAAGTCACAGAATTAAGTTATATGGCATGTTGCAAACGCCGCCAAGCACCGACGCCACACAGCAACACACTGCCGTCAGGTAGGTTGCCAACTCTGTTCCTGCGGCTACATGACGTTCCGACTCCGTCATCAGCAGCGCGACCTGCAGAGGTCCTTCGCGTACACCAGACCACACAGTACAGAGGGCTTGTATGTCAGCAAGAGAAGTCACACATACCACGAACCTTTTGCTGCATCCGCCAGTGTCACGGGCAGCCGATCAGGAAGAAGTGTGTCTCCGTCGTGTGGATATTTAGGACCGTATCGGCAACGATACGGCAATTACGACAGAGCCATAAAACAGGAAGGCTGCTCTGGATCCACCTCCGCCGACCCCACGCCGCCGTCGCCGCCAAGAGACTTCGGAACCGGCTCGCGGGCGTGTTAGTATTCTATCAGACTCACTTGACAAGACTGCAGAAACTCTGAACTCGCACAGATTGTAACTTAAGTCTTAAGCTGTTACAGTGTGCTCCGCTCAAGGAGAGCGAGGAATTAACATTTGACAGTCAAATAGTGGAGCACTAACTCTGACTGTGAAAACCTTCCTTTTGTTGTTCCAAATACTTGAGGTTTTAGTAGCGAACTTACTTCCCTGTTAAGGAAGGGTTGCAAAGTAGGTTACTGGTTTCTTCTGACGATCAACTAAAACCATTTGTGTTGGGTTCATTGTGCTCTTAAATACAGAGGATGAACTACATGCTCGTGTATTTCTTGTAGAAGTGTTCAAAGTTCACGATACTGCATGAACGTTTTCATATTATTTATATACTGCTTTTACTTTATGACCTTTCTTACCTCTCGTGAGATCTGTTACGGTCCGTAGTATTTAAATTGTTTGTTTATTAAATATATACATGTGTAGTTTTTTTGATAGTTTTCATTAACTTTGATATGAAAAACACAGATTTATACTGCAGCAATCAATGAAGTAACTACGACCTGCAATATTTTTATTGGTCATTTTAGTTTCGTTGATACCGATTTTTAATTTATGAATGAAAGAGAACCCTCAAATCATTAACTACAGTTTAAAACTCTGTTCTAGATTATATTATTGTTAAACCTTCAAATTAGAAGTTTCAGCATCGAACTATTCGCGTATATGGGGTTCTTCATTAAACGTTTT
This sequence comes from Schistocerca cancellata, assembly GCF_023864275.1. NCBI lineage: Eukaryota > Metazoa > Arthropoda > Insecta > Orthoptera > Acrididae > Schistocerca > Schistocerca cancellata. Next base: position 413,693,425 of record NC_064631.1, read on the forward strand.
ACTGGTGTTATACATTATCAGCTATTTATGGCTCTTACAGAGTGTGGTGCACCGTTATGGGTACTACAGTGGTAGAGAGAAGGATGGAAAAGTTAAAATGTTTGCAGAGCAATAAGCTGACGTCGGGGACAAAGGATGCCCGTTGATGCTGCTAGACGTAACATGGAAGTTGAGAAGAAGCCGCACAAGTGGTACAATTTTGTCTGCGTCCACAAATTTTCTGCTGGCATCCGCATTAAACTATGCCGGACAGACGTAGACTTTCACAAAACATTGGCCCCTGCTTCACGTGTCCGCAGTAGAATGGTAGCTAAAGCAGCGCTACAGTAGTTGTTGACACAGTACTGTACCCTCGATAGTAAAATTCATAAGTCTCCTGACTGGGACTAACGAATGTGTAGCAAGAGGCTCCTGAATCGTAACGACTGTTAAAACTGCATGAATAGCCTACACGCATTCACGCCCACAAGGAGCAAAAGCCGCTCCAGCTGTGTTTGTTTCTGGACAGATAATAAACGTTTTGCTATTTGAGTTTTCGGAAACGGCGTAGTTATCAGCATCTACGTTTGCTGCAATACTATGAATATTTCATCGTGTAATAAACAAGAAATATCATAGTATGGAAGATGTTGTATTTCCATTAACGACAACATTGGTCAGTCGCCGCAAGGCATCAATTATTTAAAATCTATGACTGGAACGTACCTGCAGCGCAAAACTTACGGAAGAACGTAACTTTCGCATAATGTGTCACTGTCAAGTAACTTAGATCGATGAAACTTAAACAATACTTAGATAGAACAGCTACAGTATAAACCAGAAGGAAACTGAAGGAAATAAGCAAAGTTACTGAAACCTGGTAGTCAAGGAAGGCAGGATACGGTTACGATTGTGGACGGGGCCGTAATCAGCTACTATCGGTTCCCTTTTGCAATTACACAAATTTATTTTAAAACGGTAATTATAGACTCAGGAATAAATAAGGATATCACACCTTACGAATGAAGCAAAAGACAACTGCACAATTAATAGTGCTTTGAGTGCGTTACAATTTACAAATGAGCATAAAATAGTGCGTTACAATTTACCAGACGAGCATAAAATACAGACACGGAAAATTGTGTTTTTTAGGAAAGGCAATCTGATCCCAATTAGAATTTTAAGGCAAGTAGCCACAGTCACGGCTGAAGGCCAAGAATTGCAATTATAAAAAATTTTTATAAACATACTGTAAAACAGCAGTGGAATGGCAAAGATTAATTTGAAACACAGGCAACTGATCAGCAAACGGATGAGTCAGAATCATGGTAAACTTGGTAGCACAGCGATTTAAACCTGCTGTAACGCCAAGAATGGCAATTATATAAACAAATTTATAAAACATACAGTAAAACAGCAAATACAACAGCAAAGGTTAATTTAAAAGGACAAGCAACTGATCACCAAACAGGTGAGACAAAATTATGGTAAACGTGGTACCACAATAATTTAAACCTTCTGTGACGCCAAGAATGGCAATTATATTAAAAAATTCGGGAACATAGAGTAAAACAGCAAATACAATAGTAAAACACAAGGGCCAGTCACAGACGGTGCTTCAGGAATCGACCTCTGAGTAGGTCTGGCACAAACACTTTCGCGAGCGATGAGAAAGGCAGCCAAGAGTTGCATTCACTTCACAGGATGATATCTCAGACTAGTGACACTCCAACTAAAGACCAATGATAATCTTGCTTAGGCTACCTGACGTCCAATAAACCAAATGCAAAGATGTAAAAATACTCCAAAGCCTGAACCGGCGGTCTGGACTCCGCCGGCAGAATACGGTGCTTAGAGCGCCCGGAACGAGAAAGAATCACTACCACCAGAGTAGAAGAATCGCCAACCAACCTACAATCAAGAAAGCTGTCAAAACTACACGCCTCACCGGACAGCAATGGCTATGCGAGAAAACGTACACTGCTGTTACATACACTAACCCCCCCCTCCCCAGGGCAGCTAACTGGCCACGAGGCAGGAAAAATAGCACTGGTTGAACTTAACAAATAGTAGAAAGCTGAACGTAGTAAATAGTAATTAGAAGTCCTGGAAAGCTAATCAGGTCCGCCTTCCCCCAAGCACTCCACTCGCTGCTATTCGCCTCGCCCTACGAGCAGCAACCCGAAACCAAGTCACTGGAGAATCGCAGGATCTTTTAGTGGTGGAGATTTCTCTACTTGAATCCAAATGCACTCAACTTAAAACTTTCTGGATCCGGCTTACGACGAGGTCGTGCACCCTCGTGACCACAGGCCTTAGATGCTGCACTCCATCTGCGCTGCCAGAGGTCCCGGGGTGTTCCCGCACTGTGCGGGCCTGGCTCCTCCTCGGTCCCCACACCGAACTGCACACTGACACGACACAGTAGAACATCAACGTCGGCCCAAAGACAGGGCCACAGTTATTACAAATCGATAACCCCTTCTGCTGTCACTAGCGGACAGGCAACGCTTGTGAAACCAAGTGGCGCCAGTCACGAGAAGAAGACAAACAATCGCAACCATGTCAACTAAAGTATACGGTGTGGCCCCCAACAGAGGACGGAAACCAACAAACAGCACCAACGCGAGCCGCAGCACGGCTCAGGTACGAAAGGAAATGACACTTTCATTAAAAGACAATTATTGCAACGAAGTCATCACTGTTTACGACGGTCCCCTAGACATTAAGAAAGGCGGGATATCGTTCCTGATAGGGTTGTTATCACAGCGGACAGCAATGCATGCTCTGGAACGTGCCCCTCTGCTGGCCGTAGCGTTGGTAAGGAGTTCTTGTGGCGGGGCGTTCCACTCCTCCACCGGTGCTGTTGACAACTGCTGGATGGCCGTTGGTGCCTGTGGATGAGCCACAATGCGTCTCCACAATATACCCCACTGCACTCGATGGGATTTGTCGGTGAAACGGGCAGGCCAGTCCACTTTCCGAATAACCTCTCCTGCCAATAGCTCCTCCACATCCGCTGTTCGTTGTGGTGGCCCATTGTCATCAGTAGAAAGGGAGTCAGTTCCGAACGCAACTTTGAAGAGAAGCACATGGTGATGGACGACGAGTCCAATAAACTGACAAGTAAGAGAACGGTGTGCAAATATTTGGCGGTCAGTATGCCTATGCAACATTATGCCTCCTCACAACATAACACCTGGAGCACCAAAAGCCGGCCGTGGTGGCCATGCGGTTCTAGGCGCTGTAGTCCGGAACCGCGCGACTGCTACGGTCGCAGGTTCGAATCCTGCCTCGGGCATGGATGTATGTGATGTCCTTAGGTTAGTTAGGTTGAAGTAGTTCTATGTTCTAGGGGAATGATGTTAAGTCCCATAGTGCTCAGAGCCATTTGAACCATTTGAACCACCAAAACGATCACGTCCGATATTGTTCGTGGGTACATAACATGCTCCTAATTCTCGGGGTACGAGGGTAGTCCAGAATAATTACTTAGGCAGAATCTGCCCTCATCCGAGAAGAGCAAACCCACCCTTCCTTGAACCAGCCACTGTGCTCTTGTCATCGTCCCTAAATGTGCTGTAGATTCGCAGATCTGCAGCACCGTTTCGGAGCATCAGATTGATTGCCTTGCATTTCTGTTTCGTGTGGTTACAATTGCAACCGCTGTTTGACGTTGGTCCCTTCTTGTCTGCTGCTTTAGTTAGCTGACGTCCGCCGGGTTTTCCCCTTTGGACAGCATAGTCTGTGGATTGGAACTCTCCACATGCACGTGAAACAATGCGGTTAGCAATACCAAACTGCAGGGATACGCTCGTACAATGCGTCCTCCTTCCAGTGGCCCGACGATTTCTTTCCCGTGTGGAGTCATCCAGATGTTGCCTCTTGGCCTTTTAATGAGGAACACCTCCCCAGTACACCGTAACTGCTCGCTGATTGACACACAAATATCTTTTCCTGTTCCTTCAACTGCCTCGTGTATCGTGGCCAGCCTCGCTTGGCACTGTAGTCATTCTGACCTCACGCCAAGTGACATTCAGCTTTCTCTGCACTTGTGAGAGATCTCTGGCAACACACTCCCGCATTTTCATTCATTTCTACCGAGTTGTTAATATGTTATGATACTTTATATATCTTGTTTTTAAGTTTTGAAGGCCATCGTATTTCCACTTCCCCACTTCCCGTAGGCAGCGTACTTGTTGCGTCCAATTAATATTCCATTTTCCATATGCTGCTTTTCATATTTTTAAGTCATTTCAGGTTGATAACTGTATCATGTGAATTGCCGTATCACTATTGACATCCTATTCGACATAGGAATAAACATAATTTGGCCACTGCCCGAAACGCACTAATGTTGAAACAAAATCCAACAGCTACGCTTCAGCTTACTTTTAAATGTTTTGTTCCTTTACGTTTTGTGTTCATCCACGTTTGGTGCGTAGCCTAAGTCACTTTCGGGATATCACTGGAATAAGCAGTATGGGAGAGAGAGAAAAGTTTACGTTATACACTCCTGGAAATGGAAAAAAGAGCACATTGACACCGGTGTGTCAGACCCACCATACTTGCTCCGGACACTGCGAGAGGGCTGTACAAGCAATGATCACACGCACGGCACAGCGGACACACCAGGAACCGCGGTGTTGGCCGTCGAATGGCGCTAGCTGCGCAGCATTTGTGCACCGCCGCCGTCAGTGTCAGCCAGTTTGCCGTGGCATACGGAGCTCCATCGCAGTCTTTAACACTGGTAGCATGCCGCGACAGCGTAGACGTGAACCGTATGAGCAGTTGACGGACTTTGAGCGAGGGCGCATAGTGGGCATGCGGGAGGCCGGGTGGACGTACCGCCGAATTGCTCAACACGTGGGGCGTGAGGTCTCCACAGTACATCGATGTTGTCGCCAGTGGTCGGCGGAAGGTGCACGTGCCCGTCGACCTGGGACCGGACCGCAGCGACGCACGGATGCACGCCAAGACCGTAGGATCCTACGCAGTGCCGTAGGGGACCGCACCGCCACTTCCCAGCAAATTAGGGACACTGTTGCTCCTGGGGTATCGGCGAGGACCATTCGCAACCGTCTCCATGAAGCTGGGCTACGGTCCCGCACACCGTTAGGCCGTCTTCCGCTCACGCCCCAACATCGTGCAGCCCGCCTCCAGTGGTGTCGCGACAGGCGTGAATGGAGGGACGAATGGAGACGTGTCGTCTTCAGCGATGAGAGTCGCTTCTGCCTTGGTGCCAATGATGGTCGTATGCGTGTTTGGCGCCGTGCAGGTGAGCGCCACAATCAGGACGGCATACGACCGAGGCACACAGGGCCAACACCCGGCATCATGTTGTGGGGAGCGATCTCCTACACTGGCCGTACACCACTGGTGATCGTCGAGGGGACACTGAATAGTGCACGGTACATCCAAACCGTCATCGAACCCATCGTTCTACCATTCCTAGACCGGCAAGGGAACTTGCTGATCCAACAGGACTATGCACGTCCGCATGTATCCCGTGCCACCCAACGTGCTCTAGAAGGTGTAAGTCAACTACCCTGGCCAGCAAGATCTCCGGATCTGTCCCCCATTGAGCATGTTTGGGACTGGATGAAGCGTCGTCTCACGCGGTCTGCACGTCCAGCACGAACGCTGGTCCAGCTGAGGCGCCCGGTGGAAATGGCATGGCAAGCCGTTCCACAGGACTACATCCAGCATCTCTACGATCGTCTCCATGGGAGAATAGCAGCCTGCATTGCTGCGAAAGGTGGATATACACTGTACTAGTGCCGACATTGTGCATGCTCTGTTGCCTGTGTCTATGTGCCTGTGGTTCTGTCAGTGTGATCATGTGATGTATCTGACCCCAGGAATGTGTCAATAAAGTTTCCCCTTCCTGGGACAATGAATTCACGGTGTTCTTATTTCAATTTCCAGGAGTGTAGTTCAAATTGAAAAGAGATAGATAAGCTATCAGTGACAATAAAATTGAGCATCTTTTGGTAATGCCTTTTACAGAAAGGAGGAAAACTGTACGAAATAAGGATGGAGTGAGGCGATTTAGATATCGACTAATTTCTTACGTCCCATGAATATGTATGGCACTGTTGTAGACTGTTAGAATTCGAATGAATTTTTACAGAAAAACGATATGAAAGTGAGGTCTCGGTACCTTTTTTGCTGCCTCCAATCTCCATTACGCGTTGAGGTACTATGATCAGACTCGCTTGTTATCTATTTCATAGTGTGTACAAAGAAAACATGGAAGCTGAAGAAAGGAATTTCTTTCACTGCAATCTTTAAAAGTAGAGTACTGCTGTGCATTATGTAACAGAATGTGTTGATGATCAAGAGCCGCATTCAGTTAAGAATGAACTAACGAACTTCGATTATCGTTCTGTATCAGCTGTTCGATGTTTCAGAACAAATAAAATACGTGCCGGTCCGTGACTCGAACCAGGATTTCCCGCCTACCGCGAGCGGCCGACTTAACCACTTCGTCTATCCGAGCAAACTTGGAGGAGCAGCCCAAATTTTCGTTCGTCCTAGTGTGTTCTGAAATTTTATATAGCTGCTGCTTAATCATAATTGTAATTTGCATGTTCATTCTCAATTTAAATTAAAACAGTTATCGAAAAATTTAAGCATTTTTATGTAAGTGTGGTTAAGCGCCGTTGAAGGATGTAGCATGTATAGGGTGTTCGGAAATTCTCGTTAAAAACTCCTAATAGTTTTGGAGGGGACTGAGTAGTTAATTTTTTTGTTACCCATGTCCGTGCTAAAACCATTCGATGACATGTGGGCAGCTGATTAAGCATGACCCAGTACACCACTAGTTTTACAGTTATATTCATTAATAGCCAATTAAATTTCCCGTACACTTGTTGAGGGGTTCTCTTCAACGTGATTTTGCAGTACGGTCTCATCCAATTCGTATGAAGACGACAGATACCTTTGGTGATCTTGCATCTTTCGAAGAATGAAATTACACAGAAAACCAGACCTTTAGCTGCATACAGGCGTTGATAAATATCGACGGGGACAGTTGAAAATGTGTGCCCCGACCGGCACTCGAACCCAGGATCTCTTGCTTCCATGTCAGATGCTCTCTCCGACTGAGCAATCGAGGACACAGAGGATAGTGCGACTGTGGGGACTTATCTCTGGCACGCTCTCCGTGTGACCCACACTTTCAACTTGCTGTCCACACACTACATTTGTAGTGCCCCTGCCCACTATGCTCATTACGCGCATGTAATTGATATTTATCAGCCGGCCAGAGTGGCCGAGCGGTTCTAGGCGCGGATCATGTCGGCGTATTATACAAATGTGTACTGAGCCATGTAAGCCACTCCTCCCTCTCCGCCACGCCCACCGTGACTACACTGTTGCTTACCTACCTGGCCAACATGTTGTCAAGCGGCTGTAGCACGGAAACAGAACGTTGTTGGATATGGGTTAATCAAAATATTGTGTACTCACTCCCTTCTACAAGTCTTATAAGTCTGTAACGGGAATTACCCAACATCCCGTATACAACAACCTCTGAAGGCTGTGTCATACACAGGAATTTAAATCTCAGTCTTTCGTTTTCCTTCCAAAAATTGGTATTCAGCGTTAACGTGCATGCATGAGCATATTGGATTTCCTTTACTCATAGTGGACTAACATAGATCTGTTATACAACGAGAAAACGAGATAGGACCTTATTTATCCACGGTTAACGTAGGTAACTAAAGAAAATAAGTAAAAATATGTTCGCTTACCACTTTATTCATTCTTACCAAATCAAACATATACAGATCATGCTGATAAATATTGATGTCGATGTATAAACTGCGATCTAGAAATTTCTTTCAATGCGTAAAAGCACCATGATCGCTGACCTCTGTCAATACTGCTTTTTGTAATTATAAAAAAAGTTTAAAAGCTTTAATTTTTTTATTGGATCGCACACCAAATAACTTCGACACGACAAGTGATCCAGATGTTTTCGCCACACGATGTTTCTGTGCATCAAGTGTTTATGAATTTATCGCTTAGAAGCAGCCAAACTAGCATTCATTACGCAAGCAATTACCGTGCCGGCGTCAATACCGGAAGCCGGTAGAGATCGCAAGATACCTGCGCTTTCCACAGAGAGTGTTTCCGGCCTCTCAGTCGACGGGTAATCATCGATTTCCCCAGCGTGTGTGCTGTGCTGTGGTGTGGTGTGTGCGATGTCGGATATGATGTACTTAGGGCTCGCCGGCGATTATCGTACGTGAGCCTGCCAGATAAGTCCCATCCATTTTAATTTTGACTGCGGCGCGGCGATATGACAGGCCAATATCCGATCGCATTATCGTACAGGGCGCCCGTCAAGTTGAGTGTCACGCCACAACCACCTCCCTCCACCTCTTCTCGGTTTTTCCACAACTTTGGCATACTGCCCACATGTGCAGTCGGAAAGCCCAGTCATTCTCCCGGTAGGTAAGCAGATGTCCACCTCGTGTAACCTTTCTAATGTAATTTTTTTTCTATGAACTCAGCTGCATAAATTATAGGCGTTACTGGCACCGAAAGTGTTGAGGTCAGTTTTAGCGTGTAGCATTACCATTTAACGTACATGTAGTCACTGAAGATTATTTTAATGGGACTAGACTAGTGCACTGCTTCAATAACGTTAATTGAAACCAACATCTGTATTGTAATCCAAAGTCGTTTATTCAAAACATGCTACAGTTTTGACGCCAGAAAGCGTCATCTTCAGGCCCCAAGCTTAATCTGCTGGGAAGGTACGAACAATGGTGACAAAGAACAATAGAGCCTTCAAATGGAAACAGTACAACTTATTAAGCATGTTACGCCAGTGTGCAACCAACAGAGTCGAGTGCAGCGGGAACTTAATCAATTTCAAGTAAAAAGACCATTTCATACCAATACCATCAATAGGATCAAGACCCGTCTCCCACCCCGTAGCCGCCCGAAGCAGCCGAATGAACTCCATTTTGACCCTCCTGACAGACCTGTTTTACTGAGGCCGATAGTAAGGCATGAAAACAGGCAGCAATATAACATTTGTATGATTAGTTGCAGAAGGTGTTTTTGCCAGGTTCTTCACAATATTATAGCCCTGTCAATACTGCTTCTTGCTCCATCTACTATGAGAGTATGGTACTGCTTTGTAAAGCCCTTGCACGAGGACCCTACATCCTCTAACACTTGGCTAAGACAGGCAGTGGGCTTGAAAACGTTTGCGACATGGTGCCCTTTATAACATTTTACCTGCAAAATTTGGCCCTTCACCTCTTCCATGGATACTTCCTGGAAACAAAACTTTTCTTTTACTTCAATTTTTTTTGGCACTTGGTTTCCTAATGAAAGTCCGTTGGGTATTCACTACACCTACATCTACTTGACCCTCTTCTTTACTTAACGGAATTAAAAAGGGAATTTTTTGTGTGCTAATGATGTAACAATTAGATACTCCTCTTCCTGTGTATGGGTCATCTGGGTAAAATGGCTCACACATGTCGTATTATGTGTACGTGCTCCGAAGTGGACGGAGGAATTGTGCAATGCAAAAAATTAGTGACAGACACATACACAATTTATTGCGCCGTGAGACTTAAGACGAACATCAAGTCGTTGGATGTGCTTGCGGACACATACAATTAACAGTGCCCTCGAAAAGCATGTGTTCTGAATATGATGTCAACAAGACTATGTCCATCTGGGGTGCCACACTGCCACTCACTGTAGTAAACACTTGTCCCTATACGAAAGCTATAGGGGACTCCACTGCGAACTGTAGTTACGAACTGCAAACCTTGAACTCCGCACTAGAACCGGTGTACGACAATGCCGAACATGGACTGAACGTTGCTGCCTGTCGCCGCCGCTTATCACGAGACAGAAGTCAATCTCATTGGGGGGTAGCGCAGAGGTGTTGATTGGGCCGCGATTGTGGTTGGCAGCGAAATCCAATGCGCCGCCCGTGGAGCCAGTCCGAAACCGTCTCAGCGCGCCAATTCCCGGTGCCTCCATTGGCGAGGACACAACAGTTCCCTTTCTGTAGCCCCTGTTCCCTGCTAACACTTCCCACTTGCTGTTACTCTTCTCCCTCCTAATCTCATCAGTTCCTCCCTAACATTATCCTAGCATTATCCAGCTATAATCTTCACATCCTCTTCAGCTGTTTCCCTGTCTCTTGAACATACTATGCAATAATAATGGTCTTACAGCGTAGATGATAGCGCATGTGACTGCTCGGCATTTATCTCGGGGTAAATTGTTATTACCGTCCATGGCCAAGCTTTTTATCGGTCTCTCCTTTTAGAAAACCAAATGAAGAATACTTTTAGCGACTTCGTCTCTGGTGAACCACTTGAATTTGCGTGCGTACTGGCAGGATTGGCCAACTAGAATGGTAATTAAATCAGAAATGGCGCAAAATATGGAATTTTTCTCTTAACAATTATTTCTGCGCGCAACCAGCCCTGTAAAACCTTCACAAGCTTTTCAGACTGTTTCTAACCACCCTGTATAACGACTGATACGCACTGCGTGTCTCATTTTGAAATCACAATTGATTGGTGTTATGCCATAAGTATACAAAAAGAAGAAATGTCAACCACATAGTGACAAACGTTGCCAGTTGGTCATCCTCTGTTCCACTCACAGTTCGCCTGTTTTGGGCTGTAGTCGCTGACTGTTCAATGGATCAGTGCTCGAACAGCCCGCACTGGCTGTATAGGTAGGAACTGAGAAGTAATGAAAAAGAAACAACCTACAGTGACACACACCTCACACACAGTAGACAAGTCCATCTAAGATGCACAGAATTTGATTTATTTCTGGGACAATGGAGAACACTCTGGTATAGGGCTAGGCGGATGTCGAATGCCTTCCGATGCAAATTGACCTATATGGACGACAAAGGGCAGTGTCGCAGCAGCGCTTCACTCACCTAGTGAATGCGACGCAGTCTCGCCACGTGAATACACGTGGCAATAGTGTACTTCGCGACCGCATCTTGACTCCTCAGTCGCTCTGTACTTCATCTGACAGCGTTCGTTAATATCTCCGCCGTACTACTGAGTAATCTTCGACGACTTCACTTTGGTGTTGGTTTTCCTCTTTGGTCTCGATTTGCATTGTGGCTCGTATTTGACCATCCGACAGTTTGACAGCTCTGTGTCGCAAGTTCGTTGTTGCATAGGTTGATGTTGACTTCTTCTTATTGTGTCGGGTCTGCCGTTCGGTCATCCCAGTTGCTCGACTTCGGCATGGGTTTGAGTCCCGTCCTTGGGCGGTCTTCCCGCCTTGCATTGTCTTTGTTTCTCTGCTGTTTTTCTAACCTTTGCACAGGTATCCGGCTACTCCCAGGTATAGCAAACACTGAGCCAAAAATATATTAAAAGAATTCCAACTTCCCCCAGTCCCTACCAGCGTCTTTGATAGGATTTCCTTAGTTGTCATGTGAATGTCCGGAACGTCCAGCATCTCGCTTCTGTTACTCCCCTGTCGCACTACTAACTCGCCCATAATTCACTGAAAAGAACTGCGACTTTATAGTGGGTCAGATCTGAAACAAACTGCTCTACTCCTTGTAGTGGGGAGTGAAAAGCGAAAACCAAAAATAAAAAATAAATTACACACTTTCCGAAAATCCCCGGTTCTAACCTAGGATCTTGTGGGGTTTCCCTTTGTTGTCCGCTCCCAAATATTTCCAATGGGGACTTCTTTTATCACACTAAGAATAAATTCATAAAAACTTCATGCATGAAGCGGCATTTTTGACGCGTCTCAGTGTTTATGACGTTACATTCTCGAACTATATATCTTACAATGATATATCTGTGCAGTAGATACATTCAGTGGCGTAAGTGGATACTATCTTCGAAATATGTTGCGAATAGAGTTAGTAACAAAGAAGTAATATATTCGAACGTTTTGCACAATGCGGCCGTTTTACGAGCATCTCATTGTTTATGGCGTCATATTTCCTGGATATTGTCTGCAAAATTTATTGTGAACAGAGTCGGTAGCACCATAAGTAATAGATTTAAGCATCATGCATGATGCGGGAGTTTTTCACGCATATAGTTGTTTATGGTCCCATGAACCATGGACGTTGCGGTTGGTTGCGAGGCTTACGTGCCTCAGCGATACAGATAGCTGTATCGTACGTGCAACCACAACGGAGGGGTACTCTTCGAGAAGTCAGACAAACGTGTGGCTCCTGAAGAGGGGCAGCTGATTTTTCAGTAGTTGCAGGGGCAACAGTGTGGGTGATTGACTGATATGGCGTTGTAACACTAACCAAAACGGCCTTGCTGCGCTGGTGCTGGGAATGGCTGAAAGCAAGAGGAAACTACAGCCGTAATGTTTCCCGAGGGCATGCAGCTCTAATGTGTGATTAAATTATGATGGCATCCTATTGCGTAAATTATTCCGGAAGTAAAATAGTCCCTCATTCAGATCTCCGGCATGCGACTACCCAGGAGGACATCGTTATCAGGAGAAACAAAACTGGTGTGTTACGGATCGGTGAGTGGAATGTCGGATCGCTATATCGGGCAGGAAGGGTATAAAATTTAAAAAGGTAAACGGTTAGGTTAAAGTTAGATGCAGTGGCAATTAGTGAAGTTAGGTGGCAGGAGGAACAGGACATCTGGTCAGCTTAATACAAGGTTATAAATACAAAATGAAACAGGGGTAAAGCAGCAGGAGCAGCTTTAATAATGAATAAAAGTATAAGAACGCGGGTAGGCTACTATGAACAGCATAGTGAACGCATTATTGTAGCCAATATAGAAACGAACTCCACACCCACCGCAGTAGTACAAGTTTATATGCCACCTAGCTCCGCAGGTGAGGAGATTCTGGAACTGTATGGTGAGATAAAGGAAACTATTCAGATAGTTAAGGGAGACGAAAATATAATGGTCATGGGGGACTGGAATTTGATAGTAGTAAAAGGAAGAGGAGGAAAAGTTGTAGGTGAATATGGTCTGAGAGAAAAGAATGAAAGAGGAAGCCGCCTAGTAGAGTTTTGTGCCGAGCATAACTTAATCATAGCTCACACTTGATTTAAGAATATCGACACCAGGAGGTTGTATACGTGGAAGAGACCTAGAGGGACCAGAAGGTTTGAGATTTTTTTATATAATGGTAAGTCAGAGATTTCGGAACCAGGTTTTAAATTGCATGATATGCAGACTCTGGCCACAATTTACTGGTTTTGACATGCAGATTAAAACTGCACAAAATGCAAAAAGGTAGTTATTTAAGGAGATGGGACCTGGATAAACTGAAAGAACCAGCAGCTGTAGACAGATTTCAGAGGGAGCATTAGGGAACGATTAATAAGAAGAGAGGAAAGGAACACAGTAGAAGAAGAATGGGTAGCTTTGAAAGATGAAATAGTGAAGGCAGTAGTGATTAAGTAGGTAAAAGCACCAGTCTAGTAAAAACCCTTGGTAACAGAAGAAGGATCGAATTTAATTGATGAAAGGAGAAAATTTAAAAATGCAATAAACGAAGCAGGCGAAAGGGAATACAAATGTCTCAAAAATAAGATCTATAGGAAGAGCAAAATGGCTAAGCAAGGTTAGCTAGAGGACAAATGTAAGGATTCAGAGGCACATATAACTAGGTGTAAGATGGATGCTGCCTACTGGAAAATTGAAGAGACCTTTGAAGAAAAGAGAACGACTTTTATCAGTATCAAGTGCTCAGATGGAAAAACCAGTTCTAAGCAAAGAAGGTAAAGCAGAAAGGTGGAAGGAGTACACAGAGGTCCATCTGGTGTTTCACTAAATATGTTTGCCTCAGTAAGTTACCAAGTAAAAGGCGACGGAAATATTTATTGCGGTAGGTCACCATAAGAAACGTTACACTGTCTACGGATCTATGAACAAAGTTTATTGTGTTATTATTCAAAGAGTTATAGGAAAAAGATACCGTTTTTTAAATGGAACAATAGTTGTTTCTATCAGGCACTAGAGTCAGTAACAACAGCTGTGAGTATATCAATTTAAATTACATTCCTATCACTTTTTGATTGGGAGCTACGACCCTTCAAATGTTTCAGGGGCATATGCCACACACGCTTCGCGTAACGCAAGCCATAGTGTACGCCGTGAGATCTCCTACGCGAAGAGCTCCGGCATCCGTTACATTCTTACGACTTCAGGAAACAGGCAGCTTGGTAATGCGCCGCAGTAGCAGACGAACAATTGCAAGAAGTGAGGAGACGGAGGTGTTTGTTTTAGCTGCAGTACTCCACGATCCTCATGTCAGCTTACGAACCGTTTCTTTATTCGCTGGTGTCAGTCTCACATCTGTGTGTCGTATCTGCCACAGGTTTTATCCGTACCGCCTGTCACTGATGCGCGAGCTGCATGGGAACGGTTTCCGTGCGAGAGTTACATTCTGTGAATGGGACATACGTGACTTTACTCTGGAGTCTTTACAAGATCTTACGTTCTCTGATGAGTTCACGTTCACATATTATAGTGCAGTGAAACGCCATAACGCTCACTACTGGGCCGCAGACAATCCTCAGTGGGTACGACCTGTCGACTGTCAACGTAGGTGGTCTATTAATGTATGCTGTGGAATCCTTGGGGATGAAATTATCGGTCCACACTACTTCTAGGTACTCTGACAGGTGAGTTATATCGCGCGTTTGTAGTCGGCAGTTTGGGTGGTCTCCTTGAATATGTGTGTCTACACACGAGAGTCTATATGAGGATGCAGCACGATGGTCACCCAGCCAATTCTGCACTTGCTGTTGTGGAAGAACTAAACAACAGGTTTGTAGGAAGGTGGTTGGGGCGCCATGGTCCTCATTCATGGCCCGCAAGGTCGCCCGATTTAACACCATTAGATTTCTTTTTGTGGGGATATCTAAAGCTTCGTGTTTATGTCACTGAGCCCAAATCCCCAGATGGTCTGAAACGGCGCATCGAGGACGCATGTTGCTCCGTTACACAGGCGATGTTACATCTCGTCCACAAATCCTTTAGAAGGCGCATTGAACTGTGCAGTCAGGAACATGGACACTGATATGAACATTTTATTTAAGTCAACTTCCCACCGCCAGAACGTCCATCACCCACCACACAGCCTTGTATTATTTACAGAGTTAGGTAACTGCCCCCGAAACTTTGAAGGGTTGTAGCTCCAAAACTAAAAGTGATAGGAATGTAATTTAAATTGATGTATACACAGCTGGTGTTACGGATTCCAGTGCATGATAAAAACAAGTATTGTTCCATTTAAAAATTGTATCTTTTTGCTGTAACTCTTTTTATAATGACACAATAAACTATGTTCATAGCTCCGCAGACACTGTAACGTTTCTTATGGTGACCTACCGCAATAAATATTTCCGTCGCCTATTACTTCGTAACTTGCAGAGGCAAACATATTTAGTGAAACACCCTGTATTACTAAGGACGTTGCTTAAGCTGGAACAACTTTTCAGAATTTTGTTTGAAAATTCATTAATTCCACACGAGCTTCTGTTTTTAAGATTTTTTATATTTATAGTAATTCTTTCATTTCAGTGTATTATTGTCTTTGTATAAAAGTGTCTTTCCCCTTCGTCTCATTGCATATTTCTTTCAGTTAACTTCTGTACTACGCTATTGCCATTCTTCCTATGTGCAGTCCAAGTTTCATCGAGCTATGTCATGCCGCAATGACACGTCATGCGAAAGTTACTTTCATCCTTAAGGTTTACAAACCCGTGTACTTTCTGCAGTTTCTCCGAATGCACCATATGTTGGTAACAGGTTTTTCGACACATGTCACTAAGAAGCACTGTCTACCATAAAAAATGATTTATCTGGTGTCCTCTCCTTTGAATTCAACCAAACGAATATCACACAGTCCCCTAAACTACGGTTTTTTTTTCAGTCAGTACTTTCTTCCGCAGACTCATTAACTTTTGAGCTGAGATGACAGAAATTATGGGACAGCGATATGGACATAAGCAGATGGCGGCGGTATCGCGTACGCAAATATTTTAAGAGGCGGTTCATGTGAAACGGGTTTTCACGTGTAATGGCCGTACGACGGAAATTAACAGATTTTGAACGCAGTATGAAGCTGGGGCATGTGGCATGGGACATCCTATTTCGATAATCATTATGGAATTCAATATTCAGAAGGTCACAGTGTCAATAGCGTGTCGAGAATACCTAATTTCAGGCATTACCTCTCACCATGGGCAAAGCAGTTCCCTACGGCCCTCACTTAGCGACCGCTTGCAGTGGGTTTTGCAGAGAGTTGTCAGTGCTAACAGACGAGCAACACTGCTTGAAATAATCGCAGATGCCAATGTGGGACGTATGACGAACGTATCCGCTAGAATGGTGAGCCGAAATTTGGCGTTAATGGACAATGGCGGTAGACGACTGACGCGAGTTCCTTTTGCTAACTGCACCTTTACCAGTTTCAGCGCCTATCTTGGGCTCATGATCATATCGGTTCGATTCTAGACAATTGAAAAACAGTGGCCTGGTCAGATGAGCCCAGATTTCGGCTGGTAAGAGCTGATGATACGGTTCGAGTGTGGCGCAGATCCCACAAAGCAATGGATTCAGGTTACCATCAAGGCATTGTGAAAGCCTGTCACTCGATAATGGTGTTGGCTGTGTTTATATGGAATGTACTTGGTTCTCGGGACCAACTGAACCGGTCATCGACAGGAAATAGTTATGATCGGCTGCTTGGGAACCGTTTGCAGCCATTTATGGGTGACGTTTTCCCAAACAAAGATGGAATTTTTATGTATGACTATGTGCCACGTAACCACGCCGCATTTATTCGCAGTTGGTTTGAAGAGCATTCTGGACAATTCGAGCAAATGGTCTGATGACCCGTAACACCCTACATGAATTCCGTCGAGCATTTTTGGGACAAAATTGTGATGTCAGCTCGTGCACAAAATTCTGCACTTGCAACACTTTCGCAATTATGGACGGCTGTTGAGGCAGCATGGCTCGATATTTCTGCAGGAGACTTCGAACGCCTTGTTGAGTGCATACCACGTCGAGGACACATTCCGAGACCACCTCCCTGAGCAGCGCCGGTTAGGTTCAAATGGCTCTGAGCACTATGGGACTGAACTTCTGAGGTCATCAGTCCCCTAGAACTTAGAACCACTTAAACCTAACTAACCTAAGGCCATCACAAACATCCATGCCTGAGGCAGGATTCGAACCTGCGACCGTAGCGGTCGCGCGGTTCCAGACCGTAGAACGTAGAACCGCTCGACCACACCGGCCGGCGCCGGTTAGGGGGAAACGGTGTGCAATACTAGCCTTTCCCATCATCTTTCTTTTCTCTTGTTAAAAATTAATATCTTACAACTTTCCATTTCGAAACTTCAAGTATTATAATTCCAAGAAGTCATCACAGCTGTATCTTAAATAAAAAAAGGACAGAAGATCACGCAGCGCCAATTTCACTTGGTGCCGTATGGGCAACGGTGCCCGCGGCCCCAGCTGCGTGGTCAAATTTCGTTGCGCTGTGTGGGCCTTGGGTACCGGTTCAATGGACTGAGTAAAGCACTGTGCCCCGCACAAAATTTATCCAATGGTGGCTCCTAGTTGTCTAAGTGCAACACTGAAAAATGAAAGAAATAAAGTATGTTATGTTTCTCCCAGAGATTTTGGCCTTCGTTCCGAACACATAGCCACATCCACATGCTTACTCTACTCAAGTTTTCGTGTCTTTCTATGATTTTTACCCTGCAAATTTTCCTGACTCGTGTAATCGACTATTATCTGATGCCTCAGGACGTGTTCTATTAACCAGCCCATTCTTTCAATCTATTCTTGCCATAATTCGTGTTTTATTCTAATTAAATTTAATATATCATAGTTAATTATCCGATTTATCAATCTAATACTCGGCATTTTTCTGTAGCATATCACGTCTGTATGTTGTGTTATCTTCTTGTCTGCACTGTGTAAGTAGTTGACCTTTCACTTCTTGACATTTAAATGCATAACGTTATCAAATTACTCTGTTTCAGAAAGTCGTTTGTTGGGATTTTCAGACTGCGTTTTTTATGTTCTTTATTACGGCCGTGGTCCGTTGTTTTCCCTCCCGTACAGCAAAAACTCATATGATACCTTTAGGACCGGATATACTAATTTAATACTCTCCAGCAGTATTTGATTTAAATCAGTCACAATGCATAACTCTTGTGTAGTTCATGTTAATCTTATAACCTGTTTTGTGGTTATTATACATTGCAGTCAACTGTCCTTCCTAGCTCTTTGCCGCACGTTACAGAATTACAACGCCATCGTCGAATTTTAACGTTTTCGTTCCTCTTCTGTGGACTCCCGCAGAGATTATGAGGACTAATTAGCAAAACCTAGGAAGATTAAGGTTTAACGTACCGTCGACTTCCAGGTAATTACAAACGGTGTACAAGTTTGGATTGTGTTAATGATGGGTAAGGAAATCGGCCGTGCCCTTTCAATGGAACAATCCCGGCATTTCCCTGAGATGATTTACAAAACTCATGGAAAACATGAATATGAATTGGCTGGCGCGGGCGTGAACCTACGCCCTCTCGAACACGAGTTTAGCATGCCAAGCAATGAGTAACCTGCCTCGGTGTGAAAATACACTGATATTAGCTAAAATATCTATCATTTTCCTCACACCTACCGCACTTGAAACGGGATGATAGTTTCAAATATAGCACAAAGGCCTTAAGAGCACGGCAGTAGAGAGCTAACATCTCCACATTTCGGTACTGGCTCTAGTAGTGATCGTGATAATCTGTTTGATTGCGCGGCTATCTTCTGGAGTACGTGGTATACGAGGTGTTTCACAAATTGTATTTCTGGCTTATAAGGGCTATAAATGAAGTTCAGATAAGGAACCCATATGCGGCGGTGATTTATTTTGATGTAAAATAATTTTCAAAGTCGAAACTGCTTCAAATTTCCCGCTTCACCGTAAGGAATGTAGAGCAGGCAATGAGATGTGTCCTGTATGCTCTACACGAGCCCATGGCATCGGTAATGTTCATCGGTTTCTCTTCTACTTGACGAGCCGGCCGCGGTGGTCGTGCTGTTCTAGGCGCTGCACTCCGGTAAATATCAGACAACAAAAGCAAGGTAGCTATACGGCTAGTTCCAAATGTTTTAAATTCCAATACAATTCATTGCAGCAATATGTTTGAGCTATGCGCGCATTAGAATCAATTTCGGCCACTGATTAAACCTCTCTGCTCGTCCCCGTATTCTAGCGACTGTTTTTTCTGGCGTTTCGCGAGAGGGGGTGGAGCTGCACACCTAGCATATATACCCATTAACGCTCGCCCTCTTGGGAGGAATGTTTGTCTGTGTTGTACACAGTAACTCAGGTCGGTTCGTCGTGTTACTGATGCCTCTGGAAAGTGTGCCTACGATATTTGATGTCTGACTGCTTCCCTCTGCCTTCCATTTTAATGATTTTGACGTATAAGGTTATTTGAAACTGTTATTCGCAGCTTCAAGACCTCAAGAATCCGCATCTGGGTAGACACGGTAAATAAGATAAAACTGACCAAGTGCGAATAGGCCTCGCGCTCTCAGTGTTCGGTAGAAACACAATAATGTGTGCAGATTATTCGTACATTCCGGGAATCGACAATCTCGACGATTTTTGCCTGTTATCGATATCGATCCAGGAAAGATATCGGTCCAGGGAAAATATTTTTTGTCGTGTGTTAGAACTACAGATTAACAATTTTCGGATGTTTTCCTTTCCTTGTACTGTGAAACCTTGCTTCTTGACAAATTTCGTGATTCTAGGTCAACGGGAAATACCCTGTAGGTTTCTATGAGCGAGTTTGCGCGTATCAAAGTATGGGACACCAATGACCGTATATTTTGCTCACAGTCAAGGGCTTTAATACAATATTATCGGTTACTTCATTAAAATATTCATTATTTATTTTTTATTAGTCTGTAAATAAATATTCTTTGTGTGCTTTTATTTTAATTATTTTTTTAATTATTGGTTTCAGTGGATTTAGCTTAGTTCCATATTTCCTTTTATCTTTACTCTCCTGAAAATCCGAGAAAATATAAATATTTCGTTTTAAATATCTCAGGATAGCCAATGATGTATTCCGCAGCGGCGAGCTCGAGGAATTTCCTCGTTATCAAGCTCCACCTGAAATCTCTAACACCCTTTACTTGCTACGCAGATCGTTCCGCACAGCTGTGTGCTGTGTTCTTCCATGAGTCTGGATGACATATCCAACAATTTAGCAAATTAAAGATTATTAATTCGGAGGTAACCTGTAGACGAATTCTGTCCGTGTAAAATGCAGGTTCGTACTATCGTTCCAAACTTCACTTCCGAGCGATCTACGTCTCGTAATATCTGTACCGTGATAATTAACTACTTTCGGTGTGGAGATACGAGGGGCGTTTAAAAAGTCCGGGCAAAGTCCATGAGATGGCACCACCGGCGCGTATCGAAGTCATGTTTAGTTAGTAGCATCTTTGGAAAGAACTCAAACCAAGTTTCAGCCATATTTGTCTCTTTCTTTGTGTTCGGCATTCGTGTGAATCACGGAAGTCGAGTGATTGTCAAAAAGTGGACGAAGAAGAATTTCGTGTGGTGATTAAACATTACTTTATGAAAGGCAAAACGCCTAAGGAGACTAAAGAGAAGCTTGATAAACATTACGGTGACTCTGCACCTTCGATTAGAACAGTTTAGAAGTTGTTTCAAAAATTTTGGAGTGGCCATAAGGGTACAAGTGATGCTGAACTTTCTGGGCGCCCTGTGGAGGTTATGACTCGAGAAATCATTGATAAAATCTATGATATGGTGATGGATGACAGAAGAGTTAAGGTGCGTGAGATTGCTAGTGCTGTGGGCATCTCGAATGTACGCGTACGTAATATTTCGCATAAACATTTGGACATGAGAAAAGTATCCGCAAGATGGGTTCCGCTATCGCTCAATCGTCTGAAGTGTTGCAAGGATGGTTTGCAGCTGTTCAGGAGGAAACCGCAGGATTTAAAGCTTCATTTCGTCACTGTGGATGAAACGTGGGTACATTACTATACTCCTGAGATCAAGCAACAATCTAAACAATGGGTTACCAAGGGATAATCTGCACAGTCCTTGGGCCGGAAAGATTATGGCGACTGTCTTTTGGGATTCGCAAGGAATAATCCTTATAGACTAACTGGAAAAGGTTAAAACTATTACAGGTGCATATTATTTATCGTTATTGGACCGTTTGAAAACCGAGCTGCAAGAAAAGCGCCGGTGATTGGATCGCAAAAATGTCCTTTTCCATCACGACAATGCACCAGCATACACATCAGCAGTTGTGGATGCAAAATTAATGGAAATAGGATTCCAACTCGTTTCACATTCCCGCAATTCTCCAGACTTTGCTTCCTCGGACTACTATTTGTTCCCCAATTTGAAGAAATGGGTGGCGGGACAAAGATTTTATTAAAACGAGGAGGTTTTTGCAGCAACTAATAGCTATTTGCAGACTTGAACAATTCTTATTATTCGGAAGGAATCAACAATTTAGAACAGCGTTGGACGAAGTGTGTAAGTGTAAAAGGAGGCTACGTCGAAAAATGAAAAGGTTTACCCCGAACACGTAAGTAGTTTTTGTTTTTGCACGGACTTTTCAAACGACCCTCGTATACAGACATTGAATACTTTATGTTAGTTATTGGATTTTATTCTGTGCAAGAAACTTTGTCAACATTTACTGTACACCGTAATGGCGTTTCACAAAAATACAATCTTTCTCCTCCTCTCACCTTTCTGATCTCTCCATTTTCTTCACAATCAGTTCCTAAAACAAAATCTTTGGTTCGGTAGGATACAGAGATGCGTTCGTAGCATGGAACGTTCGATTCTCGCAGTCGGTATATGCCGTTCACCACGATATCAGTTCGTCGCACCATAATCAGCGTTTTGCACACGTTGGTACGGAGTCATAGGATTTGAATGGGACAGTCTGGTACGTCTGACCGTAATGCTAACTGGGTGCTAATAATGGATAGAAAGACTATTGGATAGCAAATGGAAAATAATCGTGTGATATGATTAAAAATGCGCGATTTCCGGATTTTTGCTTTACTTGTGCTGTGTACTTAGATCTCGCCAGATTTCATGCATTTAGATCAACAGGAAGTACGCTATAGGTTTTGATGAGTAATTTTGCGAGTATAAAAAAATTACGATATATTTGGCCGTAGCTTGTGACTGCATTGACTTAGAAGCTTAAATGCTTCACATCGCCAAGGACAGTAGATCTTAGTATGTGACAAAAATTTCAGTTTTGTAGGTCTGCTCGTTCCTGAGAAAAAGGGGTGTGGGACAGACAGACAAATGGGCGACAAAGTGTTTCTGTAAGGGTTCCGTTCTTACTGACTGAGGTGCGGAACAGTAAAAAAAAAAGTAAGTGTCATTTCCACGAGCTGGCGACATATTGACATGGACCCTACAGAGCGTGGGTCGTGAGAGATGGTTGCTCACTTTATTTAATACGCACTTAAAAAGTCGGCCAAATAAGGCCGTACGTAATAAATACGTGTACAACAATTACGGTTTAAGTGGGTCTGCACTGCAGTATTAAAAGTATTTGCCTAGTTGAGGTATTTGTGGCGCTGACACCCCGACTGCAGCGCATGAAGCAGGCGCGCAACGGTGGCCCTGCTCCGATGGGCGATCGCTGACGTCGTTCCGTGGCGCAGCCGGCACGGGAGCACGCGAACCGCCGTTTACCGCGCCATACTGTCCCTCTGCCCGCCATAAAAGGCCACGCCTTCGGATGCTCACTCAGGGAGAGTGACTGCAGCGAGTTCGATGGCCCATTCGGGGCGGTGGGCAAGGCAAACTGAGGCGAGCTCGCCGGCCGTCCGCCAGTAGAATTCGCTGTTGCACGCACGGCGCGGTCCGTAGGCCTTTCAGGGCAGGAAGACCTCACCGCCCTCGGCGCAGACACGCGAGGCGGAAGCGTCTGCCGGTCCGGCCGGTGAGCGGCGGGCTCGCGCTGGCACCAGTGCGTTCGGCGGGGGGAAGGGCGTAAGAGGGGGCTGACGTAGGAGGCCACAGGCGCTCTCCCGAGAGCCGTTCGTTCCGACTTAATACCCAGCGCACGCCCCCAATATCGGCTGGATCCGTTTCGTTGCCACTTCCCAGCGTCTACTACCGCAGCAGCTCGAGTTTAAGACACACACACACACACACACACACACACACACACACACACAGAAGCGTTGCTGAAAACGTACTCTTTCTTTCCTCGAAACGCTGCTGCTTCGCTATAAAGTTTACAAGCTGATATTCGGCTGCGGAAACCGTTGCAGCTGGGATCTCACTTCCCAGACGGGGATAAAATGTGCCCACTGCGAGTTCAGGAGCTGTAGATGTTGCCGGGAGCAGATGTTGCTGCTTTAGAATTGGTGCCGTTTCGCACGCTGCAGGAGGGATAGCAGCCTGCGTCGGCCACATAAATAATGTTTCTTTTGGACGCCCGTTGCGGACCCAACTGGCTTGCTACAATGATAGTCTTGCGCGTTTGGTGGAGTACAACGACATTGACATGATGTTCTAGCCCTTTGCACAAGCTTTTCTATTCGTAAACTACTGTTATATCCACAATTACTACGCTCACGTTTTGTGGATTTGTGACAGATCTAATGAGTTATCGTCAGAACAGTAAGAAAAGAAAAAAAAGGAATTAAAATTTCTAATCAATGCAAGAAATTTTTTTAGAAAAATTAGAAAATACAAGTTAAAAAATGGTTCAAATGGCTCTGAGCACTATGGGACTTAACTACTTAGGTCATCAGTCACCTAGAACTTAGAACTACTTAAACCTAACTAACCTAAGGACATCACACACATCCATGCCCGAGGCAGGATTCGAACCTGCGACCGTAGCGGTCACGCGGTTCCAAACTGACGCGCTTAGAACCGCACGGCCACACCGGCCGGCCTACAAGTTAAAAACAAACACTCAAAATTGAAATAAATGGTTGTAGCTTCGTCATAACTTTCTTTAAGAAATATCACTTTTATTACTTGGTGGTGATTACTTTCAGTCACCTATGCCCATTTTCGAATCATCATATCGTACGTGTGGTACAGGCTAAAGCTTACTTATAAAAAATTTCCTTGCAGTGCACATAGGACAGATATGTTTCATTTATGTGGTATATTTACTGTTGCTGAGTCGGCCAAGTGATACTTTGATCGTCACTGCAGTGGCATTTTTTTTACACTAGATTTTGCGTGTATTGTCACAGATGATTAGAAAATGGACATACGTGTCTGAAACTCGTCACTATCAATAAATGGAAAAGATACTTCTTAATCGTACTTAAGACGCAGCTACAAGCATTTCTTTCAATTATAAAACAATTTGTGAGCCTACTTTTTTGCCTGCAGAATGCTGCAAGTTCGTAAACATTAAATAATTGCCCAGTTCCTTATTGGGAAAGTACTTGGCTTACATCTGTTTCTTCATTATAATTTAGGACTCTTTTATATTGCACAACTATTTATGTTAAAACGTAATTAAGGTGGTGATGCATTAGAGTCGAATTCAGTTAACTGTCACAAAACTGTCAGATACACCAAAGGCAACTGTGAATAAAATGGCATTTTCAAAGTGAGACCACGCTCTCCGATTTGAAAATGTCGAATTTCATCGACCCTCTTTATAATATTTATTGACAATTTGTTTCATTACAGCGTTTAGGTGCTCCCTTCCATTGTGTCAGCCTAATCACCAAACATATTACTAAGCAGGCATAAATACATTTGCAGTGATTAACTGTTCCGTCGTTTCTTGGCAGAGCTAACCCGGTTGTCACTGATGATATAAGGTTAGTTTGCCTAACAAAAAATTATTTCCGTTTCAGTGGCAAGATATACGAACAGTTGAATGGTCACTTATGGCCTCCCTCTGTCCAGTCGTTGCTGAAATATTCATGCACAGTTCTGAAAAAGAGAGTTGGTAAAGTAACCTAATTTCTTCCAAGGTAGGATACTGGTTTAGGTATGTTGATGGTGGGTTGTGCTTGTGGATAGGTGCTACCACTGAACTTCAAACACTGCTCAGACACCTATATGCTGAACGCAACGATATAAATTTTACACTGGAAACTGGGAGTATCTCCACGAATTATTTGAAGCTATTTACATACACACTTTCAAGATATATAAGAAACCTGCCATCACAGACATCGTAACACCTACTAACTCTCAACACCTGGTACCCATACCTGCTGCCTTTCATTCAGATATATATCGTTTAATATCCATGACTGATGACATCTTCCAAACTGAACTAAATTTAACCAAAGAAGTTGCGTCAAACAATGGCTGTAGACTTTCTTTGGTGGACTTCATTATCAGCAGAAAACAGAAACACCGGCTCCCTCTCTCATTTACTCTGTTCACGACCCACAATCTCAAGACCTCAAGAAATGGTGCACGATTCCATATTGAGGAATGTGGACAGAAAGCATAAATACAGGGCACTTTCATGACACTTCCTTCCCAGTGGTAAAGACAACACTTCAGCTTTGGAAAACGGTGAAATATATAAAATCACTTGTTGTGGCAGATCATATTTAGGTTAGTCAAGCAGGGTAATACCCACTCTTCTGAAATTGTAAACTTATAAAAGGAAACTAGCAGAGCATCTGTTTAATGAAGGGCAGAGTTACAAGTTGCACCATGAAGACCACATAATATTCATAAAGAGAGGAAGATGAAATACCTTAAAATAAGGGAAATGATCAGACACCGACCCCTTACACTTGCCACTTGTAATAGCAGATACTGTTCATAATCTCATCCAAACCAAGTTGAAACCTGCCACACAGGCTCACATGCTCAATTTTTTCTTTTATTTCAGGTACTACTGTTTCACATGCCGTGTATAACATATTTTACATAAGTTCAGTAATATCAGATTTCATTTTCCACGGAATAATTCGTCTCATTTTGGTCCTAATGAAAAATTAGCCATTATAATCTTTGGAAACCAACTGAGATAGTCTATAGATCCACTATTTTGAAGTCTTTGATCTCATAAAGATTTCACAGCTACACCTACTTATCTTCGCATCTGATGATGGCAGAACAGCCGGAAGATGGTTTGTAAAATAAGTAATAAATACTGAGAGACAGTAAGTCAAAACGCAACCAAAGCACTGAATTAGAATTTGCAACTTGTGTGGGTGCAACCGGTGAGAACGAGTGACAGATCTGATTGTTCGGGTGTAATCTGGTTGTAACTAGGAATGGTACATTTTACGTGGCAGATTGTTCAAAGGTCGAACGTAATCACTGTCAGCATTTCTAAAATAGTTAATGATAGAAAAGAATGTTTTCGGCTGTTTTCGACAGCATGAAACAGATATGGATGAACGGTTGCTTCAGTGGTTGTAAAATATGTTTTGCGTAAAAGATGATTGAACAGCATCGAGGAACAACTATCCTAGCTTCAATCGTAGAGAAATGACAATATTTTAACAAGTTATTTGGTGATGTGTTACATACCTTATTCACTATGGAAGAAGTATACAGTAAACCTTAGCTGCACATACAACTGAAAGAAAATCCTTTAAGCACACCGGCAGCATGTACTCGTGAGATATTTTTGTTTGTGATGGGACACATACCACTCACGTGACATCAGTTATATCACGCTGTGACTTCTCTCCACTTAACTGTTCATACTAGCGTTTTCCCTGTGGCTTCGCCCGGATATGCGTTCGACACGTATCGGTATATTTCACAAATATCCTAACTCTCTACTCCTTCCTGTCTACTCCCGTCTGTAATTGTCAACGACATAATGTGAACTGTCTTTGCAGTGCCATATCGAGGAAAGGTCATTCCCATGCGATTGAGACCGCAGCATAGAAATTACGTAATATTCACAGAGATTTTGATGCTCTCAGTCACAAATGTTGTAGTTTTGCATCACGCTGTTCCTCGTCTCTGACGCAGTGAATGCAGCAGTGCAGTCTCGCTTACACATTAATCCGGTGACACGCTGTCGTCCCCTCGCCTTGAACCACGTGATGCTGCCGCTCGCTCACTGTCTTACTGTAATCGTGTGGTACGCTTTCAAGCTGTCTCTGGGGCTCTGGATCGTCCCCGTAAGCTGGTGTCCCTCTATTGCTGCGTCTCCGACACTCTACATGCAGAAGCATGTCGTTGACGTCTAATGTTCATTTCCTGGGCGCTTTCTTGTCTGCGGTTTTGTGTACGGTTCTTAGAGTGTGGGCTCACTTGGCCGCTTCCCGTTCCCTAGTCGTAAGCGCTGTGATGGCAGCAGATTGTTTAATGACGCAACAAGTGGTATATTGCAAAAATAACCAAAACGCAGCCGTGTGTTGCTACCTTGAGTGTACTGCTGTAGTCGCGTTGATGTGATACGAAGCCAGAGAGGTGGAGTGGGTGGTTCGGCGCTTCTTACCCCCGCCTGCCTCCTGCAGTTAAGTGACGCAAAGTTGTGCACGACTCAGTGGCAACGCCTCACTGCTGCAGAAGTCAATGGTCTACGTACGTTGTCGCTTCCTCCTGGGGTAGAGTGATGTGTCAAACGAGCACAGCTGTGAGGAAGGAACGACTTGTATACTGGTTATATATCTGGTATAGGAAGGCTACGTTGGAAAAATATGTGAAAAATATCCGTTTCTTATTACCTTTAGTCGTAATTCTACTGTCGCGGCGTAAGATGAATGCGGATGGATGCAGCGTGCAGGGTGCCGCTGTGTCGCGCGTCCTCCTCACGACGTTAACGACACGAATTTGTGAACGTCTCCATGGAAACTCCTCAGCGTTGCTGGTGCTACGTGGAAATTCCTATGGAAGCGCCTCAGTGTTGTTGACACTGTGTTGACGGATAGCGCTTTGCAGTGAAAGCTGTCATAAGCCTTTCCAACTGTCAGGACTTTATTTAATCTGCGTCGACGACTGGAGAGAGAGAGAGAGAGAGAGAGATGGAGGGAGGGAGGGAGAGAGAGAGAGAGATAGATAGAGAAAGAGAATATGAGTGTGTGTGCGTTCCTCATCTCCTCCTAAACCACGACCATTTATAACCAAACTTGGTGGTACATGTATCCTTTTCTTTACATTCAGGCTACAGTCACTGTGGGGTTAACAAACTCCTACATGACCTAGTTCAGGAGATATAACGCCATAAACAGTGAGAGGCATGAAGAGCTGTCGAATCGTGCTTGGCGTTTATATTTGTTATTCGCTTGATACGAACACTATTCGCAACATGTTTCCCACATAGTATTCGCTCATATGCTGCTGAATGTAGCTACACATACAACATTGAACGCCCCATAGTTCGAGAGATATGAGTCGTAAGTATTTAGATACTTTGAATTCGCTGCGTCATGCATGAAGTTTTAATACGTGTATTCTTTACTCCAGTTGCACAGCCGAGTCAGCCTAGGGAAATATCCCTGACACCTTGTAACCTCCACCTCACTTATCGCCCTTAATGACAGTGAAAAATTAAACAGCATGTACCTAATGGAATTTTGGGAAAAGCAATCGTCACCGAAGTTAATTTGTCGGTAAAGAGGGAGGAAAGGGTTACATCTAAATTAAAGGAAAAATGCAAATGAAACTGGTGGAAATTAATTTTGAAAAGGGGTAAAGTAAATAAAGAAAGTAAATGTGCGGCTGTTACGTTAACAATTAACTAGCGGTAATAAGATATTATATATATAATTACGGTCGCCAGTCCTAAGGACAATTACTATAGTAACTGAAAAAGAAAGGTTATTACACATATAATTAGCACTAGAAGCGTGGCAACTGAAGGTTGACACGTGTAGTGTGAAAACTGAAAGTTTGTCAGAAGTAATAAATTTCGCTTCACTCTGACTTAATTTAGCAAAAGAATTAATAAAACCGGATAATCGAAAGTTAATTTAGTGACTGAAATTGTTAGTGAGCTTTGTTTCTGAAGCACATCGAAATTCAGTAAGATATGGTTAGTCTTGGGCTATCTCAACGATCATTTCAAAAGCTACTTGAATCTACGCAATTTAGAAATAAGAGATTTAACTTTGAACTTGAATTAAATGATTCTGAACAGTTAACAATAGTAAAATTTATTACGTACCAAGCTGAGCTGCAGTCACAGGTGAGCTAAAATACGGTAACAAAACTCGCACTCTTAATTTGTGCTTGTGTAATCTAAATATTGTAGCCTGCTATGATTACCTTAACTAAACTTTGAAATTAAAGCAGTGAAATCGAATAATGCTGGCGTTTGAATTTCAACGACACTCGGGTTCATTCCAGAAAAGGAAGGGACCCTGCATGGTAATGCAATTGGGACAATGAGCAACAAAGGTTCATGCTACATTGCTGTAATTTAGTTATGAAAATGGAACAGTTTGAAAAGCTGAAGTCTGCCATACAGTTCTAAAACTTTACGTGCTTCCAGTCTTCCTTGTTGGTTGATTGAAGGTTTGAAGCTGTCGATCGAGGAGGTGGCGACAGTCACTCATTGTCGGGCGTCGCTGTTGCAGAAGCTGGATGTTGGCGCGCCTTCTTCTCGACACGGTCACCAGGCGAAACGGGCTCTTGATGTGCGCCAGCTAATGCTTTTCGTCCGCGACACCGTGTCAGAAACTATCATAGCAAGTCGAGCGCAATTACATGCTGCCCAACCCCGAAAGCGCGGCAACTCGCGGGAGCGTCACACAACACACCTGCTCCACTGCACCACCCCAGCCAGACTCTCTCTGTCCGCGCTCCATGCGGCAGAGTTAACACTACCAAAGATCCTAAACACTTTGGTTCTTCACACGACCTATCGATGTAAGCGTTCTATAGCATAGTTTTCCCTAGGCAAGGCCCAGTGTAAAAATACAAATAATATTTACAAAACAAACCAATTATATATCGACATAAATGCATAAATATATATATACAAATAGTAAAACAATTACAATATATAAAGACACAGAAATGTTATATCTTCAGGTAACAAAGTAAGGAAAAAATTTGCAGTGCAATAGATGGAAATAGGAGGATATGCATTTCCGGCGTTACAACCTGGCAACCCTTTTCAGAACTTCCAACTGCAAAGCGCAAAAGATCGTAGGTGAAAGGATATCCGTCTACAGAGCTAAGAAGAGCCCTTGACACAGAGACGTTTATAAATTCGCGTTGTAGAGACGTGAATCAACTGGGCCCAGCGTACAAAAAAAGGTCTGGAATCATGTTTATTAATTTCGTTACTGTACGTACACATTTGTACATCTTACAGAATTTCTTTGTACTACTCCTTCATAATTTCAGAGGCGCTTTCAAGAATACATGGAAATGAATTTTTTTCGCTACTGCACTACAAACACAGTTCATTTCTTGTTTTCGTTTCTAACACACAATTGGCAAAGTGAATACACACACAATGCTAGTATATTTAGGTGCAGGCTGTCTCTCCTAAGACTCATCAGGCGCATTTTCTCTGATGTTTCGGCGGATATTTGCAATTTCTTTTTTGGAACGTGTAGCTGGAGTCAGCCCAAACAAATACTGCTCCTCACGCCTTTCCCCACGACACGCTGTGTCAACAGGAAGTATCACTTTGTGTCCCTTACATAAAGAAAATATTTTTTAAAACGGAATTTTATGAGCCCATTCGATAGAGTTGTCCCGAATAAGCCTAGTTCATTTAATCGATATTTATTAACAGGGGCAGTAAAACACCAAGAACATCCAAGACTCCGTCTCACTTCTGGACACTGCGATAAGGACTCAACGGCATTAGCTGATCTTAACCGCATCTATTGGCATGCATGTTCCAAGTACACGACTCTACAGTAAGTCTTGTAATTGGTTGCGAGACGTTCTCGCCTCCCCACCAGTGTTGCTGTTTTACTCCACCGTTTTGATAAACATAAATTGTTCACAGGCTATTTGAAAGCCACCGGTATCCTAATTTATTTTGTGCGTTTCCGTGGTCTTTGTTTTCACGTGGCATCAGCCCGGCTCGTTATCGGGTACGCAATTTTGTGTTTTAATTTTCCTACAGACCTCTGTATGGAAAGTAAATTTTCATTTTTGCTCGCTTGTGCATTTTACGTCATTGTTCTACTGGCACCATTGTTCATGCTGTTGGCTGCATTGCGTTTGTTATTTTGGATTTTCTCTTTACTTTAAGTACGTCCATCTATACGCTACATTTCTCATATTGTTACGTGTTTTCATTTGAATTTTCAGCTATTGTTGTAGTTATTTTATGATGTACGGTATCACATTTTGTCTTTTACTGTAAGGGTTTATGCATGTTTGCCATAAGATTGTTGTATAGTGGTCTTTGTAATTCTGCCCCAACGTTATTGTTATCAGTGCCGCCGGCTGTCTGGTGCTGCCCTAATTACGATTTTATTTTACTTTAAGAATGTGTATGTATGCCATCCTCGTAATTTTCTTCTGTTCTGCTTTTTTGCCTTTACGTTTCTTTGGTCCTTTATAACTGTTGTTGGTTGTATGGTCGTTGTAGCCCAAAGCCGAAAAAGACCACGAGTTCAACAGCAACGGCACGAACCTGGCCTGCGCTGACTGCTACGCCCTTGCAGAAGCGTTGGTCAGCTGCTGCTGGAGTACTGATTACTCCTCATCTTTTACTGTTCCTGTTAACACGTATCGAAAAAGGAATATTTAGCTAGGCGAAATTGGAGAAACTCTATCGAATGGACACGTGAAATTTCGTTTGTGACGGAAAACAGAGGCTTTCCATCAATGCTTGGCTTCATACGAAACACGTGACGAGCAGTATTTGTCTGAGCTGTCTCCAGCTACACATTGCAAAAAAGCAATTGCAAACATCTGCCGAAGCTCCCGGTATATACCTATCGTATCAATGCATTCCCGCAAACTTTTATTTAAACGAATTTGAGGCACTCAAAAGTAATGAAAAATGCTGTATGTAACTGTAAACAGACAATTGCTTTGGGGCTTGAGCGCTGGTCGATAGTTGATTTTCTAGAAATAGAGCTAGGTAGGATTACACTCGCCTGCTTTGACCCATGACGTCCTACTTTGAGTAAAGATGATAGTTACCAGGACATCCACAGGTAAGTTTTAATAACGGGCCGATTACATTCTTCAAGATGGCGACCACAAGACAGATCGTCTCGTTCAAAAACAAATATAAAATTACTCGAAGTTTTTGAATTAGCCAATAACATTAAATTAACGCGACAACCGCGGGAGTAAGGGGTTTTTGGGTGGTTACAAAGTAAAGAAAATAGTTAATATAGCCAAGACCACTCCAAAGTGATAAAAAAAATCACTGGGTGTTGTGTTATGTCCTTAGGTTAGTTAAATTTAAGTAGTTCTAAGTTCTAGGGGACTGATGACCATAGATGTTAAGTCCCATAGTGCTCAGAGCCATTTTTTTATAAAAAATCGACAATAAGCGCATACGAATTCCGCGAAGCTAATCCGAACGAAATATACATAAAACGCGAAATGGAAACGAATAATTCGCTTGACCTATATAGTCCAAACGAAGAAACACTAATAAGACCCTGTTCGCACCTAGTTTCTGAATGAAATCAACTTATCTTCGTACTCTTTATCATGTTATCTACCTATATATTGAAGTATGTTCTTTCCTTTTTTTCATCATCTAAGAATGATATTTTACCACCCGAATTCGATACATTTTCAAATGAAAATTATAATAACAGTTCTAATCTTTGTATTGAGGAGTTTTATTATATCGGAGGAGAAATATTTTATATTTAAATATCAAAAGTGCCATTTAAATATTAGTTTTATTACGGTTTCACCTGTAAAGACACAAAAAAACAAATCTAAAATTTAGATATTCCAATACAGACAGTTGTCTCCTTAATTCGTTCAGGTTTTCTATCCGGATAGTTTTGGTTAATATGAAATAGTGACGCCAATAACTCGGAGAAAATAGACAGGGATTTATATGGAAGTCAGTGGTGAAGGGCTGAAATCTAACGAAACGCATCGTGATGATGGATTTGCTCAGGAAGACACTTTACTGCTGCACGTGGGCATGTTAAGCAGTATGACAAAAAGTGTTGCAATTACACAGAATTGTAGGAGAAAAAATTAAAATAGATGGTCTGTCGTTAAAGTTAATACAAATTAGTAATGAGCAGCTGTGTCATTCTATCAATGAACCAGTATGAATAAATGCTGTACAAGTGTTTCTGAAAATTATTAGTTAACTGTTTACATACATATACAAAACAAAGCAATGTACGGAATATATAGGGACGTATGGATTAAGTGAATAGTAGCCTGTGGAACTGTTCGTTTGGCATGGTGGCCAGGCATCGAAAGTAAAGGCCCAGTTCTCTGGAGCTTCTTGTCACATTTCTCCCGTCAGTTGGTAACAGTCCATACTCACGCCGAAAGCTTCGTTGTACCAGCGTAATACACTTGAGCTCCGCGACAGAAAGCACACACACCACATTCTGCTGTGGCACATCGCTACTGACATACGTTTACTCAAAGCACTTAGGTGCGCGTGCTCGCGGTACCAACTGCAACAAGCAAACACAGAAAACATTTTAATTTAACAATACTTGTAGAAGCAAACCGCCAGTAAACACCTCTGTTACGTCTGAAGCTATGACATTTTATGATATTATGTATTTAGCCTGGACACAATGTATACATCATTTGACAGCATAACCTTTGTGTAAGTATATGAGTGTACAAAAGCCTATGCTTAAATTGAAAAGTTTTTAGCTCTTTATAATAACATGAAACGTCAGATATCATCCTGTGAACGATCTGTGAATGAATCAACTGATGAAAAAATTTGTTTGTAATTAGACACAACCAGTTAACTTTCAAGTCTTCGGGAGAGCTGTGTTTGAAATCGAAGACATTGTATAAGTGCGAGCAGTAAAAATGTTCTGCATTACCGAAAGAAAAACACAGTGCACAAATGTGAGCTTAAAAAGAGGGTTCTCTGCTAAACTAGTGTTTTATTATAGTACTCCCGCACCCTTGTTGCTATACTTGCGCTGCTATAATGTTTTACCAACCTGCTGCAGACACAAAAGTAGCTGGAAGTTGCAGGCACTGCTAATAAATAGCTTTCCTCAATACACACCGTGCGAGAAAATATTTCTTTTTATACGAGCCAAAGCAATCGTTTCTTAAAGCTGTCACAAAAGATCCTTCTCTTAGCTTATGAACAGGTCATTTACTGAGACTGTTTACCCCTCAGTCTTTCTCTTATATAGTAAAAGCAATCTGATACAATCTACATAGAAAAATGTCACGAGAAAGATTAAAGAAAAGAAATCCTCGAGATAATCACTTCGTTAATGAAAAGCTTTTAGAAAATGCGAAACGAGTTCAGTTCTTTGGCTGCTAATAAACAATAGTTGATGCTGAAACCTTTGTTAGAGGTTTTTGCCTTTATTTTCTGGAAACGAAATGTAAGACAAAAAAAGGCGAACGTTCATTGAATTGTAAGGAGTCTGAACGTTTCAGGGGAAATGAAACGTGGTAGGAGAGTAACACCCTAGCTGAAAACATACTTGCTAATGGGTAATAAAGTGTTATGTAATAAGGAAGAAGAAATCTGGTTGAGAGGTCTGCACAAGACATTCAGAAACTGTAACTGCAGCACGTAATGCTTCGAACAACTGTGAATTACCACAGATCATGTATAGTTCACCAACACAAAGCTTCTGTATACTGAAGACATGATATCTTTAACGTAAAGTTCATGTCAGTTACATCTATCCTAATTGATATTGCGAGTTCCATAAATCATTAGTGCACAAGATTGTACAGTACTTAATATAACAAACGATGAAGACTGAGGCGCTATATTTCTTGAATTATTAGTTAACTATAACCGCGAAGAGAGGTAAAAGGTAGCTCTCTTGGAGAATGTAGGAGTGGAAAGAAGCGAGAGAGCTTTCCAAACTTCTGTGGTAGGTTTCGACTGGATGTAGTTACACACTCCTGCTATTTGACAAGAGCTGAAAATTTAATTCAAAAAGACCTGTGATACACATACTGTCGACTGAACTTCCCTATAACGTAGTTCAGGGCTTCACAACATACATGCTCGCGGAGCAAGCTGTGAGCAGCAAGGCGCGAACACGGAGCAGCGCGAGCACGCTACCCCCACTACTGGACGAGAGCGGAGAGTGGGGAGAGTCATGTGAGGCACACAACAGCTGCGGCCAGTCAATGTAAATCCACGGTCACCTGCAGGGGTATCACTCACGAATTATACTGCGACAAATGAAACAAATAAAGGAGAATGTACACGTGCCAGATAATTTTATTAGCTTAGTGTATGCCCCTACATTCGTATTAATTTGTGAACTGTTACACAATAAAAGGTGTCACCGAAGTGTGGGATTCTCCGTTATCTTGTACCTTTTGCCCTTTACAATTGCGTTTATGTTCGGAGTAATTGTTCGTGTGCATTGTAGGCGCAGCGTGCAGTTTAAATTTCGATCAGAAAATGCGTTTCTCAGGCAAGTCTTGTTACATTTCATTGCAGGGAACAGTTGTTCACAAACATACGTGGAACCGAACATTGATATTATTGTAGCCACCAGTTTGTGCAAACGAGGAAATCTATGCTGAGGGAAGTGTCTGTAGAATTCCAAAATGTTTTCTTGTTCTGAAATTTGTCTCTGTATTCTCTGTCACACTGCAGGTCAATAATTTCTAGTTGCAGCTCAGGACGAATCTCTTCAATATTCGCTGAATATGGAGAGGAGAACAGATCAAAATCACTGTCTAGAGCTGTCAGATCTTGAAAGCGTTGATCAAATTCTTCCTTAAGGGCAACTAAACTATGTGAATAACGTTCACAGTTTTTGTGAACATCTTGCATGGATGGTAATTTAGGAAAATGAGCTAGATTTCCCGTTTCCAACTGACTCACCCAAAATGACAATTTCATTTTAAAAGCTCGTATTCGATCTATGAAATGAGTAATTAGCAGATCTTTACCTTGTAGTGAAATGTTCAAAGCATTCAAATGGCTAGTTAAATCTGCTAAGAACGCGAGATCACATTTACATGAAGGCTCTTTCAATTCAGGAACACACATGTTATTTATTTCCATGAACATATTTATCTCGTCTAATAGGCAAAAAAATCGATCTAATAATTTTGCACGACTAAGCCAGCGGACCTCGCTGTAATAAGGCAGGCTATCATACTGGTTTTCTACATCCTCAAGAAAGCTTTCAAATTGTCTGTGTTGTAGCCGATGCTTCCTTGTACGAACAACAACACTCATCACATTTTACAGAGTGATACTCTTTGCGCATAAGTTTTCCTGGTGGATCACACAGTGAACGCCCCTTATTTCATTCGGCACGGTCATTTTTTCATTTTCTCCTTCAACAGCGCAACGAAACCTGATTTTACCCTGTCATCGCTGGTGCACCGTCTGTAGACACTGAAACTAAAGAATTCCACGACAATCCTATATTTTCAACACTTTCTTCAACACTACTTAAAATATCACCTCCAGTTGCAGAGTTCTTCTTGGCTACTACATCGAGGAGCTCCTCCCTCACCTGAAGATCTCTAATAACACCTCTAATAAATATGGCAAGCTGTCTGTTACAGTGATCTCAACACTTTCGTCCAGAGCTAGAGAATTCGCCTTAAAATCTTTACAGATATTTGCAAGCTGGCTCTGGACGTCGTCTGCCATGTCCTGTATGCGACGCATAATGGTCATGTTAGATAACGGCACAATCAGAAACTGTTCAACTTGAGATGGACACAAATGTTCCGCTGCAGCTACCAAACATTCTTTTATTAAATCGCCATCAGTGAAGGGGCGCAGGAATTTTGCTAAAAGCAAAGCAATTTTGTAACTCACTCTGAGAGCTGCCTCAGTTGATTTTTCTTCGTCGTCCAGATCTTCTTCGGATAGCTTCCTTTTAAGTTTAATAACTTCCTGTGCACGATCTGGTCCATCACATTTTACACTTCCGTAGTCTTTTGCATGGTACGTCATATAATGTCGCTGCAAATTAAATTTTCTAAAAGAATTCAGCGTTTTGTGACATACTAAACATTTTGCAACTCCATCTTTTTCTGTAAACAGATACAATTCCTCCCAATGGGGGTTGAACTGCGAAAGCATGGTTGGGGTTAGACAACGGCGACTTAACATGATTCTTAACCAGCGAAGTGACTGTTAGAGCTGATCTTAGTACTTTAAACGTTACACAGTCAGTGCGAATTCAATAGGCATGCTGCGGCCCTATTCAAACGTGCGCGCGCATTTCCCCTCCCTCCCCTCCTTCCCTACTCGGCGACCTTGCACCTGCTCGCGAGCACATGCCTGAGCAGACGCGAGTACTCGCGCTCAAAACCGGCCAGTTGTTAAGCACTGACGTAGTTGATACATCAGAATTTAAGAACCAGCTCATCACACCCTTATGCCAGTTACCACTAATACTTCATCTCAAACGACTGTTAGCTTGACTCAGTTCATTACGGGCAGTTCTTTATATGCTGCTAAGATAATTGTTGTTTGCCAGGAGAAATTTGTGTAGGAAATTAAAGTTCAAGGGGAATAAGCAAAAACTTTGAGGATTGTCAATAGCATTGTAATTCTGTTGCAACGGAATGGGACTTGGAAGAAGAACTGAATGGAATAGACAATGTCTTAAAAGGAAGATATATGAAAATCGACAAATATAAAGTAAGGGTAATGGAATGAAGTCGAATGAAATCATATGGCGACAGAATTAGATTACGAAATGACATGTTAAATGAAGTTGACGAACATAGATATCTCGGCAGCAAAATAATTAATAATTACCGAAGTAAAGAAGGTACAGAATGCAGAGGAGCAATAACAAGAAAGGGTTTTCTGAAAATAAAAAGTTCTTGTTTACATCGAACATAAATTTAAATATTAAGAAGTTGTCTAAAGGATATTAGCGATAGCGTGCTAAAATGTAATACTTCCGAATTTCTTAGGAGAAAGCTCTTAAAGCACCTTAAATAAAACAAACATTCTACATCTCTGTTTTTCATGTCTACATATTTGCAGCCTTCTGCCGCTAAGGGCTCACAGTTGTACAGCGTAACATTTAGGTTTGTCACCTAGCTACACTCATGCTCATAAATTAAGGATAATGCTGATATATGGTGAAACAACGCTCTGGTGGGCGGTTTTTGGGCGTAAATCACTTCGGAGTATGAACATGCGGTGCACTTGACCTGCGGTCGTCGCACGGTGGCGGTGGCAGCAGTCCACATGTGCAGAGGTTTGTTGGTGCATGTCAGAGTACGGTGCAGCGAGTAAGTGTGCAGAAGTTACCAGACGTGCTAATGGTGACTGTGTGTTGAAAATGGCTCAGAGAACGCATATTGATGGCTTTGTGAAGGTTAGAATAATCTAGGTCAAACAGAGCAGGTCGTAACACGGAACCTCCGTGTGCCACAAAGTATGATCTCACGATTATGGCAACGATTCCAGCAGACAGGAAACGTGTCCAGGTGCTACGTTACGGGACGCCCACAGTGTACAATATCACAAGAAGACCGATATCACACCATCAGTGCCCACAGATGGCCACGGAGTACAGCAGGTAGCCTTGCTCGTGACCTTACCGCGGCCACTGGAACAGTTGTCTCCAGACACACAGTCGACAGACAACTGAACAGACATGGTTTATTCGGCCGGAGACTTGCAAGGTGCATTCCACTGACCCCTGGTCAAGAACACAGTACACAGTCATTAGAACAGTGGTCCCAGGTTATGTTCAAGGCCGAGTCCAGGTATAGTTTGAACAGTGGTTCTCCCGGGTTTTCATCTGGCGTGAACCAGGAAGCAGATACCAACCCCTTAATGTCCCTGAAAGGGACCTGTATGGAGGTCGTCGTTTGATGGTGTGGGGTGGGATTATGATTGGTGCACGTACACCCTTGCATGTCTTTGACAGAGGAACTATAAAAGGTCAGGTGTATCGGGACGTCATTTTGCACCAGTATGATCGCCTTTTCAGGGATGCAGTGGGTTCCAC
The DNA here is from genome assembly GCF_023864275.1 of Schistocerca cancellata. Taxonomy (NCBI): domain Eukaryota; kingdom Metazoa; phylum Arthropoda; class Insecta; order Orthoptera; family Acrididae; genus Schistocerca; species Schistocerca cancellata. The sequence goes on from NC_064631.1 coordinate 413,732,478, forward strand.
CATCCTCCTGATGGATGATAACGCACGACCCCACCGAGCTGCCATCGTGGAGGAGTACGTTGAAACAGAAGATATCAGGCGAATGGAGTGGCATGCCTGTTCTCCAGACCAAAACCCCATCGAGCATGTCTGGGATGCTCTCGGTCGACGTAAGGCTGCACGTCTTCAAACTCCTACGACACTTTAGGAGCTCCGACAGGCACTGGTGCAAGAATGGAAGGCTGTAACCCAGCAACTGCTCGACCAACTGATTCAGAGCATGCCAACCGGTTGTGCGGCCTTTGTACGTGTGCATGGTGATCATATCCCATACTGATGTTGGGGTACCTGCGAAAGAAGCAGTGGCGTTTTACAGCACGTATTTCGGGACGGTTTTCTCAACTTATCACCACTACCGTGGACTTACAGATCTGTGTCGTGTCTGTTCCCTATGTGCCTATGCTATTAGCACCAGTTTTGTGTAGTGCCACGTTGTGTGGCACCACGTTCTGCAGTTATCCTTAATTTATCAGCATGAGCGTATGTTGGTGCGTAAGAAATGGCGGGCTGTAATGGAGTTTCGAATTCGACGTCACCGTCCACACTTCGAGCTGCCTCTCCTACAGCATGACAAAGCCAGACCATACGCGGGCACCACGACATCTGCAACAAGCCGACGCCTTGGGTTGACTGTCATCGATCATTTTCCATGCAGACTTGACTCCATCCGATTTTCATCTGTTTCCAAAACTTAAAGAGCACCTTCGAGGACTTCACTTAGAAAAAGATGAACCGTTGCAAGCAGAGATGTGGCGCTGTTGTTCCGACAACAGAATCAAACATTTTACAGTGACGCGATCAACAGGTTCGAATCTCGTTGGTAGAAATATGTTCCTTACCAGGGCGACTAAGTTGAGAAATAAACATGTAGACATGAAGCATAGAGATTTAGAATCTTAATAAGGTTTGTTTTATTCAGATAGCTATAAGGGTTCTGAAATTAAAAATTTGGGGAAATTACTGTGTTGATGGTACCCTTCGTGGAGAAACAGTACAGACTAGAATAAATGGATGAGTTTGAAATATAGTACTACGTAAGGGAGTTGAAGTCAAGACGAGTAGATCGAATAACTATTGAGGAAGAGATTAGGTCAGAAACTGTCCAAAAGAAGCGATCAGTAGACAGTATCAACTAACCATTAAATTTGGTACTGGACGGAAGTGTAAGAAGTATAACTGGGAGGGGGAGAGCAAGACTCGAGTACAGTAAGGAAGTGCAAACAGATGCGGGCTGCAGTAATTACACGGAAATGTAGACGGTGGCAGTCAAACGTCATGAGAGACACGTCATGATTCCCTAAAGAAGTGACGCAGAATTATGTTGCCGTCCAACCGTTTATTTCTGTGCGGGTGTCTGCTGAACATTCACTGCGGTGTTTATACCGTCAGTAACGTCAAAAACAGCCGGTAATATAAATTTCAAAGTACTGTCATCATATTACTGCTGATAGTTCCATACTTCTTACTAGTTTCATTGTCATTGCATACAATTGCATAATCAGCAAATGAAACGTCACTTAGTACGTGATACTTTATCTGACAAAAACTTCATTGCAAAACAACTATCACATCACACTGCTCTTTAATGGCACGTCTACATCTACGTTCGTTGCAAACCACTGTGAAGTGCATGTCAGAGAAGATTCCTATAGTACCAGTTATTAGAGCCTATTCTTAACCACTTCATGACAAGAGCGCGTGAAGAAGTTTTGCTTCAGCCTTTTTGTATGGGATGTGATCTAATCTTGTCCTCGTGGACCTTAAAAGAACGATTCCAAGTGGTTCTACTATATTAGTAGTATAACTGTTCCAGTTCTGGTGTAGTCTTCTATGTTGCCAGAGCCCTAGACCTCTCCCAGTGTCCCATTGGTGGCATCTGCTGTTACCAGTTTTCCACTCTTCCCCAGCCCCCACTCCTGATATAGGCAAACTGACCTACGCATAAAATGGTGATAAATTCAAAAAGTGGCGAGAAATTCGTAAATGGCGACAAATTCAAAGATACGCCAATTTCGCCATGTGCATAGTAACAATCCTAGATGGCAGACCGAGCCCAGTTGTCCTAAGTATAATATGGTGGGAACTTAAAAAACCCAAGACAACCATTTTTTCTGTTTATTGAAAAATCCAGGATGGTTGACCATTGATTATTGGTACAGCCTGCGTGGTTTTCAGATACCCCGAGACCCCAGCCACATGACAACATAATCCATGATGGCTCACTCTGGGATACTGGTGCAGCCTGCATGGTTGTCATATTTCCTTGTGTGTTCTAAATTGCCCCTCAGGTATCACAACCTAAGACAACTGCCACAATAGGAGTACTTGAATCTCTTTTTAAACAAATACTGCCTCCCTTGTGTGATCCCTGGACTTGTGCATCACTAAGTCTGCCTTAGGTAGGACCCCCGCTCCACAGTAATAGGTGTCAACTGCAGTGAATTCACCGCAAATCCTTCCTGGAGTCCCATTCGTTGGAGGCACGCGATCCAAGTGTTGAGGCCGCTGCTGCCAGCCACCAGCTACCGCGTACCTCACGCAGGAGAGGATTGCACACAGGTCCTTGCATACTGCTGCCTTGACTGTCCAATGCAAAGAGCAGACCAGGTGCCCTGATTTCCACTGTGAGTACGCTGTTTGTGATGGCAAAGTAGTCACAACCTGCATAACCCAAGCTAAAGTGGCAGATAAATGTGAATATCCAGAAACACACTTATACTTAAAATCATGCTGAAAGACAGTTAGCAAATTCAGAGTTAACCTAAGCTTTAAATGACCACTCGCCCACACACATGCCATGCAGCATTCTGTTATTTTAAATAACTTCGAGGGAAATGCAAAATTCTGGAGGTGCACGTTCGTCCTTCTGGGGAAAGATATTAGCAGTGGCTCAAGTGGAAGGTGGGGGAGAGGTGGGAGTTAATATTCTATGCTTGCAAGATACACCATAAAAATTTTGTTTGTTAAACGGGTGCTAACTATTAAAATAAACAGTACCAATCGTTGGTCATACCCAGCCAACCCCGTTCTGCCAGAAATTTGTTGGGCTTCCATGAACCCGCCAAGAATTAAACACGTTTGAAAACCATGGAAATTAATTAGGAGAGGGATGTGAGTAGTAACCCTCAAAAACATCACAAATATATGAGATGGAAAAAGAATTACATTTAATGAGAATAAAAGTCCGTAACCTATTTGCGTGAGATCTTTCAGGCTGAAAAGACTGAACTAGCATCGGCAGGAGAGGTCACCATCTGATGGACGCGATGTGGTGGCAGCGCTCTAGGAAACTACTTGTATTCACAATCCTTCTTGTAAACACATTCTGAATTTACGAGCCATGTGGTCCAGCCGAGTGCGCCGCACCATTAGGAGTGGGCGAAAGTAAATTGTATTGCGTGGAGAGCAACACAGATAGATGGATAGAAGGAAATTAATATATGTATTTCTGACATATGGTCTTACTATCCATTGAATTATCCTTTTTCCCAGCGTAGTGCAGCAGCTCGTCGTGGCATGGACTTAACTAGGCGCTGGAAGTCCCCTGCAGAAGTACTGAAGCATGCAGCCTATACTCTAGCCGTCCATAACTGCGGATGCTTTAGCTCCATACTTAACAATCATATACAACCGTTCGCTCCACGAAAGATCCGTACCCAAAGACTGGAAAGTTGCACAGGTCAAGAAAGGTAGTAGGGGTAATCCAGTAAATTACAGGCCCATATCGTTAACGTCGATATGTAGCATGATTTTAGAACAGATATTGTGTTCGAACATTATGAATTACCTCGAAGGACACGGTATATTGACACACAATCAACATGGGTTTAGAAAACATCGTTCCTGTGAAACACAACTGGCTCTTTATTCACATGAAGTGCTGAGTGCTACTGACGAGGGATTTCAGATCGATTCCGTATTCCTGGATTTCCGGAAGTCTTTTGACACTGTACCACACAAGCGGCTCAGTTATGTGACTGGATTTGCGATTTCCTGTCAGAGAGGTCACAGTTAGTAGTAATTGACGGAAAGTCATTGAGTAAAACAGAAGTGATTTCAGGCGTTCCCCAAGGTAGTGTTATAGGCCCTTTGCTGTTCCTTATCTATATAAATGATTTGGAATGCAATCTGAGCAGCCATCTTCGGTTGTTTGTGGATGACGCTGTCGTTTATCGACTAATAAAGTCATCAGAAGACGAAAAAAAACTGCAAAACGATTTAGAAAAGATATCTGAATGGTGCGAAAAGTGGAAGTTGACCCTAAATAACGAAAAGTGTCAGGTCATCCATATGAGTGCTAAAAAGAACTCGCTAAACTTCGGTTACACGATAAACCAGCCTAATCTAAAAGTCGTAAATTCAACTAAATACCTTAGGTATTACAATTACGAACAACTGAAATTGGAAAAACACCTATAAAATGTTGTGAGGAAGGCTAACCAAAGACTACGTTTTATTGGCAGGACACTTAGAAAATGTGACAGACCTACTAAGGAGACTGCCTACACTACGCTTGTCCAGCCTCTTTTAGAATACTGCTGCGCGGTGTGGGATCCTTACCACATAGGACTGACGTAGTACATCGAAAAAGTTCAAAGAAATGCAGAACGTTTTGTATTATCGCGTAATATGGGAGAGAGTGTCACAGAAATGATACACGATTTAGGCTGGACATCATTAAAAGAAAGGCGTTTTCCGTTGCGACAGAATCTTCTCACGAAATTCCAATCACGAGATTTCTCCTCCGAATGCGAATATATTTTGTTGACACCGACCTACATAGGGAGGAACGATCACCAAGATAAAATAAGGGAAATCAGAGCTCGCTATACGAGATTGGAATAATAGAAAATTGTGAAGGTGGTTCAAAAATGGTTCAAATGGCTCTGAGCACTATGGGACATAACATCTATGGTCATCAGTCCCCCAAAACTTAGAACTACTTAAATCTAACTAACCTAAGGACGTCACACAACACCCAGTCATCACGAGACAGAGAAAATCCCTGACCCTGCCGGGAATCGACCCCGGGAACCCGGGCGCGGGAAGAGAGAACGCTGCCGCACGACCACGAGCTGCGGACGAAGGTGGTTCGATGAACCCTCTGCCAGGCACTTAAATGTGATTTTCAGAGTATACATGTAGATGTGGATGTGCAGGATTTTGTGCTCAGACTGATCTCTCGATTATGTCGCATAAATGTTAGATGTGGTTCATGTCGTGTGGAATGGGTGGCCAAGTAATTCGCTCGAATTGTCCAGAATGTTCTTCACACTTGTCGCAAACAATTGTAGCTCGCTGACACAGCACATTATCTATAAAAATTAGATCGTTGTTTGTGAACATGAAGTCCATTAATGGCTGCAAATAATCTCCAAGTAACCTAGCCCATTCCATGTAAATGCAGTCCACACTATAATGGATCCACCACCAGCTTTAACAGTACCTTGTTGACAACATGGGTCCATTGGTTCACGGGGTCTGCGCCGTGCTCGAACCCCATCATAAACTCTTACCAACTGAAATCGGGAATCATTTGACCAGGCCACGATTTTATAGTTGTCTACAGTCCAACCAATATAGTCATGAGCCCAGGAGAGGCGCTGTAGGCAATTTCGTGTTGTTAGCAAAGGCATTTTCGTCGATCGTCTCTTGTCCTAGCCCTTAACGCCAAATTACACAGCACAGTTCAAACGAATACGTTCGTAGTACGTCCCACACTGATTTCTGCGGTGGTTTCACGCAGTGTATCTTTTATATTAGGACTGACAACTCTACACAAACACCGTTGCTCTCGGTTGCTAATTAAAGGCTGTCGGGCACTGCGTTGGCCGTGGACAGAGGTAATGCTTGAAACGTGATCTTGCCGGCACGCTGTCGACACTGTGGATCTCTGAGTATTGCTTGCCCCACCTCTTTTTGAAATAGAATGTTCCAGGCGTCATGCTCCAATTACCGTTCCTCGTTGAAAGTAATCATGTCGGAAACCTTTTCACATGAATCACCTGAGTGCACATGACAACTCCGCCAATGCATTGTCCTTTTATATCTTGCGTACGTGATACGATAGCCATCTCCTCCAGATGGTGCAGTACCCCTGAATGTATTAGTTGCATTGATTGATAAATTCCCTAAACCTTTCCTACTTCTGGGAGATTTTAACGCCCATAACCCCTTGTGGGGTGACACTATGCTTACTGCCCGAGGCAGAGGTGCCGAAACTTTACTGTGTCAGTTCGACCTCTGCCTCTTAAATACTGGGGCCACCACACATTTCAGTGTGGCTCGAGGTAGTGACTCGGCCATTGATTTATCAATTTGCACCCCACGACTTCTTCTATCTATCCACTGGAGAGCACATGACGACCTGTGTGGTAGTGACCACTTCCCCATCTTCCTGTCACTGCCCCCTGGCGTCAGGCCCACGGACACCTGCCCAGATGGGCTTTCAACAAGGTCAACTGGGAAGCTTTCGTCTCTGCTGTGACGGTTCACTCTCCCACACATGGCAACATCGATGCGATGGTTTAACAGGTGATTACCATAATCGTTTCTGCGGCATAAAACGCGATCCCTCGCTCTTTATGGTGCCCCTGGCGGAACACAGTCCCTTGGTGGTCATCGGTAGTCGCTGAGGCAATTACAGAGCGTCGGTAAGCTCTACAGCGACATAAGCGGCACCCTTCCCTAGAGCATCTGATAGCCTTAAAGCGGCTCCGTGCTCGTGAATGCCAGCTTATAAAACGACGTAAACAGGTGTGTTGGGAGAGGTACGTGTCGACCATTGTGTGCCATACGTCACCTTCCCAAGTCTGGAAGAAGATCAGACGTCTTTCTGGGTACCAGACCCCAACAGGGGTCCATGACGTTAACATCAATGGCGTGCTATGTATCGCCGCAAGCGCGAATGCCGAGCACTTTGCTGAGCGCTATGCCCGAGAGCCTCTGCGTCGTAGAACTACCACCCCCACCCCCCCACCCCCCCCCCCCCCCACCCCCAGTCTTTCGCACCTCAAACGGCGGATCGAAAGTAAAGTCCTCTCGTTCACTACACGCCACAGAGAACCCTATAACGCCACATTTACGGAGTGGGAGCTCCTCAGTGCACTTGCACATTGCCCAGAGACAGCTCCTGGACCGGATCGGATCCACTCAGATGATTAAACATCTCTCGTCTGACTACAAGCGCCATCTCCTCGTTATCTTCAACCGGATCTGGTGCGATGGCGTCTTTTTATCGCACTGGTGGGAGAGCACCCTCGTTCCGGTGCTCAAACCCATAAAAACCCGCTTGATGTGGATAGCTATCGACTCATCAGCCTCACCAACGTTGTTTGTAAGCTGCAGGAATGTATGGTGTGTGGGCGGTTGGTCCTGGAGTCACGTGGCCTACTGGCTCCATGTCAGGGAGTCTTGCGACAGGGGCGCTCTATCACTGATAGTCTTGTGTCCGTCGAGCCTGCCATCCGAAAAGCCTTTTCCAGACGCCAACACTTTGTAGCCTTCTTATTTTGATCTACGCTAAGTGTATGATATCACCTGGCAACATCATGTACTTGCCACATTATATAGGTGGGGTCTCTGAGGCCTGCTTCCCATTATTACCAAGAATTTCCTGTCCCTCCGTACTTTCTGTGTCCAAGTTGGTGCCTCCCATAGTTCATCCCATATCCAGAAAAATGGTGCCCGGCAGGGCTCTGTACCGAGTGTATCACTATTTTTAGTGGCCATTAACGGTATAGCAGCAGCTGTGGGGCCGTCCGTCTCACCCTCTCTGAATGCAGACGACTTCGGCATTTCGTACTGCTCCACCGGTACTGATGTTGCTGAGCGGTGCCTGCAGGGAGCCATCCAAAAGGCGCAGTCATGAGGTCTCGCCCACAGCTTCCAGTTTTCGGCCGCTAAGTAGTGTGTCATGCACTTCTGTCGACGTCGTATCTTTCATCCGGAACCAGAATTTTACCTTCATGATGATCCACTCACTGTACTGAAGACATATCGATTCTTAGGACTGGTTTTCGATGCCTGTTTGACTTGGCTACCTCACCTTCGTCAGCCAAAGCGGAAGTACTGGCAGCAACTCAATATCTTCTGCTGCCTGAGCAACACCGACTGGGCTGCAGATCACTCTACTCTGCTGCAACTCTACAAAGCGCTTGTTCGATCCCGCCATGAGTATGGGAATCTGGTTTATGGTTGGCGACGCCCTCAGCGTTGCGTGTACTCGACCCAGTGCAGCACTGTGGCGCTCGCCTTGTGACAGGAGCTTTTAGAACGAGTCCGGTGACCAGTGTGCTGGTGGAGACAGGAGTTCCTCCATTGCACCATTGCACTGCGCAACTACTCGCCAGTTACGTTGCACACATTTGTAGTTCTCCTGAGCATCCGAATTACCGTCACCTTTTTCCACACGTGAAAGTTCATCTCTCGCATCGGCGGCGCAGGTCACGGCTAGCGATTGTGGTTCGCTTGCGATCCCTTCCGTCCTTCCCTTTACTACCTCCCACCCAGGTCCGTCCGCATACAACTCCATGGTGTACACTTAGGCCGCTGTTGCGTCTGGACCTTTCGCATGACCCTAAGGACTCAGTTACTCCTGCCCCTCTCCGCTGTCAGTTCCTCTCGATTCTTGACGTGTTCCGGGGCTTTGAAGTGGTTTACACAGACGGCTCGATGGATGATGGTCATGTTGGCTTCACCTACGTCCTCAGAGGCCATATTGAACAGCATTCCTAGCCCGAAGGCTGCAGTATATTCCCTGCAGAGCTGGTGGCCATCTCTCGTGCACTTCAGTATATCCGTACATGCCCATGGGAGTCGTTTCTTCTGTGTACTGACTCCTTGAGCAGCCTGGAAGCTATCGACCAGTGCTACCCTCGCCATCCTTTGGTAGCGTTTATCCAGGAGTCTATCTATGCCCTGGACTGGTCCGACGTTCAGTGGTGTTTGTGTGGACTCCAGGACACGTCGGCATCCCAGGCAACGAACTTTCCGACAGTCATGCCAAAGAGGAAACCTCGGAAACCGCTTCTGTAGTTGGGTGACTATGAACCTGACCTGCGTTCTGACTTACTCCGTAGGGTTTTTCGGCTTTGGGAGGCGGAATGGCATAAAAGACACACAACAAACTGCGTGTCATCAAGGAGACTACGAATGTGTGGAAGACTTCCATGCGGGCCTCTCGCAGGGAATCAGTTGTCCTCTGCCGGCTCCGCATTTGCGGCCTTTGGGCGACCCACGGTTACCTCCTGCGTCATGCAGATCCGCCTGAGTGTCGGTGCGGCGTCCAGTTGACAGTGGCCCATATTCTGGTGCACTGTCCCACTTTGACTGTCCAGCGACGAAACCTTGGGTTACCGGTTCGTTGCCGCTAATTTTATCTGACAACGCCTCATTGGCTGATTTAAATTTACGTTTTATTCGTGAGGGTGTGTTTTATCCTTTGATCTCAGTTTTAGCGCGTGTCCTTTGTCCGTCTGTGTCCTCCACTCTAGTGCTTCCAGGGTGAAGGTTTTAATGTATTGCAGAGTGGCTGGCTTCACCTTTATTCTTATGGTCAGCCAGACATGGTAATCTGCTTTGTTGTTTTAATCTCTTCATACAATATTTTGCGTTTCTGTGGTATTCTTGTCCCCTTTTATCCATTTACATGTTTGTTGCCCTTCCTCATGTTTGTTGTCAGTCTCTCTTGTTTTATTCTCACACTTGTGACATTGTTTTATTCGGAACAAAGGAATGATGACCTCGTAGTATGGTCCCTTGACATGCTGACAGGTAATGGGCCACAACAGAGCAAACCCACAGCAGATTCATTCGACGTTTTGAAGAAGATTGTTAGGTAGGTCGCCACAGAGCAGACCCACTGTAGTCCTGGTAGAGAATATGGTATTGGTGGGCCACCAGAGGTGCAGACCCACTGCAGTCCTTGTAGAAATTGTGGACAGGCTCACTGTAGTCCTGGTAGAGATTGTGGTATTGGTGAGTCATCATAGGTGTAGACCCACTGTAGTCCTTGTAGAGACGGTCAGCAGCCATCTGTTGCGACTGTGCAGGTGCACAATCACCATTGAAGAGTCTTGCGGATAATATAGCAAGTCCATAAACCACCTCTCGTGCACTCACAAAGCTTTTTTTTCATGAAACGTCCCCTTAGAACAATTTATACAAGACTATGCTTAAACTGCCACACAATATTTTTAGCGCAACGCAATCTGACTATCAAAGATCCCTGCAAAAGAATGGCCCTGAGTAACATTAAACTATACCTTTCAGAAATCACTTACCTCACAAAAATCTTCATTACTCGAACTACTGCAATACAGCGAGCGCCACTACTGCCAGCTAAATAAAAGATTCAAACTACAGAGGGCACTAACTACTGATAGGGATAGTTAGCAAATGGAAGATATTAATAGAGAACAAACAATGTATTTACCTTAATATCATCAAAAGTCATAATATATGTAATTTCAAAACTCCGCCATCTCTCTCCCCACATCCACCACTGCTGGCGGCTCACCTCCAACGGCGCAACGCTACGCGCTGTTCACATCCAGCTGCCGCTGCCCAACACTACAATGGCAGACAACAATGCAAACTAGCCACAGACTGCACACAGCACAGCCAGTGATTTTCATATTGAGCGCTACGTAACGTTGCCAATAAGAAAACATAAACAGCCTACTTACATAGATAAAACATAAACAGCCTACTTACAAGCCAAATCAAAATCTTCCAATCCTTCACTCAACCCCCTGTGCATCCCGCTCATCTTCTTCTCCACGGCTCTTCTCAACATTTCAAGCACTGCTAAAAAGCTGATGGTGATGATGAGGTACCATACTCCGAGGAGCGTAGGGGGACGATGCGGGAGACCCGCACCGCCGACTTGGCAAGTTCCTAGCGGAGGTGGTTTGCCATTGTCTTCCTCCGACCGTGATGGTAAGATAAAACACATCCTTGGGGAACTACAGATATAACAGGGAGGACTCCGTAGTTTTAACCTCATGATTGACTCAGCATGTGGAATTAATATGTGTCGCTAATACCCTTAACTATGTTTTCTAACATCACTAGCTTTTTCAAAGATTTGTATCTACACCTAACATTCATTTATCTCTTAATTAGCATTTATTAAAAGAGTACAGATAAATAAGGTAAATAACACTGTCTGGTGTGAACTGTAATACTAGAAACAGGAAATTTCATTCAAAAGTAAACGGAAACGAATTAAACTGCGTCTATAAACGCTAAGCCATAAAAATAAGGTTATCATCGTATTATGCCCAGCTACTCCCCTAAATATCTGCATGCTTCACACTTCATCATACAATGAGGTGACAAAATTCATGGGATAGCGATGCGCACACATAAAGATGGCGATTGTTGGTTGATTAGATTTCCGTTGGAAGGACAACACTACTTCTTCACGACTGCATGGAAATCCACTACTTCCGTGTACAATGTCTTTTACTGCTCAGACTTTGAGAGAAACACTGCAGTTTTATTGTGATGAACAATCTGGACTGTCTTTATGGACTGTGAGTAAATTTTAGCTTTTGACCAACATTGTATAAATAAGTGTGTGCATTTGGTATCTTTGTTACTGTAATTATGAAAAATTTTATCAAATCATTATTGGCCACTGCCCAAAAATATTTTGTAAAATTTTTTGTGGGGAGCATGGGGGCTATGTAAGTAAGCTGTTTATGTTTTCTCTATGTAAGTAGGTTGTTTATGTTTTCTTATTGGCAACGTTACGTAGCGCTCAATATGAAAATCACTGGCTGTGCTGTGTGCAGTCTGTGGCTAGTTTGCATTGTTGTCTGCCATTGTAGTGTTGGGCAGCGGCAGCTGGATGTGAACAGCGCGTAGCGTTGCGCAGTTGGAGGTGAGCCGCCAGCAGTGGTGGATGTGGGGAGAGAGATGGCGGAGTTTTGAAATTACATATCTTATGACTTTTGATGATATTAAGGTAAATACATTGTTTTTTCTCTATTAATATCTTTCATTTGCTAACTATCCCTATCAGTAGTTAGTGCCCTCTGTAGTTTGAATCTTTTATTTAGCTGGCAGTAGTGGCGCTCGCTGTATTGCAGTAGTTCGAGTAATGAAGATTTTTGTGAGGTAAGTGATTTCTGAAAGGTATAGTTTAATGTTACTCAGGGCCATTCTTTTGCAGGGATCTTTGATAGTCAGATTGCGTTGCGCTAAAAATATTGTGTGGCAGTCTAAGCATAGTCTTGTATAAATTGTTCTAAGGGGACGTTTCAGGCCGACGAAATCTGCTTCGTCTCGAAGGAACTTGTTGACATGAACGGAAAACTGCAGGACCTTGAAGGTCAGACTGGTGGGCTGAATGTAAACGCCGCGGTGTGAATATTATGAAAATCAATAGAAGAGATACTAGAAAGCAGAGAGTGGACAATTAAGTCGAATATGTAATCGAGTTCACATACCTTGGGGGTTAGTTACTGAAAGCGGTATGTTAGAGCAAGAATCCGAAAGGCGAATGGCGCCTTCATCCAGCTGTATCCATTATGGAGTGCAAGAGAGCTTGCCACACCAATTAAGCTACGAACTTTTGAAACGTGAAAGCAGTGTCCTTATACAGATGTGGAGTTTGGAAGGTTACCTCTACAGTCACCAACTGTTTGCAAGTCTTCCTCAAAAGATGTCTTAGGAAAGTTTTTGAAATATTTCGGTAAAATATGATGTCCGATGAAGACTCATGAATCAAGATGATGATGTACGAGGGCAGTTCAATAAGTAATGCACCACATTTTTTTTTCTGAAACAGGGGTTGTTTTATTCAGCATTGAAATACACCAGGTTATTCCCCAATATTTTAGCTACGCAACACTATTTTTCAACGTAGTCTCCATTCAATGCTATGGCCTTACGCCACCTTGAAATGAGGGCCTGTATGCCCGCACGGTACCATTCCACTGGTCGATGTCGGAGCCAACGTCGTACTGCATCAATAACTTCTTCATCATCCGCGTAGTGCCTCCCACGGATTGCGTTCTTCATTGGGCCAAATATATGGAAATCCGACGGTGCGAGATCGGGGCTGTAGGGTGCATGAGGAAGAACAGTCCACTGAAGTTTTGTGAGCTCCTCTCGGGTGCGAAGACTTGTGTGAGGTCTAGCGTTGTCATGAAGAAGGAGAAGTTCGTTCAGATTTATGTGCATACGAACACGCTGAAGTCGTTTCTTCAATTTCTGAAGAGTAGCACAATACACTTCAGAGTTGATCGTTTGACCATGGGGAAGGACATCTAACAGAATAACTCCTTCAGCGTCCCAGAAGACTGTAACCATGACTTTACCGGCTGAGGGTATGGCTTTAAACTTTTTCTTGGTAGGGGAGTGGGTGTGGCGCCACTCCATTGATTGCCGTTTTGTTTCAGGTTCGAAGTGATGAACCCATGTTTCATCGCCTGTAACAATCTTTGACAAGAAATTGTCACCCTCAGCCACATGACGAGCAAGCAATTCCGCACAGATGGTTCTCCTTTGCTCTTTATGGTGTTCGGTTAGACAACGAGGGACCCAGCGGGAACAAACCTTTGAATATCCCAACTGGTGAACAATTGTGACAGCACTACCAACAGAGATGTCAAGTTGAGCACTGAGTTGTTTGATGGTGATCCGTCAATCATCTCGAACGAGTGTGTTCGCACGCTCCGCCATTGCAGGAGTCACAGCTGTGCACGGCCGGCTCGCACGCGGGAGATCAGACAGTCTTGCTTGACCTTGCGGCGATGATGACACACGCTTTGCCAACGACTCACCGTGCTTTTGTCCACTGCCAGATCACCGTAGACATTCTGCAAGCGCCTATGAATATCTGAGATGCCCTGGTTTTCCGCCAAAAGAAACTCGATCACTGCCCGTTGTTTGCAACGCACATCCGTTACAGACGCCACTTTAACAGCTCCGTACAGCGCTGCCACCTGTCGGAAGTCAATGAAACTATACGAGACGAAGCGGGAATGTTTGAAAATATTCCACAAGAAATTTCCGGTTTTTTCAACCAAAATTGGCCGAGAAAAAAAAAGTGTTGCATTACTTATTGAACTGCCCTCGTAGTTTGGTTTGTGGGGCGCTCAACTGCGCGGTTATCAGCGCCCGTCATGAATTGAAAGAGAGAAGAACCTACCACCAAATCAAGAGATGAAACTGTAGGTGGATCGGACACACACTCCGAATAAGCCAGGATGCTATAGAAGATGCTGCCTGCTGGAACCGACAGAGAAAAAGGAAAGGGAAACGACTATTTACATCCTGGAGGAGGACAGTGAAGGAAGAGGCTAAGAAGGAGGAGAAACGTTTGCAGAGTTGATGACGCTCGTCCAAAATCGAGTGCGCTGAAGGGGCTTCGTCGAAGCCTTACGCACCGCGTAAGAACAACAGAAAATGAGTAAGTAAGTAATGGAGAGTGAGGTAAGATAAATGTAATGTTCAACGGAACCGATATACGAGGGCATGCTGAAAAACTAGGCCTCCGAATATTTTTTTTTGTGAAAGACGTTTAATTGTTATTAACATTATACTTATTTATTCTTCATGTGTACGTATTTATTTCTCAACGTCGTCATCTGGCAACGAACATACTTCTTTTAATGAGAGACGAGTGTGTCGATCCTATCGCTGTTCAGCAGAGGTTCCCAAACTGGGGGGCGCGCCCCCCTGGGGGGTCGTGATGATGTTGCAAGGGGAGCGCGGGTGGAGTTTGTGGTATAAACCTAATATTTCTTTTTAATATCAATATTTCAATAAAAATGAATGTGCAGGTATTAATGATAGATTATGGTGCTAAATGCAATCGTTTGGCGTCCCTCTTCCCGCAATCATATCTCAATAACCTATCCTAGAACATACAGCTTTTGAAGATCACATTTAGAATGTCACACACAGAAACTCTCAAAATTAAGAAGGCGATATGCGTTAATTCTAATATATCAGATTTGTAAACAACTTACTTCTGACAATTGGAAAACATTAAAGTCAGGTATTAACTATTCCGTACATTTTGTACACATGAACTGAACGTAAGCATGTTATAACTTTTAGACGTAGTAGGCTATGTTCATCAGAGTAATAATCACTTATACTGCGTAACTGCAAAAATGCCGTTTTATTACCCTGTCAACCCGCGGATCCCCATGTGATGCGATTACGGTGACTTTAATAGACTGTATACGCTTCAAATGAACTGGCGGGTTCGTAATTTGGGCGCCAGGGTTATGCCCTTTGTCACCAGAAAAATGTGCACGACGTGAATGCGAAACTAATACAAGTGTTCGTTTTGAGCAGAGTACGTCATACAGAAATACGCTGGCTCTCAAAAGGAAATATGCTAGGAAGATTATTTGAACTTCCAGATGAAGTGATGCAGTTTTTGGAAAATAACAAACAAACTGAATTGTATGTGGAACTTAGAAAGCCCGGTCTTCATGTTGCATTGGCTTATCTGTCAGATATTTTCGAATCCAATAACACATTGAATTTTAAATTACAAGGTGGAGAGTCATACATAATGTTTCACCGGGATGCCATCAAAGCGTTTACTGATAAGTTGCAACTATGGAAACGTAAAATTTTGGCCTGCAATTATTCCTGCTTTCCCAGATTGTTTGGAATCCTGGAAGAAGCCAGATTTCAAAACGATTTTAAGGATACTGATACTAATAGTAAAATATCAAACCATCTGCAGCACCTCACTGATGAATTCGAACGATACTTCCCTAACAGTTGTGATGATAAAAATTATTATAGGTTAGCGGCGGATCCATTTCACGTTGACGTGGATGTGTGGCCAGACAGACTACAAGAGGAAGTCTTAGAAATTAAAAATGATTCTGCAGCGAAGTATGACTTTGAGAATATGGATAAGCTTTTATTTTGGGTGAAATATCTCACGGTGTATCCCATCACAGCAGAACAAGCACTGAAACTGTATTTACCATTTTCAAGCACTTATTTGTCCGAAAGAGCATTTTCAGCGGTAGTGGCGATAAAAAATAAGCTTAGAAGCAAACTCAGTATTGCCAATGATTTACGTTGCGCAGTTTCTACTATTGTGCCAAGAATTCAAAATCTTGTAGGAAATATGCAAGCTCATCCTTCACATTGATTTATTTGTTTGTTTCTTGCCATATGTGTGTGGAAACAATATTTTTATAATAAATACGTCACATTATAAGAGAACTTGTTATTTTCCTCCTAACTATCCTTACATGTAGGAAATACTGTAAAATTACAAAAAACTGTTTCGAAGAAACAATATAAAATAAACATAGTGAATCTGATTTAAATATAAATACTGCATGTGATCCTTATGGATTCTGATGTTACGTGTGTTATGTTATTTCAACTAATAATAGTATTTCTTCTGGATAAAGACACAGCGAAAGTTTATCCTAGATATGGCAAGCGAAGAGTAGTCCTAAAATCGTATATGGGTGAATAAATGGTGTGCAGCAAGGGAATGTAATCAAGGTAAGGAAGTTGTTTTATCCATATTTTTTAAAGTTCTGTTAGTCTGCACGATTATTGCGTAAAACTAATTTTTTATTTTTTGTCTGGTTCTGGGAACTGGGCCTTTGTCGCCGTTCGGTAGCTGTCGTCGTTGACATAAATGCCAACCTATGCGCAATGACAATGGGGAGCGCTATAGGCGTACAAATCAGTGATGTTCGTTAACACCGTGACTGAGTGACTATTTTTGATAATGAGTGAAAGTAATAAGCTACACTCAACTTAAAATAATAGCCCGCATCCGCTAATCTGCAAAGGTGGCAAATATTTTTCCTTGTTTACCAAGGACTTTCTTTACTTTCGGAGTGGCTTATAATCACAAGACTAGACTGATGACGTAATAACTGCGACTCGATAAATTAACTTCCCACCATGTTACATGACGTCACCATCACAAATTTTTCAATAGTTTCTTGATAATTAATAAAAATCTCTATATTTTTAAGGGGGCGGGGGCACGGAAATTTTCTTTTCGGTAGAAGGGGGGCGTGACAAACAAAAGTTTTGGAACCTCTGCTGTAAAGTATTCGACATCTTTGAAGCAGCCATAACCTCTACTCGGATTGCACTGCTTCATCACTATCAAAGAGAAGTCCTAGGAGGTATTATTGAGGTTTCGGAAACAGATGAAAACCGTATGGGACCACGTCGGCACTATATAGAGGAAGATCGGTGCATTGTTGAGGATGTCACGGCGCTAGTGTATGTTCTGGCATTGTCATTCTCAAATAGAGTGTGCTGGATTCAGATCCATCTCATGGCAGAGGACTGAAAACATGTGGACATAAAGAATAAAGATGTAGGGTGTTGTTTTATATAATAAGTTGTAAGAGTTTTTACGTAAGAAATCTGGACGTATTACGTTCCAGAACGTCCTCGTATTTAACCTCTAAGATGAGTATACTGATGCACTAAATGTTGAACCTAGGTACATTCAGTGCATAGGTGGCCGTTATTAATAACGACTAAACATAGTTCACGTGGAAGATTAATTTTAACCTTAAATATTACGATCTTGTGCATCCCTGATGTGTAACAGCTGAGGATCTGCATACATGCGCCAATACCGTCCCTAAGAGTTCGGCACCCTTTGTCGTAAACACTCACGCAGAGCTCGCATAGGTACAGTGTCAGAGATGAAGTAGATAGATACTTGTTTTTTCTACAGAGCTTATTAGCCACTGAGAGCGCTTTAGTTTTTGGGTTTTCAAATTTTGGACGGAAATCAAGGATATTTTCAAAAATTCTGTCATAGCTCTTTTACCTCATAACCAGCCCAACCGATGCAAGCAGTAGCTACGTGCGACCCCGGTTGACGGTAGTGCACTTCTTAAGGTGCGCGACAGTCTGATCTCATGATCTAATTTGGTCATTCAATGTTAGGCCTCTATGGGTTGTTTATTCGTAGGTACTTTACGGTGGTTATTGGTTCCACTGATTTGTCGTCTGTAGTGCAATTGAATAGCAGCTGATCTCTTCCCTTATTTATGTGCAACACGTTCCAGTTATTTAAGTTCACGTTAGACTGCCAGTCGCTCCAACAACTGCAGATCCCCTGCATTACGCCACAGTTTGCTATCATTGCAGCCTTCCTACACGTTACAGCAGCTTCTGCAAGTAGCTTACTGAGCTTCCAACGTAATCCACAAGATCATTAATAAAAACTGCAAAAAGCAGCAGCCCTATAGCCAGTGGCAGCTCATGCAAAATTTTACGAATGTGCTATAAAAATTTCGTAATTAATATTTTGCATTTCGAGCAGTAAAACGAAATGAAGTAAAAACTGATGGTGGTCACGCGAGTCGTACCTGAGCAGACAAATTTACTGTTGGTTCTCTTGATCATTGCGCCGTGGCACCGATATGTCTGCTACTAGTCAAAAGTTGCTCGTACTCTGTATGTTGACACACTGGTTCAGTATGTCGCCATGATACGAGAGACTTAATATGTTGCGATATTAGCATTGCCTAATGCACTAACATCAAATATTTCTATATATGTTTGCGATTTCCATTATGTTTTTTGATTAATGCATTAATATGTCCCACATCCTTTACTTCCACTGTACCCCATACACCATAGCCCCTGAATGACAAACAAGGAAAGCAAAAAATTATATTGCAAATATCATGCCCGCAGATCAATTTCTTTTCATTCACTTTCATGATAAACTTCCTTGTGTGCTCGCTTTTCTTACCACCAGCTACAGCGTTTTAATTTACAAGGATACTAGTCGTAACTAAATTATATATATTAATTCTACACATATAACTAGAACTGTTTAAATGCATTTAATTTCCATGATTATTAGGTTAACATGGAGAGGAATAAAATAAATGGAAGAAACGAGAATGACTGTAGCAGTGGGAATCGAACCCAAGCAAACTTATTGGAAGTCACTACACTTGACGATTCCACCACAGCACAGTTGTATCATTAGCTGTTCAAAAATACCATACTGTCCTCACAAACTTTCAGACAGCATTATATATTTTTTCCTACAGCCCACTATGGCAAAATATTCTAGAAACCTGAAAGGTCATCTACCTAATCCAAACATACAGTTTGAGCGATATCGATGAGCCTCATCCCGAACCCTTCTCTTGCTAAATTTAATCGCAATTTATAATAAAAATACCGACCTGGTGCTGTGGGGAAAAGTAGCACTCGTAGTATTGGAAGGAGGGCCATAAAGTTAGACCATGCGCTGTCGAAAACAGGCAGCTGTGTCACTGAGTTGATAATTTAGCGGCTGACTATAGTTTCAGCATTCGACAGTGGCGTCTCGGTATCGAGGAAAGAGCGGAGCAAAACATGATTTCATCCGTTCTCCCTGCATACCAGCATTCGAAGAGAAATGGTGTACTTTTAATGTGATCTCCAGTTCGCATTCACCGAGAAATGGGCATACTTGTAATGCAATTTCCAGCTCTTATTCGAGGAGGTATGGCACAATTTAAATGAAATTTTTACAGTGTGCATCAGCGTATTAGCAGATGATCACCGACCGCCACTGCCTGCAACGATCCTTTGGAGCACTCACAATATTACCTTTACATTTGTCTACTTTGTTGCCTACAAAAAGTTGCACTTTTCTGATAATGTACTTTTCGTAAGGAAACGTTAATCTTTCAACTTCGTGTGAAGTTAATTATGTTATTAGAAGTGGAACTAATGAAATGTATCTTCGAATGGGAACGTGGATATCGTTGGCAGTTGCTAGAAGTTGCTGTCCTACAAGTTAAATTAATTTAGCTGATTTTCGATCTGGCGGGAGAGTAAATCGACGCCGCGAAATGTTTCCCGAGAGCCAGAGGCAGTGTTTTCGGCGGTGAATCAACCTCTTCAGGATTGCTCCGTCCGTAATTTCCGGAGGCAGATGCGAGTGATGTGAGTGCGAAGCCCAGCGGGTTGAGAGAAGCCCCTACGGAGCTGGCGTCTGCTCCCTCACCCGAACCAGCCAAAAGTGCGGCCGTCCCCACGGTCTATGCTGGACAGGCCGCCACCGTACTTACGCCGCAAGGTACTGGAAGACTGACGACAGACGTAAACTTGTAGGAGTCCTTGTCGTACAATTGAAGAAAGTGGGGAAAGAAATCAAGAGATCTTTAATAAAAGACGGATGAGGTGATACGTTTTATTCCAAATAAATAGATGAAGCCGGAAAATGCACTGCCCTAGGTGGCAGTAGAGGGAATCCAAGTCCGCGAAGTGTACAACCCGCTAAAGGCATGGAGTCCCTGTCAAGTGCAAGGTATTATGAGGCGTGTCGAAGTAGTCCGCGCTCCGCTACGATCGCAGGTTCGAATCCTGCCTCGGGCATGGATGTGTGGAATGTCCGTAGGTTAGTTAGGTTTAATTAGTTCTAAGTTCTAGGCGAGTGATGACCTCAGAAGTTAAGTCGCATAGTGCTCAGAGCCATTTGTGAAGTAAATGGTTCAAATGGCTCTGAGCATTATGGGACTTAACTTCTAAGGTCATCAGTCCCCTAGAACTTAGAACTACTTAAACCTAACTAACCTAAGGACATCACACACATCCATGCCCGAGGCAGGATTCGAACCTGCGACCGTAGCGGCCTCGCGGTTCCAGACTGTAGCTCCTTTAACCGCTTGGCCACCACGGCCGGCCATTTGTGAAGTAGTCCGCCCAATTGCGATAACGCTGTGTCACGGACGGCGTAGCAGTTAACACCCTTGTTTAGTAAACAGGAGATACCGGGTTATAATCCTTGTCCGATATATTACTTCCCTCGTCTCCGCTGAGTCCGCGTAATGTCTCTATGCAGATGATAGCAAACAGTAAGCGCCAGTGTTGGCCTGGATGCGTGAGTTATTCGTACAAATAACTGAGGCTGGTAAATGGTGGTGATGTTTGGTTTGAGGGACGCTCAACTGCGCTGTCATCAGCGCCTGTACAAAGTCCCAGCTTTTTCACAGTCCAATTTTCACACAGTCCAGTCTAGCCACTGCCACGAATAGTGGTGATGACGATGATGAAATGATGAGCAGAACACAAACAGCCAGTCCCCGGGGAGACAAAATCAACTAACCCGGCCGGGAGTCGAACCCATGACCCCGTGATTCAGAGGTACCGATGCCAGCCACTAGACCACGAGCTGCGGACCGAGGCCAGTAGAGGTCATTCTAGGCTAGGTTCCATGAGTAGCCAATACCGTATGCATTGTCATCAATTAAAATGACTGCATAATGCAAAATGGGCGTCTGACAATAAATCATGAACTGACATACAATATGTGGAGTTCAATCACACATAAAACCCCCATAAAACGTGTAAAGAGTAACGATACAAAGCTCCTAACCCTGTAAAGTATGTAACACATAACTGTGTAAAAGACAAAGTACAAAGTTTAGAAGTAATGCCACATCTAGAAATCGAAACATTTCAGCATGACGAAAGAGTTAAACATAATCGCAGACGATGACTAATAATTAAAATTTCGATAGTCGATGACTCATTCGGAGTGTAATCTCAGATGTGCCGTCTTTGTAGCTTCCCTGTAGGAATTTTTTTTCCTTGTGGCGTAGCTTGGGAAAGAAGGCCCAGTATCCTCGCGACTGGTCACGCGCGCCATGCCACGGTGGCACACGACGCTGCTCGAACTAGCAGGTTTCTAAATACATCAAAATAAACGTCCACTTTAAACCCGTTCTGTTCATTCAGCGGTAATCCCGGTTGCCGTGTTTTGAGTGAAGGGGTACCTTTACAAATGAGGAGCCACAGAATGATCGTAGACTCCTTTATAGCCTTTTTGTCCGTAGTTGATCGGTGCGTGAAAGAAACTCTCGAAGTTTTTTCGAACGTGGTGCTCGCAGGTAGTTTGCAAAACCGCTGACAGGGGCACCACCGACAGTAGCTGCTGAAAAATGTTTATGCCACAACCTGAATATGATGGCAGGTATTCATCTTTAAGCAAGATGGCGCTCTTCCACATTTCAAACTGAACGACGAGTTACCACGTCGTTGAACAGCACGTGTTGAGGCCGACGACTTAGCGATACTCGCGGTTACCAGACTTGACGCCCTATCAGCTATTCTTTAGGGTGTTACACCAGGGACAGCGACTATGTTCCACTTCTAGCACAAAACCTCAAAAACATGCCTCATCCCTTCGCCACAGCGCCTCTTACCGTCACTCGTCATATTTGGTGTCGGAAATTGGCGCAACTGGACTACCTATTAGATGTGTGCCTTGTAACGAAGGACAGACACACAGAACATTTCCAAGCGTAGCAAAAAAAGGAAAAAAAGAAAGAAAGAAAATAGATTGAGAGTTTATTTTTCACAGACTGGAACATTTGTTTCAATGTTATATTCCATTATCTATAGGGATACGGACTTTTTAAAAAGTGTGTGAAGGTGTCACTGAGTTTCTGTAAGATATTTTATCTTGTTCTGAATCAATGATGCAGTGGACCTCATTTTTTCCATTATATATTGATTATACTTTCTATATTCCACACTTTTAATTCTATATACTTCGCTCGCTGTAGAACATACTTGTTTTGCTGCGTATTTTATTTCTTAAATATGTTTCTTTCATAAATCCAGAATGTCTTTATTTAATTTAAAATATGTTATTGTTATGTTAAGCGAGGGAAAGCTAAACCTGTTATGGTCAATATTGTCAATGTAACGAAGAAATTCCTATCTTACCAACCACTGGGTAAGAGATAGGAGCAATGGCTGAGAAAGAGAAAGAGAGGAGGAGGAAAGTTATTTTGATGCTGTGAGGTCATCATGATAGAAAAATGCTGTGATCTACGTTTTGCAAGTCTTTTATTTGCATCCAGTGATGCATTACTTACTGGTACAGGGTGACCCAAAAGTAACAATTGGAAATCCACTAATTCATGAAATAATGTAGGCAGAGAGGTGAAACTACATACACGTGCTTGAAATGAAATCGAGTTTAATTGAAACCAAGATCTAGTGCACAAACTGGCCATCAGATGACTCTGGATAGAAACAAGTCTGTGATGCCTCATGACAGTCATGTATAAAATAAGGTGTAGTGAGAGAGCGAGTCAGATCGCGGCATGTTGACCTTACCAGAAAAAGCACTGTTTGTAAAGCTTTAGTATCAGAATAGAGAATCGTCTATTGCAGCTTTACAATCCTATCATCACACGAAGGGTATTAGAACGGGTAAAAGTTCTGTTACAATGTCGCTGTGATTGAATGATCACGAAGTTCTAAGCCTCGGGTTGTTTAGACAGTTGGCTCCATCGTGGGCGACGAGACACTAGTGCTGCTGCTGCTCGCACAGTTAAAGTACAAATGGCGACTTCAGAGGGATCATCTGTGGTTGGTGAAGTCAGAGCTCGTCGAGTCGCGCGTCGCACCGGAATTCCACGCACTTCTGTTTGGAGAGCACTAATGCTATCAGTGAAAACTTCAGGTCATCATGAACTGTGAGCCACCGATATTTCTCTCCATACCTCCTGATATGCTGTACAGCGCTTTACAAAACATTGTAGCTCGACAACAGGTATTGTTGATGAATGGCGGTCGACAGGTTGAGCATTTGTTATAAAGTACAACCTCTTTCCTAAAAATCAGTTGCTATACTAATAATTCCTTTTGCATCAAATGAAGCACCATCTGCTGATCATTTTACGCACTCCGTTTTGGTATCAAAAAACACTACGTCATTTCAAGTATGTTTCTCTATTTGCTGCTCTCTGCCTCCATTACTCCGTGAAGTACTAAATTTACCAATATTAATGTACTTAAACGGTCCACCCTGCACTTTTGTGAACGAATGAAATGAACTTGACTCCGTATTTTCAGAATGGTCTGTATTTTACCGCCATGGTCATTGCTTTTGCAATGACAAATGGTGGTTTTCACTCACCACCACAGCATATGTACCTATATTACAATGAAGAGTCGAGTAACGTGAACGAGTGTGCATTCTGATGTTGGTGAAATTTATGTACAGGGATCTAAAGAAAATCAAATGTAAGCGCACACCAAGTCACGTTACATATCCATTGCTTCGTTATGTGGGAAGTCACCGACCACAGCCCCAGTTTGAATGATTGAAAACAGTACTGTATGTAATACAGCGAGATGACAAAAGTCATGGGATGCCTCCTAACGTCCTGTCGGCCCTCCTTTTGCAGCAACTCGATGCAGTACGGACCCAAGAGTCGTTGCAAGTCCTCTGCTGACATAATGAGCCATGCTGCCCCCACAGCCCTCCATAATAGCGAAAGTGTTGCTGGTGCTGGAATTTGCGAGGGAACTGACCTCGTGATTATGTGCCAAAACGTTTGATGCGATTCACGTAGGCGATGTGTGTGGACAGATCATTCGCTCCAGTTGTGTAGAATGCTTTTCAGATCAATCGCGAACAACTGTGCCCTGGTGACATGAGTCACTGTCATCGATAATAATTTCGTAGTGGTTTGGGAATATGAAGTCCATGAATGGCTACAAGTGATTTCGAAGTAGCCGAACATGATCAGATCCACGAAAACACAGCCCACACCGTCATGGAGCCACCACCATCTTGCACAGTGACTTTTTATCAACTTGGGTCCATAAACTTCTGGTGCCTGTACAGCACTCAAAACCTACCATCAGCTGTTACCAACTTAAATCTGGAGTCATTTGACCAGACCCCGGTTTCCCAGTTGTCTAGGGTCCAACCGATATGGTCACATTCCAGGACAAGGCGCTGCGGACGATTTGATACTGTCAACAAATTCACTCCTGTCGATCGTCTGCTGCCATAACCCATTTTCACGAAATGTCGCAGCGTCGTACGTCCCACACTGATTTCTGCAATTATCTCACGCCCCTTTGCTTTTGGCTTCCCAGCTTTGGCTCTGAGCACTATGGGACTTAACATCTGAAGCCATCAGTCCCCTAGAACTTAGAACTACTTAAACCTAACTAACCTAAGGACATCACACACATCCATGCCCGAGGCAGAATTCGACCTGCGACCGTAGCGGTAAATACAGGCCGTCGGCCACTGCGTTATGGGTGTTGAGAGGTAATGCCAGAAATTGGGTACTATGGGCACACTCTTGACTCTGTGGACCTCAGAATATTACATTCCCTAACGATTTCCGCAATGGAACGTCCCATGCGTCTAGCTCCAACTACCATTCACATGAAGCGCTTTGAGTTCTGTGGACAAATGTCTGCTCCTCCAATGAATTGTCCTTTTGTACCTTGTGACGCGGTCAGCCGCGCGGAGTGGTGGCGCTGTTTGAGGCGCCATGTCACCGACTGCGCGGCCCCTCCCTCCAGAGGTTCGAGTCTTCCTTCGGGTATGGTCGTGTGGATTGGTCCTAGCATAAGTTAGTTTAAGTTAGTTCAGGTAGTGTGTAAGCGTAGGGACCGATTACCTCAGCAGTTTGGTCCCTTAGGAACTCACACACATTTGAACATTTAGTATATGTGCATATCGCTATCCCATGCCTTTGTCACATCAGAGTATCGTTACGTATATCAGTACGAAATGATTTTGAATCAATGTGATTTTGAATTTTTTTTCGTTATGTTTATTTCCAGTGGTTTTCAGGTTATTTCTTAGATGTAGAGGCGTGTTTTGATGAAGGTTACTGATAATTAATTTCGTATTACACTACTTTATTTAAAACTGCAGATCTGTTTGTGTCGCCATTAATGTGTCTCCTTTGATCCAGTTATGGTGAAACAAGGGTTAGTTTATCTGCCATTGACGGACGAGGTAGACAGTGCGATATAAATTTATCTTACGGCTTGGCGGACTGCAAAGTATGTCCACTTCCGTATGTAGTCATAAGGCCGTTTCAGGTGTGTGAGTGAACTTGATCAAATTTTTCATTATTTCAAGGAGTTTTTTATTAATAAAGATAGCTGCCTCACCTAAATAAATTTCTAAATTGGTTAACGTATTTTAAATCTTTTATGTAATTCTCTTAAATTACACTGGGAATTACGAAATCTGGTAGTGCTTGGTATAGCAATCTGTCAGGGCCTTCCATTTGAATAACGTTTGCTATAAATTTCTAAGATCATAATCCACATAATACCGAAGATAGCAAGAGACGAACTGTTGCATGACCATCAGTTTGGCTTTAGGAAATATAAAGGCACCGGAGACCCAATTCTGACCTTGCGGTTCATGATGGAAGCAAGAATGAAGAAAAATGAAGACGTTCGACGATGTTAAAGTGGTGTAAGATTTTGAAATTCTGAAAAAAATACGAGTAAGCTATAGGCAAAGATGGGTTATACACAATATGTACAAGAACCCAGAGGGAAAAATAAGACTGGAAGACCGCGAACGAAGTTATCGGATTAAGAAGGGTGTAAGACAGAGACACTGTCTTTCGCCACTTCTGTTGAAGCTATACATCAAAGGAGCAGTGACAGCAATAAAGGAAAGGTTCAAGACTGAGGTTAAATTTCAGTATTAAACGACATCAATGGTAAGATTGGTTGATGGTATTGCTATCCTCTGTGAAACTGAAGAAGAATTACGGGCCGCGCGGAGTGGCAGCGCTGTTAGAGGCGCCATGTAACGGATAGCGCGGACGCTCCCGGCGGAGGTTCGAGTCCTCCCTCGGCCATTGTGGTGTGTTTTGCTCTTAGCTCAAATCAAATGGCTGAAATGTCTCTGAGCACTATGGGACTTAACATCTGAGCTCATCAGTCTCCTAGACTTAGAACTACTTAAACCTAACTAACCTAAGGACATCACACACATATATGCCCCAGGCAGGATTTGTACCTGCGACCGTAGCAGCAGCGCGGTTCCGGACTGAAGCGCCTAGACCCGCACGGCCACAACGGCCGGCTTGTTCTTAGCATATGTCAGTTTAAGTAGTGTGTAAGTCCAAGGACCGATGACCTGAGCAGTTTGGTCCATTAGGAATTCACACACATTTGAACTTTTGAAGAATTACGGGATAAGTTGAAAGGAGTAAACAGGCTAATAAGTACAGAATATGGATTGAAAGTAAATCTAAGAATGACAAAAGTAATGACAACCAGCAGAAATGAGAACAGTGAGAAACTTAGTTATAAATGGAAATATCGAGGTAGATGAAGTTAAGGAACTCCGCTGCATAGGAAACAAAATAACCTATCATTGCCGGAGCATGGAGGTCAGAAAAAGGAGACTAGTACTGGCCAAAAAGGGCATTCCTGGCTAGGGGAAGTCTGCTAGTATCAAATATAGGCCTGAAACTGAGGAGGCAATTTCTAGGAATGTAGATTTGGAGTACAGCAATTTGTAGTAGTGAAAGATTGACTGTGGGAAAACAGGACCAGAAGGGAAACATGCATGTGAAATGTTGTGCTACAGACGAATTTAGGTGTATTGATATGGTAAGGAATGAGGAGGTGCTCCGTATCGAAAAAACAGACAAGAAGAAGGGACAGGATGATAGAATATCTGTTATTACATCAGAGAATAACTTCCACGGTATTAGTGGGAAACGTAGAGGGTAAAAACTGTAGAGGAAGATAGATATTGGAATACATCTAGCAAATAACTAACGACGTAGGTCGTAATTTCTACTCTGAGAAATGGTTGAAATGGCTCTGAGCACTATGGGACTTAACATCTATGGTCATCAGTCCCCTAGAACTTAGAACTACTTAAACTTAACTAACCCAAGGACATCACACAACACCAAATCATCACGAGGCAGAGAAAATCCCTGACCCCGCCGGGAATGGAACCCGGGCGCGGGAAGCGAGAAGCGAGAACGCTACCGAACGACCACGAGCAGCGGACTGCTACTCTGAGATGAAGATGTTGGAGTATGAGAGGAAGTCTCCGCGGGAGGCATCGATCTAGTCAGAAGACTGATGCCTCAAAAACAGAATTCGATGAACACAGTTAATGCATCTGATATTTATTCTTTTTAAATGTTGCTGTAACTTTAATTGCTCATTCTCATTATAGTGACATTACAAAATAAAGTCCGATGTTGGTAATCTACAGGAAAGTCCGATTCTAGTAATCTACAGGTACCTCAGCAAATTTCACATTATACGTCTGAACCAGCCACTTCGACTCCATTGTAGTGATATTTACACTGATGTGACAAAAGTCATGGGATACCTCCTTATATCGTGTCGGACCTCCTTTTGGAGGGCATAGTGCGGCAACTCGACGTTGCACTGGCTCAACAAGGCTTTGGAAGAGATACTGAGCAATGCTACCTCTATACAGGTCCATATTTCTAAACTGTCGCCAGTGCAGGATTTCGAGCACGAACTGACCTATTGTACTGGGTGGCCAAATCATTTGCTCAAATTATTCAGAGTGTTTATTCACACCGCCAACAACGGTGACCCGATTCATGAATTTCATGAATGACGGCAAATGTTGTCCAAGTATACAACCAATTCCAGTCCTTGATCGGTTCAGTAGGAGAAGAGCACTCAGTTCATCCCATGTGAACGCAGCCCACACTATTATGGAGCCACTACCGGCTTGCACAGTGAATTTTGGTAACTTCGTGGAGTCTGTGTCCACTCAAACCCTACCATCAGCTCTTACCAACTGAAATCGGGACTCAGCTTACCAGTGCACAGTTTTTCAGTTGTCTAGACTCCAACTAATATGGTCACGGCACCACGAGGGGTGCTACAGGGGATGAACGCTGTTAGCAAAGGCACTCTCGTTGCTCGTCTGCTGCCATAGCCCATTAACACCATAGCCTCACTGTCCGAACGGATACGTTCGGCGTAGGCCCCACATTGATTTCCGCGATTATTTTACGCAGAGTTGCTTGTGTGTTGGTACAGACATCTCTACACAAACGCCGCTGCTCTCGGTCGTTAATTGAAGGCCTGAAATTTGGTGTTCTCGGCACGCTCTTGACACTGTGGAAATACTGAATTCCCTAACGATTTCAAAGTGGATAGTCCTAGGCGTCTAGCTCCAACTACCATTCGGCGTTCAAAGTCTGTTAATTGCCTCCGTTCTGCCATGATCACATCGGAACCGTTTCATATGAACCACTTGAGTAAAAAAGACAGCTCGGCCAAAACTTGCCCTTGTGTACGTGATACTACCGCCATTTGCATATTTGTTTATTGCTATCCCATGACTTAGTGTAGGGTCATTGGTGCACTTATCGTTTAATGATTGCGTGTCAGTGGCATGTAGAAAGAGATATCTATTTCTATCAAACAATAAGAGTATACTGACACTAAAAGCTTCTAATAATATCATTACACTTAATGTGTGAAGTACCTTCAGCTCTACATTAGTAGTTTTTAACGGAGCACGCGCAGTACTAGCTTACAAATGCTCACGTACATAGCACGTAAATCTTGAGAATATTGTTCATATACGGGGTGTCACACTAAATGTGTTTGCCTCTGTCATTTACGAAGTAATATGCTATGGAAATTTTTATTGCAGTAGGTCACCATAAGAAACGTTACACTGTCTGCGGAGCTATGAACATAGTTTATTGTGTTATTATCCAAAGAGTTACAGCAAAAAGATACAATTTTTCAAATCGAACAGTAGTTGTTTCTATCATGCACTGGAATCAGTAACACCAGCTGTGTATACATCAATTAATATTACATCCCTATCACTTTCAGTATGGCAGCTATAATCCTTCAGAATTTTAGGGGCAGATACCACATGCTGTACATAATACATGGCTGTGTGGTGTGTGATGGATGTTCTGGCGGTGGGAAGTTGATTTAAATGAGATGTTCAAATATGTGTCCATGTTCCTGAATGCACAATGCAGTGCGCCTTCGAAAGGATATGCGGGCGAGATGTAACATCTCCGATGTCACGGAGCAACTTGGGTCCTCGGTGGTGGTGGTTAGTGTTTAACGTCCCGTCGACAACGAGGTCGTTAGAGACGGAGCGCAAGCTCGGGTTAGGGAAAGATGGGGAAGGAAATCGGCCGTGCCCTTTCAATGGAACCATCCCAGCATTTGCCTGAAACGATTTAGGGAAATCACGGAAAACCTAAATCAGGATGGCTGGAGACGGGATTGAACCGTCGTCCTCCCGAATGCGAGTCCAGTGTGCTAACCACTGCGCCACTTCGCTCGGTTTGCGTCCTCGATGCGCCGTTTTAGTTCGTCTAGGGATGTTGGCTCAGTGACATAAACACAAATCTAATGGTGTTAAATCGGACGACCTTGCAGGCCATGAATTAGGGCCATGACGCCCCAGCTACCTTCCTGCAAACCTGATGTTTAGTTGTTCCACGACAGCAACCGCAGAATGGGCTGGGTGACCATCGTTCTCATCCACATATGGACTCTCGTGTGTAGACACACATGTTCAAGGAGACCACCCAAACTGTCGATTATAAACGCGCGATATAACTCACCTGCTAGTGCACCTCGGAGCCGGCCAGTGTGACCGAGCGGTTCAAGGCGCTTCAGTCTGGAACCGCGCGACCACTACAGTCGCATGTTCGAATCCTGCCTCGGGCATGGATGTTTGTGATGTGCTTAGGTTATTTAGGTTTACGTAGTTCTAAGGCCTAGGAGACTGATGAGCTCAGATGTTAAGTCCCATAGTGCTCAGAGCCATTTCAACCATTTCTACCTCGGAAGTAGTGTGAACCGATGATTGCATGCCCAAGGATTCCACACCATACATTAAGAGACCACCTACGTTGACGGTCGACCAGACGTACCCACCGGCGATTGTCTGCGGCCCAGTACTGCACGTTATGGTGATGCACTGCACCATAATTTGTGAACGTGGACTCATCAGAGAACATAACACCTTGTAAAGACTCCAGTGTGAAATTACTCATGGTCCATTCACAGAATGTAACTCTCGCACGGAAATCGGTCCCATGCAACTCCTGGGTCAGTGACAGGCGATACGGGTGAAACCTGTGGCCGTGTACTATACGCCACACAGATGTGAGACTGACACCAGAGACTACAGAAACGGCTCGTAAGCTGACATCAGGCTCGTGGTGTACTGCAGCTAAAACTAACACCTCCGTCTCCTCACTTCTTGCAGTTCTTATTTTGTTACTGCGGCGCATTACCAAGCTGCCTGTTCCCCGAAGTCGTTGTTCGGCACGTAAGAACGTAATGGCTTGCCGGAGCTCTTCGCCTACAATATCTTACAGCGTACGCCATGGCTGCTTCAGTGGCATCGTGTCGGCACTCGCCGAGCGTCAGCAGCATGTCAACGTATTCGTTGTTCGTGTATGCCACCTTCATCCAATATCAGTAACTGTGGTATATTGATCCCCGTTTGTTTGTGTGGCTCGAACTGTCGGGTGTAAGCGTGTGCGGCGACAATCGGCAGTTTAACAGCGCATCGAGGAAGCGTCTCGTTCCGTGACAGCGGCGACGTTACAGCTTGGCCGCACCGCATTTAGAAGGCGCATTGCGTTACGTGCATCGTGTGTGGTATCTGCCCCTGAAACGTTGAAGGTTTGTAGCTTCCAAAGTAAAAGTCATAGGAATGTAATTTAAATTGATGTATACACAGTTGGTGTTACTGATTCCAGTGCATGATATAAACTAGTATTGTTCCATTTAAAAAATTGTATGTTTTTGCTGTAACTCTTTGGATAACAACACAGTAAACTATGTTAATAGCTCCGCAGACAGTGTAACGTTTGTAATGGTGACCTACCGTAATAAATATTTCCGTCGCCTATTACATCGTAACTTACAGAGGCAAACACATTTAGAGAAACACCCTGTATATTAAATGATTGTCAGATGAAGTTTAGATATATTTTTACAGTTTTGCTTGCATTGGTTTACATGACTTTCCTTGATCTTTTCAGGCAAGCGGTGGACGAATTAAAGGAGCAACTTCATCAAGATTCCAGCATTTCACCAGTGCCTGGTAAGTATCATTATGAGTAAATCTATTCAGTTACATGCGGTAGTCGCTGGTACTGTGTATTAATTATCACGAGCATCAGCGGAAATGTATTTTAATGCTTCTGATAGTTATTATTTTTTATGTTCGTTGTCTGTTTAGTGACCCATATTTCGGTAGTACTGTATGTGTTAATAAGCTTCTTTTTCAAATATGTTTAAATTATTCTTTCGATTTACATGCAGTTAGTTTTGCTTACAAGCATTGTACGTGGATGTTTAGATAGCAGTCAGTCAGTTAGTTTGTGAGATGGACGTAGGTACTGATGTGCCTAATTACTATATCGGAAATCTTCCATAGAAATTCCGCTAGCGCAAAAGTGGGAAAGAAGAGGGTACCCTTTTTCGAACTTACTTGTCTGTAATACTCCACTGAGCCGTATTATGATACAGACTCACAGTTTGTAGTAACTCAATGTACGTTATTGTTTTCTATGAATGGTCTCTCATTATGAATTCAATACAGTTAAATGGTTCTCTGTACTGACGATGCAAAAGCTGTAGTAAAGTTCCACGGAAATAATGAATATCAACAAAACTACATGGGACTTTGTTCATCATTTTATAATAGATTCTCTGAAAATCGATTGTAATTAATAACAGCAATGGCTACTGCAATCGTGGATGAAATTATGTGCTTACGAATTACTGTTCAGCATTCTGCCGCACTCGACCAGAAAAATTCGTATACTACTTGGCTTTCTTTCGAATACTCCCACCGACCGAGCGTTCGCGACCGATCTGAAGAGTCCTATTAACCACTCCCGCGCTGGCGCATGCTCAAATTCTAACAATCGTAAAACTCATCATAGAGCCCAGTTATGCTTAACTGAGAGTTGTCACACCTCACATAGTTTGTATTAGTTCTCATATTGATCAAGATGCATCATAGCTGATCTCAGACTTGAAGGACCACAATCCCGATTAACCACCGAGCGAGGTGGCTCAGTGGTTAGCACACTGGACTCGCATTTGGGAGGATTGCGGTTCAGTCTCGCGTCCGGCCATCCTGGTTTACGTTTTCCGTGATTTCCCTAAATCGCTTCAGGCAAATGCTGGGATGATTCCTTTGAAAGGGAACGGTCGACTTCCTTTCCCACCCTTCCCTAATCCGATGAGAGCGATGACCTCGCTGTTTGGTCTCCACCCCCAAGACCATGCCCCCGCCCCGATTAACTGGCATATGTGGCAAGGACTTCCTTACCAAATACAAAAACCCAGCTGACATGGACCCCCCTGATTTGAAACGGTTAGAGATAGACGTAGCAAAAACAGGCCTTGTAGACTACCGTTTGACACGTACAAAACATCGACGATAGTAGCGACGAAATGCGCGAACTTTACAAACGCGGCGTCCAATGTGTTAGATTTATTTTCTTTTGTGCTTTTTCATATTCGAATCGTAAAATCACAGATCCCGTCTCTTGCGTAGGTTAATCGTCTACCAAAAGTTAGCTTATACGTCGATTACAACAATGAATGTACATGAAATCATTGCTGTGATAAAGGTACTACACTAGCATTGTCAGTCGTAGCACCGGAAGTTAATTATATTAGCTGAAAAAAGTGGCCAAGTGCAAGCAAGACACTCCCACTGAGGGTTCCGTGTGAATATACCCTGGGAATCGATATAGATACTGGCAAGATACTCGTCCCAGGAATTCCAAGATCGCATGAAAATATCTACAGAGATTCCTCAGACTAGCCTCTGCATACAAAAAGAAGCTTGCATGGGACTTCAGTCTGCGTATGTAGATATACAAAACTAATAAAATCATATTTATTTACTTACTATAAAATAACTGTATCTTATATTTGATGTTTGCATGTAGTAATGCTCGAGTATTATGTTTTTGGCGGATGATGAATGCAATGAATTGAATGGAAAAGAGATATTCTCGGAGTATCTCTTTTACCTGTATGTTGAAACTCTGCTTCTTGCCAAAGATCAGGATTCCAGGTTAACGGAGGTTTTGATGAGTGGGTTTACGAGTTTTCAAATATGTGGTATAAATGGATGAATCATTTGATTAAACTTGCTTCGATCCTTAAATCTTTTACACCGCCAAGGGATTATAGATCTTTGTATGTGACATGAATTTGAACTTCATATTCTTTTCTTGTTATATAATTACAAATTAATAGTTTTCTCATTTTTTCGTTTACTTTTAGTGTGAAACAGTGCGTCTATCCATAAATTATGATTCTATGTCTAAAACTACCTGACATGAATGGACATATCTTTTGATTGCATTGACTTAAAACTTTAAAGGACATGTATTTGACTTTTATACGTCAATCTGTTCAAGAGAAAATGTGTCCTAACAGACAAACAAACATAGAGATGAATGAAAATGCACAAGAAATATTTCATGAAGTTATATAATTACAAATTAATAATTTTAGAATTTTTTCCTTTACTTCTAGTGTGAAACATTGCTTCTTGTAAGATTTAATAATTCTAGGCCAGCGGGAATAGCCTTTTGCTTTTGACGAGAGATTTTTCGAATATCGTGACGTAAGGTAGATGGCCACATATTTTGACTGAATTGACTTTAAATTTTAAAACTGTTAGACTACCAAGTGGCTGTAGACCTTGATGTTTGACATAAATTTGAAGTTAACAATTTTACACGTTCTTGAGAAAAATGGTATTTAACAGACGGACAGTCATGGGTAAAGAAACGATAGAAAATATACATTTCTTCTCATATAATTACAAATGAAGAACTCTGCGATTTTTCCCTTCACTTGTAGTATGAACCTGTGCGTTTTTGCAAATTTCATGATTCTAGGTCAACAGGAAGTGCGCTATAGGTTTTGAAGAGTGAGAGTATCAAAATATGTCACATAAATGGCCTGGCCGTACCTTTCAATTTCATTGACTTAGAAACTTAAAACATTTTACACCCCCGAGGGACCACAGGTCTTAGTATCTGACAGAAATTTGAATTGGATACGTTTCTCTAAAAATCTGCCCCGGTAGCTGAGTGGTCAGCGCAGTAGAATATGAATCCTAATGGCCTGGGTTCGTTCCCGGCTGGGTCGGAGATTTTCTCCGCTCAGGGACTGGGTGTTGTATTGACCTAACCATCATCATTTCATCCCCATCGACGCGCAAGTCGCCGAAGTGGCGTCGCATCGAAAGACTTGCATCCCGCGAACGGTTTACCCGACGGGAGGCCCTAGTCAGACGGCATTTACACTTTTGAGACAGAAACAGGCAGGCAGACGGAGAAGAGATTCTATAAGGGTTCCGTTTTTACAGACTGGGGACTCCAACCCTACAAACATAAAATATGGTAAGAAAGTTTGTGTTTACGCATGGCAGGCTGTAATCATAGTGGTCGATACGTGGTAGGCCACTGAGGACGTTGACATACATGTGTTTCAAAAGCACGTTCTCTCGTAGTCTCTAGAGGTTTTATGTTTGGCCTCCGTCCACCATCGATTCACAAAACCCGCATCTAGCTTCATACATATTCGTCATCGTGTTCTCGAATAATACCATGTAGCATTGTTGGAAAGTTGATAATGGAATCCAGTCGTAACGAGAAAAGTGGCGCCACATTCACTCAGAGGGCTAGCCTTGTCACGCAGCTCCAACAATGTATGAACAGCATTTGATTGTGGTGTAATGTCACGTCATCGTTGAAGTAATTAACTCCGGAGCAGTTGTCAGAAGGACCGTGAGATACGGTGCTGGAATTTATCTGTGGCCGTTTTGAACGAACCGCCGCGACATACAGAGGAACGGATTTAGGCAAACCGTAAAAATTGATGACGAATTTCGCCATCTATGCCATACAACCTCCGTAGGAACATAAAATAATGCTACGATTCTTACTAACGTTAATAAATCCAACAAAAAGGCTTAGAGAGTGTTCTTACTACAAAGAGCAGATATGCAGTTGTTAGTGTCCTATTTATACAATGAACGGACATCGTTTAGTTCCAGCATAATGGGCACTGAGGAATTACGTGCAAAGTTTGAAAAGACTGCAAGTCGCTCTCTGAAGAAGTATATGCTTGGTAAATGGATTAAGGTCGGAAATTACCCACCGGGGTTTAATGACAAAATCTGGAAAATACTGAGGAAGCGAGACTGTTGGATTCTCGATTCAAAAGACAACGCGCAGCTATCTACTGTCAGACAGCAGATATTCGTGCATCTGTAACAAGATCGATGCGCGAAACTGAAAACAGCTATCACACTCATACCTCAGCGAAAGATCTTACCTAAAACCCGAGAAAAGTCAGACTTTGCGGAAAGTCGGTAAGCGGATAGAAGACTTCTAGCCAGTCACTGGCCGACCACACTGGTGGGGCAATAGAACCATAGAAGATGTAAAAGTGGAAGCTGTAGTTTTAAATTTCCCGTTTAAGAAATAGTCCATATGGGAGGATCGTACAAACATAACATCGTTTGGTCATCGGACAGGCTCCTGTGTTGAGGACATAGTGACAGGTACCCCTAGCTGAGTTCAGCCTGGGACAGCAAGGTGACCGGACCACTGTGCGACACGCACCGCTACTAGGACCGAAGAAGAGAGATCACAGAGGCTACCGATCGGCCCAGGAAGAACCGCGAATAAGAGTCAGATGTTCCCACCGATTCCCACTGAGTGCAGAGAGATCGCGTGGGCAACGCTGTTTGTGAAGATGTCGAGCTGCTCTAGGCACGAAGTGATCCTCGAGTATGTTACCTCAGAATCATTGATCTGCGTCCAAGCAGCGAGCATGGCCGACCACAGGGAATGGAGAGAGCTGTGGCCACCTATATCGCCGTTGCGCCACCAGCGTGAGAGAAGATGACTCTGCAGACCAGAGGATTTGTTTGCGCTCTCTGTAGAATAGTTCAGACGTTCTTTGCACAACATTTTTAACATGGATAGGGACTGCAACTGCTGTGTTCGGATGCAGGCTGAGTTGGCATCCGTTTGCTCCCAGCTTCAGGCAGTGTTGGCTTCGGTCACACAGCTTGAGGCTGTTGCCAGTGGGCATCACTGTGGGGGTCCGGATGGGGGTTTGTCGGGGACGGCCAGCTCGTCCCATGCATCCCCCGACCGGACTACGACTGTGGTTGCCCGGGATACTGCCCGCATTGAGGCTGATCCCTCACCTGTGGTAGAGTGGGAAGTCGTCTCAAGGTGTGGCAGGGGGCGAAAGACATTCCGGAGGGCTGAACGGCTGGCCTCTCCAGTTTGTCTGACGAACCGGTTTCAGGCTCTGTCTCAGGCTGATACTGATCTTCGGCCTGACATGGCTGCTTGTCTTGTTCCAGAGGTTGCCCCTCAGTCTGCAAGATCCGGGCGGTCACAGAGGGTGGGCTTACTGGTAGTTGGGAGCTCCAACGTCAGGCGCGTAATGGGGCCCCTTAGGGATATGGCAGCAAGGGAGGGGAAGAAAACCAAAGTGCACTCCGTGTATATACCGGGGGCAGTCATTCCAGATGTGGAAAGGGTCATTCCGGATGCCATGAAGGGTACAGGGTGCACCCATCTGCAGGTGGTCGCTCATGTCGGCACCAATGATGTGTGTCGCTATGGATCGGAGGAAATCCTCTCTGGCTTCCGGCGGCTATGTGATTTGGTGAAGACTGCCAGTCTCGCTAGCGGGATGAAAGCAGGGCTCACCATCTGCAGCATCGTCGACAGGACTGACTGCGGACCTTTGGTACAGAGCCGAGTGGAGGGTCTGAATCAGAGGCTGAGACGGTTCTGCGACCGTGTGGGCTGCAG
This sequence comes from Schistocerca cancellata, assembly GCF_023864275.1. Taxonomy (NCBI): domain Eukaryota; kingdom Metazoa; phylum Arthropoda; class Insecta; order Orthoptera; family Acrididae; genus Schistocerca; species Schistocerca cancellata. The sequence continues at coordinate 413,770,181 of NC_064631.1, forward strand.
ATTCCTCGACTTGCGCCATAGGGTGGTGGGGTTTCGGGTTCCGCTGGATAGGTCAGGAGTCCACTACACGCAACAAGCGGCTACACGGGTAGCAAGGGTTGTGTGGCGTGGGCTGGGCGATTTTTTTATGTTAGATGTCCTCGGGCAAGTACAGAAAGGGCAACAGCCTCAACGGGTGCCGGGCAAAGTCAGGACATGCGGGGACCAAGCAGCAATCGGTATTGTAATTGTAAACTGTCGAAGCTGCGTTGGTAAAGTACCGGAACTTCAAGCGCTGATAGAAAGCACCGAAGCTGAAATCGTTATAGGTACAGAAAGCTGGCTGAAGCTAGAGATAAATTCTGCCGAAATTTTTACAAAGGTACAGACGGTGTTTAGAAAGGATAGATTGCATGCAACCGGTGGTGGAGTGTTCGTCACTGTTAGTAGTAGTTTATCCTGTAGTGAAGTAGAAGTGCATAGTTCCTGTGAATTATTATGGGTGGAGGTTACACTCAACAACCGAGCTAGGTTAATAATCGGCTCCTTTTACGGACCCCCCGACTCAGCAGCATTAGTGGCAGAACAACTGAGAGAAAATTTGGAATACATTTCACATAAATTTTCTCAGCATGTTATAGTCTTAGGTGGAGATTTCAATTTACCAGATATAGACTGGGACACTCAGATGTTTAGGACGGGTGGTAGGGACAGATCATCGAGTGACATTATACTGAGTGCACTATCCGAAAATTACCTCGAGCAATTAAACAGAGAACCGACTCGTGGAGATAACATCTCGGACCTACTGATAAACAGACCCGAACTTTTCGACTCTGCAAGTGCAGAACAGGGAATCAGTGATCATAAGGCCGTTGCAGCAGCCCTGAATATGGAAGTTAATAGGAATATAAAAAAAGGGAAGTAGGTTTATCTGTTTAGCAAGAGTAATAGAAGGCAGATTTCTTACTACCTAACAGATCAAAACGAAAATTTCTGTTCCGACACTGACAATGTTGAGTGTTTATGGAAAAAGTTCAAGGCAATCGTAAAATGCGTTTTAGACAGGTACGTGCCGAGTAAAACTGTGAGGGACGGGGAAAACCCACCGTGGTACAACAACAAAGTTAGGAAACTACTGCGAAAGCAAAGAGAGCTTCACTCCAAGTTTAAACGCAGCCAAAACCTCTCAGACAAACAGAAGCTAAACGATGTCAAAGTTAGCGTAAGGAGGGCTATGCGTGAAGCGTTCAGTGAATTCGAAAGTAAAATACTAGGTACCGACTTGACAGAGAAACCTAGGAAGTTCTGGTCTTATGTTAAATCAGTAAGTGGCTCGAAACAGCATCTCCAGACACTCCGGGATTATGATGGCATTGAAACAGAGGATGACAAGCATAAAGCTGAAATATTAAACACCTTTTTCCAAAGCTGTTTCACAGAGGAAGACCGCACTGCAGTTCCTTCTCTAAATCCTCGCACAAACGAAAAAATGGCTGACATCGAAATAAGTGTCCAAGGAATAGAAAAGCAACTGGAATCACTCAACAGAGGAAAGTCCACTGGACCTGACGGGATACCAATTCGATTCTGCACTGAGTACGCGAAAGAACTTGCCCTCCTTCTAACAGCAGTGTACCGCAAGTCTCTAGAGGAACGGAAGGTTCCAAATGATTGGAAAAGAGCACAGGTAGTCCCAGTCTTCAAGAAGGGTCGTCGAGCAGATGCGCAAAACTATAGACCTATATCTCTGACGTCGATCTGTTGTAGAATTGTAGAACATGTTTTTTGCTCGAGTATCATGTCGTTTTTGGAAACTCAGAATCTACTATGTAGGAATCAACATGGATTCCGAAAACAGCGATCGTGTGAGACCCAACTTGCTTTATTTGTTCATGAGACCCAGAAAATATTAGATACACGCTCCCAGGTAGATGCTACTTTTCTTGACTTCCGGAAGGCGTTCGATACAGTTCCGCACTGTCGCCTGATAAGCAAAGTAAGAGCCTACGGAATATCAGACCAGCTGTGTGGCTGGATTGAAGAGTTTTTAGCAAACAGAACACAGCATGTTGTTATCAACGGAGAGACATCTACAGACGTTAAAGTAACCTCTGGCGTGCCACAGGGGAGTGTTATGGGACCATTGCTTTTCACAATATATATAAATGACCTAGTAGATAGTGTCGGAAGTTCCATGCGGCTTTTCGCGGATGATGCTGTAGTATGCAGAGAAGTTGCAGCATTAAAAAATTGTAGCGAAATGCAGGAAGATCTGCAGCGGATAGGCACTTGGTGCAGAGAGTGGCAACTGACCCTTAACATAGACAAATGTAATGTATTGCGAATACATAGAAAGAAGGATCCTTTATTGTATGATTATATCATAGCGGAACAAACACTGGTAGCAGTTACTTCTGTAAAATATCTGGGAGTATGCGTGCGGAACGATTTGAAGTGGAATGATCATATAAAATTAATTGCTGGTAAGGCGGGTACCAGGTTGAGATTCATTGGGAAAGTCCTTAGAAAATGTAGTCCATCAACAAAGGAGGTGGCTTACAAAACACTCGTTCGACCTATGCTTGAGTATTGCTCGTCAGTGTGGGATCCGTACCAGATCGAGTTGACGGAGGAGATAGAGAAGATCCAAAGAAGAGCGGCGCGTTTCGTCACAGGGTTATTTGGTAACCGTGATAGTGTTACGGAGATGTTTCACAAACTCAAGTGGCAGACTCTGCAAGAGAGGCGCTCTGCATCGCGGTGTAGCTTGCTCGCCAGGTTTCGAGAGGGTGCGTTTCTGGATGAGGTATCGAATATATTGCTTCCCCCTACTAATACCTCCCGAGGAGATCACGAATGTAAAATTAGAGATATTAGAGCGCGCACAGAGGCTTTCAGACAGTCGTTCTTCCCGCGAACCATACGCGACTGGAACAGGAAAGGGAGGTAATGACAGTGGCACGTAAAGTGACCTCCGCCGCACACCGTTGGGTGGCTTGCGGAGTATAAATGTAGATGTAGATGTAGAAGACGACTGAGGCTCTCGTGAGAGGGCTGCGTTGGTGCTGTGATGCAGTAACACTCAGGGAAGGGCTTGTGTTTTCCGGGTTCGGTAATGCAGCTGTAAGGCTTCATAATTGGACCGACATGAGCGGACCGTGGCTATTTGCCATAGCGGTGCAATCGGCAGGCAGCGCAGGCAACTTCTTCTCTTTGCATAAGCTGCTGGGCTTTCCTGTAACAGTGGAAGATCTTCCAGCACGGACCCTCAACCCTAGTGCTACAAGTTCCAGGGCGAGGGCTTCGCCAATTACTACTACTACTACGAAGCGCGGTGTATAAACTGCTCTGGCGAACACGACAGCAGCACCTGCAACCGCGGCAGTGCAGTTTCGCTGACCAGCGCTTCGTGTGGCGAGCCACGCGTCGCCAGCTGGTGCGGCTGCAGCACCAACGACGCAGAAGCAGAGAAGACGAGGATGACGACGTTAGCGGGCGAAGACCAGCCCGGCGCAGCACAGAGGCAGCACGGAAGCAATCCTGCCCGCCGACAGCGGGGGAAACCGTCCCAGAGATGAGGCAAAAGCAGCTCTTAAAGACGCCATCGCGGTAGAGAGGGCCGCCTTCGCAGCTGCCCTGGGTGCTGAGAAGGATGAGGCCTTGAGAAAACTGCACACAGTGCTCGCACAAAGCCCGGCGACCGCTGCCGCAGATGGCCGTCGCGAGGAAAATGGTCGTTGTAAGGGTGCCTGACTCTGCAACCGCTATAGCAGCGCCGCAGGAAAAGGGCGCAACTGAGACACCCGTCGCCCCATCGGCCACGGCGGAGACGCAGCAAGCTTTGGAGGTGACCTGCACCAAGGAAGAGGAGAAAGCAGCCCTTATGGTGAAAGTGCGAGAAGCCGGCTCGCAGCTCTTCACAGAGGACGCAGCATAGTACTCCGTGAAGGCAGCCCTGCTCGACGACCACCTGAAGAAAAACTATGCCATGCAATAATTGAACAGGCCGAACACCAGCGAGCTGCTGCCAGCTAACGCCATCACTGACACTGCGGTACAGAATGGCACAGCAGCAGACCGCGCTGCCGCACAGGACCGATCTTACTACGACGAACAACAGCTCTGACACGGTATCGAGATGCGTGAGACCCACTACTAACATAACTAACGCTTTCATAATCAGTAGCAGATGGCAAGAAATGCGCTACTGCTGCTACTATCCGTCCAGAGTGTCGCAGAGTTTTCTGTGCCTTTCCATCTGCCCTTAAAACCGTCACTCTCCATTGCTTTTTTTTCTCCACTTCTATCACCGCGATGGGCCCCTGTTAGTGGGTAGTTCTACCGAGTCGCAGGACAACATCACGACCCCACATCCCGTGAACGCCTCAATTTGCAACTAACAAAACGCAGGTGACAGTAGATCTATTTAGATTGTCACCACGTTGGTGTCGGCGTGGAGTGGCTCTACCCTTTATAAAAAAAAGCGGACCTCGCGCAAAGAAGCAACTAAAAGAATTTAAAACAAATAAGTCGCTAGCTCTGGATGCAATACGCACTCTGTTTTGCAAAGAGTATTCTACGGGATTGGTCTTTTCCTTAGCTGGTACTTATCGCGAATATCCTGTCCAGCGCCAAGTCCCAAGAGACTGAAAAAAAAGGCGCAGGGTCGTCCTGCATATAAGAAGAATGATTCTGCATAATTCTTGAATATATGCTCGTTCCGAGTACAATACATTTCTTTGAGACGGTGAGGTTTCTATCCATGAATGAGGACAGTTATAGAAAGCATCTCACTCGCGAAACTCAACTTCCTCTTGATCAACGTACCCTGCAAACCTTAGAGAAGAGAAAGAGGAAGACTACATACTCCTACATATCCGGAAAATGCTTGACACGTTGCCCCACAGTAGACTTTTTACGAGGATACGAGCATACGGGAAACATTCCCACATATCTGAGTGGCGCGAAGACGTCTTAAGTCATAGGGCACAGTGCGCTGTCATCGACGGCAAGTGTTCATCAGAAACAAGGGTACAGTCAGGAATGCCCCAGGGAGGTTTGAAAGAGCCGTTGTTATTCTCAGTATGTGTGAATGATCTGGAGGACAGAGTGAGCAGTAACATTCAGGTGTTTGCTCATGATGCTGTAGTCTACAGGAAGATATATTGGGTAGGATTATACAAGATGACGTAGACGAAATTTCTAGGTGGTATGATGAATGCCAGCTTGCTGTAAAGGCAGAAAAATCTAAATTAACGCAAATGGAAAGGGAGAAACAGTCCTGCAATGTCAGAGTACATAATTCATAGAGTGTTTCTGGACACAGCCACATCGATTTAATATGTATTTGCAATAGACCGTGCTTGTACGAATTCTAGTAGCAAAGGCAAGTGGGCGTATTCGGTTTATAGGAGAATTTTAGGAAAGTGTGGCACATCTCTGAAGGAGACCGTGTGTAAATCATTAGTGCAACCCATTCTTACGTAGTACTCAAATGTTTGGGACTGAACCAGATCGGACTGAAGGAAGATATCGAAGCCACTCAGAGGTATATTGCTGAACTTCTTACCTGTAGCTTCGATCCACACCCAAGTACTACGGCATTACAGAGACGCTAAGTAAACTCAAATTGGAATCCGTAGAGGAAAGGCGACGTTCTTTTCGAAGAACACTACTGAGAAAATTTAGAGAACCGGCGTTTAAAACTGCTTGCGAAACGGTTCTGCAGCCGCCATCATACGTTTTCCTTAAGGACCACGAAGATAAGGTAAGAGAAATTAGTGCCCGTATTGAGGGATATAGACAGTCATTTCTCTTTCGCTCTAGTTACTGCGGAACGGGAAGGGATATGATTAGTAGTGATACAAGCTATCTTGTACTCCCAGCACCGTACGGTAGCTTTCACAGTATGTATGTAGATGTAGATATTGCAATAGGAGTGCTATACTCATTAGAAAAAATTAGACCTCTTAGTAAATCACCAAATTCACATCACAATTATGTATCTGGCTGATTCTATGGATGAACATGCCTACGTGAAATGATGAAGCTGTCTTCAATCACAAAATGATCTTTAATTCATGCACTATGTATTTAGAAACGCGCGCATTCTTATTTATTCATTTCTTATATTCGTAACTAACTCTTACGTTGCTTACGGCTATATATATTTACGAAAGTATTATTAAGTGGCTACGTATTCCACATTAGTTTAAGAAATGCTTCAATGATATTCAAATGCAGAGTAGCAAATATGCTTACTGCGAATAGTCATAGTTCCAAGTTACTCCTTCCTTACTCGTTGCAACAATTCAAATACTACAACTGTAGTTAAGTTCTCAAGGCAAATCTGATACCCACAAATAACATGTTAAATATGTACAATGCCAACACCTGTTGCAACATTTTCTGTCACTAGTTATTCAAGACGGCATATGTGTCTGGCATATTATTATTAAGTGCCGTTAGTTAGTAGGGCGCTTTTCTCTATTCCTCTGTTTTTCCAGATATAAATCTAGAATACGGAAGACATAATTTTGGATGACTTGAGTATCATCCTCCCTAAACGCAAGGCTGTCCAGGTTAAAAGAGCTCGACCTCATTCTGTTTAATCCTAATACACAATACTCTTTCTGCATTATTTAGTAATGCAAATAGCTAGTACTCTACTACACCGGTCATATATTCAGTTATTTCCAAATATACCGATCTCCGCGCGCAATTTCATATTGTAAAACTACATGCGTTAACAACTGACTCCAGGACCGTAGCACCAATGCCTGGATTCCATATTGTGTTATTGCAATTCACATCAGCTTAGAGGAAAAATTCAGTCACAGGTTTCGCAGAGAAGAAAAAAAAAAAACTTTATGGAGCGAAGGTGTTCTGTAATTTTTTTCATGGTTTAGTTATTTCTGATTAAACCAATGAAACAAGCGAAAATGTCTTCACAGATTCGACACATAAACTGAGTTCGTTTAAGAGCATCTTATGAATGTTGAACAATATTTATGATATTTCACTCATCTCATTGGTAAAATTTACAGGGAGCTATGCAGTGAAGTGCTCACAGTGCGTTGTAATACGTTCGTTTTTCACAACGTAAGTATCCTGTACAGAAGTTGTTTTATTAGCATCTGTCAGAATGGGATTTTTTTCTACGGAGAAACATTATATACTGAACACGTTTTGCATGGGGACTTAATAAAATGAAATGCAAATACTTTTTTAATTTCCTGTCGCTGTATGTCCGATTACGCAAGTCTCGTAAACGGCTGGCCCTGACAACTAATTGTTACGCTATCTGACTGCATAGAATGACAACAAAGAATGAAATGAAAATTTTCGTTAACACAATTAATTAATTAAGTCCCCAGCAACTATAAAACCTACGAAACCAAAGCACAAGTATAACTGTTCTGTGTGTGGGAGTGTGACTCAACGCACATCTGGCACGGTTCTTCTTCAACAAGACAAGAATTTTTTAATATCATTTATACTGACGTGATGAAAGAAAATTGGAAATACTATAATTGTGCAAGAAACCCAGAATTACACTCTAATACAAGAACACACGCCAGATGCTTTGTTGACTGAACCTGTAATGAAGCATTATTCAGGACACACAAATAATAAGAAAATAAAGAACAGTAGTTAGTTACCTTAATTTATATTGACGAAAAGCACTCAGGTCATTACAATATCTCCATTGGAACATCTACTATCTCTCCCATCACATAGCTGCATAAAACATCGAACAAACACTCACTACTACCCCTTCTCATTCCAACTTCAGATACAAGCAGTGTCCACCACAACTGCTCGGCAAGGACCGCCTGCCGCTACCTCTCAATGAGCACTGCCAGTGGAGGCGGCGGAACAATACTCTCTCTGGCGCGATTTTTGGCGCTGTGGCTCAGTGTAGCCACCTTTCATACAGTGTAGCCACCTTTCAGTTTCTGCATTGTTCGTTAACCGCCGAATCCATTTAGACTTTTTATTTACGCTGCTGACAATTAGTATTAGTCTCCAGAAATTAGTAAAGCATTTTTTCATTCTTTATCTTCATCTTTTAGTATACAATAAAAAATATGTTCCTTCAACGTGCTAATTATTTTAATAACACACTGTTACACTTGCTGCTTCATTATCATCAAGCAATCCTATGATGTATTTGTCACTATTTTTCTTGAATAAACAGATCACACTATAATCAGAACTACACTTAAGTGAATTTCTGATCAGAGTCTCAGTAGGTATAGCAGAAACCAGGAGGTTCCTCTTTCATCTCGTCTTAATTTCACCTGACTGTGAGGAAAACTTTCGGTTCTGGAAAGTTAATAGCTCAGATTAATGTAAAGCCACTTAAAAGTAGAGAAATAATCAGTCCAAGCCCATTACCAGGCTGCGAATTCAGGTAAAAGGAACGAGATACATCGTTTTCCGGGAGTGCTGTAAAGGCGAGTCATTATCCGTAATAGCGTTTTAAGCGTACCTTCATTTTCAATAGATCTGAACACCATCCAATTCAGCCCTATATTCGGAAGCTTCTCATTTATCAAGTATGTAAATCATGCTACGTTACCACGTTGAACAGGAACTGTGGAGGCTATCTAGTAGCGAAACGGATATTGTGGTAAACAACCGGGTGAGGTACGCAATATATTTAATAATTAAACACTTATTTTATTCCCAACATAATAAAAATTAATTGTAAATTTTTTTCACAAAACTTCTCTTTAGTATCTTAGTAAACTAGTAATACAGGAAGGAACTGGCTAAAAGTAAATAAAAAATCGTTTGAAGGAGGTGGTTTCGCTCCGGAGCATATTTTTATAATTATTCACAAAACTAACTTTATAGCATTACGCCACGAGTACGAGGATAAATTGTAAACAAAAATTAATAATAAACAATTTTCATATTGTGCTTTCACTTTTCAACCACTGGGAGATATAGTTTTCAAACACCCAACGTTTCATGACACACATTTGAAAGCAACTTTGCATTTTCCTAGACAAGGTTCCTAATCTCAGAACTTCGAAGAATTCGTAGTGCCTACAACAAATTATAGTCCCAAAAAACAAGCAAAAATGGGGCTATTTTTAATAAATTTATATTAAACGTACAAACTGTTACAGTACCTTCATTTCGAAACTACTCATAACAACAGTAGAGTGTTACAATAATAAACGATGTACATGAAGTCCGGGAACACTTTCAATTACTTACTGCACAGAAAACAACCATTGTACAGATATCATACACATGTCATTTTGAAGAGAAACTCTGAAGGTTTTTTTCTTTTTTTTTTTCTATGTATACCGCCACAGCGTAGTTTGGTAATTTGCCGACAGTCTACGCTAGTCGCAAACATGGCGAGTTCAGGTGCGGAGCGTTCTTCCTGTGTGTTGGAGTTCGAAATGGCTCCGATGACTGTGCGGAAAGTCCTGCAACAGAACCTGTCTATGAAACCATTCGAATTGGAGCTAGTGTAGAAGCTCAATGACGACGACAAAGACAGGCGTTTTGGGTTTTGTTTTTTCAGTTGCAATAATTGAATAAGGATGGGGATGGCATTGTTGATCGCTTCATTTTTAGCGATGAAGCCACTTTAACAGTAATGGAAAAGTGAGCAGGCATAATTGCTGAATCTGGGATACAAAGCATCCACACGAATGCATTGAATTAATTTGAGCGTGATTCCCCAAAGATAAATGTTTATTGTGCCTTGTCACGTCGAAAACTGTATGGACCATTCTTCGTCGCCAAGAGCACTGTCACCGGATATTCCTATTTGGACATGTTGCAGCAATGGCTGATGCCTATAATGCAATCTGACTCTCTTTCAGCAGGATGGAGCTGAACCCTATTTTCATCGTGAAGTTCGTGGGTACCTGAACACGGAGCTGCCGTATAGATGGATCGGTTGTGTTGCAGAAGGGGGCAGCTATTTCATGAAATGGCCTCAGATCACCAGATTGCACTCCGTGTGACTTTCTTCTGTGGGGACACATTAACGAGCTGGTGTATGTACCGCCTCTACCACGTGATGTAGCAGAGCTCCGGCAGAGGAGAAGTGACTGCTGCAGTAGCGATGCCATGCTGGGACGGGTATGACAAGAATTCGATTACCGTATGGACGTCTGCCGGGTCAGTCATGGTTCACATATCGAATGTTCGTAAAAAAACTAAAAAAAATACAGTTTCTCTTCAAAATTCAATGTGTATGACACCTGTACAATGTTTAATTCTAGTGCAATAAATAATTGAAAGTGTTCCCAGATTTGATGTACTCCCTGTACTTACTTCCACTGTCAATAATCTCCCCGGTACGATCACTATAAATAAAAACCACATTTTACAATCTCTTAATATTAAGGAACGCAGTCTCCCCGTCGACTGTTCATTTGAACGCTTTAAGTGACTGCTACAGTGCACAATATTCATAAAGTACCTCAGTGTACCACTAGATGTCTCTGTCTTGCAGCGGAATCGGTGGTTTCATGTGAGGGCACTGGTATTTAAAAAAAAGGTTATAAAACGTGGTTTAAGGTAGAAACTCAAAGTGTTAAATGTGTTATCAATGTTTAGTCTGTTCTACTGTGACTGGTGAAAATTTTCTTGTGCATTTAGAAGAACATTTTCCTACTGGAGTTGCACAACAAGTGTTACCAATACGTTTTTTAATTCATGTTGTGATGGTCTAAGCTTCATTAAGGTAGGCTATTTACCACGAGTTACCCCAACTGTACCACTTGTACGTCGGCTGCTTCTGAACACTGAAGGACTTTGTTCATTTATAGGTCGAAATAAGTTCTGTAATAATTCATTAGTGAAGCAAATAGTTATCAGAGATTTACGTCGAATAATATAAAATGTTAAACTATTTTTCTTACAAGTCATTTTATTACACTGTAAAACTACCTAGGAACTTGTATGTTCCACAGCTGCGAATTCCGCATGGTGTCTGTTCTTTCTGGCATGTCCGGAAGACAGACACCACGCATTAATACCAACGAGCTGCTTGATCTATCATTCAACTTGCGGTAGACTATTGCAGTGACCAAGTAAAGTCTCGTCGCCAAAAGAAAATGTCCCTTCGGGGTTGTGTGTTGGTTCTGAGGCAGCAATCAAAAGAATTAGACAACACAAGCTTTGAGAGAAATATTAAATTATATTCGACTTTGGTACAGAGAATCCTCGTCGAATTTCATAGACAAGCCATTGGCAAAGCCTGGATAAGTTGTACACTATAACTGTTCACTGTTTTGAAATAAACATAATTCTTGAGACCATTTCTGATGTACTACTTTCGTAAAGGAAACAGAGACTGCACTACGACGATCCTCCACTGCTGCTGACTGGAGCTACTCGACAATTGGACAAACACTAGGCGAGCATTGGCCAGAGCTCTCTTAACCCACGTGCCTCAGCTCAGGGGGCGTGGCAGCGGTTGGGCGCGCCGGTCGCAGTCGCCACTCCTGCTCGACCGCAGCAGGACCTCTAGTGCCAGACTCTCTTCATCGAACTAAAGCTCTCTGTGTGGTATGGACTGGCTACGATACCACAACTACTATTTTTCACTGATCCAATCTGCTTCACGCCTATCCCAGCTGCGACGTAAGCACGACAGACGAAAAATATCACCCCAGGAGACATCTCGCTACTACCATGCACCGCCGCTCTAGCCCTGATAATGGCCTCAGTTTGGCACCAATGAAAGTTTATAGGTTTCTACAGGTACGCCATGGCAAGCAGAAACCTCTCATCACTGATGAGATCCCAATATTTACCAAATTTCTGAGATATGTCTGCTATCTGTTGTCCTTTGTTCCAAATAGAAATTTCTATAGGATTAAGACCAGGTGACTTGGTAGGTCATCAAAGACGAGATAGTCGGTGTGAGAGTGCATGTAACCAGAAATTTGTGCACACGGCTGTAATCACCTTGAAGGATGGAAGTATTTACAACATACACAAGTAACACGCGTTTAAAAGAAGGGTAGTAGAGGTGATCCACAAAACTACCGTCCATTATCATTGCATTCATTTTTCGTAAAGTCGTAGATCATATTCTGTCCTCAAATTAAATGAGGTACCTCGAGCATAACGTCCTCCGCCATGTCAACTAGCACGGATCCGGAAGCAATTAGCCATGCGAAACCCAACTCCCACTTTTCTCACATGACATACTGGAGGTTTTAGATCAAGGCAGTAAGGTATATGCTGTATTTCTCGATTCCCGAAATGCATTTGAGTTATTACTACATGCGCACCCATTTCCAAGCGAAATTTGTCATTGGATTGGACTTCCTTTGGTAGGGAGGGCGAAGCATGTTATCTTTACAAGCTTCTAGCATGCTAGAATAGCTGTGGGTTAGCAACTTCTGTTAATAAGTATAAAGAAAAACCAGCTCTAAGATGCCATTTACAAATTTTTTTATCCATTCGGTAACTAGTTTTGGGCCGGGACCAATTTTCAAATCATCATCACATTGCCAAAAATGGTAGTTCCTAAAATGTAAAAATCATGTCAAAACCGTGCAAACGAACTTCACAGCGCATACATTTATTTGTGGGCTTGTAGAGGGGAAAGAGTAGATAATATTTTGAACGTAACGTTTCCGTTCTGTGACGGTTTTAATTCAGATGTTTAACTCACTCGCTTCTGATTGAAGAATTGACTTAGGTGTGACACTGTGCAATTATTAGGTAACATTTCAACATGAAATATAACGAAACTTCCATTTAACACTTAAGCATATTCGTTTGGTGGCTGGTAGGAAACTAGATCGGAGCGATAAGGTACTGGTGCCTAAATGAAAGGATCTACTACACAACACGAATATATCAGACAAACTCCATGTGTTGACCAATTACGGAGGTCTGAGATTAAACAATTTTGCATTACACACGACTCGCAGCCAATCAAAGCTTCACAAAATGTAATTATACTTATTTCTCCTAGATCACCAAGCAAAGGTTACTCAAACTTCGGAGATCTGCATTGACAGCTTCTTTAAACTTTACATCAAGAGAAGCATTCAGTTATATTCAAATAGGACGAAATAACACTTCAAGTAAATTGAAATAATTTGTAAGTGAAATTAAACGAAGCTTAGAAAATGTAAAAGCATTCTAAAATACACACCTGACGGCTGATCCAAAATTTACATGAAGCCTGTAGTCAAATAAATTCATAACACATTAACCAATAGAAAAATATTTGCCAGTTGAATGAACGACAAAATAAAAAATCTTAATAAGCAGTATGGACACGAAACTTTCCGACAGATTAAACCTGTGGGCCGGACCGAGACTCGTAACCTTTGTTTTTCGTGGGGAAGTGCTCTACCGCTGGGCTACCCGAGCACGACTCACTATCCGTCTCACAGCTTTAATTCCAGGAGTACGTCGTCTCCTCCATTCCAGACTTAAGAGAAGCTCTCCTGTAAACTTTACGGAGTGAAAATTTCACTCTGGGAACATTCTTCAGGCTGTGGCTAACCCACGTTTCCCCAGTATACTTTTTGCCAGGAGTGCTTGTACTGCAAGGTTTGCAGGAGAGCTTCTGTGAAGTTTGGAAGGTAGGAGACGAGATACTGGTGGAATTATAGCTGTGAGGACGGGTCGTTGGTCGTGCTTGGGTAGCTCAAATGGTAGAGACCTTGGTTGCGAAAGGCAAAGATCCCGAGTTCGAGACTCGGTTTGGTACACAGTTTCAATCTGCCAGGAACTTTCATATCAGCGCCCACTTCACTACCGAGTGAAAATTTCATTGAGGAAGTATGGAGACGATCTACACAAGTCAATTATGGCAGCAACAATTGCTTCAGGCGTAACACCTCACAACAAGAACTTATGCTCCTTATGTTTTTCAGGTAATTTAGCCCAGCAGTCGTTCAACGAATCTGAAATCACGTAAACTTTACAGTGCTCGATCCATGAGAAAATATATTACAATTCAGTACTCACAATCATGACAAATCACTGAGTTCTAACTAGCGGGTTCATGGCTCAGTTTACCATTCAATACAAACACGTGCTTAACTGTAGGAAGGCTCCACCAAAATATATGAAATGGACACGCCAAAAGGCGCCAAGTATCAACAGTAATTAATCTTGCACCTAAAACATAATTAATCTTGCACCTAAAACACAACGATACAGTTTTCTGAGACGGAGGTTAAAATGGTGGACCTACAAACAAAGGCTATCGCGCCGCGGAATTACTTTTCACCCTCTCTCAGGCCACTTAGGTAATCTAACGTCAACCCCAAGGCAGTGGTCTACGTTAGTGCACTTAAGACCACTTGGCCATAACTGTAACATACAACAAAGCAATTACCGGACTATAGAAAATATAACGGTACACATTTGTAAAATAAAAAGTAACAATGTAACACGAAACTGTCTAAGACCTACGGAGTTGCTGCAAGTACATGAACATAACATCTCTTTAACCTGATACCTTGCTTGATCATGATCCGTACCGAAATCCTTGACTAACAGACATAGTACAGATTCAATGGCGCGTACTAAACGCCACTACACAGCATAATAAAGGAACCATGACTGGCAAGCAGTCTGCCTGCAACAGATATAGACAGAACATTAAATTTCAGTAAAGCAATAGACAGATCGGAATGTACGCGCTGAAATGAATTTTGTGTGAACTATTATTGACATAAACCAGCCCACACGGTACTTGAGTAACATCGCTACAAGACAACAAGACAATTTTAGGCACTAACTCTCTCTCCATTTAACAGGAAATTTATGAATCACAATAACTACCAAATATTTATTCGAACGCTCATCAGATAGGATTACTCCACGCGCGACTTACTGACACATTAATTCGGATCACACTGTATAAAATTTCAGTATTCTTGTGATAATGTAACAGATACCGCCCACGGTCTAACAGCACTCAACATAGCTCATTGATGATCAGGTGCAGGGATGCTCACCATAAGACCAAGTCTGTAACATAATCAGCCAATTAACGCTCAGCTGCCGTCTGCGCAATTTGAAACAAATATCCAACGTAACTGTCGCGGCACGACTGCAGCCTGTTCCAGTATCTTCCACCTCCTCATGACCTTTCTCGGACGATATCAGAGGCGCTGCGCCCTACCCGACACACCACAACGGACGTCCACACTGGCAACAGAATTAAACACAGCTGAACTCTCCTCATGCTGCGTGAGCCTCTATATCCTCGTTTTCAGCAACTCACGGCCTTCTCAACTCGGCAAATCCCAAGGTAAAAAATCAAAAAACTGAAGTCCATCGACGATCGCTGGCACCTTGCCAGAAAACGTTTGTGCATGGCACAGTCTATATTCAGACTTAACCGTTACGATCTGTATGTACAGTTTGCTGGTTTCTTGTTTCTTTTGGAATAATGTAAAGACATAATATTGAAGTGCTAATAAAGAAAAGCTTAAGGTGTAAATGGATGTTTCTTTGCGTTTACTTTTGAGTTGTTACCTAATAACTGTAGTGCGTTATGCCTAATTCATTCTCTCAAGAAGAAGTGGAAGAATTGAATATCTGAATTGAAGTTGTCGTAGAACGGAAATGGTACGTTACAAGACATGCTTAGTGATGTCTGCGTAAGCAGAAGAGACTAACGATCAAACTCTGAAAACAATTTATTGGACTGTTCAATTAACCAAAACGAATTCTCCAACTATAACACCAACACAAAACAGTGATCCGTCTTCAAATAACCACTACATACAAGAATAATATAGAAAACAACTGAAATAATTTCCTACTAGTCTCCGCCAGAGACTTTTCCGATATACGAAGCCTAATCCAGAGATCAGCGAGAAGATCCAAGCCGGGCGGCCGGGCGGTCAATGAACTGCCGATGTGCGGCCGAGCGTCGGCCTTTATAGCGCTTCGGCGGATCAGTACCTCGGAACTATTTTCCATCACGTGGTTTAACGTGTGAAAATAGTTCCGGAACGTGTGAAAATAGTTCCGGGATCTGCAGCGATCTCTTCCTTATGTTTATGTGGGCCAGTAGTGGCCCCTGGAGGCCACTGGTGTCTTTGCTGTGTTGTTGTTGTTGTGGCCATTCATCAATATTGCCTGTCGGTTGTGTAGTGCTTTGGTGTGCCTGCAAAGCGGACAACCTGCGACTGTGGGCTGTCAGTTGGGTTGTTGATACTCTAGGCACCGTGATGTCTGGTGGAGAAGGCCACAGCTGTTAGTATTCATAAGATTGTTTAATCACCTCCTATTCAAGTCCTAGAAGTTCGCAACGGAAATTTCCGAACACCCTGTGTAAAGTATCTCAGGTGATTCGGGAACACTGCAGTTGTCGCTAATGGGAATCGATTCATCTGATGTCCAAATGGTATGATCATTTGGCTTTCAAGTCAAAGGGAGATGCGTTTCCGGAACCGATTGCGTGCCGCCTTGGTTAAGGCAAGCAGTGACTGCCAAAACGGGGCTATCCAAAACCAACGCCGAGGCAACTGTGGTGCACCACGTCCTGTGGTGGAGAACTTCCACCAGCTTGAATAGTCCCCTTGTGACTTGCTGGTTCTATGGATTCATGAGGTTAATGTTTGTATTGATGGTCCCAGGCGAGGCTTAAAGCTCTGTATCGTGCAGTCATCAAGTGTACACGAGTGGGCCTTTGGCCCCGAATGCCCATAACGATGATGTTTCGTTGAAATGTTCACAGCCTGACACTTGCTGATGGCCTGACATTGAAATCTGCATCAATTTGCGGAAGCGTTGTACTTCTGTCACGCTGAACGATTCTCTTCAGCCGTTGTTGGTACTGTTCTTGCAGAATCTTTTTCTGGCTGCAACGATGTTGGAGATTTGATGTTTAACCAGATACCTGATATTCATGGTAGATTCATGAAATGATCGTACGGGAAAATCCCCACTTCATCGCTACCTCGGAGATGCTGTGTCCCTTCGCTCTTGAGCCGACTGTAACACCACTTCCAAACTCACTTAAATCTTAATAATCTGCCATTGTAGCAGCAGTAACCGACCTAAAACCTGCGCCAGGCACTTGTTGTCTTATATAGGCGTTGCCGGCCACAGCACAATATTCTGCCTGTTTGCATGTATCTGTATTTGAATACGCCGTTTGTTTGGCGCTTTAGTGCCGACAGTCAACAGTGGGTGGTCAAATAAGCCCATGGTAACAATTCTGCGCACTGTAGAGTGCTCAAAAACCGCCAGTGTTCTCTCTCATTCAGTGACTAACATCAAATCCGGCAACCTTATTTAGTCATTCTGCACATTTTTTTAAGCTGTTAGTGTGTTCAGTGAGTCACTCCAAAGCCGCACTACACCCAGAACCGTGGTCCTTATATATCCTGAAAGGCTTCGGTAGGTCATTGTAGTTTTTTGCTGTATACATCTAAGTACTTATTCGATGTCAGTTGGGAAACATGGGTAGTTGTTTTTACTGAGTTTGAAAACTTAGTAAATAGCTTGACGACGTCATGTCTTACACGAGGACCTCGCATTGCATAGTGACAGGCGTCATGAATTGTGAAAGCATATTCATATAGCATTCACCATGAGAATTTTAAAAATTTCAGCCGAGTGACACCCGTAGGTCAAAAAAAGGTTTTAACAGGTCCGTGTGATTACTTTACAACAAAATATACCAGTAGAAATTCTTCCAATCCATCTGTGGCATGAATCAGCAAACCAGTGTTTAACACTATTAGTTGAAAACAGTCATAGTTGCAATTTTAGTTTTTCTTTATTTATCAACTACACGTTTCACCTTATCTAGGCATCTTCAGACTGATCTTAATTTGGTACTTCTTACGACGATCCATTAGAAAGTGTATCTAAAGGGCATCGTCGAGTACATCAGGCAAACATCGCAAATTTGCTCATATGAACGTGATGCGTTATGCAGGTCTTGGAGTCACTCACGTCCATCTTGAAAGTATTTACCGAGGTTAACGAAGGATATGTTGGCCTGATGTACTCGATGATGCTCTTTAGCTACACTGTGTAATGGGTCGTCGTAAGAAATACCAAATTAAGATCAGCCTGAAGATGCCTAAATAAAGTGAAACGCAGAGTTGATAAATAAAAAAAACCAGAATTGCAACAAAGACTGTTTTCAACTAATACTAAATTTACTAGTGAGTAACTTTTTTAATCAGAAAAAGAACACTGTCTTGGTGGGGACTACTTGTCTGAGATGTTTCGTGCGCGGAAAACAAGTCTACTAATTTACTGCAGTACAAGAAAATGCACATAGTCCCATTGTAGCTGATTTGTTTCGATTTCTAGAACGGTTTTAGCCTTTTAATGAAACGCTCATATGGTCTGCCGTGATCAAAGCGACCTTTGTGAATTTGATGCGGACAAAACAGAGACAGGTCACGCACAATTTGACTTTATAACCATTTCCCCTGTCATACGCAGCCATCATTAAACCAAAATGAGAGATTTTAGCAACGTCGGGTAGAGTTAAAACAAAGCAGTGTATTGAAGATACCTTTCAGTTGTACACTAATTAAGGACTTAAATTAACCTACAGCAAGGGCAGAAAAACTGGTTTTGTAATTCTCTCTTTTGCCTGTTCTACGCTTTAAAGGCTCCTCACCTTGTCGTCTCCCTCCATTAGGACTGATGAAATGTTTCTCAAAACATGGAATAATGCTGGATCGGATAAAAGATTCATATCATCAGTATTCCTGTACACAAATATGTTTCAGTAAACATCCTCGCCTGACATTTCTATTTTAGCTAAAAGAAAACGCCTATGGCCAGTGAATATGAAAGTTGTCCTTCTCCCACAGTATCTTTCACTGGAGTAAAGTAGTGGATAGAAGTGTACATATAGAAGGCCAGCGAAAGATAATTCGAAAATGGTCGGTTTTTCAGATAGTGGAGATAAAATGTTTACACATTTAGATTCACTACGGTGCAAATTTGAGTCGATTAAACAACGGCCAACTTAGCACAGAACGAGCTGATGTACTTGCATAGTACTCAATATTTCATTCAGTTTTTCCTGAGACACAGCATCCTTGGGAGGTGGGAGTTAACTTCCCTTCATTTTTTTACGTAGCGTATAATTACCATCAGCAAGCTATTCATCTGGTCATAAAATGTCTTACACCTACTCCGACGGGAAAAAATCGCGACACCAAAAAGTAATTAATATAGAGTAACCTAATTTCTGGATAACATTTATCTAAATAACATACTTAATTGATCGATATTGCAAGGTTACAGGATAATGCAAGTGCGAAATAAGCCACCGAAAATGTTAAATCCTGTCACATTAATAACCGGTTAACAGCCAGAATGCTGAATGCAAGCATGCAAATATGTGTGCATTGTGTTTTACAGATTCTAATGTAAGTTTGTGGGATGGAGTTCCATGGCTTCTGCACTTTGTAGTTCAATATCTGGACCGTTATTGTTGACACTGGAGTTTTCGTCCGATGATTTCCTATACGTGCTCGACTGGAGACAGATCTGGTGATCGAGCAGACCACGGCTGCATGTCGACATTCTGTAAAGCACGTTGTGTTACAACATTGGTATGTGAGGGAACGCTATCCTATTAGAAAATACCACGTGGACTGCTGTTCATGAGTGCCAGTACAACAGGTCGAACCAGCAGAATAACCTACAAATTTTCAGTCAGGGTGAGTGGGATAACCACGAGATTGCTCCAGCTGTCCTACGAAATCGCACCACAGACCACAACTTCCGGTGTAGGTCCAGTGTTCGTTGGACACGGGCAGTGTAACTACAGGCGTTCCACTTACGTCCTCCTAACCAACACAGGGCCATCACCGGCACCGAAGCACAACCAACTTTCATCAGAAAACACAACAGATCTTCGAACCTACATCCAATGGTCTCTCGTCATTAAAGTCACAAATGGGGTTGGTTGGGTTCAGTGGAATGCTCGCAACATGGCGTCTGGCTCGGAACTGTCCTTGACGTAAGCGATTTGTAACAGTTCTTTGTGTCACTGTGGTACCAATTGCTGCTGAGGTTGTTGCTGCAGATGGAGTACGATGCACCAGAACCGTACGCAGAACACTGTGGTGTTTCCTCTTCGTAGCGCCACGTGTCTGTCGGGATCCCGGTCTTCTTGCGACCATACGTTCTCGTGGCCACAGCTGGCAGCAGACAGGTACAGTGGCTACATTACTGACATATCTTTCTATAGTATCGCAGAAAGAACATCCCGCATCTCGTAGCCCTATTACCTCGTTGAAATTCAGTGAGGTGTTGATAATGGCGCCTTTGTCACCCTAGAGGCATTCTCGACTGACATCCCCTCACCATTTCCAATCTACTACTAGCGCCACTCTTATGTGACTGGCTTGAAATTTGAACAGACATCAACTTTCAGATGTAGAAACAGGTCTACTAAGTTTTGTTTATGTCGCACAGCTACACCTTGATGTTGCGATTTTTATCCGTCAGTGTATTGTTCTCCGCAGATAAGTGCATCGCCAAGCAATAATTGTCTGTCTTTCTACGAATATTTATCATGACTTAATAACAGGGTAACTGCAGCCTATGTCTTTAAACAATTGAGTCGTCCCCTTAGAAAAATTTATGAATTAAAGTGCTGATAAACCTCTTACGTCATTTGATTTTCAAACAGCTGAGCAGAACTGAACGTACTCACACATTTCTCTCTTTACTTATTCTGATCAACAGTAAACTGACACACAGTATTTTTAGTGCAACGCAATCTGGCTTTCAATAATCCCTACAAAAGAATGGCCCTGACTAACAATAACCTATACCTTTAATGAATCACTTACCTCACAAAAATCTTCGTTACTCGAGCTACTGCAATACAGAAATCGCCACTACAGCCAGCTAAATAAAAGATTCAAACTACTGAAGGCACTCACTACTGGTAGGCATAGTTAGCAAATTAAAGATTTTGATAGAGAACAAACAATGTATTTACCTTAATAATATTCAAAAGTCATCATATATATATATATATATATATATATATCAGTTCATGATATACAGTATTACAAATGTACTCTTTCTGGCGGACACACGTCCAGATCGTCCGCTCTCAAAACTCTGCCATCTCTCGCCCCACATCCACCACTGCTGGCGGCTCACCTCCAACTATTCAACGCTACGCGCTGTTCACATCCAACTGCCAAACACTACAATAGCAAATATTCCGACAATGCAAACCAGCCGCAGATTGTACACAGAACAGTCAGTAATTTTCATACAGAGCGCTACGTGGCGTTACCAACATAAAAACCTAAACAGCTTACTTATACACTTAAGGTTTCTAAAATTTGCTTCCTGTGAAACAAAAATTTCTTGATAAAGGATGCGTGCAGTTCATTTCTCCGACATTAATTAATCTGTAATATATAATAATAAAAACAGTTATTTATATAATGATAGATTGCATCGTTCTGAAAGCAAGCTTTATCACGTGCGTATGTTCTCTCTTTCTTTTCTTACTATTAGAAAAGTTTTCTTACTTCATTTCCAAATTGAAATTTTTTCCCACTTGATAGTTAGGAACTTTCAGCTTGCGAGTCTCTTTCCAGCTATCAAAACACATTCGCAGAGAACATACGAAGTTGCGAGTCTGGTTGTGTTTCACAACTTGACTTCATGTGTTGGGCTAGTACCATTCTCCGCACTTGGATCGTATTGCGACCACAATGAGCTGTATAAACATTAAAGACGAAATACAATGGAGGGAAGAGAAGCGAAAATGCAGCGCTACCTACATGCAAGAAACTTATCGCTAATTTTGTAGCTAAGGGCATCCGTTGCCTTACAGCGCACAACACGTCTCGTGGTTACATCGCAAGTGAACTCCACGCTGTTGCCAGGTAACTGGACGAAGCAATTGTCAACTCAGTACAGAAGACTTATCTTACTGGTCTTTTGCTAAGGAGGATCACGGTATATGGGTTCCACTGTAATAAAAGAGCTTATTAACAGTGGAGTGACTAGGGTACGACATTAGGAATGCACGTCCTGGTGACGCAGCTTCTGACAGGCGAAAAATTAATGAATAGCAAAAGAAATGAAGAAATCGGCGGACGAAGAATGAGGGAGAAGAAGACGGGGAGAAGAAGGAGGAGGAGGAGGAGGAAATGATAATAGTAGAGAAGAAAAAAGGCGAAAGGATTGATAGCATCAAAACGCGAAGAGGCGGAGATATAAAAGTAAATCAGGAGGATACTAGGATTGGTCTGAATTGAAATACAGTTCTGAAAGACCTATCTACAGTTGATACGAAGATGTTTGTTCTTCTTTTTGGCTAGTAGGTTTAGCAATTTTCAATATGCCACGTGAAGTAACTCAACGAACATGTGGATAGCATATTTCGAGTTTTTTGTTTTAGTTTGTTGATGGTTTGCTTTGATCGACAGAGTGATACACAGAGTGGAATCCCGTCATTGTTGCAAGAAATACCACTTTCTTTTCCACGTTTCCAATTGTTTGATAGAAAAATGAAATATTATGCTGTGTATCTTTTGCTCCTTGATAATGATGTGTTCACCTCAATAGACGAGAAAACATGGTAAATAGTGGTGAGAAGTGAACAAACATTGGGGAGATGTCTGTAGCAGATTGAGTAAGATGAAATAAGACGCTGAAAGGTGGTAAGCGAGGAGCTGAGGCTCGAAGTGCCAGGCGACCAAATAAACGTCATTCATATAAATATTTTTTTTGTTTACTTAGGCCAGACTTGTGCTGTTTTAATTAAAAACCAAACTAACATAAATAACTGCGAGAAATGTACAATAAAACAAAAGTTCTGAAAGAAAGAACTAGATCATTGAGAATTAGTTTATAATGCACCCACCAAAAGTAGGTGCCAGCCACCAGTAGAACAGAGAACCGCAGACATCTGAGAGAAGCTTCTCACTAGTTTGGTTTATAGTGGCATAAACATACTCTGTAATTCGGAAACCAGCTCCTTACTTGTGTTAACGAACTGTAAGTCTTGATATCGGTGGCACCAGTGACTGATACGAGCATGCGCACGGGAAAGCTGAGCCCGAAGGAGATAACCAACTAGGAAGTCAATATGTTCCCGGACATCAGAGAGTGTGGGAGCAGAAACACCTAGGCTGTCACTTAACACGCCAGTACTGTCCACGGCAAGAGTAGAAAACCTTGTTTCCTACCGCCTACTTTTGCATCTTCGTTACTAGCAAAATTTTCTTATCGCCCACAGGTTCCAAACTAGTGGTGATTTATAAACCAGGAAAGGTAGCTTACTTTATAAAATTTATAAAGTATGGCAAGCTAATTACTAATAATTACTAACAAAATATTATTTGTCAAAATTTTATGAAACCCTAATGAAAATGTTTTAGAAATCCCTACTACCTGCCGCCCACTACGAAACCTACAGCGTCTACTAGTGAATGGCCAAACACGACGTACGTGGTGTGTGGTATCAACGAAGACGCACGGGCGGTTTACGACGATAGGGGAGAGAGCCATGTGGTTAGATGATGAACACCATGGGCGACACCATTTTAGAGTTTTTTATATTTTGACGACTATGTGGAGATGCACCTTGGAAGACACGGCTGCAACAAGGGAAGTAGCCACGATGTTTTAATTTTATTATCAATTTTATTGTGGGTTCCCGGGTTCGATTCCCGGCGGGGTCAGGGATTTCCTCTGCCTCGTGATGGCTTGGTGTTGTGTGCTGTCCTTAGGTTAGTTAGGTTTAAGTAGTTCTAAGTTCTAGGGGACTTATGACCACAGCAGTTGAGTCCCATAGTGCTCAGAGCCATTTGAACCATTTGAATTTTATTGTGCCTGGTGCATGTTACATTTAAGCGAGTTTTAACAGGTTCTTTTAATTTTTATTATTCTGATAGTGGAAGCTTGATTTCCGAAACGCGTCAGTCTTAGAGTTTTACACTATAAGCAAGTGGTTGATCCGATATATTTTTTAACATTGACGGCTGATGGTGGCTCGTACTCGGAACTGCCAATACATTTTCTGTACAAATAAAGTACTCTCTCATGAACAAAGAGTACAAACAGCCTCTGTTGGACTAGATTGTTAATGTAACAAAGTACACTGAATGAGCGACTGTGCGGCTGATCCCGGCGGAGGTTCGAGTCCTCCCTCGGGCATGGGTGTGTGTGTTTGTCCTTAGGATAATTTAGGTTAAGTAGTGTGTAAGCCTAGGGACTGATGACCTTAGCAGTTAAGTTCCATAAAATTTCACACACATTTGAACATTTGAACAATGAATGAGCAAAAGCCGAATAAGTACCGGTGATTAGAAAAGAGGAAATGAAACACTACGGCGTTCTGGAGGGATAGTATTTACTGGGGCGTGTGTCTCGCGGCCGTGGTATCACCTCTTGTTTAACTCAGTTACAACCATCCTCCATCCCCTCTCCCTGACGGTTGCAGAAACAACTTGTCGACCTCGCGTTTCTGTCTGTCCGGCCGCGACGGTCCGGAAAGAAATCATTAGAGCTGGCGCAGTGACGGGACGTGTTTGTGGTAAAAAATGGCCGTTCGCTAGACGAGATTGCCGGGGCAGCCGCCGAGCAGCTGAGAATGAAAAATGGTTGCCCTGCTCGCTGCTGGCAGCCGTCTCCCCTCCTGGCGCACCACTCCACCCCCGCCACCCCCGCTCTCCTCCACCTAGTCCAGATAGGAGCGGTCTGGCACCGCTTTAATTTGCCACTCGGTGGCGCCGCGGGCCGCCGCGAATGCCTGCAAAGTGTGCGAGGATAATGAGCACGCCGAGGCGGGCGGCAGCTCTCCACCGCCGCTGTCGCTGCCACTCAGGGCTGGCGGCGAAAGAGAGGCGGGGCCGAGCCGCCACTAGCTCTGCACTGGAGGAGCAGCGGCTAGGAGGAGCGCTATAAGCAAAACTCTGGTGCCAGCCGAGAAATGTGGCTGCGCGAAGAGCAGAGACAGAAACGGAGGAGAGCGTACAAGAGCTTGCATTTCAGTTGCTTCACTTTTCCTTTTGATATTTACGAGCTCATCATCATAATTATCTTCTTTTTGCAACCACCATGTTGAGTGGTTTGGTCTTCCCACAATCTCATTGGTTCTTCGAAGAGCTGTTTCCTGGATGACTGCTATTATCGATTTCAACACGCACTTGGATTGTTCTTTCTATAGTTGCTTTCATCCTCTTTTTATTTCTCTAGTTTTGTAGGAGAGCTAGGAGTACATATATAGAGACGGGGGGGGGGATTTGCGGGTAAAATGACACACATCAATTTGTCTTTAACTGCGAGAGCTAGTCTTATCTGATCGGTGTTACCATCTGGTGCTTAGTTATACAAAGAAGCATAGGCTACACAGCACGTGAACCGTTACTTGCCAGTCGTCGGAGTAAGAAGCATGAGTTTCTGACATTCCACCTCTAGGTCCTAGGAGGTAAACCATTTCCTGGTATATATAAAATACAAGTTTTTTTTGTTATTTCTATCTCTGCACATTATCATTTACGATTATGTAAGTATTATTTGTCTTAACCTTTAAGTAACGTAGTGGCAAACATGGGACACTAACACCGTGGTGCGGTCAATCTGACTTAATTGTAGGTGGGTGTAATGTTAACAGTTTGATTCCCTTTCAAATTCTCTGTTTTGAATATGCAGAGTCTTTAAAACAGTGTAAATAAACATAAAGATACAAAACATTAACATTAAATAATTGTCGATAAATCGTCATTCAGATATGTTTACTGCACATCTCGTAAATTAACACATTTATGTGTTTTTCATCAGCTAATAACGAAATTAATGATTTGATAGATTTTGTATTTCTTCTTGAAGAACTAATGGATTTAAAATATAACTTTTTTAACCTGCAAAAAATACGTCATGAAAAATCAGAGCCTTCCAAATCACAATTTTTCAGAACAGTGCTTGGAGACCTGGGAACAGCACTGCATGCATATTGGTCTCTTGCAGATGGGGCAAACATGCGAAGTATTCCTTTTTTTGCTGGCTAGGACCTAAGGCTTCTTCCACTGCTTCTTCTGTTAGAGCATCTGGGCCTAAAATTCGGCAGGTCATTAGTTGTAACTCCTGCGGAAGTCATGGGTTCTGAGCTCGCTTTTGCATATTTTTCAGCACAAGACTATGGGGCAGCTGTTTCAGGAATATACCTCTGTTGGCAGGAGCTTCATCTGATCCAATCTCCTGAATAACATATGCATTTACTGATGTCCAATAAGCGGTAGAATAAACCCATCGGTCAACGTCAAGTTCTTCGACTGCAGAAGTATATGCAGCACTTTTTATCCAGTTCATCGACACCTCCTTTAGTGGCGTTGTAGTGTGATGTTATTTCTGGTTGCTCAGATGTCAAATCCTCAGCGGGCTACGATGCATGGGAGATAACAGAGGAACCGCTTTGTTTGATATTGGCACATGCGACCACAGAGTTTTGCATTCCGTAAAACCGTACAAAGACGAACCAAATGGTCTATGCTTCTTTGGTTAGAAGGCTTGCGGAATCTCTCTCTTATTCTTTTTTAGAGTTCCAATAAAAGTCAATCCTCTTTTTCTTCACTCTTCTACAGCCTGAATTGAGCTGAACCAATTGTCAGCAGTAATGTTGCGATTATTGCCATTTATTGGTTTACACAATAGCAACAGGCACTGCGTTGATTTAATCAGTTTCTCATCATTGTACGTCAAGGTATCGCCATCATAGCCTTTTTCATTGTACATATAACCATTATAAAAGTACCAGGTCGTTACGTCACACAAGGACATTATTTTTAAACCGTATTTACCAGGCTCCTTTTGCATGTACACCACAAATGAGCATTTATCACCAAAGGAAACTAGTTGCTTATCTACAGTAGCACATGTGTTGAAATAGTTTTGGGAATTTTCCACAATTTTTCTAAAGAGAAAAGAGGCTGCTGCCGTTTTGTCAACTTTGAGACACTCTTTTTCTAGTTCGAAAGTCATCAAACCGTAAGCAGTTCAACAATATTAGGAAAAGATTCCTAGACATGACACATTTGAAAATTTCCCGACCTTAACCAGCAGTTGCAAATATATAATTTACATTTTCGTAGTTGGATGTGAATATAGAAGAATATATCAGAAGCCAGAAGTTCATCCAAATCCAGGTTCTGAAGTTCAGCTTAGCTTTTGTCAGAGTACTTCTGCCTGACGCGATTGATTTTAGCATTTTTCCATAATAGGATGTGATAGAGAACTTCATCATCAAAATAGAGATGCCATAATGAAATTGGATCTTTTGGGTCTCCTGTAGTGAGCGTGGTGGATGGATATTTCATGTTGATGTTATGGCGAGGAGTTCTAACAGCTCGGATTGGAGGTTATTTGGCCCATTTGTACTGATTCTTGCTTTTGTGTTGCTCATCACATGGATCACTGCTTTCACTACTTTCATCACAGTAATTATCTGTTGCACTTTGCTCTGAAAAAGTGTGAGGCTCACTCATAATGGGTTCAGTTTCTTCAGGCTTATTGTCACAGTCAATATCGTTAATTCCTCCAACCATCGGCTCACAGTTTCCTCGGAGTTTCGGTCTGATGTGTTCACACGTTGTCTGCTACTTGCATCAGATCCTTTACCTGTAGAATTACTGGATTCCGCCATATTTCAAAAGCAGAGAAATGGAAAATATCGAGAATATGCAAGGAAATTAATTGCAGTAAAAATTATACAAACAACGTACTGCAGTCAAAAACATAATCTTTTCTTTACTAAGCTATCCAGACTTGCGGCTTTATTGATTTACATTTCCTTCCAGTCGCGCCTGCAGTTGTGAGTTTTTTAAAAATCAAATGGCTCTGAGCACTATGGGACTTATCTTCTAAGGTCATCAGTCCCTTAGAACTTAGAACTACTTAAACCTAACTAACCTAAGGACATCACACACATCCATGCCCGCGGCAGGATTCGAACCTGCGACCGTAGCGGTCACGCGGTCCCAGACTGTTGCGCCTAGAACCGCCCGTCACTCGGCCGGCTGTGTGTCTTTGCACAGGCATTACGGCTGCAACTTGTTTGTCTTTCATGTAGTCATAAAACGATTGAAGTAAAGCAGTAAACTGAGAGACAGTTTCCAGTAACGCTTTAATTTTGCAGCCATGAACCTCTATCAGAATTATGGTTAATTTAGCTACTTTCACCTCCGTGTCCTCTGATTCTTTCCATAGTCAGTCTTGTTCAGCTTTGCATCTTCCCATGAAATGGCGTTCATTTCTTTAAATACCGTGCCAGTTGGTTGCTTCTTTTTTCTCATCGCAAATTCTTTCACGATCTTTAGTTGTTGTTTCATACTAATAATTTCGTCTCATGGTTCCTTTTTATTTGGCTGAGTTACGTCTTCTGGATCGTGGATTAATATTATTCCTTTTTACATTACTCGTCTTCAAATGCTGTTTCTTTCTTATTGAACTACTTCTTGGTGCCCGCGGTGGCCGAGCGGTTCTAGGAGCTTCAGTGTGGAACAGCGCGACTGCTAAGGCCACAGGTTCGAATCCTGCCTCGGGCATGGATGTGTGTGATGTCCTTAGGTTAGTTAGGTTTAAGTAGTTCTAGGGGACTGATGACCTCATATGTTAAATCCCATAGTGCTCAGAGCCATTTGAACTATTTTGAACTACTTGTTTTTTGGTTCGGCAACTTTTCGCAAGGGATATTCTCAATTTATGGCATTATTGTTTCTATAATATAGATGTTTCCACATTCTGAATCACTTGATTGAATGATGTCGTTGTTTTCCTAAGAAATTTTGGTCTTATGTCAAAGCGGTAGGTGGATCAAAACAAATTGTCCAGACACTCTGTGACCAAAATGGTACTGAAACAGAGGATGACAGACTAAAAGCCGAAATACTAAATGTCTTTTTCCAAAGTTGTTTCACAGAGGAAGATTGCACCGTAGTTCCTTCTCTAGATTGTCGCACAGATGACAAAATGGTAGATATCGAAATAGACGACAGAGGGATAGAGAAACAATTAAAATCGCTCAAAAGAGGAAAGGCCTCTGGACTGATGGGATACCAGTTCAATTTTACACAGAGTACGCGAATGAACT
The DNA here is from genome assembly GCF_023864275.1 of Schistocerca cancellata. Classification (NCBI taxonomy): domain Eukaryota; kingdom Metazoa; phylum Arthropoda; class Insecta; order Orthoptera; family Acrididae; genus Schistocerca; species Schistocerca cancellata. The sequence continues at coordinate 413,799,240 of NC_064631.1, forward strand.
TGCCCCCCTTCTTGCACTGGTGTACCGCTCTAGAAGAGCGTAGCGTTCCAAAGGATTGGAAAAGGGCACAGGGTATCCCCGTTTACAAGAAGGGACGTCGAGCAGATGTGCAGAACTATAGACCTATATCTCTAACGTCGATCAGTTGTAGAATTTTGGAACACGTATTGTGTTCGAGTATAATGACTTCTCTGGAGACTAGAAATCTACTCTGTAGGAATCAGCATGGGTTTCGAAAAAGACGGTCATGTGAAACCCAGCTCGCGCTATTCGTCCACGAGACTCAGAGGGCCATACACACGGATTCACAGGTAGATGCCGTGTTTCTTGACTTCCGCAAGGCGTTCGATACAGTTCCCCACAGTCGTTTAATGAACAAAGTAAGAGCATATGGACTATCAGACCAATTGTGTGATTGGATTGAGGAGTTCCTAGATAACAGGACGCAGCATGTCATTCTCAATGGAGAGAAGTCTTCCGAAGTAAGAGTGATTTCAGGTGTGCCGCAGGGGAGTGTCATAGGACCGTTGCTATTCACAATATACATAAATGACCTTGTGGATGACATCGGAAGTTCACTGAGGCTTTTTGCGGATGATGCTGTCGTGTATCGAGAGGTTGTAACAATGGAAAATTGTACTGAAATGCAGGAGGATCTGCAACGAATTGACGCATGGTGCAGGGAATGGCAATTGAATCTCAATGTAGACAAGTGTAATGTGCTTCGAATACACAGAAAGATGGATCCTTTATCATTTAGCTACAAAATAGCAGGTCAGCAACTGGAAGCAGTTAATACCATAAATTATCTGGGAGTACGCATTAGGAGTGATTTAAAATGGAATGATCATATAATGTTGATCGTCGGTAAAGCAGATGCCAGACTGAGATTCATTGGAAGAATCCTAAGGAAATGCAATCCGAAAACAAAGGAAGTAGGTTACAGTACGCTTGTTCGCCCACTGCTTGAATACTGCTCAGCAGTGTGGGATCCGTACCAGATAGGGTTGATAGAAGATATAGAGAAGATCCAACGGAGAGCAGCGCGCTTCGTTACAGGATCATTAGTAATCGCGAAAGCGTTATGGAGATGATAGATAAACTCCAGTGGAAGACTCTGCAGGAGAGACGCTCAGTAGCTCGGTACGGGCTTTTGTCAAAGATTCGAGAACATACCTTCACCGAAGAGTCAAGCAGTATATCTCGCGAAGAGACCATGAGGATTAAATCAGAGAGATTAGAGCCCACACAGAGGCATACCGACAATCCTTCTTTCCACGAACAATACGAGACTGGAATAGAAGGGAGAACCGATAGAGGTACTCAAGGTACCATCCGCCACACACCGTCAGGTGGCTTGCGGAGTATGGATGTAGATGTAGATGTAGAAGTCGTCGACTGCTGATAAACCTCTAACGTTATTTGATTTTCAAACATCTGAGCAGAACTGAACGTACTCAGACATTTCTCTCTTTACTTATTCTGATCAACACTAAACTGACACGCAATATTTTTAGCGCAACACAACCTGACTTTCAATAATCCCTACAAAAGAATGGCCCTGACTGACAACAACCTATACCTTTCATGAATCACTTACCTCACAAAAATCTGCGTTACTCGAACTACTGCAATACAGCGAGCGCCAATAAAAGATTCTAACTACTGAAGGCGCTAACCACTAATAGACATAGTTGGCAAATGAAAGATTTTGATGGAGAACAAACAATGTATTTACGTTAATAATATTCAAAAGTCAGCACATATGCATCAGTTCATGAAATCCAATATTACAAATTTACTCTTTCTGATGGACAAACGTCCAGTTCGTCCGCTCTCAACATTCTGCCATCTCTCTCCCCATATCCAGCACTGCTGGCGGCTCACCTCCAACTGCGCAACGCTACGCGCTGTTCACATCTAGCTGCCCAACACTACAATAGCGACTGTTCCAACAATGCCAACCAGCCACAGACTGCACACACCACAGCCAGTGATTTTCATACAGAGCGCTACGTGGTGTTACCAATATAAAAACCTAAACAGGTCACCGATAGTCTCATAGTTTAAGCACTTCTGAATTCGTTCGATAGTAATGAGGTCCTCTTGCTTATCTTCATTAGCTGTCCGATTATTTCCCGTAAGCTTTAGTTAGTCTTCATCTGAAGGGTTTTTCTCATCTTCCCTGGCGTCATCAGCCTGCACTTCATATACGTCGGAATCTTTGGATATTTCTATCATATTCATTTTCCCAGATTCGTTGTCACAGAATGACTCTTCAGCAATTTTTATCTTCCATATCGCGTCCTCTCACGATCTCTTCATTTACCCTAACGTCGGCTACACTCGTCCTTTGAGTGGTGCTTTTGGATTCACTTACATTGGCAGCAATTGAACACTACACGCCTTTATTAAATAAATCTTTCTCCTACACTTCGTTGCCATTTTCTAGCCACATTTTCTACTGTAGGATCGCTATGATCCTTTTTATTTACTGCAAGTTGTCGATCCATTGCATCTGACCTTGTTATAGTGAGTGAATCACCATTTACTCGCTTATTTACTGCATATCCGATTCCAGTTCACTGACTGACTCTTACGCAATTACAAGATATAGTAAGCCCAAACGTAGGAAGAATTCTCCTCAGCGCACAAAATGCGCCTGTTCCTAGCCGACTGTGATTCACGCTCTGTATCGTCAGTCGCCGCCTGGTGTCCAGCGCGGCATCCTTAAAGTATAGTAGTGCATCAAAGTTTTTCTGCCTGTTTTGAGAATTCTTCCTACGTTTGGGCCTACTGTATTTTGTACATGCGTACACTCGACCATTAGTATTCGCGGTTATTAGTTTTCTTTCTATTAGAATTATTTCGCGGCCTATTACCTCTTCCGCGACTGTTAGAGGAAAATCTTTCTCTACCCTTCCTCTCTGAACAGTATTAACCTGATATTGGTTATCATTCTGCTCAACGTTGTTGTTATGTCAACTGTTGCAGCTGCCATCATTATGATGGAAATTGTGATAGTCTCGCCAGTGGTATTCGTTAAATACTTTTTCTAAAAACGAAGAAAACGTTCTATGGTTATTGTCAACATTCCTCTTGGAATCTTCTGGTACTTCCTTCCAGAGTTCCCCAATAATTTCGGAATCAGTCTTATGGTTCTTCAAGTGAGCCAGCTTCTTGTACCGTAACTCGTAAATTTCTTTCATAGTCATTCGGCCTATGCCTTCTAACATTCTAACCTTTACAAATTCATGTCGAAGACTGTTTTGTATTTGCTAGGGCCAATATTCATCCAAGAACTGTTTAAATCCACCGAAGTGCCTATGTTAATATCCCACCATTTAGCAAATGGTTCAAATGGCTTTGAGCACTATGGGACTTAACGGCTGAGGTTATCAGTCCCCCAGAACTTAGAACAACTTAAAACTAACTAACCTAAGGACATCACACACATTTATGCCCGAGGCAGGATTTGAACCTGCGACCGTAGCGGTCGCGTGGTTCCAGACTGTTGCGACTAGAACCGCTCGGCCACCCCGGCCGGCCCATCATTTACCATCTCCTGCAAACGACTAATTACAATGTTTTCATTTCGTGACCTGTAAGGTCTTCAGGAAATAACCTTTCAAAGTTCTTTATTAAGTCCATAGGGGATACTCCACTAGGCTTTTGATCAGGCTCGAATTTCTCTTCGCCCTCACCTACCTTGTTGTATTCTGTTTTGCCTACAACGTAAGTACTATGTCACTTGATCTTTCTTTCTGTGTCACTAAAGGTACTCATGTATACTGGAAAACAACATTTCGCTTCATAATGTTCTAATTTCTTCCCTAGAATTTTCTCAGTCTCTTTAATAGTTATTCTCAATGGAGACACCTGCTCCTCGATTATTTTAATCATTACTTTCTTTATCTGGGAATCCTTTTCCTCAACCTTCGATTCCACCATAGGTTCGACCTGTTCTTGTATGTTCTTTGTTTCAGTTTCATACCTATCATTAATCTCAAGAACATCCACCCGAATTGTACTGACATTTTTATTTAAATTTTATACGTCATTCTATAGGTCCTCAGTTAGGGAAACTAGTTTTTTGTTTATTTTTTTCTAACTTTCGGTAATAATGTACGTTTGTTCATTCAGTTTTTAGGGACTTCAATCAGTTCCCGCTAATTTTAGTTAGGCTTTTAGTTTTTCGTTTACACTTTTGGTGTTTGTACAATGCGTTTGCATTATTTTCAGTCATAAATGTAGTATTTTGTTATGTACTATTAGCTGTGTATTGATATTGTGTAGCAATTCATACAAATAAATCGATAGTTGCATGTTTTGCTCAATGCTGTTGTCTACACCTTTGTCTTCTTACTCTAAATCTACTTTTTTCTTCTTAATTTTAGATGGCCTTAACAACATGAAAGTTTCATCCTAAAGAAAGATCCAACTTCTCTGTTTTTCTAATTACATAACTAATTCCTTTGTGTCCTGCTCATTATCACAATTTACAGTAGTATGCTCACTATTACACTTCTGTTTCACTTCCCTGTACTGCAGGTAATTTTCTTTGACCATTTTCAATAATTGTGTAACCACCTATATGCTTTTACTGCTCTGTCTTTTTCCTAACTGCTATAACAAATTCATGCCCCTGAAACCTTCCTACTTTTTTCAAAGAATCCTACCTTTCTGTGAAATGTACAATAGTACTAAGCTACTTCTGCGTTCTTTAGTATTGTAAAAGGTCCTGTCACCAGGCGTCGTATAACGCTATACCACAACGAAACAAACAGCCCTGTCACGGAAAAAGTCACATATAACAGTATTATACAGGGAATTGTGCTTGTAGTATATACACTCCTGGAAATGGAAAAAAGAACACATTGACACCGGTGTGTCAGACCCACCATACTTGCTCCGGACACTGCGAGAGGGCTGTACAAGCAATGATCACACGCACGGCACAGTGGACACACCAGGAACCGCGGTGTTGGCCGTCGAATGGCGCTAGCTGCGCAGCATTTGTGCACCGCCGCCGTCAGTGTCAGTCAGTTGGCCGTGGCATACGGAGCTCCATCGCAGTCTTTAACACTGGTAGCATGCCGCGACAGCGTGGACGTGAACCGTATGTGCAGTTGACGGACTTTGAGCGAGGGCGTATAGTGGGCATGCGGGAGGCCGGGTGGACTTACCGCCGAATTGCTCAACACGTGGGGCGTGAGGTCTCCACAGTACATCGATGTTGTCGCCAGTGGTCGGCGGAAGGTGCACGTGCCCGTCGACCTGGGACCGGACCGCAGCGACGCACGGATGCACGCCAAGGCCGTAGGATCCTACGCAGTGCCGTAGGGGACCGCACCGTCACTTCCCAGCAAATTAGGGACACTGTTGCTCCTGGGGTATCGGCGAGGACCATTCGCAACCGTCTCCATGAAGCTGGGCTACGGTCCCGCACACCGTTAGGCCGTCTTCCGCTCACGCCCCAACATCGTGCAGCCCGCCTCCAGTGGTGTCGCGATAGGCGTGAATGGAGGGACGAATGGAGACGTGTCGTCTTCAGCGATGAGAGTCGCTTCTGCCTTGGTGCCAATGATGGTCGTATGCGTGTTTGGCGCCGTGCAGGTGAGCACCACAATCAGGACTGCATACGACCGAGGCACACAGGGCCAACACCCGGCATCATGGTGTGGGGAGCGATCTCCTACACTGGCCGTACACCACTGGTGATCGTCGAGGGGACACTGAATAGTGCACGGTACATCCAAACCGTCATCGAACCCATCGTTCTACCATTCCTAGACCGGCAAGGGAACTTGCTGTTCCAACAGAACAATGCACGTCCGCATGTATCCCGTGCCACCCAACGTGCTCTAGAAGGTGTAAGTCAACTACCCTGGCCAGCAAGATCCCCGGATCTGTCCCCCATTGAGCATGTTTGGGACTGGATGAAGCGTCGTCTCACGCGGTCTGCACGTCCAGCACGAACGCTGGTCCAACTGAGGCGCCAGGTGGAAATGGCATGGCAAGCCGTTCCACAGGACTACATCCAGCATCTCTACGATCGTCTCCATGGGAGAATAGCAGCCTGCATTGCTGCGAAAGGTGGATATACACTGTACTAGTGCCGACATTGTGCATGCTCTGTTGCCTGTGTCTATGTGCCTGTGGTTCTGTCAGTGTGATCATGTGATGTATCTGACCCCAGGAATGTGTCAATAAAGTTTCCCCTTCCTGGGACAATGAATTCACGGTGTTCTTATTTCAATTTCCAGGAGTGTATATCATAAAGGTGCCTACTTCTACAGGATTAGACGGTGATGTATGACTATTAGACATGAAAATCAGTCTATTAGTTCTTTCCTAAGAGTTTTCTAGCTATTAGACAGAGATGCAATAAAAATAGAACAATAATGAATCTAGGACCTTTCTGCACCAAGTTCATAAAGTGGTGTGTCTAATAGATTTACGGTCGCCAGCCAATGCAGGCAATGAAATGGTTCAATTTCAGAAAGGCGGAAGAAGTAAATATGACCTACGTTCCTGCTGTTTCCCTAAATAACTTCCCAAGTGAACATAAAATTTCAGGTTATGGTTCTGAGAAAGGCACAAAAATCTTTTAGCTACTACTGCCATATACGTGTATGGTTTTCAGCTGTAAAGGACACAGATTTTTAATGATCAGTATAAGCTAAAACTTTGGACAGGGGCGACTTCTTTGCTTGCATTTTGTATAACCAACAAATTAAATAAGTAATAACTATAAATATAAGTATTATGCTATTATAATGGTTAAGACACTTTATTTATATGTTTCTCTTAACAAACAATCTGTCAGAAGCCAAAGGTAGTATGCAGTCACTCTTTAAGGTCATTCAGTATTTTTATGCAATCCTGCTTAAGTGTTAATTAGCCACAAAAGGAATTTCCGTTTATAACTCTATATACTTTACTGAATTTCGTTTATAACTGAAAGAATTTTGTCTTTAGTTTACTCAAAACTTAAACTTCCAAAATGCTAGTATTTATGCATGACAAGTTCGTCTTTTTAGCAAAACTTATTTACTCACTTTCATTACCACAACGAGAGTAAGAGTATTAAAATCGTTCTATTTTTCAGAAAATATCTATTTCAGAACTTTTCAATTCAGTGCTTCTGCTGTGTAAATCATATAGAATTTTTACCTGCACCTTGAAAGTTATTCCACAACAATTATTTTCAGACATTTTTTCAGAGATGGAAATTAGTGCTTGTAGATAATGAGCAAAGCACTTCAAATGTCTTTATAACAGGTTTTCTGATAATAATCAGACACCAGGAAAGGACTTTACATAGGTGAAGGATTAGGAATAAAATCATAATGGACACTAAACGTTATGTTTAACACAATAATTATTCAGAAAGATGTTAATTTTGAATTAATGGTTCATGGCTCTACAATTCTAATTATACAGTTCGTAACGTATTGGCTGTGTCCGCTGAGCCTGGCGGATAGTTATGGCTGCTACACTACCCGGTTCTTCTTGACGTCATTTCAACTTCCATATCATAGTCCATCCACTTGCAACAGAGCAATATTAATTCAGCAGTTGTCATCTGAGGCTACTACGCTACTAAGCAACAATTTTCAGGCAAGGCATCGCCTGATCCATCCGAGTGTTGCCTATTTCACTGCAGCCTACAGACTCTGTCCTTTCGTTCCCACTCACTCTCAAGATATCGCGCCAAAAAGCCAAGTCACCTTTTACACTTCTCACAGCAGTTTACGTACAGCACGGGAGAATTCTTTTCTTACAATACACATATCTTACACATCGTCTTTGAGTGTGTACTATTTTATACAAATGACAACATGCGCAAATATATAAAATTACATACATCTTCATTTCTTTAATCCATGACAACGTATTATTTAGTAAATTATACATTTCACACATTTCTATACATAAGTTACAAACATACATTACCAAAGCACTCTGACATCACATACATCACACTTTCCAGTTTCCAGCAGACAAAGAAGCAGCGTTCGCAGTTGAAATCATACATAATCGTTTATGTGAGTAAAAGTCAACAACCTTATGAATCAGTAAAACAGATACTATAAAAACAGGTAAGAAATTAAACTACTTGTCGAATGCTAACAAGAAATTAGATAAGCAATTGATGTGAGCGGCCGCGCTTGATTAGCCGAGTGGTCTGGGGCGCTGTAGTCATGGACTGTACGGCTGGTTCCGGCGGAGGTTCGATTCCTCCCTCGGGCATGGGTGTGTGTGTGTTTGTCCTTAGGATAATTTAGGTTAAGTAGTGTGTAAGCTTAGGGACTGATGACCTTAAGTCCCATAAGATTTCACACACAGTTGAACATGTTTTGATATCAGCGCAGGATCTTTTAAACAGTTAAGCACAAAGCAATATGTCTAACATTAGCAGGTACCTGAAGTCAGCCAAGCTGAGTATTAATACTCAAAGTTTTAAATTTACAAATTTTTTAAATTAGCTTCTAAATATGTCTTAAACGATTGCAGTGACTTTGGTAACAACAGTAACACAACAAAAAGTCACGTCCATTAGTGACATGTGTTCAGAACCAGGAGAAGCTATACAGTTACAGTTCAGTACCGCGACAGGCAGGATAATCAGAAAGAAAGGGTTGACGGTGTGAACTCGAAACCCATAGGCATGCTAGTGGATGGGGCAGGTACCGTACAATGTGAACTAACCTTAGAAAACTAGTAACAGGTCACTGCTTTCCTAATGGCAACATTTATTTTAGTATATTAACTTTAAGAGTCAAACGTAAATAAATATAAAAGCAACCTCTACCCAATCAGTGTATATGGTATAAGCAACAAAAGACTCAACAACTGGGTAGCGCTTCGATTACAGGAATGAGAAATCCAATACGGCTTACGTGACCCCAATATTAATTGGAGAACAGTTACTTGCTGCAATTATGCTACAGGAACAGTCACTACTCAATATTTTGTTACAAAATAAAATTCAAGCTTTCCAAATTCTAACGTGTTTTGCAGTAAGACACAAGCCATAAGTTAGGAATCGGGTAGCTATTACTAAAGTAAACGACAATATTTCAAATAGCTAAGCAACTGAGTCTCAGAGGTCAAACATGTTTACCAGGCTGCATGTAAGAACTATAGTGGAAAAGAGCATTCACATTTTAGCAGAATATACCGTATAACATCTCAGTGTGGGTCAACTAACAACCCCATCAAAATGTCTTACAGATATCTAATGATTACAGTAAATAGTACCTGATTAAATTAGATACACCCCACTGAAATGTCTTACAAATGATTAACTAAAATTATTACAGTGAAAAGAGACTCTGACTAAGTTAGACTTCACTTTTGTTTAAAAGGAAAATACTACACAGTTCAGCCTTCTTCATGGTCCATGTTAAGCCATTCGAAAGATGACCAATTTAAACCTCCGCTCCGACTTTGCTTAGTCGGCGGTGCAGATCTCCTGCAACGTTACCTACGCTCCTCGGAGTATGGGACCTCATAATCATCATCAAACAGGCATTTCCGATTAACATAACTCCACTAGCTCTGTAACACAGACCACGCATCTTCCACAAATTTCACAAACAGTTGTGACTAAGGCCTGTAATGAAACAGAGCTGCTTCCATTAAGGTAAACTTCAGTTCTTTTGGAGTGAACCCCCATAAAGAGCAAACATAGCAGATCTTCCCGGAAGGACTGCCTACTTGCAGTACTACGACTTAAACAAACAAGGCGGGGAATCCACAGAAGGCGTCTCACCAAAATAAATGATGACTCATTAGCCAAGTGACGCTCAGAATCTCCAGCAAATTTCCAGAGACGTATCACCACCACAGCCATCCCAAAACACTGTTTTCGCAAGACGAGGTCTGATCTCTGAAAAAGATGTTTATTATCCGTTCCAGACAGCGGAGGTAACCCGGTCTCTCACCCTGCAAAGGCCCCTTCAAATTCGGCACGCAAATTCTAACAGTCCACCTTACGTGGGCTCACAGCTTCTTGCACAGAGAACCACCAAATATCATAACCCGCTACCGAGATCTAGGGATCGATTGATCGATGCGACCCGGAATGACTTATGATCTTTTGTCAATCTTCAGTTTTTGATGGGAGTGACCTTGTACCATAGTACACATATAAAAATGGTGTCATCCCTCGTGACCAACATAGAAAGAAAGAAAAATGAGAAATTACATTTAAGGCAACAAAGTAAATATAGTAAGGCACACAAAAATAAAGTAAAAAACACAAATTTATGTTTTACGTCTCCTACTGGTCCCTTCTGAAGGGTCAGTAGGGAGTCCAAAAATTCACTTTGTATTCGTCACATGAATAAACACAGTACTTCACTGCTCACGAGGTGTGTAACATTATTGAACAACATTAGTGATGGCAGCAGTGTTTGCATCAGGACCTGACTCCTGTCTATGGCGGAAACACGTAAGCATCTGGACTACTGACAGTCAAGACATGAGGCTGATGTTAACAAACGGTCGCCCTTGTTGAAGAACGTCCTCCAGCGGCAGTTGTCAGTGCTGTGATGAGTGTCAAGAGGCGTCAGTCACTTGGTTTGGCGCTCTCTGGTCCCTCCAGTTTTCATTGGCAATGGTGGTGCCTTCAGGTTGCTCCTTTTGAGACCCTTACTTGAAACAGCAGTGGTCCCCGGCGGTCAGGTGACCTCATACGTACATACATACATAAAATCTGGTTCTATAGGTCATGAATACAACATTTCGTTATGGTGTGGAATGTATCACTTTAACATAAGTTTTCTTTACACAAAATAATTAAGATATATTTTTTCAGTTATTACTTCGTATCAAAAAATTCATCTATTAAGTACAAGGAGTTTTCATTCAGCAATTCTTTTAATTTGTTTTTTAATGTCGGTTTTCCGTCTGTCAGATTTTTAATGCCGTTTTGGCAAATGACCAAAGATCTTTGTAGCAGCATAATTGACGCCTTTCTGTGCCAAAGTCAGATTTAACTCCGATTAGTGAAGATCATCCTATCTTATAGTGTTTCAGCTATGCACTTCGCTGTTATTTTTGATTTTGAATGGGTTATTAATAACAAATTTGTTAAGTAAATATATGTATTGCAAAGGTATTGTGAATATCCGAAGTTCATGAAATAAATGTTTGCTAGGTAATCTTGGGTGGGCTCCAGCTATTATTCTGATTACACACTTTTTTACAACGAATACCTTTTCTCTTAATCGAGAATTATCCCATAATATGATGCCATATGAAAGCGGTAAATTAAAATTGACATAGTAAGCTAATTTATTGATATATTTATCACCAAATTTTGCAATAACCCTAATAGCATAAGTAGCTGAACCTAACCATTTCAGAAAATCACCCATATGTCTCTTCCAATTCAGTTTCTCATTAATGCACACACCCAGATATTCTGAAAATTCTGCCTCAGCAACAGACTTCAGTTCATACTCTGTACTTATCAGTGGTGTTATGCCACTTACTATACAGAATTGCATACATCGTGATTTCTGAAAATGTAGGGACAGTCCATTTGCAGAGAATTACTTAATAATTTTCTGAAAGAGATTATTTACAATTTCCCCAGCTGATTCTTGTTTGTTGGGTAATTACTATACTTGTATCTTCAGCAAAAAGAACTAGCTTTGCATCTTCATGAATATGGAGTGGCAAGTCATTAATATATTTTAAGAACAATAACGGAAACAATACTGAACTCTGAGGTATACAATTCTTGATACCTCCCCAGTTAGAGAACTCTGCTAATTTTTGGAAACAACGTGTGCTGTTAATTTCAACCTTCTACATTCTTCCAGTCGTGAGGGGCGAGCCTGCTAGCTGTAGGTGATAGTCCTCTGCTGATGCACTGTAGCGCCTGGAATTCCTTTCCCTCACTGTTACTGAGAGTAAAAGGGATGAGAGGGATTCTTTTCGCGCCTCTACCACCTGTGAGCCATCCAATATGGTACCGTCAGATGGCTGCCTGCGCTGTTTCCTCACGGGAAAGAGTCTCGGCGGTTCTGCTGTAGCCAAGAGCAGCTGGTGTGGCTATGTGGTGTCATGACGTCAGCTGGTTATTCATCCCATGGCCGGCAACAGATTTGCTTCTGGCTCTCCGTATTTCTCTGCACAACCCTTAGCGTATATTTTAGTGCTACGTTCTTGCAATAAATGTTTACACAAACGAATACATAGAAAATCGCAACAAAAATATGACCTGTTTGTAGTTTAAGTTTTACAACATGATTAACGCAAAAAATTGAAAAGCTTCTTATCGATTTCTTTTATTTAAATAATGTTACTAGTAAGGCGGTTTTTAAAAGAATGCAGTACCTTGCAGATCTCGTTCATATTAATATACATCGATAATTAATCACTGATGTAAAATACAAAAACTAATCATTTTCTAGTGTTGAAGGCATGTTGCCATAATGCATGTCAGTGTTTCGCTTCTTTCCCAACACCACTCATGGACCCGAATAGACTAAGCCAGCACACACTACACATTCACATTTGAAGCATTCTCACAACCTTCAACACGTACTTCTAATTTATCCTACCCAATACCAAGTGCAGCTAATTTTAATCCTTTCTGCTTTATTGTCTCTGGATCTTGATACTTCTCCTTATGCTAACTTATTAGATAGTAATGTTGATGCGGGTATCTGGACAGAATCTGTGTCGAATGCCACTCACTACAATCTGTACGCTCCTTACTGGGGTATCAGGATAGATTAGACTGACGGAAACTGACCTACTACTCGAAAAAATCAATGTACAGATATCATCAAATAACAGCCGCTGTAAAGACATAAAATACCGGTTTGTATAATTGTAGTGCATAAGAATTTGTGATTATCTTACGTTTTTATCTGGTCCTATTCATCTAAAAACCTACTATCGTGACTTGCACTCCATGTGCTCACTCCACGTAATACAAAACTAGGCCGATGGCGCTGTTCTGGCGCTGGTGACCCACAATCGAAATACAGGAACGCAAACATAATCGCACTATAGGCGATAATCCATAAGTGACAACCACAGTCAGAAAAGTCCCACCAGCAAAAAATTATCGCCTGATAGTCCATTATCGATAAGTATAACCACACTCGAAAACCCCCAACAGCAACACATCGCTCCATTGGGGACAACCCTAATCGAATCACAGCGAGAAGAAAGAAAACCATACTTGAACGTCAACACCCCTTTGGCGTGGACAACCTACGTCCATCTCGCAAGATGCTCCCATCTGTAGCGGTGGTATGGTCAAAATCACGCCAAGACCCACTGTCGGATTGCAAATCAACTTCTTTGGCTTCACTATAGCCTCCTCGCTACGAATGGCGTAACAGTCCGTGCATTGGCCCCACTGGCAATGTACGCAGTTGCAACGGATGATACCAAACCACTACTACCCTCCAAGATGAATTCTGAGAAGAACTGTGTCTCCAAGACTTGTACATTTGTTTTTGTACCAAAAACGCTGTTATCGCGCTGTTCCAAAACATACGTTTTCTGTAGCGTGACAAGCTAATAATATAGCAATGCTAAAGTGTTAAAATAACCAGTTTTATCATAAACCCTAGATGTTTCTTCTGAGATACGTGCGCATTCGTATCCACGAACAAATTTTTTATCTGTGAAACCTGAGAGGATACCAGTACGTCTAAAATTTGCTGTGAATTATCAGTGTTCAAATGCTGTACAGATAACTGCAAACGTCTAACTCGTTGATCAGATGTTGCAGCAGAAGATCTTAACCGCTAATTATAATAATAAATCATTCAAAAAGTGTTAGTGCAAACCAATGAAGAACAATACACTAAATGACTAAATAAATGGATTGGAAACAAATGATCCTCAACACTGACTTAATAATATAACCATAAAACTTTACGGGAGTGCGGTACCCCCATGCTTCGTAATCAGTCGCTAAAATAATGTCCCGCTTAATCGTTTCGAGGGTGTCCTGTGACCAGTAGGTCCTCGGTAAAGACACTCTGAACACGCTGTAGATGCGGCAGTTCGCTGAAACGCTACGCATTTGATCTGAAATTGAATCTTCCAAGTATACACAGACGAATTCCAGACTGCAAACTAGTGGCCATGACTCGAGTGTTACCCTATCATACTGAGAAATTAATGACTTGGAATGTAATCAGTTGTGTTTATATTCGCAAACTTGAAAATACTGTATGGTGAAAAAAATAGTTTACTTCAAAATATTCATAATTTTCCGCTTGAGGATTTCTAACTTGTGACGCACGTGCGCCCTAGCTTTCACGGCTGACCGATAATACACTGCTATTGTACCCTCGTCTCGTCTCATCAGAGTCATGCAGTAATGTTTCCGTACGTCAGAGTCGCACTGAACTGTGGTCCAGGTCGGTACTTTTTGCACTGCTTGCCACTGTGCTCGCACCTCTGAGTGCCGTTCCCCGTTATGCGGGCGTTCCTGCCGTTTGTCTGCCAGTGCCCAGTATGTGGGCCCCGGTTCGGTTGCAGAATTTTATCTTTGACATCACTGCTGACCAACGAACTCATGGCGATGTGCTGCTGCTTCTGGCTGAAGTTCTACACGGCGAACCGTTCGCACATTTGTCTCACCTCATCAGCCAGTTCATTGTGCTGCGTAGTGAGACGTTTTTGCTCGTCATTGATTTCTAGCCATTCTTCATGTGTCTTTTCAGATACTCTCTGTCCCTCTTTTTTAAGAGCAGAAATTGGCTTCTTGGTTGCTTTCACTTCGACATTCACCAGCGCTGCCTCATCTCGGGCAATTCGGACCTTTTTACCCGCATTTCGTCCTGCTAATTTTGAATGTTCTAGCCTCACATTTCGACTCTTCTTGCGTCTCATCTGACGTTTTCCTAATGTCTTCAACCTCTGCTATTGCACCATTAATTTCATTCCTCACTGATATACACTCTTTGACATAAAACTCAACCGCGCCGATCGCGACATGGGACAAATAACCTGGCCAACTCGCTAATTCTTAAGTCCGGTTATCTGCACAATCTGGCAACACTGTAGACTGCGGGACTTCCTGGAGGAAAACTTGTCCCATGATAGAGATATCATAGGCTGATTACGCCTATAGTCTAGCGGCAGCGTGCTTTGTTTCTCTTCACAATGTCACTGGATCGAGAGCAGCTGGCATAAAATATATTTATAGCCTCTTCTGTCTGAATGCTGCAGACGTGAATGTAATGGTAGCGCTGATTCAATCTATTTCGCTGTCTGACACACCGATATCAAAATTTTATCCAGTAACCATTTTGCGGCAAATTTCCCGCAGACTGTCCTCTGGACGCCGTATGCGGCAAAGCACCGGGATCCATTTCCCTGCTTAGCCATTTTGCACTTCCTGTCGATCTCATTTTTGATACGTTTGTATTCCTTTTTGCCTGCTTCATTTACTGATTTTTTACATTTTCTCCTTTCATCAATTAAATTCAATATTTCTTCTGTTACCCAAGGATTTCTACTAGCCCTCGTCTTTTTACCTACTTGACCCTCTGCTGCCTTCACTACTTCATCCCTCAAAGCTACCCATTCTTCTTCTACTGTATTTCTTTCTCCCATTCCTGTCAATTGCTCCCTTATGCTCTCCCTGAAATTCCATGTATACAGCCTCCTTTGATGATTCTTGAACCAATTCTTAGCTATGATTAAGTTGTGCTCTGTGCAAAATTCTACCAGGCGGCTTCCTCTTTAATTTCTAAGCCCCAGTCCATATTCACCTACTACGTTTCCTTCTCTCCCTTTTCCTACTACCGAATTCCAGTCACCCACGACTATTAAAATTTCGTCACCCTTCACTATCTGAATAATTTCTTTTATTTCATCACACATTTCTTCAATTTCTTCGTCATCTGCAGAGCTAGTTGGCATATAAACTTGTACTACTGTGGTAGGCGTGAGCTTCGTGTATATCTTGGCCACAATAATGCGTTCACTATGCTGTTTGTAGTAGCTTACCCGCATTCCTATTTTCCTATTCATTATTAAACCTACTCCTGCATTACCGCTATTTGATTTTGTGTTTATAACCCTGTAGTCACCTGACTCAGAAGTCTTGTTTCTCCTGCCACCGAACTTCACTAATTCCCACTATATCTAACTTTAACCTATGCATTCCCTTTTTTAAATTTTCTAACCTACCTGCCCGATTAAGGGATCTGACATTCCACGCTCCGATCCGTAGAACGCCAGTTTGCTTTCTCTTGATAACGACATACTCTTGTGTAGCCCCCGCCCGGAGATCCGAATGGAGGACTATTTTACCTCCGGAATATTTTACCCAAGAGGTAAATCATTTAATCATACAGTAAAGCTGCATGCCCTCGGGAAAAATTACGGCCGTAGTTTCTCCTTGCTTTCACCCGTTCGCAGTACCAGCACAGCAAGGCCGTTTTGGTTATTGTTACAAGGCCAGATCAGTCAATCATCCAGACTGTTGCCCCTGCAACTATTGAAAAGGCTGCTGCCCCTCTTCAGGAACCACACGTTTGTCTGGCCTCTCAACAGATACCCCTCCGTTGTGGTTGCACCTACGGTACGTTTATCTGTATCGCTGAGGCACGCAAGCCTATCCACCAACGGCAAGGTCCATGGTTCATGGGGGGAGGGCCATAGCTAATACATTAATAATAACCTCTTTTATTGCTTCAGTGACTGTTACCGTCTTGTTTGATACCGAGATGATGCAAACAACACAAATTATGGTCCCTGACAGATAATTCTAGACTCTTCAGGGAACCGAGCGAGGTGGCGCAGTGGTTAGACACTGGACTCGCATTCGGGAGGACGACGGTTCAATCCCGCGTCCGGCCATCCTGATTTAGGTTTTCCGTGATTTCCCTAAAATCGCTCCAGGCAAATGTCAGGATGATTCCTTTCAAAGGACACGGCCGACTTCCTTCCCCGTCCTTCCCTAATCCGATGAGACCGATGACCTCGCTGTCTGGTCTCCTTCCCCAAAAACAACCAACCTCTTCAGGGACTTAGTCTTGTTTTGATGTTGTTGTAAATTGGCATTGGCGAAGAATACTACTGTCGCAAATCCTGAGAGGTTTTCGAAACACATACGATACGGAGGGCTAAGAATAGTCTCTCAGTTTTGACCTTTAGAATAGCAGATGCCGCGCGGTCTTGGGAGACGCGTCACAGATTTCACGGCCGCTTCTGCCGGAAGTTCGAGTCCTCCCCCGGGCAGGGATGTGTGTGTTGTCCTTCGAAAAAGTTGGTTTAAGTTAGTGTAAGTAGTTTTTACGTCTAGGGACTGATGACCCTAGCAGTTTGGTACCTTAGGCATTAGAACTTAAAAAGAGCACTAGCGGAAGGAATTGATAAGATCAAGCTTCTGCAGAAAAACTGGAACTATGGAAAAAAAACAGCTATAGTTATTTAAATTGAGCACTTTACTGCAACAGTGCCTTGTTCGCACAGTAGTAAATACTGCCCTTACTATAATCGTAGCTGACGTATACAGCTCTCAACGTGAAACATGGAGAGTACGACCACCTTTTGCATGAAGCGACCATTTTGAACTGAAATACGTTTCCTAACTCAAAACCACTCCTTCTGTGATAATTTTTGACAATATTTGATCGAGATGACAAGAAAATATGAAATGGATGTACCAGATACAATGTAGCCCCAAAACCGCAAATCATTTTCGTACCAACACAGTTGCCAAGAAAGGCATACGACGTTGTGAGTCCTTGACTACGTCAGTGGCAAAAAGATTCCGTTTCCTTAGCAGGAATTCTTAGCGAACGGATGCGGATAGAATGCAGTCAGAATGACAGATATGGCGGTATGCCTACATATCTAAAAAGAGCAGAAAACCTAATTGTTAACCCTTTGAGTAATATTCCCACGTCTGTGACTCGTATCATGGTTAAAGCCCATGTATTAGCAGTGTTCGTCCTTACCTACATTATCAAATAACAGCAGAAACGGAGAAAAATACTTCCGGAGCATACGCATTGATATTTGAATTCATTTTTGGATGTAACAGGTTTTCTTTTTCAATAAAGCTATTGTTTCTATTTTCAGACAACATTTCATATCCTTCTTACTTCTGCCGCAGCAGTTATTTTGCTGCCGACATCGGAAACCACGCCTAAGACTACCATCGTCTCATTTCCTGACCTAATATCCTCTGCATAGCCTTACTAAATTTTACTGCTGCTCATTACCCTTTTATTAAAGGCTACACACCAAGGAAAGAGAAATAACATCTATATGTAATGTTTACCGTGATGAAATCAGAAAATTTTGCTTGTAAAAGCGCTCAGAACCTCTGAACGAGCCTTTCAATTTGCAACACACACCCGACCGAATGAAAGAAAATAATATTAAGAGGAGCAAATTGACCATAGCGAGCGTGGGGGGGGGTTTGATGTAGTGCCTTGAAGTAGGACCAGTTTCCGTCAAATTTAGTTCCTGATAGACCAAAATATGATATTGAAACAAAAGCGTCAATGTACTCATGTGGGAACTACTTCCAACGTGTAATTGAAAGAATACCTGGTCACGTTAGGTAGCGTTTCGCTTGCGGCCATCATTAATTTTTATTTCAGCCCATTCCTTGATAACGCACTGAAATTTTTGCGAACTTTTCTCATTGTTTCCGGCCTCAGAGATATCTTAAAGCGTTATATCGAGTGTTAGTCACACCATAAGTTAGACACCCATAAAGCTCTGACTTACTTTAGAGCATCAAATCATTTGAGCAGCGATTCGAAAATACAGAAGACCACTTCTGAAGAAGGGCCTGCTGTCAGCAGGTCCTGGAATACAACACTGTGGGCAGTAACAATACCCATGTTTTACCTCACAAGATGCAGAAGTGATTTATATACTTTTCGAAAAACTCATTACATGAATGCTATCGAGTCTGGTAGTGTATGGGAAGGGTGTATTTGTGATGATAAAAAGTCGGGTAACGCAGATATCACTAGTTCCGTTGGATTTGAGAATGGGAATCGTTTTTGAGTATTCGAGTGATGTGATCATGGTCAAGACCGAGTGCTATATCTACATCACAGTGGCTGCCGCAGCGTTCCTGTTTCGTCAACACGAACACCACGTGTCTGGGCACACTGCTCACCATGTCACATGCTGCGAGTAGCAGTGTCCAGAGGGCGCAGTGTTTTTTCAACACGTTACTCAAGTAGTAAGTCAAATGGATTACATGTATGGGACAGAAACCATAAATTACCTTTCATTGCTTATTTGTGGTCTGACCTAAATGAACAACAGCATCGTTTAATATCTTCCCTAATGATTCTCGTTTCTTTGTTAACAATGATTCTTGACAAAGCATTTTAATGAAGTTTATTTTTTTGTGTGTCAGATAACTGAAAAAAGATATTATTTTATTTTGGCAGTCTTTCTTTCTCCACTGAGCTGTAAATGGTTCTCTTTATAAAACGCGTGGTAACGTCACAAGGGCAGTGGAATCGAGAGAGTAGGGTGCGTGTGGTTGCACTGATTGAGCGTGGCAACTACTCGGCATCAGAAGCTGGAGAGAAGTGTGGAGTACCGGCAACAACAGCTAGTCGCTGGTGGAAAGAGTACCACGAAAGGGGCTATATAGGGCGGAAAAGAGGAAGTGGCCGGCCCCGTGTGTCTACTGCAGCAGATGATCAACGTGTTTTGGAGAATATACGTGCTAATCCATTCCTCAGTTGGCGTGGCCTGAAAGAGATATCTCAGTTTCCCAGCAGCGGAAAGACTGTTACGAGGAGAATGAAAGACGCCGGATTATACTGTCGCAGAGCTGCTATAAAGCAGCCATTGACCGACTATCAGAGGATTCGCCGCATGGCTTTTGCAGAAGAATATATCGACTTTTTTTGACAGGACTAACCTTTTCGGATAAAAAAGATTTTTTTCCTGTAGCGACGCCTCTGTTCAGGACACACATTAAATTTCTCCATAAATTTATTAGGTTATGCTGTTAGTGACTTTAGATTTGTAGTAGGCACAAAATAATAAATATAAACAGTTTCCTTTATCATGATTTTAGTAGTTCATCCCTCGTCTGATAAGTAAATATGACCCCTTAATTTGTGAATATTTGCATTAACACGCAAATCGACTGCTTCTTCCGCCTGTTTGCGATTCCAACGCATCTCGCGCCACAACTCCACTCTGATTTTCTTTTAAAACATTCACACGCTTATGCGTAAGCCCCCGAAACAAAACCTACCCGAAAATATCGTACACATCACCATAATCAAATTTCTTGCACAAAGCCTCGCACAACGCTGTTAGCAATGCCACAACATCAGGCAACAACTGACACAGAAGTCACTGTCAAGACACTATGAGAAAAAAAGACAGAAACAAATAAAATGACTACAACATACTACAGATTGCTGAGATGCAACGCATAGCGCCAATCCGGGTCTAAATGATCTCAGTGCGCAATAGCTCAGTTCGAGAAAAGAAAAAAATTAGAAACATGTGCCTGTTCCGCAACAAAACGCGCTAACTGCCTTAATTCAAGATCCTGTCCAAGGGACGCCAACTGAAAGCCGTCGCTCGCTTTTATCATAAATGTATGTGCGAGTGAAGCTACTCATGTACTACCACACTAAAATAAAAATAGTGAATAGTAGAGGGAGTATAAATGGGAACAGTAGCGAATTTAAGTTTAGAATATAATGACAAATTTTATTAAGCCTCTAGTAATGACAACCAGCTGATACAAACGCGACAACCACGAATCAGATAAGCAGTGGTGTTTCAGAGGTAAAGCGTATATTTGGGTGGAAGCTATACAAGTTCTCCAACGAATGTATCCCTTTTACAATGCAATAAGACTTCGTTTACATGAATCCACTCTGAGACCCAACTCTACTCAAATGGATTCAGCTACGATCAGCTATATCAAAAACTGTGTTCACCTTAGATCGGCGAGCTGTGAATATGTTTTAACAACCCAAAGTCAGTGCAGTAGGACTTAAATCTTTCACTTTGATTCAGGCAGTAGCACGAAATGGCGCGCAGTAGGCGAGGAGTGGTCGCTGTCGCAGCTGTAATGTTCTGACGCGTCCACAAAAACTTCCTTATCAGAGCCTTGAAATCCTAGCAAATTTCAGTGTGAAGTGCACCTGTCGCTCGTCTGGACAATTTGACTCACAGGCACAATTATGAATGCTGGAACTGTCAAAGAACTGACAGACAACTCAGGGTGAAATAGCTCACATTCATGACACATGATATATCTGAGATGATTTGTAGTTCTACAGTTGGTGCAGTTGGAAGATGCCACATGCTGTTAGTCCACCACAAAATACAGACCCAAATGTCACCTAATAGGGAAACACCTGAAATTCTCCATGAGAGGAGAACCAGAAGATGAAGCTCTGATGGAATCACAACCACATTTTACCGGGCCTCAGTACAGCAACTGCATTAACAAAACGAGACCGCCCCCATATTGCACAAACCAATCGACTATCCTCTACTCATTGAATCACCGTCTTGGCTGTGCTCCTGGCCCGGTAGACAATCCAGACACATCATTAGGTTTCCCACACTGGAGGAGCAAGTCGCTGCTCTGTATGTCCTGAAATACGCCAATCAGCGACTCCAGATCTCTTTTGTTTGAAAAAAGATTTTAGATTACGGAGATGTCGTTCTCACGCTAAGCATGGCCATGTTTTGGTAAAAAAAATCTAGAAGGCACACAGTACCTTATTTACAGTGTGATCTAATCATTCCATGCGAACCATTCCCAGTTTCTGAAAGAAGGCGAAAACGCTTCCATAACAGTTGTGTCCACGAAATATATGCTTTTGCCGCTCACTGAAGGAACCTGGAGACTTCCTCGCATCCGGGGGAGGAGGATTACAGTCCACGTATCTCCACTTGACACGTACACCTGTCACTCTTTCTGTATCATCCCAACTTCTAATATGAGAATGCACAGTGTTTTATGACCTTCCCATCGTTTGCAAAACAGCTCACTTTACAGCAATCTCTCTTAAATGGCGTTCTCCTTCGACTTTCAGCCATTTGGGCATCTTCTGCCTGGCTAAGGCAAAATGTCTGGCCTACTAGCGCTCTTGTATCTGACCTTAAGCATAAGTAGGCTCTGTGCAGGTAGGATCATAAGCACTGTCTCCCAGAATCACTTGCATGGTCAGGTCACTGTACTCAGCATCATTTATTGCCCCCAGTTCATCTCTTTCCATTTCTTGGTCGTCTCCACTACTGCCCCCCCCCCCCCCCCCGCCCTGTACAACCTCTGTACATGTTACACATTCTGACCAAAATTTCTTCACATAGAAATAGTCATTAACCACACATAGCAACCGCGGAACAACGAGATCATGCCAAAAAATATGAATGTTTATCCGACTGACAATGTTGTTAACGTGGGAGAGTGGCATGCCACATCTCAAGTTTGCAGAAATGCATATAGATGAAACGCTGGACACTTCCTTCCAAGTCAAAACTGAATATTAATCACTGTCTTTGTATACAAGACGTTCCCATAGGAGGATTTATGTGTTTTCACAAAGTTTCTAGTGACAAAACTGTTCAGGGGTTACCAGAAATTTTGCTCACTGCCCTTCATGTTTGGAGAGCTACTGATAAAATAATGAACCGAAATAAGCTTCTAGCACCACAAAGTAACATCTTAGTAGAATGTCCTCAGATAGCAGCGTTTTGGATGACAATACATACAATGTGCTTGTAGCATTCCAGTCATGTTCAGGATGTGCTCAAAGAGAACACAACTCTTAGAAAATAAAGGTTCAGATCGCTTTTGGTATGCACTACACATTAAAATTTCAATTCAAGAACTGGTCAAGTCACTTATCTTAAATACCGTGAGTTGCTAGACATTTTTAAAAATATCACCACAGATGATGAAGATTCGTATGCAGAGTCGTTTAATACTGCCTCTGGCTTGCTTAGCACTCTTAATAAATCTCAGATTCTTTTTCTGCTTTCCCTTTACAAAGAAATGATTGTATTTGTTGACCATCTATATTCACCTCTTCAACACAAAACTGCATGTGAAGTTAATAAGTGCAATGATGAAATGAAGAAGACCGTCAGTTTATTAAAGCATATGGGATCAGAAAAATTTCATGTATTTCAAGCCGTAACAAGAAATCTCACAGCGAAATAAGTATCTGTGAACGTGACTTCCAGTCCAAGATTTTAGATAATATGATAGTCCAAATGTAAATGCGTTTGGAATGTTCAGTCTGTAGAGTTGCATGATAAAAATTGGGTGGGAAATTACAAATAAAGTTTCCCAACGATGAAAACGAAAGGCATTCTCACAAATTACTCCTTCTTCAACAAAGAAGGGCTGGAAAATGCGTTGGAAATATTTATATCGACAAACATAAATATGTACCGCATTTTTCTTAAAGTCATTACGGACAATGATCATCAAAATGCTTATAACGAAGTAACAAAGTCATTATTACTGCAGCTTCTTCTGGAAGAAGTATGAGCACCCTTAAAGAATTATGAATTACGTGCGAGGTTTAATAACAAATGATAAGTTATGTTATCTCCGCGCAGTTACCACAGAAAAATTATCAGGTGAAACAACTTATGAGTGGTTGGAAATATAAAGATAACGTGAATGATAACTTTCTACCAAGAGAAACAGACGTATGGATCTCATGTACAAAAGATAGAAGGTAAGCTCTACACAGTTACCAGATTAGTTTAGCCAGATAGAAATACAGAGATAAATATTTCTATGGAGTTCAGTTCTTTATGACACTTATTTGAAATAGTTTCCGCATGGAAATAGCAGTTCCGGAGAGGAAATGTAGACCACGTGACGTGGATTATCTAAACCAGAGACATATATCAGCGCCTACAAACTAGCAACTACGAATGTGTCTGTTGATAGATTCTTCTATAATGAGACCATCAAGCCTTCCAGAATAACTGAGGACTTGATAAAAGCACATGTTGAGAAGGTAAACATGAATTTAAGTTTCCTTAAGTCCCTCCAAAATAAATCTAAGAAGCTACGCACTATCTTACACACATATCGTAGTGATTCACAACAAAATGCAGTAAACATTTCATTGTTGATTACCAAGTATGGACAGCCACATACGGTAGGTGAGGGACTGATCTTACCAGCTGTTACTGAAGTTCTACGAACTGTTTTACCTAAGTCACCACACGAAGGCCAAATTTAAAGCAGGAGCAACACAAGCCCCTGCATGTGGAATTTGTAAACGGTAGGTATCACAATTAATAGCGAAGACTAACATAGGTGAAAGTGCACGAGGAAAACGGGGAGAGGGGCTGCAAGTAATAATTCGTTTGAGTGGAAAAATATCCTTGAAATGGAACTGACGACACAGCATAATTAAGACTATTACACTCAAAATCACTTCTATCTAACGGCGAAAAGATGTACCTTCTGATGACGAGGAATAAACGTCACGCTGTGTACTAAGGATGACTAATACAGCATTACAGCTTGACGAATCAGCTTTACCAGGGAACGAATCTTTACATTTTGGTTAAGTGTGACGTATAAATAACGAAAACTTCGTTCAAGGGCTTTTATTTGTAAGGCTACTAGATATAAACACTACAGGAGAATGAGTACATGGTGTTATTGAAGAGTTCATCAGAGAAAAGGAAATAGGAATTAGAAATACATTTTCTTGGGTGGCCGAAGCACCTCCGTCAGTGGTAGGTTCCTACATTTGGCTTTTTACTTTCTTGAAGAAAACTATTTCGGATGTGTTTACAATTCATTGTGCTACTCATCGCCAATATTTACTGTCGGAAAACCTAGGTGACTGCTTACACAACTCACTTCAGACCGTCATCACTGAAGTGAAATCCCAAGCTCTCAATGATAGACTCTTTCGGATATTCTTAGGTGGGAATGATGAAAACTTTATGCGTCTGCTGCTTCTTAGCGGAAGTTCGATGACTGTCGAATGGAAACTGTGTTAGAGTGTTTATGATCTCTTTGACACTGTTGTGTACTTTTATGAAAGAAACAATTCTTTGCTCAATGAAGAACTCAAAAAGCGATCAGATATGTTGGTACACATCTGTAGGATCTATATCCAAATTTTATTTAATTAATGCCCATTTACAAGGTAACTACACTCCTGGAAATGGAAAAAAGGACACATTGACACCGGTGTGTCAGACCCACCATACTTGCTCCGGACACGGCGAGACGGCTGTACAAGCAATGATCACACGCACGGCACAGCGGACACACCAGGAACCGCGGTGTTGGCCGTCGAATGGCGCTAGCTGCGCAGCATTTGTGCACCGCCGCCGTCAGTGTCAGCCAGTTTGCCGTGGCATACGGAGCTCCATCGCAGTCTTTAACACTGGTAGCATGCCGCAACAGCGTGGACGTGAACCGTATGTGCAGTTGACGGACTTTGAGCGAGAGCGTATAGTGGGCATGCGGGAGGCCGGGTGGATGTACCGCCGAATTGCTCAACACGTGGGGCGTGAGGTCTCCACAGTACATCGATGTTGTCGCCAGTGGTCGGCGGAAGGTGCACGTGCCCGTCGACCTGGGACCGGACCGCAGCGACGCACGGATGCACGCCAAGACCGTAGGATCCTACGCAGTGCCGTAGGGGACCGCACCGCCACTTCCCAGCAAATTAGGGACACTGTTGCACCTGGGGTATCGGCGAGGACCATTCGCAACCGTCTCCATGAAGCTGGGCTACGGTCCCGCACACCGTTAGGCCCCAACATCGTGCAGCCCGCCTCCAGTGGTGTCGCGACAGGCGTGAATGGAGGGACGAATGGAGACGTGTCGTCTTCAGCGATGAGAGTCGCTTCTGCCTTGGTGCCAATGATGGTCGTATGCGTGTTTGGCGCCGTGCAGGTGAGCGCCACAATCAGGACTGCATACGACCGAGGCACACAGGGCCAACACGCGGCATCATGGTGTGGGGAGCGATCTCCTACACTGGCCGTACACCACTGGTGATCGTCGAGGGGACACTGAATAGTGCACGGTACATCCAAACCGTCATCAAACCCATCGTTCTACCATTCCTAGACCGGCAAGGGAACTTGCTGTTCCAACAGGACAATGCACGTCCGCATGTATCCCGTGCCACCCAACGTGCTCTAGAAGGTGTAAGTCAACTACCCTGGCCAGCAAGATCTCCGGATCTGTCCCCCATTGAGCATGTTTGGGACTGGATGAAGCGTCGTCTCACGCGGTCTGCACGTCCAGCACGAACGCTGGTCCAACTGAGGCGCCAGGTGGAAATGGCATGGCAAGCCGTTCCACAGGACTACATCCAGCATCTCTACGATCGTCTCCATGGGAGAATAGCAGCCTGCATTGCTGCAAAAGGTGGATATACACTGTACTAGTGCCGACATTGTGCATGCTCTGTTGCCTGTGTCTATGTGCCTGTGGTTCTGTCAGTGTGATCATGAGATGTATCTGACCCCAGGAATGTGTCAATAAAGTTTCCCCTTCCTGGGACAATGAATTCACGGTGTTCTTATTTCAATTTCCAGGAGTGTAATTCAATCTTACCGAAGCCCAATTTGTGATCTCAACGCTTGCTTCGAAGTCAGTTTTGTGCTAGAGAAACTTAGTAGTCGAGACTCTTACCGATTTCCAAGCCTCTTGGGTTACATGAAAAGAGTAGAATTTATACTGATGATCTGCAAGTTTTCTATGATCATTTGAGTGTGTTACATGGAGATATAACAGAAGTGAGTCTCTGCTTTAGACGCAAATTCCAGACTGAGTGATAAATCAGTTTTCAGATATTGGGAAAGTAGAAGTTTTGGAGGAAAAACTAATATAAGTAAAAATGATTGTTTTTTTGAAACAAAAATTTGAGAAGGCTTATCAGGAGTTTTGGTTGCAGAAAGAGAGCCCTCGTCGGTGCCCTACACTATGGAGACATTAAGTACTTTCTCGTTACATTTCGCAGGAACTCATTTTAGTGTAGTGAGTAACGTGAATCCCTTCTTCGGATTTAGTTTTTAAAGATTAATGTAGAGTGCCAACAGCCTTGCCGCAGTGGTAACACCGGTTCGCCTTAGATCACTGAAGTTACACAACGTCGGGTTTGGGTAGTACTTGAGTGGGTCACCATACGGGTCTGCCAAGAACGGTTGGCTAGCGGTGGCCCACGCAGCCGTTGTGAGGCAAACCGACGAGCTACTTCATCGAAAATTAGCGGCTCTGGTCTCGTAAACTGACTAGGGTCCAGAGAATAGTGTGCTGACCACATGCATCTCTAGATCCGCGTCCAGAAACGGCTAGAGGCTGAGGATGACATGGCACTTGATCTGTACTGTTGGATCTTACAAGTCCTGTTCGGGCGGAGTTAATTTTTTTAACATAGGGTCGTTATCAGGAGAAAGAAAACTGGCGTTCTACGGATCGGAGCGTGGAATGTCAGATCACTTAATCGGGCAGGTAGGTTAGAAAATTTAAAAAGGGAGATGGATAGGTTAAAGTTAGATATAGTGGGAATTAGTGAAGTTCGGTGGCAGGAGGAACAAGACTTTTGGTCAGGTAATTACAGGGTTATAAATACAAAATCAAATAGGGGTAATGCAGGAGTAGGTTTAATAATGAATAAAAAAATAGGAGTGCGGGTTAGCTACTACAAAGAGCATAGTGAACGCATTATTGTGGCCAAGATAGACACAAAGCCCATGCCTACTACAGTAGTACAAGTTTATATGCCAACTAGCTCTGCAGATGATGAAGAAATAGATGAAAAGTATGACGAGATAAAAGAAATTATTCAGGTAGTGAAGGGAGACGAAAATTTAATAGTCATGGGTGACTGGAATTCGTCGGTAGGAAAAGGGAGAGAAGGAAACATAGAAGGTGAATATGGATTGGGAGGAAGGAATGAAAGAGGAAGCCGCCTTGTAGAATTTTGCACAGAGCATAACTTAATCATAGCTAACACTTGGTTCAAGAATCATAAAAGAAGGTTGTATACATGGAAGAATCCTGGAGATACTAAAAGGTATCAGATAGATTATATAATGGTAAGACAGAGATTTAGGAACCAGGTTTTAAATTGTAAGACATTTCCTGGGGCAGATGTATATTCTGACCACAATCTGTTGGTTATGAACTGCAGATTGAAACTGAAGAAACTGCAAAAAGGTGGGCATTTAAGGAGATGGGACTAGGATAAACTGAAAGAACCAGAGGTTGTAGACTGTTTCAGGGAGAGCATTAGGGAACAATTGACAGGAATGGGGGAAAGAAATACAGTAGAAGAAGAATGGGTAGCTCTGAGGGATGAAGTGGTGAAGGCAGCAGACGATCAAGTAGGTAAAAAGACGCGGGCTAATAGAAATCCTTGGGTAACAGAAGAAATATTGAATTTAATTGATGAAAGGAGAAAATATAAAAATGCAGTAAATGAAGCAGGCAAATAGGAATACAAACGTCTCAAAAATGAAATCAACAGGAAGTGCAAAATGGCTATGCAGGTATGGCTAGAGGACAAATGTAAGGATGTAGAGGCTTGTCTCACTAGGGGTAAGATAGATACTGCCTACAAGAAAATTAAAGAGAACTTTGGAGAGAAAAGAACCACTTGTATGAATATCAAGAGCTCAGATGGCAACCCAGTTCTAAGCAAAGAAGGGAAAGCAGAAAGGTGGAAGGAGTATATAGAGGATTTATACAAGTGCGATGTACTTGAGGACAATATTATGGAAATGGAAGAGGATGTAGATGAAGACGAAATGGGAGATAAGATACAGCGTGAAGAGTTTGACAGAGCACTGAAAGACCTGAGTCAAAACAAGGCCCCGGGAAAGACAACATTCCAATAGAACTACTGATGGCCTCGGGAGAGCCAGTCCTGACCAAACTGTACCATCTGGTGAGCACGAAGTACGAGACAGGCGAAATACCCTCAGACTTTAAGAAGAATATAATAATTCCAATGCCAAAGAAAGCAGGTGTTGACAGATGTGAAAGTTACCGAACTATCAGTTTAATAAGTCACAGCTGCAAAATACTAACGCGAATTCTTTACAGACGAATGGAAAAACTGGTAGAAGCTGACCTCGGGGAAGATCAGTTTGGATTCCGTAGAAATGTTGGAACACGTGAGGCAATACTGACCTTACGACTTATCTTGGAAGAAAGATTAAGAAAAGGCAAACCTACGTTTCTAGCATTTGTAGACTTGGAGAAAGCTTTTGAAAATGTTGACTGGAATACTCTCTTTCAAATTCTGAAGGTGGCAGGGGTAAAATACAGGGAGCGAAAGGCTATTTACAATTTGTACAGAAACCAGATGGCAGTTATAAAAGTCGAGGGGCATGAAAGGGAAGCAGTGGTTGTGAAAGGAGTGAGACAGGGTTGTAGCCTCTCCCCGATGTTATTCAATCTGTATATTGAGCAAGCAGTAAAGGAAACAAAAGAAAAATTCGGAGTAGGTATTAAAATTCATGGAGAAGAAGTAAAAACTTTGAGGTTCGTCGATGACATTGTAATTCTGTCAGAGACAGCAAAGGACTTGGAAGAGCAGTTGAACGGAATGGACAGTGTCTTGAAAGGAGGATATAAGATGAACATCAACAAAAGCAAAACGAGGATAATGGAATGTAGTCAAATTAAGTCGGGTGATGCTGAGGGAATTAGATTAGGAAATGAGACACTTAAAGTAGTAAAGGAGTTTTGCTATTTAGGGAGTAAAATAACCGATGATGGTCGAAGTAGAGAGGATATAAAATGTAGACTGGCAATGGCAAGGAAAGCGTTTCTCAAGAAGAGAAATTTGTTAACATCGAATATAGATTTAGGTGTCAGGAAGTCGTTTCTGAAAGTATTTGTATGGAGTGTAGCCATGTATGGAAGCGAGACATGGACGATAACTAGTTTGGACAAGAAGAGAATAGAAGCTTTCGAAATGTGGTGCTGAAGAAGAATGCTGAAGATAAAGTGGGTAGATAACGTAACTAATGAGGAGGTATTGAATAGGATTGGGGAGAAGAGAAGTTTGTGGCACAACTTGACTAGAAGAAGGGTTCGGTTGGTAGGACATGTTCTGAGGCATCGAGGGATCACAAATTTAGCATTGGAGGGCAGCGTGGAGGGTAAAAATCGTAGAGGGAGACCAAGAGACCAATACACTAAGCAGATTCAGAAGGATGTAGGTTGCAGTAGGTACTGGGAGATGAAGAAGCTTGCACAGGATAGAGTAGCATGGAGAGCTGCATTAAACCAGTCTCAGGACTGAAGACCACAACAACAACAACAACAACAGGGTAATTTAGAGTGGCGCTAAGAATAAGTGTTTCAGGCTGTGTGGGCAGTAGTTGAAACGGTTTCAGATCCGCTGTTGAAGGTTATTCGAGGACTATCATGTTACGTATACGATACGATCACATTTACATGGGGATTAAGGAAATCCAACTTCCATCTCGATGACCATGTTAACTGCACGACTCCCTAGCGGTTAAGGGAAACATAGATAGTTTATTATTGCGACATAATGTAGCACACTCATCATTTTACTAGTATGAGACTAGTCCTCAACAGGCATGCAGTGTAGAACCACCCGTCGCTATGAGGTACAGAAGGAGCCGCGACAAAGCAGTATCCATGCTGAACCCATGTCGCATCACTCCAGAACAACCTGGTACAACACACTTGAAGAATGGTACAAGATTACCTCGATTACTCAGTCGCTGAACATGTTGAATCGGTAATTGTGAAATCATAGGGTGGCACGAATTCATCTTTGCTTCATGGACGGTTCCAGGGACTGTGTACTGGTGTGCGGAATGTTTTGTTAGTTGACCTGGAACATCTGTGACGTCATCGCAGGTAACTAATGCTGAAACTTTCCGACAAATGAAAAGTATACTTTTCTTCCTATTTGCACGAACGCCCACTGTTCATCGATACTGATTATTCACACTGCCAATGAGAAGGACACACTGTGTAGCGAGTGACCCTAGACTAATGCTAATGATTTAAGAAGTCTGGGATATGGTGTGTTCATGGTGGTTTTCTTGTTATCCTCACATGACCAAGTAGATTGTGTGACATACAGGATAACCATTATTGAACTAGAAAAATAAAATGAATTAGTTACAAACTACACTTTGTGCACGCTTTATTGAACATGTAAGCGTCACTACAGATATTGGTATTTAGGTTATCACATGTTCGATATGCCTGATATGATTGGCGATGATGTGTGGAGACGAATACCTAAATTCAGTGTGAGCCGATGAAGTGTCGGAACACCAATGCTGTCGCTGAACTTCTGAATGGCTGTTTTCAGCTGAGCAATATAGCCCCCAGAAAAATTAGTCGTATGTGTTCAGATATGGCGGCCAATTAAGGCCCATGCCAGTGACCTCTGGGTACCCCAGAGCCAGAATTCGGCCCCTAAATTGCTCCTCCAGGACATCAAACACTCTCCTGCTTGGATGCGTCGAGCTCCGTCTTCGTGAACCACATCTTTTCGAAATGAGGGTCACTTGGGATTGTGGGGATGAAATCACCTTCCAAAAAGTATACGTACCGTTCGGTAGTCACCGTGCCATCAAGGAATATCGCAACGATTATTCCGTGACTGGACACTGCGCACCACACAGTCACCTGTTAAAGGCGAAGAGACTTCTCGATCGGGAAATGCGGATTATAAGTCCCCAAATGCACCAGTTTTGCTTATTGACGAACCCATTCTAATGAACGTGGCTTCGTCTTCAAACCGAACCACGCCTGTGCATACTAATTCCCATGATGACCCGCGGCCAACCGTGCAGATTGAACGTCCTAATGCAATTCGTTCAGAAGTTATGATGATTTTATTTCATATAGGTCAATAAATGACACCCTGTGTATAGTCAGTACCGATTTATTTTTCCCGAGCTATAGATAAAAGTAGTGCTAAGCCACCAACTGTCTCGTCATATTGAATTGATGTAGGTATAAGAAACGTCGTTGGTGCGATTTGAGTGAATCATGACACGATATTTCCAAAGAGAGTTTAGCTAGGTGCATATTTACAAGGATATTTCGGCGGAAAAATCGGGTGAGAGGCAATTACTTGTTAATATGTTTGTAGATATCCTGAGTTTCTGATATAAAACATCCCTTGAAAGACTATGAACGCTTCTTGTTAATATCCTAACCCTTTCACTCCATAACTGCGCATCTCTCCTAGCCACGTACCGAACAGTGCCACTGAGACCGCTACATCATTATTCCTCTACGTAGTTGAGCTGATAGCTTCCTTGTTGCAGCGTCAGCGATAGGAAGAAGTGCTATCGCGAGGCGTTTCGAGTAAAGTGTTGACATTATGGCAACGTTGCTGAATCCTCAGTTTAGCGGGTACGTTAAGTCCGGTGCTCTCGTGGGGATTTTGCTGAGGAATAGTATGGCAAGCAGGGCGGACTCTCAAGCCATTGCTTCCGTCTCAAGCTGATGCTTATCTGCAACAACGGCACTGCAGTAAAGGCGAACACAGGACAGCCACTAACGGTGACAAATTAGATGCTCTGTCCGAGATAAGACTGGAGCAGGTAGGGGCCGCAAGCGCTGCGCAATCTATATGGGTATTACGACCCGTACGAACAGCACCGGGATGGGACAATATGATGTAACCTGGGCAACATTATCGTACCTCGTGTCTACCAGCTTTAAATGTTTATTCTTTCCTTTACTGTCCTTCTTCTAGTTATCGTGCCACAATCGCTAAGTACTCTTGTACTCAACACCTCTTCTGTCAAATAAGCGAAAAACATATTACTTTTTTTATTGACGCTGTACTGCGGTTAAGGAAGTAGCGCTAATTTCCCACATCAGTATGGGTTTGAGGCTTTAGGAGTTCTTACTTTACCCTTCTGTAGCTCAATATCTTTTATTTACATCAATATTCTTACATCAACCAAGCATCTCAAACAGAGAATCCCTCGAATTCGTAAGTTACAACTTTAGTCACATATGACTCCAGTTAATTTCAGAGTACTTGGGGCCAACTGAACGCTTGAACGCTTTTAACACTGAGAGCAAGTGACACATGTAGCGTCTGTAACAAAATTCTCTCTCTCTCTCTCTCTCTCTCTCTGTGTGTGTGTGTGTGTGTGTTTGTGGTTTCAACGTAAAATGGCACATTTTGCTGTGGGGTCATGTATCAGGCGATTGACAGTTACGTATGTGGTCAACAAACTCCAGTGGCGGATGCTACAAGAAAGGCGTTGTGTATCGCAGAGAGATTTGCAGTTGAAATTAAGAATACATGCTTTAAAGCAGTACTTTATTAACATGTTATTTCCTCCCACACATGTCTGTGAGGTAACGGGAGAATTGTGGCGCCCTGAAAATACTCCAAGTGCTGAGTTGGCGGCCAGCACAGGGGCCGCTCGGCAAGCCGCGCCTCGTTAGTCACCGCGTGATTTGCACAACTGTCAGACCACGTGGTTCATCGACCGCGTGGCTGGGAATTCCATGGTGATGCTGTGTCGATGAAGGAGACATGCCTGGAGTGCCACAGATGGCGGACTTGATGAAACCTTAATGGCAGACATTTCACAGCCCATACAGAAGTTAATAGTAGCCAGAGGAATCATGATAACTCAAAAAGGAACATTTACATTACCACTACTTGCACGACGATTCTGATGGTGTACTCAGATTTTCAGTAGCTTTATTATGTTTAGTATCTGACGATAAATTATACAAGTAGCACCCAGCAACGAATTTCCAAAATCTAAACAGTTCATCCGATTTTGTCGAACGTCATGTCTTTAGAAGGCTATTAGTGTAAACCTAAATTGGTGTAAATTACAGGCATTTAACTTGAATCGTACATATTGGAGGTCAAAGTGGCCTACTACTGTCGATCGCTTCAGGCCGTAAATACTCCACAGTTACACGAGAAAACGGTAGCACCATGCTTATAAATATATTTATTCATCTATGTCCTTGTTTATACCTGATATATACTATTCATGAAGAAACTGGTAAGATATTTACTGTTTTTTTAGTAAGCACAGAGACATTAGGCTACTGGCCTACCTTTTGTTTCAGTTCTTTTGATATATGTTCATTTGATTTATTTATGTATTCAATAATGCATTAGAGCGTATTTATGGTCCAACAGTTGGAATATTTATTGAATTCCAAGTTATTTAAGTGTAAATCCAGTATTTCGAATTTGTTTCATTCTGTTTGTGAGTGTACATTGACTTGAAGACAAGGCGGGAGCTCTACAGCCAATCACAGCGCTCGTGAATGGTGAGTTCTGTACAGTGCGGCGCGAGGGGCAGTACGTGACAGGACAGGGCACACAGTAATGGACAGTACGGCGCGACAGACTCACGGTCACGGAAAAGACTTGGTGAGTGGAGCAGTTTGCGCGTGGTAGCGGGAAATAGAAATATTTCGGGGTGCCGACTTGTGCTCTTGTGTGATTTCCTTGGCTTCTGCAGTGAAGACGTAGTATGCGTTTAAAAGTGAATGTCTCACGAGCTACGTTGTTATTAAACTTATATTTTATTTAATTGCAGGATCATCGACACCAATAAGTGTTTTACAGTAATAATGGGCATTCTTAAAGGTACTTCTGCTATCATACCCATCATTTAAAGTCGTTAAAATAGTACCTTCAGAATTTATTTAATTGCTATCTTTCATTTATAAATTTCTATATAACATTCAAAATTCGCAATTGCCGAGGGTTAGAAACCTTCCACCACTCGATTCATGTGTATATTCATATTGTACACTGTAGACTCAGCAGTATTTGGCTTGTAATGCGGCAACTACGTATGCCAGCCACTAGACAATGAAACCAGCCAAAACGTTTAATATTTCACCCTGAGTCAGAGGGTACATAGTTGAGGGCCACACTATTTCATTACTTTATTTGAAAGCCACCACGTCTCACGAAATGATCACAACATGGAAATAAGAGACATTAGGCTTCATATACATGAGAGTTGCCCAGAAAGTAATGCACCGCATTTTTTTCTCGCCTCAAAAGAATGCTACGAATGCTAAACGCTACGTCTGTATTATTTGAAGCCTCCTGAGTGAGCGCACCAAGTTTCCATCACTTCTGACAGATAGTGTAGCTGCAGGACAGTTTCAAAATGGCGTCTGTAGGTGACGTATGTTGCAAGCAACGTGCCATCACTGAATTTCTCGCTGCAGAGAAAGAAACTGTGAGGAATATTCACAAACACTTGTGCAAAGTCTATCGAGCGTCTGCTGTCGACAGAAGTACAGCTAGTCGCTGGGCACAGACAGTGAGGTCATCAGAAGGCGGTTCGGCGTAGCTCCACGATTTGCAGCGGTCGGGGAGACCATCCATGCCTGTCACACCTGAGACGTTGCAGCGAGCTGATGTTGTCATTTGCGACGACAGATGCCTTACGACTCGGCAGTTAGCGCTGCTTCTGTCAATCAGCAGAGGAAGTATGAATGCAATTATCCTCACTCTTGGATATTGAAAAGTGCGTGCTAGATGGGTCCTTCAGTGTCTAACGGTGGCTCACAAACGGCATAGAAAAAACATTTGTCTTGATTTGTTGCAACGTTTTGCAGCTGGGGTGGGGGGGTGGGGGGGAGTGGGGAGGCCTTCTTGTCTCGGCTTGTGACAAGTGATGAAACATGAGTTTACCGTTTTGTGCCCGAAACCAAACGGTAGTCTATGGTTGGGCGCCATTCCCACTCCCCACAGAAGAAAAAAATTCAAAGCAACTGCTTCCACCGGTGAGGTCACGACCACTGTGTGATGCCAAGAGGCGGTACCATTAATTCAGAAGCATATGTCAACGCATTAACAAAACTCAAGACGCCCTTCCAGTGACTTCGGCGCCACAGCAACCCGGAAGATGTTTTGCTGCAGCACGATAACGCTCGTCCCCACTAAAGTCTGAGGACTGCTGAACACATTGCAAAACAGGGTTGGACAGTGTTACTCCGGCCACCTTACAGCACTGACGTAGCCACTTCGGACTTCCACTTGTTTGCGCCTGCAAAGGATGCCATTCTTGGAAGACAGTTTGAGGACGATGAGGAGGTGATTCACACAGTGAAGCACTGGCTCCACCGCTAGGACAAGGGAATACAGGACCAGGACAACAGGCATACGCGCCCTTGTTTCGCACTGAAGAAATGAAGGTGTAAATAAAACACCATTCTGTCTAATTCTCATTATGTTCAATAAAGAACTGTTGGAGACAAAAAATGCGGTGCATTACTTTCTGGGCAATCCTCGAATGTTTATCCATAGCCGTTCACCCACGGACAATTCGCGAGGGGTCTAACTTGAACAGAAAAATAATTAAAAGCAAATCGTAGAAACGGTTTTCCTTTCAGGAAACGCGTCATTTGTGAAGTAGTTACATGAATTGTTATCTTTACTATGATCGACGTGGTGGACGGCGGCTCAGTGTGCAAGCAGACGTTACCTGCAATCATTTAATAACATACACACTTCGACCCGAATTTGACAACCGTATATTGGTAAATCGGACGGTAGGTTCGGTTCGCACGAAGTACACAACAGGACACTTTCAGAGGCATCCCTTCCCAATAATCAGGAGTAAATCTGATAGCATGCTGATGTTAACCACTTGCAACTTCATTCAGTTGGGGGATAATCTCACCGCGACAGGCTTTTTCTTCAAGCCATCATGTGAGAATTTCACCTCCAATCGAAATTTCCTTGAGCCAAATGATGACCTAACAGCAGGCCAGCGTGAGGCAGTTATGCAGGGGTTGGGGATAATTGTCACGTTCAACGAATAGTAGTCTGTATGGAGATGCTATTTGCTTCAAAAATTTTTCATCGCCCTTAGAGGGTGCTATGGCTGACACTTGGATGGGTGACCATGCGGGTTGCCGTGCTCTGTTGCCATTTTTCGGGGTGCACACAGCCTCGTGATGCCAATTGAGGAGTTACTCGACCGAATAATAGCGGCTCTGGTCAAAGAAAACCATCATAACAACCGGGAGAGCGGTGCGCTGACTACACGCCCCTCCTATCCGCATTCTTAGCTGAGGATGATACGGTGGTCGAATAGTTCCGATGGGACACTTGTGGCCTGAAGACGGAGTAATTTAGAGGGTGCTAGACCTACAGGTCGAAATGACTTTGTTTATATGAAGACTTCGAATGTAGACTATGGTAACGGATACACAATGGGAAACAGAGTTATTGCGTGTAAAGCATGATACTTGGTGTGCTTTACTCACAAGAGTACATAGATCCACGATAAACTGAAACGTCCCCTTAGAACAATTGTACAAGACTGTGCTTAACCTGGCACACAATAATTTTAGCGCAACGCAATCTGACTATCAAAATCCCTGCAAAAGAATGGCCCTGAGTAACATTAAACTATACCTTTCAGAAATCACTTACCTCACAAAAATCTTCGTTACTCGAACTACTGCAATACAGTGAGCGCCACTACTGCCAGCTAAATAAAAGATTCAAACTACTGAAGGCACTAACTACTGATAGGGATAGTTAGCAAATGAAAGATATTAATAGAGAACAAACAATGTATTTACCTTAATATTCATAATTGACATTCAGTCTTACAGATTATCAAAACTCCGCCATCTCTCTCCCCACATCCACCACTGCTGGCGGCTCACCTCCAACTGTGCAACGCTACGCGCTGTTCACATCCAGCTATAGCAGTTCATGACAACAATGGCAGGCAACAATGCAAACTAGCCACAGACTGCACACAGCACAGCCAGTGATTTTCATACAGAGCGCTACGTAACGTTGCCAATAAGAAAACATAAACAGCAAACTTACATAAAGAAAACATAAACAGCCTACTTACATAGAGAAAACATAAACAGCCTACTTACATAACACATTTCTGTTGGTCATACTATATGGACACTATGTGAGAAGTAGGGACTGATAGTGTTTGCACGTGTGTTAATAATTCAGCAAGGGACTGGATAACAGCATTGCTGGTTCTAAGGACAATTCCAA
The DNA here is from genome assembly GCF_023864275.1 of Schistocerca cancellata. Lineage (NCBI taxonomy): Eukaryota > Metazoa > Arthropoda > Insecta > Orthoptera > Acrididae > Schistocerca > Schistocerca cancellata. The sequence goes on from NC_064631.1 coordinate 413,837,264, forward strand.
AAAACTTTGTGAGTGCACAAGTGGTGGTTATGGACTTGCTCTATTACCCGCAAGACTCTTCAATGGTGATTGTGCACCTGCACAGACACAACAGATGACTGCTGGCCATCTCTACAAGGACTGCAGTGGGTCTACACCTTTGCTGACTCACCAGTAACATTATTTCTACAAGGACTGCAGTGGGTCTGCACCTCTGGTGGCCCACTAATACCACAATCTCTACCAGGACTACAGTGGGTCTGCTCTGTGATGACCTACCTACCAATATTCATCAACTTCTGCTGTGGGTTTGCTCTGTTGTGGCCCATTACCTGTCAGCATTTCAAGAGTCAGCACTGTCTTTCCGTTGGAAGGACAACACTACTTCTTCAAGACTGCATGGAAATCCATTACTTCTGTGTGCAATTTCTTTTACTAATGAGACTTTGTGAAAAACAAAAACTATAATTACTATTATGATGAACAATCTGGACTGTCTTTATGCACTGTGAGAAAATTTTAGCTTTTGACCAACATTGTATAAATAAGTGTGTGCATTTGATATCTTTGTTATTGTAATTATGAAAAAAATTTTCAAATCTGTATTGGCCAGTGCCCAACACCATTTGTAAAATTTTTTGTGGGGAGCATGGGGGCTATGTAAGTAGGCTGTTTATGTTTTCTCTATGTAAGTAGGCTGTTTATGTTTTCTTTATGTAAGTTTGCTGTTTATGTTTTCTTATTGGCAACGTTACGTAGCGCTCTGTATGAAAATCACTGGCTGTGCTGTGTGCAGTCTGTGGCTAGTTTGCATTGTTGCCTGCCATTGTTGTCATGAACTGCTATAGCTGGATGTGAACAGCGCGTAGCGTTGCACAGTTGGAGGTGAGCCGCCAGCAGTGGTGGATGTGGGGAGAGAGATGGCGGAGTTTTGATAATCTGTAAGACTGAATGTCAATTATGAATATTAAGGTAAATACATTGTTTGTTCTCTATTAATATCTTTCATTTGCTAACTATCCCTATCAGTAGTTAGTGCCTTCAGTAGTTTGAATCTTTTATTTAGCTGGCAGTAGTGGCGCTCACTGTATTGCAGTAGTTCGAGTAACGAAGATTTTTGTGAGGTAAGTGATTTCTGAAAGGTATAGTTTAATGTTACTCAGGGCCATTCTTTTGCAGGGATTTTGATAGTCAGATTGCGTTGCGCTAAAATTATTGTGTGCCAGGTTAAGCACAGTCTTGTACAATTGTTCTAAGGGGACGTTTCAAAACAAGCAAATGGGACCCCAGTTTCCAATTTATGATTCACACTAATGGGAAGTTTTTTACGAGGTGCACATGTAAACAGTGATGTGTGCCGAAAACATGGCTGCTGGTAGTAGTAGCAATGAGTGCGGTGTCTGCGCCAGGAAAATGCTTTTCGGGAACGATTTGTACATACCTGTTGACAAGTTGGATAATTGCTTCTTAGATAAAGTTCCTGAATATGTTCTGGGACTCAATTCTATTCAAAAATGGTTGCTAAACAGATAATGGTGCGTAATTCTTTAAGTAGTGTTAAGGTGTGCTCCTTATCACCGTTTACATTAATTTACACAACGCAAAATTTGCGCTTTTTATTAAATTTAGCGGGATTTGTCATTTTTCCCATTCCCATCTACACGTGTTGTGAATCTCAAAATGGTTCAAATGGCTCTGAGCACTATGGGGCTTAGCTGCTGAGGTCATCAGTCCCCTAGAACTTAGAACTAATTAAACCTAACTAACCTAAGGACATCACACACATCCATGCCCGAGGCAGGAATCGAACCTGCGACCGTAGCAGTCGCAGTCCAGACTGTAGCGCCTAGAACCGCTCGGCCACCCCGGCCGGCTGTGAATCTCAGAATAGCATTTCATTAACGGTGATTACTAATAACGATCTAATATTTAAATTTGTTATTGACTTTCTTTCGCAAGGTTGAGGTTCGAGTATAATGTCAAAACGATAGCCATTCCCGTGTAAAGCACTATGGTGATACCCAATGAAAACGCAGTACTTCCAAGAAAACTCCCTTCAGCAAAATCAAAACCGGTTCGATTAGTTTCAGCTAAAGAAGAAGCAAAGCAAGCCAAGGCTAAAGGAAAAGAAATATAAATAAATCAACAATAAAGTTGATAACAGTTTCAGTCGTTGGATAAAACTATAACATTCATACTAAAGGAATTCGAAGGTTGTTTCGTTACTGCCCATAATAAACATGAATTGGCAAGTGCTTCTGGCAGCCGCGAAAAAATCAATGAAGCACATTAGAGTACATCTTACAATAAGGTTGACAACGATATTTAATACTGACATGGCAAAGTGTCTGTTTTACGTATCTGGAACGGAAGGCCTCACCCGTGCAGATACTGTGAACGAGTACAAATCCTTTAACAATTTAGTGGAAATGTAAGTTTCCATGCTCGCTGTAAACGTGAGTATTGTCAAATGTCTCGTGTTGTACTGAAGCCAGTTAAGTTCTTTATTTAGATATAGATTCTGGACGGTTGTATTTACACCGCAATTAAGTGTTAACAGTTTATTGTTATAATGTCCCAGAAGAGAGCTTTAAAATTACGACAATCCTTCTTTTCGAAAAGTTCTCAACTGTGTCTGTTGGAGAGTCATTTCATTTTTAATTCATTACATCTAAGCGATTTAACGTAAATAATTTCCTTTCAATAACGTAACTAAATGTGATCGGTGATGTCAATAAATATAATGTATTACATAAGTATCTTTCAATTATCAACCTAAGATTTAAAACTGCTGACATAAAGCACAAACAACAAACTAACACCAACATTGGATAAAACCATCAAAAAATAGAGGAAAAACATACTAATTGTCAGAAAACAACAGCAAAACCGCCTGTGAACAACAAAAGAATCGGCTGGGAATAACCACCAACTTGGCAAAACATAACATCAAAATTAGCTAAAATTAACACCGATATTGTCAAAGAACACACTCTTAACTCACGCAGTCTACAGGCCCCAAGGGGTACCATCTGGCCGCCGAGTCATCCTCAGCCGAGGATGTGGATAGGAGGGGCCTGTGGTCAGCGCACCTCTCTCCCGGCCGTTCTGATGGTTTTTGTTGACCGTAGCCGCTACTATTCGGTCGAGTAGCTCCTCAATTGGCATCACGAGGCTGAGTGCACCTCAAAGAATACACTCTAGGATAGGAAAAAAAAAAGACGCACAACAAAGAAATTATCCAATCGGAGCGGAAATCAGTAGATGTGACGTGCATGTACAGACAAACGAATTATTACGGTTTCAGTAATGTTGGATGATTTATGTAAAAGAAAGAGCTTCGCAAATTGAGCAAGTCAATAACATGCTGGGCCACCTCTGGCCCTTACGCAAACAGTTATTCGGCTGGCATTGATTGATATTTTTCGATGTCCTCCCAAGGGATATTGTGCGAAATTCTGTCCAATAGGTGAATTAGATAGTGAAACTTCGCTAGCTGGTTTCAGGCGCTGCCCATAACGCTGTAAACGTTCCTAAATCGATAGAGATCCGGCGGCCTTGCAGGCCAGCGTGGGGTTTGGCAAGCACGAAGACAAGCAGTAGAAACTCTCGCTGTGTGCGTCTGGCATTGTCTTGCTGAAATGCAAGTCCAGGACGGCTGGTCATTAAGGACAACAAAATTTGGCATAGAATATCGTCGACGTTCCGCTGTGCTCTAAGTGTGCTGCCTTGAACAGCCAAAGTGGTCCTGATACGAAATGAAATGGCTCCCTAACCCCTCAGTCTTGGATGTCGGGTCGTATGGTGGATGATAGCTACGTTGGTATCCTACCCCTGTCTGGGGCGTCTTCAGACATGTCTTCGCTGGTCATCTGGGCTCAGTTTCAAGTGGGACTCACACTGAAAGAAAATCTACTACATTTAATGAGATTACAGGCTTGCTGGTGTACAGACGTAAATGGTAAATGGAGAATGGACTCTCATGAGCTCAGCCCCCTTTCAGTGAGCCACCTGTTGTGGTCATTGAAATACCAGTTCTACATCGGATCGACGATAACGATGAATTCTGGGTTCTGACGATTGCTCAGTCCTCACGTTCTGTTTCCTCACTAAGTCGACCGCTTTCTTCTTGATGACCTATTCTCCCATGGTTCACCTTTTCCTGCCAAAATCGTCCAATAGCGGCATCACTCCTATTGAAAATGTCGAGCGATTCACCGATTACTCCAAGCGACTTCTTTCACCCCTACTATAAGCCCTCCATCAAGTGCTAACATCTGCTTATATGGTTCACGAGCACGTCTGTGAAGGATTGTTACAATTCAACTGAGTGCACGGAATGAAATTCGCTATGATTTTATGCCCTGGTATCGACACGTCCTCTGTTTACTATCCTTGCTAACTGCTCGGTGAAATTGCGCTGCAGCGTTACACATTCATCTATAGGCCGCGAAAGATTACAGTTTTTAATATTCCATCGATACAGGTATGAATATAAATTTGGGACCAGTTTGCGTAACCTCTTCATGGCCTTTCTTTTCTTAGAGTACATCATCGAGTGTGATTACAGAATGTAACGTTTTCTTCTTTCCCTACCTATAGAGATGTTTGCGGATAACGCAGTTGTGTACTGGAAGGTAAAAGTTATAGACACTTTCGACGAGGTGTAGAGAGATTTTCTGTTAACCAGAGCCTGATGCTATTAATCCTCAGTATAAGAAAAATTAATGTCATGAGTGCAAACAGGAAAAAGGTTTAACTATACCGCTGGCAATCACTCTGACCCGTGCGTGCGTTAATATCGATACCAGCCACTTATTTAACATCTCTGCAGTTTGAATCATAACTATGGGTTCTGCGGCGTCTCGCGAGAGGCGGCACTGCAGCACTCCAAGTAATTTAACCGCTCCAATGATTCCGTACCATTTCAAAGAGTAACGGGGATTGCTCGCCTACGACTGAGATCCGGCTTGTTGTTTTAATGATGGTAATATGATCAAAAAATTGCGGAATAGATGCCTACCATATAAGAAGAATTACTCGTTCAGCTGCTGAGTTGCCAGTATTTGTATGACACAGCCAAAGGCTGTAGTAGAAAGAAGAACGTTGAGCAGCTGTTGGTTACCTGTGGTATAACTACTGGTAGTCAACTTTGATCAGCGACTGTCGTATTGATGTTAGTCGTCAGTATGGATCAACATTCCGACCTACCTGTATATGACTGAGTCATTTGGCCTACTTCTAAAAAGCAAAAACAATTTGAATTTTTAAAGTTGATTGTTTTTATGGTGGTCTTACTCCTGTATATATTTATCCAAAAACAAACTCTTGTTATATAGCGCGCTTCCTTAGACGTGCCCATGTGATAAACCTATTACGAGTGGTTTATGTGTTTAAGTGTTTGTTCTCTTCTATGTACTTATGTGTTAAATTGCCAGAATTATTTTCAAGATTACTCTGTCAAGTTATGCTGGAAAAGACCTTTTGACTTTTTCGCTGTAATTCGTTTGGTTATTTGCTCCTTGTTGTTATGTTGTTTCAAATTTTGCTCTCTGTGTGTTTTGGAGTACCTAATCTAAGCCGAATGACGGGACCGAGCGATGTCTCGGCTACGCTGAAACTGGTCGCCTTATGCCACAGCCTGGTTAATAACAAAATGTATTTATTTTGGCTCCGTGAATTGTAATTTAATATTATTAATGTTTTAATTGTTTAAGTTTTGTTAATATTGATTCACTCACAGTTTACCGTATTCCTAAGTCGTATATATCAGCTATAAAATTTTCTTCAAGTGTTCTGTCATTCAGATTGTGAGATTCATTAACAGTTTTATGCGGGCTCTTGTAACACCGGTTTCGAACTGTTCATTTTATTCAATGTCAAAATGCCACAGAGACTAACCACTGTTGTTAATAGTCTTTCATTTTTTTGGTTCAGAACCTTACTATTTCCTGCTTCATGATCCCTACTATAACTGGAGCCAACCTCAAACTTCTAGAAGCTTTTGTCTGAAATGATTTAGAGTTTTTTAAGGCCTCGTCGCCAGTTTTGTAAAGATCTCGACGCTATTGCTGTGGAGGCCGAGTTTGTGAATTCTTGAAACGGCTTCTGATGAAATACACCCTTAAGACAATATCTCCGTGCCACTATTACACAGCTATACCCCAGGGTCGGATAACAGGATAGGAGAAAGAAGGTTCTACAACATTGAAACGAATTAGTAACAAAGTCACGCAAATGAGTTAGAAGGGTTTTCCTATCTTTGTGACTTGTCGTATAATGGACTCTATAATACTGCATGTAAACAGAACACAAAAAGCCGTAATTTTCTAAATGCAAATAATCGTAGGTAAACTTTACGGTACATAACAAATGTAGTTTACAGCTGTCTGTTCACTCCTAAGAGTTCACTAAACGAGGTTTCCTGTGTCAGTCCTGAACGACGGTCTTTAAGCAAGTGGGCGAGAGTGGCTCTATTATCTTCCCAGTATACTTCTTTCCATTACTATTTGGTCATTGGCGGATTGTACTCGGCCGGAAATTGACCGAGGTGAAGGCGATATTTTCATCCTCAGCGCCGCCAGTGGGATCTTTACCACATTAGATTAGCAGAAGGGACAGAGAAGATTAAGAGAAGAGCAGCTTGATTCATGAAGGGTTCGCTTAGTTGACCCAGGAACTCGTCAGAAATGGTATGCGAACTGCGGTGTGGGAATTACAATATGGTCTGGTACATTATGGTAAGCCACATACATTAAATTTCAAGAATCCACTATACGAAAATGAGGCAGGAAACATATTGCTTCCTCCAACTTGTATGTAGTTGAAACTGTACTTGGCTTTACGAAAGTGTTAAATTTGAGTCGTAATAAACGTGGTCTACAATGTGCTGCCTACAACCACTCAACGAATATTATATTTAAAAAGACATACATAAAGCTATGCCTGTTCAATAGTAGTGTAATTAATGTGCACCTAAATGATTTTGTTTTATAACCATCGCACAAAGATATGCAGACGAAATACGTTCTCTTTCATGCCCAGTGCTGTACTCTCTAAAACAGCAAAAACTCATAATAAATATTACAAACTTCAAACACTATCTCCTTAATAAACATAGAATTTATGGATAGATTTTAGCTACACCTGAGTTTTTTATTTGCAAATCGATGACCAGACAGCACAAAAAAGAATGAAATAAGGCAGGTCATTAGTATACTCTTCAACGACTCATTGATTTCACATCTCTAACTGTTGAATAAGTTACAGCTGCGTTAACCAAACTACCCCTTAAGAAATCAATGTGGTTGGCGGTAACTAGAAATGAGTTTTGAGTGTTTCAGTGGGGTAGATGTCAAAACCTCAATTTCACTGAATTATCATTTACCAACGAAGAGAAATTTAGAGCGATAGTGAAACCATGCTGAGTCTTAAGGGCCATTCTAGAGCATTTATTAGCACAGCATATATCACTTGATAACATTTATGCTGGATGTCATGTGTCTTTCTCCTCCATGATGCCGATATTTCATCATTGGCCCAAAAATTTGAATTTCTTCATCTTTCACTGTCACCATAGCACCATACTCAATATCAGACATTTCGTAAGGTAGCATCTCCGCTATATGTGCTTTTTTCAGATTTAGATATTTGTGCAGGCCTACTTGCAGCACACTTACGTTATAGGACTCTTACACCAACATACACACACTGCTGCTCATGTTTTGCATATTCTTCCAAACATCTGGATCGATTTCTACCAAAATTTTCACAGAAACAGCACACCTCAAAATTACCAGCACTGTGAGGTTTGTAACCTCACAGCTTCGATAGGAGTGTATCACAGTAAAAATGCCGTTTCACCAGCACATGAGGTATAGGCTGCCCTGGATAACAGTTATGTTGTAAGGGAACCAAATGGGTCTGCCAGATTTACCTGGTTGCCAGGGCAGCCTAAATGTCTGGGGTGGGAAACAGGTACGCTGTCTTGTAGGACAAGCATGTTGTTTTGGAGTGTAATCGACCTGCTTTGTATGGCGGCCTTTACATCAAGGTCAAATAAAGGATTTTCAAGACCCGAATGTGTAGCCAACAGTTCATGACAGTTGTGCTAAGAGAGTTGATTCAGTCTACCTTATTGAATAGTATTGCAGGGGATACAAGAACTAAAGTCATTGAATGACTATATGCAGGTAATATGGATAGAGAAGGAGTTGGACAGAGCAAAGGGGAGGAGGGAATGGACAGAGAGAAAGGAGGAGGGGAGATTAGTGAGACACTATGAAGGTGTAGGTGAGAGGAGGGAGAAGATATGGTCAGACAGAGGAGGTGGATGAAACAGACAAAGAGAGGGGGAGGAGGAGATGAGAGAGGGGGGTATGAGGAGACGGACAGAGGTGGGAGAATGACGTGGACAGATAGTGGAAGGAAGAGGTGGACATAGGGAAGAGGAGGCGTGCTCAGTTTGTGTTTAATGCACACGTGGGCAGCACTGTGGGGAAAAGGTGGTCATGTAAATACACACAAGGTGACACTTCAATGCGTCATTTAACTGTTATCGGATACAAAATAATAATTAATAATTTAATTCCACAATATATTCACATTATAATTTGAAATTAATAGTTCTCCTTCAGAACGGAGCAGTACCTATTTAAGGTAGTCCTATATAGATTCAACAGATTATGCCACAAGTAAAGATTAACAGAAGCTATTTTATGAACGATATTCTATGAAAAGAAGCCTCAATAAATAGTGAAGTACACGAAAAGATACTGATAATCATCGTTGCTGCGTGCCGTTCGTGATTGTAGTTGGGACAGGGACGATGGAAAGTTACACTGGTACACTGGGTGTGGAGTGTAGATACAGATGGACGCCACTTTAGAAAGTTTCCATTTTTAAAAAAAAGTTGGCAGATTTCATTCATTGTTCTTGTCGAATCAGATCTAGTGAACTGTTTTTAACGATCTCGTTCTTGGTTCGAGTTCAGCTATAGTTTTTCTTCCCTTATTTATTAGTCAATACGTCGTGTCATTGGTGAATGTTTGGGCAAATACACCTCTCGCCATTCATACACAGTGGGATTTTCTTTAACGTTCGTGTCAAATCATAGCCAGTGAACCGTTTCTAATAATCTGGTTATCGGTTCGACTTCTCCTTTATTTGTCAGTCACTACGTGCTGTCATTGGTGAAATTTGTACCGAGATCCACATTCTCGTCTTTTATACATCGAAAAAGAATCGGAGGTCACTAATAAACAGATCCATCGGATGTCCTGATCTGCCTGAGTCTAGAATTCAGCAGTGGTTGCCTTCAAGCATCATACGCCCGGTTCTTACATACAGTATCCATCATCTCCACGGAGAAAGGATTTTGAGTTAACAGGAAATGTTATTTTATCTAAATGAAACGCAGACCTGAACGTCAGCTAATATTCAGCATCTAGTGACAGCAACAGCGAGGGAAGCACGTGTTGTCTCTTGGCGTGGTCTTATTGCAAAATTTATTTTTAGTGTCAGTAATAAACAAAAAACAGAAAATAAAGTGAGGTTCTTTTATACGACGATAAGCTTGCCTTTATTAACATTAAAAGCGCCAGGCAGGAATTTCTGACATTCCGGATGATAATGGAAACAAGACAAGAAAAATTTAGAGACGCTCATAGCATTTTGAAACGTTCGTATCGTAAACTATCAGTGGCGTTTTGAGCCTGGGGAACAGGAGTTTCCTCGACACGAGGCGAGAGGTAGCGAGTTCCGCACGTCTTGGCGTTAAAAAGGTACACGGACGCAGTGCGAAAACAGAGGTTGAGGCAGTGACGAGGAGGAACTTCGAAAGGCGGCAGATTTTCGTGTTTGGAAGTGGCTGTGCGAAGGATAAGAATATATGAAGTCATTGGGTCTCTCGTGGCATTTCCATTACTCGTTTGGAGCATTTCCAGGCGGTGAATTCAGGCAGTAATTCTGCCGCGAAGGTTCTTCACTGAGATGTGTACCTGCAGAGAGATCGTTGTATCAGTTATTATCGCCACAGAATGGAACTTACTGGTCAGCTCATCTGTTGTATTACATCGCCGGGGCGTAGTTCAAATGTGTGTGAAATCTTGTGGGACTTAACTTCTAAAGTCATCAGTACCTAAGCTTACACGCTACTTAACCTAAGTTATTCTAAGGACAAACACACACACCCATGCCCGAGGGAAGATTCAAACCTCCGCCGGGATCAGCCGCACAGTCCATGACTGCAGCGCCCTAGACCGCTCGGCTAATCCCGCGCCGGAGGAATAGTTCCATTCTTTCAGTGATATTAGTCCAAAAATCTGTAGAAGGATATGTACACAATAAGTAGACACTTGTCTTACGTGACTGCTCAATATGTAGGCCTAAAAACATTGGAAAAACCATTTAATTGCTGCCAGCGCCATATTTGTGCAGGATTGGAAGTTTCCTTCTTCGCGTTTATATATCGTAGACCGCGTGACCATGAAGTCCTAATGAAGGTTGTGTCATTAGGGGAAAACGTACGATCATCCCAGCGGACGCTCAGCGAGCAGTCCGTTGCGCCAGATAAGCAACAGCCAACAGCCGCTGGGCGGCCTCGAGTAGCGGAAGAATGGTCAGCGCAGTGCGGCGCCAGCGATGAATACGCCCAAATTACGATGTTCACTGCGGGCTGTAATTTGCATGCTGGCCTCCAATTATCCTCAGCCCCGGGGCCATTGATTCCGCAGAACGTAATTACCTGTAGCCTTGATCGAACTATAATTCACTAACACTGTTTGGTGGACAGAGGTTGGCGGACGTGCTTCCCTTGGAGACCGGAAACAGAGCTGGAGCCCTTTCGAGCACCGTGCCACTTCTCACTACGGCAGAGAGCTCTCATAACTCGAGAATAGATTCGTTTCCTGGGTATTCCGTGTCTGCTCTCTCTTGATGTGACATCCCCAGTTGTTAAATATTGTGCATGTTTGGTAACTTTCTTAACACTTGTAATAATTTTTTTTATTTTCCAGGAAAATGAAAGCACGTCGAGGCTTCAGGACAACAGTTCCACCGTCGTTCATATGAAAAGTTACAGTATCATTGTATCACCTGTACAATTTGTCAAACTCTAAAAAACCCAACTCAACTTGTAGTGATATTTCAGCTCTATGGTGAAGCATGTTAGTTGCACTCTTAAGCTTTGATCTTTGCGTACTTGTATTGTGGTTTTTGTAATGTGGGGTCGTTAATAGTTTGTCTTTTGATTTTATTTGTGGCGGTTACACTCTTATATATAGGGATCCAGGATTTTTTTAAATTTTTTTATTTTATTTTATTTTATTTTTTTTCTGGCCGTGCTCTTCGAGAGGTGCTCCACACAGCCTAGGAATATATGTATAAGATGGAATTTCTGCTTACATGCCATGTACCAGTGAATCACTATAATACCCTGCGTTAGCTAACTCCTATAGGCATTCTGTGTATCTACCCGGTGTTTTATTTAAAATATGACTATATGTTCTGTTTCTTTTTTTTTTTTTTTTTTTTTTTTTTTTTTTTTTTTTTTTTTTTTTTTTTAGAGTTTGACAAGCTGTCTAGTTACACGTGAGTGAACAGACCTTGATGGCAATCCACAGCTGTACCAAATAATTACAAATTTAATCCACGATTGCGAATTCTTTTATATCGGCTACATTATATATAGATATCCTGCCCATTAGTGACATACGAAAATTTTTGCAAGTAGGAACTTGAGCCCGGATTTCCCTGTATACTCCCCGAACAGACCCATATCTTCATAATTCATAATGTCTTCACCCTTTCGTACAGTTCTGGATCGTCAAGAAGGTCTGTTTTTCAGACATAAGTTTAAGTATTTCAAGCCTAGCCTGGCGTATGACGATAAAAACATAGTCTCGATTCAGAATGATCACATTCTTCTTGGCCGTCGAGTAAATTTAATAATGTTGGCGAGCATTAGGTGATGAATATAGTGGTCTATGATATACGGACTCTACGAAGACAACGTGGTTGGGGAGTGAAGCACTGGGATTTTTGCGACTGAGGGTGGATAGCGGAAACATTTGTTTGGTTTTCAATTATTTACTAATTTTTCCTAATTCGACTCAAACTTCATTAACAGAACTTGCGACTGGATGCCAGTTTGGAGCGCCCGGCTTAGTAGTAATCCACCGTGATGACTGGGTGTTGTGTGATGTCCTTAGGTTAGTTAGGTTTAAGTAGTTCTAAGTTCTAGGGGACTGATGACCATAGATGTTAAGTCCGGTAGTGCTCAGAACCAACCTTATCCACAACACGACATTACGGAAACACTAGCAAAGGAGACAAAACAAATTTCCGAGTGCGTGTTACATAACTGAGTAGGGTAACACACAGACACTAAACCCGCTGCGAAACTGCGCAGGTGTCAGCATGCCGGAGACCGGAATACGGAACACTTACTACAGCTGTTAGAATGTAGCAACACTAACCGATGTGCAGTCAGTTCGCCACCTAGTAACGAAACAAGCAAACCTACGAGGACCATACTCACAGCGCTTCCGCTCCTAAGAGAGCATTGAACAGTATGCAACTGGATCCTATTGCCTGTAACGACGAGATCGAAAACACACAACAGCTTCTACATCTGTGACTGCACGCCTCCGCGACACAACGAGGAGAACTATCACACAAGCGCTAGAAGCGGCCTTGATGACTAGTTCTGCACTGTGTTGCTCCGTGGTACGAGACAGAAGACGGCAGTTGCATACCTCAGGCCGCGAAAACAGCTGATAGAGAGAGCAGCCATGGTAGGTGGCAGGATTTCAAAATATTCGGAGGGCCGGACCGCTCAGCACAGGATACAGATAGTGTGGTATAAGCAGGTTTGGGATTCTCAGGGGAGAGTGCATGGATAACGAATGTGGTTCAGGCGACCTCTCGAGATAAGCGGGAAGTCCGGGTTCGAGTCTCAGGCAGGCGGCGGAAATTTCCAAACGTCACTAGCAAATAGGTCATCTATACCAAATACAATATATGTCAAAGAATTGGTATTTGGCGAATAAATGTCGAATTCAACTACGTAGTCGACACAGTTTAGCTGCAATTTTACAGATTCGTGTAAAATGGACCTGTTGTCCTGAAACCTAGTCGTGCTTTCCGTCTCTAGAAAATAAAAAATCGCTGGCATCGTAGCATACGTTGTCATTAAAGAAAAATTTTTCCTTCATCTAGAGTGTCAATATTCAGTCTACAGACAGGCAGTAAAATATTGGGGGTTATATGTTTTAGATGTATTTATTATCAAATGTACACTCTAAGACAAAAAAATGAAGGAACGACGCACCACCTAGGAATTATCCAAATGGTACGGAAATCGGAAGATGCCATGTGCATGGACAGAGAAATAAATTAATAATATTTCAGAAAAGGTAGAATGATTAATTCTAGAGGACAAGATTCATGAATTGAGCAAGTCAATAACGAGTTAATCCACCTATGGCCCTTACGTAAACAGTTATTCTGCTTTGCAGTGACTGATAGAGTTGTTAGGTGCCATCCAAAGGATACAGTGACTAATTCGGTCCAATTGGCTCATTAGATCGTCAAAATCCTGTGCTGGTTGAACGACCCTACACATAATGATCCCAACGTTCTCAACTGGGAAAAGATTCGGAGACCTCACTGGCCAAGGTAGGATTGGCAAGGACGAAGACATCTAAGAGGAGCTCTTGCCCTGTGCGGGCGGATGTTATCCTGCTGAAATGTGAGCCGAGCATGCCTTGCTATTAAGTGTAACAATACGAGGTGTAGAATATCACAGATGTCTCGCTGTGCTTGTAAGAGTGCCCGGGATGACAGCAAAAGGTGTCCTGCTATGCAATGAAATTGTACCCCAGATCATCCCTCGTGACTGTCATGTCGTATTGCGGCTGACAGCCAGGTCGGTACCACACTGCTGTCTGGGGCGTCACCAGACATGTATTTGGTCTGGAATCTTGATTGACTGGAGTGGAATTGCCCCGCTTCGAACTGAGCCCCAGTGACCAGCGGCGGAGTGTCTGGAGACCCTCCGCACAGCAGTGGGTGCCAACCTGTCACCTGCCACAGAGCCAGAACAATTTGGAATTTTGTTGTCATCTGCGGGATCCTTGCAGCACAACGGTACGTCGACAATATACTACGCTCAGTTTTGGTATCATTCATGGCAAGCCCTTCTGGGCTCGCATTTCAGCAAGGAAATACCCGCCTGCACACGGCCTGAGCTTCTACTACTTTATAAAAGACATCCTATTTACGCCAGTGACTGTAACACTTTCTGTATTTCACGTTTGGAATTTCGACCTTAGGTATAGGGGCCTCCAACGAGCATGGGGTTTTGTCGACGTTATGGCTATTAGGCCATGTCAACCTAAAATGAGCTGACACGTTTATATGTCGTTCTCATTACTATTAAATACATGTATTTAATAGTAATGACAACGAAATATGAATGTGTCGGCTCATTTTAGGGTGACATGGGCTAATAGTCATAACTTCTTCACATGGTAATGGCCTAAGGCCGAAATTGCAATTGTGAATTGAAGACACTGTTAGAGTCACTGGCGTAAATATGATGTCTTTTATAAAGTTCTACATGACTGTGAATCGCAAGTATAAAAAGTTAATTCCACTACTGGCTTCATGCTTGCCCCAAACCCAGCCTTGGCAGGCAAGATCGCTGGATCCCTCCCCAATTGAGGACATTCGGAGACTTAGGTATAGGGGCCTCCAATGACCTCGGGGTTTTGTCGATCTATCCGTATGAAATTCCTTAAATTTTTTCTGCAACTAAAAGCTTTCTCATTTTTTGTCCCGTGCAGCGGGCTGGATGCTGCAGCAAACGTGTAACTCATACTTTCTGGACATAAAACTTTTTCACTCATCCTTACATGTGCTTTATAGTAAAACGTCGTTTCATCATATACAGGGTTATTACAAATGATTGAAGCGATTTCACAGCTCTACAATAACTTTATTATTTGAGATATTTTCAAAACGCTTTGCACACACAGACAAAAACTCAAAACGTTTTTTTAGGCATTCACAAATGTTCGATACGTGATTCGGCAGACATCAAGCCGATAATCAAGTTCCTCCCACACTCGGCGCAGCATGTCCCCATCAATGAATTCGAAAGCATCGTTGATGCGAGCTCGCAGTTCTGGCACGTTTCTTGGTAGAGGAGGTTTAAACACTGAATCTTTCACATAACCCCACAGAAAGGAATCGCATGGGGTTAAGTCGGGAGAGCGTGGAGGCCATGACATGAATTGCTGATCATGATCTCCACCACGACCGATCCATCGGTTTTCCAATCTCCTGTTTAAGAAATGCCGAACATCATGATGGAAGTGCGGTGGAGCACCATCCTGTTGAAAGATGAAGTCAGCGCTGTCGGTCTCCAGTTGTCGCATGAGCCAATTTTTCGCGGGTTACGCGTGAAACTTGCCCGCACGCGTTCAACCGTTTCTTCGCTCACTGCAGGCCGACCCGTTGATTTCCCCTTACAGAGGCATCCAGAAGCTTTAAACTGCGCATACCATCGCCGAATGGAGTTATCAGTTGGTGGATCTTTGTTGAACTTCGTCCTGAAGTGTCGTTGCACTTTTATGACTGACTGATGTGAGTGCACTTCAAGCACGACATACGCTTTCTCAGTTCCTGTCGCCATTTTGTCTCACTGCGCTCTCGAGCGCTCTGACGGCAGAAACCTGAAGTGTGGCTTCAGCCGAACAAAACTTTATGAGTTTTTCTACGTATCTGTAGTGTGTCGTGACCATTTGTCAATGAATGGAGCTACAGTGAATTTATGAAATCGCTTCAATCATTTGTAATAGCCCTGTATTTATTTACATAAATCATCTGTTTATAGCCTCACACGTCAATTGCTTCCCGTCTATTCTTTTGCATTAGCACGGATCACGTTTCACTTCTAATCAGTGCTGTACTGCAGGCGCACCCTTTTGGGATTTCCTTCTCCTGTTGAGTATCAGCATTACACGTCTGTGTAACTTCTTTACTTGTGCCTGTGTAATGGCGATGTCTTTCTCACTGCGTCAATACTGTGAATCCTTTATTCGTATATGCTAATTAATTTTCCCCTACTTAAACGTAAACTCCTACGTCTGCTTTCAGAAATTGCTATTGATTATCTGTTACTCTTCATCAGTCTGTCATCAGTTTGTTTGTCCTTAACTCATATGCCTCCTGTCTGATGAACTCGACGTCGACAGGATGTAAAGCCCAAAATTAATTAATTCCTTCCTTCATTCACGTCCTGTACCAAGCACACTGTCCAGTCAAGATATGTTCCTGGGTGTCTTCGTTTCGGTCAGAAATACTTTGTGGCCTGCGGAACTTCATATTCATGATAGAGAACGCTCTAGAGGGCACTAAACGATATTTGTGCTACACAGAGCCTTTGCTGGCGTAAGCTGTGGCCAGCACACCGGTCGGCAGAGATAAACCGCGAGGATCGATTAGTAGGCGCTGGATCAAGCGTGCGCTTCACGAGAGAGACCGAAGACACATCCATAATTAACATGCCACCACCACGAACCGGAGGGTCTCACTATTTCAATCATCCAGTTTGGCGTCTGTCAGCTTACTCGCGGAGCGGGATTAGTTCGTCACAGGCTACGACAGTACACAGTGACTAAGTTAGTGACTATAACGGGACTAGTTTACCTCAACCAGAATTATACTTTGCTAGCAATGAGGAACTAAAGTTTGTAATCCCTAGATTACCGATATTCACCTTACGTCAGTACCACAAAATATGGAATCTATTCAGTTTAAGTAAATATTTCCAGTTCATGTAAGTAAATAACCGCATTAATCCATGTGTACATGTGAGTCGTAGAAAGAGGATGCCGGCCACCCATAGCAACATCTTCTCTCTTGTTTCCTTGTAGAAGACTCCACAGAGCCACTGTGACATCTCGAGACACGTCCTTGGTTTATTTTTCATATATTATGTTTTCTGAAATTCGTTACGTTAACGTGTTTGTCTCAGTGAAATGTTTCCAAACACCAGGGTTGAAATGGGCAGAGCAGAGTCATTACAAAAATGGTTCAAATGGCTCTGAGCACTAAGGGACTTAACTTCTAAGGTCATCAGTCCCCTAGAACTCAGAACTACTTAAACCTAACTAACCTAATTATCCACATCCATGCCCGAGGCAGGATTCGGACCTGCGACCGTAGCGGTCACGCGGTTCCTGAATGTAGTGCCTAGAACCGCTCGGCCACCTCGGCCGGCAGCGTCATTACAGCCGTGTGGGGTAGCGATATTGGCTTTGGAGGCGCCTACTTTCAATCGTGATGAATAAGAAAACATTAGACGATAAGATAGACGATAAGATCTGGAAGTAAGGGCTTCTTCGTATGTATGACTCTGTCGTCAATTCCTGTGTAGAGTCATTTTTCGTCCACTGTTTCAAATGATTCAAATGGTTCCAATAGCTCTGAGCACTATGAGACTTAACATCTGAGGTCTTCAGTCCCGTAGAACTTAGAACTACTTAAACCTAACTAACCTAAGGACATCACACACATCCGTGCCCGAGGCAGGATTCGAACCTGCGACAGTAGCGGTCGCGCGGTTCTAGACTAAAGCGCCCAGAACCGCTCGGCCACAGAGGCCAGCTTCACATGATTTTCGTCAGTGTTGTGCATAGCCAGTGCAACTGCTGTTTCATACTATTCCAATTATCGGTTGTCAAGAACAATTCTAAAATCGGTTTTTCATCAAGTGAGATTACTGGGGAAGGGGGGGGAGGCTGATTTCCTTTATTGTTTGTTGTAGTTTCTATTAACTGTCGGCACAATGACTTGGGGCTGCTACTGTGGTACCTGGATGCGGCTGAGACAACACTATGCGTTAAGTGCATTCTATCAAAGTGTTTCTTATGTTGCCCGATGTAGCAGTGCTGCGAGCGACGTAAACATTCCGACTGGCAAGATGATGGAAGCGTGTATCCCTGATTCATATTGACAGGCTGCTTACAATCTCAATCGTGTCTCCTATCTCTCTCTCAAATATCAGTGACTGCCTAGCTACTAATGCTAGATCCTTTTACTGTATATCGTAACTGTGCCCGTTATGATGTTTTGCTCCGCTGCGCGCGCGTGTGTGTGTGTGTGTGTGTGTGTGTGTGTGAGAGAGAGAGAGAGAGAGAGAGAGAGAGAGAGAGAGAGAGAGACAGAGACAGAGACAGAGAGAGAGCGTCTGTGTCGTGTTACTAAGCACATTTTAACCATCAAATATCACCATTTACAGGGTCTTCAGAATCATAAAGAGTGTGAAAGGCTTGTAAGGGTATTTCAGTGTAGCTTGTACTAAGGAATAGTTGTTAAAGTTCGATACGTTATGCCGTTACCGACTCGTTCACGGTATTTCCTCTTGTCGGCTTTTGCACCCTATTAAGCGACACATTTTTGCCGACAATGTACGGTCTACGCGATTACTATGGACATATTACACTCTGTTTTAGTTACACTACAAACACATCCCTTCAGTAATAATTAAAGCGTTGAAGTTAGCCAATCAGGTCGTTGCGCGGCCAAATTAAACGGGCCCGGCAGATACATTTAGTATCAGTTGTTCTCATAGCGCCGGCCGGGGTGGCCGAGCCGTTCTAGGCGCTACAGTTTGGAAACGCGCGACCGCTACGATCGGAGGTTCGAATCCTGCCTCAGGCTTGGATGTGTGAGATGCCCTTAGGTTAGTTAGGTTTAAGTAGTTATAAGTTCAAGGGATTGATGACCTTAGAAGTTAAGTCCCATAGTGCTCAGAGCCATTTGAACCATTTTTTTGTTCTCATAGCGTAGATGATAGCACACAATAGTGCTCAGCCTTCGGCTCGAATATTAACACGTTGTCATTCTGGAAATTCCTGAAAAGCTATGGTATCTTTACCCACGGAAAGAGGAAGCATACCAGGAGAATAGGTGGGGCACGTCAAACTTTTGATACCCCAAGGAATAAATATGTGCTATTGTGCCCTGTGTAGAATAAGCATAGGCCATGTCGCAGAGAAAAAAGTGTTTTCTAACAGATTCCTGTCTGCTTTACCTTCACAGTCTCCTGTAACTTCGTCAGAAGATTTCGATAGTTCTGCTGTACATCAACCCCTAGTGCTCTAACACATTTTCGAAACTATTGCTCGACACAGACGGTAAAGGAATCAAGATCAACTCAGACCGTGTGCCACAATCACGATGTGCAGCACACGAAAGTGTTAGTATTGCAAAAGGAGATCAATGCTCATAAGTCATTGCTACATAGCAAACAGAGCTTTAGCAGGGAATGCCGTCGAAGGAGTGTGACAGCACCCACACCGTTATTCTCCAAACTCTACAACACGGTGTAACAAAAGGCAACATCGGATGTCTGCCGTCCCACGGCGTTCTACTATTGAAGAGAAATGCAGAGGCAAGGAAAACCCGTACGTACCTGAAACACCACGACACGGACAGGAGCGTAGACGCCTCTAGGTAAAGGTGGGCAAATGGCCGCATAACCTGCTGGTTACGTGATATCTGGCTAATACCCCTGTTTCGGGCATCTCATCATCAGTGTCTAGTCATTCCGTCTGCACCACCATTCGCGATGGCTTGGCTGTTTCGTTAGTTACAGGTTAGCGCTGCTGGCGAACCGTGATGTGCTGCTTACCGCCTGTTCAGCTTCGAGACTGGAGCCTCCTGACAATGGGTGGACCTCATATTTCCATGCTGCCGCTACTGATGGACCACAAGCCGCGACTGATACAAAATGAAAATCTATTGCGCCTTCCTTTGGCGAAGTGCCAAATCGCCTGAGTGCCGCGTCCTATCTGTATGTGTACTATCTTCCTAGCTGTACGCTGAGTCAGCTGATGGAGCTCTGGGCTTCTGGCTTCACAACAACCACCATCCGGAAAATGCTATGAGGCACAGGTCTAACCACTTGTCCATCTTCGAGAGCGCAGAGACCCATCGCATCCACAGAGGCGTCCACGGGCCACCTCGCTGACGCCCACTACCGCACCCCGCGCCGCCTCGCTGGAAGGCAATGTGCCTGACCTGCTGCAAGCTGCTTAGCTGCCGGCGTCTAGCAGTCCCCGCCAACATCCGAGCCATCGGCGCAGCCCGTTTCCTGCACGCCGGAGAAGGCAATATTCATTGTAGGAACCACGTTAATCCGCTCATTCACTGTCGCCTTCGCTGTCACCGGTCAATACCACTTAAACGACAACAACAAGGAAAACCCTCACCATCAGCATCATCTTGTCAGATGACGGTCATGTCTCGGTCTTTTGCAGCAGTCGTGGCTCCCCATGTTTCCACTGCTTGATTGCTTGCTTCGTTCCTTCGTCTCACGGTCATAGTGGTATACCCAACAATCGTCCGTGGTGGTCACTGATTAGGCACCTGAAGATCTGGATTCGCCTGACGCAGCCACAACATTTCTGCTTGTGCTTCGATTCAGCAGGCTTTTTCAGTGGGTATGAGCTGTCGCAGACATGTCCAAAATGTGGTGCAAGATGTTGAAACCTGATCCTCGATTGTGGTAAGCTGGTGTTCTAGTTCAAGGGGTCCACTTTTATTGACGCATTCGGTTCTTCAGAGAGAATGGCCTGCCGCTTCGTTCTTTGTCATTCACATTTGTCCGACCACAAAGGAAGTGTCATACAATGGTGCATTGTTGCTATACTATGGCATCGTCTCGGCATGGGTTGATGCAGTGTCGTAATCTCTGAAATGCAGAAAATCGAAGTGCTGCACGACACGCTACTATATGAACGAGCTGTCCTATTCCTTTTTCGCTTCGTGGCGTTCTCCGGCACTGTGGTGCCAGGATTTCAATGTTCCGACGACTCTTTCACCTGCAAGCAAAAAGAAAATCTCAAGACATGGGCAGAAAAACGGGCTAACCCTATAATTTATAAGCTTAGCGATCACTGTTTCCATATGTTGCTGGGTACGCGAACATTGGTCTCACCTCTATTTGATATTTAGGGGTGGGACCAATGTCAGTTTTGATGGTACCCGTACTCAGCAACAGATGGCAACATTTATCTCTAAGTTTTTACATTTAAAGATTAGTCCGTTATTCCGCGCATGTCTTCAGTTAATACCCGAACTTCAATTTTTATGTCGTAATAACTAAACAATTTTGACTGCACTTTGTTCTTTATCATTACAGATAAGGACCCCTAAACTCATACTGCCGAAGTGCAAAGAAGCTTCTGATTTGGTGTAGTTAGTGTCTGAAACATTAAGTCAGAAGACGTGCCTGGAGCAACATCGAGAGCAATATTCACTATTGGCTGCGGCTACTTGCTCTGAGCACTAACTGAATGGGACTGACAAGGGCACTGCCCCTAATCGTATATTCTGGTGAGTGGCTGGAAATGAAAGTGACAGATGTGGGAGGCCCGCATGGCCAAGCGTTTGAAAGATTATGAAGACACTGTAGAAGTGCTACTCCATAGCCCTTACCGAAATGGGCGTTCACTCAATTGACGAGGAGGCTCACGAAGTAAATAGAAAACTCAACATGAAGTTACCGAGAGCCAAAATCAGTGACGCGAATTTGCAACTCCGTGAACCTACACAGGAAAGCAACACCGGGTCAATAAAAAGTTGCGATCCTGCAGGCTCCAGTCAACGCCCTGCTGTGCATGTCGGTGAGTCGCGCCTTTTATTAGCTGTTTATCACTTGATGTGATCATCTAACTCTGGTACTACAAATTCGTCACATCAGACTTGTTATGGTGCTAAGTATCTCGATGTCGTGCGCTCAAAGAATCCTACAATCATCACAATCATCATCATTATATTGATCATCGTCGACTCTGAGCTCATTAATCTGTTTTCTCAACATAATCTGCATCTACATATATAATCTGCAAACCCGGTGAGAGGTACGCCAGGCGATAGCTCCCGTTGTACCATGTATTAGGGTATGGAGTGTTAGAAGAACGTATGCTTAAGAGGTGACGTATGAGAAAATATATAGGTACAAACAACCTAATATGTCTTTTGCTGTTTGAGATATTTTTGAAAAAAAGAATTGCGTACGTTATCATTATCTTGCTAGCTATAAACTGGATATTTTTTTCATTTGTTGTCAAATAATATGATTACTGTGCTGCTGAATACCTTAGAACATTATGACGGCGCGCTGAAACATAATGCCTTTGCATTTATTACGTGAAAACCCTAAAAGCTTTTTAAATGAAATTAACTTCGTTAACATTCCACATCTCCAATCTTCATGTCTACTTATTTACTGCCCTCTGCCCCTTGAGGGTTTCCGAATTTCAGCGTGTAAAATGGCGGATGTAACGTAACTATGTCAGTGCGTGAGAAACAACGGGCTGCATTGAGTTTCGAATTCGAAGAGTTTGTCCACATATGCGGTATCCTCTCCTTCACCATGACAATCCCAAGCCACACACGAGCACTGCGACATCTGCAACAATTCAGTGCCTTGGGATCACTGTCATTGATCATCTTCCATACAGTCCCGACTAAGCCCATACAATTTTTATCTGTTTCCAAAACTTACAGAAAAATTTCGAGGACTGTCACTTTGATAGTGATCCAGCGGCGCAAGCAGATGTGACGATATGGCTCTGTCAACAGAGCCAAACCTCTTACAGTGACGCTATCAACAAACTGGTCTCTCTTCGGGAGAAATGTCTTCGTCGCCATGGTGACTATCTTCAGAAATGAGTACGTAAGCATGAATAATAACGATGCAGGATGTTAATAGTCGCAGCACACCATAGTAGTTTTCCATGAGGAATCTTTTCTCAAAACTACTGTACCTATCACTTTCAAAATGTGGCATATTATGCCTAGTAATTAGATAAACAAATATGTGTGCCAGTTTTTTAGTACCAGTCTTAGAGCTCTCGCATCATTTTTTAAAATTTATGTGTATTGTACACAACAATTTTTATTTCACAAAAATTTAAATGTATTTGACAGTATCGCACTTCGACAAATTTTGAACCCAAGTTTGTCATGCTATAATGTGAACAAGTTATGTAGCAAGTTTCACGTTTTCATCTGCAACGCTTCAGCCGAAAATGTTCCCTATACACTGAAAACTAAAAGCTGCTGGAAATGCTGACAAGATTTTTATTAACATGTATGCTGGAAACAAGTACCTTAATGTTCGCCATAACTTTACATTTGGTATTTTTGGTCTTAATGTGACTCTGATCGTTCTGGTGTGCTGTTTTGGCATTATCTTTCATTGACAATTTAGACCCAGCAATATTACACATCACTAAGCTTCCTCAATAGGTTTTGAGGAAAGGAACCTGCATCAAATCCTAGTCTCATAAGGGTACCGCTGCTTTCAATGTAATTATCATTGAACACCAGGCAAGCATCATATGAGGAAAAATTAACAATAGTAGATGAGCAAAATGTTGTCTTTGGGCGTCTTTCCTAAATGACGTTATTAAAGTTTTCTTTCGGGCTTTGTGTTCCACTATGTGTACCTGTATAAAATATCGCCAACAGAGACATAAGCGTGTAGAACAGAGGACGTGTTACTCTGTACTGGTCGAAATATGAAGGCTTTTACATAATTTATAGGGCAATTTAACTCTGAAAAGTGGAGGCAATATTTCTACCATGCTACAGGACTATCTGATGATAAAAAATTTCTACATTATTGACGAATTTTACATAACCATCCCCCAAAACCCCGTTACACACACACATAATACGAGGGTTGTTCTGAAAGTAGGGAACGATCGGTCGCGAAATGGAAACCAGTGTGAAGATCAAAACGGTTTTCTTTGCTCATTTAGCTACACCTTCCAGATACTTCACTACATTGTCGCCACTCCGAGTTAGACATTAGTGTCGGATCGTTATACCAAATTTCCCACATCATCGTCATAGAAGGCAGCCGCCTATGCATTCTGATAATTCTCTGCACTGGTCTATAGCACGTTGCCTGCGCTTAAGTGTTGTCTTCGTATCCAGCGTTTCATGTGAACAGTGATGATACTCAGGGCGAGCCAATTAGGGCTGTTGTGGGTGATCGACCACTTCCCATCGAAAAGGCTGCAGAAGCGTCTTAACTGCCCCGGCACAGTGCGGCTGAGAATTGCCATGAAGAAGGAAGTGTGTGGTAGTTGTGTTATGTCGGCTGCATTCATTAAGGCGAAGCCTCTCAGTGGCCCTCCTATCTGGCGGGAGACATTGTTGTTCAAGGCAACTTCACTCGCTCACAGCGCGCTCAGAACTGAAAAGAGCGTGCTGATGTGATCGACGGGCATACTCGAAACACTGCTCAAAATGGTTGTAAAAAGCCTCGTCGGATTTTCACAGTGGTTTCAATTTTGCGACCGCTCGTTCCCCCCTTTCCAAATAGCCTTGATATCTATGTGCACTGTAATTAATCACAACCATGGTCGACTGGAGAGCGGTACATAGAAAGGTGTAGTATATTCCTTGATTTCTCACACAATATTAGTTCTGGAGTCTTCAGGATTTCGTAGGCTAGCTTTTTGCCAGTTCAGTGTGCCATTTGTCAACATACACTAGGTGACCAAAAGTATCTGGACGCCCCCAAAAACATACGTTTTTCATATTAGGTGCATTGTGCTGCTACCTACTGCCAGATACTCCATATCAGCGATCTCAGTAGTCATTAGACATCGTGAGAGAGCACAATGGAGCGTTCGGAAGAACTTACAGACTTCGAACATGGTCAAGTGATTGGGTGTCACTTTTGTCATACGTCTGTAAGCAAGATTTCCAAACTCCTCAACATCCCTAGGTCCATTGTTTCCGATGCGATACTGAAGTGGAAACGTGAAGGGACGCTTACAGCTCAAAAGCGTACAGGCCGATCTCGTCTGTTGACGGTTGGAGACTGCCGACAGTTGAAGACGATCGTAATGTGTAATAGGTAGACATTTATCCAGACCATCATACAGGCGTACCAAACTGCTTCAGGATCCACTGCAAGTACTATGGCCGTTAGGCGGGAGGTGAGGAAACTTGGATTTCATGGTCGAGCGGCTGCTCATATGCCGGTAAATGCCAAACGACGCCTTGCTTGGTATAAGGAGCGGCAACATTGGACGATTGAACAGTGAAAAAACGTAGTGGAGTGACGAATCACGGTACACAATGTGGCGATCCTATGTCAGGGTCTGGGTATGGCGAATACCCGGTGAATGTCATCTGTCAGCGTGTGTCATGCCAACAGTAAAATTCGGAGGCGGTGGTGTTATGGTGTGGTCGTGTTTTCATGGAGGGGCTTGCACCCGTTGTTGTTTTGCGTGGAACTATCACAACACAGGCCTACATTGATGTCTTAAGCACCTCCTGGCTTCTCACCGTTGAAGAGAAATTCGGAGATGGCAATTGCATCTTTCAACACAATCGAGCACCTGTTCATAACACACAGCCTGTGGCAGAGTGGTTAAAAGACAATAACATCCCTGTAATGGACTAGAGTGCACAGAGTCCTGACCTGAATCCTAAAGAACACCTTTTGGATGGTTTGCAAAGCCGATTTCGTGCCAGGCCTCACCGAGCAACTTCGATACCTCTCCTCAGTTCATCTCTCCATGAAGAAAGGGCTACCATTCCCCAAGAAACTTCCAGCACCTGATTGGATGTATGCCTGCGAGAGTGAAAGCTGTCATCAAGGCTAAAAGTGAGGTCAACATCATATTGAATCCATCGTTACAGATGGAGGGCGCCACAAGCTTGTAAGTCATTTTCAGCCAGGGGTTCAGATGCTTTTGATCATATGGTGTATCTGTGACGCCCTTGTGTCAGTCAAACAAAAAACGGGCATCCTTCCGTGCAGCCCTTCTTTGTATACACATCCCCTCTTAGTTGATGTTGGAGGCACACAGTAATGAAATTAGTCTACTGACATAACGAAGCCCAGATGACATCAGTACTAGCGTTTACTATTAAGTCTTAATGTGTCAATATAGGGCCGCAGCTCGTGGTCGTGCGGTAGCCTTCTCGCATCCCACGCTCGGGTTCCCAGGTTCGATTCCCGGCGGGGTCAGGGATTTTCTCTGCTTCGTGATGACTGGGTCTTGTGTGATGTCCTTAGGTTAGTTAGGTTTAAGTAGTTCTAAGTTCTAGGGGCCTGATGACCATAGATGTTAAGTCCCATAGTGCTCAGAGCCATTTTTGTCAGTATTGACTTATTTACTAATAAATGTACGTCACCGTATTGTCTTCAAAGTGATCATAATTATATTTTCGCTCAGATGAATTCTGAGAATGTACTCACTAGTTTCCGTATTGTCTCTTTTCATATTCATATTAGTCACAAAGATATCGCTACCAAATTCAAAATGTGAGGTAGACCTAAAGTTATTTCTACTTATAGTGTCGTAGTTTTGAAGTAGATAAATTCTACAATGTTTCAGTCTTCAACGGCCCATTACGGATTTGTCTGCCTCGAACGTGAAAGAAACTGCTGTATTATGCGGAAGTTCGTGATTCTACGCCTAAATAAAAAAGTACATCACTTCGGATTAATAGAAAACAGGGCTGCACCGCTGCGGGACAGCGGTGTAAGAGCGACACAGAGGAAATGTATTTTCAACCTGTCTGGGTCACTGAAGTGTGCAGAAATCTGCGTGGTTTGAAATAGCCGAGATCAACTGTACACGCCACTTCTTTACGGATAATGCAGAAGGAATGCGTAGAGATTGGTTTTACGTGCAGAAATATCCCGACAGATGGTGTCAGAGAAGAATGACGGTTGAGCGAATATGCAAAAAATGTTATTGGAAGGGCAAAGGAAAACTACCCACAAGGTAAGGAGTAAGCTTGCAACGGAATCAACGAAACTGATGGTTTATAGCTTTTGCTAGTAATCCACACCTTAGCTCCAGAGAAACTGAGGGTGGCTCTAGATTAGATCAACCCAGAGATGTACTCATTTTGCGTGCAAGCAGCTTCCAGTGGTATCACACTATACTTTGCAGCAGATTACTCCGTGGAGTTTGCGGAGCAAAATTAGAAATCTGTCGCTCGTTTCCGATGCAGTATGGGAACAACGGGTTTGTTCTTCGAAACATTCTCCATAACGGCGAAGTTAATTTTACATATTAGGGCAAGACAAATGTAAGTAGGGGAACGTTGCTGTCGATGGGCTGCCTAAAGAAAACTTGTAATAAATTCCTCATATATTGAAGTCAACAGGCTGTGTTACTTCCAGTATAGCTGCAAGATTATCTTTTACATTTCATTATAAGAGACACGAAAGTCATAATTATTCAATGTTAATGAAATGCCTGAGAAATAAAAACTTGACATCGACACAATCTAGTGGACTAGATCTCTTCATTGGGCCAGGCAATTTCCGTGGATGAGCAATAGGGTAATAGCCGTTAAGTACTATGTACATATAAATAATTGTCAATAGATTTAATGTCCCTTTGAGTTTCTTTTTGGTGTCTGAAACAGAATAACCGAGGCACTTAAAACTAGAAATGTCGGCTTCCAAGGTCAAAGAGAAAAAAAAAGGAAAACAGTTAGACTGGGTATCAAAACATATAATGGAAACCATTACTTAAATATTGTTCAAAGTGGCCTTCTTAGGCTAGCAGACAAAATTCCAAGTTGCTCATTCAAGCCAACACACGGCATCACTTAGCAGTACGTAGTCTCTGTGCATAGCACGTATCTTCTGTTGTGGATATGACAAAATGTTGTGAAGTGTATGTACTTTGCGATGATGGCATCAGAAATTTAATCACATTAACATGTCACTACGACGTTTGAGTCATTAATACTAATCAGTTACAAGAACATAATGCAAATTTTACCTTTATTCACTGTTCCTTTGTGTCTGTGTGAAAACTCACCACTAACAAGTAAGACGGCAATTTTTTGCCAACATGAGGAATACTTAATGATTTCTAGAATGCACCTATTGTCAGTATCCTCAGATAAAAAGAACCAGTCCATCGATGAATCCCGCCCATCGATAGTAACTTTACCCCAAAATGCACTACTGGGTCACTGAGGAAACGCACAGGCTAAGACAAGTAGAATATCAGAGACAGTTGAGGTGAAATCTTGATATAGGGCTATTGAAGACTACTTGATTGGTATTTACTTCATTGAAGAACGTTAACGAATAAATATTACGTGTAACTTCCTGCCAGTGTGCTGCCGGTTGTGCATGAGGAAGTTCCACTTTAAATACATATATGTATGTGGTGCCAGCGGTATGGCTGCCCGGCTTACTATTCGCTTGCGCCTTTGAAAGCGTTTACCCACCTCGTTAAGGCTTTAACAGCTGGCCTGTCCTTACGCTTGATTTAATGGCAATAAACCTTTTTTTTCTGGAGTAAAATGAGTTTTCTGCGAACAGTAGTGCCGTTCTAATTATGAGTCTGTCGGCACAGTGACCTTGTTTGCTCTATATTATTGTGTTCGACGATGGCTGGGTAACATCTCTTGACAATGCCATTTTGAATATGTTTTGAACAGTTTCAAAGATCTTCACTGTGGACTGAAATCGATACTGTGACCAACGGAATCTGAGGTCAAGGAACAACTTCAAAGACGATGTCTATGCACAAGTTTCGACTACCCAGGAGGATATAAAGCATAGTATTTTTCACGCATCTGGAATTACGTCGAAGGGATCGCTTTGGGCTGTCTAGAAATTTAGCACCGGCGACTGTAAACATGTACAGTCGTACACGGCAGACGTTTCGAACATTATGAAGTGAAGTGATTAGAATTTTAACGATGTTTACGATTAAGTCCTATTGTGATTTCCTATTTATTGCTGTTACTGGTGTAAAGTTACACAGTAGGTGTGTATCCCAGCACTGAACGCTTGACACGGAGCTACTCTTGACAGATATTTATTCTTCAGTTCCAAGTTTCACTAACCCATTCACATTTTGGTCTGCAACTCTGGCAGAAACTGGAGCGGAAGCAGTACTGAACTCAAATTATGAATCATTTTTGGATGACACTTTTTTGTTGTCTAGTTAGTGTGTCAATCCAACCATATACAGCCAAGTGTGATTAGTACCGGTTTTACTTAAACTTTTTCCAACTATTTCCGTTTTGTAAGTAAACTCTCTTAACTACGTCCTGGTTAAATGCCACATGTGCCTGACGCATCAACTCGCTTCTGCATTACGAACTGCCGCGTCAGTTAGCTTTCCGTTTTATGATTAAAACAGAAAAATCCTAAGTTCTAGTTACTGTAATTTCTCCGAATCTACTAATCAGAATGTGGAGAGTAAAGCTCTGTTTACTTCGTTCCATTTAGTACTACAATACCAGCAGCAGGGATTGCTATAGCTTTATTGGAAAGAACAAAGATGATACCGACAGCTCTGTAGTTAATATAGCTATGAAAAGGGACTACGTTTAGTGAGTAGCCTTGCACATTTCTTTTTATAGAAAACAGAATTAAAATTTATTGAGCCTTCATGAAACTTTTGAGGGGTACAAGTTACCTGAATCAGTAGATCTAAAATTAAAATATGTAACATAAAATAAGCTGAGTGTATCCCAAGTAAGCCTTCAAAATGCAGCAGTTCTGTTGTAGCAGACGTAGCATTCAGTCTATCTCAAACAAATCCAGCACGTTTTTCCATTCAGAAGCACCATAAGACGAGCGAAATAACTGTCCAGCGAAGTTAATATTGACAAGGTGGCTGAAAGGAGGGAGATGCTGTGGGATTATTGGACCAACTTTGAAGTGCACCGCTGCTAACGGCCGAGCCTCTGTCAGTTGGCCTCCGAAGAGACGCCGAGTTGAGGACCTCGAGGTCCCCACCGAACTTCACACAGCTGGAGCGCCGCAGTGGTCCTGACAGCTGTGATCCAGTTTTAAAATGAGGCGTGGAGTGGAGTGGAGTGGCAAGCGTCATTCCACTGACACTCAGGAACTATAACAGCAGGGTGAGTAGGAAGAGAGATGAACACGTGAACGAGCAGCAGTATTTCTGCCGATTCACTATTTTTGTATTTTATTGTTAAGCTGTGTGTGTTCCATATCGGGGTCGTTCGCTTTATGGATAGTCGTTCCCGACGAATGTCTCTAGCCAGTTGCTGTGGGTGACCGAAGGATGACTTCTTGCCAAGGGGTAACGGGGAAGCTCGCACTGAGCGGCGTATACGGGAATGGGCGTACATGCCACACTCACACGACTAATCGTGTCGGCAGAACTGTGAATAGTTGGGTGATTGCTGTTGCCACAGACGTATTGACATTCCTGTGGACTCAACGTCGCGTGAACTTGGCAACCTAGCTCGGTGTGGTTGTTGTTGGCGCCAAGACGCAGGTTGGAACTGTAACAGTCACTCAACCATTTGGAGGAAGGGAAATGGGCTTCGTACACCGACATGCCTCAAGTCTGTGGATATGACTGTGAGCGCCTATATTCAGCTACAGATAGCAAGTTTGAATTTGATGAACACCCGTTGTGGCTCTGCGCATCCTTGTTGCCTTTCTGGTATGAGAGTGTTTTTCACTTGACCTGATATAATGTGGGGCACCTACATGTTCCTATGTTCCTATGCTGTGCTTTCTGCAACCGTTGTGAACACATTTCACGACTTGTGGCGAACTTGTGCATTTTTATATTGGCGACGTACTTTTCGGGAAAGACTACTGAGAAAATTTAGAGAACCGGCATTTGAAGCTGACTGCCGACCGATTCAGTATGCATTGCGCGTAAGGACCACGAAGAAAAAATACGAGGAAATTGTCATAAAGACAGTCGTTTTTCCCTCGCTCTGCTTGCGACTGAACAGGGAAGGAAATGATAAGTAGTAAGGTACCCTCTTCCGCGCACTGTATCTTGCAGCGTATCTATGTAAACGTAGATGAAGATGCATGAGTTGATGTAGACATTTTTGATGGGCTTTCTCGTATTCTAATGAAATATTCTATAAAATCTGCTTTGTCCTTGGCCGCTAATTTCATTGTTCAAGACAATTATTATTATTATTATTATTATTATTGTATTTATTATCGCTTAACCTCAAGCACTCTGCCAAAATTACTAAGGGTTTCTGAATCGGGCTTTTTTTATTTTTTATTTTAGGCACTGCCGCACTCGTACTGTTGTTCTGTGCTTTTAAAATTTTGAAAATTGTACTTAATTTTTACGCTTTTCTGTTAAGAGATGTTATGCTTAAGAGATAATTAGCTATTATTTACGGAATTACGATTTTATTTGCCCAGCACCTTACTACTCCCCAGCCACCTCCCTACCGCTTCAGTTCGCCCGCATCATTTCGTCAGTGAACGATGTTCAGTGAATTTTGTATATCGTTTAACGAAATAATACCAGTTTCCAACTGTTAGATCGTAGTATTGAATTCACACACAGTTTTACATGAAAATAATACAATTTCGTCATTTTTCTGTTTTCCGTCGTTCCTTAGCTGCTTCGAGATTCGTGGAGGTATGTGCCCTCTATGCAACTAATTGAATGCTATTTGCTTATTACCATACTCGTTTCGTTTCTTTTATTTGTGAAGCGTCTTCGGTTGCGATTTCCAACCCTGTTAACCTATGAGTGTAGACCTGGAGATGTGTTCATTAGTCTCCATGCTCTAGTTGGCCTATTTCCGGCGTTCTTTCACCCCCATTTGATTTTACACATCGCATACAACACTTGCACGCTTTGATGTCGATTGAACATCACAGAATGAAACAAGACTCCACTCTGAATACCATAGAAATGCAGTCAGGTTTCATGTCACACTGGCACACTGCCACGAAAATATTGTTGTCTGTGGTGTGTCGTCAGTGGTGGAAGATGACGCAAGGCAACTAGAGATCTTACACCAGGTTCAAGTAATCAATACGTATTATAAAAATGTATGGTCCACATCCCCTTCTACACCACAGGACAATTTGGTACACAAATCACTTACTGTCTGTGAAGTTTCGCTGCGGTGATAAGAAGTATGTACCTATCAAAGGGATGGGGGCAAAAAGGAAATGTAGCCCACGATGCACACACACCCAGACTATCCAATATTTCATAATGAGAGCAGTTAGTGACTCTCTGAGAACTCGCTGAGAACCCCCACAAAATGATGAAAAGAAGAAAGTTTACCGCTTATCACATTCATGCTGCTTGAGTAGTAAAATTGCTGCCTTACGAAAAAAGGTTAAATTAATTTCTTCTTTACTGTTGACTGTATTCGCGACACACTTTGCAGACAGTACTCACATACACCACGGAAGGTACCTGCAAAATTATATCATTGTACGGAACACAGATCTGAAGATACGGCACCATAAAAATTGAGATCGTGGAAACGAAACAGCTGGGCGAAATCCGCTAGATATACAAGTGAAATATGTGTACAAATACTTATTGAAAAGCACATGTAATATGTACATATGTGGGCAAGGCCACGGATGAGAAATTCCTCCTAATCCTCTACGTAGATTTTAATCGAACTTGGTACACATACTACCTTCTGTCTGGAAACAAATACTGTGCGTGTACGGACCAGAAGCCTCCTATTGGTGTCGGAGTGATACCGTGAAGAGTGAACGATGGAAGGACTAGATCGACAGGCAAAGACGGAGATGGAAGACGCGGACACAGATATTGGGTAGAACAAGATAGATAAAGAGAGGGGAGGAGGAATGGACAGAAAGACGGAAGAGGAGGGAATCGACTGAGGAAGGGGGAAGAGGAGATGGACAGAGAGGGGGTGGAGGAGGAGGTGGAGAGAGAGAGAGAGGGTGGAGGAGCAGATTATGAGAGAGAGGGGGTGGGGAGGGAGGCCGGGAGGCAGATATGGACTGGGAGAGTGGGAAGGAGGAGGGGGACTAATGGAATAAACACATACTCGAGCAACACAGGGTACTCGGGCGGTCGTCGTAGAAGATACGTGTAGACACTCATGTTGTAACCACTGCAAGCATTTCAGCCAATTCGGCAGAGTCATCCGAACAAGCCTTGGATCTTCACCTGTCATTTTACTCGTGGAAGACGTTTGCCACACTGTTGTCGAGAGTCCATTTCGTCACTCCTCGTTCTGTAGTTAATGCGCTACAGCTAACTGTCTGTAAGATCTTCAGGTACAGTGATGCTCCCGTGTGTTTCACAACGATGATGAAACCCGTCTCAAAGAATTCACATGCGTATAGGTACGTTATGATGCGATCTCCACCTGAAAAGCCCTAGTATAATTTAGACACCTCCGATAACCGTCACATATTTATAATATTCTAGGCCTGTGGCCATGTGTTCTCTTCTTCACGGAAAAGAAGCTTGCATATTGTTGAAAAGTTATTCATTAGATTCTACATGTATGGAAGTAATAGATTAGAAGCCCGCTCGGATAGCTGCGCGGTCTAACGCGCAGCATCCCGAGCGGGAAGGCGTGCTGGTCCCCGGCACGAATCCGCCCGGCAGATTAGTGGCGACGTACAGTGTTACCACCAGCCTGTGGATGGTTTTTAAGGCGGTTTTCCATATGTTTCGGCGAATGCGGGCTGATTCCCCTTATTCCGACTCAGTTACACACGTCGGCGATTTTTGCGCAAGAACTTTCTTCACGTACACGTACACCATAATTGCTCTACCACACAAACACTGATGTTAGATGTTACTCTCGTCTGATATGAGACGTTCCCGGGAGGGTCCACTGGGGGCCGAACCGCACAATAAACCTGGGTTCGGTGTGGGGCGACAGTGAGGTGGGTAGACTGCTATGGCTTGTTGTGGGGTTGTGAACCACTGAGGGCTACGGCGGAACGAAGCCTCTCCGTCGTTTCTAGGTCCCCACATCAATACACAATACAAAATAGATAATAAGCTTGGTACCGTCCAGTTAAGATGTTTGTGGTGTAACTTAAACGTAAACTCCGTCCACAGCCGTCTGTACCGACAGCCCGACGTGTCGTCCTCTGTGAGCGACGTCATTCGGCTGCGGGATGGGGTGGCGTGGGGTCAGAACACAGCTTCCCGGCCGTTGAGTTTTCGTGACCTGAAGCCGACACTTTAAGTAGTATCAAAAACTCTCTTGCATTACCGGGAAACGAGCCCGAATCCTCCAGATGGTAGACAGCCTCGTGGACATGTCCAATATGCAACAATTTGTAGTCAAGTTGGCGTACATTTTCATTTTTGTCTTAAGTAACATTATGAATTTAGAAACGTAAATGGTTAATTTTTTTTTCTTTTTCTACATCCTTCCGAACCATTTCACTTAGGATCCGTGGGAGCAACATGTAATACGTGTTATTGCTTTTCACAAATTTCCCACGTGCTTGACGATCTGTTCAGGTAAAGAACAACGTTTCTCATCTACCGTAACGTGCCTTCAGATGCATCAGATACAGTGTCCGAAGCGTTTGAGACGTAAGGCTACAGGTGTATGTTGAAAATCAGGTGGACTGATTGGACAAGGAATGAGGAGGTTGTCCACAGAAGTAGCGACTTACGGAATATGCTCGCATTTCATCTCTCTCTCTCTCTCTCTCTCTCTCTCTCTCTCTCTCTCTCGATTTATGGATAAATAAAATACTTTCTTGGACAGTGTAGTATTGTTCAGTATAGTTTCAAGGTTTCTAAAATACGAATGTACATATTGATGGCAAACATATCATGTAAACAGACTGTGGCAAATACATAAATTTTACAGCTATTATTATATGACTGACATACTGTTCTTGGGACAGAATTTTCTACCCCGGAAAGGGCAGATATAGTATTTTTTCTAGACGTTATAAAAATATTTACAATCTTTCTCCTTCATTCAGTTTCATACAATGTACTTAGAAAATTAAGACATTTAAATAAATTTAGCCGGCTGCTGTGGCCGAGCGGTTCTCGGCGTTTCAGTCCGGAACCGCGCGACTGCTACGGTCGCAGATTCGAATCCTGTCTCGGGGATGGATGTGTGTGATGTCCTTAGGTTAGTTAGGTTTAAGTAGTTCTAAGTTCTAGGGGACTGATGACCTCAGATGTTAAGTCCCATAGTGCTCAGAGCCATTTAAGTAAATTTAAGTGATTTTAAGAGAAATCAAGATCTCAGGCGCAACTAGGCATTGAATTAAACTCAATGACGATGAGTGAAAATTTGTCACGGACCAGGACACAGACTTAGATTTCCTGCTTTAGGGGAGCGGTCACCAAAAGTTCTTCGCCTCTCTGGACACATTTCCCTTACAATCCAAATTCTCAACTTGTCACACACTACACATATAGCCTCCACTGTCCATTATCCTCATTGCTCGCAATCTTACCTGATTCATGCAAGAGTTCGAATATGCACTGAAGTTATTACCGTCAAGGCGTATATGCAGAGTGAGTCACTAATTATTGCCACCTAGAATAACTCCGAAAGTATGGTAGTACCTGAAAAATTTGTGTTACAAACGTCGCATGGGACAACGGGGGCCGTAATATGAAGTTGGTTTTTTGTTGCTGAACTCGTTTTTTTTTTTTTTAAGTGGTATGCTATCGTTTGGTACTTATATTCTCATAGCGGCTATCGAGACGAATCCAATGATGTAAGGTCAACGAAGGTCAAAAAGTTGGCATGAACGCCCATTTACAGAAGGTGTTCGAAGTGATGACAATTGGTATCAATGTAGTGCTGCAATCTTCTTATCACGGATTGAGTGGTATTCCTTATCACTTCGGCACTTATCGAAGCATATTCTCTGACTATTCTCTCTCCTATATCGTGCAAATAATAATTATTCGCCGAATAGTTGACATGTAAACACCATTCGATGATTTCGCAACACAACACTAATAGGAACGGTAAGACTAGTATTGTCGAATCAAGAGAATGTGAATAATGTATTCCTTCGAAGAACAAGTCTCATTTATGGAGAACTCCTACGAAATTCATTGAGAGCTAGAGACTTATACCCTGAAAGATATCCTCAACGTACTCACCCTAGACGTCGTACATTTAAATACGTGTATGATAAATTGAGAACAACTAGACCTTAACGCATCGGAAACATGTCCGGCAAAGGAAAGTTACTAACGAGGAAACGGAAATTGGTACCCTTGCCACTGTGGATCGACATCCTTGTGTTAGTTGAGGTCAAATCGCAAGGGAATATGGCATGTTTGTGTTCTGCATTCCCATAAATGTCATCCTTACCATGTTAGTCTCCACCAACAATTAACTGTTATGGATTGTATGCGTCACATTGAATTCTGCCAATAGGCTCAAGTTCAGATACAGAGGGATGACACATTTATTAATTTAATTCCATTTACTGACGAGGCTACATACACGAACCATGTAAATCTTGATTTGCATAACAAGCATTATTGGGCAACTGAAAATCCATGTTGGCTGCGGAAAGTTGCACACTAAAACCTAGTCCGCGAATGTATGATGTGGGATTCTGGAGGACAGAATTATACGCCCCTATTTCATCGAAGGAAATCTTAGTGGTAGGGAATACACCACATTCCTACAAGAAACATTAGGTCTGTTATTGGAAGAAGTACCTTGTGGTATCAACTCGATGGGTGTCCGGCAAATTTTCCGTTGATGGCTGGAAATGAGTTGCAGAGAAAATTCCCAAATCGGTGTATTGGACGCGGAGGAGATGTGTCGTGTCCGGCTGGTTCGCCAGACTTGACGCCTCTAGATATCTTCTTGTGGGGATTCGTAAAAGACATTGTTGATAAAGACGTTCGAAATGTACCTGAAGATATGAGAGAGAGAATTTTCAGAGAATGTGCTTCGATATGTGCCGAAGTGATGAGGAATACCACTCAATCCATGATAAGAAGATTGCAGCACTACATTGATACCAATGGTCATCACTTCGAACACCTGTAAATCGACGTTCATGTCACTTTTGTGACCTTCGTCGACATTGGA
This sequence comes from Schistocerca cancellata, assembly GCF_023864275.1. Taxonomy (NCBI): domain Eukaryota; kingdom Metazoa; phylum Arthropoda; class Insecta; order Orthoptera; family Acrididae; genus Schistocerca; species Schistocerca cancellata. The sequence goes on from NC_064631.1 coordinate 413,874,134, forward strand.
AGACCTTATTGTTAGACATCATTGGATTCTTCTTGATAGCAGCTATCAGAAAATAAGTGCCAAACTATAGCATCCCACTTAAAAATAACCAAGTTGATCTTCCTATCTCTGACACAACCCCACCTACCAACAAAAAACGAATGTCATATTATGACGCCCGCTGTCGCATGCTACTTTTGTCCTACAAACCTTTCAGCTCCTGTCATACTTTCGGAGTTATTGTTGGTAGCAATAGTTGGTGACTCACCCTGTATATTACTATGTGTGTGGTATCTGTTCTGTCAGATTGTTTCTAAGTTACGTGTTCTTCTGGGTACTTCAGTTTTTTTGTCAGACGCTGTCTTCCCCAATTCTTGTTCTGTTCAGGCGTCTTACAGTGATATATTTGTAATTGCACATTAGCTGTGTAACCATTCTCGTGACTTCAGCCTTCATCATGCTGATTGGTAATAACGTAATTGGTCGCTTTTAGCTACCCTCTTATTTTCTGCTAGAACTGTATGGAGTCAATTACAATATAGGATACTGCAAAATTTCCTCAACTTACACAGTTGGGCTGACAAATAGAGCTGTGTACTGGAAAACTTACTGAAATATAGTGTTTGTCTTGCATAAACGACTTCCAGTGTAGCTTCAAGACATTCTCAGTTTCCTGCAACAGTCGTAAAGCAAACATCGACCTGGTTCCTCAGTCTCTCCTTCCTCCTCCCCTCTGCCCACTCCTCGCTCTCGACACAAATACATGACAACTCCAAACTCGGGAGATTGTCTACTGATGATCAACTAAGCAACCGACCCGTAAAATAAAATATATGACCCAAATAAAAACTACATTTTTATTTTGTGAAAACACAAAAGGATCATTGATGTGAGGAATTCTCAAGTATATGTACAGCATAAAATACATACTGCGCATTCCTTTGATATCACACATCGTTTTATTAATTTCACCATTGAAATACACTTATACACAGATACGCATACTTATCATCACGTTCCGCTCTTTTGATGTGGTGTGGAGAGATACAGCATCGTCAGTTTCACTGACAACTTGTCGTCAATTCCGTGCCAACTCTGCACGATCGCAAAAGCCTTTGTCTTTCATAATCGGCACTGCACCATCATCGTCTCTAACAAATTCATCCAGAGATATTAAAGGACTATCAAATAAGACAAAAATTGTTTCTAATAATTCATTATTTTGTCGAATCTCATATGGCGATTAGTCATCTCTGGCGTCACCAAATTCCTCGCAGAATACAAAATATGTTCTGCTTCTAATAAACTAATGCAGATTTTTTTTGCTTCGGTTCTAAGTAAGCATTTTCGGAGTAGTTGTCTTCGATGATGAAGTATCTAATTTTTTGTAATGCAATATTCATATGTTTGTAAGAAAACTTATGGTCCTCGTAAGCAAAATATAAGCTTTCTAATTTTATGCCGGATGTGTAGAATAATTATTAATAATACTTAAGACCTGATGCTTTTTTCGCAAGAATCGTTTACCAAAAATAAGAATCCACCCCTGCCACTCCCCCACACCCCCACCCCCACCCCCAACCCCTGAACGTTTCTGCTCTATTCGTTGCAATGTTCTAACTAAAGTGGATTTGCAGAAAATTCAATACCCATTTGTTTAAGAATTTATAGTCTTTTCCTACGAAAAGCATCCTGATATAAGAGGTACTCGTAACTTATTTCGGCATAGAAGAAAGCCACGTACACGCTCGTGTCTAGTCTTTTTCGTACCTGTTTCACTAACTCGAACATATTGCTTTGAAACATAGCCATAATCTGAATTCCAGGTTTTATCTCGTCAACAGTGTGATGTTACTAGTACCAAACTCCTAGTAGATTTTGTTTTCAACGTCCACTTATCAACTGCCTTAAGCTGTCGCATTATCAATTTATGCAAAGTAGCAGTTTAACGTTCCTTCCGGTATCTTCACCGCTTAGTGTAAAAATATGAATATACAGCATCTATCTTTAACACAAAATGACAGGAAACGATTTTGACAGAAAATTCACTAATATAGCCATCACCCCAAGGCAAGCATAACGGCAAATATCGTTTACTTTGCTCGAACACCAAAAAGCTGAACATTCGAGTTAAATCATTTATATTTCGCGTTAACCGATTTTTTATGTTAAGTGTTTTCATGCTAAAACTCCCCACTGTATTTTCTGAGTAACATTTATTTGAGATTTTAACAATACTGTTTCTCTGTATATTGTTTCATTAAGTGGTTTAAAGGTGACACCAATGAGCAGGGGGATTTATCCGTAATCAACAATAAAGTGAACTATTATTACATCACTCTGCTGCCGAGTACAAGTGTTACTGCACACTACAGAGCTAGTCTGTGTTAGGCAGCTCAACAGCATCACACCCCAGCCAACCGCCTAGTAGAGTACTAATTGTATCGTAGAAATCTGCCTCATTATGGGATTGTGCTGCTAGTTCGGAAGTTATTTTCTTGCACGAATCGTAATTTTTTTTTCCACTCAGGTCGATATTTATTTTCCATTAGTAATGCTCATTTGGACGTAGCACAACACAATTTATCACTGTTTAAAACAATAATGGAAGGGGGGAAGACAATGTTGTTTGAGGCTGGTGCACTGTATACACAGGCACTCCCACGTGAGGATTAAATGGATGTTGTTTACTATCATGTCGAAAATAAATTCATTTAGACATTGATTCCTGATTGACAGTACTTATTTTGCTGTAATGTGGCACATAGGAAACACAGAAAACTGCTTACAGGTGCATTATGTCAAGATTCAGAAAGCACGGCTGATGAGAAAGTGAGATGAAGAAGTGACTATTTTAACTGAACATAAGGTCTCGTACCTATTTTACCTGACCTTTCCGTGAAATAGTGTGGGAATATTCGAAACTGGTAAAGGAAGATAAAACATATTTGATATCTTGAATACAATAGTCAACGATCGCTGCTAATCATTCCTCTGTTCTACACTTCAATCTTGTTGCTCCCTAATCTCTTTAAAGGAACTGAGGAGAAAAACAACAAATTTTTCTCCACATTTTCTACCAGAATGAAAAAAATCCGATATGGATTTTCCAAGAAGCAACAGAACCAAAAGTGATATTGACAACATTAAGAACATCGTCAGTCGTACGTAGCCACCAGCATGGTTGAACCACCTGAAGATGTCGGACAGTTACTCCGAGGAAATATTGTGGAATGTGCACAACGTGATCCGACGGCAAACCCGTGAAGACTGTTTACAACGTTTTATCAAATAATGAAGTAGTTGTCCAAGATCTTAAGGTCATGAATCACTTCAAAATTTTCAAACATCACTGAGTCAATGAGAATGAAGATAAAAATTTACCGAACTTACCCTGATGGAAATTAAAAATATGTGTTCGGAGAATTGCTTTAAGAAGAGAAACGAGTATTGGATTGAATAAGACAAATATTCAGAATCTTCGTAAATGAAGATAGAAATACAGACTACAGTAGCAATATTATGCTACTGGCCAATGAAAGTGCGATACCAAAAAGGCGGCATGTAGCAATGTCAAACCGGTGTCAAGTGTACTGCCTATTAGGATATGCAAACATTTCAGCGCGAACGGACTTACTAGTTAGAAGTAACACTATCTACATTCTGTATCCAAGCAAAGATTACACTGTGGGTTTCCTCTTTAGTCATCACATTTGAATGTTGGTTATTTGTGAGAAAATCGTGTTATTCCTTGTATAAGAAAGATAAATCTATACCTGCGTGTGTTGAGGATCGACAGCGAGAGGATTGTAGTCTATAGAGACCGTGAATCACCATTTCACGATACTGTTGCTTGCTTGATTAGGATCCGACAACTGTCACGTGAAAATTTTATCGATGGGATTGGGTGTGTCAAAATCAAAGACACGCAGAAGCTCAACTAACAGGTGCGATATATCCCTGAAAGTTGAGAAATGCTATTCACTCAGCCATGATAGTGAAGCTACGTCACATGCCTTGGGTTAGGATATAGAACTGTCTGGGCACCTGAAATTTCTTCTGTGATATTTTAGGGCTGATGGCATTGGGATGTTTCAACGCAGCAACACACAAGGACATTCTCCACATCTCTCACCCATTGAATTTTACCCTACATATTGCTTCACATGGTTTTATTTTGTATGTATGTATGTATTTTATTGCCTACATAATGAATTCCGCTCTTCAGTCGACATGTAGACTGGAGCAGTTCCATATGGAAAGTAACTGATATATCGTAAGACCTTATACTGGCGTTGACGTGACAGGTGAATGTAGACGAAGAGGTTGTGCGATTTTTCAAGAACAGAAGAAATACAAATACAGTATCTCATTCGTCTCGGTTCATGAAAAATTCTCACTATGGGGGCAGGGTGGCAGGCCTCTGTGGCGGGAAGTGGGACCACGTTGGCAGAAGTCAGGACATCAGTAGTTCACCATCCAGGACGGGTTAGCAGTACACCGGCGGATGGATGCCCGATAGTTGTCCAATGTATTGTCATGAAAATATTTTTGTTAGAAGACCTTTTAGAAAGAAACTTTCGTTATTTTACTATAAATTAATATTAATTTATTTCAAACAATAATGATTTCGGCATTATTCATTCTCATTTGAACTTTCAAATGTAAATTAATGAAACACTCAGATGATGAAGTCCAGGGTGTAATTTGAGGAATCATTAGATAGTTTAAGAATATAAATTGAATGAAATTCTCACTATGCAGCGTAGTGGGCGGTGATACGAAACTTCCTGGAATATTAAAACTGTGTGCCGCACCGAGAATTGAATCTTGGACGTTTATCTTTCGCGGACACGTGCTCTACCATCTCTTCTTTTTATCTCATTTTGTTCTCTATTGTTCGTCCTATTTGTTCGGGGCGGACGTCCCATGACATCTATTTAGTTTCTTCGTCAATCCGTTCACTCACTTTTTTAGCTCAGATGGTAGCTAACCCGCTGACCGAACACGCTGAGCTACTGTGCCAGCCACGGAGGCGGCACCTTATCTCAGCTACCTAAGGACGACTCACACCCGTCCCTACAGCTTTACTTCTGTCAGTACCTCATCTCCTACCTTCCAAACTTCACAAAAGCTCTCCTGCGAGCTTATGGAAGTGTGGAAGGTTGGAGACGAGGTACTGGCGGAAGTGAGCTGTGAGAACAGGTCGTGAGTCGTCCTTAGGTAGCTGAAAAGGTAGAGCACTTGCCGGCGAAAGGTATAGGTCCTCAGTTAGAGTCTCGGTCCGGCAAACATGGAAGTTTCAAGAACATTACTTACATGTCACAAAACATCCGACCTTCCTAAATGCCATTCAGCGCCCAAATAACATGTATCTGGTCTTATAAACTAGTCGTGCTGCCACAGGTAATGAGTATGTCTCAAAGTTACATAAAAATGCGAACATTGTGCAAAGCGAATGAACATTAACATACTGTAACGAGTATTTGACAGTCAATACATAGCTGTGACGTTCATTCATCCCGTGCATACATCAACTAAATTCAAAACAATGTTAGAGATCTGTACAAAGCGGCGCCTCTGAATGAGCTGCATGATGTCATAATTGACAAATGCATTATCAACAAAGGGAATCATGATTGTTTATTTTTCTAAGAGCATAACATGTAACACATGCTCATGATAGCCTCTTGCAAAGGAACAATGCAGTACTCCAATCTCAAAGTGAAATCGTTTCTAGATACATAACATAACATGATAAAGAACGATCTTACAGATGCCTTATTAAAAATCGTTATCAGCTGATTCCTGACGACTAACGAAAAGGAATAGAATATATGCTGAATTCTGCAAGAACCATGTGAAACGCATCCAACACGACAAAACCGAAAGACCACACAACCCTTAAAACCCGCAATCCCAAAATACGACTATGCCCACAATATCGTACCCAAAAACCCTACTGTACTGTCGAGGGAGGATGAAGAGGGCAGGTTGTAGGGCTGAGGAAAATGAGTCCGGCGGGTGGCTTGGTGAGCGCTGTAGAGGGAGGGGGAACAGTTACTGTAGGGGAGAATGAGGGGATAGACAAAAGGCAGTGTAACTGTAGATCCAGAAACTGAATTTGGGTGGTGGGTGCAGAGTCATGTAGTGGAGGTGTGGGGTTGATGGGACTTTAGGGTAGTTGGAGGGGTGGGGTGGATAGGATTGGGTGAGTACCTGTATGGAGACTATCCTTGACTGATTCCTAACCTCATGACTACAGGCAACCCGTAGAAGTCCTTCAGCTGAGTGCCACAACGATGATGCTCAAGCGCCCACTTGCAGGCACGCAGAATTTAAAGGATGTAGAAGGGGTTGGTTTCCTACAGGTGCCTAGGAATCAGTCAAGGGTTATCTCTGTACAGGTACATTTTCAAAGTGCTCAAAGAAGTTGGAAAGATGGCATCGATTCTGTTGCCAAACTAGAACATCTTACAGGGACCCTTACCCATTTTATTCGAACACGTGTCAATGACACACACTTAAACATCCTTTTCTACACGTTCTCATTTCGTAGAAAGGTTTTGAACGTTCCCTACTACTTCCACCATGTACACCAGAGTACAAATGTCGTTCACAATATACCCTAAAGGAGTATATTCAATCGTCTGGGGCGTGTCAGCAGCGGCAAAAATGCTCGAGAACGTCGCTTTGTTGCATATTGCACTACGAACTCTGGTCTTCCAGCGCGAAATGATTGTATATGAACTATCGAAGAGAAGGGCTGGTTTCATTGACACTCCTTATGCTACCATCTGAGACATTCTCATGTCCATTATGAGCAATAGTACGTCTGGAAAGTTTTCCTAGACGACCTATTAGAAAATAGAATGATTTCAGCTCTGGGCCTGGTTCTGATGTTCAGCGCAGACACGTCTAGAGACATGGTGAGGTATAGTTAAGAGAAAGATTGGGGGTGGGGGGTGGTGGGTGGGACGAAGTGTGACGACCTTCCCATCACGTGTCACGTCCACATTGCCGTTGGTCGGAATTGAGTGAAACTTGGTGCCGTTTTCCACAATAATTAACGCGCCCACACATCACGTGAATTTCTGAGGTCTGGTCTCTATTTTACATTCGTCAACACCAAGCAGTCTGAAGCGTCGTCGAACCGGAGATTGTATTACAGAGGAACTTTGTAAGCCAAATGCCAAACATCTGCTTCACAGTGGAGGGGGGTAGGGGGAGAGGATGTGGTTTTAGATAAGCGATCCTTTAATTTTTTGCGCAGCTTCATTCCTAAATAATTTGTTCTTTTAAGAGCTGACATGACATCCATTTGAAGAAAAGGAAATTTATCGATTGGGATATCAATAAATTTCCAACTATTCTTCGCACTGACATTTTATTCTCTTTTAATCATCTATTTCCAATCACATCTTCCACTTTTGGTAATGTTAATTTGCTTATGTTGTACTGTGGACCAAGTACCGTTTGAATTTCTACTGGGTAGTCAGGTTTCATTCACATCGGTTTTTTATTGACTGGTCCTATTATTTCGTCTCCACAAAATTATTGTTTCTTTCAGTGTACATTCCTACTGTAGTGTGCAGCTAGTAGCTGTTTTTATCATAACGCTACTTACCTATAGCTGCGTGTATTATTTTATGGACGCAAATAATAAATTATTTTCGATTTGATGACCACAGTTTTTGTTATTTAATTTGCTTAAATGCTCGCGCTATCGAGATTCGCTGTAGAGTAATATTTTTGTTTCAAGCTATATTTCAGTTCTAGTAAAAGCCAATTCTTTGTTATTTCATCTTTTGTCCCTGGGGCCCAGTAAGTATACACTGGCAGTAGAAAATTCACCGAGACGTTTGAATGAGATTCAAGACGTGGTTTGCTTTGACAATCAGCTCTAGGTGCTAACGGTGCAGCAGCGCCTGCAATTTTCTGACATCGTGGATGCCATACGAAATGTTTCCCTCGAGGAAGTAAAAAAGCTTACCAGATGTGGAAATGCTTCTAAAATGTAACATTTTAACTCTTTATTACCCCAATTTCATACTAGTAATTCAGAATGGTACACACAAATACAACACTTCTATGTGATCTATAAGATATTATATGGGCTTGAGTGTGAGTTTATTTTACATATTTATTTACAGCATCATGTTGCGGAACAGCTAGTGCTCCATAAAGATATCTACGTTAGTACCGACAATTGAAAGAGATGGAGAGCTTTCGTTTTACCTCTCGTTATACGATATGTGACATGAATTTATGATGTCACACAGCGTCTCAAAGTTCTGATACACACATATGCATTCAGAAGACTACCTATTTTAATTGCCGACAGTACTTGTTTACTGAATTTGAACTACTTATTGGTGTGACCAAAGTTACAAATACACAGTGCTTACTATTTCCTCTTAATCATTTCAATCAAAATGGTTCCGTCACTGGAAATAAGAACATTTTGGTTAAGAACTAATTTTGTAGTGACTACGGTCTACATCTACAGGATTACTCTGCAATTCACATTTAAGTGCTTGGCAGAGGGTTCATCGAACCACAATCATACTATCTCTCTACCATTCCACTCCTGAACAGCGCGCGGGAAAAACGAACACCGAAACCTTTCTGTTCGAGCTCTGATTTCTCTTATTTTATTTTGATGATCATTCCTACCTATGTAGGTTGGCTCAACAAAAAGTTTTGGCATTCGGAAGAGAAAGTTGGTGACTGAAATTTCGTAAATAGATCTCGCCGCGACGAAAAACGTCTTTGCTTTAATGACTTCCATCCCAACTCGCGTATCATATCTGCCACACTCTCTCTCCTATTACGTGATAATACAAAACGAGCTGCCCTTTTTTGCACCCTTTCGATGTCCTCCACCAATCCCACCCAGTAAGGATCCCACAACGCGCAGCAATATTCTAACAGAGGACGAACGAGTGTAGTGTAAGCTGTCTCTTTAGTAGACTTGTTGCATCTTCTAAGTGTCCTGCCAATGAAACGCAACCTTTGGCTCGCCTTCCCCACAACATGATCTATGTGGTCTTTCCAACTGAAGTTGTTCGTAATTTTAACACCCAGGTATTTAGTTGAATTGACAGCCTTGAGAATTGTACTATTTATCGAGTAATCGCATTCCAACGGATTTCTTTTGGAACTCATGTGGATCACCTCACACTTTTCGTTATTTAGCGTCAACTGCCACCTGCCACACCATACAGCAATCTTTTCTAAATTGCTTTGCAACTGATACTGGTCTTTTGATGACCTTACTAGACGGTAAATTACAGCATCATCCACGAACAACCTAAGAGAACTGCTCAGATTGTCATCCAGGTCATTTATATAGATCAGGAATAGCAGAGGTCCCAGGACGCTTCCCTGGGGAACACCTGATATCACTTCAGTTTTAGCAGCCTATGATGTGTACTGCGCATCTGGCAGTTCTCAGCCCTATGACCCAAGTCCAGGAGGTCAAAGCCTAGCTTGTCACAGAACTTTCGAATCTCTGGTTCAGTCCTCCAACTCCAATCAGAACCAAAAGGCTACGATCATTTCTGGGGACAGTGTTGCAAATAGTGAACTTCGGTGAAACTCCATCCGCAAGGTTGGTCTTCTCAACCTTCATTGCCAGTCGTTGGAATCGCCCAAGTATAGCCTCAGAGCCCATGCGATAGGCAACACTTTTTCCATCGCATCACCATAAGCTGCTGTTGGTTGCACCCTGTTCCATCAGTGTCGGATGGAATAGCCTCATCAATATGTTTAAATGAACTCCTCAGGCATACACACTGAATGCGCCTGCTATCCTTTGCTTTCCCTTGCTGCCATTTCCCTTAGGTATACTATCATTTCAACTGCCACTGATTAATACATCGTATAATTTCGTGTTTGCCTCCTCTTGATACCGCACAAAACAGGTTTCTGAAAAATGAAATATCCTCGTATTCCATCTTCCCTGTTCTTTTAGCGAATAGTGCCTGTAAAGGCCGACTGTTGGGAGATCTCCGTATGAGTTGTAATTTCTCTGATTCTCTCATAGTAGTCACATACTAAGAGTAAATGGGATAAGTACCATGTTACCCGACTCCAACTTAGTTACGATCTGAGAATCAAATACTGATGTCCACTTTTATTTCTATTATTATCACTTCAGTTACTTACCACAAAATAAACCTTTCAGCTCTATTGTTATTATATGATGAAGCTGATATCATACACAGCTATCGACGCTGATTCGGTTCAGAAGTAATCTTTCTGATACTACAGTACCAAGATTCTCACACAATTTCTCATTCCGGGGCTCTTAGGAATCAAAAAATTTGCATCATCACATACCTTGCCTGGTAGCATCCTTGTTCTTTGATTTTGGAATATGAATCTACAGTGTAATAAATTTACTGATATGTCATCGTCCCCTTATCATTTCAGTGCCACCTTTGATGTGTCATACGATAGGAAGGTTGTCAGAGTCCCTCTTACCCACATTTCGTTCCTTCTTTTGACGCCTCGAAATGGAGGACAGAGGCGCGACGCCGAGCATAGAAATCACGCGCTTTTCTCGTGAGTAGCCGAGGAAAACATTCAGACACACCGACGCTCAGAATCGACATGAAAAGGATTCAGGGAGTGGCATAAAGGGTGTTAATGAAACAATCCCTTTCCTTGGTACGTTGATTCTCACAAATTTCGCGGTCGAAAACGATATTTCTCAGTGTAGTAACCAACAGGAAGACGTTCTTAAGCTCAGGAACTGCTGTCATCTCCCTGAGGCCTCAACCCTTCCCTAAGGATGTCGTTGACTATCAGCCCCATTGAAAGTAACCTAACGTCTTTGTAGTGCAGCGCTACCGCAGCTTTTGCTCTCATGTACAGGGTGGAACGTCTAGAAACCGTTCTAAACTATTAGACAGAATCTGAATGTGATCCGAAGTAGCAAAGGGTGCTAATGTTTTTCAGTGCCCCTGTATCACGCCCTCCTGTGGCATCATAACAAAGGAATGCGACATTGGCACATTTCTGAATAAAAGGGCCAAATATTCCTCTACGAGCGCCAGTTCACCAAAATCCTTGGTGGAACGTGCCTACGTATACTGGGAAGGGCCTTTACAGAGAAAAAGTGCGAAATAGTTCTAGGCACCAGCAGGCAATCGATGGCACCGGAGGTGTGTATCGTTTGTGGCGTGTTACACAAAATGTACAAAATGCTATGATAGAATAAGTGCACTCAAAAGTGATAGTTCAATAATCCATGTTATTAGAGATGTAAGCCTAACACCAGGTTCAAGATATTAGTACATTAAGTTTTCCATGGTTATGAAGGAAGTTATTAATGCTCAGCAAGTATACGATGTGGATGAGCAAACGTAGAGGATTTTCGACGCTGCCGATACCATAAAGGCAAATCTGCATGTGTGTGAACTAGTGCGATGAAACTGGGTTCATCGTAATGAAGCATGTGTCAAATCGAATGGTGGACATTTTGAACACTTAGTATAATACTGATGAAAGAGGTAAAACAGAAAAGTGGGTTCCGTTTTCTTTTTGTTACTGTTGCACAAAAGGAAAATAATCTAACTTTAATTTTCATTATGGTATAATTGTAAAAAGAGGAAGCCGTTGATTGTAATTAAAGCACAACGAATTGTGTGGTACTTAGTGGATTTTGTACTAATGCTGCAAAGGAAAAAAAGTCTGGTTGTCCCTAATCCATTGTTTACGTAAAACGAATTACAGCCAAACGATTGTTTACATTTATTGTTAGGTACCACTTGACCACCCGCAGCGTCGTTGTACACGCCCAATGTTTTGATTGCTCTGATTCGTCCGTTACCTTTCTGTGATCTCCGCGTCGACGTCGGTAATGTACAAGCATGGTTGTGTACCATCACCTGACAACGTAAGCAGAAATGCGTCTAGTATCAGTCCTACAAATATCTGTCTTTTAGGAATGCAAAAATAAAGAACATGACACAACGATACTTCATTAGACTTTTTCGTCAATCACACTGAGATGTATCGTCTGTATTATTTTCCTGCTTATACAGTATGCACACTGTACTCTTAGTACCGCGTTTGCAGATAGGAACAAATATAATAGCAGGGCGGGGGCACGAAAGATCATTTTCAAAGGCTGCATGGAGCTCGGCCATCAGATATACCAAAAAAATCACACATATTACAATTTGGTTGTTTATCTACAACTCGGAAGTATTACTTCTATGTCAGAACCAGTATTTTAAAAATCAAATCAAAACTCAGGATTTCAGCAGTAGGTGGCATCCTACGTAAATGTCTTGTTAGTAATCAAGGAAGACTTCACACGAAACAGCAAGTGAGAAACTGTGTTGAATACGTACACTCATACTCGACGCTCGATATCACTGAGCTCTCCTGCCAGATCCCTTCAGCTGTTTCTGCTACACTTGTGACAAAACGGTAGTCTCCTCCTCCTTTTATACTGACCGGTCTGCCTCTCGCTAAATCTGGAGGTTAATTCCGTATTACATAGTGATACTTTTGATCAGGTAGTGAACAACAAATCCGTCGCGAGAAACTTCGTGGTTATACTTGCATTCCTTTGCGCTACATTACGGAGAGTTAAGTGATGAACGTGATAAAGACACCCATCTGGATGCTTCACAGATGAAGTAAAGGTAAACAGGAGATGGCATTATTAAGTGATTATTGTTGGATAGCGGATGGGTTTCTCCATTACCAAAGCTAAGCTAACAAGAGCTTCTCCAATATTTGATAACTTTTCCTCGTTACTTGTAAGGTACTTACGGTACATACCATTACCTGAGAAACTAAAACAAGTAAATGCAAGTAAAATTTTTGGATTATGTTTCCTCTTAAACAATGGGCCCAACAAAGCTAAGCTTTTTGCAATTTGTAGAACTGTGCAGTAGTGGTCATTCACAAATATGCCACAGTAAATGCTGAACACAGATTCTTCCTGGAAGAATAAAGAGTATTTAAAACCTTTCTGATTAGAGGGATAAACCTTCAACTAAATCTCCCAGCCAGGGATGTCATGGTACTATACATTTTACCACAATTTAATTGACATATTATTATTTGTGTTACTCGGCTGATGCATAAGTTCGTACCGTCTTTCCATAACTTAAATAAACGCAACAGATACACATACCATAGACTTAAGTCATCAATAACATATTCTCGGTCACTATTTACAATAGTATGTCAACTTTGGGGTAACTTTTCGATTTCGTGACTCTAGAAATCGTGTGGTTTTGAGGTAAAGAAATCGTCGAGCCATGTCCGGAGCGCATTTTCATCTGGAATCGAAGTTCCTTCAAGGTTGTTCCATACAGAGCGGAAAAAGTGAAAATCTATGGGCACAAGATCAGGTGAATAAGGTGTGCGCAAAATAACTTCCCAACCCAACTCCTGTATGCCGTTTCTTGTAAGTCTATCAGAAATCGGGGGGTCGGTAGCTTTGATGTCGCCGAGCAGTTCTAGGTGTTTCAGTTCGGACCCGCACTGCTGCTACGGTTGCAGGTTTGGATCCTGCCTCGGGCATGGATGTCCTTAGGTTAGTTCGGTTTAAGTAGTTCTAAGTCTAGAGGAATGATGACCTCAGATGTTGAGTCCCATAGTGCTTACAGCCATTTGAACCATTTGGTAGCTTGGAGTAGCGTCACTTTGAGCAGTGTTCCTGGTCGTTGTTCAAGGACTGCGTCCGCAAAGTGTCTCAGTTCTTGACAACAAACGTCAGCAGTGATGGTTAAACCTCGAGGAAGCAATTCGTAGTTCACCATACCGTCGCTTTCGCACCACATACACAACATTATCTTTTGTGGATGAGTACGGGGCCTGTGTAGGAGTGGTTGTTCTGTTTGGGCTCAGCCATTCCCTTATATTCCTCAGTAGCATAAAGACACCATTCTCGTCACCAGTAATGATACAGTTGTTCGGGAAATAGCTGATGGTGAGCACATATGGCCACCCGCTGATTTTTGAGATTTTGGCTTACTGGATACGGTTCTCACATATGGGATATTTGAATCTTCCCCAACTTCAAAACGTCATACGATGGTTGAATGATCACAGTTCAACACATTTGGCAGTTCTCGAGTACACTGTGAAGTACATTGTGGATTAATGCTTTTACACGATCTTCAGCATACCCCGAAGGTCTTCCTGAAATTGTAGAGTCACTAATGTCAAAACCATACTCATTAAAACGAGAAACCCACTTTCTTTCCTTGCTCTGTCCATTCGCTTTATCCAATGCATGACATAAAAGGCCTCCGCTGCTGTCACCCCTCTATCGAACTCAAACTGGCACTCCTTTTCTAGCAGGCAGCGGCCTTGCCTCAGTGGATACACAGGTTCCCGCGAGATCACCGAAGTTAAGCGCAGTCGGGCGTGGTCGGCACTTGGATTGGTGACCATCCCGGCCGCCATGCTCTGTTGCCACTTTTCGGGGTGCACTCAGCCTCGTTATGCCAATTGAGGAGCTACTCGACCGAATAGTAGCGGCTTCGGTCAAGAATACTATCATAAAGACCGAGAGAGGCCGGCCGGAGTGGCCGAGCGGTTAAAGGCGCTACAGTCTGGAACCGCACGACCGCTACGGTTCGAATCCTGCCTCGGGCTTGGATGTGTGTGATGTCCTTAGGTTAGTTAGGTTTAAGTAGTTCTAAGTTCTAGGGGACTTATGACCACAGCAGTTGAGTCCCATAGTGCTCAGAGCCATTTGAACCATTTGACCGAGAGAGAGGTATGCTGACCCCACGCCCCACCTATCCGCATCCTCCTCAGAGGACGAAACGGCGGTCGGATGGTCCCGGTAGGCCTGAAGACGGAGTACTCATTTTCTAGCGCCCACAACTCCCCTCACAATCTCCAGATGGTAGAATGGTAATCAGTAAACTCAGATAGCAACAGTGAACTACAAATAAAAAGTAACACCTATAAGTAACCTCATAGCAATCGACGTACCAGCATGCAAAACAAAAAGGCTACGAACATATCCATCAACCTAATATTTGATCAGGGTGTGAATAAAGTCTGCTCTGTGTGTTTTCGAATGTTACAATTTCAGGTGTTATTTGATGTGGAGAACGTATTTCATCTTCGCTTACGAGGGTGTCATAAAACACTGAAAGAGTATCTCAGTCTTTAAAAACCACCCAAACACTCAATAGTTGCTTAGCGGCGAGCAGGTCCTATTCGATTCCCTCCATTTTGTGAAAAAACGCTTTCCGCGTTATGAAATAAGAGTCTGACCATGTCTTCTCTCATCGGATTTTTCGAAATTTTTTACATCTGCTCAGATTACATTCCAGTTTTTTTATGATTTTCCTGTTTTTGTTTATACAAAGTTAAATTTCCATACGATCTGGAATGTGGAGCTTTTCTCCCAGCGATGGACCGGATGCAAAGCGCAGAGAGAGGAAAGCCGCGCTCTTAACGGCGCATTCCATATTCAGCACCGCGCACCGGCCAGAGCTGGCAGCTGCCGATCGCCGGCCGCCGGCCGCTGGCTGCGAAACCCACACCGAGGCGGCACGAGCGCGCGGCCGGTCGCATTCGGCTCGGCGCTGGCAGCGAGAATTTCAATTAAAACGGCGGCGCCCGCGCTGACAAACGTCAAAGCCGCCTGACACCTGGAATTCAGTCCATCGCAAGTGACAGGCTGCTCAGGTCGCTGCGTTGATTTCCTTCTGGAAAACTGTCGGCCGGCGAGTTTCAACGCGTGGATAATTACGTAGTTGTCACAGAAAGGAGGGTGACGTGTGATCGATCGCTGCATACAGGGACCAGTTGCGATGATTTCTGAAGGAATACCAGCGGTACGAACAGCGCGACACTTTTTGATATTCACTCAGCAGCCGACGGGAAAAAAGTGTTTCGCAGCCCCGAAGAAATTTACAAAAGTGTCATTTCAGTTGTAGGTACGAAACACAATAAAACTATTTTCATATAAAATATCTTCTTCTTTTACATGGCCATGTCCCGTATTTTCACAGAGTCGGCATGTCAATCAGAAAACGGCAATGTTGTTTCGCAGCCCTGAAGAAATTTACAAAAGTGTCATTTCAGTTGTAGGTACGAAACACAATAAAACTATTTTCATATAAAATATCTTCTTCTTTTACATGGCCATGTCCCGTATTTTCACAGGGTCGGCATGTCAATCAGAAAACGGCAATGTTGTTAGAAAAATATGGTGGGATGGCTTTCGTGTTGCCACACCTTCCCCGCCCACAAGTCGCTAAAGTTGCTCCGAATACGCTGCCCAAGTTTCGCTAGAAACCAGTTGCACATCCTCCATACAGTCCCGATGACTGCCCATGCGATTTCCATATTTTTTATGCCCTGAGGAATGACATTCGTGGCCGTCGCTTTGCTTTGGATGAAGAAGGTCACGCCTGGTTCCCTGGAGAACAGCAACCGTTTTTCAATTAAGGTAAAGACAATTTTGCTTCACAGTGGATGAATTTGTCAACAGTTAAGGCGGTTACTTTTGAAATTCGCTGGCGGGAAGAAATCGCAACACCAAGGAAGAGTGTTTCGGCATAAACGAAAGTTAGTTATACATCTGAAGTTAGTTATACATCTGAAAGATGGTGTATTCTAATTTCGCTATTAGCGCCACTACGAAGATGCAAATCATGTTTGCTTTAAATACCGGGTGATCAAGAAGTCAGTACAAATTTGAAAACTTAATAAACCACGGAATAATGTAGATAGAGAGGTAAAAATTGACACACATGCTTGGAATGACATGGGGTTTTATTAGAATCAAAAAAGTATATATTAGACGCGTAAAAGATCTCTTGCGCGCGTCGTTTGGTGATGATCGTGTGCTCAGCCGCTACTTTCGTCATGCTTGGCCTCCCAGGTCCCCAGACCTCAGTCCGTGCGATTATTGGCTTTGGGGTTACCTGAAGTCGCAAGTGTATCGTGATCGACCGACATCTCTAGGGATGCTGAAAGACAACATCCGACGCCAATGCCTCACCATAACTCCGGACATGCTGTACAGTGCTGTTCACAACATTATTCCTCGACTACAGCAATTGTTAAGGAATGATGGTGGGCATATTGAGCATTTCCTGTAAAGAACATCATCTTTGCTTTGTCTTACTTTGTTATGCTAATTATTGCTATTCTGATCAGATGAAGCGCCATCTGTTGGACATTTTTTGAACGAATGTATTTTTTCGGTTCTAATAAAACCCCATGTCATTCCAAGCATGTATGTCAATTTATACCTCTCTGTCTATACTATTCCGTGATTTATTCAGTTTTAAAATTTATACTGACTTTTTGATTACCCGGTACATACTGTGACGGTCGTGAGCGGTAGTTACCTTCGAGAATGGACGTAACTAGCCAATGTTAGTCAAAAATGCCTTTACGGCTACAAAGACGTCCACTGAATTTGAATCAGGTTCCTCCTGCTATACTGCAGGAAGAATTGGCAGGAATGTGGCCACTGCAGTTGGTTGCTGGCAGCGATGGTCACGAGAACGTACAGCCGGAAGTAGACCTGGCTCGAGAAGGTCACATGGCCGTGGCATCATGTTCGGCGTATGGCTATGGCTCATCTTATTGCGTCTGAAGCAGCATTTTGAGTGGCAGTTGGCACCACAGTGACAGAACGAACTGTTACAAACCGGTTACGTCAAGAACAGCTCATAGCCAGACGCCCAGTTGCGTGCATTCCAGTGACCCCAAACCACCGCCATTTGAAACTTCAGTGGTCTCAAGTGACAGCTCATCTGAGGGCATTGTGGAGACCTGTTGCATTTTCTGTTGAAAGCTGGTTCTGCGTCTGTGCCAGTGATCGCCGTGTGTTGGATAGAAAGAGTTAAGTTGAGGGTTTGAAATCAACCTGTCTGCGTGGTTAACACACTGGACCTATGCCTGGAGTTATGGTATAGGGTGAGATTTCGTTTGACAGCAGGAGCACTCTCGTGGCTATACCATGCACACTGACTGGAAATTTATACGTCAGTCTGGTGATTCGACCTGTTGTGTCACCATTCATGAGCAGCATTGCAGGGCCTGTTTTCTAACAAGCTAACTCTTACCCACATACCGTTGCAATAACCCATCATTCTCCACTGAGTGTCGATGTGTTGCTTTCAACTTCTCGATCAAGTATTACAGGCATGGAACACCATCTCACAAACTGACAGCCGGCACCTGTATAATGCATGCATGTCTGCATGCTTGCATTTAACGTTCTAGCTGCTACGTTTATTGATGTACCAGCATTTCAAATTTGCAATAGATTATCTCCCGCTTACATTAGCCTATGACTGTGCAATGTTAATCGCTTACATATGTTACCTAAACAAATGTATTCCTAAAATTCTATGACTAACTTTTTTGTGTTGTGATTATTTTCTGTCACTGTACTAAACAGTTTACTTTATTTTCGTCTGTCTCGTTTTCATTTAATTGCCCGTCATACATATCTGACGATGTTCAGTACGAAGTTATCTTGACATCCAAACATGTCTTCTGAGTGCTTCACTTTTTTCAGGCGCTGTGTTTTTATTTGAATGCATGGAGTCTGTTCCTTCTAAGGAACACTGCATGTAAACAGAAAGAGGATGAATATCAGCAGCAGCGGTACATTAAGCAGAATCAGCGGCGACGAGCGAAAATGTGTACCAGACTGCTCGTTTCCGCTGATTCCGCTTAATGTCCCGCTGCAGCTGATATCAGTCAGCGACCGTCAATTTACATACAGTGTTACACAGTTGCGGGATCAGCGTGGTGTCTATTCTTTCGAAGGGACAGGCGCCAAGCTTTCATATAATTCATAAGCCTGGCTGGGCAATGGATCCACTTTCATCAGTGCTAATGAAAAAAAAAACTCCTGTGGGAATCTGGAAGTAGCGAACAGTAGTGTAAATGGTCAGAGACTGCCGCTAGTCGAAGGTCGGTGGGAGTGTGTATTGGTCGTGAGGCGCACAGAGATAGCCCGTGTAGTTGCGATAACGCTGTGTTCCGGCTGGCGCAATCGTTACCACACCTGCATAGTAAAAGTCTGCTTTCGCTCGGTGAGAAGCGAGGACGTCTTGTATAAGTCCTGTCCAAATGTCGCGAGCGCGCGTAGTTTGTTTACTTCATCGTCGCAGCTAGTACTCGCGTTCGACGGTACTGCGTCGCTACGGCTCATTCGTACAGAAAAGCTGCCATCAGCATCAGCTTCCAGCCCGACTACGCAAGACTACGAGCCTTTGAAATCGAACGATTCATCCGGGACGAAGTTAAAATACCACTACAGCACATCATCGGTATACAAATATCCATCATAAGGAGCGTCGTTTACGCCAAGACGGTCGATGACGAGTTATGTCACGCAGTTGTGAACAGATGTGCGATCACTCTCAAGTTCAAACACTCCGATGGTCCCATCGGGGAGGTTACCGTTGACCACGTAGGACTAGGATTACGCGCACTAAGAGTATTGGAACTCTCGTTCGAAGTGCCACCGGACATAGTTATCTCAGCTTTCCACCCGTATGGAACGGTAATTGGCCCCGTGACCGAAAAATAGAACATCTTAGAGACATATCAGGTCCTCAACGGCGTCCGACGTGTCAAAATTGAATTAAAGAGACACGTGGCATCCTGCTTAGTCATACATGGATCTCGAGCAATCGTAATGTACGATGGACAGCCTCGTACTCGGCCAGGAGGGTCACGTACAATCGGCGTGCATTCAATGTCGGGTTACACAGATTCCATTAGATGACACAGCACCACCTCCTACACTCACGGCCCTCTCCCTCAATCACGCAGGGGTGACACGATCGACCGTCATGGCAGACGAAAGACCTCTTGGCAGACAGAAAACGTTAGAATGCACATCCGTCGCAAGTCCTGGATTGACCAGCAACATTACGGAGTCCACAGAGATTGCAGAATGCCGCCCATCAACTCCACAAGAAGATTCGGACGAGAGAATGGAACTCGAATCTAGGATTGTACCGACCTCGGCTTTTCTCCTTGAAAGGGAAGCGGTGCGGGAACCACAAACTCTTTCGGACACAGAAACCGACGTCGGCAAACAAAGGTCACCGAGAAAACATAAAAAGAGACGTCGCACATCCTCAGATGATTGCCTCCAATGGCCATCTTCTTCATTTGACGACCGGATGGCCAACGAGACGAGAAAAATGGATGACACGGAATCAACCTCACTTGTCACTTTTTCTGATTTCGACGAACTCGTTTCTGCCCTCTCGGACAAAGAGATCACAAGCACAGCGTCCGCCATTGTTACACAACCGGAAACAACTACGGATTCACCCTTAGTCACTCAGCTCTCAAGTGTTCTGCCGCAGCCACTGTTAATGACCTTGGGCGGACGACATTGAAGACGATTCTACGCCCGCTGTGGTTCATGAGGAGTGGGGTCTCTCCTCCCACACCTCGCCCATTCCAGAGTAGCAACAGATGACGGCGCGGACACTGCCTTCGGATTGCAGGCCCCACCTTTTACGGCGTCGCTGACGACGGCCCCCACTGCGGACCTACCGCTTAGCAGCCATCAACATTAACACCATTGGGACACGCACGAAGGAGTCGCTGCTCCAAGAGATGCTCAAAGCAGCAGACGTTGACATTGTCTTAGTCCAAGATGCCTTCGTCGCCGATTTCGGGAGTATGTATGGTTATAAGGCCAATGTGTCCCTCGCCTCTTCAGCTAGTAGAGTCGCAGGTCTCCTCAGAAAGGGCCTCGAGGTGAACGAATCCCGATATCTCTCCGACGCTAGAAGAATGGCCGTAACGGTGGCAGGCGTCGAGTTTATCACTGTGTACGCCCCTTCCGGAATAAATCGCCGTCGCACCGATCTCTCTTCTTCGCAGGAGGAATAGCACAGCTTTTTCAGGGCAGGCAAGATGATTTTGTATTGGGAGGCGATTTCAATAGCACCCAAGCATCTAAAGATCAGGTGCCACGCCACTCACCGTGCCCCGAACTTGGAACACTCATCAGAGATTTCCAGCTGGTAGATACAATGAGAACATGTCCGAGGAAATCGACCGGGAAACACCCATTTCACGCGTCACTCTTCTAGTGGCATCGATAGGATTTACGTCTCCCTTTCTCTCGCGGCAACAGTGAGCGACGCGGAGTTGTAGCCCGTAGCCTTTTCTGATCACAAGGCCTATATATGTGCCGTCACCCTTCGTGACCAAGTCGGCCGCTGTGATTGAGCGGTGCTAGGCACTTCAGTCCGGAACCGCGCTGCTGCTACGGTCGCAGGCTCGAATCCTGCCTCGGGAATTGATGTGTGTGATGTCCTTAGGTTAGTCAGATTTAACTAGTCCTAAGTCTAGGGGACTGATGGCCTCAGATGTTGAGTCCCATAGTGCTTAGAGCCAGTTGAACCATTTTCGTCGCCAATGGATGCGGCACAGCCGACATCCATGAAAATTAAACCTTGCTCATCTCACATCTCCGGAATGTTGACGCGCCATCGAAGACATATGGAGTTCGTGTGCCCACCGCCTCCCGACGTATCCTACAACGATCGATTTTCCGATCGGTGCGTCAAGGCTTCCCCTTGTCGACCTGACTCTTTGCTCTGCCCCTGGAACCGCTCCTCTGTGGCCTCCGTCAACGCCTCACCGGACTCACGTGACGTCACATTTCGCTGCACAGCATATGCAGACGACCTGGTTCTCGTGCTCCGCAATCACGACGATGTAACCAGCGTACTAGAATGGGTTACCACATACGGTGTGGCTTCCGGTAGCTGCGTCAACGTCACCAAATCGGTCGGTATGATCATAGGAGACGGGTCGACCCCAGCCTGTGTCGAGCCCTCTACAGCTTAGTGGCACTATCAGATGTCTCGGAGTAGAGTTTCACGACGACATTCGGCACTCTGCGGCCCTTAACTAACGCCGCTTATTACAACCAGTTCGGGTCCAGATCTTCACTCTTCGTCTGCGGACCCTCGACATTCTTCAAAGGACACACTTCTTCAATGTTTACCTCCGTCGCGCCTTCCACACATGGAGCGTGTCCTTCCAATACCGTTTCTGATCGACGTCTATTAACGGGATTACGAGCCTACGTCAGTAGGCTCTTCAAAGTCAGTTATGAGTCGCTGACCCCCCAGAAAGCGGAGGTCTTGGCCTAGTCCATGTCCATGACAGAGCTGTGGCCCTGTTTGTCAGCTCGCACATTAAGCTGTGGCGCCACACTCGGAAAGTTTGACAGTTTTGCTGCTGGAGTCTTTAGCTCCGTGCTCCATTATGCCCCCACTGATGACGCAAGACATACCCCCACCCTTCCACTACATCGGGCACTTTTACATTGAACACAGGTATGTCCGTATCGCAGTACCACCGATGAAACGGCTGTCAGTACAGGATATATATATATTATGTCCTACAGCAGAGGCGCCCTACAAACATCGTGGAGGCCAAAAATCCTCAGTTTAATTGGAAGGTGGTGTGGCGAATGATACATGCGGTTACACTGGATGCAGACGTCCGATCCACTGGTACATCACAGTCAACGGTAAACAAATCCCCCGATCCCGCCTCCACAAGATAAATATGGCGGAATCACCTCTATGTGTAGAATGCGGAATACCGTACACGGACGAGCACCTTCTCACATGTGGCGCGGCAGAAGACGTATGGCGCTTGGTGCCACAAATTTTGTCGTATTTACACATCGGCTTGTACTATTTCCGGATGACCAGTATTTCCCGCGCACCAAATCCAAAGCAGTCACGTGGATCGGTGGGCATGCGGTACAATACTTATTTCACGATGGACCTAAAGATGTATTAGACTTTTGGGACTACCTAAAAGAACGTCATTGCAAGATCGTACAGAACTCAAAATACAACATTTTTTCTAATTAGTTAGGGACTGCTCTACGCGACCCTCCACCCAGCAGGATTATCAGTAGGTAGGAGAAGATAC
This sequence comes from Schistocerca cancellata, assembly GCF_023864275.1. NCBI lineage: Eukaryota > Metazoa > Arthropoda > Insecta > Orthoptera > Acrididae > Schistocerca > Schistocerca cancellata. The sequence goes on from NC_064631.1 coordinate 413,897,066, forward strand.
CCACTGACTGAGCTGACAAGACTGTGTCCGATTAACCGTGTAATAACATACGACATACGTGAAGACGTACCTAGATGATGAAGCGTAAGGAGAGTCGCGACACACCCTTCTGTATCGTGTACGAAGCAATTATTTTTCGTTTCCCTCATATATATTACCTCGGTGTATGGATGTACAGAGATATTGTTTTGTTTACTCAGAGCGCGACGCGGTGCTAGTTACATTTATTTTTGTTGTGATATAAAGTGAATACAAATTAGGAATACATTAAAACACGTAAATAAAAAAATAAATAATCAGTTTAAAAAATAATCAGACAGTTGATTTCCTCTTACTATTCCTGATGGCGTGCCGGGCGAGAGGGCACTGTGGCCAGGCCTCGGATTACGACCCCTGCCCACTCTGCCCTCCCCGCCCTCCCTTACATCCCTCCACCCGTATAAAAAAATAAAAATAAAACGAATAAAAATAAAAAAAACAAAATATAGAAATAAAAACGTAAGCAAGAGGTCCCGGGTTCGAACCTCGGTCTGGTACACATTTTTCGCTCGTCGCCGCTAATTCCGCTTAATGTCCCCTGCATCTGATAGCAGTCAGCCCTCTTCAGTTTACTTAAGATTTGTTTTTAGTCTACGATAAAGTAGTAGGAATATTTTGTGATTAGAGTCCACTCTTCGAGAGATGCACACAGTACGATTAATACAATGTAATGAAATAACTACAAAAACGTTAACACGAAGTTCAGCAAGTCAAGCAATGTGTCCTGCTGTAATTATACTGGAGAAAATGAGTTCTATCTCAGATTCAAATATTGGTCATTATGCTACATACTTTTCAACAAGTACAGTTATCTAAGTAATGAGCCTTTTTGTAAGGTCCTTAATTGCTACCAAAAATCGCACAAAATTATCAGAAATTACATTTTCGTCTGGAAAAGAACCTTCGGATTTGTTGGCGTACCATCACCCGGATTTCAAAAGCAGTCGCTTCCGTAGACCATTTCTCGCATTTGATTCTTGTATTATTAACTCCAATTGCTGGTTTTCTTCCCGTGCTAAGTGACATTCTGCGGCGTTCTTCCTGTTTCCCCAGGAATCCACCTGGCCCATGAGCGTCACGTGTTGCCTACGTGCCAGGCAACCTCCTGCACCAGAAAACAGTTTTGCAGCAATTCCACTATGATGCCCCGGCAGCGTCACCAGTGGTCGCGGTCCAGGGTAACTACTTGCATTCGCAACCGACGTGACCTCAAATAGTTCCTACGACATCCTAATGCGCGACAGTATTTATTCAAGCGCACCTGTGTGCAGAGTGAGTTCACGTCGAACCAGAGCTGTAGACCGATGACCGCTCCACAACAACGCCGCTGCCTCCTGCCGACCAGCCGCCTGCCCTCCACAACTCCACCGACGGTCCAGTCTTCGTGTTTGGATGTCGTAACCTGGTCCAAAAACTCTGGTAGAACGTTGGCTGTATTCTGTTTGTCCGAGGATTCATATTGCTGTGCACATAAACTATTGTGGTACTTGGTTTCCGTGTGCTACAGGAGTTTCTGGAATACTCAACCAAGTATGAGACTTTGAGTTGTTGAACAAAGGCCTGCAGCCTGTCAGTCATTTCGGGTGTTAACTGTGTGACTTTAGTTCCATCTACGGCGGACTGTACTAAGTCTTTACGGTCCGGCGAAACTTCACACATTTTTAACAAAGTATTTTCAATTTCAGTTGCCCTGATAGTGAAAGATAGATCTTCTAACACCAGACTCCTCGTATCATCTTAAGATTGACGTCACAGGAGAAGCACGATGTCCAGATTTCTCTCTAAGCTCATGGTGAGCCGCAACAACATTCGCGCGTATTCAGCTACGATACACTAAAATCGAATTGAATTTCGATGTCTGAATTTCAAAGTTTCGTCACTGAGATGAATTTAAGGTCAGTGCTCATTTAGATGTACCTTTGTGTAATACTAATTGTCGCTTTTGACTGGAGAACCGCATTTACTGCGTTACAGTCCTATCATGAACAAACCACTTCTTGCAACCCTGTGCAGCGGATTCTGCCTTGAGAATGAGGCAGATACTCCGCAGACGGAAACGCAGTCAGCGGATTTGAGACCATTCCTGCCACTTTCATCTTCTAATTTAATTCCACCAGAGACCACGACGAAGTTCTAGAGCCACAGCCGTCTTGCTCCTAATGTCGATTCACCCCCTTCCAGTTCCACTTCCTCCTCTTTCACTAAAAGCGTCTCCATTACCGCGCACACCGTGTTCTCTTTCAGACACCCACTAGGCAGGCTCGCGCTCCGTATGGAAGAACTCGAATTCGACGTTCCGTAGAGTTCAACTATTCTGACAGTTAACATCCTGCAAGGGAATTGTGGTGGAATTCACAGGAAGAGGAAAGAATGAGCATTTGAAGATATGTATGCACAAAAAATGAAGTAAAGGGAACGGGCCTCGGTACTGTGGTAATATATGCATCGCCCTCTCATGTAGAACGGCGGTCGAAATAGAAGTCACTGTAACAACATCGCTGTAGCGTGATCCATTCCATTCACACTGGCTTAAATACATACTTATAATGCACCAAATGTAATGCTTAATCACAATTTAGATTTTACATAATAATCTCCTTTAACACTAGAACCGACGGAACTAGTACTATACTTAGAACCGCCGATGTGGTCAAAGTGACCACTTTCTTTGTAAGTACGTGCTGTGCTGTTGAATGTAAATATTAATGACCTTGATAACAATGTATCACTTTAACTACGTTTAATAACAGTCATTGTATTTTGCAGCAACAATGGGAACATAATATTACTAATACTAAAGAACGTAGTTCACAATATTTATCTGCAACCACACTAATTGTATTGCAGTAGTTTTAAAATTAATAGAAATTAATCTTACTGGAGAGACTAAGTACCCTTGAATACTTTAAGAGAAAGACCAATCATAAAATATAACCATGTATAGTACCTAACCCTTCTTACAAGCATTACTAACTACTATCTTTATTACTTTATATGTACACGGCCCACAAACATATCTCTTGCATTTACTACACACTTCATTTATCTTGTTTCTGCATTTCCTCATTTGGCATAGTTTTCTTAGTTTCACAGGAATTTCCGCTTCTTCTCTTTCTTCATCAACATCGTCCTTGTCTTCCTTTTCTTTTCCATCCCATGGCACCCTTTCTTGATTTGTGGTTTCCATATAGGCTCTACGTAATTCTTCTGCTAGATTTAGGATGAAATTCCTCCTACATATTTTGATCCCTGTCACTAGCCTGAAAATGATCCATGCGTTGATGGCTGCTAAATCAAGGATATTGTGAAATACGTGTACAGGCCATCGACGAGTACCAGAGCGAACAGAATATTTCCTCGTCATCTGGTCCAAGACATCTACAGCAAATTTTTTGCTATTGTAGAAGCTCACTGTTTCGGAAAGGTGTTCCGAATTGTTTTGTATTTCAAAATCTGTGTGCATGGTGCTATACAGAAGAACATTTTTGTTCTTTTTCTCTTGGTAAACAGTCAGAGTACCACCTTCCCTTTTCAAGAGAACAGACTATAAAGAGGAGTTTTAATTTTTTATAGTGTTCTGAATTTCTTTTCTTGCACGGTTGATAGTGCCGACAAGACTAGTTTTCTCTTTTTCCAGTCTCTCCCCAAGCGTGACCGTAGTGAAAAAATTATCAGTAGTCACATTTCGCCCCTTCTTGCGATATGGAGCTACCAACTTCATTACTACTTGTTCTGGAAGTTTCCCATTAGGTGCCTTCTGTTCGTTCTTTCCTACATAAGTGAACCCATTACAAAGATATTTCGTTTCTACATCCGCTAGAAGCTAGAATTTGATTCCGAATTTGTCAGTATTATTCGGCATATATTGCAAATACGGACACTTGGTTCTGCTGGAGAAAAGTTGTTCGTCCACAGTGACATTTGATCCAGGTATGTAATTCAACTGTCAGTTTTCTATAAAATGGTTCCACGTAGTTGATATAAGTGCAAATTTGTCACTTTTCAAACGATCCGACCGTGTATTTTTTTCATCAAAACGCAGATATTTCAAAATTTCTCGAAACCTGTTTCTGTTCATTGTGTCAGTGAAAAATGGGGCTCTCCACTTTTTCGACCACAACTCATCTACTTCAATACATCTGGCACCTAGTGCACCACGAACATTTAATAAAGCAACAAATGCATGTAATTCTTCTAAATGCAATCTCCAGGAAACATTTCCAAGAAGCCGTTGTGCCTCTGCTTCTGTGCATTTCTTTATGTGTTTCAACACTGAATGATCAACTAAAAGGTGCCAGGCACTCGAAACATTATCATTTGAGACGTGCCGCTTTGCGTGTGGAGTAGGTCACCGTGTTTCTTTCAATATATTCTGTTGACCTATCCTACCTGGAGTATTAACACCGAAGTTTGCTACAGTCCATTCCGTGATCCCGTCCTTCCCCAGGAGTTTTGAGCCAGGCCTCTTCTACGTCGATTCTGTATTGGTCCACTTACAGGAGGTGCAGTTCTTTTTTTACCGAGGGTAGGTCCTTCTCTAGCATTGTTTATATTACTGCTTCGTCCTGGTTCAGCAACTGCGTGAGGAAAGAGACAATTAGAAAGCTACAACTCATTATAAAGATAACATACCACACAATAAAATAGCAGTAACAGAAATAGCAGTAGAAGTGTCACCTCTGTTATAATAGTGATCATTATTCATATAGTAACAATAATAATAATAATATAAGTTAATGTAAATTACCTTCATCATCAGTCTCGGAGCTGTCACTCTCCATATTAGCGACAGGCTGGTAATCTTCATCTGCACAATCTCCCACAAGGTCCTCAACTTCAGGATCATTTTCGCATCCGATTCATACAACAATGTGACAATTTCTTCATCTGAAAGTGGCAGTGGCCGTGGTTTGTATCGCTGTGACATCTGAGCCATGTCTACTGCTCTGAGACCAGTACTCAAATAATCAGCCTTGTTCATGCGAAACCCAATAGCAAACAATAAATGACATATTGCATTGTTGAGCTTTTAAATTCAAACAATGCGAGTGAACTTCAGTAATCAACATATTTAGTACATTGTTGACGAGTGCTAAGAATAAATCCGGGGAGTGACGCACAACAATCTTTAAATAATCTGTTTTCAAATATACATGTAATGTGGTCAAAGCACCACTCGTTGGTCTCAAATATAAGTGGTCATTGAAAGAAAAGTAATGAAGCTAAAATAAATCTTGGACTATTTATATAATCTACATAAACATTTAGGGAAAGTCATTCACTCACAACAGCATAGATTAGAAACTGACCGAATAATAACATGTTAAAATATAAAAAGTGGTCAAATTGACCAGTCAGCGGTCCTAGTGTTTAATCGTAACACTAACTGTAAGAAGGAAACTATGCGACGTAGCAGTACTTTGAAAAAAAAAAAACTTATCGAATCCAAAGTTTTCAAGGCTAAGTAACTAAATTTGGCTCAGTTGTTAAGCAAAGTTATATGGATACCCAGAGACATTTTCATACCTATTGAAGTTATACGTTTTTAATTATGAAGAATATGTGAATACACATGTTTGTTTTTGGAAATATCAGTCAGAACGGAATTAATGACTTTTTTATTTTTTTTTGCGAAAAAACACAAACATCTGTGGAACATAATACCGTTATACACTTTTGCTAGATTTTTACAACTCTTTAAATTTCTGTGAAAATCGATGTACCAAATCTTACGGCTTTTCTCTTATACCTGCCTTACGATTTTACTAAAAGAAAAGTCCTTGCACAGGATATTTCACTATAGTATTGACTAATTTCATGCCAAATTTAAGTGCTGTAATATCAGTGGTTTTTGAGGAAATGTTACATGAAGTTAGCAAAATGTAAGTTACGGGAAATCTCAATCAAAGGTTTGATGATGTTTGTATTAGGTCTTACCTTATCTAGGTGAACTAATGCAAACCATATGCATTGTCCTCTTGATCTTCAAGCAGCCTTTTCTGTTCTTGACCTTCTACGTTAAACTGATGTTCCAAGTGAGTAACAATAATGTCAGCTGCAGCAATTCTCCAGTTATGATTTCCTTCAATATTGACACTGTGAAAGCTGTTGGTCCAAATTCTAGCCTCTGTAGAGTCTGTAGTCTGCCAGAATAAGCAAAACTAAAAACTAAACGAGCATCATACGCTGCAACCTCATTAGCAATTGTGGAAAGAAACTTTGTCTCTCCTATCAGAGAGTTGTAACTTTTAGGATTTTTTAAGTTTTTCCATATACACACTTTTGTAGATGTTCTTAATCTGCTGAAACCGAATCATTCCCTAAACTCTACTAGAAAGGACACTGCAGGAATAAATAATTTGAAAACATACAGAACAACAAAAGGACATTGCCCCGTACAAGCTTTTGTTAATTATTTTTATCACACTTAGGTGTGGAATTGGAACGTAATATTATTCAGGAACTAAAATTACAATACTATGTTGTAAATGAAGATGAGACAGAAAAATTTTCACAATTTTAGTCAGATATCGAAATAAGTGGCTATGGAGTAGACAGTTCAACTGAAATCGCTCAACATACGCAAAGCAACTGTACCTGATGGAATGTTTATATTATACTACAAAGAAATGCGAAACAATTTGCTCCTCATCTAGCAGAAGTGTATCGTATGTCGGTTGGGGTGTGGTGGGGTGGGGCGAGTTGGGGGGGGGGGAGGGGGGCCGTGGAGGGGTAAACCGTTGCTGCTTATAAAAAAAAGCGCAGGTTATTACCGCTTTCAATAGGTGTCGTTGAACACTTGAACAAGACTGTAGACCTAAATTACGATCACGCCAGTATGTTGTAGAATGTGGAAAATATTTTATGCCCACGCATCATGACATTTTGGAGACCGAAAAACTCGTATGTAGGAACGAAGATGGATTCCGCAAACAAATTTCATGTTAGGTCAAACTTACTGTGTTCGTACACGAGTCCCCGAAAGCAATAGGTACGATGCCAAAGTAGACTTCACGATCAGAAGACGGTCGATACAGTTCCACACAAACTAATAGCATACGGAATACCAGACCAACTGGGTGACTGGATTGAAGAGTTCCAAATAAGCAGAACACAGCATGTCATTCGCGACAGAAAGAAGTCTTCAGACGTAAAAGTTAATTCTGGCGTGTTATACTTATCACAATATACATTCAGTATAAATTACGTAGTGGATTACGTTGGAATTTCCCTGAGGCATTTCGCGGATGATAAGTGTTGTATACAGAGAAGTAGCATCGCTTGGGAACTGTAGAAAAATGCAGGGAGTTGATGTGGGTATTTGCAGTTGACTCTCAAGATAAAACAGTGTAACGGATTTCGTCTAAATAGGTGGAAAGGCCGACTGCCGTGTGATTAAGGAACGGCTGAACAACCGCTGGAATCAGTACTTCCATTAAATTTCCGGGAGTATGCATACAGAGCGATTGGTAGAGGAACTAGGAAAGATCAGAAAACAGCAGCAAATTTTGTCACTTTGTAAGTAAACCATACAGCATAAGTAGCGGCAACTATCCAAGTTCTTCGTTGTGATGGTCAGAGTCGTAGCACCTGTTTTCAAGATGGCGACAAAACAGCGAACGGTTTCTGTGTCCTCCGTTTTAAGATGGCAAGATCTGTGGTTACAGTGCAGCGTGACTATCTTGTGCGGCTTAGGAAAGATGCATCTCAAAAGAATAGAACAGGTAGGTGGTATCGACAGTCCATGGGAACGGGACGGCGTTGTAATGGGGAAAAGTCTTGGTCGAACTTGTGTGTCTGATGCAAACGCCGGGAGAGTTCGCAAAATGTTTCACCGAAGTCTTCACTTGTCACTTAGTAACGCACGAACGTAATTATTCATGCCAAAGATTACGGTGTGGACGATGTTGCGTTAGCGGCTATATTCTAAACCGTCTGAAGTGAGATTAGTGCAGACCCTTACACCAGCAAATCCTTGTGAAAGGAATTGACTCTTGTGAAGAGCTGCAGTTAAAATGGAGGACGCTGCATTGTAGATAAACAAGGATTTAGCTCCCTGCGATTTCTTTCTGTGGTGAGTTGTGAAAGACTGAGGTTATGCACCACCAATGCCTGTGCCCCTTCAGGAGGTGTTTGATCAGAGAAAACATGCACTGCAGATCATCACAGAGGACATACTGCACCGAGTATGGGAAGAATTTAATTATTGCGTAGCTGTGTGTTATGTGACCAAGGATGCATATATTCAAGAATTGTGATTAATCCATCAAACACTTGGAGAGTTGCCGCTGTCAGACTGTAAAGTTTGCTCAGATAAAGTACTAAATCTACTTATTATTAATTTATAAAACTGCGCCATTTATTTATAAACACCCTGTATATTGCTTCCATCGTGATATTACTATGAAGATTAAATTAGAGAGATTCGAGTTTACATGTAGGCTTACGAATAATGGTTCATCCCATGGACCTTTGGCGTCTGAAGCAGGAAAATGGGTAAATGGTAGTCACAGCAAGCAGTCCCTACTACAAACCGTGAGGTGTATAGCTGATTATAAATGTTGATGTAGAAACTTTTGATTTTGCATAATTGGAAATCAATACCGTACTAAATGCTGAGAGACTGATTCATTCTGTTATAAATAAAACATTTTAATCGAAAAATCTGAACAATACCTTCTATTTACTATGTACAGTAAGATTCACGCAGCTATTGCAAAATTGCTTTAAGATCCCTTCCTTTCATCAACGAAAATAAGTATTATATTGTAAAAAAAATAATGCGCTAAATAACATACAGGTATCTGCAAAAACTCGGTAAGTACCAATGGCAGAAATCCGAAGCATTTATCAGTCTTGTTAGTAGTAACCCTGTCATTAGATCATACTTAAACGTTCTTTTAGTTTTATAGAGCAACTTTTCGAAAAATGTTTTATTACATGTTTTAAAATACGGGAACATCTGATGCAGATCCTTTTCCTTTACAGCTGACAAGTTGTTTTTATATTGCTGTGACGTAAATCAAGTTCTTTATCATGTTGGTGGTAACCCTTTTCTTGAAAATCTTGAAAGTGTTCCGGTCTTCAAACTCGTTATATACTCCTGGAAATGGAAAAAAGAATACATTGACACCGGTGTGTCAGACCCACCATACTTGCTCCGGACACTGCGAGAGGGCTGTACAAGCAATGATCACACACACGGCACAGCGGACACACCAGGAACCGCGGTGTTGGCCGTCGAATGGCGCTAGCTGCGCAGCTTTTGTGCACCGCCGCCGTCAGTGTCAGCCAGTTTGCCGTGGCATACGGAGCTCCATCGCAGTCTTTAACACTGGTAGCATGCCGCGACAGCGTGGACGTGAACCGTATGTGCAGTTGACGGACTTTGAGCGAGGGCGAATAGTGGGCATGCGGGAGGCCGGGTGGACGTACCGCCGAATTGCTCAACACGTGGGGCGTGAGGTCTCCACAGTACATCGATGTTGTCGCCAGTGGTCGGCGGAAGGTGCACGTGCCCGTCGACCTGGGACCGGACCGCAGCGACGCACGGATGCACGCCAAGACCGTAGGATCCTACGCAGTGCCGTAGGGGACCGCACCGCCACTTCCCAGCAAATTAGGGACACTGTTGCTCCTGGGGTATCGGCGAGGACCATTCGCAACCGTCTCCATGAAGCTGGGCTACGGTCCCGCACACCGTTAGGCCGTCTTCCGCTCACGCCCCAACATCGTGCAGCCCGCCTCGTGGTGCCGCGACAGGCGTGAATGGAGGGACGAATGGAGACGTGTCGTCTTCAGCGATGAGAGTCGCTTCTGCCTTGGTGCCAATGATGGTCGTATGCGTGTTTGGCGCCGTGGAGGTGAGCACCACAATCAGGACTGCATACGACCGAGGCACACAGGGCCAACACCCGGCATCATGGTGTGGGGAGCGATCTCCTACACTGGCCGTACACCACTGGTGATCGTCGAGGGGACACTGAATAGTGCACGGTACATCCAAACCGTCATCGAACCCATCGTTCTACCATTCCTAGACCGGCAAGGGAACTTGCTGTTCCAACAGGACAATGCACGTCCGCATGTATCCCGTGCCACCCAACGTGCTCTAGAAGGTGTAAGTCAACTACCCTGGCCAGCAAGATCTCCGGATCTGTCCCCCATTGAGCATGTTTGGGACTGGATGAAGCGTCGTCTCACGTGGTCTGCACGTCCAGCACGAACGCTGGTCCAGCTGAGGCGCCAGGTGGAAATGGCATGGCAAGCCGTTCCACAGGACTACATCCAGCATCTCTACGATCGTCTCCATGGGAGAATAGCAGCCTGCATTGCTGCGAAAGGTGGATATACACTGTACTAGTGCCGACATTGTGCATGCTCTGTTGCCTGTGTCTATGTGCCTGTGGTTCTGTCAGTGTGATCATGTGATGTATCTGACCCCAGGAATGTGTCAATAAAGTTTCCCCTTCCTGGGACAATGAATTCACGGTGTTCTTATTTCAATTTCCAGGAGTGTACATTGTTTTCGTCTTGACGACATAAGGTGCAATTTTTTCACGTGACTACAGGTGCATTTATAAATATTTATTTTAGTTTTGTTAATAAGTGTATCGGCTGTTCTTGTAAAACAAAAAAATCCTCATGCTAGTGCATAGTAACTACAAATAGATTCTTAGGTGTCGCGTTCTCTGTAAGATTTACAAGGTCCTTAGATACTTGATACTCTGACATTCTTCCAAACTCTTACATTTTTCAGCCTGGGCAAAATTTCTCTCAACTGCTGCCATCCCTTACAAAGCTTTTTGTCACATAGCCCGGTTTAGCCTCACCAGTAGGTCAACAAATACCGGTCATGCTATCTTTCGACCCTTATATGCGGTATTAGAAGCGATCGCAGCGCTTGGCAACTTTTCAGGTTGTTGGCAAATACAAGTAGCTTGGTTTTTCGCCTTTAAGTGATAAACATTTCTTGGCACTTAGCCCGTTATTGATTTCCACTCTATGAGTGCACTTTATTACTTCCATGAATGAATTGTAGGAGTTGTGTAAGTTAGCAAATAAATCGTGGCAGGTCACAGTTCTGCAACTTGTGGAATACCACTGGATATGATTTATGTTGGTTCTGTTGAGGAGTCAGCTGCTAGAACTGCATACAGGTTGTGGTGTAAAGTCTCTGGTCTACGTTCATTCTCGTAGAGTACGATAGACGGCAAGTCCTGAGAGCTTACCTCCTTTCACTTTAATTAATTCAGTTAAATGTAGATTTTAATGCATTAGTATCAAAATGGAGGGGCACGAGGGCAGCAGACCGACAGTCAGTGTGTGTTCTTTGTCTCCATCTCTATTTGCACTGTGTAATTAGAGGTGACGGGTCTTTCTTTCTTCTGACTAAAAATTCATAATCTGTTTGTGCCGCTGCTGTGTAGGGAGAGGCACACTGCTCCGAGCTTATCTCTGGGTCGTCTTAACAGGCCGGAGTTCTGGAAAGGTGGAAGCGCCTAGCTAGAGGTGCAACAGCAAAGGCTCATTCGGAGTTTGGTCACCACGTTTCTCTCACGGGAGAGGCTTGCAGAAGGCCCTGCCTGATGCAGTGTCGCCATACCATGAGCAGTATCCTGCTGTCCACCAGCTCCAGTGTATTGTACCAAGTGCTAGTGGAAGGGATTTTTACAACTTTCAAGCTTTAATGTTCGATGGACTGGGGCCCTGGAAATTGTTCACTGTCAGGAAAGATAAACATTTAGGAATCTGCAGGTTTTTGTGGGCCAACTTACAGAGGAATTTTTTTAAGATAATCATATCTGTTAGCAAATGTAATACGTTCCTCCCCAGAGTCTAAAACAGTCCCATGCAGCTGGGTGCCAGACAGTGTGCCACCTCTCTTTTTTTACATTTTTGGTTCCCAGGCCAAGTGATTTTCCATGAGCACTGGAAATAAACGTCACGACAGGGATTTACTTATTTATTTAGCGCACGGCCTGCAGAATTATATTTAAAAATCACATAAAATTAAGTTGGTATAACATAATATAAAATGATATGAATCAGTAGAGCAGATACGTGTATCGTTGTAATGGAAGTTGGGGAACTGTAGGTAGACAAGAAGTTGAGGAATTCATTTTTCATCATAGTTGGATAACCAAAGAGTCCAACCAATTAACTGTTGCAGGTGTTGCGTATATAAAGTCTTTTGAGGTGGCCACAAATTTCTTCAGTGGTTCAAAATGTGCTCCAAAGTTTGTTTCGGTGTTACACAGTCGAATGGGACATAATCAGTAATTCTCGACTTGCGTAACGTTGCTTTGGTCACGGAATGGCCAGTTCTCATTCGGTTCAGGGAGCTCCATATTGTTGTTGCGTGTCTGGCACCCAGGAGGTGAATGTTTGGCTCTATGTTGCCTAACTTCTTACGACAACGGAAGGACGTCTATTGAATTCACAATTCGTCTCTTAGATTATAGCTTTCTGGAGTGAGTCGGCCAGCGTTTACACAGGCAGGTTATCTAGATTTTAATCAGTGTGGGGCAACATGTTTCGTGAATTGGTAAGTCTTTGGATCTTTTGAGTTCATCCAGTAATATGATACTGCTTGCGGTCGTTGGAGACTTGGAGGGGCAATACTTCCATGTACTGAAGGCCACGGTTTTGGTGTGGATGTAAGAGTTTCTCTTACGATCCTCATCGCATCATTTACAGGGATATCTGTTTTGCTAACATGGCTATTTCTATTTCAAACAGGAGATCATTATTCGGTAACAGTAAACACAAAATCGTGTGCTGTAAATGTTGAGAGTTTTGCATTAGACCCCAACTAGCACCAGCCAGTTTCCTTAAAGTGTCATCTCTCGATTTTAACTTATGTTCCGTTGGTCCTTCGTGATTTTTAAATGACAGGGAGGTGCCAAACCCAAATATATTGTGTGTCAGAAACGTCCAATTTTTTTGGGGGGGCTGGGGTGGGAAGATTGCATTCAGTTCCCTGGTTGCGATTCTGTTGGTTGGATGGTATCTGCTGACTCCGATTGTATTAGTGCTTAAGTAGTCTCGACTCTTTTATAATACTGGTCGAGGTTTTCTAGGTCGTTAGTCAGTGTTTGTTCACCTTGTTCGACTGTGTTACTTTCAGTTGCAAATGGCTACGTCGTCGGCTTAGCTAAACATTGCGGAATCGGCAGTGGCTATTTGTCCTTCGTGAATAGGTTAAATGAAATTGGGGTCACACCTGCTGCCTGAGGGAGAACATTCATTATGGTACAGAATTTTCTTGTGGTTTCTTGGACGTTAACTTTAAAAGAGCTGTTTTTATATTTTCCATTAGTGTTGTGACCTTTGAGCTTGAAAGGATCTGAATTGTTGTTGTTGTTGTTACGGTCTTCAGTCCAAAGAACCAGTCTCATGCAGCTCTCCACGCCACTGTATCCTGTACAAGCCACTTCATCTCCGAGTAACAACTGCAACCTGTATCCTTCTGAATCTACTTACTCTATGCATCTCTTGGTCTCCTTCTACGATAGTTATTGGCCGCACCGGTGATTCCATAATGTCTCAGGATGTGTCATAACAAACAATATCTTCATCTAGCCAGGCTGTTCCGCAAATTTCTTTTCTCCCCAGTTTTTTTCAGTTTCTCCTCATTAAATATATGACCTACCCATCTATTCTTCTGTAGCATTACATTCCAAAATTCCATTCTCTTCTTGTCTAAACTGTTCATCGTCCATGTTCACTTCCATACGTGGCTATATTCCATACCAATCCTTTCAGAAAAGACTTCCTTACACTAAAGTCTATATTCGATGTTAACAAATTTTTCTTCTTCAGAAACGTTTTTATTGCCACTGCCGGTCTACATTTTATATCAACTCTACTTCGCCCATCATTAGTTATTTTTCTGACTAAATTGCAATACTAATCAACTACTTTAAGTGTCCCGTTCCACAATCTAACTCCCTCAGCATCACGTGATTTAATTCGACTGCATTCCATTATTCTTCTTTTGCTTTTGTTGATGTTCATCAAATATCCTCTTTCAAAGCACTGTCCGTTACGCTAAACTGCTCTTCCAAGTATTATAATAGGCAAACCAAAAAGATTGTATTTCTTCTCCCTGTACTTTAATCCCTACTCTAAAATTTTTCTTTGGTTTGCTTTACTGCTTGCCCAATGTACAAATTGAATAACATCAAGGAAAGGCTGCAACCCTACTCACTCCCTTCTCAACCATTGTTTCCCTTTACTGCCATCTTGTTTCTGTACAATTTGTAAACAGTCTTTAACTCACTGTAATTTATCCCTAATACCTCGAGAATTTCAAAGTGAATATTCCAGTCAATATTGTCGGAAGCTCTTTATAAGTCTACAAACGCTGTAAACGTAGGTTTACCTTTAATTATCCTATCACCTAAGGTCTACTTCTACCATTTTTTCCATTTTTTTGTAACGAAGACCTGTTAGTATTTTGCGGCCTTGACTTATTATACTGATACTTCGGTAATATTCTCACCTGTTGGCACTTACTTTCTTTGGTACTGGAATTATTATATTCATCTTGTAGTCTGAGAATGTTTTGTCTGTGTCATGCATCTTCCTCACCAGATGGAAGAGGTTTGTCGTGGGTGATTCTCCCAAGGTTGTCAGTAGTTCTGACGGAATGTCAGCGGACATCGTTTTCGACATATGTCTTTGAGTGATATGTCAAATTCTGGTAGCATTATCACATCTTCGATCTCTTCATTTTTGTCCTCTTCTGTTCCTATAATATTGCCTGCAAATTCACATCCCTTATATTGTCTCTCGTATACTCCTTCCACGTTTCAGCTTTCTCTTCTTTACTTAGGACTGGCTTTCCATCTCAGCTCTTGATTTTCATACAGCTGCTTCTCTTTTCTCCAAATGCCTCTCTAATTTACCTGTAGATGGTATCTATCTTTATCTTTCCCCTTGTGACATAAGCTTCGTTATCCTTACATAAGACCGGTAGCCGTTCCTGCTTAGCTATTTAGCACTTTCTGTCAATCTCAAATTTTTGACGTTTGTATTCCCTTTCGCCTGATTCACTTACAATATTTTTATATTTTCTCCTTTCATCAATTACATTCAACATCATCTGTGTAATCGAAGGATTTCTACTTTTATTTTTTTTCCTTTGACGACTTCACTATTTCATTTCCCAAAGCTACCCTTTAATCCTTCAGTCTTCTACTGTATTCCTTTCTCCTGTTCTTGTCACTCTTAACCCAAGGCTAACTCCGAAACACTAAACAACTTCTGCTTTCTTAAACTTGTTCACGTTTCATCTCCTTAATTTCCTACCTTTTTGCAATTTCTTCAATTTTAATTCACAGCTCATAGCCAATAAATTGCGGCAAGAGTCCACATCTGCCTCTGGAAGTGTTTGATAATTTAAAATCTGGTTCCTAAATCTCTGTCGTACAATTCTATACTCATTCTGAAACCTTCCAGTGTCTCCAGGTCTCTTCCACAAGTACAACCTTTTTTCACGAGTTTTCGACCGACTGTTACCGATAACTAAATTTTACTCTGTGTAGAACTGTATCAGGCTGCTTCTTCTTTCAGTTCTTTCACCCCCGTCCAAAATCACCTACAATTTTTCGTTCTCTTCCTTTTCCTACTATCGAATTCCAGTCTTTCATCATTAATAAATTTTCGTCTTCCTTAACTATCTTCATAATTTCTTTCACCTCACCATACATTTCTTTAAGTTCTTCACCTCCAGAGATAGTTGGCATATAAACTTGTTCTGCTGTATTGGGTGTGGGGTTTGATTCAGTCTTGGCTACAATAATGCTTCCACTAGGCCGCTCGTAGCAGGTTACTCGCATTACCATTTTCTTAGTCATTATTAACCCTACTCTTGCAATACTTCTATATGATTTTGTATTTATAACCTTGCATTCACCTGAGCGGAACTCCTGTTCCATATGCCACCTATCTTTACTAATACCCACAATATCTAACTTTAACTTCCCCATTTCCCTTTTTAAATTTTATAACCTATCTGCCTGATTAAGTATCTAAGATTCCACGCTCCGATACCTAATTTTCTGCTGAATAGCCGTCCCTCCCTCCCCTCACACCGGAGACTCGTATTGGGGTCTATTTTACCTCCGGAATATTTTACGCAAGAGGACGGCATCATCATTTAACCATAAGATGGGGCTGTATGCCCTCAGGAAAAATTACACTGTGGCTTCCCCTTGCTTTCACCTGTTCACAGTGACAGCAACGCAAGTCCTTTATGGTTAATGTTACAAGGCCTGGTCATGTAAACTCCCACATTACAGCCCCTGCAATGGAAGAAAGCTGTGCGCCGATATACATTATCATAATACCGTAGCATCATTTCAAGAACAGCCATAAATCGTCTTCGCAATACAGCGGTTTCTCTGAACATCAGTGAACTGGAATGTTGGTTGAATTTCAGAGGCCCATGATCTTAGACACGTAAGAGCTGAAGCAGCGACATAGAGAAATTTCACAGGCATCACTTTAGTTAGTGTCAAGTGATCGAGACAATATGACTCCATCAGTCACATGTCTGGCAAATTTTGAATAATCGCTACGGCTAATTTAAGATCTGTATGAAGCGAATTTGTCAACTTTGGCAGATGCTCAACGATTTCTTTTTGTAGAAAATTTCCGTAGCTCAGATTAAACATTGTGCCACGGCAGGAATAGTTTGGGGTCGTTAGCTGCTAACTCTGACAGGTTTGTGTCCTAGATGTCTGCATAGCCTTCAGTCTAGCAGAAAATAAACTCCTTCCCTAGACGTTGTAGGCGTAGCATATTGTTCTCTAGTGACAGACCTGGTTTATCCATAAAATGCATGTATATTATGGCGTAAACTGTACTCACAGAATCAAAGTAGACGCCGAATTCCATTGCTAATCTCGAATAGTCACCGTGTCCTCAACTTTACAGTGTTGATTCTTTCTGAAATTGTTTAGCAACAAATTGGGAGTGGGGGGGGGGGGGGTAAACAATTGGGTAACGACTATGTTTCCGTGATAAAGCCTCAGTGGGTAAATTAGCAAATAAACTGAGCGCTTTGGTAAAGTGTTTTTAAAGGAATTCGTTTCATAAGTTATCTGTCTCCTAGAAGTCACCTGTAAAGGGAATCCACTTGCAAATGTGTAGCAACAAAGACTATGAGCTACGCAGATATATTTGTCGAGGAAGTTGACGAGATTTCACTGTCACACTTACTGACATACATCTTCTTTATAGTGCCTATCATGGCCGTATTAGCCTCAGAGATGTGTTATATCAGTTAATAATTCAGTTACGCCAAGAAGAGTCAATGTTTGCATTGGCGGTGAGAGGGAATGTGAAATTTTCAATGTGATCGTAAATTATAACATCGGGAAAATATGTGGAGAGAGGTGGCACAGTTGCTAGCAAAATGGACTCGCATTCGGGAGAATGACTGTTTAAATCCACGTCCGGCTCTCCACATATAGTTTTTCCGTGATCTCCCTAAATAGCTCCAGGCAAAATTCTGGATGTTTCATTCGAAATGGCATGACCGATTTCCATCCCTATCCTTGAAATAGAACTTGTCCTCCATCCTCGAGACGTTAAACCCTAGTCCTCTTTTTTTTCTAATGTGATGGTGCCTATCATTAATTTGAGAGGCTTGCGCTGTGGAAGCAAGGGTTAAGAAGAAAACCTTAAAGGAACTTCAGGAATCGCGGGGAACACACAGACACAATCTCTCTTTTCAGTTTTCTTGTTACCTACAGAAACAGAGAGAGAGTGGAGGCATAGTTTATAATTATTCAATATATAATTGTGTGTTAGTTGTATATATGAATAAAGTGAAACACTTTTCTTTATACGATACGTCCTAAATTTCAATGGTTAAGAGATTTGTCTGTGCACACATCGGTACCACTGTGGAACTATCGTGAGGATATGGAGAAACATTTATTGCGAATGAAAGTTACAACGGGCGAACTTGTCATGTGGAAGTTTCCAATATTTCAATTTCCAACAGACCGCTATTCGTATCTGCCAGAGACGCGGCACCTTCTGGTCTCTTCCGCGGAAGATCCGTGCTCGTGAAATTCGTATCACCTACGCTATGTAGTGGGCCGTCATATGTTGAAAACGTATTTCGCTCCGATTTTCTCCTTTTATTGGACTCTCCTAAGATCCTTTTTGTTTTCAGTCAGGCTATCTGCATATCAGATAATTGATTTACGCCTGACTAGAGTAGTAACTAGTCTCTAAACGCAAAATGGTTGAGGCTTTCGTGGCCGCTTGTTGACGAACAGCCTGTTGGCTTTTGTCTCGGTGTCATAAACCGGCGTCTGTTTGACGATTTCTCTGATGTTTCGCCCTCATGAGACTCTGGCATTGTCAAAGAGTCACCCTAAACTGCTGAAAGCGTTGTACGGCTGTGAAGTGTGAAGTTTTAACGATAACAGCCACTCGTGCCGGCGAAATGTCTCTAATTGTAACACTTTAGGACAGTTAATTGTTTTAGTGGATTAAGATACTAAACGGCAAGCTCATCAGCGAGTAACTGCTTTCACTACAATAGAAACGAAAGTTATTTTTTTGTATTTCGACACCTATTTCCAAGGGTGGGAGATACCGGATTTAGACATAATTATGATCTCTCATTACAGCGTTCAGTCACGTATTATTATCATTCTTGTTGGGCTACACGTTTATATCTGCATCTACCTACAAACTACTTCACAAGCCACCTAACAGTACATGGTACTCAAGAGGGAAACTCTCCATCGAACCGCCGTCAGATTTAATGGTTAGAGTTACCTGTGGACAGTCCGTCAAAAACTGAACACAGATCAAGCATGAAAACAGGAAAAAGGTGTACTTAATTGTGAAAAAAAGTACAATAGAACAGTGAACGATGCAAGGACGAGACGTGCAATGTAGAGGATGCTACCAGAGCAATGACGTCATCTTGAAGTGGTCGCGATATTGGACTGCCAAGCGGGCAAACCGTGTTCATATCTCCTAGATCGGTCGTGCCATTTTTTAATTTTTTTATTCTACATAACTACTCTATTAGCAGCTGAAAGGAGTCGACCCAGTCCTCCACCAGAATACACGTCTGATGTGTCATACACAGCGCTAGTGACAATACGTGTGTCATATGGTAGGAATCTCTTATCAACACACTCAAATTTTTTTCCTGGTAAGTGACTGAGATATGCCTCCTTGCCCGATTTAGGTGTTCGTACGAATGTGAACATAAATTGCAAGAAATAAAGCAAGGGTTTCACAATTTTCAAAGTTTCACAAGTTTTCTGTGCTCTATCGAAACATATGTTTTTACCGTTTATGAAATTGCTTTCCGTTTTGGGAGGTTTGACTCTTTAATTCCTTTGTTGTACACTAGTTTATACCCGTTTATTTGTTGTTTTCATTTCTGTGAGACTTCTACGTGGTATATAGCCTGTTATTATTATTCATCACATTTAGTTGCGACGGTAACGTTTACCTGACACATGACTCACATTTTATAAACAATGCGTATATTTTATGAGAACTGCCAAGACTACCGAAAGAGAACAAACGTTTAAATGACGGACTGACAATTAATAATAATAAAAAAATGGCACGAGGGAGTTTCGAATACGGCTTGTCATGGTTGCAGTCCAATACCGTGACCACTTCACCACAGCACAATATTGCTCTTGTTAGGATTGGACGGTTCACTCTTTCTATTTTGCTTCTTTTTCCACAGTTCAGTACACCATCTTCCTGTTTTTATGCTTGATCTGTGTCCAGTTTTTGACGGTGTATCCTCTGAGCTATCTTACCACTAAATCTGAGTGCGATGCAATAGTTTCACCTCCACTTGTCATTTCCTTTCCTGTTCCACTAACAAATGGGGCGAGAGAAATACGACTGACTACATGCTTCTGCCCCAGCCCTCCTTTCCCTTGTCTTTTCTTCGCGGACCTTACGCAAGACGGACGTTGATGGGAACATATCCGTTCTACATTCTGTCGCAAACGCGGTTCTATGTCTTTTTATCAGCTGTGTACACACTGCAAGAGTGCAATACCACCAAATCTGAACGCGGCCATATCAACCTGAAACTATTTATACCACCTCAAGTGATCTTAACTTAATAAACAAATATTCAAAACCGAACTAATCTCAGTCTGGGACTCCAAGGTGTTAATATCGTCAAATTTTACTCTCGATTCCATGAAGCTCTGCTGTTAACACAGAATAGAATAGCACGCTGGAACGAGACTATTCATTTAATTTCATTGCATTGTACTATAATTATCTGACAGGAGCGCCTTCATTATATCGTAGACGGTGGACCGAAACATGATGTTGGATATACTTTAACGTTGGAGAACATTTCATGTTGTTACGTCACACTGAACGTGAATATGGGAAATTGTTCATTCTAAGTGCGTAGTTCAACATGAAGAACTAAATCACGAGGTTAAATCCAGAATTCAAGGTGTTAGTGAAGTTTTGCACGCGTAATGTATGGCAGTTCACATGCTGGTACACTGACGTTCGAGCGAGAATTAAGTGACAAGAGATTTTACCAAAACACGGTTTCAGTAATAACATTTGCTTAACTACAAAGAAAAGTTAGTATAAAAGTACGCTACCCTACTGCGTGTCGGGTGATGCTGAGGGTATTAGATTAGGGTATTACATTAGGGTATTAGGGTATTAGATTAGGGTATTAGGGTATTAGATTAGGAAATGATACACTTAAAGTAGTAAAGGAGTTTTGCTATTTGGGGAGCAAAATAACTGATGATGGTCGAAGAAGAGAGGATATAAAATGTAGACTGGCAGTGGCAAGGAAAGCGTTTCTGAAGAAGAGAAATTTGTTAACATCGAGTATAGATTTAAGTGTCAGGAAGTCGTTTCTGAAAGTATTTGTGTGGAGTGTAGCCATGTATGGAAATGAAACATGGACGGTAAATAGTTTGGACAAGAAGAGAATAGAAGCTTTTGAAATGTGGTGCTACAGAAGAATGCTGAAAATTAGATGGGTAGATCACATAACTAATGAGGAAGTATTGAATAGGATTGGGGAGAAGAGAAGTTTGTGGCACAACTTGACCAGAAGAAGGGATCGGTTGGTAGGACATGTTCTGAGGCATCAAGGGATCACCAATTTAGTATTGGAGGGCAGCGTGGAGGGTAAAAATCATAGGGGGAGACCAAGAGATGAATACACTAAGCAGATTCAGAAGGATGTAGGTTGCAGTAGGTACTGGGAGATGAAGGAGCTTGCAGAGGATAGATTAGCATGGAGAGCTGCATCAAACCAGTCTCAGGACTGAAGACCACAACAACAACAACAACAACAACCTTACTGCGTTAAACTATAAGGCGAACCTTCTTTCATAATGCAGTTTTCTACGATGAGTATAGACCAGATGAAGACAGAACGACGTAAAGCAATGTTCGAGGCTCCGGTCCATCTAGATTAAGGCTTTTCTTGATTTCTTAAGACAGTAAAGGTCAAAATAGTAACGGTCAGAAAAAAACAGTGGCCTTTCCACCTCTTTGTCCTAAACGTTACCTCTTGTCGATTGTGTGAGGCTCGGAGTTGGGGCGACGCTATACCATTGGGTAACCAAACGTATGGAGTGAATCCCTTCAGTCGTCCGGGTGACCTGGGCAGAATTTCAATATCTTTACCAATATCGCCAAAAATTGGTGAAGTCGGGTTTCTGACCTTTCTGATTTTTTTTTTTGACTCATCAGTCTTTTGAGTGGTTTGCTGCGATACGCCCCAAAATCATCTCCTGTGCTAACTTCTCCATCTCAGAGTAGCACATGCGAAATACGTCGTCAGTTGATTGCTAGATGTATTCCAGTCTCTGTTTTCCTCTACAGTTCCTACCCAATACAGCTCTCTCTCTAGTGCGACGGAAGTTATTTCCTAATATCGTAACAGATATCTTACCATCTTGTGCTTTCTTCTTGTCAGTGTTTAAAGTATACTCCTTTCCTCGCCGATTCTGTGAAGAACCTACTTATTCGTTTCCTTATCAGTCCACTTAATTTTCAACATTCGTCTCGAGCACCACATCTTTAAATGTTTCAGTTCCCTTCTCTACCGATTTTCCCACACTCCATGTCTCAGTACCAACAGTGCAGTGCTCCAAACACACTTTCTCAGAAATTGCATTTTAAAATTAAAGCCTATGTTTGATACTAACAGGCTTCTCTTGGCCAGGAGTGCCCTCTTTGTCACTTTTCGTCTGCGGTTTATGTCCTCCTTGCTCTTCCCGTCCTGGGTAATGTTTCTGCCTGGATAGCAGAATTGTCTAACTTCATCTGCTTCGTGACCACCAAACCAGATATTAAGTTTCTCGTTGTTCTCATTTCTGCTACTTCTCAATCCTTTCATCTTTTTTGGATTTACTCACATTCCATACTCTGTACACGTTAGACTGTCCATTCTATTCAACACATCCTGTAATTCTTCTTCACTTTCACTGAGGATAGTAATGTTCTCAGCGAGTTTTATCATTGCTGTCCTTTCACCTTGATTTTAATTCTACTTTTGAGCCTTTCTTTTGTTTTTTCATGGTTTCTTCGATGTATAGATTGATGATAGGAGAGAAAGACTAAGTCCATGTCGTACAATCTTTTTAATCCAAGCACTTCGTTCTTGATTTTTCACTTGTATTGCTCCCTCTTAGTTCTTGTAAATATTGCATATTACCCATCTTTCCCTAAAATTTACACCTATGTTTCTGAAAGAGAGAATTCGATCGTGGTTGCAAGAACGATGGATTGACTACTTTTTCGTTTGAGACGCGTTTTGCCTTTATTGAAAGGCATCTTGACACAATTGAACTATGGGAAATAATCGTCTTATGAAAACAGGAGTCAAATGCATAACATTACACCCAAGAAATAATGGTTCAAGTCCTTGCATAATGATAAAACACGAAACAATGCCGATGGTTGCAATTTGTATCTTGTGAAGGTTTGCAGTAAAGTGTTAACACACCACAAGCCAATAATGATAATAGAAGCGAACTCTCATACGGTAAGATCAAATGCGACTTTTAAAAAATACAGGTTCTGTCCACAACATAAAAAATCATCCGAAGAAGAAGAAAAAAACCTGTTAAAATGTGTAAACCTTGACTTTATGCAACAGGAGGAAGCACATTATAATGTGTAAGTCTTGGCCCTTTTGACATGCGGATCATGTCGTCAACTACGAAATCCTCAATTCTGATAAAGACCTTTATAGCGAAATTGAAAAATTCAAATTGAAAGATCCAATGAGGCGAAAATAATCTGGGAAACATGAATGAAGTGGACAAAAAAATTTTCGATTAACATTAAAAATTTTATTCGTGAACTGTAGTGCAAAACTGCCGTATTACTGACTTCATTACACAAAATATCTATTAATAATAAAAAATTAAAGTTTTATAAGATTCCTTAATCATCTTCCTCTTGTGATTGTTGTTCTTAACCTTAATTTTTTAAAAAATGGTTCAAATGGCCCTGAGCACTATGGGACTTAACTGCTGTGGTCATCAGTCACCTAGAACTGAGAACTACTTAAACCTAACTAACCTAAGGACATCACATACATCCATGCCCGAGGCAGGATTCGAACCTGCGACCGTAGCGTTCACGCGGTTCCAGACTGTAGCTCCTAGAACCGCACGGCCACTCCGGCCGGCCCCTTCATTTCCTTTTTCATCTTCATCCTCACCTACATTATTGTCCTCTACATTACCCTCAGCATCTGATTCTTCGTAATCCACTGCAGCAGGTACCAAGACGTCAACAGCTTCCGACAACAGAGTCTTGACTTTCCTCGAAGATGGTATCTACAAAGAAGAAATATAGGGATCGATGGTGCCAAAAGTTTCCCTGAATATGTTCTACACACTTTTCAAGCAATACGACTTTCGGGTAGAGCTGTGGTGATATTGCTCTATTAACTTCCGACAGCTCACCGATGCTTAAAATTACAGTAATTATATTTTTATTTTATAATAGCTTATCAGCAATTTTATATAAATTACAATTGTACGATTATTTTTCTAAGGTGTGAATAACTGTGTTTCGCTGTTGTCGCTTAAAAGAGGCTGAATGCTGATAGGAGGCTAGTAGCTGGATCTTAAGGCTGATTCACAAAGAGGTTCATATTTAGGGTTGGAATGGAACAGAAGGCAGAATGTCGCTCGGCTTTCACAATTTCTTTGCATGCATACCAGTAAGAGGTTAAGTAAAATAAATCCAATATTTAATTAATGGTTAAATAAAGAGATAAGTGTTCATAATAAAGTGGGTATCCTCTGGAATTGCCTCTATTTAAAATATTTTGGTCTGGTTTCACTGAGAAAAAAAATTTCATCCAACGTTGATTCACATAACGTGAAATCCAGTACTTATACATCCCGACTAACTCGACGCGTGGTCTAAATGAGTACCGCGTCGACCTCATATTCAACCTTCGGAAGAAACAGCTGGCCATTTGTTAAGACTGAAATTCAATAGGACCAAAATTACTCTAGCCAACCTATTAAAACGAAACTTCTGAATTCCTACTCTCTCTTTTTTTTTAAGTCACTTTTTCCAGGTTCAGACCTACTGTCCGATGCCGCGGTGTCTCAGTCATTGTTGTCCGTATGGAAAATGCTAAAATGTCAGTAACTCAACTGTTCCCTACGGACGGCAGTGCTGGTGTGGCGAACGCTGCCTACAGGGAGACGCGGTACTGGCTCAGACAACAAAACCAAGGAGCGGGCGACTGCCCCAGTTCCGGAGAAATCTGCCAGGCCTCCCTGTGTACACGCAAATATAATAAACAGGAAATGTTGGCTGAAAAATAACATTATCCCACATCGATTTGTGACAGTAATGGCACAGTTTTAGTATTGACGACCTCATCATCGGACAAAATATCAGATCACAGTCTACAATTTTATGACTTCGATGAGCGTAAATTTTTCTCTCACCTAGAAACGTAGATTCTGTAAAACTCTGCACTATGTAACGTTCTTGCTCCATAAAAATATCTTCTCTGGAGATAAAATTTTCAGGTGAGGAAATACACCACTGGCCCTAAAAGTTACGAGACTGACTTTGTTACTGACATACAAGCAAAGTCAGCACAGTAACTATGGTGGAAAGTTGAACCAAACTACTGATGTGCATTTGGTCAGTGAACTGTGAGCAGGCAGAGTTGAGTAGTGATCATGTAACCCTAGTGTATCAACGTTCTGTCACAAATCGCAATGGAGCTACGAACTGGGCACCTCTATGTCAAGTGTTCAAGACTTTCCCCAGATTCTTTATCAATAAACCGTTCCACGCTGCCTCTCTAGCAGCTACCACAGGCAATGAAACTTTGGTTTTCAATATTTCGCAGAATTGTAGACCGAATTTAATAATTTAAATCACTTCCATGATCTTCATTAAACTGGAACGATCAAATCAATAATGTCGTGGCGAAGAAAAATCGAAGACTACGTTTTATTGGCAGAACAGTTAGAAGATGCAACAGGTCTAACAAACAGATCGCCTATGCTAAGCTTATTCGTCCTCTGATGGAGTATTGCCGTGCGGGTTGGGATCGTTACCAGACCGACGGAGAACGTCGAAAATCTTCAAAGAGGGTAGCTCATTTTGTATTATCGCAAAACAGGGGAGAGACTGTCACGGATATAATTAGCTAGTTGGGATGGCAATGTTTAGAACAAAGACATTTGCGTTGTAGCGAGATCTTTTAAGGAAATTTCAATCGCCAACTTTCTCCTTTGA
The DNA here is from genome assembly GCF_023864275.1 of Schistocerca cancellata. Lineage (NCBI taxonomy): Eukaryota > Metazoa > Arthropoda > Insecta > Orthoptera > Acrididae > Schistocerca > Schistocerca cancellata. The sequence goes on from NC_064631.1 coordinate 413,922,896, forward strand.
ATGAGAAAATATTTTGTTGACGCCAACCCACATCTGGAGAAATAATCATCGTAATAAAATAACAGAAATCAGAGCTCGTACAGAATTATTTAAATGATTATTTTTCCCCACGCTCCTTCAGAGAGAGGAACAGTCGACAAATAGTCTGACGGTGATTCGAAGAACCCTCTACCAGGCACTTAAATGAGAATTGCAGAATAGTCATCCAGATTCAAATGTACACATTAAGAGTTTGAAACAATAGAACAGGTATAACCGATAGAAACTATATTTTTGTCCTGATGCAGCCTACCTGTCGGCGAACAAATACCTCGAATATATTCATTAAATATTTGGGAATGAGAGCAGTTATCAACATCTAAGGGACTATATAAACAATTTCATACCTCGCTGACAACCCCCACCCTACCCCCTCCTCCATAAAAATATAAAATGAAAACTGTTTATCGATTACTACATTTTCACTTGCATATAGTCAATAATCAGGCGTGACACGTTTTAATTTATTACTTCTTTACTGCAGACTCTTGTCGCAACTTATTTTTGAGACAGTATCCACATATACCACTGAATGCACCTACAAAACTATATAATGCTACGTCACGTACTTCACGATATGTGACGCCATAAACGGATTGGTGAAAATTGGCGTTTGTTTAAAACGGTGCGCAGTAATACTTCAAAATCACGCATGATGTTTTAAATTATTTCTTCTGTGCTATTCGCAGCACTCTTTTCAGTAAGTATACATATATCACTGAATCTATCTGCAAAATTATATCATTGTGCGACATACACTTCAGGAGATACGCGGCATAAAAATTTAGATACGAGATAAACTAGCTATTGCTTTGAATGGAGCGCAAATTATCCAGACTCTATTCATACAGTGTATCATAATGAAAGTTTTAGCGACTTCCAACAAACTTTAAGCATAATTTCAGACTTTTCCTAGACATTTTCATATTTAGCGATCGATGCCCGGTTTTTTCGAGTCGTGGTTTCATTCATGTCGTAGTGTCGTAGTGTATTGTCCAATCGAATACGTATTCATTATCTTCCTCAGTTCCACTCTGAGATCTATAAGTTTGGGTATGATGTATTTTTCGGAATCCACGTTAAATTGTACGGCTCTCTATAACTGTCTGGGTAAATCAAGTCAAAGGTCGGAAGAAGGCAACTGCATATCACGTGCAACAAGAGCTTGCCTAGTAAACCACTGTGGTGCACAAAAGAGTCTTCGACTTGATGAATACTTTACTTACTTAGTACTATACTTGACTAAATAAAAGAAAGAGGCAAAATCATCCTCACAGTGAAATCAATGATGTCATAATTACAGGATGAAATCAAAAAAGACAGAAGTTCATCAGTAAATGATTATATATGTAAATGAAATAAAATGTTGTTCTTACATCTACTACAAGTCCTGAGACGAATTTTGGTCTCAAATCTCAGGTTCCTAGTCGAACATTATTTTGCCTCGGCGTTAATTTTGGGTGATTCGATTTATATGCAGTCTCCAAAATGCTGAACAGGTCGCCGACGAAAAAGTCGTTGACAGGATGGAAGCTGACCATATTATTCAAATATTACGCCTTTCGGACTATGACATCATCAGATATCCTAGAACGTCATGTTGCACATAGATACAAAATATACATGGTGTAGTAGTAATGATAATAAACAGACTAATACAACATGTAGCTTTTGCAACTACGTGCAATAAGATTTTCAGGATATCTGATGACGATAACGTCTGGAAGGTGTAATATTGGAATAATAAAATCAGCTTGCGTCCAGTCAAGGATTTTTTCCCCCGCGGAGATCTCTTCACCATTATACTGAGTACGAATACTTTTCAACATGGTCGCGGGTTCGATTCCCAGCGGGGTCAGGGATATTCACCTGCCTCAAGATGTCTGGGTGTTTGTGTTGTTCTCATCATTTCATCATCATTCATGAAAGTGGCGAGTTTGGACTGATCAAAGGTTGGGAATTTGTACGGACGCTGATAACGGCGCAGTTGAGCACCCCGCAAACCAAACATCATCATCATTTTCAACAAGGTCACATGCCTACTTCGTGACATCATGTCGTAGCTACTTCATTTCGAGTTATGTGAACCGTTTTTTAGTCAATTTCTGTAGCTATATATCTCTGCTTCTGTATTCATTGCAATGAAAGTTTTTAATGTGGTCTTTAAAAGAGGCCTGAATTATGTTTGGAGTCCATTGTAGAATTTCTTATAGACAGCTATTTAAAAGACAACAGACCACGGCCTCACAGTGCATCTACTCCTTAATGATGTATGTTATTAAGAATGAATCACTGTTTAGAAAATTGCTGTAATATTTGTAAGTAAATTACAGTGTTTTTGTGCGGCACAGAAAGGAGTGAATTGTACAATCATACAAATTTTTGAACACGAGCTGAGTAAGATTTTTTACCGATATTAAAATTAACGTCAGACAGAGACTGAAATTTGCTTGCCAACTCCTACACCATAGAAGAATTTAATAATGTGGTGTGTCTGTGTTTTTGTGAAGGAGAGGAAGAAAAAGAGATAGAAAAGTTGAACACAGCTAAGTATAAATCACTGTTTGTATGAAATGAAAGTAGGCCAAGAAACGAGCATTTAAATGGATAGCATGATGCCATATGTTTCACTCAGAGAACACATTAACATTATAAAAACGAATAGTTACACATGATAAATGGTTCAAATGGCTCTGAGCACTATGGGACCTAACTTCTGAGGTCATCAGTCCCCTAGGACTTAGAACTACTTAAACCTAACTAACCTAAGGACATCACACACATCCATGCCCGAGGCAGGATTAGAAACTACGACGGCAGCGGTCGTACGGTTCCGGACTGTAGCGCCTAGAACCGCTCAGCTAGCACATGATAGTTAGACATCACCATTACGATATGTGAAATATACAGATTAACTAATTAACTGCTGTCTGACGAGCATCGTGTCTTAACTATACTACATAGATTAAATACGTAAGTAAACGCATGAATAAACGAATAAATACTCTAGAACGTTTATCTAGATGTATGAGTTAGTGGTCTCAATCATTAGCACATCGTGGCGGGCACATTGCACACCAGTGAGCTGCCTGTAAATATACGCTTCAAAGTGCCTTAACAACAGCCTAGTAGTTGATAGATAGAAATTGTTCCAACGTTACGAACTGCTTACGGGGAACCGGGTAGTCCGGCGTATTCCACGACCGCGCGCTAGTCCCTGTTACACGCAGCCCACTTCATTCATCAGTGGCAAAGCGGGATGCGGACGAGGGCGTAAGACGAAGCGGACGGAAAACCGCGCCCAGAAAACAAGATTATAAATCCGCTGGCTTGACGTCCTGCCCGCCCACGAATCCCGCCGGTGCCGAAACAAGCCCCTGGTTGCCTTAGGGGAGCGGCATACGCGTCGTGACGCGCAAATGCTTCACTTCCTGGAATTTCCTTAACGTCTCCGGTAGGCCGATAACGCTTCCCCAAAGATATTCGTGGCTGAATTCTTAATTCTGTAAATCCACCATCGACATCTGACCTATCATTGACCTTTAAAGGTCACTGAAAACATTTCTTACATTTCACAGGATAAGAAGAACTTAAGTGTTTACCAGATCAAGTCAGTCTGGAAGAATGAAATATCGATACCATTGGATCGGGATACATAATTAGAAATAATGTTCGGCTTCTCTTTTCAAAGCCTGCGTGTCTCACTGTTGGTTCAAGAGGAAATTTTGTTCACTGGCTACATCTACATCCACATCTATGTTCTACAAATCCTTGTACAATCAATGTTCTTACAAATGTAACAGCTATTAGGGCTTATTCCGGTTCCAATCAGTACAAAGCGCAGGAAGAATAATTGTTTAAGTGACTCTTTTTCGCGACGTAATTAATATAATCGTGTCCTTGCAATCCATATGGGGGCGTTATGTTGGGAATCTCAGTACATTCCTAGATTCATTAGATAAAGCCAATTCTTGAAACTTAGTAAGTTTTCTCAGGATAGTTTGCTTCTACCGCCAAGTGTCTGCAATTTCAGTTTCTTCAGCATCTCCGTGACATTCCGCTATGTGCCGGACAAACCTGTGAACATTCGTGCTGCCCTTCTCTGTATACTTCCAATATCCCACTTTAGTCCCATTTGGTACTTAAGCAATATTCTAGAATGAGTCGCGCAAGTGTTCGGAAGCGGTCTGCTATGTACACTGACAGCATTTCTCCAGCGTCCTACCAATTAATCGATGTTTGCCATCTGCCACCTCCTTTACCTTGACTGAGTCTGATAGATTGTTCCATTTCACATACCTACTTATTGCAACAGCAAGGTACTTGCATGATTTCACCAATTCCAGTTGTGACTCGTTGACAATATAGTCAGAGGATACTACGTTTTCCGTTTTGTGGAATGAACAATCCCACATTACCAATCTCTACGTCATATGGAAATCTTATCAAGATCGGACTCAATGTTTATGCAGATTCTTACACTTACACCTTTATTTTAAATAACTGAACCGTCTCCTAATAGCCTTAAGTTACGATTAAAGGGTAGCTGGTATATAACGTGAAAAGCAAGAGTCCCGAGAGACTTCCCTGGGCCGTACCTGGAGATATTTCTACATGTTGCGATGATTCCCCATCCAAGATGTAAGGGGCGACCAAGAAGTTTGCGTTTGAGGGAGTTACTACAACGGCCGGCCGCGGTGGTCTAGCGGTTCAGGCGCTCAGTCCGGAACCGCGCGACTGCTACGGTCGTAGGTTCGAATCCTGCCTCGGGGATGGATGTGTGTGATGTCTTTAGGTTAGTTACGTTTAAGTAGTTCTATGTTCTAGGGGACTGATGACCACAGATGTTAAGTCCCATAGCGCTCAGAACCATTTTAACCATTTTTTTAGTTATTACAACGTGTATGCAACATAGCGCTACTCCGACGCAGATATACATGGAGGTGACATAGCTCATGGGGTACCTCCTAATATTCTGTTGGACGTCCATTTGCCGTAAAGCAGCACCTTGACGTGGTATCGATTCAACAACTCGTTGGAAGTCCCCTGCTGAAATATTGAGCCATGCTGCATCAATAGCCGTCCGTAATTTAGAAAGTGTTGCTGGTGTATGATTTTGTGCTCGATTACGTATCATCAAGTTTCGAAGGGATTCATGTAGGGCGATATGGGTTGCCAAATAATTCGCTCTAATAGACCATAATGTTCTTCAAACCAATAGCAAACAGTTGTGGCCGGCGGGATGGCACATCGTCATCCATAAAAACTTCATCGTTGTTTGCGAACATGAGACCCATGAATTGGTACAAATGGTCTCCAGGTAGCCGAACATAGTCATTTACAGTGGTCCAGTCCACTCCGTGAAAACGCAGGTCACAACTTGATGGAGCTTGCATAGCGCCTTGTTGACAACCTGGCTACATGGCTTCGTGTGGTCTGCGCCACGCTGGACCCTTACCATAACGCTTACCAACAGAAATCCGGACTCATCTGACGAGGTCACAGTTTTACAGACGTCTAGGGTCCAACTTACTTGGTTAAAAACCGCCAGGAGAGGCACCGCCAGTGACTTCGTGGTTTTGCAAAGCTACTAGCGTCGGTAATCTGCTATCATACCCTATCAACGCCATATTTCGCCGCACTGTGCTAATGGATACGTTCATCGTACGCCCCACAATGATTTCTGCGTTTATTTTAAGCAGTGTCGCTTGTCTGTTAGTCCTGACAAATCTGCCCAGACGCCGCTGCTCTCGGTTGTTAAGTGAAGGCTGTCGATGCTACCGCCATCTGTATATGTGCATATTGCTGCCTCATGACTTTACTCACCTGAGAATATAAGCACCGAACTTTCAAGTAAGGGGTTAGTGTGGCATTCGTGGCTTCCCGACGTGCTTGCGGTCAATGCGGAAACGTGAACTTCGGCCACCTCATTGCCAAATGCGTCCACATGGAACCAACGTGTAAATTACTCTTTTATTGGCTGCCGAAGAAGAAAAACTGATACACCCGTCGGAGGAAGAAGAACGAGCACGAGGCAGCATGTCTGTTGAAAACCACCATTGTACTCATCCAGGTTCAAGTTTTCCTTAGTATCACCAGATTGCTCAAGACATATTCCAGATGGTTCCTTTCAGAAAAGCAAGGCCCATATCCTTCCCCATCTTTTCCCACACCCAGTTGGTACTTCGGCTGTGAAGGTACGTCATAAATCTATGACCTCCATCCCTTTAGTTTTTATTCTGTAGACTGTAGACAGAAACTGTAATATTATTTCGGATCTCTGTACAAGTTTCGGTATAATAATCGGATAAAGTTATGAACTGTTTATGGATAGATAACGTGAAATTTTAACGGCAAATTTACAACAATTCCTTCAGAAGAAGCACCAAAATGTTCGTAATTCAAGAAGAGTGGTTTTTGGTGTACTTGGGTTTTGATATTGTGACTTTTTCAAAGCAGAGCTGGTGAGTGAATGTTAATGGCTTCAAATGACTCTGAGCACTATGGGACTTAACTTCTGAGAACTTAGAACTATTTAAACCTAACTAACCTAAGGACATCACACACATTCATGCCCGAGGCAGGATTCGAACCTGCGACCGCAGCGGTCGCGCGGTTCCAGACTGTAGGGCCTAGAACCGCTCGGCCACTCTGGCCGGCTGAGTGAATGTTAAGAAATGTACAAAAAACACTACTGGAGATAATTCAGCTAAGCCGTGAACTACACATGTGTGTTTTGCTGCATTGGTTAGGGTTTCAGCAAGTTACTCTTAATGTGACTGTGTAGGCTTTCCCGACGAATTAGTACATCAAATTCTTGTCGAGTTTCCAGTCGGATATAACTATCACCTGAACACAATATTTCAGCGGCCCACCTGGCCGCAATCATCAGGTGAGAAAAGCTGCGCTGCTCTCGCCGATAACTGATTGCACTCGCAAATTACTGTACCTTTATATGCATCGGAAGTACACCAGTCCATGCGCTAAATACAGTGCGCACGCGCTAGACAATGAGACGCAAGTAGTTGCAAATGCTTCGCGGTACTGGGATAGTGTTTTAAAAGAATCTGTAGAAATCAGTGTAGCAGATAATATCATTAATCGTGATAATGGATACCCTCTAAGTAAAAAGTGGAATCGTATTTTATCAGAAATGAAGAAACAACGGCATCTGAATCGGCCAGCTATTAATAATCATTTGTAACGATTTATCGTTTTCAACAGTATTCACCACCGGACGCGCTGCAACTCTTTTTGCCTCAGGGGGCAGCAGGAATGATTGAGCGCGTGCGCACTGTATTTAGCGTATGCGCTGTTGTACTTGCGATGCATATAAAGGTACAGTCATTTTCCAGTGGAATTAGTTTTCTCACCTGATGATGTCGGCTAGGTGGACCACTGAAATATGTTGCTCAGATGACAGTTTTATCCGACTGGAAACCAGACAAGAATTTAAAGTTATTCTTAAGTTTTTATTTTCTCGTAAATCTTATTGCATATCCTTATGTGAAGCGGATGATGGGCATCGTCACGTCTCTAAATTTCAATCTCATGTTATTACACAGCACTGCAGTAGCTTTTGGGTAAGCAGTGTTTCTAGCAAAAAGTAACTGTACTAAACCATTTTTAGGAGAGTTGTTTGTATCTGTTTCAAGAGACTGCTGATCTTTCAGTCTCAGACTATAGTGAGAACGCTACAGTGTGGACTTTTACAGTTTTTTATTCCCTGCGTGTTATTCTGCGTACATCCCAACCTCAGCTGTGCCACAATCGGGCAATTTTCCCTTTAGCGTGGTATGTTAGTGCTTTTTAAGTTAATCTTGACGTCCTTGTTTGCATTTTTGAGAACATATATCAATTTTTACACAGTACGATACGACTGGTTACTGTGTTTGTTGTGGGAAGACGCAAGGAGGACTGGCTGCTGTTCGTAAACAGCTGGAAACTGCATTCTCTACGGCCTGTAGGCTTCTAGCTCATGCTCAAAGCTGTGGCAACAGTGGGGCACCGATGACAAGACTTGTGACACATTCGTTGACATTGGATTCCCCTGGTGATTTGGTTGTCGCTGCGCCTTCCAATACGTAACATATGGCCGGATTATCCTCAGTCAAGAGTAAGTGGCGGACGGTGGTGAGTTCGCGTCTCACTCGGCGGAAGGCGAAACAGAAAACGGGCCGCAAGGCTGGCTCCTTACGCCGTAGCTATAGGTACGTGATGCTACACATTGTTGATGATTACTCTGAGCCAGCACGGGATGCCTCTCCTGTTGGGTCAGAGACCGATTTTCCTGATCAGACCAGACACGTTCTGTAGGTTACCATGCAAGTTGTTCGGCGCTCCAGTCTTAGGCACTCAGAAAACTAGCGTTCTGGGTGGGAAACAATGCCAGTGTGCACTCGGTATGTTTCCTGGAGCGTGTCATTTGTGATGCGGAGGAGGTACTTCCGGCGATTATCTAGCGCACTGTGCGCAACCAACTGCACATAGTGACTCATATAGGCACGAATGACGCCTGACTCAACGGTTCTGAGACCTGTTTCGGCTTCTTTCGGCGGATGGCTGATCTGATGAAGGCAACTAGCATCGCACGCGGAGTGCAGGCCCAGATGTCTATTTGTAGCATTGTACCCATTGTCAGTCGCAGGAGCAGAGTGAAAGATCTAAGCAAGAGGTTCAGACGAGTGTGCGAGAGTATCGGATGTGAATTTCTCTACCACCGCTATAGGGTGGAGAATTGTAATGTTCCTCTTAATAGGTCACACGTGCACAACATGTGGGAAGCGGCTACTAGGGTGGCAGAGGATGTGTGGTGTGAAAAAAAAGTTTTCTACTGTTTAGCATCAAATATTCACTCATGAGGAGAAAGATCTTGTTCACAAACGGAAAAAACTCAAAATCATCGTTCAGTATGCCTTAGGCAAGTATGTTCTAAGCAAGGCCTTAATACATGGGAAGAATCCACCGTGGTTTAATATCTGTGTCAGAAAACAGCTCCATAACCAAGAGAGCTTCATATCAGATTCAAGAGAAGTGAAGACCTAGCTGAGCTGAACGGAGCCGAAATGAGCATAAGGAGACAATGAAAGAACCGCTCAGTGAATTGGAAGCGATCGGAGTAAAAAACCCTAAGAGGCTTTGGTCTTATGCATAAACAGTAAGCGGTTGGAAAGGGTCTAATCATTCGCTCAGAGACCATACAGACAAAGAAACGGAATAGAACAGAGAGAAGACCGAAATAGTGAATTCGGTTTCACCGCAGACATTCTTAACAAAGTTTCTCCTTTCAATCATCATAGGACCGTCCAAATAGCAGATACTGAGACAACTGATCGCGGCATAGAAAAGCAACTCCAATCTCTTCGTAGTGGAAAGGCGTGAGGATCAGACTAGATACCTATAAACTCTACAAGTATTATGCGTAAGAAAGTAATATACCTGTATCATGTCTCTAAAGCGGATTGCGTAGGGATTACGTACTACCATAACAATTCTCCCTGAAAAAGAAAGAAAGAAGACGAGGTTGTGCGATGATTCGTGCGGAACTGGTATTCGGTATGTCTACAGTTCATATCCCCTTCTAGTCACCCAGGTAATTTCACCAAATTGCTCAAGACACGTTCCGCATGATTACTTCCACAAAGACATGGACCATTTCCTTCCCCATCTTTTCCCTATCTCAGTTTGTACTTCTTCTGGATCAAGCTCATCAGCGACTAGTCGTTAATGTAGGTCTTCCTTCTTTTAGATTTAATAGATAAGAAATTATTCAAATAGGAGCTGAAAACTGCGTCTGTGATGTTATTTCGTATCTCAGTAAAAGTTTTGGTACAGCAACAGTTTATCGTAGGTGACCTGAGTAAGGAAGTGTATCTAGCGTTGGAAGAAAGCGCAGGTGTCATCCGTTATCGAAGATGATCATAGGACTGATATCAAAATACCTTCAATTAAATTCTCTCTTGTCACTTATCAAAATAATCATAATCAAATATTCCTCTCAAAATGCTTCAGTCTCTTTCCTCATCTCAAACAATTAATCAGTAAATCATCATGTTCCTCTTCCGTAGAATATAAGTGCAGCCTTAGTACTCGGCCTATGTCGTACTACACTCACGACACACCAATGCCAACTAACGCGTCTCACCTCAATTTTAACAGTGTGCTTCATTTCCCGCGCATTTTGCAAATCAGATGTGATCCAAGCAAGCATCCACGTGACACAACATCTCTGGTGCCACTGCGCGTTAATAATTTCAAACAATACGAAGGCGTTCATATCATCCAAATACTAGAAAAATGCCCACGAAATTATCCTCAGCCTCCTATTAACCTAACGTCAATCTGTTGTCGAATTTTGGAACACGTTTTATGCTCAAGAATAATGACATTAAAAAATCAACATGGATTTCACAAACAGAGATCTTTGGAAACAACTCGTGAGATCCATAGGGCGTTAGACAACGGCGCTCAGGTTGATGCCGTGTCTCTTGACTTCGGAAAGACATTTAACACCGTTCCGCTGCAGTCATGGACTGCGCGACTGGTCCCGGCGGAGGTACGAGTCCTCCCCCGGACATGGATGTGTGTGTTTGTCCTTAGGATAATTTAGATTAACTAGTGTGTAAGCTTAGGGACTGACGACCTTAGCAGTTAAGTCCCATACGATATCACATACATTTGAACATTTTTTTTTAACACCGTTCCGCACTAATGTTTAGTAGAAAAAAACGAGCTTATGCAGCATGGGACCAGATTTCCGACTGGGTTCAAGATTTCCTTGCAGAAGTCACTTTTAGAGGAATAAAATCGACATATGTAGGTACTTTGAGGAGTACCCCAAGGATGTGTGTAAGGGCCATAATTATTCACAGTGTATGTTCATGATCTAGTAGAAAACGTCGGACGCTCTTTCAGACTGTTCACAAATGATGCGGTTGTCTATAATAAAGTAGCAACGTCATAAAGCAGTATCGATTTTCAGAATGACCAGCAGAGGATTGATGGATGGTAAAGGCTGTGGCAGTTAACCGTGAACGTAAATAAGTGTAACATATCGCGCATATAGGAAAAGAAGGCCACTACTGTGTAATTATAGTGTTGATGCGAGACTGCTGGAAATAATACCTATCATAAAATATCTCCGAGTAACTAACCATAGAGACCTTGAACGAAGTGCTCACATAAAACAAATAATAGGGAGAATCTTAAGGACATATAACTCATCCACCAGGGAAGGGGCTTGTTCGACCGATTATGGAGTACTGCTCATCCATAGCGGGTCCTTACCAGATAGGACCGATAGAAGAGATAGAGATCCAATGAATAGCGGATGGTTTCGTCAAAGAATCGTCTAGCGCCAGAGAGGTAAAGAGATTCTCAACAAACTGCAATGGCAAAAATTCAAAGTGAGGCGTTCTGCATCACACAAGTCTTTACTTTTGAGATTTCGAGAGAGCACTTTCGAGAAGATTCGGACAATATATTACTCACACCCAAGTACATCTCGCGAAAGGACCATATGACAAGACATGTAGAGAAATTAGAGCCAATACAGAGCTCCCTGATAATCGTTTTTCCAACGCGCCATTCGCGAGTGGAGCAGGGTAAGGTGAATAAGTTACTGGTACCAGAAGTACCCTCCGCCACACACTATAAGGTGGCTTGTGGAGTGTGATGTAGTTGTTGAGGGTCTTTGGAAAGCAGACAGACTGATTAGGGAAATGGATGGAGTGCAGGCTTAACAATGACTGTAAAGAAAGTGGTACGGTGGTGTACACTACATGTACCCTGATGTATGGAGTGGTCCAAGTAATATCTTTGTTAGATTCCAATAAATAAGAAAAGGTTTCGACAATGACCTAATACAAAGTTGGTAATTGACACTAGGTAAAATTCAACATTTCGTTGGTGCGTGAAGGTGCAGATCATAATCACAGACAAGCCTGGATAAAGCATTCGTCCAGTATCAAATGGCTGAAACTATTAATTCTGTGTTGGTCAACGGTCTTGTGCGAGTCTTTCAATTTGACACCAATTCCGTGATTTGGCTTTCCCTGACCTAATCCAATAATCCCACAGGAGAAAGATAACCTACAATTTAACGTGGAATCCGAATCTTCTGTCATTTCCTGAGAACACACGTGGAGGAGGTAAAAGTCAAGGGATACCTCCTAACACAGCGCCGTACCTCGTTTGCGCGGTGTAGTGTCGTGTCGTGGACTCAACAAGTCTTAGGAGGGCCCCTGCATAAATACTGAAATACTGTGCCACGCTGCCTCTGTACCAGTCCGTAATAGCGAAAGTGTTGCCAGTGTAGAATGTTATGCATGAACTGATCTCTCGATTATGTCCCATAAACGTTCGATGAGATACATGTCGGGCGATCTGGGTGTCCCGAATACACTCCAAACCAATCGCGAACATCTGTGTGGGAACATGAATTCCATGATCGGTTGCCTATGGTCCACAAGTTGACGTACACAATCTTTGTAGTCAATGATCCAGTCCATTGTATGTAAACAGAGCCCAAACCATCATGGAGCTACTCCCAGCTTGCAAAGTGCCTTGTTGACAACCTGGGACGGCCGGAGTGGCTGAGCGGTTCTAGGCGCCACAGTCTGGAACCGCGCGACCTCTACGGTCGCAGGTTCGAATCCTGCCTCGGGCATGGATGTGTGTGATGTCCTTAGGTTAGTTAGGTTTAAGTAGTTCTTAAGTTCTAGGGGACTGAGGACCACAGCAGTTAAGTCCCATAGTGCTCAGAGCCATTTGAACCATTTGACAACCTGGGCCCATGGCTTCGTTCAGGTCTGCGCCACAATCGAACCATACCATCGGCTCTTACCAACTCGAATCGAAACTCATCTAGGCCAAGGGTCCAACCAATAAGGTCACGAGCCCCGGAGTGGCGCTGCAGGCGATGTCGTGCTGTTACCAAAATGCAATCACGTCGGTCTGCTGCCATAGCCCAGTAACGCCAAATTTCGCCTCACTGTTCTAATGGATACGTTCATCAAAAGTCCCACATTAATCTCTGCGGGTATTTCACGCACTGTTGCTTGTCTCTACGCAAACGCCGCTGCTACGTCGACCACCGCATCATCCGTGAAAGGAGGTAATGCCAGAAATGTGGTATTATAGGCACACTCTGCGTGTCTCGGAATATTGACTTCCCTAACGATTTCAATAGTGGAATGTCCCGTGCGCCTAGCTCCAACTACGATTCAGCGTTCACATTCAGTTAATTCCCGTCGTGCAGCCATGATCGCGCCGGAAACGTTATCACACGAATCACATGAATACAAATAATGACAGTCCGCCAATGCACTGCCCTTTTATACCTTGTGCGCGCGATACTACCGCCATCTGTATCTGACGTCAAATGACTTTTGTCATCTCGGTGTACATTTCGTTGAGAAGTATAGGCTACGCCAAAGGCAGACTGCAATAGACCCTGGTAAGACCGAGATTCGGTCTCGCTGTACCACTAGCCCGCAATGTCCGACAAACTGCTGATGATGATACTTTGCACCACGTAGAACACAGCTGTGTATTCCATACCACAAAGAATAAACAGAATTTTGCACATTGGAGGTGGCACAAAATTTAAATATTCGGGCCGCCATAGACTCATAGCGAAACTGTAAATCTTATTCTTCACTGTACACAAAATGTATCTGCATTTGTGAATGTGGACAACCATCAAGAGTACAATTTAATGACGACAATGAAACAATGTGCCGGACAGGTACTCGAACCCGTATTTCACGTTTATCGCGAGCGGTGGCCTTACGATCTATTTTCTTCTTTATTTTGTTAGGTGCTGTTCGTTACGTTTGGTCTGGTCAGTCACATGACATCCGTTCAAGTTGATCGTTGATCCCTTTACTGAGTTTTTTATTACAGAGGGCCACCACCTCGCTGACCGGGCAAGTTGAGCTACCGTGCCGGCTGCGATTAGGCTATCACAGCGCGAATCATGGCCACCCACAAACTTTAATTTGCCGTCAACCGTGTGCTGACAGCCTGCAATCGTACACCGATTATGTATATCCCTGTACAGGGGAGATATTTTTAAATGCGTCGTTTTTCTGAGCAACACAATCACTGCAATATAATATTATTATTGTCGGAATCATTTGGGATAGATGAGATGCACGTATGATGTGTAAGCGACGTTGATTATATTTGTCTTGCATAAACGTTTACTTTTACATACCTTGTATTGCAATTAGCAACACGCACAGCACTATGTATTACACTTGCTGACTTGTTATTCATTTGGTTGTAGCCCTCCCACCACTTCTCATTGTTCGGGACTTGAAATAATGTGTAATTGAGCGGTAGGGAGATTCCTATATAGCGTAGGGTCTATGCCATATTACATTGATACCTAAGTAAACAGAATAGTCTCTAAAGGGCAATTTATAAAACAGTTTTTCACGAATAGTGAGGCAAAAACGAAATATGTTGTTGTGGTGGTCTTCAGTTCTGAGACTGGTTTGATGCAGCTCTCCATGCTACTCTATCTTGTGTAAGCTTCTTCATCTAACAGTACCTACTGCAACATACATCCTTCTGAATCTGCTTAGTGTATTCATCTCTTGGACTCCCTCTACGATTTTTACCCTGCACGCTGCCCTCCAATACTAACTTGGTGATCCCTTGATGCCTCAGAATATGCCCCACCAACCGATCCCTTCTCCTAGTCAAGTTGGGCCACAAATTTCTCTTCTCTCCAATTCTATTCAATACCCCCTCATTAGTTATGTGATCTACCCATCTAATCTTCAGCATTCCTCTGTAGCACCATATTTCGAAAACTTCTATTCTCTTCTTTATTTATCGTCCACGTTTCACTTCCATACGTGGCTACACTCCAGGCAAATACTTTCAGAAACGACTTCCTGACACTTAAATCTATACTCGATGTTAGTAAATTTCTCTTCTTCAGAAACGCTTCCCTTGCCATTGCCAGTCTACATTTTATATCCTCTCTACTTCGACCATCATCAGTTATTTTGCTCCCCAAATAGCAAAACTCATTTACTCCTTTAAGCCTCTCATTTCCTACTCTAATTCCCGCAGCATCACCTGATTTAATTAGATTACATTCCGTTATCCTCGTTTTGTTTTTGTTGATGTTCATCTTACATCCTCCTTTCAAGAGACAGTACATTCCGTTCAGCTGCTCTTCCAGGTTCTTTCCTGGCTCTGATAGAATTTCAATGTCACCGGCCAACGTCAAAGTTTTTATTTCTTCTCCATGGAAATTCCCACTCCCAATTTTTCTTTTGTTTCCTTTACTGCTTGCTCAATATACAGATTGAATAACATCGGGGAGAGGCTACAACTCTATGTGACTCCCTTCCCAACCACTGCTCCCCTTTCATGTCCCTCAACTCTTATAACTGCCATCTGCTTTCTGTACAAATTGTAAATACCCTTTCGCTCCCTGTATTTTACCCCTGACACCTTTAGATTTTGAAAGAGTATTCCAATCAACATTGTCAAAAGCTTTCTCTAGGTTTACAAATGCTAGAAGGCAGGTTTGCCTTTCCTTAATCTATTTTCTAAGATGATGTAAATATAGTTTGCAGTAAACACTGTCGATCGCTTATACAACTGTTACAAAATAATATCATCATAATGACGAAATATGTGATATAAACAGCATACCGTAAGCTAACACAAACAAGAGCAGCTGAGCTTCCTCTACCATCGTGCAAAGATCGTGATGATGTACCAATGTCGAATCGCATATCGATGCTACAGACACTACCGAGGTGTCCGCAGCTCGTGGGCGTGGGGTAGCGTTCTCGCTTCCCGCGCCCGGGTTCCCGGGTTCGATTCCCGGCGGGGTCAGGGATTTTCTCTGCCTCGTGATGACTGGGAGTTGTGTGATGTCCTTAGGTTAGGTAGGTTTAAGTAGTTCTAAGTTCTAGGGGACTGATGACCATATATGTTGAGTCCCATAGTGCTCAGAGCCATTTTCAGACACTACCGAGGACTCCCTGCAAACCACAGCGACGTATGGGAGACGCTCCTCTCGTCACTGCAGTGCCCCCTTACAGAGGTCAGTAGAGTATTGAGCATGCAAACGCCCGGGCTCTGTGCAAGACTTCATCTACAGTTGTCAGCATAATTGTGTGGCACAGTAATAGTTTGTTTCTGATGAAATGTACTTCCGAAAATGTTGCATTTTGTACTGCAAGAGAACAGTTTGTTGATTATTGCATCAAGTGATGCTTTGCTACTCCATAAAAGTTGTAAATTATTCCGTACTCCTGTGGCAAAGAAGTGTGCCAAACTTAAGTAAATCCTTTATTCATTAAGGAAATAAAATAAACTAATAGCTCTTGAGTTCTAGTTTGATGAGCCTTCTCCAAAGAAATCTAAGAACCCACCGTTATGCGTGGAAGGAAGTATCTTCGTCTGTTCACAACACTTGCATCATATACAGTATCTGCAGCGAAGGGGAACTTGGAGAAGAGTTGATATTTGCTACCTTGATGTCGATGAGCCTCTTTGATGTGAACGTCTCACAATATTTTATCTCCTTGAAGGGAGAAACCTCGGAAAATATAATCATCTGCTTTAGTCGATATCCTCATTCTACACTGAAGAGCCAAAGAAACTGGTACATTTTCCGAATATCGTGTATGGCCCCCACGAGCACGCAGAAGTGCCGCAACATGGCGTGGCATGACCTCGACTAATGTTTGAAGTTATGCTGGAGGGAACTGACACCTATATTCCTGCATGGCTGTCCTTAAATCCGTAAGAGTAGGAGGATGTGAGGATCCCTTCTGAGCAGCTCGTTCCAAGGTGTCCCAGATATGCTCAATAATGTTGACGTCTGAAGAGTTTGGTGGCCAGCGGAAGTGTTTAAACACAGAAGAGGGTTCCTGGAGCCACTCTGTAGCAATTCTAGATGTTTGGGATGTCGTATTGTCCTGCTGGAATTGCACGTGTCACCTGTCAGAGGTCTCTATACGTATCAGGGCTCCCATATCATTCCAACTGCACACACCCCATTCTATTACAGAGCCTCATCAGCTTGAAATGTCCCCTGCTGACATACAGGGTCAATGGATTCATGAGGTTGTCTCCATATCCATACACGTCCATTCGCTCGATACCATTTGAAACGTGACTCGTCCGAGCAGGCAACACGTTTCAGCCATCGACAGTCCAATGTCGGTGTTGACAGGCAGACTCCACGCGTCAGGCTTTGTGTCATGTAGTCATCGAGGGTATACGAGTTGGCCTTCGTCTCCGATGGCCCATATCGATGATGTTTCGTTGAATGGTTCGCACGTTGACACTTGTAGATGACCCAGCTCTGAAATCTGCCGCAATTTGTGGAAGGGCTGCACTTCTGTTATGTTGAACGATTCCCTTCAGTCGTCGTTGGTACTGTTCTTGCAAAATCTTTTTTTTTCGGCCGCAGAGATGTCGGAGATTAGACGTTTTACGTGATTCCTGATATTCACGAGACACTCTTGAAATTGTCGTACGGGAAAGTCACTTAATTGCCACCTCGGAGTTGCTGTATCCCATTGCTCGCGCGCGACTATAACACCACTTTCAAAATCACATAACATGTCATTGTAGTAGCAGTAACAGATCTAACAATGTGCCTGGCACTTGCTGTCTTATATAGGCGTTGCCAACCGGTAGCGCAGTATTATGCCTATTTACGTATCTCTGTGTTTGAATACACGTGCCTATACCATTTTCTTTGGTGCTTTAGTTTAGCTTAGTCGTTTACAAACGCAGCGATCTGACAAAGAATCTCAACAGCTGCGACATAGTCGCGTATACTAACAGTGATCCAATAGTGTCAAATGTTTTTTTATTCCAGTATTTAATCACAATATCAATTCTTTTGACGATGACCGGTTTCAATCCGCAATGACCATCCTCAGATCTTTTCTACACCGTGTCCTTATGGTCTTATCACAGGGTGTAGAAGAGATCTGAGGATGGTCATTACGGACTGAAACCGGTCATCGTCAAAAGGATAGATATTATGTTCAAAGACTGGAATAAAAAACATTAAACAATCTCGACGTTCCGCTAAATGGTAATGAAATGTCGCTAAACATTGAGAGAATAATAGCTATCAGACGCGGTGCACTGTTATTGCATACCGACGTGCGAAGGGAAAAGTGAAGCACAGTAGTACCGCCTTGTGTAGTCGAGCAGCCCACGCAGAAGTCCGCGCATGCAGCACCAGAGACTCGTCTTGCGCCGAGATCTGCAGACCGGGGCGTAGGCGGCAGCCGCTGCTGCTCTTAATATTCGTCCTCTCTTCTGTGCCGCAATGTCCATTAGGAGCACCCGCGGAACATACCTGACGCCCACGCGCTGCTTTCACACACTGTACAGGATGCTCTAATGGTGTGCTCGGGCGTGCTATTTCTGCATATTCTGTCCCCTTTGTGGTAAAGACGTCATTGTCTGACGCTCTCTGCTCACCGGAACGGATTCCACCCTCCGAGTTAGGGTTGAAAGTAGCGTCCTAAATATAGACCGGCTAGAATAGTTCTTCGAAACAAACTTGTCGTCCGAATGACGGGATGAGTTCTAATTCTCGCAGAACTATTGCAGAGCGTCACCTTCTCGTCAGAAAGCTACAGCCCTGCAGAATCAAATCGTGTAATTACGTGTGAAGTGCTTTGTCTTCTACGGCACCACAGTGCGAAGAGTCCCAAAAGTACCTCCGATTCCACTCCTGCTGGCGGATGAGCGCTGCTGACGACTTCTCCTAGTAGCTGATTCTGCCTCACACTGTTTTGAAGTAGTTGTATAAATTATTATCCTTAAGGAAGCGTTATGACTGGAATACAATCTTTGAAAAATATGTAAAAATCTGCCGGCCGGCCGGAGTGGCCGAGCGGTTAAAGGCGCTACAGTCTGGAACCGCACGGCCGCTACGGTCGCAGGTTAGAATCCTGCCTCGGGCATGGATGTGTGTGATGTCCTTAGGTTAGTTAGGTTTAAGTAGTTCTAAGTTCTAGGGGACTTATGACCACAGCAGTTGAGTCCCATAGTGCTCAGAGCCATTTGAACCATTTTTTAAAAATCTGCCAACCGGTTGCATAGATTTTCTATATACCTTGACCAGGATTCGCCACCCCTAAGGGTGTCTTCATCAGAAGGTAAGATACTTAACTAAAATGAATATGTCAGATTAAATATCTTATCTAATAAGAGTTTACATTAATGTAAACGAGTGTAAAACAAATAGTACTTACATGAAGAACATATCGTCAAAGATGTACAGTGATTTAAGAGCTGAGTTGCTCAAGTCATACATTAAAATATCAGACATAATGTTCTTCATAAAGTCAAACATTGAAACATAAGTAACATCGGTGTGGTGTGAGGAGACTGACTGTGTGGCAACTAGTAACGCTGCCAAGTAAACGCAATGTAGGGCGCGCCACAAGTGGGCCGCTACACATTATCTGAAGTAAATCATACGTGTAGCCAATATAGCTTCAAACAAGAATTAATTTTACAAATTATTGAGTAACATTTATAAATGAGCTTCAAACGGATAAAATAGTACAAAGATCGCTACGTTTTACGTAGGAATAAAAACTTTGAGGTTTGTCGATGACATTATAATTCTGTTAGAAATAGCAAAGATCCTGGAAGAGCAGTTGAACCGAATGGACAGTGTCTTGAAAGGAGAATATAAGATGAACATCAACAGAAGCAAAACGAGGATAATGGAATGTAGTCTAATTAAATCAGGTGATGCTGAGGAAATTAAATTAGGAAATGAGGCACTTAAAGTAGTAGATGAGTTTTGTTATTTGGGGAGCAAAATAACTGATGATGGTCGAAGTAGAGACAGTCTTAAATGTTGACTTATAATGGCCAGGAAAGTTTTTGTGACGAAGAGACATTTTTTAACATCGAGTCTAGATTGAAGTGTCAGAAAGTCTGTTCTAAAAGTATATGTATGGAGTGTAGCCATGTATGGATGTGAAACATGGACGATAAATAGTTTAGACTAGAAGAGAATTGAAGCTTTCGAAATGTGGTGCTACAGAATAATGCTGAAGATTAGATGGCTAGATCACGTAACAAATGAGGAGGTACTGAATAGAATTGGGGAGAAGAGGAATTGGTGGCCCAACTTGACTAAATAAGTACAAAAATGTTCAGGAAAATTGAGGAGTACTGAAATACATGTCACTTAGGAACGAAATAAATCGGAAGTGCAGGAAAGTTAAGGCGGATGGCTGCATGAAGAATGTGAAGAAATCGAAAAAGGACAGGCTCAGCATATAGAAAAATCAAAACAGCCTTTGGTGAAATTAAAAGTAAGGGTGGTAATATTAAAAGTGCAATATGAATTCCACTATTAAATGCAGAGGAGAGAGCGGATAGGTGAAAAGAATACATTGTTGCCGTTTATGAGGGGGAGGATTCGTCTGATGTGAAAGAAGAGGAAACAGGAGTCGAAGGAGAAGAAATAGGAGATCCAGCAATACAATCAGAATTTAAAAGAACTTAGAAAGAAAATCAAATAAAGCAAAATGGATGGAAGACATTCCACCAGAATATCTGAAATGTATGTGTAGAATGTATGAGCGGCGTTATAGCATCCAACTTTCGAATAAATATCGTCACACAATTCTGAAAACTGCAAAGAGTCAACAAATGCCAGAGTTATCGCACAATCAGCTTAAATGCTCATGCATCCAAGTTTCTGACTAGAATAATATACAGATGAATGGAAAAGAAAATTGAGTATACGTCAGACGACGATCAATTTGGCTTTACGAAAGGTAAAGGCACGAGAGAGGCAATTCCGACGTTGCGGTTCATAATGGAAGCAAGACTAAAGAAAAATAAAGAAACGTTGATAGAATATGTCGACCAGAGAAAAGCGTGCGACAATGTCAAATGGTTCGAGATGTTCGAAATTCTGAGAAAAACAGGGGTAAGCTATCAGGGAAGAAGGGTAATGCACAGTACGTCTACGTCTACGTCCATACTCCACAAGCCACCCGACGGTGTGTGGCGGAGGGTACCTTCAGTACCTCTATCGGTTCTCCCTTCTATTCCAGTCTCGTATTGTTCGTGGAAAGAAGGATCGTCGGTATGCCTCTGTGTGGGCTCTAATCTCTCTGATTTTATCCTCATGGTCTCTTCGCGAGATATACGTAGGAGGGAGCAATATACTGCTTGACTCTTCGGTGAAGGTATGTTCTCGAAACTTCAATAAAAGCCCGTAGAGAGCTACTGAGCGTCTCTCCTGCAGAGTCTTCCACTGGAGTTTATCTATCATCTCCGTAACGCTTTCGCGATTACTAAATGATCCTGTAACGAAGCGCGCTGCTCTCCGTTGGATCCGTAACAACAAGAGCCAAGAGGGAACAATAAGAGTAGAACACGAAGAACTAAGTGTTCGAGTAAAAAGGGTGTAAGATAGAAATGTAGCCGTAGCATTTTTCGTCTAGACAATATTGCGAAGTCTTCATCACTTCCCGCGTTGATGACATGTGTCAGATGACTTTGGTTTAACGTTTTCACATTGCAACGGTTCATTTATATTTGGTCGTTTATATCGCGGGCATCCTATTTATGCGTATTGTGTTCAGTCTGATACAGATGCACTATCATTTTATAAGTCTTTCTCTCCTTGTTTAGATCGTGTCAGTGTGTTTCAGCTTTTAGTACCTTTCTAGTATTTTCACAAGTCCTGTTCGACGTAAGTTAACGTTTCCTTGACCTACTCTCTATCTTACCTCCATTCTTCGACTTCTAAGGTAGCTACGCTATGTTTGTTGGTATTATGGTGTTATTGTTGTGTGTCTTCATTCATTACATTATTTCGGTGGTACATGAAAGGTATTCGTTTTCACGTAAAGTGTATTAGTTGACATGGGTATATTTTTCAGAGTACACACCTGTACCTCTGATGCCTTGATAATACCTGACATAGAATTATGGCGTTTTCCTTGAGATCCATGTTCTCAATAACTACATTCATGAAGGCGCAACTGACATATTACGCATGTAGTGGTATATCCTCACACATGTTTTCTATTTATTTTTCTGTCGTAGGTAAAGTTTCCTTTCTCTTCCCCTGCTTAATGGCTACGTGACATACAGAAATGTTTTGGTTTTTCTGATTGAACTGAGTAGCTTTCTAATATCCTGAATATGTATTGCAGTACTCTTCTTTAGACTTACTTCATAGCTTATGGTTTGGTGTATCACCCAGCCACACTTCTCCTTATCAGCAGGCTTAGCACTTTTGTTAAAAAAAATGGCTCTGAGCACTATGGAACTTAACTTCTAAGGTCATCAGTCCCCTAGAACTTAGAACTACTTAAACCTAACTAACCTAAGGACATCACACACATACATGCCCGAAGCAGGATTCGAACCTGCGACCGTAGCGGTCGCGCGCTTAGCTCTTTTGTGATAAAGTTAGTTATGACCTTTTCCCTGTACGTCAATACTTACTGCTTAGTACGAATTCGTTACGGTATCTTACATTAGATTTATAGTTTGCTTTATTAAAATATTTCATTGCATAAGTGGCGTCTTACAAATTTGTGATTGATATATTACATTGATATTCTGGTTTCATTTGTCAGTAAGTTCTTCAAGATTTACTAGTATATGACAACATACGAATAAATATTTTACTCTCAGTTTGTACTCATCAGTATATGACTATTATTATTATGTTCCACTGATATCAGCATTACACGGTGAATATCTGTGAAAACATACAATATTGACCCACGTTTTTTAGGTTCTTTTTCAAGATAATTATATTTTGTTCCCTTGTTTATATTAACACATCGTGCTTCTGTTCTCTTGTTTTATCCCGTTACTTATCTTTAACTTTGATATTAATCCCTGTAGAATTTGGTATTGTTATGTGTTACTACATATTACTACCGCATACTACACCACCCTTTTCTTATATTTTTCACACTGTTACAATTGTCGTATGCACACAAGGACCTGAAGATGGGATGTTGAAGCGCCGAAGCTGGTTGCTCAAACAGAAGAACAATTGGAAATTTCCATGGCAGGAAGGGGTTTTGGATTGGATTGGATTGGATTGTTTGGGGGAAGAGACCAAACAGCGAGGTCATCGGTCTCATAGGATTAGGGAAGGACAGGGAAGGAAGTCGGCCGTGCCCTTTCAAAGGAACTATCCCGGCATTTGCCTGGAGCGATTTAGGGAAATCACGGAAAATCTAAACCAGGATGGCCGAAGGTGGTTTTGATTCGACATTTTGTATTGAACAGCCGACATCTCACAAGCATCTTCACGAAAAAATGGACTTACAAAGGGATGTACTCTTTCACTGTACAGTTCAGTCTACACATCGAAGAAGCAATAATAGAAGTAAAAAGAAGATTCACGAATGGAATTAATTCAAAGTGATAGGACATGAATGATACGATTCCCTAATGACGTAATTAGCCTGAATGAAACTGAAAAATTACAGGATCTGTTAAATGGAATAAACAATGTAATGAGTACGGAACACGTTTTCAGCACAACATAATATGGTAGTGAGACATGGTGTTTGGGGAAAGCAGAACGGAAGATAAGGAATAAGGAGTTTCTTCGCAGATTGGTCAAGGAAAACTACGGGAAACACTGACAAGAAGTAGAGGGGACAGGATGGTAACACATCTGTTACGACAACACAGAGTAAATTCCAAGGTACTACAGGGAGTTGCAGAGGGTGAAAGCTGTAGACGAAGACAAATATTCTAATACATCCAACAAATAATGGAGGACGTGGGTTGCAAGTGCTACTCTCAGATAAAGAGGTTGTCACAGGAGAGGAATTTGACGCGGGGTGCATCAAATGCGTCAGAAGATTGATGAGTCAGAAAAAAAGCGTTGTACAAATATAAAAGGAAACCAAAGAGTACTTTGTAAAGGAAATTCAGCTTCAGAACTAAACCAGGATTGAGTCCACGACAACGTGTAGACTGTCTATACTTTTTACCTCTGTTGAGCACTGACTGACACTTTTGATATGTGTGCCACCTTTATCAAGACCTCTATACGCGGTAATCTATGATGGAGCCTTTCTGGCGGATGCATCGGTAATAAAATTCTGTTTGACAGGTGTCGCAGACGCATTTCTGTGATTAATATGAGTAACTTATTCACGGTGCAGCCCTTAACAGAACATTTTGTGAGGTTATGTTACCACTACTGCTGAATTTTGTCAAGTTTTAACATACATCCAGTCTCTAAAAGGCCCTCCATCGCAGTCCAGTCTGTGTGAGCGATATGCAGTCATTTAAAGTAAGCCGGCCGCTGTGGTAGAGCGGTTCTAGGTGCTTCGGTAGGGAATCCGCGATCGCTACGGTCGCAGGTTCGAATCCTGCCTCGGGCATCGATGTGTGTGGTGTCCTTAGGTTGGTTAGGTTTAAGTAGTTCTAAGTTCTAGGGGACTGATGACCTCAGATGTTATGTCCCATAGTGCTCAATGCCATTTGAACCATATTTTTGAAGTATATTGCAAATCCAACTTTTTTTTCACAAACAGTAGTACCGTCCTTACAAAAATAAGTTTTTCTGGAACGTTTATACACTCCTGGAAATTGAAATAAGAACACCGTGAATTCATTGTCCCAGGAAGGGGAAACTTTATTGACACATTCCTGGGGTCAGATACATCACATGATCACACTGACAGAACCACAGGCACATAGACACAGGCAACAGAGCATGCACAATGTCGGCACTAGTACAGTGTATATCCACCTTTCGCAGCAATGCAGGCTGCTATTCTCCCATGGAGACGATCGTAGAGATGCTGGATGTAGTCCTGTGGAACGGCTTGCCATGCCATTTCCACCTGGCGCCTCAGTTGGACCAGCGTTCGTGCTGGACGTGCAGACCGCGTGAGACGACGCTTCATCCAGTCCCAAACATGCTCAATGGGGGACAGATCCGGAGATCTTGCTGGCCAGGGTAGTTGACTTACACCTTCTAGAGCACGTTGGGTGGCACGGGATACATGCGGACGTGCATTGTCCTGTTGGAACAGCAAGTTCCCTTGCCGGTCTAGGAATGGTAGAACGATGGGTTCGATGACGGTTTGGATGTACCGAGCTCTATTCAGTGTCCCCTCGACGATCACCAGTAGTGTACGGCCAGTGTAGGAGATCGCTCCCCACACCATGATGCCGGGTGTTGGCCCTGTGTGCCTCGGTCGTATGCAGTCCTGATTGTGGCGCTCACCTGCACGGCGCCAAACACGCATACGACCATCATTGGCACCAAGGCAGAAGCGACTCTCATCGCTGAAGACGACACGTCTCCATTCGTCCCTCCATTCACGCCTGTCGCGACACCACTGGAGGCGGGCTGCACGATGTTGGGGCGTGAGCGGAAGACGGCCTAACGGTGTGCGGGACCGTAGCCCAGCTTCATGGAGACGGTTGCGAATGGTCCTCGCCGATACCCCAGGAGCAACAGTGTCCCTAATTTTCTGGGAAGTGGCGGTGCGGTCCCCTACGGCACTGCGTAGGATCCTACGGTCTTGGCGTGCATCCGTGCGTCGCTGCGGTCCGGTCCCAGGTCGACGGGCACGTGCACCTTCCGCCGACCACTGGCGACAACATCGATGTACTGTGGAGACCTCACGCCCCACGTGTTGAGCAATTCGGCGGTACGTCCACCCGGCCTCCCGCATGCCCACTATACGCCCTCGCTCAAAGTCCGTCAACTGCACATACGGCTCACGTCCACGCTGTCGCGGCATGCTACCAGTGTTAAAGACTGCGATGGAGCTCCGTATGCCACGGCAAACTGGCTGACACTGACGGCGGCGGTGCACAAATGCTGCGCAGCTAGCGCCATTCGACGGCCAACACCGCGGTTCCTGGTGTGTCCGCTGTGCCGTGCGTGTGATCATTGCTTGTACAGCCCTCTCGCAGTGTCCGGAGCAAGTATGGTGGGTCTGACACACCGGTGTCAATGTGTTCTTTTTTCCATTTCCAGGAGTGTAGATAGTAGCTCGACTGGCAGTATAATGTAAATTAGCAGTAGGATGCAAATAACGTACTGTCTTATACTCGTTTGTAAACAGAGCTGTAACACACATGAATGTTTGTTCATCGTTAAAGTTTGTTGAGGTAAATACTACTCATATATCAAGAAATAGGGAACATTTGTATTGTCCAGTCTCCTAAGAGAATAGAACTGGCGAGTGAAAAATGTTTTTGACTTAATTAGAATATCCTACGTTACAAGTTGTAATCCTGTCAGAGACAACAAAGGACCTGGAAGAGCAGCTGAACCCAATGGATAGTGTCTTGAAAGGAAGATATAAGATGAACATCAACAAAAGAAAAACGAGAATAATGGAATGTAGTCGAATTAAATCGGGGGATGCTGC
This sequence comes from Schistocerca cancellata, assembly GCF_023864275.1. Classification (NCBI taxonomy): domain Eukaryota; kingdom Metazoa; phylum Arthropoda; class Insecta; order Orthoptera; family Acrididae; genus Schistocerca; species Schistocerca cancellata. The sequence goes on from NC_064631.1 coordinate 413,949,355, forward strand.
GGGAATTGGATTAGGAAATGAGATGCTTAAAGTAGTAAATGAGTTTTGCTATTTGGGGAGCAAAATAACTGATGATGGTCGAAGTAGGGTCGAAATGTGGTGCTACAGAAGAATGCTGACGATTAGATGGGGAGATCACATAACTAATGAGTAGATATTGAATAGAATTGGAGAGAAGGGAGATTTGTGCCACAACTTGACTAGAAGAAGGGATCGGTTGGTAGGGCATATTCTGAAGCATCAAGGGATCAGCAATTTAATATTGGAGGGCAGCGTGGAGGGTAAAAATCGTAGAGGGAGACCAAGAGATGAATACACTAAACAGATTCAGAAGGATGTAGGTTGCAGTAAGTACTGGGAGACGAAGAAGCTTGCACAGGATAGAGTAGCATGGAGAGCTGCATCAAACCAGTCTCTGGACTTAAGACCACAACAACAACAACAACAACAACAAACAAGTTGCTAAATAAACCTCAAACATGGGCAATAAATTTGCAGTCCATCCTTATTGTTCTGGAGGGCAAATAGCGGAACCTTCCGCAGGATGAGTAAGGAGAGCAAAAAAGTTTCACTGTTATCGTTAACAGGAATTGTGCCAAAGGGATAACAAATGGAACTGAAGTAGTGTTTGATAGTTTTTAAAATATATATGAGTGTAAACAAAAACCAGGACAAGCTATTTGTTACTAAGGTAGGATGTATGAAAAAATAACAAACAAGATAATGTTAGCTGCAGCGCTGGTTTCAGTTTAATGCCACGTTGATAGAGATGAGTAATAGACACCAGAAATATCGCCGCTCGTAAGTGCGACGCGCAACGTGTAACACGTTACTGTTATCCGTATGGGATGTGCGATGTCGGAAGATTTGTTACCGTCCCAGTACGTCCAGCACGAACGTTCTGCGGAAGTGTTTTCGGTGGACGCATTAGTAGTCGTTCCTCACGAATATCGCAGGCCCCTGTAACCATCTGCTGCCACAGCGTTTGTGTGAAATTAATCAGGCGCGTCACAGATATCAGGGCAGTGTCTGATAAACAGGGAGCTGTCATGTACGGTGCGATAGCCTCAGCACAACGAAGCGCATCGCACACCCCGGCCCGTTAAACTCGCAGCGTTCCGGGCAAAACACAACCCTCTATATGGCTGGGATTACTTACTGCGGACAGTACTCGCTGTTATCCTTTGATTAATTAAACACTGCAGTGGGCTCTGTGTCGCATAACATCCGTGATACTTTGCACGAATCAAGTTGAATGTCCACTCGTACCTAGTGAACGTACTTCTGTCTTATTTATTTTCCAAGCTAGGTATATAACATCATTTCTGATTACCTATGCAAGTTCTTTATGTGAACAGTACAACCTGACATGTTTTTAAAATATATATCCCCATATGAAGAAATATACAATATATTAAGTGTAATTCAACGAAGCTTTAAGTAATGAAGTAGTAGCAACATCTTTCACTGAAGTGAATAGAACCCGGGACCTTTGCACTTCTACAGTTCTAAATAACGGCAGTACTTACAATAAGTTTAATTGCTGGTACAAGAGTAATTGTGAAAATTAAGATAAAACATGTTTAAAAATGAACCGAACGGCGTTACATATTAATCATGAATTTGATACATCCCTGTATATACATTTGCATAACTATAATATTCAACAAAATTGTTTAGAGAGCGCTGCAATTCAGAGGTAGAAACGATATTTGACGTTAGAATGTAATTTTCGTTTACTTTTTACTTTCATTTTCTGTAAGGAATTTAGTTACCCTTCAAAAAGCTACATAAAGTAGCCTGTGAGTGAAGAAGATAATTGGTGAATCAAACCCTGCTTTTCGAAGCGATTATGCCTTTGACTTTTTTGTAGTAATCGCCAATAGACTTTTAATAGCCAACTGTCTTCTTGTCAATTGAAAAGACATCTTTGTATCAGATGATGTTAAGTTTATCCATGTATTACAACAATTTCCCTGGTGTCAATCATCTGGGTATTAATTGTAGCCGGCCGCGGTGGTCTAGCGGTTCTAGGCGCTCAGTCCGTAACCGCGCGACTGCTACGGTCGCAGGTTCGAATCTTGCCTCGGGCATGGATGTATGTGATGTCCTTAGGTTAAATAGGTTTAAGTAGTTCTAAGTTCTAGGGGACTGATGATCACAGATATTAAGTCCCATAGTGCTCAGAGCCATTTGAACCATTATTAATTGTAAACAGGGACCTGTACGAGGATGTTGCTCTTTTGCAGTAGTAACTAATAACAGTACTTGCAATAAGTGTAGCCGTTGGAATAAGTTGGCGACAGTGACAACTATGTTTGTCAGGACAGAAAGTATATTCGTTCAGAAAAGCCAAATGAACGATGGATAGAGATAAAAGACCACAGTGCTCATACAGTAGTTACGATATACGACAATGATGCATACACATTATCCTGTTACTAACAAGGGAACCTCCCCATCGCACCCCCCTCAGATTTAGTTATAAGTTGGCACAGTCGAAAGGGCTTGAAAAACTGAGCACAGATCAATCGAGGAAACAGGAACTATGGAACTATGAAAAAAATAAGCAAAATATACAAACTGAGTAGTCCATGTTCGACAAAGGTAACATCAAGGATAATATGAACTCAGGAGCGTCGTGGTCCCGTGGTCAGCGTGAGCAGCTGCGGAAGGAGAGATCCTCGGTTCAAGTCTTCCCTCGAGTGAAAAGTTTACTTTCTTTATTTTCGCAAAGTTATGATCTGTCCGTTCGTTCATTGAATTCTCTGTTCACTGTAATAAGTTTAGTGTCTGTTTTTTGCGACCGCACCGCAAAACCGTGCGATTACTATACGAAAGGACGTGCCTTTCCAATGGGAACCGAAAATATTTGATCGCAAGGTCATAGGTCAACCGATTCCTCCACAGGAAAACACGTCCGATATATTCTATACGACACTGGTGACGGCATGTGCGTCACATGACAGGAATATGTTTTCGACCCACCTTACTTGTACACTTGGCGAATGAGTAAAAAGATTCTTCTACCTTGCCCGATTTAGGTTTTCTTGTGGATGTGATAATCACTCCCAAAAAGTGATGAAAACATACGAGTTTGTCACATAAACTGAAAACAAAAATTAAACTTTTCACTCGAGGGAAGACTACTGTTTCTGATCAACAAGTTGGTTTCATAAAATATAGGTATGAAGATGGGCATTAATGATGCCCTAATGATGACCTAAGAAAAATGACAAGAAAGACGTAAATAATTATCTTCCCATTTCCTTACTGATTTTTCTTCCAAAATATTCCAAAATTAGACCTACCCAAAAGTAGTCTCACAAATAAGTAGATATGTAGGAGATCAGAATTTGGAGTCTGAAGGGATGCTCAAATAAGAATGCTATTTATACATTCACCAACTGTTAGAATCGCTAAACAGAAAACCATCGTCTGCTAGTATTTATTGTGGTCTTTCCGAGGTATTTGATTGTGTAGATCATGTTACACTCTTAGGGAAGCCCACGTTCTATGGGACTGATGAACACACACATAGCTGGTTTGAATTATACTTACACATAATGTAAAAATTGTCCTGAATAATTCACTGTTCCAAGGGTAGAAAGTGTTAATGACTGCGAGACATTAGAAAGGGGATCCAACAGTATTCAATTTAAGGTTCACTCCTATTCCTTATACATCTAATGACCTTCTTAACACTCATGAAGCAGAATTGGTACTTCTTGCAGACGATACGTTATAAGAAACACCCTTAAAGAGAAAGCCACAGAAGAGACAGTGAATGAAGTTTTTCAAAGAATTGTTAAGTTGTTCTCTAAAAATGGACACTCCCTTAATTTTAAAAGATCATACTATAATCCTGAAAGAGTACATACGTGTGATACTGGTTCATAGTGTTCAAGTGGGGCTGTTGGACATTGTGATTCGGCTTGGTCTCCAAATAGCCTCTGCCTCTGTGAGGTACTGAGACAATGCTACCTATCAAAAGCTGAAAGTCAAAGTACTTTCATTTTCTTTTGAGTCGTCTGTCTTTTCAGTGGTTGTATACGACCCATCTCAAGTTGCCCTCCTTTGCCATCGTCTTCACATCAGAATAGCACTTGCGATCTACGTCCTGTATTATTTGCTGGATGCGTTCCAATATCTGCTTTCCTCTACAGTTTTTACCCTCCACAGCTCCTTCTCGTATCATGGAAGTCACTCCTTGTTCTCTTAACAAGTGCTGTATCCGTCTGACAGATTGATGTATGTATTCCATTCCTCTTTGATTCTGTGCAGAGCCTCGTCATTCCTTACCTTTCCAGTCCACCTGATTTTCAGCATTCGTCTGTGGCACCCATCTTAAGTGCTTCCTGTTCTTGAGTTCTGATTTTATCACAGTCCATGTTTCACTACCATACCATTGTGTGCTCTAAACCTTCATTCTTTGAAATTTCTTGCTCATATAAAGGCCTATGTTTGAAACTAGTAGACTTCTATTGACCAGGAATGGCCTTTCTGCGAGTGTTAGTCTGCATTTGTTATTCTCCTTGCTCCGTCAGTCATTGGTTATTTTGCTGCCTAAACACCAGAATTCTTTAACTTCGTATATTTCGTGATTATCAAACCTGAGGTTAAGTTTCTCGTTGTTCTCATTTCTGCCACTTCTCATTACTTTCAGCTTTCTTCTATTTACTCTCTATCCGTTTTTCTGTGCTCATTAGACTTCATTCCATTCAGAAGATAATGTAATTCTTCTTATCTTTCACTGAGGATAGCAATGTCATCAGCGAATATTATAACTGATATAATTCCACCTTGAATTTTAATTCCACTCTTGAACCTTTCTTTTATTTTCAGCACAGTTTTAATGTCCCAAAATTACAAAAAACGAATCGAGTAGAATTATGTGTGTTTCAGTTTTTAATATGTCCGTGTTCCCCACGTATGAAAGATATAACTTTAAGAAACCCATTAGTGTCCCACAGTTGTGCAATGTAAAGAAAAAGTACAAGGGATTGACTTAGGAAGAGCGCATCCTAACAAGACAACCATAAAATGCCTGGTACTTACAGGTGAGTTTACAGTACTCAGCAGAAATAAAAATGATGCATAAGAAGCACTGGAAAACTTACAGTAAGTCTCTGTTTGAACAAGTCTACAGGTATCATATAAGGGGAACGCAATACGTGGATAAAAATAACAACACACAAGCCCTACACACCAAATACGAAAAAGTAACACAATGCAAGCATACAAGTAACTAGGGGAATATGACCAAACAGGAGGATCAAACAAAGCATTCTACATAAAACAAAGGGATAAAACTTCACAAAGCATGCAAACTCACATGGACGCATGACAATAAAGGAATCCTATCAAGACCGGCCAATCTCAGGCACTACAATACTGTTTTACTATCAGAAGCACTTAACGTACCAGAAACAACGACTCAGAGCATCAGGTATCACAGGCGTCAATGGTACATAAAATTGTCATCAACCAATGAAATGTACGAACACACAGACTCATAGACATGATCGGAGTACGCCGACTACCATTCTGTGGATACATACATAGAATGAACAACAAAAAGAGAATTTTAGAAGTACTCAACAGGTCAATCAAAGAAACCAAGTGGCATGAAGAAATACGTTAAGACAAAAAAAAGAAAGATCAGTAGTGAAATGAAGAATGGAAAAGACAAATTCAGGAACATTTGGACTAAAGAAAGGAAGAAAACAGCGAAATAATGGACAGAACAAAGGCTAAAGGAACACAGTCAAAGAATGAAGAAACTTTCGGAAGAGAAAAACAACCAAGAAAGAAAAAAATGAATAATAATGTAATATTCAAGTTCAAACATTGTCTTAAGACAAAAACGTATAACAGTAGCAATAATGTATAAATTGATAATGACCCTATAACATTCCCTTGTGGCGCTCCTGAAATTACTTTTACATCTCACAGTCTGGACCCTTAAGGAACGTGTTGAATTCTGATTTATAGAAATTCCTGGCTCTTGGTTTGTTCACTGAACGATAATGCGTAGCTTTGCAGAATGTCATACCGGCATATAGGTAGCTAGTTGGAAACCTAAATCTATGGGCCGGATGCGAGCATCAACCATGACCCTGACGAATGTGAATCCAGTTTGTTGACCATTGTGGAATGTCACTTAGTGCATTAAGCAGAAAGACACAACAGACATATGTCTTTCCTCACGAGCCAGCAAACTCGAGTAGCATTGTATGTGTGATAATTATGAGAATTTTGGGACCTGTAGCTCACTGCCCTTTCTGTTCGGCAGCAGTTGGATCACTTGAAAATAATCCTTCAAAATTTCTGATCACGTCTTTGGAGAGTACAGTGTTGGCAAAACAATCTATTGACGATACCACAGGTCCTGTAACTTTACCCAATACATTTTCGAGGAGAAGAAATGTTAATCTCCTCTCTTAATCGGACCAGCTCATCTAAAACAAATTATTAGATCAAATTGTGGTCACGCAGATATCGTGAGCAAGATCACCGTCTTCGCCTGCACTGTACACTAGTGTACAATACTTAAGGACGAAAGTAAATTTCGCATGATTTCTCATGGCCAGGTAACATAGCTGGGAAGAACCTCGACAACACACTGGAAAAGCTGCCACGGTGTCGCACAGAAGGTAATCGAAGGGAAGAGGTAATGAGGCGAACAGAAATGGTACTTTTATTCAAAGACAATAATTGCACTTAAGTCACGGCAGTTTATGTTGATTCCCTGGAGACTGTAAAAGGCGGGGCATGTGTTTTAGTAAAGCGTGAGATCACTGTGTACTGGAATGTACTCCCTGGAACGTGCTGACATACTAGCCACAAGTCTGGGTAGGAATTCTTGCGGTATGTGTTTCACTCCACCACCGGCGTCGTAGAGAATTGCTGAATGATGTTTGATGCACGTGCGCGTGCTGCACAATGTCTCCCCAATGCATTCCACAAGTGTACTTCGGTATGTAAGTCGGGATAACGTGCAGAGCAGTCCCTTCGCTGTATATTCTCTCCTCCAAAGAGGTTCTCCACCTCTGCTGTTCGATGAGGTCGCGCATTGTCATCCACAGAAATTAAGTCAGGGTTGAATGAAACTCAGAGATGACGCACATGGGGAAGGGGTACAGTGTTAAAGTAACGTTGACCGTTGAGTGTGCTGTGTTCAAAGATTATGGATCAATACGCCCATGCAATGTTACTCATCACAACACCGCGACACCTAAACTTCAAAACAATAACACTGGATAATGTTCCTAAGTGCATAGCTTTTTCCCACATCTCGCAATATGGAGATACGTGTACAGCTTTGGGACTAGATCTGCTCTCATCCGAAAAGAGCACGCGACTACACTCGTCGTTGGTCCACTCAGTATGCTCCTCGAACCATTAGAAACGGCGCCGCATTAGTGCGGGTGTCAACGTGTAATGGTTCTCTATTTACGTGACCATTACGGCACTCCAACCCCAGTTCTCGATACCGGTAATATCGTACTACTTTTCTGCGAATTAACAGACAAATTCTTGTGACCATATTCACATTTGGTTTTATTAGTGTATAGGTACTCCGATGTATCGATATATTATAGTGATATGGTTCTTGTGTGTATTCATTTCTGTGAGACTGTCATAATCTTTGACTTACTTGTAACTGTTTTGGCGCGAATGCGCACAGAGCAGTCTTTGTTTCACTTTGTTTCACTTTGCAGAAGTTAAGTTGTTATTTCGCTTTGTTAGAGAACAGTCAGTCTTTTGTTTGGTTAAAGTGGAAATTATATATATATATATATATGAAGTTTGATACAAAACTGTTTTCTTGACGATGTGACAATTAGGAAGAAGTATATGTGAATTTACAAGAAGTTTAATAAAAATGTGGATCGTGAACACCAAGTCAAAACTTATTTCTACCATACCATTATTCTGATCTGAGATTGTTTGATCATTAAGAATTTCATGAAAAACGCATTTGTTAGGTCTTTAAATATTGCTAAAATACAGATCTGGACTTTCTAGCAGTCAAAGTGGAATCTCCCTAGAATCAATAATATGAGCCATAACGACTTCGACGAAATCTACGTGGGAACACTTTCAAGATAAGAGCCAAATTAATGACCTTTTTACAGTGAACTCATTATATCCATTCTGTCGATACCATCCACAGTCAAGAACTTTGTATTTGCCCGATAAAGCGAACACATGCTGAGTGAGCAACATTATCAATCTGATTTCTAACCTACTTTTCAAGTGGTGGTACTGTTAGAAAAGGAACACAACGTATTGGTCGTCGCGCAAAGAGACCAGTGCCACGCAGTCGTCATGCCACTGTGATGTGTGGGACTGCGTGCCTTGTAGTCCTGTGGTTGCTATTACATCCGTTCTTTGATGTGAGTCCCTTCCTGTTACTTGCACAATAAAGGGGCCATCTGCGCCTCTAGTTGACCGTGGTGGACCACCTCTTCTCCTTCGACCAGCAGTACCTGTTGTTCGAAATGCTCCCCGTGTACGTGAAAAAATGCTATGAACGAAACGAAACCTCTCCGCTACACAAGTCACACTTCGTTCTTGCCCCAGTTTTCCGACCATTTTTCCTCATGTGAAGTCATCCAGAGGTTGTCTCCAGGCCTTAGTGCAAGGAGGAACACCAACAAAAGGCATCGTAATTACTCGCTGGTTGGCACACACTTTTTGCCGTTCCTTCGACTGTCTGCTGTTGCAGGGTCGCCACCTTTTGGTGCTATGGTCTTGCTGCCTTATGCCATCTGATTTCCAACTTCCCGTGCACGACTCAGAGGCTTCTGAAATGTTTATCGCATTTTCATTTATTTCCAGCGAGCAGTTAATATATTATGTTACTTTATCTACATCGTTCTAAAGTTTTGCATAGCAGTGACACTTCCAAGAATTCCCCCAGTAACCCTACGTCACCAATTTGCTCCCCTTACAATAGGCTTTATGCAAGAGTGTCATCATCTATAACTTTGCAATGTCGCTTCTAAATATTCAATCTGTATTATTGTATTCAGTGGCATATTGCTGCTGTATTTTCAGCACACACAACAGATAACTCTATCTTAAGTCAGAGGCCAATTTTCTCTCTCTTCATCGTCAATGGTCGGGAAGAAAAACTTGTCTGTCCCTAAGTCATAATAAAAGTGACAATCAGTGATTGACGTTCAATTTTAAGTGAAACAAATTATTTGTAAACAATAAATTGTTGGAATTTTCCACAATTTATGAGATTAATAATCCACTCCTATGAATGAATTACAGTTGTGCTACTACACAATGAAAATTTCAGTTTAACATATTTCAGTGGGTTTTTGGCCTTAAACCATTATCAAGTAAATCTTTAGAACACGTAAGAATGCTGCTGTAGTACGGGTGTTTAGATTTTACCCATCAATGATGTGACACTCCGCTTCCGAATTTTTGATGTGTAAACTTTTTAATACTTTTTAAATAAAACGAACTTTATTGATATTCTCCGTCTTTATCACGGCCACGCATTTATTTCTCACCATTGTCGCCCTGGTTACAAACACATTCCTCCCAACGGAGACCAGTTTCTGGACACCGTCACTGTAAAATCTTTGACTTCGTTGTTCACTATCAAAGTGAAGTCCTCGAAGGTGTTCTTTACGTCATGAAAACAGATGAAATTGAATGTGGCCCCGTCGAGACTGTATGGAGGATGATCGATGACAGTGAACACAAGACGCCTGATTGTTGCATATGTCCCAGCGCTAGTGTGTGATGTGGCATTGTCACGTTGAAAAACAAAATGTGAACGAATTTTTCGAATTCTAAACTTGACTAAAGCGCGCTGTTTCTCACGGATAGACATATTTACGTCACATATCGCCGTGTTACACGTTATAATTCGGAGTCTTCTAGCGGCATAAGGCTGCAAATATGTAAGCATAAAGAATAAGGATGTAAAATGTTAATGACATTTGCTTTAGTTTAAAAGCTTAAACAGTTTTCGTATAAAAAAGTCGGAGGAATTACTTTTCAACACGCCCTCGTAGTTGGGGATCCGGTCGTATTGCATATTTTTGTTCGGTCCATTAAAAGCAGTACGCCGAATTTCACTTCATCTATGAATGTTAACCTGCCTTTTCCTGCACTTTTACCATCTTATGTTCCGTTTTCTTCCGTGACGTCTTAACATACGTTCTGTCATCCTATCCCCTACTTCTTCTGTGTTTTCTGTAAATTCTTTTCCTTACGGTTTCTACAGTGAACTTCCTCACTTCATGTTATCAGTCAACCAAATTATCAAGTCCCTTGTATAGCACTACATCTCAATCGATTCTATTCATTTCTTCTGCAGTTTTCCCACAGTCCATCACTTGCTGCCATGGAAAGCTGTTCTTCGTATTATTAAAAGACTGATTCTTAGATTACATTTTGCGGCTGTCGTCGTATCGGACTAGAGTATGTCAGTTTTACATAGCGAATATGTTTCGTTATGATATAAACCAGGGTATGCGGCTAATACAAACACATGTCTAGGTATACATTGTCTCCCAGAAATGTTGCAAAAAAGTTCGAGAGGTTTTAGAGTTAGTTTGTACGCTGTGGGTCCATAGCTGAAAGTCTAGCAGTGTTGTCTGTTATTCAGTTATCGAGACTGAAGGCTACTATCACCAATGGGGAAGGTAGAGTTAGCTCCTGCGTGTAATGGCTTTGTCTCCTACGAATGCGATACTGTGTTGCCTCGGTTTTGAATACGAATTTCCAACTGCAGTCAATTTTTCTCCCGTATATCGAGAAACATTGGAGATTTTAGAAGTTTCCAGGATAAAAATAAACTGCTGATGGAAACCTGTCTCCGAAAGTATCATCCATCGATGGTACAGAGCATCAGATTTGTGGGAAAATGACCATTCTACACAGCAGCTAGCTCCATTTTCTCCACTGGAGAACGTGGCAATCAGTGGCGAACATGAACAAGAAAGAACATTGCGAGCCCTTCCGCCTACTGTCCGGCGGCATACTACTGAACGGGTGGTCGAGTGGCAGGTTCCTGTGCCTGTAACTTCGACGCTCTACAGCGTCGTTAAATGACGTCCCTAGACACTGGTTCCTATTCTTGTTTTGTGGTCAACACCCTCTCTAGGTCTCCTCGAAGTCTGTCGCAACATTTATGGAGCACCCTCTACTTCTCAAACATTCAAACTGTTCAGCTGAAAAATGCAAATTGTCGCTTTTGAAACAATAACATTACAAACCAACTTACATTGTTTTATTGTCTCATTAGCTCGTCGCACTTTTCCCCAACAATGTGTTAATTCATCCAGTCTGGTGTCAACCTTTAAGCTTCTTTATTGTTCATTATGAAGTAACAACTGCTACCTTGCGTTTTCAGGTTAATTATAGAGGTTAACACGGATCACGAATGCCATTTCACTTGCTTTCTACTACCAACATGTTCCTCCAATAAAATTACTGATTCACAAAGTCAGCACCGTTTCAACCATAAATCTCATAAGTATCCCCGAGCACCATTCTAACTGAATTACTGAATCATTTCTTCTGTACGATGCCACACAACACTTTCCGTTCTTAATTATTTTACTGCCAACTGTTACATACTGTTTATCTGCGACGCGACTCCATGCAGTCGCCATGCCCTGTAGCCCACACCAAGACGGGGAGCGACCACTAATCCGGGCCATTATACGGCAAGACAATGCACCCTCCATGCAATAGGCACTTTCACTTCAGATCCGAAGCTGTAAGTAGGTAGTTCAGTATCTATATGTTAACACCAAAGATACGAGTACTCCATACATAGTCTCGGAAATTTCTTCCTTGAATTAATGTCAGGGTTTGATACTTACACTCTAGTAGCAACTTGCAGCTAGTAAATCGCCATTTTCCATTTGGTCGCCCACTTCTTATGCCCTCCTCGCTTTGTCCATCATGTGAAGTTTTGCTTCCGAGGTAGCAGAAGTCTTGCTCTTTGTCTTGTGCGGACCTCAAGTTTTATGTTTAAGTTTATCGCTAATTTCATTTGTGATACTCCTCATTTGCTTGGCTTTCCTTCACTTTAACTTCAATCCATATTCTATACTCATTAGACCATTAATTCCATCGCGCGGGTCCTGTAATTCTGTTCACTTCCAGTGAGAATGGTAATGTCATCATTGAATCTTGTTGTTGTTGTGGTCTTCAGTCCAGAGACTGGTTTGATGCCGCTCTCCTTGCTACTCTAACCTGTGCAAGCTTCTTCATCTCCCAATACCTACCGCCACCTACATCCTTCTAAGTCTGTTTAGTGTATTCGTCTCTTGGTCTCCTTCTACGATTTTTATCCCCCACCCTCCCCTCCAATATTAAATTGGTGATCCCTTGATGCCTCAGAATACGCCCTACCAACCGATCCCTTCTTCTAGTCACGTTGTGCCACAAATTTCTCTTCTCTCCAGTTCTATTCATTACCTACTCATTAGTTATGTGATTACCCATCTAATATTCAGCATTCTTCTGTAGCACAACATTTCGAAAGCTTCTATTCTTGTCTAAACTATTTATCATCCACGTTTCATTTCCATACAAGGCTACACTCTATACAAATACTTACAGAAACGACTTCCTGACACTTAAATCTATACTCTATGGTACCAAATTTCTCTTCTTCAGAAACGCTTTCCTTGCCATTGCCAGTCTACATTTTGTATCCTCTTTACTTCAACCATCATCAGTTATTTTGCTCCCCAAATAGCAGAACTCATTTACTACTTTAAACGTCTCATTTCCTAATCTAATTCCTTCAGCATCACCCGATTTCATTCGGCTACGTACCATTATCTTCGTTTTGCTTTTGTTGATGTTCATGTTATATCCTCCTTTCAAGACACTGTCCATTCTGTTCAGCTGCTCTTCCACGTCCTTTGCTGACAGAATTACAATCTCATCGGCGAACCTCAAAGTTTTTATTTCTTCTCCATGGATTTTAATTCCTACCCCGAATTTTTCTTTTGTTTCCTTTACTGCTTGCTCAATATACAGACTGAATAGCAACGGGGATAGGCTACAACGCTGTCTCACTCCCTTCCCAGCATCTGCTTCCCTTTCATGTCCCTCGACTCTTATAACTGCCAGCTGGTTTCCGTACAAGTTGTAAATAGTCTTTCGCTCCTTGTATTTTACCCTTGCCACCATCAGAATTTGAAAGAGAGTATTCCAATCAACGTTGTCAAAAGCTTTATCTATGCCTACAAATGCTAGAAAGGTGGCATTGAATCTTATCATTTTTTTATCCTGAAATTCAAACGTAAATCTGAATATTTTACTTCCAATTTTGGTTCTACAATGTGCAGGATGAAAAGTTGGAGAGAAAAACGGCACCCATGGCTAACGTCCATTTTAACCAGAGCATTTCTCTCTTGGTCTTCCATTCTAATTGTTCCATCTTGGTTCTTGCATATTTTCCACAATATCCGCAGCTCTCAAAGGCCTGAGCATATCTCTCAGACTACAGAAAACATCGTACGGAATTTTGCATTACCGAACACTTCCCCTAGCTCGTCTAATACTACGAGGGTTGCTGTGTATTGCCTTTGCTCTCAAACCCCTCTGGTGTCTTTTATTTTCGTAAAGTGAACCTGATCGTGCTCTAACAGATAGTTATTTTTATTTTACATTCTTCGGCGTATAATTCATTTTAATTGATTCGGCGATAATTCTCGCACTTACCTGCCCTTTCGATCTACGAGATTTTGTGCGTAATATTTGTCCGGAAAGTCAAGTGGTGTGTATCTGGATTCATAGATTCCACAGACATACTTGGCTGTTCTTTTTGTTGCCACTTAAGCCGCCCAGAGTGACCAAGCGATTCTAGGTGCTACAGTCTGGAACCGCGCGACCGCTACGTTCGCAGGTTCGAATCCAGCCTCGGGCATGGATGTGTGTGATGTCATTAGGTTAGTTAGGATTACGTAGTTCTACGAGGTGTATTCAAGTTCTAAGGCCTCCGATTTTTTTTCTCCGGACTGGAAAGAGATAGAAACATGCGCACTGTTTTAAAATGAGGCAGCGTTCATTGTCAATACGTCCCAGAGATGGCAGCACCGTACTGCAGATGGAATTTTACCGCCAGCGGTGTTTTAAATACTTAAAATAGCGACGTTTTTATTACTTGAACAGCGTGCAATCATTCGTTTTCTGATGTTGCGTGGTGTGAAACCAATTGAAATTCATCGACAGTTGAAGGAGACATGTGGTGATGGAGTTATGGATGTTATCGAAAGTGCGTTCGTGGGTGCGACAGTTTAATGAAGGCAGAACATCGTGTGACAACAAACCGAAACAACCTCGGGCTTGCACAAGCTGATCTGACGACATGATCGAGAAAATGGAGAGAATTGTTTTGGGGGATCGCGGAATGACTGTTGAACAGATCGCCTCCAGAGTTGGCATTTCTGTGGGTTCTGTGCACACAATCCTGCATGACGACCTGAAAATGCGAAAAGTGTCATCCAGGTGGGTGCCACGAATGCTGACGGGCGACCACATGGCTGCCCGTGAGGCATGTTGACAAGCAATGTTGACACCCAACAACAGCATGAATGGGACTTTCTTTTCGTCGGTTGTGACAATGGATAAGACGTGGATGGCATTTTTCAATCCAGAAACAAAGCGCCAGTCAGCTCAATGGAAGCACACAGATTCACCGCGACCAAAAATATTTCGGGTAACTGCCAGTGCTGAAAAAATGATGGTGTCCATGTTCTGGGAGAGCGAGGGCCTAATCCTTACCCATTGCATTCCAAAGGGCACTACGGTAACAGGTGCATCCTACGAAAATGTTTTGAAGAACAAATTCCTTCCTGCACTGCAACAAAAACGTCCGGAAAGGGCTGCGCGTGTTCTGTTTCACCAAGACAACGCACCTGCACATCGAGCTAACGTTACGCGTTTCTTCGTGATAACAACTTTGAAGTGATTCCTCATGCTCCCTACTCACCTGACCTGGCTCCTAGTGACTTTTGGCTTTTTCCAACAATAAAAGACACTCTCCGTGGCCGCACATTCACCAGCCGCGCTGCTATTGCCTCAGCGACTTTCCAGTGGTCAAAACAGACTCCTAAAGAAGCCTTTGCCGCTGCCTTGGAATCATGGCGTCAGCGTTGTGAAAAATGTGTACGTCTGCAGGGCGATTACGTCGAGAAGTAACACCAGTTTCATCGATTTCGGGTGAGTAGTTAATTAGAAAAAAAATCGGAGGTCTTAGAACTTGAATGCACCTCGTAAGTTATAGGGGACTGATGACCTCAGAAGTTAAGTCCCATAGTGCTCAGAGCCATTTGAACTATTTGTTGCCGCTTCTCCCAACGGTTTTAAAAAATTCCGAATAAATTTAATGTATCCCCTGTGTCCTATTTTAATGCAAGTACCCCGGACCTATATGAAACCGACCCTGATACTGTCTTCCACATCGACTCCCATTCCACCTTTTATCACATTAGCCTACAGTATCTCAGTGAAGGTCGCGGTTAAAGCAGGCTCAGACATGGTAATTGGATGTCTCTATAGGCCCCCTGGCTCAGCAGCTGTTGTGGCTGAGCACCTGAAGGATAATTTGGAAAATATTTCGAGTAGATTTCCCCACCATGTTATAGTTCTGGGTGGAGATTTTAATTTGCCGGATATAGACTGGGAGACTCAGACGTTCATAACGGGTGGCAGGGACAAAGAATCCAGTGAAATTTTTTTAAGTGCTTTATCTGAAAACTACCTTGAGCAGTTAAACAGAGAACCGACTCGTGGCGATAACATATTAGACCTTCTGGTGACAAACAGACCCGAACTATTTGAAAAAGTTAACGCAGAACAGGGAATCAGTGATCATAAAGCGGTTACGGTATCGATGATTTCAGCCGTAAATAGGAATATTAAAAAGGGTAGGAAGATTTTTCTGTTTAGAAAAAGTGACAAAAAGCAGATTTCAGAGTACCTGTTGGCTCAACACAAAAGTTTTGTCTCAAGTACTGATAGTGTTGAGGATCAGTGGACAAAGTTCAAAACCATGGTACAATATGCGTTAGATGAGTATGTGCCAAGCAAGATCGTAAGAGATGGAAAAGAGCCACCGTGGTTCAACAACCGAGTTAGAAAACTGCTGCGGAAGCAAAGGGAACTTCACAGCAAACATAAACATAGCCAAAGCCTTGCAGACAAACAAAAATTACGCGAAGCGAAATGTAGTGTGAAGAGAGCTATGCGAGAGGCGTTCAATGAATTCGAAAGTAAAGTTCTATGTACTGACTTGGCAGAAAATCCTAAGAAATTTTGGTCTTATGTCAAAGCGGTAGGTGGATCAAAACAAAATGTCCAGACACTCTGTGACCAAAATGATACTGAAACAGACGATGACAGACTAAAGGCCGAGATACTAAATGTCTTTTTCCAAAGTTGTTTCACAGAGGAAGATTGCACTGTAGTTCCTTCTCTAGATTGTCGCACAGATGACAAAATGGTAGATATCGAAATAGACGACAGAGGGATAGAGAAACAATTAAAATCGCTCAAAAGAGGAAAGGCCTCTGGACCTGATGGGATACCAGTTCAATTTTACACAGAGTACGCGAAGGAACTTGCCCCCCTTCTTGCAGCGGTGTACCGTAGGTCTCTAGAAGAGCGTAGCGTTCCAAAGGATTGGAAAAGGGCACAGGTCATCCCCGTTTTCAAGAAGGGACGTCGAACAGATGTGCAGAACTATAGACCTATATCTCTAACGTCGATCAGTTGTAGAATTTTGGAACACGTATTGTGTTCGAGTATAATGACTTTTCTGGAGACTAGAAATCTACTCTGTAGGAATCAGCATGGGTTTCGAAAAAGACGGTCATGTGAAACCCAGCTCGCGCTATTCGTCCACGAGACTCAGAGGGCCATAGACACGGGTTCACAGGTAGATGCCGTGTTTCTTGACTTCCGCAAGGCGTTCGATACAGTTCCCCACAGTCGTTTATTGAACAAAGTAAGAGCATATGGACTATCAGACCAATTGTGTGATTGGATTGAGGAGTTCCTAGATAACAGGACGCAGCATGTTATTCTCAATGGAGAGAAGTCTTCCGAAGTAAGAGTAATTTCAGGTGTGCCGCAGGGGAGTGTCATAGGACCGTTGCTGTTCACAATATACATAAATGACCTGGTGGATGACATCGGAAGTTCACTGAGGCTTTTTGCAGATGATGCTGTGGTGTATCGAGAGGTTGTAACAATGGAATATTGTACTGAAATGCAGGAGGATCTGCAGCGAATTGACGCATGGTGCAGGGAATGGCAACTGAATCTCAATGTAGACAAGTGTAATGTGCTGCGGATACACAGAAAGATAGATCCTTTATCATTTAGCTACAAAATAGCAGGTCAGCAACTGGAAGCAGTTAATACCATAAATTATCTGGGAGTACGCATTAGGAGTGATTTAAAATGGAATGATCATATAATGTTGATTGTCGGTAAAGCAGATGCCAGACTGAGATTCATTGGAAGAATCCTAAGGAAATGCAATCCGAAAACAAAGGAAGTAGGTTACAGTACGCTTGTTCGCCCACTGCTTGAATACTGCTCAGCAGTGTGGGATCCGTACCAGATAGGGTTGATACAAGACATAGAGAAGATCCAACGGAGAGCAGCGCGCTTCGTTACAGGATCATTTAGTAATCGCGAAAGCGTTACGGAGATGATAGATAAACTCCAGTGGAAGACTCTGCAGGAGAGACGCTCAGTAGCTCGGTACGGGCTTTTGTCAAAGTTTCGAGAACATACCTTCACCGAAGAGTCAAGCAGTATATTGCTCCCTCCTACGTATATCTCGCGAAGAGACCATGAGGATAAAATCTGAGAGATTTGAGCCCACACCGAGGCATACCGACAATCCTTCTTTCCACGAACAATACGAGACTGGAATAGAAGGGAGAACCGATAGAGGTACTGAAGGTACCCTCCGCCACACACCGTCAGGTGGCTTGCGGAGTATGGATGTAGATGTAGATGTAGATCTCTCCCTCGTAGAGGCCTTCAATGTACTTTTTCCTCATATTCACTCTCTCCCCTGCGTTTAACAGTAAGTTTCCACCGGCATCTTAATGTCGACGCCTTTGCATAACTTTCTATGTGCAGTCGAGAGACAGAATACTAACTGATGAAGAAACATTAGTGTTTTTTTTTTCTTTTCGTTACGAATGTGTGCTATCAGTGCCTCACCCAAGCGGAGATATTACATATTTGTTTGAAGGTCTATGACGTATGACATAGCATTTCTAGGTGTTGAACGTACCCACGAGTAGTGAACACCGACTTGGGAAGACTGAGGATGCTGGCCCGCCGTTTCGGCCTGCTTTCCGCCCGTATGTAGCTACCGGTGTGTCAGGCCATAAAGCAGGGATGAAGTGATGATCCCTGCTGAGTGCTTCCCGTTCGCTTGCCTGTTTACTGATGAGTGGATTGACCGTTAATGCCGCGGTATCTCGCCCAAGAGGATCGATAATCGATATAGCAAACGTGGTCAAGCAGAGCACAACTTATCGCATACCGTAAGAGTGGCTGGATTTGCCTGCCGCTATGGACGATTTTAGTTTTAGTCCCGAAACTAAAGTCTGGTGTACGTTTTGTGCAGAGTGATACGAAGCAGTGACATGAAGACATTCACTCAGAGACGTCATATTACTCTAACATTAGTGAAGTAACGGAATTTTCACGTTTGAATCGTTTTCGATATCTGGGACTAAAGATGTCGTTATCACTGAATGTTAATAGACAAATCAAGACTGGTCTCCTCCTACATCTGTAAAACTTTGTGACCTTCTGGTAAGTAGCGTACGTGATGAGTCTAATTTAGACCTACACGTTATCGGAGATAGTAGATGTACACGAAGTCTGTTAAGAGACTAACCGCTTCATTCAAAAACATTGTTTTTGAAAAACGTCACGTGATACTATTTTGAAATTGTACACTCGAAGATTGATGTCTTGTCACAAAAATAAGCTTGGAGTTTTAGTTATTTTTCTGTAAGTAAAGCAAGAACTTATGAGGATATTATGAAAGAAAATGTACAAAGATTAATTAACAGAGAACTGCAGTCGGCGACCGTATCCATAGGAATGGTGAAATGAATGAAATAACTTTCTTCTTTCTCCCTGCACATCTATACCGTCGTCCATGTGGCTTTCCATTTATTCTGAGCTGCATATCTTTATCATGCTGAACAGTTAAAACGTTTATTCAGCTCTATCAAAAACTAAATTCTTTGATGGAGCTGGATCATGACTGTGATACTACCGTAGTTAGTACACTTCTCGTCATTGGCTTCAGAACTGCTACAAATTCGTTGGACGATAGACTACGCTGCTCGAACTGTCAACACAATTGGCGCTGCTAAGAGTATCATACGACTTCCACATCACTGGCAACGGGTTGTACACAATTCTGGTGACTACTTTAAAGGTCAGTAAAACTTTGAAACATGTATCAATTTTTAAGTGCTGTAAATAAATAGTTACCACTATTAAACCTCCAACCCTCGTATTACTCTATTTTCACGCCACCTGACCATCGTGTAGGAAGGTTTCAACCTCGGTTCCGGTCAAACTAGGGGTCAACATTCAAAGTCTGGTATCTGAGGATTTTTGATACGACGATTACTTCAAACATCATCTTGTAATATATCGCCGAAACTGTTAGCCCAATAAAATAACAGTTCGGAAATTTAGATTGCTGAAAGTGTCTGATTTGACCTCCTTCTGCGTGGTGAACAACCGAGGTCCAACGCTGAAGAGATGGATTTACTGAGAAAAGGCGTTTCGTGTTCTTATTTAAGAACAGGGTACTTGTCGCCAGTATCACTGAATCCTTGTTCCTCTCTTGTGACAGACTGCTCGCTCTTTCCCGCTGTAGTGCTTGCTGGTTGGCTACCATCTATCAAGAGTCAGTAGAAGAGAAGAGTGCTACTGACAGCCCATCTGAGCGAACATTTCTTAAATTATTTATAAAAAAGGAAACTTTAATTATTGTTGAGGCGTAGGCTTGGACAGAACTGAAGCTGATTATTTGTTAGCAATGTACGACGAATAGATGGAATAAAGATAAAAATGTTATATTGTAAATATATGACATAATGGGAATCACTGTGATTGGAACGAAAAGTAAATTAATTTGTAAATCAGCTACCAACAAGCAAAATACTATTATCATTATACTAATTTATCATCCTTTATTTTGAGTTGGTATATTCTGACTCAATTCAAAGCCATATTTATGAATACAGCGCTCGTTAGGTACAGTAATTGCCGAGTCCGGTCTGACCTATACATACAGGAAAATACACATAAGTGATGGAAAGTGGAAATTATTTTCTTTTATCATGGTTATTCGCTTGAACAAATGTAGGAGAGCAATGTAACTTACATTTATATCGTCACAGAACTTGCGGTGCTGCAAGTAAGTATACAGGGTATCACTGGAAGAATGGTCAGTGTTCAGGAAACGAGCATTTGAAGCAAAAAATTTCATATTGTTAGATTCCGTATTTCAAATGATTTCTGAGACGGAACACAATTATTATACATTCTTATTTATTTTCTGTATTATTCAATTCATTATCAGTTTTACAGATGTATAACAATTGGTAAACGTAGCTACTTGCGTTTTACAAAGCAGCCTTTCAATGGAAAAAAAAAGATTTGCAACACATTTGCTTTAAGCAATATTGTACACGACAAACTACAGCTGTTTGGTCCTCTCATCCCAAATCCACCAACCAACCAACTCTTAGGAGAAAATATGTTGCTTGTCTGAGTGTCTCTGCACGTTCCCTATAGAGGACACCAGTGTCCATGATGCGACCAAGCGGTTCACCTCGCATATTCAACTTTCTTTTGTACACATCAGCCTTCATCCGACCCCATGAACAAAACTCTAGTGACGAAGGCTATGGCGATCTTGGAGGCCAGTTACCTGTACTACCACGCCCAATCCAGCGATTTGGGTAAGTGAAATTAAGATGTTCCCTCATATGTTTGGTATAAAGGGTAAGGTCTCCGTCATGGTGGAGGTACATTGCAGTCCTCATGGTAAAGGAACGTTCTCAAGATGAAAACCAATCGAATTTTTCAAAAAAAAAAAATACAAGTAATTACATCCCAGAATTCGCTCTTTTAGAATTACTCAATCCATCAACATGTTACTGATCATGCCGCACGAAACACTGATCGAAAAACGAACTCTGAAATTGGTCCATTACAGCCTGTGGATTTTCCGGCGATCACCGATGATCGTTACATTTTGTTGATTCCATTCCGTGCAAATATACGCACCACCAGCCCAATAACAAACGCACAATATGTTCTATCAAATGGTTCAAATGGCTCTGACCACTATGCGACTTAACTTCTGAGGTCATCAGTCGCCTAGAACTTCGAATTAATTAAACCTAACTAACCTAAGGACATCACACACATCCATGCCCGAGGCAGGATTCGAACCTGCGACCGGAGCGGTCACGCGGTTTCAGACTGTAGCGCCTAGAACCGCTCGGCCACACCAGCCGGCCAAAAGTGTTGTCTAGACGACACACGCATAAATTTCTTCTTCAAATTGAAGGCGTGGTATCGAAACCAGTCGATAACACACAGGTGGCAATAGTTTGAGGCTGCATGGTTGACACTAGAGCTGACCCGTCGTCAGAAAGCAGGACTGACAGCGACCGGAGCCGACCAGCTGCTAGTGGCGAGAATGCTACGCCTCCTGAGTTGAGACGCCACCGGCTGTACGCATCACAAGGATAAAGTGATCGCCTGACAACAGCTCAGCCAGTTCGTCCCCAGCCAAGTTTGTGCAAGTTTTTACGTATTTCTTACTCACTTCTTACATAGTTGTAGCTGATTTATTGTGTGGCTCCATTATAGATCAGTCTATTATCGTCTTAGAGCAGACGAAAGTCTCTGGGTGGTTACCTAAATGGGCCGTGCATTGGGACAGCAAGGTCCACATCAGTGACCGATTTGCATTTTTAAATAATTAATTAGGGCAGTGTAGACAAGTACAGCATTGATGTGAACAAATGTGTGGTTCATCACGCTAACCTAACAGAGATAGCTACGGGATGAGCAATGAGAATGTACTGCATTGCATTAAGTGCAAATAATTTTTGCAGACAGACTTTCGTGCGGGATTTTACTGAGGGAGCGGGTGACGTAAAGCCAGCGCGTTTGTACAAAGGTCGACTTTTACAATCTGAAGCACTTCAGGAGGTACTGTCCCCGCCAAGCCGGCCCGACGACAGGTGGCTTTTCCAGCAGAACACTGCGAGACAAGCAGAATGTCTCCCCATAATCAATAACGGAGGGAGCGCTGCTTCCCCTTCGCCCGGGTCGCCCTGCGCTCAGAAAGGCGTCGCGGGCGACATTGCCAGCAAGGAATGCACCTCCGCAATCCCCTACTCGATGCTTTTTGAGCGTTGGCAGAGGAGCGCAATGTGTCCGTTTTACACGCTGCCGCCAAGGAAGGGTCTCGAAAGTTTTTCGGACGAGCGGCGAGTCCCACTGGCGACGATGTGAAGTAAGCAGTGTTTCCAGTGCTCTCACAGTCGAGAGGGAGTGGTGCTTAATGGTGAAAAATTTGTTGGAATGTTGCGATTGGACAGCCGCAGCAGCGGAGCTGCAGGCCACACTAGATTTTCTCAGAAATGAGACACTCGCGTTTCCGCGTCCGTTCAATAAGGGCGCAGTACTCTGTACTGGGCGATACGGTGTAATTGTGGAGTAGCTGAGTACCTTATCCGGAATTCCGGATAATTTCGCGGAATTGTGTCGTGTACATGCACCGCTGCGGCTGCACCGACATCACACCAGATCGGTATAATTTCACGACACTAACACCCGGCTGGGGACCCTGTCGTGGAGCACAAGAGCAGAATATGTAATACACGCAGCTCCGGCCGCAGTGCGATCAGCCTTGCAGTTTATAGATGTTAAACGGGTGGCCATTAACCCACTGAGCATCACAGCACATTCTTGCATAATTTCTGTTATTAGATACTTATGGAAAGAGCGTGACCTACAATCTTGTTCTCTCATTCAATTAAGGGGGGGTGCCAAACGGCACTACTCTGTTTTATAGTCGTAGATTCGTGTTAAACTCCTTTCTATTTTTTAAGATATTAATCTGTTCACATTCAAGAGGGAAGACCTCTTTAATGGAATTTATGAATTATGTACATTCTCAAATGAAATGAAGCTGATTCCCTTTCTCGACATTTCAAACTACATATGCAGACATACCAGCTCTATCCGACAAGATTTTCAGAATTGTTGGTGGGGTTTATTTGATGTTAATAATTGACATCTGGCACTACTTTCTATGAGGCAAGCAACCTAACGAAATCGGATTCTTCGGCAGAGGCGCGTATTGTATAGTCAGATGTCATTAAGAGCCTAAGAATCGCATTGGGAGAATTTATGATAAGATTCTGAGTTTAGTAAATAGTTTATTTGTATATCGCTCCACGGTGGCTAAGGAAAGTCGGAGATCGCTTCCCAAACTTTATCCAGAGACTGACCACCAGACTTAAGATTATTCTCAATAGTTAAAATTTTTATGTGGTACCTGCATGTTCCAAGGATCTACATTGGATTTCAACGACGAGTCGTTGTAAAAAATCTTAGTGTAATAATAATTCTAACCTCAGTGGCACTGTTATGTCAATTCCTGTGATTGATGCCTCAGAACGCACCCACCGTCCAGGTGGGACATTGTATTAGGTTGGTGCATAAGTTCGTAGAGGCTTTGTTTTACATGTTGGTACTCCGATTCCTGTGGCTTGATTTAAATCCGATGAATTTTGGGTAGACGATAAATCGTACAAATCTAAGGGCTGTCAATTCGACTAATTATCTAGAAATTACGAGCAACTTAAATTGGAAAGACCACATATATAATATTGTGGGGATGGAGGAACAAAGACTGCGCTTTGTTGCCAGAACACTTAGAAGATGCGACAAACCCACATTCCTCTGCTGGAATATTGTTGCACAGTATGGGATCCTTACAAGGTAGGATTGACGGAGGACATAGAAAAAGTGCAAAGAAGGGCAGCTCGTTTTGTGTTGTCGTGCAATAGAGGTGAGAGTGTCACTGGTATGATACGTGACTTCGGGTGGCAGTCACTGAAACAAAGGCGGGTTTCTTTGCGGCGAGATCTATTTACGAAATTTCAATCATCAACTTTCTCTTCCGAATGCGTAAATATTTTGTTGACACCCACCTATACAGGTAGAAATGATCATCATAAAAAAAAGAGTAATCAGAGCTCCAACGGAAAGAATTAGGTGTTCCTTTTTCCCACGCGCTATTCGAGAGTGGAATGGTAGAGAGGTAGTATGAAAAAGGTTCGATGAACCCTCTGCCAGGCCCTTAAATGTGAAATTCAGAGTAACCATGTAGGTGTCGATGTATATGTATTTGTAGTTCACTGTTGTTACATAGGTGTACATATTGTCGTTTTGTCCTTAGTAGATAGTCAGTTGAGCTGGGGAAATCTGAACATTTCCAACATAGTCTTCTTTTGAGTTTAGCAGAGGAATGGCGGCTACGAATGCAGCCAGCTACAATTCCTTCGTTTATGGGAATAATTCCATTCGACAGAGTATGGCAAGAAAATGTTTTTGTCGTTTTAAGGAGGATCGTTTTGTCATTAGTGACTCTCCACTTTCAGGAAGACCGTCAAGGTTTGAAGAAGATCGTTGAAAAGCATTAACCCTCAATGATACACAGCAATGTAATCTAGAACTGGCCAATGTGATGAACTGTGATCCTTCCACCATTGTGCGACGTTTGCATACAATAGAGAAGGTTCAGAAATCGAGTGTATGGGTACCACATCCTCTAAACAAAAAAACAAAAATATCGTTGGGACATACGTGCGTCTCTGCTTGCTCACCAATTGGCTCGTGAACAACGCCGACCATTCCTAGCCTATATCGATACTGGCAACGAGAATGGTTGAGCCCAATAAAAGCATCAACTCCGCGTACAAAACCTGTGTGCACTCACAAAACGTAATGTCATGCCTGTGGTGGAACAGCAACGGTATGGTGTACTACGAAATGGTTCCCCTAGCAGTAACCATCACTACTGACACTTATTGTCAACAGCTGAGACGTCTTGCACACACACGCAGTTCAAGAACTGCCACTAGGAAGACTGACTGAAGTGGTGCTACAACCAGATTAAGACCACCCGCATTCTGCTAGATTGACAAAAAATAAAGCAAGAAACACTATACTGCAGTTGGAATGGGAAGTCATACTGCTCTCACCTTATTCGCCTAATGTTGCGCCATCAGATTTTAACCTTTGCACTCTCACTCGAACAGCCTATAAGGAACTTCCTTTCCTGATGAAAATGCTCTTTGAACATGTCTCGACGAGTTCTTTGCCTCAAACGTCACGTGCTTTCTACAGTTACGGAATCGAAAAGTTACCCCAACCTTGACACACTGTTGTCAGTAGTGAAGGAGAATATAATATTTATGACTAAATTGTCTGTTACGTTTATCTCTTGTGTTTACTAAACTTACGGCAAAACGCTACGAACCTGTGCACCGACTTAATACATTTGGCGACGCAATTTTCTTGCCCACTTCAGAAGAAAGGAAGGAAGGGAGGAGAAACGATTAGGGCCGAATACAACGACTATATCGATGTCAACAGAGACGGAACACACGTTAGTAATGTTCCAAGGATAGGGAAAACAGTCGGCCGGGCCCTTTTCAATGAGGTATTCCATCTTTTGTCTGGAGCGATACGCCCGTCTCGGTTTATCCGTAGGTGGTTCGCGTCTCAGATATTTAATTTTGCACCTTGTGTTCGAAACCAAATTATCGGTTTCATTTCCTTTATTTTATTTTATCGTTTTCGTTTATCTATTCGTGTCCACAGACTGTTACTATAGGCCTGTTTCTTATCACATTAGGGGATACAAGGGCGCTACATTAACTGTAATATTTCAGCTGTATCTTACAATAAGTCCAACACATTTATTACATAATACATGTCTGTATGGAATGTTGAGGGGTTATAATCTTTTTAAATTCTCATATTCTGATACTACGTGCTTATATCAATTCTATTATTTTATTTGTGTTTACTCTAGGATGCTATGGAGCATTCCCTTGCATCATACCGGTCGTGGAAACATTAGAAAAACCCATATTCCGAACAGTAGGAGCATCGCGTGAGACACTTTTACCATAGCGCCATTTCTTCTTACGAATCTCACTCGAGAAAGGAACAGCGTTAACATTACATTTGTAACGTGTTGCAAATATGGACAACCATCAGCTCTAGAATATAATGACGACAATGAAAATGTCTATCGGACCGGTATTCGCTTGTTGCGAGAGGCCGCCTTACCATTTAGCTATCCGTTCACCACTCACAGCCATACCAAAAATTCCATATCTCGACAACCATGCGTATGCTAACTATATTCGTACATCCATTGTGTATAGTTCCCGTAAAGGTGAGCCATTTTACTTCAAAATCTCTTTCCCTATGTCGGCAGATAAATACTGTACTGCTGTGCCTGTGTTATTCTGAATTACGATGCAGATTACTTTGGACATGCATACATGTTCAAATGAACAGGCACTTGTGGCGACTACAGCCATTATGAAATACGTGAAGTCTATTCGCAATTTCAAATAAGGAGAACCACCGGCTGTAGAATGCAACGACGACAGTGAGGATTTATTTTCCTTAGGACATTCATGCATGGCCGAGGGAACATTGCATCGTAATTGGGAATAATACAGGCATTGCAATACAGTATTTATCCGCTTATTCCGAGCAAGCGACTTTCAAGCAAAATGTCCGACCTGTACGGGAATATATGTAACGGATGTACGAGTACAGATTGTAGACGCATGATTGACGACATATGGAAGTATGGGTCTGGGTCTGAGTCGTCTGCGGATACCTTACAAAAGCTGATGACCCCGATGGCAGTGATCCCTAAGGCTTTTCTCGATCGCATCATTATCCCCGTTCACAAACATCACTGGCGACAGAAGGTCCATGACTATCGACGAGTCATGTTGCTGAAAAAAATAATTACACGCCTGCTGGCATTGCGACTCATCACGGTAGTACGTTACACCACATTTGTGAGCAGACTTCCCTGGGAGGCGACAACAATATCAGTGCGGCCCTTTGCCGTTACCGAGACATGATAGCAGTTCCTCGTGACCAATGTCTCCCTGGCGCCGTGGCATCACTGTGCTTTAGCCAGGCCTTCGACCGTGTTGACCACAACAATTTGCGGACGGGTCTTAAGAATATGGGTTTCTGGTTGTATCGCCAGAGTAGATTTACGCCTTCATGTACATGGGTCGCCCCATGCCGCCCCCGGTCATAGCACAGTATCTTCGGCAAGGCTGCCCCCTTTCCACGGTTTTATGTGCTTTCGCTTTGGAACCGACGTCCCAAGGACTGTGCCAACGTTTGGAAGGTACGACGTTGCACGGACGCCGTTTTTGTTGCATGGCCTATGCAGACGACCTAGTCCTTTATCTGCAGAATAAGGATGAAGTTCGAGCAGCCCTGACATGGATGGAGGGCCTACCAGAGAGACGCGTCACCCGCTTAAAGTCGACGTCATCTCTCAGTGGCTTGCCGTTGAATACACTGCCGATTTCCGTCGCTCAGCGGCTGTCAACGGTAGGCTCTTACTACAGACAATCAGAGCAAGCCTTGAAGATTATCGGCTACGATCCCTCGACATTACCCAGCTCGCGCAAACATGCCTCCAGTATACCACGCGTGGCTCAGGTCCTCCGGGTCCCAACTCTCCTGGTTCGACGTCTGTTGATGTAATTGGGCTCCTCCATCAGCTCATGGATGTTATTCAAGGAGCAATGCGACTCCCTTGCACTCCCACGGGACCGTGGTGGAGTGGGTCTAACACACATGCTAACCAGATTCACGGCGCTGTGCGTCATGTCCCAACAAGGACTCTGACATCGTTCTTCGCAAAGCCTCACTGGACGTCAATTCCAAGACGTTGAGCTGGTCTCTTTATACGCCCAAGTTTTGGTGTCGACCATTCCATCCCCATTTAATTATATCCGACGATTTTTCCTGGACATCAGTTGTGTCTACCAGTCTTTAACCACTTAACGTTTGCACCAGACGAAAACAGTGCCGCCCGCCCAACCTCATCGAAATTAAGTATCCCAGTATGTGTGGCTATCGATATGAAAACCGGTCCAAGCACGCTTCCTCAAATCAGACGTCCAGTCAGCGTGGTATATCGCAGCGAATGGCAAACATGTCAGCCAACGTCCACTGCAACGCATCCATCTAGTCGACTCGCCCCTCTGCACCAACTGTGGAATGGACGACACAGACCACAATCGGTTCCACTGTGGTCCAACGTCGGATGCCTGGGCGCTTGCGCGGCGTATTTTGGCGTTTCTTACACATCAAACACCCGCTCAGATCGACATCCAAACACTTTTATTCCTTGCGGGGAATTTTACCCCACAACCAAAACTCACTCGTGAACTGGATCTGTGGCCACACTATCCGTTATCTTCATAATTCTGGCAATTAGTCAGTGCTACGTTATTGGAATTACTGTATCTCAACGAACGGCACTGCATCCTAACATGCAACACACGCTATAAGCAAAACTTTTTCAGTTTCTACTGAGCATTGTTAATTATCCGCCTCGCAGCTGGAACGCCCAAACCCTGAGAAGCTGAAACCTGATCTGAACCTACTCGAACCGAATATAAGCGATAACGGAATTTACGTCTACTCAATGAGACGACACGTGTAGGCACGCCGGCCGACGCAGAACCCGCTACTCAAGGTGCTCATATAAAATAATAATAGTAATAATAATAATAATAATAATAATAATAATAATTTTCATGGCTCCCCTGTGGTTTTCATTCCTTTTATCCTCTCTCGGTCCCTCAAAGCTCTACGTTAGGATTAGATAGGGGCCAACGTCTGAGGGGCGGTTTGTTTTAATTTTTCTTAAATGGGACAAAAGTGGCGGCGGCAATGTTTCTTCCTTTTTTAATCCCTTTTCTACTCCCCAGAGGAGGAAAAAGAAAACAAAATATAGCCAAATACACTACTGACCATTAAAATTGTTACACCACGAAGATGATGTGCTGCAGACGCGAAATTTAACCGACAGGAAGAAGATGCTGTGAGTTGCAAATGATTAGCTTTCCAGAGCATTCACACAAGGTTGGCGCCGGTGGCGACACCTACAACGTCCTGACATGAGGAAAGTTTCCAACCGATATCTCATCCACAAGCAGCAGTTGACCGGCGTTGCCTGGTGAAACGCTGCTGTGATGCCTCGTGTAAGAAGAGGAAATGCGTACCATCTCGTTTTCGACTTTGATAAAGGTCGGATTGTAGCCTATGACGATTGCGGTTTATCGTATCACGACATTGCTGCTCGCGTTGGTCGAGATCCAATGACTGTTAGCAGAATATGGAATCGGTGTGTTCAGAAGAGTAATACGGAACGCCGTGCTGGATCCCAACGGCCTCGTAGCACTAGCAGTCGAGATGACAGGCATCTTATCCGCGTGGCTGTAACGTATCGTGCAGCCGCGTCTCGATCTCTGAGTCAACAGATGCGGACGTTTGCAAGACAACAACCATCTGCACGAACAGCTCGACGATGTTTGCAGCAGCATGAACTATCAGCTCGCATCCCATGGCCGCGGTTACCCTTGACGCTGCATCACAGACAGGACCGCCTGCGATGGTGTACTCGACGACGAACCTGGGTGCACGAATGGCAAATCGTCATTTTTTCGGATGAATCCAGGTTCTGTTTACAGCATTATTATGGTCGCATCCGTGTTTGCCGACATCGCGGTGAACGCCCATCGGAAGCGTGTATTCGTCATCGCCATACTGGCGTATCACCCGGCGTGATGGTATGGGATGCCATTGGTTACATGTCTCGGTCACCTCTTGTTCACATTGAGGGCACTTTGAGCAGTGGACGTTACATTTCAGATGTCTTACGACCCGTGGCTCTACCCTTCATCCGATCCCTGCGAAACCATACATTTCAGCAGGATAACACACGACCGCATGTTGCATGTCCTGTACGGGCCTTTCTGGATACAAAAAATGTTCGACTGCTGCCCTGGCCAGCACATTCTCCAGATCTCTCACCAACTGAAAACGTCTGGTGGCCGAGAAATTGGCCCATCACAATACGCCAGTCACTACTCTTGATGAACTGTGGTATCGTGTTGAAGCTGCATGGGCAGCTGTACCTGTACACGCATCCAAGCTCTGTTTCACTCAATGCCCAGGCGTATCAAGGCCGCTATTACGGCCAGTGGTCGTTGTTTTGGGTACTGACTTCTCAGCATGTATGCACCCAAATTGTGTGAAAATGCAATCACAAGTCAGTTCTAGTATAGTATATTTGTCCAATGAACATCCGGTCATCATCTGCATTTCTTCTTGGTGTAGCAGTTTTAATGGCCAGTAGTGTAATAGAACGACCGCTCGCGAAAAGCGGGATATCCGGGTTCGAGTTCCTGTCCGGCACAAATTTTCAGTCTTCACTCCATTCTACAGGTGACGGTTGTCCATATTCGCAATTGCGCGTGTATTGAAAACGTATTTCATAACGGCTGTAGACGCCGCAGTACCAGTTCCAACGTCAGATCGTATTTCAGAATAACACAGGCTTTGAAATATCGTATCATCTTTAACACTGGTGAAGATTTCACGCATTGGCGATAATTCCGCAGCAAAGCCTGCAGAAAAGATGATTTTTCCGGAAATTGCCGCTTCCAGTTTATAATGGATCGAGATGCGATACAGAAATATCGCTGAAAAGGACATACAATTACTAGGTGATTAAGGGCAACGTTATGTCATTATACGCTGGAAAACATTCAAGTAGTAATCTTCTACAGACATGATTATATAAATGAAAAACACAAATAAAAGTAATACTCGAGTTTCGAATACGGGGCGCGAAATAAAAAATCCGTGACGCTGACTACTGTGTCAACAGTTCGTCTGAGGATACCGCATAGTAAAAGGCACGTAAGGTACGTGGAAAATACATCAATAACTTCGACTGTAGTTTTTCCAGAAATCGTCGAGTGTCTACGGATAAGCTGAGACACGTGCTCGCTTAATTTGACCCCTTTTTCAGACATCGAAGGTTCTGGGAAATCGGGTTTGGCACTTGCCGTGTTCTCGTCAATAAACGGTTCATTTTATTCTAAAGGTTTTACTATTTCTCATCACTTTACAGTGCAAATATAATTGTGTTATTACTGTTCGTTTATGAGTTTTGTAAGTTGAGAACACATAGTCTGTTTTAATTCTCATGATATCCACTCTACAGCTAACACTACTACATCTCTAAACCTGTGTGTGTGTGTGTGTGTGTGTGTGTGTGTGTGTGTGTGTTTGAGTTTCGATCCAATAGAAACTTTCTCGATTAGCCTAGAGCGTCCCACTGGACTGCTGTCTAGGGCCAATTCCTGTATCCTGCTACCACATGGGGTTTCATTTATGATTGCTTCTACTCGTTGTCTGGGCTGCGACAATAATAAAAGTGCCGCGAGGACTTGGCGATTGGGAGTGCTATGCGAAGTGCATTCGCTACCAAACTACAATTCGGAACACTGTGATGATGTCCTCACGATCGAGTGGTTGTAGCGCACAGTACGTACTCGTGCATTGTATTTATATTAAAGGCACGTTACCGGTTGTGGTAAAAGGTGAAAACATTAACAAATTTTACTATTTTCACTGCCAGCATTGCATCTCCGATCGCACTACAGAAAAAATAGAGTAATGCTTATAGGTTTTCACCAAATAACTTACAGCTTCTTACTAAGCGATCATTTCCTTAACAATCGACCATGCTAATCACCAAGGAGAGCATATTGTCGCAGCACGATTAGTTGATACGTTTCCGGCAATTATCGTAAGACTACAGAAGCGTATATGTATAAACGTCATGGAACTTGCTTTCATAATAACAGAATACTATTGAAATGTTACCTCTACCAACAAAACAACTGTCAGGAAATTTACTGCTAACATAAATCTATGTTTACATCATACTCTGTGAAGAGAAATTTACGCGATTGGTGTCCACAATGTGTTCTCGATACTGTTTTGTAAACTATTATTCTGTGTGAACGTCTACAATACAATTCTGTGATGCAAGGGGCACAAAAATTTGACTAGTGACTAACTGAACAATTGAACGTTGTCGAGTAAGCCCACTCCACTGCTGCTGTGTGTTATAAAATCTGTTTTTCTTCGGGGTAACCCAGGGGATTCGTAAATTACCCCTCCTCCTTATATGGTTCTTTACAGTGCAGTTTCATTTGCCCTGTCAAAATTTTTCCTTTCAGTCGCTCTTGTAATACGAAGGTTGCCCAGAAAGTAAGTTCCGACTGGTCACGAAATGGACACCACAGTGGGAACGAGATGAACCTTTGCACAGATGTGTTGAGTAGTGTCTCTAGTGTGACCGCTGATCGCATCAAGACGCTCTTCACTGGTGTGAGCGCACTGTGAGCGAGTAAAGTTGCGTAGAACAACGATGCCTCTCACCAAGTAGGAGGGCCTGCAAAGAGGATTCGCCTTAATGAATGCAGCCCACATAACACAACTGCCACGCGCTTCCTTCTTCATGGCAATTCTCAGCCGCACTCTGCAGGGGCAGTGAAGACGCTCCTGCAGCCTTTTCGATGGGAAGTGATAGAACAAGGTTCTATCACCCACAACACAATGGTAACTGGCTCGTCCTGAGTATCATGTCTCTTCACATGAAATGCTGGATACGAAGACAACACTTGCGCGCAGGCTACACGCTGCAGACCAGCGTAGAGAATTATCGGAAAGCACAGGTGGCTGCCTTCTATGACGATGGTGTTGGAAATTTGGTATAACGCTCTGACAAATGTATACGCCGGAGCGGCTACTATGTAGAGAAGTATCTGGAAAGTGTCGCTAACTCCTGCAAATAAAATGTTTCTGATATTTCACTGTGGTTTCCATTTAGCGACCGATCGGAACTTACTTTCTGGACAACCCTCGTATTTTACAAGTTTGTAATAGAGCACTTGTCAAGGGCAAGATTATCTCCTTCGCCTTTGGAACACGTTACCAAAATTAACTACAAGTCGTTCAACGTATTTCTTTTCTCAGAAAAATAATTGTAAATTGCCGTGTAGTTCATTATTTAATGTGTTGCATGTTCGATCTACTTTACATCGCATTTTACTGAAATAATTCATCTCACAATTATAGTCGTAATTCAAACACTTCAGCTGTCTTCTTCGAAAACCAACTCAGATACCGTGTAAAAGAATCTAAATTAAGAAATTCGGACCCAAAAACATTTCTCAGCCATACATATATGTCTTTGTGCCTGAAGATGACGTAACAGCCAACACTGGTTGATAAATTATAAACAGTGAGAAAATTAAGCAAGTTTCTTGAGTTATTTCGTTCATAGTGTACAAAATATTGTACCATGAACCAATGGAACAGCCAAACCACATCTGTATGTTGGCCATCAGGAAACAGTCATAGTTACAAGGAGTGGTGCATGGGATGCCATTGGCTACACGTCTCGGTCACCTCTTGTTCACATTGAGGGCACTTTGAACAGGGGACGTTGCATTCCAGATGTGTTACGACCCGTGGCTCTACCCTTCATTCGATCCCTGCGAAACCCTACATTTCAGCAGGATAACACACGACCTCATGTTGCAGGTCCTGTACGGGCCTTTCTGGATGCACTATGACATACGCTGTCTAAATTTCCTACAATCGCGCAAGAAACTTAAAATCTCACAACCAGAGGTCAACATAATATCAAAATTTTCATTCAGTATAAAGACAAATGACATACTTTGCCACAGATTAGTCTGTTTAAAATCTCTGTGGAAAATTATATTTTGTGCAGTTAGACAGAGCTGTGGCAATAATGATATCTGAACATTAACCAAGAGAGATTGTGTTATGTCTACAAAATTGTATTGTGTGTCTATTTATGCTGCTGCTTTCAGTGGTCATTTAATTTCCAAAGTGAACTAGGTACAAAGGAAGTAAATGGTCAATCTGACTACCTTCAGGTATGGCTCGTCACACACATACACGCTTAAACACAACTTGATATCCTTTAGCATCTGAAATGTTTTACTGTTGTTCCCTTGTTAATTTTACCTTTATTGGACCCAAGTTTGAATCCTAGAAACAACATTTATTTTCACCTGCTCATCGCGACATGAACCCAAAATCGTACGTTTTGTCATTCACAAATTTATCATACTTCGCTGTTGTGATCTGGTAATGCATTGATGTCACAAAATATATCATCAAAATGGGTAAGTAATTGCTTTCCTGAAGATCGTGTGGCAAATATAGCTTTTGTGACCTGAAATTACTTAACTAATGCCAAACTAATGCTTGCCATTTGACTACATATTGTGAGCGACAGTGATTCAGATTGAACTATCGATTGACGTAAAGGCAAGAGAATATTGATCTTATTACTTCTGCACAAAGTCTTGGTGCAAGGCCTCATAGATATTCATTAATACTACCTTGCAAAAATATTTACTCCATTTAATTATGAAAGGAATGAATTGTGAATTAAGACATGAAATTTTATTTCACAAGGTGAATATAATTTTATTTTAGTAACAGTTTCTACACAGGGCAACGCGATTGAGATTACACGAGACAAGTGTCTTCTGTTTCAGCACAGTCACACAAATATCTCCTCAATAATTTTCATTAGAAGAAGAGTATAACGGTGAGAAATCTGTTTGGTTAAGGAAATGGCGTCTTACTAAACCTGACTGCAAGTAAATTACAGTTAATAAACAGAACAGAATCTGCCACATTTGATCGCAGCAATGAATGCCTTTCATTCAATATCAGTGCCAAAGAAACCTCGCAACGTCAGTTAAGTTCGTCAGACATTCAGTTGTAGAAAAATGTTTCCCTCTGTCCCACAATAATTTACTGAGAGGAGCTACATTATTTATTAATACAAACCAATTGCTTTCTCTCTCTCTCTCTCTCTCTCTCTCTCTCTCCTCCCCATCTCTCTCTCTCTCTCTCTCTCTCTCTCTCTCTCTCTCTCTCTCTGTCTCTTTCGCAAGATTCTACATGCAGCCACTTTCAATAGCATACGGTATCACATCGTAAGAAATGTACACTCTAACACAGCTTCAACCAGTGTAGAGTGAAAAAGAACGTTTTGTCTTGGTTCAAGACTTGCAAACCTTGCCTAGTCTCTGAGTGTTCTTGCTCCTCGTTGCCTGAGTCCGCACACTTCTCGAAGATCGTCGACAGAGAAACACACGGAACAAGACGCCGTAGCGGACATACAGTAGTCGACCAGTGGGTTCAAAGGTAACGGCAAAAGTTGCTCACAAGTAGTTGACACATAATAAACTTGTATAATATAAAAGTCAGTCTTCAAGATTCAACGTTGGGGAACATGTTTTAACAGAAAACAACCCATCTTATGCAGAGTGTGGGGTTTTATATTCTGTTATGAAAAGCAGGAAGGTGACGCTACAGGTATAATTGGAAACATTAAACGCATGATACGGACTAAATTATATTTTAGTTGTACAAATAGCAGATTACATCTGTAAATCGAATTTTACTTTTCAGCCGTTGTTAAATGTAACAACGCTAATGTGAGCAATAAATTTTCATTATTTAGTAACATGTAACTGTTTCTGCAGGACATCAAACAGTAGCACTTTCCTTTAGTTAGTACACGTCATCACGTTTCTATCTACTGTATCAGTAATACCTGTGTAAGTCACACGTCATTCCATACATGTTTGCGACAGTAAATTTCCACTTGATGAAGATCTCTGGAGCCGAAACCGCTTCGTGACTAAATAATAAAATTTTGCACAACATTAGGAACTTGTTTCCAACTAAATCTATTATTATTTTATTAATTTTTTATATATTTCTTTATTATTATTATTATTATTATTATTATTATTATTCTTTCTTTTCTCAGACGTTATGTCTGGTCAAAAATGGAAAGTCACGCGGACCTTGATCAAGCGTGACTTCCTTTTAACTGTATGATATATGTTACATTGCATTTAGGAACTTTTGGGTAATAATTATTATTATTTTTTAAAATAACTCAGACGTTATGTCTGGTCAGAAATGTAAAGTGACGCGGACCTTGATCAAGCGTGACTTCCTTTTAACTGTACGGTATATGTTATATGGCACTTAGGAACTTTCGGGTGATTGAACATGTATCAATAATTACAGATTTCTGTAGTTGTATATACAAGTTTGGATGTAGCTGTATTGCATTGATGTACTGGTGGATATTGTGTGGTATGACTCCTGTAGTTGATAGTATAATTGGTATAATGTCAACTTTATCCTGATTCCACATGTCCTTGACTTCCTCAGCCAGTTGGATGTATTTTCCAATTTTTTCTCCTGTTTTCTTTTGTATATTTGTTGTATTGGGTATGGATATTTCTATTAGTTGTGTTAATTTGTTCTTTTTATTGGTGAGTATGATGTCAGGTTTGTTATGTGGTGTTGTTTTATCTGTTATAATGGTTCTGTTCCTGTTTAATTTGTGTTCATCATTCTTCAGTACATTTTGTGGTGCATACTTGTATGTGGTAACGTGTTGTTTTATAAGCTTATGTTGTAAGGCAAGCTGTTGATGTATTATTTTTGCTACATTTTCATGTCTGCTGGGGTATTCTGTATTTGCTAGTATTGTACATCCGCTTGTGATGTGATTTACTGCTTCTATATGTTGTTTGCAAAGTCTGCATTTATCTGTTGCGGTATTGGGGTCTTTAATAATATGCTTGCTGTAATATCTGGTGTTTATTGTTTGATCCTGTATTGCAATCATGAATCCTTCTGTCTCACTGTATATATTGCCTTTTCTTAGCCATGTGATGGATGCGTCTTCATCGATGTGTGACTGTGTTAGATGATACGGGTGCTTGCCATGTAGTGTTTTCTTTTTCCAATTTACTTTCTTCGTATCTGTTGATGTTATGTGATCTAGAGGGTCGTAGAAGTGGTTATGAAATTGCAGTGGTGTAGCCGATGTATTTATATGAGTGACTGCTTTGTGTATTTTGCTAGTTTCTGCTCGTTCTAGAAAATTTTTTTTTAAATTGTCTACCTGTCCATAATGTAGGTTTTTTATCTCGATAAATCCCCTTCCTCCTTCCTTTCTGCTTAATATGAATCTTTCTGTTGCTGAATGTATGTGATGTATTCTTTATTTGTGCCATTGTGATCGTGTAAGTGTATTGAGTGCTTCTAGGTCTGTGTTACTCCATTTCACTACTCCAAATGAGTAGGTCAATATTGGTATAGCGTAAGTAATTATAGCTTTTGTCTTGTTTCTTGCTGTCAATTCTGTTTTCAGTATTTTTGTTAGTCTTTGTCTATATTTTTCTTTTAGATCTTCTTTAATATTTGTATTATCTATTCCTATTTTTTGTCTGTATCCTAGATATTTATAGGCATCTGTTTTTCCATCGCTTCTATGCAGTCGCTGTGGTTATCCAATATGTAATCATCTTGTTTAGTGTGTTTTCCCTTGACTGTGCTATTTTTCTTACATTTGTCTGTTCCAAAAGCCATATTTATATCATTGCTGAATACTTCTGTTATCTTTAGTAATTGGTTGAGTTGTTGATTTGTTGCTGCCAGTAGTTTTAGATCATCCATGTATAGCAAATGTGTGATTTTGTGTTGGTAGTTTCCAGTAATATTGAATCCATAATTTGTATTATTTTGCATGTTGGATAGTGGCTTCAGAGCAAGGCAGAACCAGAAAGGACTTAATGAGTCTCCTTGGTATATTCCATGCTTAATCTGTATTAGCTGTGATGTAATATTATTTGAATTTGTTTGTATATTAAGTGTGGTTTTCCAATTTTTCATTACTATGTTTAGGAACTCTATCAATTTAGGATGTACTTTGTATATTTCCAATATTTGTAGTATCCATGAGTGGGGTGCACTATCAAAAGCTTTTTGCTAATCAATATATGCGTAGTGTAGCGACCGTTGTTTGGTTTTAGCTTGATATGTCACCTCTGCATCTATTATCAGTTGCTCTTGACATCCTCGTGCTCCTTTGCAACAGCCTTTTTGTTCTTCATTTATAATTTTGTTCTGCGTTGTATGTGTTATTAATTTCTGTGTAATGACAGAAGTTAATATTTTGTACATTGTTGGTAGGCGTGTTATGGGGCGATGTTTAGCTGGGTTTGCTGTGTCTGCTTGATCTTAAGGTTTCAGGTAAGTTATTCCATGTGTAAGTGTATC
This sequence comes from Schistocerca cancellata, assembly GCF_023864275.1. Lineage (NCBI taxonomy): Eukaryota > Metazoa > Arthropoda > Insecta > Orthoptera > Acrididae > Schistocerca > Schistocerca cancellata. Next base: position 413,987,788 of record NC_064631.1, read on the forward strand.
AGGGAATGTGTATGGGTTTGCAATGTAACTGTTAAATAATTTAGTTAGATGTGAATGTGTTGACGTGAACTTCTTTAGCCAGAAATTTGCTATTTTATCTTTTCCAGGGGCTTTCCAATTGTGAGTGGAATTAATTGCTTGGGTGACTTCATGTTGCAAAATTATCTGCGGTATAGTCTTGTATGTGTCTGTTTATGCTTGTATCCACCGTGCATGCCTGTTATGTTGTACTGGGTTTGACCATATGATGCTCCAGAAGTGTTCCATGTCTGTTATGCTTGGTGGATTGTCTATTTTAATGTGTGTGTTATATATTGTCTGGTAAAATATCTTTTGGTTTGTGTTGAATGTTTGGTTTTGTTTCCTCCTATTTTCACTTTCTTTGTATCTTCTACGTCGTTTGGCCAATGCTTGTAATTTCTGCTTCTTTTCATCTAATTGCTCTATCGATTCTTGGTGTGAGATTTTACCTAACCTTCTTCGTTTTTTTTCTGACATTTCATTTCTTATAAATTGTGTTATCTGTCCGATGTCTTTTCTCAGATTTTCTATTCTGATCTGTATCCTGTGTTGCCATGCTGGCTTTGTGGGTTTCTTCTGTGTGTTGGTTGGTTCTGATCTCTGCCTAGTGTGTATATTTAGTGTAGTGAGTGCTCCTTTATAAACCAGTAGTTGTAACTCTTCCATAGTTGTGTTTTCCTTTCATTTTGTTGTGTATTATTGTGTTGATAGTTTTTATTGTTGTTTCGACTTGTGACTTATTTGGCGGTCTATGCAAGAATGGTCTATTGTCTGTATTTCTGTCTTTGTATTCTAAATATAGCAGCTGAAATTTTTCTTCTATATCTAACAAGTGTGTCACTTCATGTTCTATTTGTGCTTGTTCTGGTGGCTGTCTTAAGATTTCGTTTTCCTCTGATTGTTTAATTGATGCGTGTTGGTCTTTGTTTGTTTGCTCTGGGATGTTTGAGTGCATTGCTGTATTTTCTTCTTCGTCTTCTGATTGCACATTACTTTGTTCCAGTATTTGTTGTACTTGTTGTTTGATGTTTTCTAATTCTGACTGGGGTATTCTGTTATTTTTGATTATGACACGGATCTGATCAGCTAGTCGTTGTTGTGTTAAAAATTTTAATTCTGGGTATCTGGTAATAAGTGTTGTGTGTACTTGTGATCTTTATCCAGTTGTGTTGGTTCCTAGGTTTGTTGCTTGGTAATAACAGAACATGAGGTGTCGATTAACTTCATCTGACCATCTCATCCTCTGTCTTTGTTTTCCTTCTAGGGTGGTTGCAGGAAGTATATCCTGCAAAACACCTCTATTTGGATTTAAATCATTTTCCAGTTGGCTATCAGCGTCGTTACCATTGTGGGCGGGCATAGGGTTCAATCGTCTTCCCCGACCATGATGGCGCTTGTCTGAGGCTTCTTTAGTTCTGTTCTGAATCAAGTAATCACACATTAAACGGGGGTTAGCCCTATTAGTGGTTTGTTCTTTTCATCGCCTTTTACGGCTGGCAGAACATACCGGAGGCCTATTCTTTCCCGGGCCTCCACGGGGTTTATTATTATTATTACTTTCTTTTTTTTTCTCAGAAGTTATGTCTGGTCAAAAACTGGAAAGTGACGCAGACCTTGATGAAGCGTGACTTCCTTTTAACTGTACGGTAAATGTCATATTGCATTTAGGAACTTTCGGGTGATTGAACATGTATCAATAATTACGGATCTCTTATTACGGATTTCTTCTTCTTCTTCTTCATATTATTATTGAAATGCTACGAATCTGTGACACATTAATAGAGGGGGTGATGACAAGTTACACTACCTGCTCAAAAGTATCCTGCCATCTATTTGTGGGCATTAAAACGTAATTTACCCTCAGTTCACCTTTATGACTGCTGGAGGCAGTTTCATGGTGGTGTATCAAAATCCAGCAAAGGAATTACAGCTAGGGGATCTGATGAAGGGTAAAAGATATAAAAAGGCACTGCGTCTTCAGGCCACGAGTGGCCTACCGGGACCATCCGACCGCCGTGTCATCCCCAGTGGAGGATGCGGATAGGACGGGCGTGGGGTCAGCACACCGCTCTCCCGGTCGTTATGATGGTATTCTCGACCGAAGCTGCTACTATTCTGTCGAGTAGCTCCTCAATTGGCATCACGAGGCTGAGTGCACCCCGAAAAATGGCAACAGTGCATGGCGGCCTGGATGGTCACCCATCCAAGTGCCGACCACGCCCGACAGCGCTTAACTTCGGTGATCTCACGGGAACCGGTGTTACCACTGCGGCAAGGCTGTTGCTGAAGGGTAAAAGATAGTAACAGGAATATTTTGAAATTTCAGCATCACGTTCTAAAAGATGTAGCATAGAAATCTGTGATGTTTGCTGTCCTGTAGAAGAAATTAAACTTTGTTATTGTGCTCTAAATTTGACGAAGATGCAACACATTACAACGTAATACTTCCTGGATGCGCGCCTGGTTTCCTTTAAACAGCTTACTAGAAAGCAAGATAGTTTCCTTTGGGAATGACACAGCTGGTTCCTTTCTCAATTCCTCTCCAATCTAAGAATGTGCCCCGTCTCTAATTGCCTAGCCTAGTCGTTGACAGGTCGTCAAACTTCACGTTTTTTCTTAATTTTTTTTCTTCTAGTCCTCAGCAAGTACCGTCAAAGCTGCTTGCTCTTAACAACGCACGGTAGCCGCACAAATCCGGCCGCTACTACTGTTCCATTTGTGTTAGGTTGGTTGCTGGCTGCACTGCGAATTCACGCCTACGTAAGCCGGTCTCTGGCGGTCGCGCGGCCGCCGTCGGCCGCTTTGCAGGAATGGCCACAGCTCTCTCACACCCAGCTTACCCGTAAATTAATTTTAAATCCCGGCCATGCCTCAGCATACAGCGCGTATTAATTTTCGCCGTGATGAATGTGCGGCATCAGGAATAAAACGGAGAATTTCTCTCAAACCGTGATGTCGGTCGGTGCGCGCTATAAACCACTCGCGTGGCGTACCGCTATATAAGCACCCACTAAAATCAGACAAAAAGGAAACTCGAAAGACGAGCTTGGCCAAATTACGTAATACGTTAGCCACCAAACACAGTGCCGGAAAAGGCACCAAGCTGTCTATCTGAACAAATATTACAGATTTACTTATTGGTTAAATCTCTATGTGTGTAGAGCGACGATGGCTCACTTCTTCGTTTATGGTATCGTAACTGCCTTACAAGAGTTAAAAATTATTGCAGGAATTTATAAGAGCATTCATTGTGTTTCCAAAAGGGTACCAATTTCCCAATATCTTCGACATGGATGAACAATGTTGATTAGTTAGTTGGTTACATATACCACAGATCATTTGAACGACTCTCTTACTGAAATGACATGGAACGAGTTTACATGATATGTATAAACGTTTAATGTTAACATTAATGAACACATTATTTTTTATTCGTACTCATGCTACTACACTTAAAAACCAGTTTGCTTTAAAGAAGAAATAGAAATCTGTCTACGGAAGAGAAGGGGTACTCCAGAAAAACTGGTTACATTTAAGACTTGTTTCGTTACATCTCACACATTTTATGTTACTAGATACATGATAAAATAAATTTTGTTGCTGGATACTGAACTCCTTCCTGTGCCGTTGACAGCTTTTGTAATTGGTAATACAGGACACTTTAACTCTATTTTAGTAAGTGTGGATATCACAATTGTTCTCGAATCCTGATGGATTATGTAAGACGAATTTCGTCAGGGAGTACATGTATTATAGTGGTTCTGTTAAAATGCCTCTTACTCCAAGAGGAACCTACATGACGACTGCTGTACAGCACCGAGATTGTACTTAATGCTTGCTTTTGTGCCATTAGTACTTTTTTCTAAGTGATGCATTGCCCCAAAAAATTATTCCCTAATTTATTAATTAGTGGAAATGTGCAAAATATGTCAGAAGGTTAATCATTTTGTTTCCAAGATCAACAATTATGCGAGGATCAAAGGTAGCTGAACTTAACTACAAAAGACGCTCAGTAATACGCTTCTTGTAGTTCAAGTTAAATCAAAATATACAACCAAAAATTTGGATCATTCTACCCTATTTACAACTCACGTGCTACATCAGTTGTAGGTATGACCCTGTTTGTTGTACCGAACTCAATATAGTGAATACAAGATTAGTTGGTTAAATTTTAACTGACACATATTTTATAAGCTTTCATAGTCAAACCAGTAATCTGGGTTTACAAGCACAGGTCTTTTACATACGTCCACATAAGACCTTGCTGTGTATTTTACAATTACGTTTAGCATCAGAATTTTCATTTACCGTTGACAAATGTTCATTGTGTCCTTCACTGGACGAACTAAAACCATGTAGTCTGTATCTAAACTAGTCCCATTATTTTGCGAACAAGTTTGTATTAACTGAAATTGTCTAGTGGCATCGCAGTTCACGCAAAGTTATGATAAACTGAGGCTCATAGACGAAGTGTCTCACAAACCCTCACGAATAAACCACATTCATAGAAATAAAGCTATCAGTGATGCAATAGGGGATCCGTAAACACCTTTTGTTCTAACTGAGACAGCTCACTGTTGAGGTACAGAGTCATAATGAAATTTTTGTCATTCTCTCGCAACTGTAGAAAGAGAAACAGATAAACGAGTGAGCGAGTGAGCTAACAATACCAGGATGACCCCTACAGCAACCTCAACTGGTTAAGGTAAAGTTTTAGTTTCAAAGTGTAAGTCAACATGCATCGTGTTGAAACCTTGTGAAAACTGAAGAATCTTTTTTTAAAAAATCTGTGTGTTAAGTACCCATGAACATACATTCATGATGATGCTGCAACCAGAACTCAAATAGCGAGAATATTAATTTGCTCTCACAACCGGCGGCGTCTCATACTAGCAGTAGGCATCAAGCGCACTGAAGCACACTAGAGACACCACGTCACGTCACGTAGAGTGATTCTTTTGACTCTGGAGTGGAATAAGGTTGCCCGCACGGTGATAAGAAGCTGTCGCCGTAGTCACCCTACATGTTTGCAACCTACATATCGGCTACCCTCTTGTCGACTGCCTACACTGCGAACTTCGACAGGATTTGGTGTTTGCCTGGATTCCTCTAATAATACGACGAACATCGGCTCATTTCACGCTGTCCGCCTTCATCATCGTTACCAAAATTTGCCTTTATTTTACAACAAGTGTGGTATAAAATTACCTTCAAAACCATATAGGAGCTGGTTTTATCAATTTGAGATGACTGGAAGCTGGTTTGAATGCCAACGATCTATCTGCACCATATTACTGATGGTAATGTGTTGTGTTTTCGGAGCCCCCATGTTTTTGTCCATTCCCTGTAGCTCTGGCCCTGTACTACGTTGGTCCTGTCCTGGTGGCTGCCAGGGGGTACTCCTTGTACTACTCTCTACTCCAATTACTGTTCAGATCGCGAATGGTGTCTGACACCATCGACTGTCAGTTAGCTCCATATGGGCTTTAGGGGATTTTTGTGTCATAGTGTGGCCGAGCTGTTCTAGGCGCTTCAGTCTGAAACCGCGCGACCGCTACGGTCGCAGGTTCGAAACCTGCCTCGGGCATGGATGTGTGTGCTGTCCTTAGGTCGGTTAGGTTTAAGTAGTTCTAAGTTCTAGGGGACTGATGACCTCAGCTGTTAAGTCCCATAGTGCTAAGAGCCAGTTGAACCATTTGTGTCATAGTGACGTCAGAGAGGTATGTAGGAGGAGATAATATATTGCTTCACTCATCTTCAACCCTACGCTCTCGAATTTATTGATGCACAATGCCTTCTTAATTAGGTCTGCCACTCGTTTTCATATGAGTAGCTTTGCGGTGCTCTCACATTCTCCACACAAACTACGTAGTGAATTGTGCTTATCTTCGAGATTCACTGCTGGTATCCAAGAACTGGCAATACGTGTAATATGTAAGTTACACCTCTCTTGGGCAAATTAATTCCCTCACATTCTTTTCTTTGAATTCTTTGATGCATTCTCTGTTCTAAAATGTAGGTTTATGAGATTTTTACACTTTAGGAAGTTCTGCGTTCATACTCCTACATAATGATTTTTATTGTGTTTCTGGATGCACATAGCCAATTGCGTAATTTTAATGGTATGGTATATGCTAAAAGTCTTGATACTGGACGGTTATAATTAAAGTGCAGCTACTCAAAAGATCAGTGTGGGCTTCCATTAACGTATGGCACCGAAACTTCGCAAATATTTTAATGCCGCAGTGTGAAACCAATTTACGCTGGAAGAGAGTTAGGTCCAGTGGCTATCAGATGCAAATCTGGCGCTGTGAATACACTAAAATCATATAGAAATTTTCTCATGTTTGGTGAATAGCAAGATGACACAAGTGAAAAATACATAATCTTGAATTTATTGTTACACAATTTGTTCAATATGAGAGCTGGAGACGTTGGCTGCACAGATTTCCACCATGTGGTCAAAACTGGAACTAAATTTTTTGAGCGCAAGTCGGTTCCTCATTAACGCATTAGCGTATCTACATAAGTTAAGCTTCCGTACAATAATTACAGCCCACAATGGACCTCAGTAAGTAGCTGCACCTTACACGTAACCACCCATGTGCTAAGGGTTATCTGCTAGTCTTTGTATCAAGCATCGATCCTCAACAGATCTTTCTCCATTTCATCACTGATTTCTTTCTTGGCGAGGGAACGTTAGTTAAGTTTCATCACATGGCTGTTTTCGGAATGTACGTGAACTTTGAAACAGTAGCTTTTTGATTCACACTGTAGTTGGCCCCGGAAGCTGACATTCTTAAGTTTCGTTATTAACCTCCTTCGGTTTTTCAAGGGTCACTACAAGTGAGACAAGATAAAAGATTGTTAAGCGCTTACTATCCGTCGACGGAAATTGGAAATTTGTTGTAAAGTCTTATGAGACCAAACTGCAGAGATCATCGGTTCCTAAGCCTACACACTACTTAATCTAACTTTAACTTGCACTCTAGACAACACACATACCCATGCGCGAGGGGAGGACTCGAACACCTCCGACGGGGGGGGGGGGGGGGGGGGGGGGGGGGAGCCGCACAGAGAGTGGCAAGGCGCCTAGGATACCGCGGCCACCCCGCGCGGCACATATCCGTTGACGACAAGGCTTTTGAGACGGAGCAGAAGTTTGGATAAGACAAAGATGGGGAAGCTTATCGTGCGAGACCTTTTGTAGCGGATCCAATCCGCTATTTTCCTTAATCGACTGAGTAAAGCCTCATAAATCTTAACTAGGATAGCCCCTTAGAGATCTGGACTATGGTACTATCGCACGCCTGTCCACTGCTTTTATCAAATGCGCCATCTAATTCGTTCGCTAGAGCTGAGCTTCACACTTCGAGCTGTGAACAAGGTCTAATAGAACTCTGTCTGGCTGTACTGCTCATTGATGCCCTTGGCTCAATATTGGAATACCTTTTCACGTTTAAACATGAATTCAAAGCAGTCGACAACACGTGTCGGGGCTCATAAAAGACCTTTGATAGTGCGCGCTTGGATTTACGACTATCTGTTCTATAACTGACGTAATCACACTGCTGACCCGTTGTATGTTCTTTGTTACTGAGCTGAGGACAACGGCCAAACAATGGGAAGTCACACACTAGCACTTTGACACTATGTGAAAGGGCATCTGCAGCCTGTTGACGAACAGTACGTTTCATAGCTAATAGAAATTCCGATTTGTGTTCCTGATAGCACAGAGTAATGTTCGGCACGCTGCGGCACCATTCTTTCTTTTGAGGGAGAGTTTTAAACTATGGAGTACATGACTACTGTTCCTCTGTTCGTCACAACACTATTATGAAGTGAATTAAGACGCTTTTTCTCATTTCAGGTGGTCCATGTCTCGACTGAGTCCTTCCTATAGCTTTTAAGGTAAGTATCAACATATAATTTCTTGAGTCTTTATTCGACGAAAATAAATTTGTGTCGTGCTACACTATTTAAAATTGAAGTGAAGGGGAAAAGTCGTAGCCTACTGCGAAGTTACTACAAAGCCATCAGCATACCCTGTTGATGTCAGAAACAACTGTTAAGGGTGACCTTAGCGATACTAAACTCGCTTCCAATAGAGTCATGTGGATTTAATTACAGGTGTTACACGACAGATAACAAATTTAATTCATTAGAGGGAAGGCCTTAGGGAGTTTCATCAGAATATTCAATGAAACGATGGTCACTATACAATTCTATCTTTTGCATTATACAGTGGACTTCAGATATACATTGACATGTAACCATTACGCTCATTGGATATTAATACAAATAGACAATAGAAGTGATATAACGGCACATTGAATGAGATACACTAATGAGGTTGAGGTGAATACGTCAGGTCAAGTCATTGTTTTAGGGGAAAGATTAAGTTAGCGAAAGTCGTACAGTGTTTGTCGAATGTTAGAGAGGAATGGGAGAACTACAGAAACAATCATAAATACACCCATTTTCTGGATTCAGCGCATCTTGAGTTCGATATTGCTAACAAAAATGGTTGAATTACAAACTTAGATCCCCTAATGTCATTCTGAAATCTTGGCATCTATCCCACCACTTGCTATGCGGACGCAGAAGTTGCTTATTGTAATTAGAATAACGATAACAAGCGAGTGGAAGCTGTGGCGGCTGAAAATTCTGAGTCATCAGGCTTCTCTTCCCGGAATCAAACTCCATCTCTAGGTTAAAGAGTCCCCTGCTGTCAGGCGAAAGTAAATGCACTCCCAGCAAGAAGCAAAATTCTTGGAACATAATATTCACTTGAGAACGATGTTGCCCACCAGTGATAGTGATTCTTCTCAGTGTTGACCATTCATGTCTATTCCAATAATGCAGAAACTACCTTTCCATACTCAGATTAAACATAGCTAACAAGTCGTGTGGTTTTTGAATGCTGGAGTTGAGAAACAAGTAGCTTCTGACCATCACTTTCTGTCCTGTTTTGTCTTAGCCAACCAGGCCTTCCCCACATACATACAGTGATTTCTTTTCTCAAACTCTAGATTTTATTTATGTTAGCCAATGGTAGCTGCTCTTCCTTAGTGGAGTCAACAAGGTTTAGCAGAGTCAACGAGGTAATTACCTTGGCGCCGGGCTGACACCTGCGGCTGTCGTGTCCTCGAACACAAAACGGCCACATGGCCTCCTCTTTCACTCTACTTTACAGACTGTATCATTGCACTGCTTCAGTTCCAGAGTTTCCCAGGGTACTGGCTTCCTGCGGTGGGCGGACCACCGTAAAACTGCGATCTCTCATTACATGTTTGTGGCGAGACCTCTTCGCGCCAGCGGAGTGCCTATGTTTCAGTCACGATACAATGGCTTTCCGCCATTTAGAACAGAGATGCTGTCTCTTTGGTGGAGTTCATCCCACGTGCAATAGACAGATCCTAACTTCCTACCTGCTCTGCTCCTTCACCTGGTGGTGTTTGCATTTAAAAAGGCTATGGTCGTTCTTAAAGAATGGACGCTGTCTTTCCTAGTCTTGTGGCCTTTGTTCAACCTGTACTCGAAACGATACCCAGCCACATTCCAACAGACCTTCAGTAGAGAAATTTAATGTGGAAATACAATAATTGAATATGGCAGTCAATGATGTTCAATAAAGCCTCACAAAAAGGAATCGTATGCGTTCAGATCCGGAGATTACGGAGGCCCATCGAGGCCCAAGCCAGTGGTCTCTGGGTACGCCAGGACATCAAACACTCTCCAGCTTCGATGGGGGTCGAGTTCCGTCTTGCATGAACCACGTCTTGTCGAAATCAGGGTCGCTTTGAGTAATAGGGATGAAATCATCTTCCAAAATCTTCACGTACCTTTCGGCAGTCAATGTACCATCAAGGAATATCGCATCGGTCATTCCGGGACTGGACATTGCACACCCTACAGTCACCCGTTGAGGGTGAGCAGACTTCTCGATCGCAAAATGCGGCTTCTCAGTCCCCCAAAAGCAGTACTTTTGCATATTGATGAACCCATACAAATGAAAGTGGGCTTTGTCGCTAAACCAAACCATAATGCGCATACTAATTCCCATCATGCCCCACGGTCAACCGCGCAGTTTGAACGTCATGATACAAACATTTCAGAAGTTATGAAGATTTTATTTCATGTGTCACCCTGTACTCGTACTTTCATTGCTAGATGGAGGTTAATTTTGATTGGATATATTTACTGTTGGGCCTTAGTAATGGTATGTGGCTGTTGTAACCTCCCCACAAAAATGTAAGACAATATTTAAATATAAATGGAGCCAAGTGTTACCCCCCCGTGAAAATTTCTAATGACAATACTAATGAAAACGTGTGCCAAATGTTGACTTCCAACAAAATTAACGCTAAAATGAACCTGATAAATTTTATAAGGGCAGCTGCGCTGTCCCTCGGCCCTGTGCGATTATAAAATGTGAACAAAAAAAAAAAAGACACAAAATTCTTACATCAGTATACTCCCTCAATATCTGCTCTTGTTTTGCGGAACACCTCCGTGCAATGCTGGCGTATATTTAATTCTGATTCTTGGAGGAAATGCATAGGAAAAATTCTTTAAATGGGAATGATTGCCTTTCTTTAGAAGATTTACTTTATAAAAAAAATTATTATTGGGGCAATTCTTCAACAAATTAATTACAATTACAATACATTATTAGCTGAGCGCAATGCTGCTTCATTACCTTATTTAACAATATACCTCGTCCTGAATCGTGACCAGAGACCCATGTCGACCCCCGCCGACTCCTCACACACTACTGTACTGACTGACTACTACTCTCGAACTGCTAACTCGCAACTGAACTACATGCTCTCGCATCTCGCTACGTACCACAACTGTTCCTGCCGGCTCGCTACACGCAACAGAACTGAACTCTCGCGTGGTCAAGCGCAGATTAGCAACGATAAATTACTCTCTGGTCAGAGATTCTGTCATGCCTCGCCATCGCTGTACTGAATACACTGAACACATACGTGTTTCATAACCCTCCACTGGGGGGTCAAAAATTTGGCAGCGATGGTGAGTCATTTGGACTTGCCATGAGCAACAAATTTTTTCATAATTAATTAACTTTAGAATTACAGAATATATACAGATATAGTAAATATAGTGCACATGCACTGAGTACAGGACATATCAGACAAAGACAAAATATACACAATGAGTACAAAACATATTCACAAATGGCAAAAGTGCACACGCACAGTAGTACAGAATATATCAGCAAATGACAAAATGTATATACAATGAGTAACAAATGACATAAGCACATACGCACTTAAGTATTGAACATATCAGGAAATCACAAAATGTATACAGAATGAGTACAAATCATACTAAAAAATGAGAAAAGTGCACAGGCACTCAAGTTCAGTAGAAAACATATTGACACATGACATAAGTGCACATGCACTGAAAAATTCTTCAAAGTTTTCACAACAAATCTCATTGACAAATGACATAGGTGCACATGTACTGTAGTTTAGAACATATCAGCAAATCAAAAAAAAATATGTACATACAATGAGTAGTAATCATGTTATAAAATGACAAAAGTGCACACGCACTGAAATTCAGAATATATCAGCAAATGACAAAATGTATATACAATAAGTAGAAATCATGTTAGAAAAATGACAAAAGTGTACACGCACTGAAATTCAGAATATATCAGCAAATCGAAGAAATGTATAGGCCATGAATATAAATCATGTTAGCAAAAATTGATTTTCATTATGTTACAAGAATGAGGATAGGAAAGGGAAGGATTGCATCATGGTTGTAGCACTTTAGGTTGCACGCAGCTGCACTGGAAGTCCATATCTTTCCACAGAAGCACATCACCAAGTGAGACAATCTGAAGTTCTTTTCCCATAAGTGTTTATCAGCGTAGCCAATACACTGAAATGTCGTAGTAATATTCCATGTTATCATTTTGCCAGTACATCAGGTACACCAAGCAGTGGGACCATAATAACGTCTCCATCGCTCACGGTGGTGGACAGCATGTCGTGTCAACACCACGCTTTACAAGGCACACCAATGTAGAATTAGTGCTAAACCAAATATAGTGCTCCATGATGAAGAGGATATACAGGACAAATGGATATTGCAGTAATTCAGGGTAGTCAGGTCAGAAGGTGAAGGACATTAAGTCACATATTAGTATTCAATGAGAATTACAATAGTAGTTTGCGGCATTCATAGCCCAGTTATTGATCATTTCTGTACCATTATGTAATATTACAGAAAAATGTTCATTAATTGATTTACAGACAACATTGTCATTGGTCATTTCAAAACCGTAATCAGTGGCGTTCATTTCCCAGTTACAAAGCATAATTAGTAGCATTCATTTCCTTGTTACAAAGCATAATTAGTAGCATTCATTTCCTAGTTACATAGCATTGTCATTGGTCATTTCAAAACCGTAATCAGTAGCGTTCATTTCCCAGTTACAAAGCATAATTAGTAGCATTCATTTCCTTGTTACAAAGCATAATTAGTAGCATTCATTTCCTAGTTACAAAGCATTATTAATCATTGGTCATTTAAATACGGTAATCAGTAGTATTAATTATTCAAGTGACATATTATTTACAGCTGATCAGCATTACTCAGAACTCTCTTAAACTGGTATCATTATTTGTGACTGGTAATACATTTTTTTTGTTAGCAATGCATTGCTTTGGGTAATTATAGGGGAAAGCAAGAAAAAAAATTGCTTCTGGGTTGTTGCTGTAAATGAAAATGTGTAACGTCATTCGTGATGAGTCCGCTGTTGCAAGATTATAAAACAAGTAGAGTATATGTAATCACATTCATAAATGATAGACACAACTGGGTAAAAAAAAATGCAAGTACTAGAACACGCTTAATAAGTAACAGGTTTAGTAAGTATCATGAAAAGCTTCTCCTGGAAAAAATACAAAATGGATTATTGAGCTGAAAGAAGAAACGCATATTATGCTGAAAAGTAGTGAACTTCGAATTAACAGGTAGTGAAATGTGTATAAAAATGTGTTCCATAGCTGTCCTTTCCAAAACCTTCATTCATCCTACTATGCAATATAATACATACTATCAAAACGAAGTGCAACAAATACTTAAATAATTACATAGCATAAACACATGACTTCAACATTATCCTCATCTGTAAAGAAAAAACTTCAATATTCATCACTTCATTATCTATATTATCATAGCTCCATTATCATCACCACCTATAAAGAAAAACTTCATTATTCATAGTAGCATATTCTTCATCATTATTCATCACCATTCATTATCATCTGCAAAAAAAGATCACTTCATTACTCATTATACAACTATTCCTTATCTCTAGTATATTTCATCACTAAAACTAAGATGTGTAGTTCTGTCTGACAGCCTGCATCAATCGCTTCGTATTCTGAAAGAAAAAATTAGTTAAGACTGCTATTCTGCGATGTGTATAGTATATTCTTGTTAATGCTTGTCAATCCTGATCCATTTACTCTTCATCACAAGGTATTGCATTCTCTTTCGTTTATTCCGTAGGTGAAATTCCCATTTCTGTTTAATTTATTTCCTTTACACGTTATTTCTTTCTGAAAATGATGAACAAAGATTAATGTCTTGCATTTACGTCATATACTCACTAAATAATGACTGGTTTCTGATAACATAATTAAGCATACAGCATACCATGACAGAAAACGTAATATGTCAGAAACATAGACAGTGTTCAAAATCAAAATGTACACAGAATATCATAATGCGGCAGCAAAAAATGTAAAAATAGTCACGATGTTGAGATATCTTAAAGCAAAAATGTCAAAGTCAACTGGTGTTTGCTATGTCTTAAATATTTCATAGTGCATACAAACAAAACAGTAAAACAATCATACATACATAAAATAATGGAAAAAGTGCACGGTCTGATGTGTAATGACAAGGAAAGCGACCTGCTAACCTTACCTTGCCGGGCACTTGCCAAGAAAAAATACTACAATCATCAGTAAGTAGTCACATAAATATAATTGCATAAGTGGTCATAAAATGTGTAAGTTCATCTGGAAAAATATGTACGGTCTGATGTGTAACGACAAGAAGAGCGACCTGCTAACCTTACCTTGCCGGGCACTTGCTAAGAAAAAACACAATAATCATCAGTAATTAGTCATGTGAATATAATTGCATAAGTGGTCAAAAAAAATAGGAAATGGCATTACAGTCTGATAAATCATAAAGTATGTTCACTCAATAAAAGGTTTAATGTTTGAGACATGGTGATTGCCTTTACTTTTTCTGGTTCTCAGAGTTTCGACGTGTACAACATTGGGGTGAGGAATCCTGCGAATCCTATATGGACCTGCGTATAGAAGTTCAGATTTACTGCACTTACCTTTTATTTTGTTGGATAAATAGTGTGTACGTACTAATATCTTCTGTCCAATGTGAAAGTCACGGCGTGTACAAACCTGTTTTTGCTGTCTTCTCCGGCGCTCTGCGGCACGTTTGATGTTGTTCAGCGCAATGTCAATTATTTCATGGTGTCGTAATCGACGAGGTGTAGGAAAGTTTACTAATTCTTTAATCTTGTGAGGTGGTTCAACATTTTTCAGTATAACAGACGGAGATAGCATAGTGGATTCATTTGGTATGGAGTTAATTACATCCTGGAATGAGTGTATGTGTGTGTCCCAATCAATATGTCTTTTATGGCAGTATATTCTACACAGTTTACCAATTTCTTTCATTAGTCGCTCACAAGGGTTCGAAGAAGCATGGTACTTGGATAAATAGATCGGAGAAATGTTTCTAGCTCGTAACATGCGTGTCCATATAGCAGAACGAAATTGTGATCCATTATCGGAAATTACTTTCATCACATGCCCTACATGAAATAGAAAATGTTTTACAAATGCTTTCGAAACAGTTGTAGCAGTAGCTTTACGTAACGGAGTGAAGGTAACAAATTTTGAAGTGAGTTCAACAGCGACAAAGATGTAGCAAAAACCTCTATTAGTTCTGGGAATCGGACCAAAAATGTCTACAGTTAACAGGTACAATGGGATATAATGGAGGAATATGTGAAGTTGTGTCTGACCTAGCTTTCTGGCAAATTTTACATGACGCTAAAACTCGTCGAATACGTTTCTCCATGTTCGTAAAATAACAGTTCTGTCTCAGTATAAGAAAACATTTTCTTGCTCCGTAATGTGCGTAACTTAAATGAGTATACCAGATTAATTTGTTAACAAGTTCGTCGGGAATGCATAATAACCAATTGTTGCTGTCAGGATGAGAGCGGCGAAACAGAATGTCATTGCGTACAATGCAATGGTTTCTAATCGTAACATTATTCTTATCTTGCCAAAGGTGTTTAATTCCTTTCCACACGTTGTCTTTATTTTGCTCTTTTGCTATGTCCTGTAATGACGATGAAATAAAATTTTCAAATGCAACTTGCTGAATGTACATGACGCTGAAATTTGCTTTGCAGAAGTTTGTTGCGACGTCTTGCTGATTGTTACTGAGAGAACAAGATAGTGCGTCTGCTACAACATTTTGTGTGCCGGGAATATGAACAATTGTAAAATTAAATTCCTGTAAATATAGCTTCCATCTGCTTAATCTGTCGTGAGTGAATTTAGCTGAAAATAAAAACTGTATCGCTCTGTTGTCTGTGTAAACGGTGGTATGTCTGCCATAAAGAAAATGCCGAAATCTCGTAAAGGCCCATACAACACATAACGTTTCCAGTTCTGTAACAGAATAATTTCGTTCAGCAGGTGACAGAATGCCACTTGAAAATGCGATGTTTTTAATTACTGTTGAGCCATCTTCTTCAATTTCCTGAAAAATGTGTACGCCTAAAGCGGTGTTGGAACTGTCGGTGGCAATGGAAAAATTTCTGGTAAGATCTGGGTGCGATAAAAGTGGTGCATTCAACAAAGCATGTTTCAGGTTCATAAATTCACAATGTGCTTGCTTATCCCAAGACCAAATAGTGTTTTTACCTGTTAATTGGCATAATCTAGGTGTGTCTAAAGCAGAGTGATGAATAAATTTACGAAAAAAGTTAATCAATCCCAAAAAGCTCCGTAGTTGTTTTTTCGTTGTAGCAACAGTAATGTCACGTAAAGCTTGAAGTTTTTCCGGATCAGGCGCAATGCCTTCTGCTGAAATTACGTGTCCAAGAAATTTTATAGAAGTTTTACCAAAATGCGATTTACTGAGGTTAACTGTGAGTCCTTGTGCACGAAAAGTTTGAAACAGACGTTCAAGAATCATATTGTGTTCAGACCAGGTAGCTTCTGCAATAAGAATGTCATCTATGTACGTCGTGATTCTGTCTTTAAGTTCTGTCGGAAGTATTGTGTTCAAACCGCGAATAAAAGCTGCAGAAGAAATAGTTAAGCCAAACGGTAATTTACGAAATTGATAACAGTCGCCAAAACAGAGAAAAGCTGTATATTTTCTGCAATTCGGATGGAGCTGAATTTGCCAAAACCCCGATTTTAGATCAAATGTAGAATAAATAGCAGTACCGTGAAATTTCTGTAGAAGTTCTTCTAGTGCCTGTGGTCGATCTGTTTCATTAATAATTATGTCATTGATGTGACGCGAATCAAGCACGAGGCGAAGTGAGCCATCTTTTGTCTTAACAATATAGCGGGTTTATGTACGGACTAACTGCTGGTTCAATAATTTCTTGGTCGAGCATATCCTGCAATTCTTTCTTAACCTGTTCTCTGTGAATATACGGAATCGGATAATGCTTGGCTTTAAATGTATCATGCTGTTTGACTTGAAATTCATACATAAAACCGGACATAGTACCTGGAATGTCGTCGAAAACTGGAGCTTGCTGTAAAAGAATTTTGTGTAGTTGCGTGCGTTCGTCGTCTGTATTTGCACTGCTTTGTTTAACTTTATCCGAAATCATCTGCATCACGTCGTAGTCAGCTTCGTCTGGAGTGTTATAGTTATGCACATACGTATCTGTGAACAATGTAGAATTGCAGTCTATGTTACGTGATACGGAAATGACCTCTGTGCGATTAATTGTCTGTTCTTCCGCAGATAGTGAGTGCTGAAATTCTAAAGCCAATTGTACATTTTCATCCTTGAGCATTAAATAGGAATTTTGAAAGTCAATAACTGCGTCGTGTTGTACCAGAAAATTAGTACCTAAAATAACGTCTGTTGTCAATAAAGGAACAATCCAAAAATTTGAGTGAAATGTGTGACCTGCAATACAGAATGATAAATATGTCTGTAATTTAACGTCTACTCCTTTACTCGATACTGCTCCTTTTACTTTCGTTTTGCCTAGTGGTAATGTAGGATAGGTATTCTCTTTGTTACACTCGTTAAAAGTTTCTTCATTTATTACTGACATAGGTGCTCCGGAATCGATTACTGCAGAAAATTTCGATGAACCAATTTTAACTTCGATGACAGGATGTGAAATGGTTTTCTGAACAACTGGTCTTTCCTGCAAAAGAGTGTCTCGTATGTCGTCGAAAGTAATTACATTTTCGTGAACAACAGTCTGCGTGTCAAAGGTAGTGCTTGTGTTACTGGAAGATGCGATCTGTACAGTATCTAGTCAGATTCTATCTGGCGTGTTATTATTTTCTGGAGGATGTTGTGGCATTTCTACTATTTGAACTGTTCTATTATTTCTTCCAGACGTATTACGCGCTGGATGATACCTACTGTCGGGTTCGTTCGTGAGAATATGTTCTTGTGGATAATTTTGCTGTTGGTAAGACCGACTGTTGTTAGATGTACGCTGAAAATTGTACTAATTAATTTTACGTCTGTCGTGATAGTCATTTCGATACAGTGCATTGCGATAGGGATTGAAATATTGTGTTTTCTGCACGTAGTTATTTCATTGCTGCCGTGCGTTACTATTTGTTGGAGCTGAGACTATACGTGCACGCGGCGAAACATTAAAGCTTGGTTGACCTTGTAGACTGCATTGTTGGTTACATATGCTAAGCGGCTGGCTTTGATGTTGTTGCGGAGAAAAAGCGTCTATTGTTACTAAAATGTGGTTCCTGTTACTGATAATTCCCTTACACATACTGATGATTATAATTTTTATCTGTTATTAATGTTACGGCGATATTTGCCATTTCTCAAGCGTCCAAAGAAAAATCGTCACTTTCGGTATATACCTCTCTTATCCGGTTTTCTTTAGTCATTTTTCTTAATTCTAGGTAGAGCAATAGTTAAAGAGCTGTTTTGATAGATATAAAGGATAGTAGAAGAGAAGGCAGCAGTGCAGAAAACTAAAGATGAAACAGCACTACTACAGCTCGGGGCCCTATGCACGCTACGGCACATATTCATTAAAGCGTAATGAATCCCCTGAGGTCAATCACGCACTGCAAATACATTTCTGCTTTTGGTTACAGGCAATGGCGGTAAAAATTCAAAAGTAAATTGTTGTATCCAGTCCAAAGCTAGTTTCTGCATTACAGAAAGTACAAAAATAAATCGACGTATCCAGTTCAAAGCGTGTACCTGTGCTCTGTCATTTTTAAACACTTTAAATTTTCTCACTGATAGAAAATGTTTGTAATCAAAATTATCGTCTCTGTATGACGGAACAGGCTCTGTATTATAAGAGAATCTATTTGTCTGTGTCTGTTCTGAATCTAAGTCTCGTACTCTCTGTAGACTACCCAAATCATACGCGCAGCGTGAGTCTGAAATATGTTCGTAAAATGGCGTCTGCTGTGATGTGTTATACCCTGAAACATTTTTCATCTTTGTTACCTCTTGCTGTAAACTTGACAATTTTCTACGCAATGTGTTATTAGACGAATCGATCTCATTGATTGTCTGCTGTAAATTTTGGAATTCTGGTGTTTGGTTAAACAAAATCGGTGCAGTATCGTCTGATTTGCTGTCATTATTGCTTTCAATAACATCAATACGACTGGCCAATTCATCATATTTTTCAGTCAGTATTTTTGCCTGATCATCGTTTTTACTGTCAGAAGCATTAATCTGTTTTTGTAATTTACGTGTGCTTTCGTTCAATTTTTTAACGTCAGCTTTCACGACATCGGAATCCTGTGTTAGTTCTAATTGTTCGAATCTGTCTGTCACTGACTGAATATCTGCTGTGTGTGTACTGTTTTTGATTTAAGATCAGAAATTTCATCACGTAATTCGGCGTTCAACTGTTTGATGGTATTAATTTCGTCGGACACTGTAGCAAAATTGTTGTCTACGTATGTTTTTGCCTTCGCAAACAATTTACGTTTGTCTTCTTGTCTCTGTGCTGTGATTGTTTCCATTACTTGACGTTTTACTTTATTTTGATCCTGTATAAAATTGCGGAAACGCGTATTACTGTTTTCTAGGTGGTGATTAAAACGCTCGTTAATTTGACTGTTCTGTTGTTCGAATTTCACGTCTATCTTCGCATCCATTGTGCGCGAATGTTCTGCTGTTATTACTTTAAACTCGTCGCGTAATTGTGTTGCTTTTTCAGAGCATTGTTTACCGACTGCATTAATTTCTTCTCTAAGTGGTTCTGTTACAGTTGTTTGCATATCTCTTAATTCTTGCGCAACAGATCTAATTTCTTCGCTACTTTTCCTAGCACAAGCCCCAATTTCCTCGCGTAATTGTTCCTTAGTATCATGACACTGCGCGGCAACGTCTCTAATTTGTTCACTAAGCTGTCTGGAATTGTTGTCTAATTTTTCATTTAACTGTCTGTTCTGTTCACTAAGTTGTCTGTGATTGTTGTCTTGTCTTTCATTCTGTTGTTTGAAATCTACCCTAAGTTGTTTGTTATCTTCACTAAGGTTGTCTTGTTATTCAATAATTTTATTAAATTGTTTGGAATTTTCACTAAATTGTTGCTGTAGCAATTTTGCCATAATTTGTTCCAAGTCAAAATTAGCATTTCTATTCTCTGTGCTGTTTAGTGGTGTACCTGCAATTGTCACGTTTTGTGTGACCATTTGGTCATTCTGTGATTCACAAATAAGGTTTGCCAGTCAAATGTACACTGTCAGTCACTATTTCGGAATTAAATAAATCTCTCCTACAAAATTAAATTTCGGTTACTTAATACAAAGGACATGACTGTGGTGGGATTTTTAAAAATTAATATTTGTACAATTTTCTTGTGGTGGCCACTTTTCACGGCAGCTGTATATAAACTGCAGTATTCTACAATAAAAAGCGCTTTTGCATGCTGCGTATTAATTTTTTATTTATGCCTTTTTAGCAAGACAGGTTTAGTCGGTGTCCTGGAATCCTACTGGGTGTTCAAAAATGTGTTGAATACTTTGAGAGGTGATAGA
This sequence comes from Schistocerca cancellata, assembly GCF_023864275.1. NCBI lineage: Eukaryota > Metazoa > Arthropoda > Insecta > Orthoptera > Acrididae > Schistocerca > Schistocerca cancellata. Next base: position 414,008,157 of record NC_064631.1, read on the forward strand.
TTTCATCAAGAAAATTAAGTCCATTAAACATGGCCCTCTGTAAGCTGTTCGTCAGACTTTCCCAGTGTTTGAGAGACATAGGTACCCTTGCTCCTCGGAAGACTGGCAATGAAAGGCCTCTCACAATTCGCACGCCAGGCAAGGAAGAGGGTGTGCTCCATTCTGTGGAAGAAACCGCTGGGACGGCTGTGCGACGAATTGTAGCAGCAGAAGGCCTGTCTGACTCTCTTATCTGGAGAATACTTCATGAAAAACTGCTGACTCCATATCATCTACAGAGCGTTCAGGCAGCAGGCGACAGGATCATCACGGCAGACGGCGGTTCTGTACCTAGCTGTTGCAGAAGTCTGCCGCAGATCCACTGTTCACAACCAAGATATTATTTACCGATGAGGTAGGGATTACAAGAGGTAGTGTTTTGAATTCCCATAACCAACTTGTATGGTCAAATGTAAATCCCCAATCAATTCAGGAAAGAGGGCATCAACACCGATTGTCAATCAACCTAAGTGCAGGCATACTGGGCGATAGATTAATAGCGCCACACGTGCTATCACAAATGTTAACTGGGGCGCATTATCTGGAGTTTGCCATTAATGTATTGCCTGCCTTTCTAGAGGTTGTGCCATTGTAGCAACGAATACAAATGTCGTTCATGCGTGATGGCGCTCCAGTCCACTTTCGTCACAATGTACTCGAACATGTGACGGAGACATTTCAGGACCGCTTGACTGGTCGTGAGGCCCCACACCTTGGCCTGATCGTAACCCAGACCTCAATCCCATAGATTTTTGGTTACGGGGATAAGCAGGCATTGGTCTTAGCCACGCCAATTAACGATGCGTGACAACAGGTACAGCAACAACCGGGAACATTGAAAGGGTACAGTACCGCCCGACATTGAGAATAGGTACAACATTCTTCGTTATTCTTGTCATAACAACATATTTTTTGTAATAGTAACTCAATTTCACTTAATACACCGAAAGCCGGATACCAGTGTAGGAAAGAGTGACAATTCATTTATTTAATTGATCACATGTGCACTCCCGCAAAATAAATCCCTACACCAATTTGGTGAGATCTGCGAAATGAATGAATGTATGGTCGTCTGCTAACCACAGATAGTGAATATACAATATATGATCATCTTTGAGACGGGCCTTTGGTCACCTTTGGTAGAACCAAAGAGATGAAATTTGCCTGAGCTTTGAGCGCCTGAAATGTGGCTGACTAATACGGTAACATGGTACGCCCCCACCTCAAAGGAGGTGCGAGCTGACCTGAAGAACGGCCATGTTTCAGCACTCTGCCGCTGGATCTAGTGTTGGTAAGACCTGTCTTAGGTGTGCTCCGTAAAGACAAAAGAGTGGACACATGGTATGCATGTGAAATACTTACGAGTAGTTTGGAATAATAATTTCTCTATTTCAGGAACTTTTGTGGGGAGAACTAAATGTCAGGCAGGTAATATTAAGGGGATCGTAGTAATCTTCGGAAGTGACCAACGGTCACAATGAAACCACGTGTAGCAATAAGTTGAAATACTTCCGAGTGCTTAAGTTAAGCTGAATTACTAGCGTGTGTACTATAAGTTGGATTATTTAAGAAATGGCGTGTGCAGGACTTGAAATTAGAGACGAGTACTTCTGCGTGGTGAGTACTGTGTGAGTCTCAATCTGTGTATGAGAGAAAGGATAAAGAGAAGTACTCGTCCATGGTATCAGTTGAGGACTTGCATGTGTGATGAATATGTTCTTAATATTACTTTGCGCGTTATGTTTCCGTATGACGCTTGATTCAAACTATAATACTCTGAGAGAGAAGGAAGGTGAGTCAGCCGTCTATCCAGCAACGCCACTTGGCTTTCATTGCACAGGAAGACGTGCATACATCCTCCAGAGTTCATAGTAGGAAAGAAAAATTACGAAGTGGGGCAGTGTCGTGTGAAACTGGGATAAATACTAATTGAAGTGGGAAAGCTGAAAGTGATGTGATTATAATGTTGTGACTATTCCTTGTGTTGTATTCCATGTTGCAGTGTGGTGTATCTCATGTAATTTAAGTATGTGTGGTTTGCATGGGAGAGTGGCAAGGTAGTTTCAGAGGTAGTGGGTTGTGCATGTTCCTTTTGTACCACTCGGTCTGGAGGAAAGTTTCGTGATGATGGTTGTGAGAGTCGAAGTGTGAGATATAGCAAAAGATCCACCATCCTATCCAGAAAGTGCACTGTAGCATTAAATAATTACGAGACCATAACATAGAGAATCACCAATGTAAAGCCATGCCCACTGGGCGGAATTTCTCATGTGTTATTGTTATAGGTTGTAGAATTTGTGTGTTTAGGTTATAGAATTTATCGGAATAAATAAGATAGTGAAAAGAAAAAGATTTGTGGACTTTTCCTTCGAATTGTATGTTGTCATGATATCCAGAATTTATAATGTGTGAGCCATTCATATTCAGTGCGATGGCGACGTGTTGATAAAAGCCGTTAAATAAGAAAGAAAATGTGGTATTGCCAGTGCGTAGTGAACAGTCAGTGTTGTGTAAATTACTAATACTCAGATGTGCGTTTCCGTTGCGTAGTATTCAAACAAGAGAATAACTTGTAACTTAATTGTGAGTACTAGAGATCATATTACTCGATAAATAAGATTGAGCCCACTCGCATGGCAGACCACTCATGTTGCAGGCCTGACTGCTCGATGCCGCAGTATGAGCAAGGCATGTGGGTGCCTCTCAACATATCAATTGGTGCGTCACTCCTTACGCGGTGGGCAGAGGGGTAAAGTGTCATGAATGGACGCCACGTTGAACACAACCTGTAAACCTGCATTTATCACGAAACGTATACATTTTCAGACGAATGTTTATTGGAATTATCTCAGAAAGTGTATATTCGAGTCGTTTCTCGTGTTTTGATAAGTACTATCACCTCTCAAAGTAACGACACTTTTTTTTGAACAGTCTGTATACAGTGTCTTTGCTGTCACGTTCTACTTATAGATTTAAAAAACAGTTTCTTGAAAGTTTTTACAATAAAGTAGAAAGATACAGTGAGTCTCAGACCGAATTATTGAAAGCTTGAACTATAGAAATTTGTTATAATTACAGGAAACTACCATTACGAATATAACATACAGTGAATGCAATAATTAAACAAAAAGTATATGAACAATAATAGTTATGTGAAATACTGTAGATAATATTTAATTCAAAGACAACTAATGTAAAGACAGCATAATAACTAACGATAGGGTTAAACAATTCTAAATTACAATACATATTCAAAGGTTACACAGACAATCTTGAGATATAGACTACTGGATATAAATATTACTCTGTGTGTTCAAAAATAAAAGTGTGCCCTGTTCTGCAAATTTGTATGGAGCATTTACTGAAAAATGGTACGTATTTTACCACTTATCTGCTACTGTCACCTGGATAAACAATTATATGGTCCACAGCAACCAAATCGACACTGCCACCCGACGATGATTCATTGCAAAATTTCATCCCTGAAGTCTGTCAACAATAGCGTATACAAGGAAATTAGATTCTTTTGTGTATTAATCTTTCATCACTTGTTGTTGTATCTATTTTAGTGCATCTTCATGGGCTGGGCATGTTTGTCTGTATTTTGCAACGTTAGGGGCCAGATGTCCTTCTTGTCGACGCCCCGTGCCTCTGACCCTTCTCAGTCCCTACTGGGGACGGAATTTATGTACACTCCATCTTTCTGCGTCCGGTGTTATCCCACGTGAAAGAGGGAGTACGTTGTCGTAGGTGATACCAAATGCGGGTGCCATCCCAGTATTCACCTGTTCGTATGCGAGAAACGGGCTAACAACTGCATCCAGGCTGGCGGGCACACTAGTCGTCGCCGTTAACCTGCTAGGCGATTGAATACAGGGTCGGAGCGCCTCCCCGGATTTAAGGAAGCGGCGTGATAACGTGCGGGGCTGTCAGACTGTTTCTGAATGAGGCTGGTATTTCTTTCCCAATTGTTCCCCGCTTTTGACAGTTTAAACATTTAACAACTGTTAAGCACTCAATTCGCTGTAACATTAGAGAAATTTTTATGTTATGTTCATAATATTATTTAAAAAAATGCATTAACAGCTATATGGCTCAAATGGCTCAGCACTATGGGACTTAACATCTATGGCCATCAGTCCCCTAGAACTTAAAGCTACTTAAACTTAACTAACCTAAGGACATCACACACGTCCATGCCCGAGGCAGGATTCGAACCTGCGGACCGTAGCGATCCAGACTGAAATGCCTAGAACCGCACGGCCACACCGGCCGGCTTAACAGCAGTATACCAATTAAAATTTTAATACTGAGAAGTGTTTTGCTGTTGGATTCAGAAGCATCCCACCCACCTTACATTTCAAGGTGGTGAGTAACTCTGTACTCTTAATGAAATAAGTAAATAAATTGGTGTGTCATCCGTACAATAACTGATATTGTTGACTATTCTTTCTTCGATGGAAACGTTTCATTGTCAAGAGAGCATTGCGTGATGGCTTCAATGACTACCTTAGCAGAATATTGTCGTATGATATTTTACAAAACCCAAAGAAATTTTGGTCGTATGTAAAGGCTGTTAGTGGCACCAAATTTGTGACCAGTCCCCATCGAATGAGACAGGAACTGAAGTTGAGGGTAGCTAAGCAAGGCCGAAACGCTTAAGATTGTTTTCAAATGTGCTTTTACAATCCGAAAACAAAGGAAGTAGGTTACAGTACGCTTGTTCGCCCACTGCTTGAATACTGCTCAGCAGTGTGGGATCCGTACCAGATAGGGTTGATAGAAGAGATAGATAAGATCCAACGGAGAGCCGCGCGCTTCGTTGCAGGATCATTTAGTAATCGCGAAAGCGTTACGGAGATGATAGATAAACTCCAGTGGAAGACTCTGCAGGACAGACGCTCAGTAGCTCCGTACGGGCTTCTGTTGAAGTTTCGAGAACATACTTTCACCGAGGAGTCAAGCAGTATATTGCTCCCTCCTACGTATATCTCGCGAAGAGACCATGAGGATAAAATCAGAGAGATTAGAGCCCAAACAGAATCGTACCGACAATCCTTCTTTCCACGAATAATACGAGACTGGAATAGAAGGGAGGACCGATAGAGGTACTAAGGATACCCTCCGCCATACACTGTCAGGTGGCTTGCGGAGTGTGGGTGTAGATGTAGTGTGCTACCATTGTTCCGTTCGTTCAGACGGTCGCCACTTCACCGGAAAATCGGGAGTTACGGGAAACTGGAAGGACCGGGCCCATAAATCAACTGGTTATTATTTCATGCAAATAACAATTGATTGATAAGTTAAAATTTAACTTAAAATCAAAGATATGAATTGGCAGTTTCAATCTTAAGGCCACAGTTTGGGGAGATATAACTTGCTTTTAATAATAATAGTAAGAGGAAGAAAAGAGCCAGCTATGTAAAAGTTCAGCTGAAATTTGCAATTTAAATCTTACTGCGACAGTTTGGAGAAATATGACTACAATGTTATTCTTTTTAGACTACTAGTCAAACGAAGCCACACTTAATACTAATATTGCATAAGGTGTTGACATGGATTCAAGAGTTGACTTGATATGGTAATTTTTAAACAAACAATCACATGGCGTATACGGCAGATCGGTCCATGGTGAAGCAGACGAACCAGGCTGCAGACCCCACCAACCGACCGACACGCCCCACACACCACTCGTCCAACAGTTTCCTGTGTCAGGCGGATGCGGCTTTCGCAGGCCAACTTGGCTCAAACAGCCCAACCTAGCTCCCACATAGGAACCCGATGTCACGGCAAATCGTCTCTAACCGAGCAACTTCGCTGCCTCAGACTAACTCTCTTTCCACCCAGAGAAACACCAGATAGCCAGCACTTCCTCCCAGGGCGACTTCGACCAAAGATGCTTACTGAACAAATAGTAAATCGATGACAAACTCGAGCGAGTGCCGCCACACAAGATCCAAGCGAAGTACAATATGGCGCCACGGCTCAGCCAACAAGTCAATGAATTAGACCACGCAAGCCAGGAAAGATAGCAGGCTGTACATCAAATCCAAGGACAAGAAATACGCAGAGGAAATACAGACGCGTTTGCCACAGTTAATTGACCCGAATAAAAAAAATATAAGACAGGAAAATAGAGACAGCTACCAGTGTAGTCATAACTGAAACAGAAACAGAAGAGGAACCGCTCCAGGCGAATGCCGGGAATGTTCCTTTGAAAGGGCACGGCTGACTTCCTTCCCTAATCCAATGAGACCGATGACCTCGCTGTTTGGTATCTTTTCCCCAAACAACCCAACTATAACTGCCACGGCTTTGGGCACATTGCAAAGTACTGTACTGAAAACAAGCCAACTAGCTCTCACTGTGGAGAGCATGACTATCTAAAAAAAAGTACTGTAAAAATACCAATCTAGCTGGTATGTATTCCAAGTGTGAAAAGGAAGAAATCTTGTAGCCAACCAGGTAAATACTGTGCGACATACCAAATGTTCTTGGAGCAGGAAATTCAAAGAACCGAATATGAATTCTGAATCATTTTGTAATTCGCTGACGATCACCACAGGAAACTATAGAGTTAATACAAAAATGTTCAAGTGTGTGTGAAATATTATGGGACTTAACCGCTAAGGTCATGAGTCTAAGCCTACACACTACTTAAGCTACATTATCCTAAGGACAAACACATACATCCATGCCCGAGGGAGGACTCGAACTTTCGCCAGGACCAGCCGCACAGTCCATGACTGCAGCGCCTCTGACCGCTCGGCTAATCCCGCGCGGCAGTCAATACAGACGCAGAAAATATCACATGGACAGCCCAACTAGAAGAAAAGCTGTCCAGGAGGAAAACTATTAAATCCAAGCCCGCGGATCAAACGGGCTATAAAATCACCTCTCCTCTTTGTAATAAAAGGAAAGATCCATCGGAAAGAGAGAGAGATACAGAAGGAGGCAAAATAGTTTGGTCCATTGTGAAGGTCAGAACGAGAACAGACATAGCGACACAAACGGATAACGTGACTGATCGTATTTACAAGGACTATAACGGGGTGGACAATAAAAAGGTCAATAGTAACAATAATGGAGAGAAGGAGTCGAGTTTCTGGAAGTGCCTAAGATGTAAGGAAAGCAAGGGGCCGACAGCATGGCTGCCTCTAGATAACGAAGACTGAAGGAAGGACATTCTGTCAAATTCACGCAAAGCTGGAAATGCAGTAAATGAAATCTGTGACGACATGAAATACGTTGTAGTAGCGGTGTGTGGTAGCGTGCAACAGCTAACAGAGTAAGGCACAGTCATCGGAGAGGCTGCACGATAAATGTTCCTGTCATGGAGTAAGTTAATTATATTCAGCTCAGTGTCAACATCTTGCCAACAAATACGAAGGATATGTAGACTCTACTTGACGTCGTCTTTAAGATGAGACAGAAAACACTTGATATCGAGCACATGCACTGGCAATTATTGACGATATATGGCCGAAATTATATGACTACAGATTACACTAGCCGAATTGCTATGTGCTTAATAGGTTCCCGTAGCATTCACTAACAATCAGATCGCACCCCAACGGCACTGGAACAGAGGCAAATGATTAAAACGCCCAGATAAATGTGTTGCGCCGGGCCAGATAAAGACATAACAGTGACAAAGCTACACCAACTCTGTGACGAACACGCGGTCACAATGGTAATAAAGACAGAGATACAGTCACACATAGAAAACTTAGAAACAGCAGCAATACTGGGTTCAGAGACAGAAAAATTTTCGTAATGAACGCAAAAGCGAAAACACCGTGGTGGCATAGCACAGTAGCGGACGAAAGAGGACTGCGCCATCAGGACACTATACAAGAACTTGGCCAAACCGCGTAGGTGCGACAGCAATGATAGATATAACCTCGCAAATTCGAAGTCACTGAAAGATCTGTGACGGATTTACAAGTGACCATAATATTATTTACTTCATAATTACAAACGCGGCTAGTGAGTTAGACACTAAAATCCATCCCGAGATAATATAAAATCTACGCAGAGCGAATGGGAAAATTTTAAAGGTAGAATTCAAGACACAACCACTGCAAGGAAGCGTATTTGATGTTGACGACAAAGCGGACGAAATGGCGCGAGCGCTGCAGATGGTGCAAGACAAGGCGATCCCTACATTTGTTAGGGAGTCAAAAGTGTTTAAAATTTCTTGGAATCCCACCCTAAATGCAATAAGATGCAGAGCAAGGCACTACCAAATATCTTTAAGGGAAAACGCAACTACAAAGAAGGCTGATTTGCTATCGAACAATCAAACGACAACATAAAGATCTACTACACCAAACAAGTGTAGAAAAAATGGGAGACGAAATGTTAAGGACGAATGGTAACAAATGTTTGGTGTTTCCCATAAAAACTTGCAACAAATAAAGTTCGATTACCCACTGTATTATCCACACTGAGAATATCCGACGGAACGATGACGACAGACTGGGAAACGTGAAGTTCAGTACCTACTCAGAACTTTGTTGTCTGACGATACAACGATGGAGGACAAAGAGTTCTATCTGCATATTCGTTTTGAATAACTGGAGCAACATGTGAAAAACAGTGTTGTGATTCCATTTTTCAAGGAGGGAGTGAGACTGGCAATAATGAAGTTAAAGAAAAAGGAAGCACCAGGACTTGATAGAACACTAGCAGAAGTGTTGCATCAGCTATTGGACCAAACTGTGACATATATCACAGTGTTATTAAATCAACGTTCTTTGCAGGGTCGGGTGCCCAGATTACAGAAAATGTCGAATATCATTTTACTAAAAAAGGGGACTCCAAAAACCCTAGAGAACCGAAATCTTACAGGCCGATTTGCATGGAAAATGCACTAGCCAAACTACAGGAAAAGCTTCTGTGCCGACGAGTGAGGACCACGGACAGTCGGCATCAACCCCCTGAAGTACCAATTCAGGAAAGGAAAATCCACTGAGGATACGATAAATGACGCAGTGAATATTGTGAACTCCTCGAAACACAAATACGTCATAGTCATAATGACTGATGTTGCCGTGGCGTTGGCATTTGATAATATTTGGTGGCCTGCCCTGTTAGAAAGAGTGAAACAGATGGACTGTCCAAGGTGTCTACGAAATTACTGTACAGACAGGCAGGTGTAATTAGAATACCCTAGAAAGAAAATTTTGAAACACATTATCAAAGGCTGTTTGTGGTCCAGAGTTCTGGGACGTTGGCATAAAGCCGCAACTGAACCAGCTTCAGAGTATTACGAACACTAGAGGCTGCATCGCCTACACACACACAACCTGCTGACTATAGTCTCTGCTAGCACAAGGACTAAATTCGAGTAAAACAATAGCGTTGTTCTTGAAAGACTAAGCAACTGGTGCGTAGTAAACAAACTAAGCATAGCAGCGCACAAAACAATCTGTATGGTATTAACAGGAACATTATCAAGCACGAAAAAACCTGCAATCAGAATAAATGATCAACCTGCGAAAAGAAAAGAAGTATATTGGTACCCTTGAATTAACATCAACGAAAAGCAAAACTTTCATGCACATGTAGAAATCCTCTGCCAGAGAGGCATTAAAATGCTAAATAAAATAGCAACAATTCGCCAAATAAGTTTTCAGTTGCCACTAAGTGCAACAAGAACGTATCATAACGCAATATTATTCACTATTGTGGGATATGGGTCGAGCTTCTGGGCTCATAGAGCAAGAAAGGTAAGGGCAGCACAGGCTCTACGGCGAGCGCAGAGGAGTCAACTGCGCATGACAGGTGCGTATAGAACAACAATGGCTGAGGCGCTGCTGGTGATATTGGTCTTGCTACCTCTAGACCTAACAGTAAGACTGAGAGGTGCACAATATTGCCTCAAAGAGCCCGAATATGGTAAGGTAAAGGAGATACAGGGCACAAGAGCCGTCTCTAACAAGGAAATAAAACCATGCATTGATAGAGAAGGGCAAGAAACCTAGGACAATGCATAAAAAGGAAGGAGAACCCACCAGTTCCTGTCGTAAAAGAAAGAACAAGAATGAGATATTTCCTTCCGACCAAGGCAGCCGTACACTTCCTGTCGGAACAAGGTCGAAGATATTGGCATACGAACTGCAGGTCTCCATGGCTTAGAGACAACTAAGAAGAGTCCTTAAATCGTGATAAAGAGACGCGAAACGGCAAAACCTCCATCTACAACAGGCTTATGGAAGCAGTGAGGAGGCGAGTCTCTGGGGGACCAGGAGAGCTGATGGCTCCGCGATCCTTTTCTTAAAAAAAAAAAAAAAAAAAAAAAAAAAAAAAAAAAAAAAAAAAGACAGAATATCACGTCCGACCTCGAATCGTGGGTCGAGAATGGACAAGATTTTTTATCTTTCTGTTACCTTGAGACGTTGTTAAGGAGACCGTGAACTAATAACAGTATGGCATGTGTTGGGCCAATGAAAATGACATTTTTAGCTTGTTATTAATTTCGATTACGTGCTAAGCCACGTAAGATACGCAGTTCGCGAATAATGCTCGTTTATGTCCTTCAGCCAGTCGACCCCCAGTCACATTTATCGTGCGAAGATAATTATAATACTGTGCCTTGATCAAATATGGTTCTGTTCCTCCATTTTAATACAGCTTGTTAGTACTTCTGCTACTGGTACTGTGGTACATTTATGAGTGACAATTTATATGCCGTGAGTTGCCCTTGTAGCTGCCACCAAATCGCATATGTCAATGCGTGGTGTTTGTTCTTTGGAACAAGAACAGAGACCATCCATTCCAATAAATGACTCACGTCGAAGGCGACGAGCCCACCTTCCTAAACCTTCAATTTACATATAACCAACTTGTTTGACTGACTTCATCGTATCGACTGCGGGAACTACAGAAAGCTACGGGCATCAGTTGTTATACAGTCAGGGCCTCTTCGACTTCGTTTATAAAATGTCCCTGCCTTCTATTCAGACTTCTCGAGTACAATGTTACCTACTTTTCAAGACATAGCAGACAGTATTCTAGCGAAAAAAAAGCAATCCCTTTATTGACATGTCAGTACTTTAACGTCAGTGTGACGCCGAATATCTGCTCTTATGATATGAGAATTCTTTTCTGCACCCCAATCTAAATATATTTCGCTGGATAAAATATCTCGCTCTGCATGAACACGACTGGGGCACTGAGGAACGACTGGGGCACGTTTCGCAGAAGTAGGTTACTCACTACAAGATCAACGGGAACAGCTCTCCTTCGCCAGTCTACTGCATTCATAGAAGGCGACATCTCTCAGAAGTCTCTGGCAAGAAGGGTTTCCGTTTCCTCGCTGTCTCCTGCCCTCTCCCCCTCCCTACCAAAGACCTCCTCCCCCATTTCTCTCTCTCTCTCTCTCTCTCTCTCTCTCTCTCTCTATCTCTGTTACGACAGTCTGGGCCAATGCCTCCCAATAAAACGTCTTAGTGGACTTAAGCAATCGCACGTAATGTAAAAAGTATCAATCTCTTACAATCATTTACCATTACAATTTACTGAATTCCTCTGTTGCCTTATTCGCACAGTAAAAACTTCACTGCCGGTGACTTTGGGGCTCCATTCTATGAAATCGGAACTTCGTAACCCGTGTAAACTGCACAGCTCCAGAATAATAATTATTGGAGAAACGTCTGACGGTCAGGAGGACATTAGGCATGAAACGTAACGTCGGATACATATGCTGCTATAAATTCAAAAAAAAATGTAGTCGCACGTGTAGCAGACGAAGAAATGACGCAGTATTAGTCGTGGTAATCTTTCTGTCCATTCCCAATACTAGACTAATACGTAAACAGTGCACCGAACATACGCCAGTGGCGAACACCAGACAGTCCAAAAAAAAAAAAAAAAAGCACAGTCACGTTGTGACCGTACCGTTATGACGACATACTAAGCACAGTGCCGGTACTGCTCATAGACAGGCTTATGTCTGCGTTAGGCACCCACGTGACACACCAGTCCTGCTTTTTGCGGTCAGCAGGGGCGATTTCTCTGCTAGAGACGTGCAGCATATCGGTTTCGACGCTGACATCGATACTCACTGTAGGTGAGGAGACTGAATTGATTCACTGTGCCATTTCTCAAACACAAATAAGATTATTCCGGCTATTTTTGGGAGTGTGTATTATTAACTCTTGTACCGCTATTTCCTCTGGCAACATTTGAGCCATTCTCAAGGTGAATCATTTGTGACATGTTTAAAGCACTTTAAACTGTAGAGTAAACGCGCATGCGTTAAAAATAACACTTCTGGAAACTCGAGCATCAGTCACAGATAAGACTAAGCCTCTAAGAGTAAACAAGAGTGGAAAGGAGTACGTCTGTTACAAGCATCGCTCCTATATGCCTCATTTGTAGCAGATCTCAGAATGTAGTTGGTCTCGCTATTAATGTGCTACAATATGCAGATGATACTTGCAAACGCACTGCATCTGTCAACCTGGAACTATGTTGCTCACGGACGATTAACACCACCGCTCCAGTGTGAGAATGGTTCCTCACGAATTATCTTAATCTGGCGCATGCAAAATCTTCTGTAGCTTCCTTTACACGAAATCACCGGACCCACCATCTGAATACGATAAGGCTGGATCCTTTTAGATTCAAAGTACGAACAGCAGCAAAAGTATTGGGACAGTAGACTATTCTGGGTTGAACACGTTAAACATTTTGATATGAAAACAGAAAAAGTTCTGAATGTCTTCCGTGCTGCAAATCATGTGTGGTGGGTGGGGGCTCAAGCCGGACTGATCTTATACTAACAAGGGAACCTCCCCATCGCACCTCCCCTCAGATTAGTTATAAGTTGGCACAGTGGATAGGCCATGAAAAACTGAACACAGATCAATCGAGAAAACAGGAAGATGTTGTGTGGAACTATGACAAAAATAAGCAAAATATACGAACTGTGTAGTCCATGTGCAAGATAGGCAACGTCAAGAACAGTGTGAGCTCAGAAGCGCCGTGGTCCCGTGGTTAGCGTGAGCAGTTGCGGAACGCGAGGTCCTTGGTTCAAGTCTTCCCTCGAGTGAAAAGTTTACTTTTTTTATTTTCGCAAAGTTATGATATGTCCGTTCGTTCACTGACGCCTATGTTCACTGTAATAAGTTTAGTGTCTGTGTTTTGCGACCGTACCGCAAAACCGTGCGATTAGTAGACGAAAGGACGTGTCTCTCCAACGCGAACCGAAAACAATTGATCGCAAGGTCATAGGTCAACCGATTCCTCCACAGGTAAACACGTCTGATATATTCTATACGACACTGGGGACGGCATGTGCTTCACATGACAGAAATATGTTGTTGACCCATCCAACTTGTACACTTGGCGAATGAGTAAAAACATTCTTCTACTTTGCCCAATGTAGGTTTTCTTGTGGATGTGATAATCATTCCCAAAAAAAGTGATGAAAACATAAGATTTTGTCAGATAATAATTGTCTGAAAATAAAAAGTTAGACTTTTCACTCGAGGTAAGACTTGAACCAAGGACCTCTCATTCCGCAGCTGCTCACGCTAACCACGGGACCAAAGCGCTCCTGAGCTCACACTATCGTTGATGTTGTCTATCTTGCCATGGACTACTCAGTTTGTATAATTTGCTTATTTTTTTCATAGTTCCACACAACTCCTTCCTGTTTTCTCGATTGATCTGTGTTCAGTTTTCCAAGGCCTATCCACTGTGCCAACTTACAACTAAATCTGAGGGGGGTGCGACGGGGAGGTTCCCTCGTAAGAATGATACGCTCTGTAATGGACTACCGAGGTTTTCTGTGTGGAAATGCCCCACAAAATATACTAAAAAAGCAATGAGGCACTGCCTAGAATCAATGAAGTCCTCACCAATCAATGCCCTTGTAATAGAAGCAAATAAAATGACTTTTGACGTCCGTAGAGAAGTACTCGTCAAAAAGTTTCTGCTTGAGAGATACCTGGTAATTAATGATCCAGTCATAGTTAAATCTGAGCTATTGGCAGAAAGAGGATATCCCGGGGAAGAAAAACCGAGACCACAGATAGTAAAAGTTTTCTCGTGTCTCAGATTTAGGTTCGTTTTTTGCCATCAGACAGAATGGGTCAAGAGTTAAGAGCTGATTTATATTAATAATGAAGAAATTCCTCCAGCTGTATTTAAGGCGTCGATTTTATTTTGGTCATTAGTTTCAACGTTGTAACAACGTCATCTTCAGGCCCATACACTTTGTTGACGTCAACTGCATGCGGCTGATACTAGATGTCAGTGGTGAGATATGGACGTGCTCCGTGTGGAACGTGGGTATTTAAAAAGTGTATGTTTGCAGAAAGAGTACACTTTCTAAGTATTATTAAAGTCTGTTGATTGGCTAATAATATTAGCTTCTGACTACCGATCCATTCTGTGAAAACCACATGTCAGTATTACTTCCCATTTCCGCAATATTTGGGGTGCAAATTTTAGGTCATTAACCCTGTATATGCAAAAAATCAGGCTATTTTATTTCACCTTCCACACGAAGTACGTCCGTATCTCACCACTGAATTCTAGTATCAGCCGCACGCAGTTGACGTCAACAAGTGTGTGGGCCTGAAGATGACGTTGTTACAACTTTGAAACTAGTTGCCAAAATAAAATCGACAGCTTAAATACAGCTGGAGGAATTCCTTCATTTTTAATATAAATTTATACCAGCTGACGCCCCACTGTCCTCCATTTAAACTGTGGATGTACGAAGGTTTAGAGCTAATAGTTATACAACAAATTACCCTGAGATAAAATATCCTGATTTTTTGCATATACAGAGTGAATTACCTAAAACTTGTACCCCAAATATTGCGGAAATGGGAAGTAATACTGACGTGTGGTTTTAACAGAATGGATTGGTAGTCAGAGGCTAATATTATTAGCCAATCAACAGACGGTAATAATACGTAGAAAGTGTACTCTTTTTGCAAACATACACTTTTTAAATAGAACAATAGCTATTGACATTAACAAACTAAAAGTAGCGTAAATTAGAATGTCAGTGGTGTTTGTTGCAAAATTCTCGTGCGAGTCGTTTATGAAACGTATTCTGAAAAGTTTCCTCATTGACTTGCTAAGTACGATGTTGTTACGTTTGCTTACATTGTGCGTGTGTTCCTTGAGTGGTTTGCGACTTGCTGGTCAGTTACTGTGTGACAGGGCAAACACTATGTGGTGAGTGGGCGATGAGATTTTCCGATGCAGAAATACCCGACATGCTCATTGTCTGTGGAGAGCGTAGGAAGAATGGACTTCGTCCTTGTACAATATATATGGGGCAAGATGTCCCAATAGACGTCAACCAACTCGTCAGTTATTTATCAACCTCTTCAACCAATTACGTGAGAGTTATAATGTAATAGCTAGACAATGTAACAGGGGGGAAATAAGTGGTGAGAGAAGAGCGGGAAGTTAACGTTCTTTCTGGTGTTGCAGTTGGTCCGCACATCAGCTCTCGCACAATCGCTCTAGGAAGTGGTCTGAGTGATGCAAGTGTCCTATGCATTCCACATTGACATAGGTTCTATCCATATCAAATCTTCCTCCATCAATAGTTTTATGAAAACGAATATAAGAATCCTGTTAACTTCTGTACATGGGCGTTGAGACAAGATACTCTAGATGTATCATGTATCTCGTTTAGTGATGAACCACACCTACTAGTCATGGCCAAGTAAATCGCCCAAAAATGCACTATTGGTCTGTTGACAACCCCTCGGCTCCTTCAGGGGCAACGTCAGCGTCCATGGATTGGGAACGCGGGGTGTGGGATAGTGAACTTTCATATCAAAGGTCCGTTTTTCATAGACGGAACACTGAACGCGCAGAGGCATCACAGCCTTCTAATAGACCATCTTCCACGGATTCTGGAAGACATTACTCTGCAGATTAGGAGAAAGTTATCGTATCAAAAAGATAGCTGTCCAGTCAATAGTGCACAAAGTACTACAACATGTATTCATCAATTTTTTACAAGTCGCTTGATCTCACGCAAAGGACCAGTACCCTGGCCAGCTCGTTCCCCTTATTTGACGTTTGTAGAAATTTTATTTTTTCTATGCGGAAAGCTCCAAAACGCTGTCTACACAGACACACCAAGTGTACCCAATAATATGCAACGACGTATTACCGCAGCCTGCTAGGACGTCTCCAGTGAAATGCTAGTACGCGTGCAGTAGTCGTTCCATACCAGACAGGAAGCAGGTATTACCACTGCCTTTGGTCATTTTGAACACAACGTGTGATGATCAGTTGTCTCCTTGCTGCTCAGAATCCACAATTCTAGCGGAAGCACTTCTGTTGTTCTACCCTACTTTAAGTTGGTAACGTCAAAAGGCATTGTTTCATTTAAAATAGTGTTTGCTTTCTCGGAAATCCGCTTCCTAAGTATTATTACAGTCTGTTCGTTGGCTGGGAGCCCCTGACTACCAATTCACTCTGTTAAACAGCAAATAATTGGCACATTCCATTTCCGCAATATTTCCGGTGCCAATTTTAGGTGCTTCACTCGTATACTGATAGATTCATATTTGGTTGCGGATAATATTACCCTAGGTGGTTATAGGCTGAAAGTTTTATTGCCCTGCGATGCAGTATTTACACTGCAGAAGTAACAGCAGGTAAAGAAGCAATAAAGTTTGAAACTGAAAAAAAAGAAACAAAATACTAGTGGTAACTAGGACCTCATCATCATCATCAACTAAATCTAACGCTTTGGAGCGATTAGAACATCGAAAGTGGAAAACTCGTAATGGCTTTATTTCTAATCGGATATAAGTAATAACGAAGGAAAAAAAAAGAAAATAAAACCGTTCATCTAAGTGGGTAAAGGGGTATTCAGATTATTCGCCATTCTGAAGTAGTAGACAGTCTTGCTAAAGAAAGTGTCAAAGAAGGGGACCCGCATTTTACATAGCTTCCACAAAGCGACTATTGTGAAGACGCAGTACTGTCCGCCGGTTTCCACCTTGCCTGGGTTATTCCATCGCTGTATTGGTTATCAGACGTTAGGTAGAGGCCGGCCGCAGTGGCCGAGCGGTTCTACGCGCTTCAGTCCGGAAATGTGCGACTGCTACGGTCGCAGGTTCGAATCCTTCCTCGGGCATTGATGTGTGTAATGTCCTTAGGTTACTTAGGTTTAAGCAGTTCTAAGTTCTAGGGGACTGATGATGACATCCGATGTTAAGTCCCATAGTGCACAGAGCCATTTGAGCTTTAGGTAGATTTTTCAAGTGTTTTGGTCTGCGTTTAAACTGTCTCTAGTTTGAGTTGCCATCCGGTTACGTGATTACAACTCTTGGCTCCCTGTCTCATCGGTTACGAAGTTGAGTGATTTTCCCAGGCCGATCCTTGGAGCACTGTCTGGGGCCCACTTCTCTCTTGGTTTGATCAGATTGTAATGATTGTTTGTTTTAAAAAATATATATGTTTTAATTTTGAGTTATTACAATTAGGGCCTTCAGCAGACAAGTAATTTGAATTTCTGGTCAATAAGGCCTTCAACCGTGAATGCAATTTGTCTTAAGAATTTTTAATTAGATATTGTCTCTCAAAAGTGAAATGTTGTTGATTGTGTTTTTTTTTAAAAAAAGTCTTAGTATCTGTTGGAGAAGTTTAACTGTTCGTAAGAATTCGGTACCCAGACCTTCAACCGTCAAATTGTTTTTTGAGTTCTTACTATTGGGCCTTCAGCCGACCAATAGTTTGAATAGTTTGGTCAATAAGGCCTTTAGCCGTGAGTGCGACTTGCTTAAGAATTTTTATTAGACATTGTGTCTTAACAGTCAAATTTTTTAATTGTTCCTTATTGCAATCTTATTTGCAATTGGTTCCTAATAAAGAGTACGTGATTTAAAAAAAAAAAAAACTAAGCAACAAACGGTAACTGAGTAAGGCCCCTCCACAGCGAATCCTGCCTTTCTCTAAGACCCACATCTCAGTAATGAATGAGAACAGCCTTAAAATTTACTGTTTGATAGCACATTACCTACTAGGAGCACATATAAATCTCTGACATATAAAGGACAGAGTTTGCAATTTTATGTATCTACAAAATAGTTGTGTTTTTAAGATTTAATTGCAGTGACTAACCTAAGAAATTGTGAAGACTGTATTGTTTGCTGCAAAAAGCTAATATAATTTTATTTAAAAAAAGCAATGACATAATCAGCAATCTACGTTTCTAACGAAGTATTTGGTTCTTTATTATGGAAGTAATATGTTAGACTGCCTGCCAGAGAAGACTTGGAACAGTATTTTCTTTGAGAGCGCAGATGTGAAATGACGGCTTTCCATGATTTGTTGAGGTGGGTGCCCTGGTCTCGGTTGAGCAGATTGTCTGCTAATTGTATTTTCACAGCTTCCTAGAGCGCTGTATCCCAGTGGGATGCGACTGTGGGCCGTATCTGATATTTATCGCAGGGCATGGAATAGCCAGTGGAAATACAACTTTCAGCCACTGCAGATTTGTTGGGCTGTAGTAGGCAAGTGTGTCGCTGGTGTTCAATGTAAAGCTCTTTTAATGTGCGTATAGTTTACCCTATGTTTCTTTTATCACGCTCACAAGGAATTTCGTATATACCCGCCTTTCATAAGAGATCGCTGAATAGTCGCTGTCTTGGTCGGCGGACGGAAGAACGCATCTACTTTATGGTTCTCCTGAACTATCTTTGCTCGTTTTGATGAGTTATTTCCTCCCTACGATAGAAAAACCGTAGATTTTACTTGCCCATCTTTCGGATGGTCTGTTGTTACCGTTTACAGTGTTCTATTTATTTTGTGTTCTCTGTGTGCATTTTTACGGGGTAATCCAAGTATATCACTTCGCTCTGTAGCTGTCGGATACTACATG
Source organism: Schistocerca cancellata (assembly GCF_023864275.1). Classification (NCBI taxonomy): domain Eukaryota; kingdom Metazoa; phylum Arthropoda; class Insecta; order Orthoptera; family Acrididae; genus Schistocerca; species Schistocerca cancellata. The sequence continues at coordinate 414,027,076 of NC_064631.1, forward strand.
AGCCCTGTGTACAAAAGTTTCAAAAACGCTCGTAGTTTGTGGAGAACAGTCAGAGCTACGCAAATGCAAGTAGTAATCGGTATGGGTGGGCTAACGGTAAATATCATGTCCTAAAAATCCATTTTCCTGTTATCACGATAATGCGTCCAGAAAGGGTAAACAGCCATTCATTTCCCGTTTCATTTTAAACTTGATATTTTCGTAAATCCATCGTAAACAATCAGATACTTCGTAAGTAAGTGAATTTGCGGCTTCTGCACCTGTTTTGTTTCACTCTTAGAGATGGAAAATTTCAGGGTAACGCTCATCTTACCAGACTTCTCGCAAACGTGACGTGATGTTGACATCAAGTTCGATGTGGCAGGTGGAATATTCATTTTGCCATATTAAGCTGGTCTGCGTTGTAACTTCAAATATACAATTTCAAGAGAACGCCACACTGAAAATTTATCACAAACTCGTCATCCTTATTATTAAATGTCAGTTAATAATGCGTCAATGGTATAAGACATCAAGAGTCCCTATTATAACCAAAACAGAAGACAAAAATCGACTCTGCAAGCCTTAGCGTCAGAGATAAGGTCGTGATTTACACATTCATATGTCTTAGGTTCTCATTACGCTACATGTCATGTTTCTTTTACGTCTTTTTTTCATCTTAGCGTTATTTACACAATCTGGGACTTTATTATGAATCTAGCGTAAGCGTATTCTGCAATATTTGGTATTACTTACATTTCTGTCTGATTCGAAAATGATGGATGAACTAAATACTTTACCGTTTATTTCCGAATAAGTGGCGATTTCCGAGTGTGTGGTTGTACACGAATCCAAACTTCTTCCGAACAAGCCTCGGAAGCGAACGGTACCGATCGGCCGCCGCGTCACTCAGCCGATAGGTATCACTGGATGCGGATACGGAGAGGCAAGGGATCCGCTCTCCAGGCCGTTGTCAGCCTTCGTGTCCAGAGCCGCTACTTCTCATTCAAATAGCTTCTCTATTGACCTCACTAGGGCTGAGTGCACCCCACTTGCCAAAATCATTCGGTAGACTCGGACGATCACCCATCCAAGTGCTAGCCAAGCTGAACAGCGATGAACTTCGGTGATCTGATGGAAAGCAGTGTTACTGCGGTGGCAAGACCATTGCCCAAGGTATCTAAGAGGAATGTTTAAACCTCTGCGATTGAAAGGATGAGCAATAGTCTTCAGATAAATTTTCACCATACGTAAACGAAAGCTGACAGCCGTTTCTTCCGTTGTCGATATTGTGAGTAACATCAAAACCACATCAAGTTGGCATGAAGACATGTGAAATGAATAGTGCCCAAATTTTGTCTGTGACTGATGCTCCTGTTTCCATCAGTGGTATCTTTGACGCATGGATGTTTATTCCACAGTGAAAATAGTTTTAAAAATCTTCTTTGAATCTCACCCTCAGAATGGCTGAACGGTTGTCAGCCGCAATATCGGTACCAGGTAAATAGTGTCCCGGATATTCTCCCGAAAAAGTTTGAATATTCGATCCGGGGGGGGGGGAGGGGGGAGGGGGGGGCGACTTAAAGGCACCAAATCAGATTGTCCTGAGGAGTGACCATTTTTCTATGACAGACTAATAACACTGCTGTTTATACTAAATCTCTTACATTTAATTTGAGTCAGGAAGCAGGAGCCGGCCAAGACACATGCAGCAACAGAGAAGTAACCGAATTTGTGACATTTTACGAGTTCGTAACCCGGAGCACATCTGTGCGCCAATCTGTCCGGACCAGTGGATAGCCCAGTTATTGCTCGGACTCAGGGTGACTCCTCACCCATGACAGTGCAGTGGGAGTTTTCCTCGAGGCGTGGCAGGCAACGAAAGACTTCCCAGAGGCCGAACGTAAGGTCTCCACGAATAGTCTGACAAAGAGGTTCCAGGTACTGTCTGTGGCTGACATTGCTCCTCAGCCACATGCAGTCGCTTGTCCTGTTTCAGAGGAAACCTCTCACCTGCAAGATCCGGGCAATCAAACTGGGTGAAATTTTCGGTAGTTGGGTGCTCCAGTTTCAGGCGCGTTATGGGGGCCCGTAGGGAGGTGGCTGCCAAGGAGGGGAAGAAAGCCAATGTCCTCTCCATTGGGATACCGGGTGGAACGGATCCTTCCGCGTTCCTTGAAGAGCACGGGTCGCCACCAACTGCAGGTGGTGGCTCACGTCGTTGCCAGTGATGTGTATCGCTTTGGAACAGAACAGATTCTCTCAGGTCTCCAGCGGTTATCAGAAGGCTGCCAGTCTTGCTTGCGAGATGAAAGTAGAGCCTACCATTTGCAGCATGGTCGACATGACTGACTGCGAACCTCTGGTACAGAGCCGAGTGGAGGGCCTGAATTAGAGGCTCAGATCGTTTTGCGGTCGTGTAGGCTGCAGATAGCTAAATTTTCGCCATTCAGTGATTGGGTTTCGGTTTCCGCTAAACGGGTCAGGAGTCCACTACATGCAGAAGACGGCTACGTGGGTAGGAGGGGCTTTGTGGCGTGGACAGGGTGATTTTTTACGGTAGTGAGTCTCGGTGAAACACAAAAAGAGCTTCAGTCTCAAAGCAAGAACGTAAATGTAGGAGCCATCGGTATAACAGTTGTAAATTGTTGAACCTGTGTTGTGAAATTACCAGAAATCTAAGCGCTAATAGAAACCACTGATGTTCAAATCGTTTTACGCACTGAAGGTTGGCCAAAGCCGGACATAAGATCACATGAAATTTTTACGAAGGACCTAACGGTGTTCAAAAGGTTAGGCTAAGCTCAGTTGGCGGTGGCGTGATTGTTACTATCAGAATCTTCTAGCGAAATTGAAGTAGTCAGTTGCTGTGAGTTTGTACGAGTAGAGGTCAGTCTTGGCAACCGGAATAAAATAATAACTGGATCTTTTTTCCTACTTGCCAACTCAGATGATATGATTTCCGCAAGGATCGAAGAGAATTTGAATCTGATTTCGAACAGGTACCCGGCTCACATAATAAAGCTGATGGTGACTACAATTTACCTTCACTCTGTTGGCGAAAATATATGTTTAAATCCAGAGATACGCATTAAATATCGTCAGAAATTGTGCTAAACGGATTCTTGAATATTATTTCGAGTAGTTATTCGTGAGTTACTCGAACAGTACACGGTTGTAGAAACACACTTGATCTGTTAGCAACTAATAATCCAGAGCTAAAAACGAGCATCAAAACGGATACAGGGATAGTGAACAAAGGGTTGTCGTAGCGAGACTGATTATTGTAACTCCCAAATACTCCAAAGATTAACGGAAGATATACATATTCAAAATAGCAAATAAAAATTCACTTGACGCCTCCCTGAGAGACAGTCTCCTCTGTTTAGAAATTAACAATGTACCGGTAAGTGTAGACGACATGTGGCTTGAATTCAAGGAAATGTTATCGACAGCAATCCGGAGGTTAATACCAAATAAATTATCAAACGACGGGGATGATCCCCCTGAGTACACAAAACGTGTCAGATCACTGTTACAGAAACAAAGAAAAAATCATGCCAAATTAAAACGAACGCAAAATCTCGAAGATTGGCGAGCTTTTACAGAAGCTTGAAATTTAGCGCGGACTTCAATGCGAGATGCTCATAAGGGTTTCCAGAACGAAACTTTGTCTCGGAGCCTGGCATATGTAAAGTATGCTAGTGGCAAGACGCAATCAACGCCTTTGCTGCGGCATCGCAACGGAAATACTATCGATGACACTGCAGCTATAGCAGAGTTACTAAACACAGCCTTCCAAAATTTCTTCACCAAGGAAGACGAGGTAAATATTCCAAAATTCGAATCATGAAGAGCTGTCAACGTGAGTAACTTAGAAGTAGATATCCTCAGAGTAGTGATAAAAGAAAGTATACCAGTTAGCTTCCTATCAGAGGTTGCTGATACAATAGCTCCATACTTAAGTCATATTCAATCGCTTGCGCGACGAGAGATCCGTAGCCAAAGACTGTAAGGTTGCACAGTTCACACCAGAATTCAAGAAAGCCGATAAATACAGGGTGTTTCAAAAATGACCGGTATATTTGAAACGGCAATAAAAACTAAACGAGCAGCGATAGAAATACACCGTTTGTTGCAATATGCTTGGGACAACAGTACATTTTCAGGCGGACAAACTTTCGAAATTACAGTCGTTACAATTGTCAACAACAGATGGCGCTGCGGTCTGGGAAAAACTATAGTACGATATTTTCCACATATCCACCATGCGTAGCAATAATATGGCGTAGTCTCTGAATGAAATTACCCGAAATCTTTGACAACGTGTCTGGCGGAATGGCTTCACATGCAGATGAGATGTACTGCTTCAGCTGTTCAATTGTTTCTGGATTCTGGCGGTACACCTGGTCTTTCAAGTGTCCCCACAGAAAGAAGTCACATGGGTTCATGTCTGGTGAATAGGGAGGCCAATCCACGCCGCCTCCTGTATGTTTCGGATAGCCCAAAGCAATCACACGATCATCGAAATATTCATTCAGGAAATTAAGGACGTCGGCCGTGCGATGTCGCTGGGCACCATCTTGCATAAACCACGAGGTGTTCGCAGTGTCGTCTAAGGCAGTTTGTACCGCCACAAATTCACGAAGAATGTCCAGATAGCGTGATGCAGTAATCGTTTCGGATCTGAAGAATGGGCCAATGATTCCTTTGGAAGAAATGGCGGCCCAGACCAGTAATTTTTGAGGATGCAGGGACGAGGGGACTGCAACATGGGGCTTTTCGGTTCCCCATATGCGCCAGTTCTGTTTATTGACGAAGCCGTTCAGGTAAAAATAAGCTTCGTCAGTAAACCAAATGCTGCCCACATGCATATCGCCGTCATCAATCCTGTGCACTATATCGTTAGCGAATGTCTCTCGTGCAGCAATGGTAGCGGCGCTGAGGGGTTGCCGCGTTTGAATTTTGTATGGATAGAGGTGTAAACTCTGGCGCATGAGACGATACGTGGACGTTGGCGTCATTTTGACCGCAGCTGCAACACGGCGAACGGAAACCCGAGGCTGCTGTTGCATCACATGCTGCACTAGCTGCGCGTTGCCCTCTGTGGTTGCCATACGCGGGCGCCCTACCTTTCCAGAACGTTCATCCGTCACGTTCCCAGTCCGTTGAAATTTTTCAAACAGATCCTTTATTGTATCGCTTTTCGGTCCTTTGGTTACATTAAACCTCCGTTGAAAACTTCGTCTTGTTGCAACAACACTGTGTTCTAGGCGGTGGAATTCCAACACCAGAAAAATCCTCTGTTCTAAGGAATAAACCATGTTGTCCACAGCACACTCGCACGTTGTGAACAGCACACGCTTACAGCAGAAAGACGACGTACAGAAAGGCGCACCCACAGACTGCATTGTCTTCTATATCTTTCACATCACTTGCAGCGCCATCTGTTGTTGAAAATTGTAACTACTGTAATTTCGAAAGTTTGTCCGCCTGAAAATGTACTGTTGTCCCAAGCATATTGCAACAAACGGTGTATTTCTATCGCTGCTCGTTTAGTTTTTATTGCCGTTTCAAATATACCGGTCATTTTTGAAACACCCTGTAAATGTCGTGTGACTAGGGCCTCCCGCGGGGTAGTCCGCTCACCGGGTGCAAGTCTTTTGTTTTGACGCCACTTCAGCGACTTGCGCGTCGATAGGGATGAAATGATGATGACTAGGACAACACAACGCCCAGTCCCTGAGCGGAGAATATCTCCGACCCAGCCGGGAATCGAACCGGGCCCTTAGGATTGACATTCTATCGAGCAGACCACTCAGTTACCGGGGGCGGACAAGAAAGGCGATAGGAGTAATACACTAAATTACAGTTCCATATCATTAACGTCGATATGCAGCACGATTTTGGAACACATATTTTGTTCGAACAGTATGAATTACCTTGAAAAGAGCGGTCTGTTGACACACAGCCAACAATGATTTAGAAAACATCGATCTTGCGAAACACAACTAGCTGTTTATTCACACTAAGTGTTGATTGCTATTGTCAAGGGATTTTCATTCTGTATTTCTAGATTTCCAGAAGGTTTTTGACACTGTCTCACAAGCTCCTTGTAGTCAAACTAAGTGCTTATGGAATTTCTTCTCAATTACGTGACAGGATTCGTGACTTCTTTCCTCAGAGGTCACACGTGGTAATTGACGGAAAGTCACCGAGTAGAGCAGAAGTGATTTCTGGCGTTCCTTGATGTAGTGTTATAGGCCTTCTGCTATTACTTATCTATATAAACGGTTTTGGAGACAAATTTAACAGCCGTCTTAGGTTGTTTGCAGTTGATGCTGTCGTTTATCGTCTATTAAAATCATCAGAATTGCGAAACGATTTTGAAAGGATATCGCTATGGCGTGTGAAAATTGGCAGTTGATCCAAAATAATGAAATGTCTGAGGTCATACATATGAGTGCTAAAAGTAATCCGTTAAACTTCAGTTGTACGATAAATCAGTCAAATCTAAAGGCCGTAAATGCAATTATATACATAGGAATCTTAATTACGAACAACTTAAATTGGAAAGAACACACAGAGAATATTGTGGGGTAGGCGTTTTATTAGCAGAACACATAGATCTACTAAAGAGACTGCCTACTTTATGTTTGTCCGTCCTCTTTTGGAGTACCGATGCATCGTCTGGGAACCTTACCAGATACGATCAAAGTTCAAAGAAGAGCAGCACTTTTGTATTATCGAGAAATAGGGGAGAGAGTGTCACTGACATAATAGAGGTTTTCTGGTTGACATTATTGAAATAAAGGCGTTTCTCGTTGTGGCAGATAATTCTCACGAAATTTCAATCACCAACTTTCTCCTACGAAGGCGAAAACATTTTGCTGTCACCGACCTACTTAGGAATAATCGATCATCATAATCAAATACGGGAAATCACAACTCGCAAGAAAAGGTACAGCTAAGTAACAGGAATCACATAATGCTGCCACAGTTTGAATAAGACTCTCTGAGCCACACGTGTGCAGTGTGACCAAGACGTTTGTAGAGCAGTTTAAAATTATTTTTTATTTATTTAAAAATTTATACTTTATCTCTCACCTCTAATATCATTTGCTCCCAACATTAAATTAAATGTTAAATCGAGTCTATCTGCAGTCAGTAATTTTGATGTAGAGGATAGTAACAGTAATAACTGAAAACAGACAAAAAATGTAAAAGGCATATTTTTCTCACCTTTTCAACATATTACTAAATTTTATCTTTACATAGACAGTACTTCAACACAAAATTACAAAAAGTCATTTCTACTCTTCAAAACACATCACTTTACGTAAATCTGTTTTGCAGAAAATCTTATCTGAATTGCTGCTTCAATTACTATTTTAATGGACATTTCAGTCTTGATAACCTTTGGAGTTATGTATATTACCTCCAAAGGCAATAACAGGAATGAAAGAGCTGTCGTGTTTTTTCATTCGCTTCCTTATTGTATTTCATGGATAAAAGAGATCTATTTAAGAAAATGGGCAGCTACAACTCCTACTAAATTGACAATGAAATTAGTCCATCACGCCAGTGCAGCCTACAAGTAATCATCCCCACATGAACCATATACATATCTCTTCGGATTTAGTTCTCAGCGGAGACGTGTCGTTGGTAATGCTTATTCAGTAGACACTAGAACACAGGATGCTGTCAACACATCGCTCTCAACATTTAGCTTAAAGTTAATAATAAAAATTTTATGAAATGCATTATTATCTTTCTTGTGTGCTGAAAACATCTGCGTGGAAAACTGTAAAAAAGATGCAAAATTTAGAAGAAAAAAATTAGAGTACAGTCTCCATATAACTCACCCTATTTTAAAAGAAAGGAGAAATGTACATCACATGACGCACTACATTGAATTTACATACCAGTCCTCGGACACTAGCATAAAAACCATTCAACTGAAGTTTTCCGAGGTTTCAGATGATAGGACATGCGATATTCCCACGTTCTTATGGACTTCAAAACTTACACCAAAGTTTTGTGTTCTAGTGTAAGAGGACTTGATAGCTGTCGATAGACATGAGACCACCTTATGTTACTCACACGGTAGATGTTTCCAGAACGTACTTTCTGCTAAAATCACCGTCATTTTGAAGCAACCGATATACAGAAGTAACGAAAAAGATCGGAACTGAAGAAACTCTGTCTTTCACAGTTAAACGGAATATCCAGTTGCACAATGATTTACTGTCACGAATGGCTTGTAATACTAACTGTAATCCGCACGGCTAACCATGAGTCCTTACGGTTAATGAGGAGCTTTGCGTGGTTGCTTTGCTTGTCAACCAAAACCGTTCACAAGAAACGATTTTGTATACTTCTTCACCACAACTCTGCTCTGCATGGCCATTGTTTTCAGTTAGGTGTCTTCGGTGTCACCAGCGGCCTTTTTCACTTCACAAGAAAAATAAAAAAAAAAGAGTATTGGCACCTCTTCCTTAGCCGTACGTAATTCTCACGAAATTTTGTGGCTCTAATGGATATGCCAAATTAGTGCTCTTTTTAAAAAAGATTTTTTCTGGATGCAAACACCGCCAAAGTGCTAGCAAGTGATGCTGAAGCTACATGGAACCATCACATGCCTCTAAGGCAATTCTTTAGGAGGGACAAATTTGGAGACCGTCATTAAAGGGACAACATTTTATGAAGAATTATTGATTAGTCAGAAGTACACCGGAAGACCTGTTGTGTGGTGTATTGTGGCAGAGAAGCCTGAAAACTACAGGCAGAAGATTCGAAAATACTAACAGCGTCTGAAATGAAAGTCTTGAAACCAACGATTGATTACACGGTGTGGGATCACAAAAACAATGAAGGGGTTTTGAAGCAACGTAAAATGGAAAACGTCAACAATGAATGACTTTAAAGAGCGTCCAAAAGCCATGCTACACCACCATCCCAACGATGCGAGATCGATAGGTCATCCGATAAATATCGGAGGAAAAGTCGACGATAATGGAAAAGGCTGAGACCTAGCACTTGGAAAAAAGAAGAATAAAGTATAACCCTGTGAGCGTAATATATTTGTCTTCTTTTAAAGTGAATGAAGTGGTTCTGGACAAGGACAGTTTTTCGTAGTCTTAATATTGCAGATACTGACAAAACACATACTTCGTCGTTTTACACAGACGGCGACTTCTCCCGTTATGCACGCATGTAAAGATTTTCTACAGGTTGCGAGCCCTTAACGTTGTTCCCTGTTAGCATCTCGCAGGATATCAAATTCCAGCCACAAACTCCTCGCTGATCTTATGAATATTCATCGGAAATAATTTAATCCCGCTCACGTAGCAACAGCCAACCGAAGAACGGCGAAAATTCCTCTCTGCAAGCTGTTTTGATAATGCGTGGTGACAGGATCATCCGCTTACAGTTTCATGTCTCGGAAATAGAGTGATAATATTTTGGATGCTACGAGCAAAGGAGATAGTACGGAACTGCGGTTTTAGTTTAGGATCTCAAAAAATGAAAAGTAACCTTTCTTTTTTATCCTGTTATGCTTAGTTGGGTGTAATATTGTGTTATTAACTAATACCGGACTTCGTCCAATAACAACTGAATAAGCCAATTTTTCGTGCGGTAAGTGTTTCGCCTTCATTACTCGAAAGGCATCATTATCGGTAAATTTTATGGAAGCGTCTGTATATGTGTTCTAGTTTCAGTTTTATAGCGTTTTTTTCGCTCCTTGTTTGCCATTCGCTATTTCATCTGCATATCACTACGATATGACTGTTCATTTTCTCATTCTTAACATAACCTGAAAACTAATTTACACGGAACAAACTGTTTCATAATACACTGCGGACAATGCTTACGGAAATAATCATCTTGAAAGGACAAAATGACTAGTTGATTCTGCAAGAAATCTCATCGTAAGAACTCAAAGAAAAATGTTATTCAGGAAAGTAATCCTAAAAATTTTAAATTCCAATGGAAATTATTGCATAATACGTCTCACAATAACGTATTCATGACAATCACTGGCTAGTATTTAACAGGTGAAACATAATTTTTTCTTCTCACGCTAAGGGATAGGTAGAAATAAGTTTCCGAAATGCCCGAAGACAATGATCAAAAGTGGAAAATGTAGCAAGTTTCTCTACGATACTCGTGAGATAGCGGGGTAACTCAGAAATGAGATAGTGCAGGACAAAAAATATTACATTTTACTGTTGAGCTCGGAAATACTTTTAAAACAAATACGATTTAAATTTAGTTTCATTCTCTACTAGAATTTTGCGGAAAGATTACGAAAGTACTCAGTTCCGAAAAATGATTAAAAACGAATTATAGCTATTAATGACATACTGAGTTCTGAGGAACACAGGACTCGTGTTGTAATTCTTTTGCAATGGTTGTCGGTTCCATCACTGAATCTCGTTATAGCCTTGTTGTGGTAGTATCCTGTCTTGATATCTGTCAGCTACCCGCACTCCAAACAAATAAAACAATTATCGAAGTTGAAGCCAAGCTGATGACCGAAAACGAAGTACGCAGCAAAACTAAGGTGATCTCAAGTCGTAAATACTTCACAATCAGAACACCAAGGTCCAGGTCCTCAGGGTGAGGTATAGTTGTATTCGGACATCAGTGTGTCAAAGGCTTGAACGGAGAGACACAAACATTCCAGGCGGTGTATTCACACTCATGAGTGAAATCATTATGATCACTTGGTGAATATCGCGTTGACCAACCTTCACAATGCTGGGCAGGAGTGATTCCTTGTGGTGTGGATTCGATACATCCTATGTAGGTTCCAGAAGATGTGTGGCACTAGGTGTCTATCCATATATTCGCCGTAATTTTCGGGTGGGTGTTTTTTGGCTGTGGAGCGTGCGTCTGATAGTGGCCCGGAAGTGTTCCATCGGTCAACGACGAAGGAAGAAGAGTTCACTGGCGAATGTTTTCGTGGCGTTCCCTCGGTAATCTCGCCATTCCGGAAGGCTCAGTTTATCAACACATACATGCCTTTATCCTGTAGGGCCCATGTCCACGTCTACATGTTTTTTGCTCGTCACGACTGCATCTAACAGCAGGACAATGAAACCTATCACACAGCCCGCAGTGTGCGTGAGCGGTTCCAAAAGTACCAAGACAGGTTTACCGTCGTCCCCTGCCCACAAAACTCCGCCGATTAAAACCCGGTCGAGAATCAGTGAAGCTAGATATGCATGAAAATTAGTATTTGACGTCGAGCAAATAAAGTCGTGTTTGTTAGAGAATGAAAATTTCTCTGTAAATATCACCATAACAACTCAAAAGTCAGGATTAACAAAAACCTCCAACTACCAAAATCGCTTGTTGATCAGAAATACGTTCGGAGAAGACATGCTGTTATGTTCTTAATTAGCGTGAAATGTTTGGCAGGTGTTGCATTGTGTGAACTGACTGAAAGAAAGCTATTTAACACTCAGCACGATGAATCAATTTGGTAAAAATTGCATAGAAAATGAAAAGGAACCTTAACACATCAGTTTTTCAGTAAACTTAATGTATGTTTACAAAATTATTTTTAATGTAATTGGTACGCTAGCGAATTACATTTGAAGACAAAATAGATTCCATCTTTAAATGCGATTCCGTGTCCAGAAATATCAGTTTGAGATGACGAGGTACAGTGTTTCTCGACTTCTGAAGTGCACATGATCAATGACCGTAAGAATATGCAAGTTCAATTAAATTGTTTCAAAAATGTGCAAATATTATACGAAGAGTTGCTTTATTAAATTTTCATACCCTGCCCGCAGCTTACTTTGTGCAGAATAGCTAGACTGTTAGAAAAGTGTGTCGATTTAAGCTTGTGCAATGGGGGTAAATACACATAAATTTGGTAACAGAAGCACAAAAAGAAAAAAAAATATAAAACGCAGTGGACACACTCTAAGGGAGCGAAGCAGCGGGCGCTAAGTTAGTTATCTATAAACACGAAGTTTTAAACAAATGTTTAGAGTACTTGCAACTGATGCTCTGTAGTTGATATTTTTTTCCCTCTGAGTCATTAGTTTCGTGACTTGTTTGATAAGGCCCACCACGAATTCGTCTCCTGTGCAAACCTCTTCATCTCGCAGTAGCACTTGCTACTTGCGTCCTCAATTATTTGCTGGATGTCTTTCTAATTCTCTCTTCCTCAATTGTTTTTACGCTCTACAGGTCCCTCTCGTGCCATGGAAGTTATTCCCTGATGTTGTAACAATTTCTTATAATCCTGTCCCTTGTTTTGGTCGGTGTTTTCCATATATTCCTTTCCTCATACCCGTAGAATCTGCCCAGAACCTTCTCACTCCTTACCTAATTTTCGACATTCTTTTGTAGTATCAAATCTCAAATGCTTCGATTCTCTTCTGTTCCGGTTTTCCCACAGTCAATATTTCACTATCACACAATGCTGTACTCCAGAGGTTCGTTCTTAGAAATTTCTTCCTCAAATGCAGACCTATGTTTGATATCCGCAGTCTCCTCCTGGCCGGGAATTCCGATTTTGATAGTGGTAGTTTGCTTTTTATGTCCTCCTTGCTCCGTGCGTCACGGATTTTTTTTGCTTTCTAGGTAGCAGAATTCCTTACCTTCATGTAATTCGTGATCACCAATTCTGATATTAAGTTTCTCGCTATTCTCATATCTGCTACATCTCGTTACCTTTGCCTTTCTTCGATTTATTTTCAGTCTAATTCTGCATTCATGAGACCTTTCATTCCATTCATCATGTCCTATAATTCTTCTTCACTTTCACTGAGCATAGCAATGTCATCAGCGAATCTTATCATCAATAACCTTTCACCATGAATTTTATTTCCTCTTGAACATTTCTTTTATTTTCATTAGTGCTTCTTCGATGTTTTGGCTACACCTTTGCCTCACAACCTTTATAACTCAAGCATTTCGTTCTTAGTCTCCCACTCTCATTATTCCCTCTTGCCTCTTGGTTCAAATGGCTCTGAGCACTATGGGACTCAACTGCTGTGGTCACAAGTCCCCTAGAACTTAGAACTACTTAAACCTAACTAACCTAAGGACAGCACACATCACCCAGCCATCACGAGGCAGAGAAAATCCCTGACCCCGCCGGGAATCGAACCCGGGAACCCGGGCGTGGGAAGCGAGAACGCTACCGCACGACCACGAGATGCGGGCTCTTGCCTCTTGTACATGTTGCATATTACTAGTCTTTCTACTATAGCTCACCCTTATTTTCCTCAAAGTTTAGAACATTTTGCACCATCTGATATTGTCGAATGCTTTTCCCAGGTATACAAATCCTACAAAGAGTGTTTTTTTTTTTATATAGTCTTGGGTCCATTATAAGCCTTAACGTCAGAATTGTATCTCGTCACGTAACACAACTTTATTTCCATTCTTCTGTATATTATTCTCGTCAGCAACATGGATGAATGAGCTGTTTAGCTGATTGTGCCATAATTCTCGCACTTGCCAACTGTTGTAGTCTTCGGAATTGTGTAGCTGATATTTTTCCGAAAGTCGGATGGCATATCTCCAGACTCATACATTCTACACACCAAGGTGAATAATCGTTTTGTTGCAACTTTCCCCAATGACTTTAGAAACTCTGATGGTATGTTAGCCATCCCTTCTGCCTTATTTGATCTTAACTCTTCGAAAGCTGTTTTAAATTCTGATTCTAATACTGAATCCCCTATCTCTTCCGCATCGACTCCCATTTGTTCTTCAGTCGCATCAGACAAGTCTTCCCTCTCATAGAGGCCCTAATTGTACTCTTTCCATCTATCGTCCTCTGCATTTAACAGTGGAATTCACGTTGTACTCTTAATGTTACCACCATTGCTTTTATTTTCACCGAGGGATTTCTATACGCTGACCCAGTCCTTCCGACAATTATCTCTTTTCTATTTCTTCACATTTTCCATGTAGCAACTTCGCCTTAGTTTCCCTTCAGTTCCTATTTATTTCATTCCTAATCCACTTGTATTTCTGTAGTCCTGAATGTCCCTGAACGTTTTTGTGCTCCCTTCTTTCATCGATCAGCTGAAGTATTTCTTCTGTTACCCACTGTTTCTTCGCAGCTGCCTTCTTCGTGACTATGTTTCGTTTCCAACATCTGTAATTTCCCGTTTTAGAGATGTATATTCCTATTAAACTGAACCGCCTACTGGGCTATTCCTTACCGCAGTATCTGTAGCCTTAGAGATATTCAGACGTATCTCTACATTCATCAGTTCTTCCATATCCCACTTCCTTCCCTACTGATTCTTCATGACTAGTCTCTTAAACTTCAACCTACTCTTCACCAATACTTAAGTGTGATCTGAGGCTATATCTATATCTGAGTACGCCTTATAATCTCTGCCTGACCATGATGTAAACTGATTGAAATCCTCCCAAATTTCTCGCTCTTTTCCAAGCATATCTGCTCCTTGTGGTTCTTGAACAGAGTATTCCCTATTACTAGCTGATATTTATTGCAGAACTCAATTAGTCTTTCTCCTCTCTCATTCCTGATACCAAGCCCATATTCTCAAGTAACGCTTTCTTGTACTTCTTCCTCTAGAACCGCATTCCAGTCCCCCATGAGTATTAGATTTTCATCTCCCTTTTTTTTTACTGAATTACCGTTCAGTCTCCTCATATACTTTATCTCTTTATCTTCAGATTGCTACGTCGACATGTATACCCGAACTTTTGTTGTCGGTGTTGGTTTGTTGTCGATTCTAATGAGAACCACCATATCACTGAACTGTTCACATTGACACAATCTCTGGCCTACCTTCATATTCATAACTAATCATGATCCAGTTATACCATTTTCTGCTGTATTGGTATTATCCTATGCTCAAATAACTGGAAATCCTTGACTTATTTCAATTTCACCTCACTGACCCCGATATTCTAGCTTTCCTACCACGTTCAAAAGTGTGGCAGTCTACTTCCGGAGATCTGAGTGGGGACTATTCCGGAATATTTTTCCAATGGAGAGACCATCATGAAACTTTTTCAATTACATATGTCCTGTGGATACACCTTATGCCTCTTTCACAGAGTGGTTTCCATTGCCTTCCATCATGCTGTTGATCATTGCTGATTCTTCTGCCTGTAGGATAAGTTTCCCACCACAAGGACAAGAGACTGCCCTGAACTTGTGTCCGCTCCTCCACCCTGTTTGACAAGGTTCAAATGGCTCTGAGCACTATGGGACTTAACATCTATGGTCATCAGTCCCCTAGAACTTAGAACTACTTAAACCTAACTAACCTAAGGACATCACACACATCCATGCCCGAGGCAGGATTCGAACCTGCGACCGTAGCAGACGCGCGGCTCCGGACTGAGCGCCTAGAACCGCTAGACCACCGCGGCCGGCTGTTTGACAAGGCCATCGGCAGAATGAAGGTGACTTCTTAAGCCGGATGGCTTCAGTCGCCAATGCCGATTATTAATCAAAATTTAAGCGGTGGCGTGGTTCGAGATCGGGACCGAGCGTATTTTGATTACCAATCAGAGATACTACCCCTAGACCACGGCTGATGCTACAAATGATAAATAAAACGGTTGAATGGGGTGCTGGAGTGAACGCTTAATACGGGCTGTGGTGGACCGGAGATCACTTGTCCAGCTATTACCATTTAGATTTTCTACTCTTTATATAAATCCTGTTAGACGGATACTGTATGAATCGTTTTCACCAAATTCTGATGTCTGTAGCTTCATAACAAAACTGAGATGTTAATTTCAGTGGAACGACGTTATCAGTGCCTATCTATGTGGCTTTAATTTGCACACTGTAAGAAAATTTTATATTGTGTTGTTTTTTGAAACTGATAGAACTACCTCCGGACGTAATCTAATGTTTCAGATAAGAATTTACGCTAAAATTGGTAATAAATCATTAACTGCTGTAATGTTGTCATTGTTCGCTTATGATCCGGTTTTTCACGGTGGATTTAGAAAGTGAATCGATGATCCGTGTGACACATAATTCCGTTTACTTTCATCCTTGAATCTAATTATGCTGAACTAGGCTAGTTTTCGGTATGCCACAGAGTTCAGCGGAACTAAGTAGTTGACGTCATATACGTGGGAGATTACCTTTGTATCTCGCAACCTTAAATCGTAACTGAGCATACTGGATACACAATCCTTTATACAGGACAATTTCTGAGACAAGCTTAAAACACATAAGATAAGAACCGTAGCTACCACCAGGAACTATCATGAGACTTTACCAAAAGGCAGCTTCTGGCAGAACTTAACTAAAAAAGCAAACTCAGCAAATTTACCCTTTCGATTTTATGAAAGCAACCCTCGACAGATTTAATACAAACAAATTAATGAAATCAGTATTAACCATCACTGCCAACAAGATTTACTATTGCAGCTTAAGAAGAGCAACTGTTAGCACAACAAATCTGAGCAGTGACTCCGAACAGAATTTCTACAGAAGCTTAAGGAAAGCTTAAAATTTAACAGAATGACCAAATGAGCATAAACTTAGGTAGTCACTGTCAATAAGAGATCATAAAAACTACTGACATAATCAGAATTTAGTATGATCCTAACAATTTAAGTGAATGTTAAACTTAATTCAGAGTGGCTAGTCCACCGATATACTGGAGTAAATATATTTACTAGTTCTGGACCAGCAAGGTCCTACTAAAAAGTGAAACTCAAACCAAACGTTAGACGATTTCTACCGGAAGACTTAATACAGAATAGACATTCAAAATTTAATAGCACGAACACTCAATACTGCTAAGCATATCATGAAATAGTGTCAAGGGACACATAATTCTGTATGATGTAAAATCAGACCATTAGATGATGACTGACGCATACCAAAATAGGAAAAAAATAGGCTCAGCAGCACTAAACTAAACAGCTAACCTTGCGTTCTTCCTTCTTAACTTAACCCCTTTCGTACAGCTTACGGATGGAATAATGCTTTTGCATTGCAAATTAACAACCCGTTTCAGTAGAGGTGTCACTTGTACATGCTGACCCCAGGAAACAGACAGGATTACAAATCCCCCTTTTTGTAACACACCAAATACAGACGAACAATCAGAAAAATTGGTAAAACGTACAAACGCAGAATAGAAAAACTTTTGTTAAGAGAACCACTCGTACAAGGTACGATAAATAACGTTAAATAAGATTGAACTACCATGGTACAGTAGTGACGTAATTCAACTGAAGTTTGCATTTTTGAGCAGGGCCTTCAAGAAACCCGACATATCTTTGCCAAGCGACACCGTTAATACTGCAAGGTCAGCTACAGACAGCCGCTAGAGCACCACGTCACAAATCACATGACGTAACTGGTTTACCGATTCTGCTGTGCAACTGGCAAAACTGAATAACCAAAACCGCGAGAAAAACAGTTGTAAAAATTGCATAACAACACAACAGCCGTCAAAATGAAGAAAACAATGCTCACCGAAATTTCAAAATATTGGTGTATGAAGCAACAGCAGCTCAAATAACAGAGAGACTGCAAGGAAGCGGGTGTTTCCACAATATAACTTCCATTCCGGAACCAACTAGTCGTAAACGACAGCCAGCTCTTGTGCGCAGTGATCGACACTGAGGACAGGTAAGAAACCCGCCACCGCAACTGATACGGGTTTCTTCCGAATACTCAAGCGCATAACACAAGTAAATGTCCAACCGTCCTATCAGAATAAGTTTACCAAGCGGCGATCGTCGTAGGCCAAACAACACAAATCGGCACATAGGACAAGCTCTGACTATCGTTTTAAGCGTAGCGTAGCTGCCGCCCAAGTGTACCTACGGCCACAAAGCCACAGCCCTTGCTACACTCAGTCTTTTCATAGGAACCAACTTTCCCCGTAACTGAGTGTGCGCTGCCCAATGTGCCGGCGCTTAAATCGCCCTTCAGGAGATACCGGCTCCCGTGTGGTGGCAGAAACACCATTTGCTTGACAGCCAGGTCCGTCGACGTTGCCAGCCAAAGGCACCTATCGATTGTGAGCCCCAAAGAAAGAAGTACCTCGCAGGGCACAATAGTAAGAGAAAAGTATATGTTAACCGCAGATTTGTGCCACTTCCGTTTAGGGCCAGAGACTATTACATCGTATATTTTGACTAAAGTTCAGTCTTGATCACTCATGTATGTTTTAATGATATAGGTAACCGGTTTCGGTTCTTTCTACAGAACCATCATCAGACCCATGGCTCCCTTAGGATGGTAGGCGGAGCTCTCCTCGCTGCTACGCAGTTAACTGCGTAGCAGCGAGGAGAGCTCCGCCTACCATCCTAAGGGAGCCATGGGTCTGATGATGGTTCTGTAGAAAGAACCGAAACCGGTTACCTATATCATTAAAACATACATGAGTGATCAAGACTGAACTTTAGTCAAAATATAACAATTAATTGATCACTGCTTTCCAAAAATGTTTACCAAAATATTACATCGTAGTAATAGAAGCGTTTAATCGATGTACCGGACGCCATATTCATTTTCGCATACTCTGCTCAAAAATGGTTCAAATGGCTCTGAGCACTATGGGACTCAACATCTTAGGTCATAAGTCCCCTAGAACTTAGAACTACTTAAACCTAACTAACCTAAGGACATCACACACACCCATGCCCAAGGCAGGATTCGAACCTGCGACCGTAGCAGTCCCGCGGTTCCGGACTGCAGCGCCAGAACCGCACGGCCACCGCGGCCGACGCATACTCTGCTGTTTAGTATTATAGCTTGCAGGATCTCGTTTCGAGGTAACGGGCGGCACATTGAGGATTTACCACCTTCACCTCATCTTTATTACTGAAAACATAAAATGTATTCGCAGTTTCCAATATGGACAACCATCAACTGTGTAACGGAATGACGACAATGAACACGGATTTCCCGCTTATCGCGGGCGGTTGCCTTACCATTAGGCTATTCCAGCACGTCTCAGGGCAGAACCAAACTTCGGCATGTAGTCAACGATGCGTCTAAAACCTGTTCTCGTACTTCTCTTATGTATATTCCCGTACAGAGGAGACATTTTAATTGAAAGTTGTTCGTCCGTTAACGGCGGACAAATCTGGTCTTGCACTGCCTGTATTGTTCCAAGGTACTATGTAATATTCCTTCGGACATGCATGCGTCGGATGTTACATCGTACTTCGGAGCAGCACGACACTGCAATATCGTATTTATCTGCCGACTGGGCAAGCGACATTCAATTAATATGTCTCTCCTGTACGGGATTGTACGCAATGTGTTCTGGCGTAAAAACAAGCGCCTTGTATGCATGTTACTTGCGACACTGATTTAATTCCAGAGTTAAGTGTAGTCAATTTGTTTCATAGAAACAAAACTACTAATGTTATTTGCTTGAATTGTTGTGTAGCATTCTGAGAACGCAGCATTATTTTGGCACCCAATTAGCGAAGAGTGGGCAAGATCCAACATAATGGATGTACGAGTACAGGCTGTAATACATGTTTGATAACATATGGAAGTCTGGGCCTGGCTCAGAGGGCCTAATGGTAAGGGAACGCTCATTATAAACGTGAAATCTGGGATCGAGTCCCGTGCCAGCACAATTTTTCATTGTTGTCTACCCATAACGCAGCCGAAAGTTGTCCACATTCGAAATTGCGAATACATTTCATAACTTCTGTAATCGTCGCAGTGCCTGTTCCTTCGAATATAGGTGCATGCCTGCATTGCATCGTACCACAAAACAGCAAAGGCACTGCAATATCGTGCTTATTAAACATACTAAGCCTTCAAGAGATTTTACGATAACAGAGACAAAAGACGAGAATCTGACGAATTCGGCGTGGTGTAAAAGGTAACACTGTGGATTACAGGACTGACGAGGCTAGCTCCCATCCTGCTATAGCAAATAATTTTTCATCTTAGCGTTGTTAACACGTTCTGGGATTTCCTCACAAATGTAATGCAAGTACGTGTTACAATATTCGAACTTACTTATGTCTCAGTCCGATTAGAAAATTAAGAATGAAATAACTATTTGGCTGTTTATTGCCGTATATGTGATGACGTGTATAGTTAGGCAGGAAATCAAGAGGACAGCATAAATTTCTGCCAGTGAAACAGCAATAAGTTCATGTTGTTTTAGTCGCAAACATCTGATTGTTTATTTCCTAGCGGACGCAAAGTTCATCAAGATATAAGATACTGTACATGTTATAAATAACAGCACTACCAGTTGGTATATTTCTGTCACAATTTTTTAAACTGAAGAGTCGTTACTATTTCATGTAAAGTGAAAACAGATTTCCAGAAGACTTTTCACAACGTTCCTCAGAAGCGACATCTAATGGAAGTGCGGGCCTACGGAGTGTCGTTCAGTTGTGCGACTGGATTCGTCATTTCCTGTCAGAAAATTCACAGTTCGTAGTAAATGAAGGAAAGTCATCGAGTAAAACAGAAGTAATATCGGTATTCCACAAGGAAGTGTTATAGGCCCTCTGCTGTTCCTCGTCTACATAAACTATTTAGGAGATAAATCTGAACAACCCTCTTAGATCGTATGCAGATAATTCTGTCATTCACCGTCTTATAAAGTTATTAGATAATCCAAATAAACTGTAAGACGATTTTGACCACATATCTCAATTTATCTGTGTTGTGTGAGAAGTGGCAATTGACTCTTAATAATAAGTGTGTAGTTATCTGGATGAGTACTAAAAGGAATCCGCTTAATTTCGGTAACAGGATGAACACACAGATCTGAAGGCTGTAAATTTAACTAAATACTTAGTGATTAAAATTATGAAAAACTTAAATGGGAACGATCACATAGGCAGTGCTGTGGGGAAAGCAATCCAAAACCTGCTATATATTGGCAGAATACTTAGGAAATGGAACAGACCTCCTAAGGAGACTGATTACACTACGCTTGTTCGCCTTCTTTTAGGATTATGCTCTGCGGTGTGGAACGTGCGTCAGGTACGATTGACGGAGGGCATAGAAAAAGTTCAAAGAACAGCAGCTCGTTTTGCATCATCGAGAAACAGGGCAGACTGTGCCAAGGATGTGATACATGACTTGTGGCGGCAATCATTAATGCAAAAGCGATTTTCTCATGGAATTTCAGTCACCAACTTTGTCCCCAGAGCGTGAAAATATTTTGTTGGCGCCCTCCTACATAGGGAGGAATGATCATCATAATAAAATAAATCAGAGTTCGCACGTAAAGTTTTAAGTGTTTGTTTTTCCCGCTCTCTGTTCGGGAGTGGAACGGTACAGAAATAGCGTGAAGGTCGTTCATTATACCCTTTGCCAGGCTCTTTATTGTGAACTGTGGAATAACCATGCACATGTAGATGCAGATATAAGAGTAATTGATGCTCTAACTCATGAGTTTTGGATTCGAAGCCTGGAAAATTACCTCTGTCACCAAAAGCTAAAAACTGGGTAATAAGTACCTCCCTTTATAATATGACTTTACAGGGCGCCTCGAAGCACGTCACACTTACCCCAACGTCAACAGCGTTGAATGAATCACAAATTGAGCGTTCCAGGTCGTTGGTAGCACTACCACACGCTAGTTCTTTAGCTACGAATGTGTTATGTGTTGCTTTCTACTACATGTGTCATATTAAAACGTCTACTAAAATCATTCCATTGCGCTTTAGCGTAGGAGTAACGCTAACAGACGCGTGTACCGGAATTAATCTACTTACTAAAGCACAAAAACAAATCGTTCTTTAACATTGTTACCAAAAGTCTCAGAAACTACTTAACTGCTCTACTTCATACTTTTACACGATGCTCTGATAATGTTGAGAGATATGTGCTAAGTATTTTTAATGTATGATTTATACAGTGTATAATGGACATAACTGCAGATACTTCTATTGTTAGTGAGGAGTATTGAACAACAATACATCATTATTTACGTCATTTGCAGACCGATAATTATAGCAGTTAGGAAAAGTATTTTGTTTGGTTCGTTAGTACCTCCAAGTACATGGGCAAGAGCAAGCAATTAATGCTTAATTACTCCTGGGCAGTAGATCAGGGGTTGAAGTGTGCCCCGAGGAGGCCAAACGGTTAGGTGTAGTCCTATTAGTAATTCAGTTACAACAGCGCACGAAAAATAAGGTAGCAAATTATGTGACTCGTTTGTGGGAAGGCTGTTCGAAGCCAACAAACTGATGTTAGTACATATTAAGATACCACATTTAAAGACATACGTACTTGTACTTGATACACCCTGTATAAAGGGGAAACCTTTTTTTCAATAATCTTGAAAATTTCTTGACCGATTTAATTCATAGTTTTACACGTTATTCTAACAAACATTCTGACAGACACAACTTATATTATTTTAATACATGAATGTATGTGTACAAATGTGCAAGATCTGTTCAGTAAGTACTGCAATACATTACACTTGTCATCCAATTCCTGTTGAAAAATTTGGGGTTTGTGTACCATATATTTATATATATTATATACAGCGAAATATTCCCACTTCAGTCCCAATAGTTTCATGAAGTACCGGTAGGTGGCAGCGTTGCACGCAGCGCCGCACACAGCTGTGACTCCTGCAATATTGGAACGTGCGGTCACTCTCACACGAGGTGATCGACAGAGAATATTCAAACGCCTCGCTGCTAAATTGGACACCTCTGGTTGTAGTGCTGACACACACGTCCACCATTTCGGGTACTCAAAGGTGTATGGCCGGCCCCGGTGGCAAAGCGGTTCTAGGAGCTTCAGTCCGGAACCGCGCTGTTGCT
The DNA here is from genome assembly GCF_023864275.1 of Schistocerca cancellata. Taxonomy (NCBI): domain Eukaryota; kingdom Metazoa; phylum Arthropoda; class Insecta; order Orthoptera; family Acrididae; genus Schistocerca; species Schistocerca cancellata. Next base: position 414,049,822 of record NC_064631.1, read on the forward strand.
ACGGTCGCAGGTTCGAATCCTGCCTCGTGCATGGATGTGTGTGATGTCCTTAGGTTATTTAGATTTAAGTAGTTCTAAGCCTAGGGGACTGGTGTCCTCAGATGTTAAGTTCCAAAGTGCTTAGAGACATTAGAACCATTTGAAAGGTGTATGCACGCTGGGTTACTCGCCGCCTGACAGAAAACCATAAAGAGCAACGAAGGACCATCTGTGCGGAACTGCTGGCGCTTTTCAAGGCTGATCATAACAATTTCTTGTCGGACATCGTCATAGGCGATAAAACGTTGGTTCATCACATGGAACCGGAAATAACGCGGCAGTCCTTGGAGCGGCGCCCATGCCACCTCTTCTCTGAAGGAAAAGTCCAAAGCCACACCCTCAACCGGTAAAATTACGGTCACGGTCTTCTGGGACTCTGAATAGGTCATTCTGTTTGATGTCACCCCTCATGATGTAACGATCAACTCCGAAGTGTGTTGTACTACCCTCAGGCTACCACTTCAGCGTGTACCTCGCCACAAAAATACAAACGAACTTCTCATTCGCAATGACAGCCCTAGGCCTCACACAAGTCTGCGCACCCGAGAGCAGCTCACAAAACTTCACTTCTCTTCCTCATCCAACCTGCATCCCGGATCTCGCATCTTCCGACTTCCATATCTCTGGTTCAGTGCACTCCACGGGAAGCATTACGTGGACGATGGGGAGGCTAATGAGGCCACAAGACGTCGACTAATAGAGCGGTACCACGCAGGAAATCAGACCCTCGCATTAAGGGGCCGTAACGGCATCACACTGAACGAAGATTATGTTTAAAAATAGGGTTTTTCAGCCGAAATGTTGGGGAACATTAGTTTATTAGAACTCTGAATAAAACCAACAGCTTTAGGAAAAAAGTTTTGCGTTGCTTATGAACGCCCACACATAAAGACGAAACGGTGTTAACTAAAATTTCGAAAAGATTTTGACCGATATGGTTAAAATTTTTACACGATACACTAATAAACATTTAGACGGACAAGAGCTTAAATAGTGGCAACTATTTATTCACAATCGATACAGCAGAGTTACATGTTTGCAGCTGCTACTGTCCTTCTGAGTAGTCACCAGGTTTTTGTAGAACCCGATGCCAGCGATGTGGAAGGCGTAGTATACTATTAGCTGAGCCTGTTATGTTGGTGGTGAGAATAGAGCGCATCTCTGGAACTGTTCTGAAGCGAATGTCACGAAGTGGTTCCTTCACCTTCGAAATAAAATCAAAGTCAGAAGGACTTAAGTCCGGAGAGTATGGTGGATGGTACAGTGCTTCCCAGTCCCATCGACCGAACAAAGCAGCCACAGCTTGCACTCTTTTTGACTGAAGTAAAGATTAGCACATTTCTGCACATTCTCCTGTATAATTCCGTTGTCCATATCAACGCTGGTCCCATTCCAGCATTGATGCATTTCTACTCACTATCAGTCAAATAAAATTTTCTTGTGAGCAGCTATGTTGCTTTCATGGCTAGCTAGATGGCTGATCTGCTGCGTTTATATACAGACAACAACCCCTCCACTATTCAACCCCTGTTGCTGGTAAGTAATCATGGCAGCTTACGCCCTTCTAGAGTGGTGGGAAGGGCACTATTGCATTTTCTAGATGTAGGTCCTGTCATGGGAAAAGGAAAAGTAGATTATACACCGAAAATGTAACTGAAAGTGGGTCATGACACCCACCATTCCAAGGACACCATTCCAGCGACTCACTTCACTATTTCACATTGGAAGGCATTTATCTAAGTCGAAATGTGTAGTGTTGTCTTGAATGCCTTAAGAACATTACTTTGCAGGGGGAAAAATACAGATGGGTGATGTACTCTTAATCCTGTGAGGTAGATGTTCACATGTATTACAAGACGACCAACAAGTTCTTCTACTGACCCCTGTCATAATTTATGACAGTAAAGTGAGCATGGTTTACTTCGATCCTTGTAAAGAAAGAGCATTTCACTTCCATGCTCATAGCCATGAGATTCTCGCACTAATATAACTCATGTATTTGCGCAGCGTGCATTTGTATGTGGTTGTTCGCTGCCTCACAGCTTCCAAGCTGCTGGTGTACTAGCACTAGGAGTTCCCGCATGCTTGCCATTGTACACATCCACTTTTTATGTCCTAAAACGCAACAAACGTGAACTTAGTTATCTGGCCCTGCCCTGGAGGGTGCGCACTGGTGTATCAGGTTTATCTTTTTCCGTCTACGCAAAATTACGAAGCTTTATAGCCGTATGGTTGGTGATATAGTCATTATTTAGCTTATGTTTAGTTCGGTAAGAACCAATGCAATATCAAGAGATCAAGGGCAGCGATAAGCTATTTTTGAAACTGCAGCATCGTCCTGTATACACCACGTGCCTGGTTACACAAGCATTATATAAAACCGCCAACGCTATCTCTTGTACGTTTACTTGAAGCGGTGTGCTGAAAAGCTGTATATTTTAAAGATGTCCTACATTATTTTCATTAACCATTAACAATAGCACCTGTTTCTGACTTAAGTGCAAAAATACTTGACAGAGGATGACTTAGAGTCGACTCTTAGAGGTGCTTGTAGAAGAAGACTTCGAAGATATTAATGATTTTTTTTTTCTGATGGAGAGGATGAAGTAATATTACCGAGTGATCATGATAGTGACTCCGAACGATTGAGTGTGAGGTAAGATTACATTCCTTTGATACTAAAGACGATATGGTTATTCAGGCATATATCCATCAGGGTAGGGAGAAACAAACAAAATGGTTGAAACCAATATGCATAGACAGACATCCCGTGTACCCATCCCGTGTACCAGCACAAATATTATTAAGATACTTCCGGGCCCTAGAATTGTAGCTCCAGGTATTGCAGAAGAAATAAATGTAACTCTTTTCTATTGGTTATGAGTACACAGCTGCCACTGTTTAATTTCCAACCCTCGTACATGTGTGGAAAACACTGTGCTGTGCTACTCTGTGGAAATGTGTGGTTTCGTTTTCTCTGTTGCATTTAGTTTTAGCGTCCATAAAATGGCATATAAACAAGTAGACAAATGGCTTCTCCCTATATGCGAGGTATGTGAGAAATGTAATGAGACTAGTTTTCTATCTACAAAAGTTTTTATTTATTTATTTTTTTTCGAACAACGACAAGGTCGCTTTCGATGTAGTCCCCTTCGGCAGGTTAACATCGGCAGAGTCGTCATTTGCTGAAAGGTTTGAACTGGTAGTGCCTTCAGCATGTCGGTCACAACCTTTTGAATGTCCTCCAGAGTCCCACGACGACTTAGTTTTAACGAGTTTTTCAAGTTAGGGAAAAGAAATGGGTCATAAGCGCTCAGCTCAGATAAATAGGGGACTGCGGAACAACAGGAAAGACTTCTGAGGTCAAAAAGTGGCCGTGTGACATGGGATGTTGACATGGTGCAGCATCTACTTGTCTGCAGTGTATGGTCGCACTCGATTCGTCCTTTCCCATTGCCTTTCAAGGACGTGTTTGTAAAACACTTGGTTGACAGTTCGCCGTGGAGCAACAAATTCCTTATGCACGGTATCCCAACTGTCAAAAACGCAAATCAGCTATATTTTGTTCTTTGATTTGATCATTCTATCTTTCTTCGGTAGAGGAACCAATGTGCCACCCCTCCATGCATCACTTTGTCTCAGGATCTCACTAAAAAGTCCGAGATTAGTCTCGTGTGGTCACACGACTAAACCTTTCTTGGTCATTGACAATCCTCTCAAGAAGATTAACGCACACGTTTTTTCCATTGTCCTTCTGCTCAGTAGTGAAGTTTTTCGGCATCATTTATGCACAGACCTTTCCCATGTGCAAATCGTCATTCAAAATTCGATGAACGATGAAAGTATGTACATGAAAGTATGTATCATCCATCATCCTTGTTATTAAAAGCTGGTCTGTTTCTATGAGCGAGATTCATCATCAGCTCATTCTCGGACTTCCAGAAATAATTTGTACCAACGAAAAACCAGTGCTCTTGATAAAAAACATTTCCGATATATCTGTTTCAACTTTTCAATAGAAAACATGGTTGCATAACTTTGCTCCAAATTCCGCTGTTCCGTTTCCGTAACACACAACAACAAAAATCAAACTTCACTGATAGCGCTGTCCAAAAGCACGGGATGGCTGTACGGAGCTCGTACTGCCGCGCGGAGTGGCCGCACGCTTTGAGGCGCCGTGTCACGGACTACGCGGCCCCTCCCGCCGGAGGTTCGAGTCCTCCCTCGGGCATGGGTGTGTGTGTGTGTTGTTCTTTGCATAAGTTAGTTTAAGTAGTAAGTTTAGGGACCGATGACCTCACCAGTTTGGTCCCTTAGGAACTTACACACACACACACACACACACACACACACACACACACATTTAAAACTCGGACTGAGCAACTGAGCATCTGTAGGGGATGAACACAACGGTCTACACACGTAGAACAGCACAGAGTTGCCAGATCGCTCACAGTGCTGTCAGGCTCATTATTTTTCTCACCGTCCTCGTATTCATTCTCCTTATATGTAATTTTAAACAAAAACTGTTTACGTCAAAATGTGCTGTTTTGTTTTCAGCGTCGCCTCCGGTTATCGGCTTCTGATTGCAATACTAGTACGGAATACGTATCTTCCAAAACTATTGTAATCCTACCCATTCACAGATTAAAACTGGGGGTAATACTGTCATTGAAGCGACTAGCTTCACACATCCAGTAGATGGAGTGCTGAGTGTCAGACGCAATATATACTAATGATCACAACCGATATTTCCATTCATCTTCAGTGACATCAATTCTCAATTAAGTTCTCGTTGGTAACAGCAATAAATAAGGCTTAGTGTAAGAGAAAGAGAGAGGAGAAGAAGAGACGGATAGAAGGAGTTTAGGATGTATACCCGATTCCCTTGTATATTTAAGAATTGCCAAGCTTTGCCGGATTTGGTAGTTCATGAGAAATTAATATGCGGGGAAATAGTAGACTGTTATCCGCGATAAATAATATTTACATTTCTACTCAGACGTCCTAATTACGTAAAAAAACCAGTAGATGAATGCCGGGTTGAGGAACAGTTCACGAATTATTAAACATAACTGAAACTTTCGCAAGGAACAGTTCACGAATTATTAAACAAAACTGAAACTTTCGGAGTCGTAATCGACAACGGTTTGAAACTAATGCTTTGCAGAATCACTATCATCTCTATCCTGAAGCGCTTAGGTTCTACAGTGATACAAATAGCACAAAAATTATGCCACTGGCCTAAAAAATAAAGATGCAAAACATCTCGTTATTCGTTTATTTATTTATTATTCTAAACTAGTTTTGGCGAGTAATATCACCATCATCAGTGGGGTTTTTTAAATCTAAAACACGCAGAAAATGGCATGGTTGTACAAACACAGTAAAACATTATTACATTTCTACAATTCGTCTTTTTAACTATAGTTTTCTATTGATACTTTCATACTACCCTATTTATTGTATGGTACAGCATGTTTTAAGCAATTATTGGCGCTGTTTGCGATATATTTTCTGTGCCCTTTTTCTCTGTTGCCGTCAATTTACTTAGCGAACATCATGTCATCGGTAACCATGTGAGCGGCTGTTAGTAAACAACCGCTCACATGCTCACGGCAACAAAAAAAAAAAAAAGAGCACAGAAAATATGTTGCAAATAGCGCCAATAATTGCTTAAAATATGCTGTAACATATAATAAATAAGGTAGTATGAAAGTATCAATAGAAAACTATATTTCAATGGACGAATTGTAAAAATGCTATAATGTTTTACTGTGTTTGTACAACCATGCCATTTTCTGCATGTTTTAGATTAAAAACCCCCACTGATGATAGTGATATTAATCGCCGAAACTAATTTGGGAGCCGGCCGGAAAGCCGTGCGATTCTAGGCGCTACAGTCTGGAACCGAGCGATCGCTACGGTCGCAGGTTCGAATCCTTCCTCGGGCATGGATGTGTGTGATGTCCATAGGTTAGCTAGTTTTAATTAGTTCTAAGTTCTAGGCGACTGATGACCTCAGAAGTTAAGTCGCGTAATGCTCAGAGCCACTTGAACCTAATTTGGGATAATGAGGAAACAAACGAATAACAAGGTGTCTTGCATCAAGGCGGACTCAATTTCTGATATTACTGTTTTCCCATGCAAACACGGACCAAATGGAGGAGTTCCAAGATAATATTATTGCTAATGAGTACAGCTATTTAAAAAATTCCCAATGTCATGCATATTTTCATTCCGGGTATGCTGCATACATAATTGAGATAAGACACCGATGGACCTGCTACCAAGATACTAGGATGTGCGACTATTTTACAGGATGGCTCATCATGTGTAATAATTTGTAACCTGTCTCAGTATAGGTCCATGCAATTATGTTTCTCTAAATACTGAAGACATTTTCCACACGGAATATGCGTAAAACCGTGGTGCCCACTGAGTAGCTATTCTTATTTAAAGAATGTATCATTTGACACACAGTACTTTGTGAAGGATATCTGAAATTTACATCTCATTTGACGCCACCTATGAATGCATAATACTGTAAGACGAAACTTCGATGTGTACCACTGACAACTGTTTTACATATCGTCTGGTACTACAATACCTTTTTTGCTGCCCCTTCAACAGAGCGACTTAATGACTCTTGCACATTAACTGAAAATTCTGCCCTAAACGTGAACACATTAAGCATGCTGACTTACTCGTATTAGCCTTCACGTTTCAAGTCAAATGCCCACCTCATATCTGCTTGCGAATTTCAGATGAAGTATGGAGGAACTGAGGGCACATGACAACGTTTACCGGAGAAACCCGGTGTAACACAGTAACTATTTGTTGTATTTTGGTTTTAATGATGCATTCTTATAATGTTAAAATAAATCTTGTCATTGTCTTATTCCAATTAAGTTTGAAGCCTTTCCCTCATAATTTATGCGGCCTGTTTCAAAGCTACGTCAAAAGTAGAGTAGTATGTGACAATTTTGTCATTCACTTCCAGCATTTCTACGTGATAACTTTGTGACTTCAAATGTCCCTTACAGTTAGGATGGCGTTCATAAGTTAGAAGAGTCGCTGATTTTTTTGGGAAGAGCTGTGCTCCCGGAGAGTCAACAAACCGAGAGGTCAAGAGAGCACCGGGAAGTAAGAAAATATTTGTGCTTTTAGAACAGCTTCGCGAATCGTGGGAATGGAGGCCGACAGTGGATGACGTGACCGAATGGAAATGGCGTCAGGAATAAAGGATTTTATGCAGTCGTTGTAGTTATGTGCTGCTGGTATTAGAAGTGAAGAATGACTGGCTCAAATTGATCCCATAGTTAAGTGCAACTCAGGAAGTCACAGAAAGACATAAGAGTAAATTGAACGTGTATTTTTAGTACTGCACACGCTCTCTCTCTCTCTCTCTCTCTCTCTCTCCCCTCCAAATATCCCCCCCCCTTCTCTCTCTCTCTCTCTCTCTCTCTCTCTAACAAACACAAACACACACACACACACACATACACACACACACACACACACACACACACACACATGCCCCCTCGTACAAATGCGTGCGCTGTAACACACCTCTCCAAGACACCAGTAGAATGACGTGCTCACTAAACGGACTTCATTCCTCATCCCGAACGAAGTGTCACTGAAGAGCATGTTCACTTTACTAAAGTATTACCTTTTACTTGGCTGTTGTCTTTGAAGTTCGTTTAGTTTTCTTCTTATGAGGGATACGACTGCGACAATAATTCTTGATTGTGCGAAGAAAGTGAACTGTTTCTAACATTTTGTATCTTCGATGACTTACTAACTACGAAATTTAAAAAATTCACAGCTTTTAATTATATTTATTTTTAACTCATCAAATATCAGCTGCAAAATTTAGCATCCAATCACTCCGTGGAGCTACAAATTCCAATTAAACATGGCTCCATTCTACAGCATCGCAAATATGGCTTGACACCATTACTCACAAACTTTCCGCCAAGTGCAAATAAGAATTAGCACAAAGATAACATTTGAAATAAAAAGTCTAAAATTGTTTACATTATTGTCAAAGACTTGAACTGGTACAAGATTCATCAAAACCTGATAAAATTAAATTTACAGATTTCGAGTTAAAACTTCAAAACTAATACTAATTAAAAACAATATAAATAGTTCTGCAAGAAAAAATGAACTTAAGCTTACATAGTTTGATATAATACATAAAATTACCGTTGTTGATCAATATCAAAGGCTTCAAAAGGTATATCATGCTTCATTATACCACACCACGCACATACGAACGTGCTTGCAATCGCATCTGAATTCCCACGTCTGCTCGGCTCAAGAAATAGATAAAGAATGTTTCCATATTTTCATAATCATAGCAGGTAGACAGTGGTTCTAGTATTCCTATACCGAGGAAGGTTTAAATATATTCGCACTGTGCACATACATTCGCTGCAAATTAGTAGGAAAGCTGTTGCTTTTCCCCTTGGAAAATGTTGACATCATGTCATCGGTTGAACGATAATTCCGTGTATTGTAATTTGTGAAATTCAAATCGACAGCCGTCAATTCACAATGCAGAGACCGCCTGAAATGAACACGTGCATGAATGACATCAAAAATTTTTAAATCGTGGTTACATACGCAAACGGAGAAATACTGGCCATCTAAGCCTGAAAATATGGAAGGTATTTCCACAACTTCCGAACACAGGTGTAAATAAGCTGTAACAGAACAAAACAATGGCTTTGACGTTCCCCAACGTCGCACACATTATGATTTGGAACATCGCATCTGAACCTGTACAAGTTGCAGGAACTGTAAGCACTGAATTGAGTGCCGTTGTTGCCGCAGACCTTTGGACAAAGACTTTTTGTTTTTGCACCTCTCCACGCCAGTCTGTCCTGTGAAGATGTATTCACGTATGTGTGATGGCTCTAAAGAACAATCATTTCAAAATGTCTTGGTGTACCACAAAAATTTTTAGCCCGTACTTCTTTCCATTACCAAGTTGACTATTTTTTTTTCTTTCAGCCTCAGATTCTGTTTTATCAGTTAATGCATTCTTAAGCAAGTTGCGCTACAAAGTATTTTCTCTGCTGTGCGATTCGCTAGCTGCTCATTAGTTAGTCGATATACCCGCACTTTTCAGTATTGTCCTGCAACACCATATTTCAAAGATTTATATCATCCTTTTTTTGTCCTGCTTCTTGTCCTCATTTCAGTTCCACACAAGGCTAAATTCTACACAAATACTTACAGAAATGGCTCACTAACGTTTCAATTTCTTCCGATGTAAACATTCTTTTTTTTTAAAACCAGAAACTTTTCGTTGCTATTGAACGTCTTCATTTCGTATCCTCTCTGCTTCGGATATCGTCCGTTATTTTGGTATTCGTTATTTTGGTACTGGTCTAGCACTTCTAATACATTCCCTAATCTAATTCACGCAACAGTGTGAAACCTAATTCGGCTATATTCCATTACCATTGTTTTACATTTATTGACGTTCATCTGAAAATCTCTTTTTGGACACTATCCTTTACGTCAAACTGATCTTACAAGATATTTTCCGTCATTGACAGAATAAGAACGTCATCGCCAAACGTTAAAGATATAATTTCATCTCCTTCAGCCATAGACCCTCCGTCAAATTTCTCTTGATTTTCCTTACCGGCTGTTTACATTTAGGGTAGCAAGGGGCGTGTGGCACAACTCAATCTCACTGCTTCCACAAATACAGCCTCCCTCACTTGTCGTCCAGCTGTAACGACATTATAGTTGGTTTACTCTGGTTATTTTAAAAGTTACAGGTAGCCTGTCGTGCCTTTTGTTATATGTCTCATAACTTCACAATTTAGAAGAGTATGCTTAGAGTAGTAGCAGACTCTTTCTGTGTATATGTGTGCTGCAGAATTACGTTTGGATAACTTCAATGCGTCGTAGGTTCAGAGGTTCAGTATTCCTGGCATATCTCTACCTTTCTCCGGAATCAAAAGTGCTTCTTCTGCCAGTTTCATCGGCTGTCAGTCATTCAATTGTTCTGTAGATGATTCGTTATAAGCTTGTGCAACTATTGTCCATTAACACGATGGGTCGGTAATGATTACAACTGATACCAGCCACATATTTGGTAGTGAAATCATTAAGCACACAAAACAGAAAGCAGGTCATCCCCAGAGAACATCACGCTAATACTATGAAGCTGCAACTGAAGAACCTCTGCATCTGCATCGATACTCCACAGTCCACCTTAAGGCTTGCCGCTGAGGCTACCCTGTGCTACAACTACTACTACTATAGTACTACTACTACTACCACTACTACTAGTCATTGCCTTTCCTGTTCCACTCATAAACAGAAGCAGGCAAAACCGACTGTCTATATCCCACCATATCTCATATTCGTGGTCCTTACTTGCAATGTGTGTTGGAGGCAATAGAATCATCAAAAGTCAGCTTCAAACGCCGGTTCTCTTAATTTTCTCAAAAGCGTTTCTCGAAAAGAATGTCGCCTTTCCTCCACTCATTCGCATTTAGATTTCCGAAGCATCTCCTTAACGCTTGAGTGTTGTTCAAACCTACCAATAACAAATCTAGCAGCCCGTATATGACTTGCTTCCATGTATTTTTTTAAGCTGGCTTGGTACGGATCCAAAACACTCGTGCAGTACTCAAGAACATGTCTCACTGTATGCGAATTTCTTTACAGGTGAACCACACTCACCATGGATCCTCCCTATAAGCCCAAGTCAACCTTTCGCCTTGTGTACTATAAGCCTCATCTGCTCCTTCCATTTCATATCGCTTTGCAACATCACGCCCAGATATTTAAAAGACATGATTGGACAACATATTGCGTTCCACTATTTAAGAGCCACTCACATACCTGTGAACTTATTCCATACGCCCGCACCTTCTTTAACAGCCTTGAATGGTGCACCGTGTCAAACACTTTCCGGAAATCTAGAAATATGGAATCTGCCTACTGCCCTTCATCGTACTTCGCATTTTATAATGCGAGAAAAGGGAAAGCGATGCTTTCTAAAACTGTGCTGAATCGTGGACATAAGCTTCTTAGTCTCAAGGATATTTATTATATTCGAGCTGGTAACATCTTCTAGAATTCTGGAGCAAACCGTTATTAGGAATATTGGTCTGAAATTTTCCGGGTGCATTCATTTGCCATTGTTATACACAGGAGTCACCTGCGCTTTTTTCCACTCCCGTGGGACTTTGCACTGGTCTAGAGATTCGCGATAAATGCAAGCTAAGTAAGAGGACAATGCCGTAAAGTGCTCTTTGAAAAACCGAACTGGTATTCCATCCGAACCTGCTGACTTATTCGTTTTCAACTCCTTCAGTTGTTTCTCTTCGCCAGGGATGCTTATTACTATGTCGTCCGTATGGCTGTCTGCTCGATAGTCAAACGACGATATGTTTGTACGATTCTCCTGCGTGAACGATTATTGATACGTAAAATTTAGAACTTGGGCTATCGTTTCGCTGTCTCCAACTGCCACATCAGATGTGTCAACAAGTGACTGGCTGGAAGCCTTAGGCGCACTTAGCGATGTCACATAGGACCAAGCCCCTCACTCACTGACATGGTGCCCCACTGCAGGCGAAGTTACGGGTATAAGAAATAGCTTCCCAGATATGTGAATGGCTCGAAGAGTTCTTAAATAACGGGATCCAGTACACTGTCCCGACGGCGAGTGTTCATCAGAGACAAAGGTATCCTCAGGAGCCCCTTCTTGTTCTTTATATACTTCAGCCTTCTAACGGAAGGCGTGAGCAGCTATCTGCGCCTATTGCGTGATGATGCTGTGGTGTACTGGAGAGTGCTTTACAGTGACTGTAGAACGATAAAAGATGATTTAGTAGAAATTTCTAATTGGTTTAATGAATGGCAGCTAGATCTTAATAAAGAACAAGTAAGTAAATGCACATTATTAGAAAAAACAATCTCATAGTGTTAGAATACAACATTAGTAGTGTGGTACCTGACACAGGTCGAGTAGATCTCCAGGTGTAACGTAGCAAAGCTATATGAACTACAACGAGCGCGTGAGGGTTGTAAAGGGAAGGCGGATGATCGACTTCGGTTTATTTGTAGAATTTTAGGAAAGTGTGGTTGACCTGCAAAGTGCTGTAGAGTGCTACTAGAGTGATTCTGATCTCCATCAAGTCGGATCAAAGGAAGATATCGAAGCAATTTAGAGGCGGGCTGCTACATTCATTACCGGGAGGTTCGATCAACACGTAAGTATTACGGAGATGCCTTGGGACCTCAAACAGGAATCCATGGAAGAAGGTGTCTTTCTCTTCGCGGAAAGCCTCTGACAAAATTTAGAGAAACGGCATTTGAAACAGACAGTAGAACGGTCCTACTGCCTGTTTCTCATAAGGACCATGAACACAAGATAACAGAAACCAGGGCTCGTACGAAGGTGTATAGAGTGTTTTATAACTCGGTCTATTTGCTGTGGGAACAAGAAGGGAAAATACTGGTACTGGTACAACATTCTCTCCACCACGCGCCGTGTGGCAGCTTGAGGAGTATGTATGTAGATGAAGGGGTAAAATGAAAATTTTTTGGGGTGAAAGTTAAAGAGATTGATGCGTGCTTCGGTAAGGAAAGTTTATTTATCGACAAGCAAGCTGCATTCTTTCGGTTTCCTGTGCAGTTGTCCAGTTTTAACAGTGGGACATCCTTTGTACATATATCAGAATATGAAGTGAAGCTTGAACTTTAAGACATGTGCTTGAAAATGGTCCACGGTTGAAACAGGCCAATCGACGGAAAATGGAGTACGACCTACTTGGACTATGTCTTCGTTCTGAAGACGCAGTGGGGCTGTTGACGCCCGCAAAAATAAATTCTTTTTGAAGGATCATCGGTACTGTCACTATTTCTTAAGACTTTAATACCAGTTTCATTAGTTACGAATAATTATCATTTTTTTCAAATACCATCATTAACGCTTGACATAATGTGGTGTAGGTTACAGACAAGGAGACAAATTTGTGAAAATATTCCTCACATAGTTGACCCAAAAAGTTCATACTTTATTCTAAGCACCACGCATTTATGACTATAAAGAGACGTATATATCACATACTCTTAAATATATCATAAAAATGCCTTATCCAAGTTGGAAGTAGTTCCTACAATACACCAGATATTTTTTCATTACTACCTCCTAACAATAAACTAGCAAATTGGTAGCACATCACAACCGTAACTTCGCAATGGCTACTACCATGCTGAATGACGTACAAACACATATTTTAATTTGGTTGATTTTGAAGCAAGTGTCGCTAGAGAGAGACGTGGTGATGAGAATCATGGTTTGTAACTAACGCCTCTTCTCAGTGTGGACAGTTAGCGTTATTTGCTTGGAAGGGGTTACAAGTGTACAAAATGTATGCTATCTGTGCATGTTCCTTATCTCCTCATAAATCACTGGGTCGATTTCAACCAAATGTGGTACATGTACTACTTACTGCCTGGAACGGATCGCTCTGGGAGAAAGGCCCAATTACCTGTCAGAGTGGAAGGGGTAGGGATGAAAAATAAGTGTAGCTCACGACGTGCACATACTCAGATTTTATTCATGCAGTATTTTAGAATGAGAACCACTAGTGACTTGCAACGAACTTAACACTTAATTCTAATCTCCACTAAATTTTTACTTGCTGACTACCGCCGCAAAATTATGGAAGAAAAATTAGTTTATCGCTTACCACATTATAAATTTATTACTTCTTTGTTACTAACACTCCACAAAAAAAAATCACAGAAGATTATCCACATACTTCCCTGAATTTACCTACAAATTTACACCAAGCAGGTGGCTAGTCACTCTATGAAAAGTACCGTGAGAGGTGGCGCAGTAGATAGCAACCAGGGCTCGCATTCGGGAGGACGACGGTTCAAACCCGCACACGGACTTCCTGATTTCCCTAAATCACTTCAGCGAAATTCCAGGATGGCTCCTTGGAAAGGGCACGGCCGACTTCCTTCCCTAATCCGATGGGACCGATAACCTCGTTGTTTGATCCCCTCGTTGTTGGTTGTTTGGGGAAGGGGATCAAACAAACAACCTTCTAGGAAAAGGCTGTTGAAGGTAAGAAGTACAAATTATCTCCCTGACTCATTAGCTCTTGGTTTAACAGAACCTACAAAAATTAAACATAATCCATCTATCCCCGTTTTAAAAATAAAAGGGTTCAAATAAATTCTTTTTCATTCTAAAGTTTAGTTATGTATTGGTGTCAGTGGTGGGTGAGAGAGGGATCTACTGTCTAATATCCGACTACACTCAGGGGTAGTCGCGTCATAAGAGTGGAGAACAACTGTCATAAAGCTATAAAATTACATTGCACCTAGCTGTTTCAAATAGTTCCACATTTTTATATTGGATGAAGTTGAGGTAAGATAGCGGAACAGTCAAAGTGCGATATGGAGACTGAGTAGTGGTAAAATCCCGGGACGTAAGCAAGCAGCTTTGTGACAATGACAGTCGTCATGTTGGAAGAAATCAGTGTCCACAGCATACGAAACATGAAGATGTGGAAGGAAAGCTAATTCTCAAACATTGATAATGTTTAAATAAATATCTATTTCCGGTGACATACAGTAATTGAGTACACTCAATATACGATACGAAAAATCTCCCTAAAAACACTACAGAACCATTTCCAGTTAGATCTATAACCTCCACACCGTGTGGGCTAAGCGCGTCTTTGGACTGTCGTATTTAACGCCTTGCGTCATTTGAAAAGAGGCTAATTCTATAGTACCCTGTACGCCTGAAGTCAGTTACTATTCAGTTTCAGTATGTTGTTTTTCGTATGTTGATGATGCGCTGCTTTATGCATGCCGTAAGTTACACAGTTTTCCAGTGTAGCTCACCGCAGATTTCCACTGCATCCGCAGTGTTCGTTCGAAAACTGATGAAAATGGACTTGTATTCACTAGTGCCTTTGAAACAGATTGTCATTCACAAAATGTAACACTTGTTACAGCTCTGTGGTTTGGATCTATTTAAGATCGCTGCTCGTAGTTTTTGTTTTTACTTCGCTGCGAGTGGTACACCATTCATCGGCGAGACGATGGGCAATTTTGACAGTCAGCGTTGGCACACTAACACATCTGGCAATTTCAATCTCGGTGTGGGCATGGGAACGCTCAAACATGAATGATTTTTCCACCCATTATGTATTTTTCACAGAAGCAACTGATGGGAACGACTTTCTTAGACTTTCTGGAAAGCGACCTATTTGACAGTGGTTGAACTGAACCCATCTTTGAGAAACATGTTGCCCCTTATAGATCTCACCATAATGCGATTAACTGGAAGGCTACAGAAATAAATGCACCTTTCCATATTTCTGCCCATTCTTCAATACATATTTCATAAAATTTCTGCCATGAATTAAATAATTTAGGGACAAATATTTCGTGTGTGGCATGAAACGAACTACGGTAACTCCGTCATCTTTTAGGATACGTAATCTGAACAACATACTGAACACCTGTTTCAGTGATTTATTAAATCTTTTTTTTTAAATTTCTGTCGCAATGATAGACTAATTTTTCTGCACAGACTTGTTACGACGTGAGAATTTGTACTAGCATTGTTCTTAAATAAACCGTTGTTTGTAATACAGTAATTAATTGTGTAATATCCTTATTTCTCTGTGCCAGAAGAAAATATACTTCACGGCTGCTGGAAATAAATCGCGGTTTCTTCAAAGTCGCCATGTCATGTCCATCACTTTTAAGAAATAGTCGCAACAGAATAATTTCTATCAACGCACTATATCATTGCCAGACAACGTTCGTAACAGCCACGTACTGCAGTCCGCCTGCAGTTTCAGTGAATCAGGGAAAGGCTATGAGTCGACCACACATCATAAATAGACGACATTAACAACAATGTTACTGAACTCCAGAAGCATTAGGATGAACGGAGAATGAAGTGTGGTGATCTGGTGCTCCAAAATACGACAGTTTGTGTTCCTCTGGTCGAAATTCTCTTCAGGGACGTTTTGCATCTCACACGTTACGATAAAATATGATTTAGTGACTCACTTGTTTTAATAATTGACATATTTGTCGGAAACGTATTTTTAGGGTATCTCTAAGTAGCATGTTTTTCTATTGGATGCCGCATAGAGCCCTAACATTGTAGAACTGCACACAAAGCTTGCAAGAAACTATTAAGCAAGGGAACTTTCAGAGACATGGAGTTGAGTGCAGTTGAACCTGTTTTCTTGTTTCCTTTTGATATAAGGTAAGTAATGATTATGGTGTGTTTTCTCTATTGTACTAAATTTTCCCAATTTTAGCGTCTTCGAACTTATTGATGTTCTAAAAATTTCTTTGGAACTGATGGTACCAACTATGCAGTTGGACACTACTCCACCAAAAGACGTCCGCGGACCTGGGATAGCGTGATAAACTGCATAATCTTCAGCGTACTATTCCCAGCTGTAGCGATTATGGAAATTTCAAAATTCGTAACAAGGTATACCATCTCAAAATGTAACTGAAAATGTGACTGAATCGCTTTTCTCCTGCATGTAACCACTTTATACTGTAGCGTAAGTGCTGTATTTCATAGTGTAGGATAGGGATGGCGGTTATCGCTGAAACAACCGGTTTACGGATGTGTCTGTTTTTTTCACGCCAGTTTAACGTGACTG
Organism: Schistocerca cancellata; assembly: GCF_023864275.1. Taxonomy (NCBI): domain Eukaryota; kingdom Metazoa; phylum Arthropoda; class Insecta; order Orthoptera; family Acrididae; genus Schistocerca; species Schistocerca cancellata. The sequence goes on from NC_064631.1 coordinate 414,066,567, forward strand.
TTAAGAGCACTGAAAAAAAGTGATTGCTGAAGTAACCGATTTTCTGATTTTTATTCGTATTATTTCCTGTAATAAACATACACGTCGAACGAAGTTGGAAAAATTGGAACTCCCTCATTTCACAGTACATAGACCCAGTACATTAAATTAAACAGCCATACAACAGAAAACTTTGACGGTCAGCAGTATTGTCTGTATGATTCCAGTTTTCTGAAACTCTGCTCAAAAATCATGTTGTGATTGACTTTCACACCACCATTTGTGCATTACGAACAGTCAGTGTTAAAGGGGGAAAACTGACGTTGAAGAACTCTGTTTTCGTGTTGATTTGTCCTTTTTGGACGGCTCCTGAAAGATAAAGGCGTATTGTGTAGACACAGGCAGCAGATCAACTAGGAGGGTCGTTCAATAATTAAAGCCCCAAATTTTTTTCTCAGAACATACATCAACATGTCTAGTCCATGTACTATTTTTCTATGTAGTCTTCATCACGTTCTTTGGCCGTACGCCAACTTTGTGGAAGAGCGTGTATTCTCTGCTGTGAAAGCTCTTGTCCTGTAAACCCCGTAGAGAAAGTTTAAGCTCCAACAGTTCAGATGAAATGGCCTTTCTTTGAATGTTATGGTCCGCTGTAAGCATTCGTAGAACGTATCGTGAGCACCTCTATGAATATCCGAGAGTCTCGATCATTGCAGACGCACTTTCAATGCTGAGCCTCAATCGTAGAGCCATTTGGCGAATTGTGATGCGCCGGTCGGTACGAGTAATGGCATCATCAGGATTCAGCATATGTGGAGCAGTTACGGTGACGGGACGTCCCAAGCGTGTCTGATCATTTTGGAAATTTGTTGTAAGTTCCCATGGGACCAAACTGCTGAGGTCAACGGTCCCTAGGCTTATACACTACTCAATCTAATTTAAACTAATTTACGCTAAGGACGACACACACAGCCATGCACGAGGGAGGACTCGATCCTAGAAAGGGGGGAGTCGCTCGAACCGTGGCAAGTGGCCCAGACCGCGCGGCTACCCCATGTGTATGTGGCTGTTCGTGGAGCTCTGTTTCTGCATTTCCTGGGTTTGTAACTTTCTTTACCCATCGACCAACTCTACTCATATCAACTGCAGCCTCGCCATGCACTGTATACAAACGTTCATGGATTTCACCACGGTTTCTGTTTCTGCACACAAGAATTCAATAACAGCTCTTAACGTGAGTCGTACGAAGACGCCATTTTGATGCTGTAGTACTGCTCTGCCATCTGCCACAACGGCTCGTACCTCACCAGTGCACGGAACAAAGATCAGACATGAAGCACCAACAAGGACGATTGTCTATGTATGTTAACGGCTTTTCCAAAAATGTGTGGGGCTTTATTTCTTGAACGACACACGTACTTCCTGTTTTTATTTTATACTATGAATGAATTAATGCTCCATAGCTTCTTTCCTCTTTTATTATTTCATATAAATGGCAGATAAGTGTATAATCTTTCAAAGCAAATGAAGCATCGTACTTCACTGATACATCACTTAGTAAGAGTATTTCCAGACTGGAGTTCGTGCCATTATGCAATACAACGGATGTTCGGCGACGACAGCGAGAAACTAACGTCTGAAACTCGTGGGGTCAAGTTTTGCACAATGCATATACTCGCGTACCGTAACCCACAGTAACAGGAACATCATCCGCAGCAGTGTTGTACCAATTCTTATGCAATGTGTTTGTTGCTAGTTTCTGTCTACATTGATATTAAAATATCACTGATCGCTTTTTCAGTTTTCTGCAAGAACGCAGTATTCAAACTAATGCAAATTTCACTAACAAATTATACTTCTTTCTTTTTTAAAGAGAAAGGTTTATTTAAAAATGAAAAAAAATTAGCACCGCTGCTATGGCTAATTGATTTTTCGTTTTTTTTCGCGGTTATTAGTAAAAAAAGAGAAGTGTCTTTTACACCGAGACCAAACAAATACCGAAAAATACCAGTTATTCAGAACTAAATTACCGATATCTGTTTTAGTCGATCGGTTTTTCCCATCCCTAGTGTGGGGTAGTATTTTACTCCACAACAAGAAATAAATTGTAGTTACGCGTCGCCTCTAGCATCATGCAATTAGCATTTTTTTAAAATTCTACGCTAGCAATCTGCTAAAGAGCTTGTGTACAAGACCGTGTATTAATACACTCTCTACCATGTAGTGGCCGGAAGTACTAGCTCCTTCCACAACAATCGTTATCGAAATAAAGACGATACAATGTAAATTCACCAAGACGCAGGTTGTGTCTTAAGTGAAATCGAGCCCAATTGGCCACAGACTGCTTCGAGCATGGGTTCTGTTCATAATAATATGCAAACTCTGCGATCCAACACTCCGGTCTGCCGACAAGAGACGTGATCCGTCTCTCCTAGACGTCATTCCACAGTTGTTGGAATGCCCCCCAGCTGACTTGCGTGGGCGGCGCGCGTGGAATGTGCGCCTTCTTGTAAGGTCTCACCTGTTAGTTGTGAGGGGAAGAGGGGGGGGGGGGTGAAGGAGCAGACAATACCGCTCACTGGAGCCTCCCACATTCTTCATAGACGACGTCACGACGCCTAAGTTTCCATATCCCCCCCCCCCTTTTCGTCGCATCCCATTGTATTTGTTTGTTTTCTGTAAAAGTCACGTTGGAACTAAACACGAAAACTTACAAGGCTGAGAACTTATTGGTTTTAGCGGTGTGGCTGAAGTACTTGGCGAGCAGAGCTCCTGCTATGTTTACCGCTTCGCATCTTTGCAGCTTCCAGGCGCTCTACAGACATAAATTAAGTCAGTCCCTTATGTCCTACGAGAATGAGTGGCTGTTTAAATTGCACAATGTAGTACGGTACCTGAGTATTATGAAAGTTCTTCTCGTTGCGCGCCGTTCCTTCTTGCATAACATTTCTCAGTTAATTTCGGGTGAAACACAAACTGACATTACTGAAATTCGTATTTTATGTTCTCTCATCCGACCAACGAAGGGAAATTGAATGCCGTGACAGTAAATATGTTCGTCATATTTGCTTAATAAAAGAAGTTTTAAATTGTTGGTATCAACATTACAATGGTTCATTACACACTGTTAATACGAACATGGTATAACTTCGCATTTTTCCGTTTGAAAACCATCATACGTTAACAATTGTAAAGAGTTTCTGGAGCTCCCAGCATAATAAACTTTTTGATAAATAAAAAATAGTCTTGATCGCAAGCTTCTTTTGATTGCAGTGACCGGTATCAATACTTAAGGCTCATGTTCAGACTCCAGAACGGCAGGTGGACTTCCATGGAGCAGGCTGCGCCAGTCGCTAAACGTTTTGTTTGTATTTTATGTGAAATACCTTCTACTGTAGCGGAGTAAAATTTTTCACTAAGGAACATTATCTGTTTTGCCATATGTACTAATAAGAACGTCATGCATCCACAACTCTTCCATCTCAATGATTTTCGTGTGATCTGACAGTACTTTGGTTTCAACATACTTTAGGTTAGCAATTTCTCGAGAGTCTTATTTATAACACGTTGCCTCATTTCCAGGACACTTGTATCTTTAAAACTTATAACTGGACAGAGCCGTATTACCGAAAAATTTACTGCACAACCGATTCCATTCGTTTTCAGGGCATCTTCTGATGACTGCGTACTACAGAAAACCAAAGTGAGACACAAAGTCTCGTCACAGAGATAAATGTAAATATAGTAGTCGACACATACAACTTATTGAGAACTTACACTTTGAAATCGTAGTATGATACAACTTTTAATCATTATAAATCATTATGGCACAAGCCATCTTCTCCATTTAACTCTAAGGAAAAAGCACACTAAGAAAAACTTAATGAAGCTGATATCATGAGAACAGGGGGCATTATAAAAGAAGTTAGACATGTAGGAAGAGATCCTACACCAGACTAAAGAGCAGCACCTTAGCATTATTGTGCCAATAATAAAATAACAAAGAATTAGTGGAATACAGGACGACAAATTCTTTTGGATATGACCTTTTGTCATAGCGAATTGCATCGTGTAAAATAAAGTAGAATGATATTTTACATAAATATAGATGTACATAAAAAAGAGGAAGTACAAACATGAGGACATCATTGTCTCAAATAATCTTTCAACATCCCATATTGTCAAAATAGTAACATTATTTTCCCTACAACCATTTTTCATAGAGAATTACGGTACTGTATAACGCAAAATATTTAGAGAAAATGGAACACACATCTTGACAACTAGATCTTAGTATCTAACATGAATTTGAACTGGATATGAACAGCCGTCCCTGAGAATGAAAGTTCTTAACAGTCCGACAGACAGACAGATAGACAACAAAACGATCCCCAAAGGTTCCGTTTCTATCGACTGAGGAACAGAACCTTAAAAATGAAACACACATTTTGACAATCAACAAACATGTTGAGTACACTATTTAAGAAGAATCACGCTCCTTAATAACACAGTCACTATGTGTATGTACACAATACATTGAACCTATTTCATTGTGATCATCAATAACCTAACATAACCTGAGAAAAACAGAGATTTGTTGAAAGTGAAAACAACCATGCAGCTGTATGGACCTGGTACTCATTCTGTTATTCACACTTACAAAATGAACAATAAAACTGTAAAAATGAAAACAAAGATACAAAATGGAAGTATGTGGAACACACTTACCCATGCTGAGTTAAAGAATCAGAATAGAAACATCTCAGTCAAGTAGTGCAACGAATACCACTATGCATATACAAAGGCTATTAGGAGTGTAGGTGCAGATATTGTGATCACTGGCACCTTAATCTGCACCCACTTCATTTTGTTAGTTGTTTCTTATCTTCCCGCAAACACATCACACAATTTACTGCCTGATATTTCCTGGATGATGGTAACTGCACCGTGTAGTAGATTGCGCTTGAAACTTCCTAGCAGATTAAAACTGTGTGCCGGACCGAGACTCGAACTCGGGACCTTAGCCTTTCGCGGGCAAGTGCTCTACCGACTAAGCTACCCAAGCTCGACCGACACTAGTACTCCAGAAAGAAAGGAGAAGTGAGGCTGTGAGGACGGGGCGTCAGTCGTGCTTGGGTAACTCAGTCGGTAGAGCACTGGCCCGCGAAAGGCAAAGGTCCCGAGTTCGAGTCTAGGTCCGGGACACAGTTCTAATCTGCCAGGAAGTTTCATATCAGCGCACACTCCACTGCAGAGTGAAAATATCATTCTGGAAACATCCCCCAGGCTGTGGCTAAGCCATGTCTCCGCAATATCCTTTCTTTCAGGGGTGCTAGTTCTGCAAGGTTTCGCAGGAGAGCTTCTGTAAAGTTTGGAAGGTAGGAGACGAGGTACAGGCAGAAATGAAGCTGTGAGGACGGGGCGTCAGTCGTGCTTGGGTAGCTCAGTTGGTAGAGCACTTGCCCGCGAAAGGCAAAGGTCCCGAGTTCGAGTCTCGGTCCGGCACACAGTTCTAATCTGCCAGGAAGTTTCATATCAGCGCACACTCCGCTGCAGAGTGAAAATCTCATTCTGGAGACTGCGTTTGTCAGTTGAGACTCCCAGTTTCGTATCCACACTTCAGTACATCACCTGCTTGAAAAGAGGATATGAGCACAAATGGTCTTCTTGTGCTTGCGTAGTGGGAGGTACTAACCAATCTAGGAAGATACTACTCGTAAATACACTCATATTCTTAATATAAAGATAATTGCGGAATGTGGTGCCACACAACGTAGCACTACACAAAACTGGCGTCAATAGCATAGGCACATAGGGAACACAAACGACACAGATCTGTGAGTCCACGGTATCGATGAGAAGTTGAGAAAACCGTCCCGAAACACGAGCTACAAAACGCCACTGTTTCCTGCGCATCTACCCCGACATCAGTATGGGATATGATCACCTTGCACATGCACACAGGCTGCACAATTGGTTGGCATGCTCTGGATAATGTGGTCGAGCAGCTGCTGGGGTATAGCCTCCCATTCTTGCACCAGTGCTTCTCGGTGCTCCGGAAGTGTCCTAGGGGTTTGAAGACGTGCAGAAATACGTCAACCGAGAGCATCCCACATGTGCTAGATTGGATTTAGGTCTGGAGAACCGGCAAGTTTGGTTCAAATGGCTCTGAGCACTATGAGCCTCAACTGCTGTGGTCATAAGTTCCCTAGAACTTAGAACTATTTAAATCTAACTAACCTAAGGACATCACACACATCCATGCCCGAGGCAGGATTCGAACCTGCGACCGTAATGGTCGTGCGGTTCCAGACTGTAGCGCCTTTAACCGCTCGGCCACTGTGGCCGGCGAGAACCGGCAGGCCACTCCATTCTTCTGTTTAAAGGTACTCCTCCATGAAGGCAGCTTGGTGGGGCCGTGCGTTATCATCCATCAGGTGGAAGGTGTGACCCACTGAACCTCTGAAAAGGCGGACATACTAGTGCAAAATGACGTCCCCATTCACCTGCCCTGTTGCATTTCGTCTGTAAAAGACATGCAGGGGTGTACGTGTACCAATTATAATCCCACATCACACCATCAAACCATGACCTCCATACAGGTCCCTTTCATGGACTTTAAGGGGTTGGTATCTGGTAACTGGTTCACGCCAAATGAAAACACGGCGAGAATCGCTGTACAGATTAAACCTGTATTCGTCCGTGAACATAAACTGGGACCACTGTTCAAATGACCATGTACTGAGTTTTTGACACCAGGCTTTACGGGCTCTCCTGTGATCAGGGGTCAGAGGAATGCACCTTGCGGGTCTCCAGGCGAATGAACCGTGTCTGTTCAGTCGTCTGTGTGTCTGGAAACAACTGTTCCAGTGGCTGCGGTAACGTCCCGAGCAAGGCTACCTGCAGCACTCCGTGGCCGTCTGCGGGCACTGATGGTGAGATATCGGTCTTGTTGTGGTTTTGTACATTGTGGACGTCCCGTACGTTTCCTATCTGCTGGAATCGTTGCCATAATCTTGAGATCACACTTTGTGGCACACGGAGGGACCGTGCTACGACCTGCAGTGTTTGACCAGCCTCCAGTCGCCCTAATATTCTTCCCCTCACAACGATATCAATATGTGTTCTTTGAGCCATTTTCAACACAGTCACCCATCGCACGTTTGAAAACTTACTCGCTTTACCGTATTCTGACATGCACCATACACCTCTGCGCATGAGGAGTGCTGCCATCACCACCGTGCGACGACCGCAGGTCAAATGCACCGCATGGTCATACCCCGAGGTGATTTAAACCCACAAACTGCCCACCAGGTCGCTGCTTCACCATGTATCAGTATTATCCTGGTCTGTAAATAAAGTAAATACTAATGTAATGTTGTTCAGTACGCTGTTCTCAGTCATTAATAGAAATATCTGCACTTATACCCATAACACAGGCAGCTTAGCAGAGGTAGCATCGTTGTCATACTATTTGGCAGCTTAGTACAGTCTGGATAAACACTGAGAACTGAAATGATTTACCACAATGTACCACAGTACATTTTGGAACACGTATTGTGTTCGAGTATAATGACTTTTCTGGAGACTAGGAATCTACTCTGTAGGAATCAGCATGGGTTTCGAAAAAGACGGTCATGTGAAACCCAGCTCGCGCTATTCGTCCACGAGACTCAGAGGGCCATAGACACGGGTTCACAGGTAGACGCCGTGTTTCTTGACATCCGCAAGGCGTTCGATACAGTTCGCCACAGTCGTTTAATGAATTAAGTAAGAGCATATGGACTATCAGACAAATTGTGTGATGGGATTGAGGAGTTCCTAGATAACAGGACGCAGCATGTCATTCTCAATGGAGAGAAGTCTTCCGAAGTAAGAGTGATTTCAGGTGTGCCGCAGGGGAGTGTCATAGAACCGTTGCTATTTACATTATACATAAATGACCTGGTGGATGACATCGGAAGTTCACTGAGGCTTTTTGCAGATGATGCTGTGGTGTATCGAGAGGTTGTAACAATGGAAAATTGTACTGAAATGCAGGTGGATCTGCAGCGAATTGACGCATGGTGCAGGGAATGGCAATTGAATCTCAATGTTGACAAGTGTAATGTGCTGCGAATGCACAGAAAGATAGATCCTTTATCATTTAGCTACAAAATAGCAGGTCAGCAACTGGAAGCAGTTAATACCATAAATTATCTGGGAATACGCAATAGAAGTGATTTAAAATGGAATGATCATATAATGTTGATCGTCGGTAAAGCAGATGCCAGACTGAGATTCATTGGAAGAATCCTAAGGAAACGCAATCCGAAAACAAAGGAAGTAGGTTAAAGTACGCTTGTTCGCCCACTGCTTGAATACTGCTCAGCAGTGTGGGATCCGTACCAGATAGGGTCGATAGAAGATATAGAGAAGATCCAACGGAGAGCAGCGCGCTTCGTTACAGGATCATTTAGCAATCGCGAAAGCGTTACGGAGATGGTAGATAAACTCCAGTGGAAGACTCTGCAGGAGAGACGCTCAGTAGCTCGGTACGGGCTTTTGTTAAAGTTTCGAGAACATACCTTCACCGAAGAGTCAAGCAGTATATTGCTCCCTCCTACTTATATCTCGCGAAGAGACCATGAGGATAAAATCAGGGAGATTAGAGCCCACACAGAGGCATACCGACAATCCTTCTTTCCACGAACAATACGAGACTGGAATAGAAGGGAGAACCGATAGAGGTACTCAAGGTACCCTCCGCCACACACCGTCAGGTGGCTTGCGGAGTATGGATGTAGATGTAGATGTAGAATGTGTTTTTAATTATTAAACAAATAAACACCAATATGCATACAACTACATTTACGTAAATACTCTGCAGTCTACAATTCCTTGGCTGAAGACTCACAGAATTCCTTTTAGACTATTTATCGACCGTTCTGCTCTCGAACTGCAAGTGGGTAAAAATGAACACCTAAATATTTCCTTGCGAGCTCTGAATTCTGTTATTTTATCACAATGGTCATTTCTCCCTGTGTAGTTGGCAGTCAACAAAAATTTTCGTATTCCGATGAGAAAGATGAGATTTAAATTTCATGAAAAGATCTCGTCATATGGAAACACATTTTGTTTTAGTGGTTGCCGCTCAAGCTAAGATATCGTATACGTGACAATCTCTCCCCAATCTCACGATAATACAAAACGAGTTATCCTCCTTTGAACTTTTCCGGCGTCCTGGGTGAAACTCAGCTGGTATGGATCCAGAAAAGGCCAGGAGTACTCTAGCAGTGGATGAAAGGTGTAGTGCATGCTGTCTTTTAAGTAGCCCTGTTGCAGTTCTAAGTGCTCTAGCAATAAAACACAGTCTTGGGTTCGCCTTCCCCATAACTTGTTCTGTGTGATTTTTCTAATTTAAGTTGTTCGTTATTGAAATAGCTAGATACGCAGTTGAATGGACGATCTTCAAATCTGGATTATTTATCGTGTAACCCAAATTCAACGGCTTCTTTCTAGCGCTTACGTGGAATACATCATACTTCTTATTGTTCGGTGTGAGCTGCTAGTTTTCGCACCATACAGATATCTTGTCTGAATCATTTAGTAAACTACATTGATATTCTGCTAACTTTATTAGAGGTAAATGAGAGCATCAGCAGCAAACAATCAGAAACGGCTGTGCACATTGTCTACCAAACCGTATATTCCATAAGACACGGAAGAAGACCTGTTGGTTGGAGAACGCTAGATATCATTTCTGTTTCGCTCAACGACTGTCGACAAGTATTACGAACAGTGACCTTTCTGGCAGGAAATACCGAATCTACTCCCACATCTGACACGATATATCACAGGGTCGAAAGTTCGAAATGTGATTAGGAGCACCTTGTGAAGGGCGGTGTCAAAAGCCTTCTGGAAATCTGAACGAAATCTAGACATGCGGAATCAACTTGAGATCCCCTATCGATAACAGCCATTACTTCGTGTGAATAAAGGGATAATTGTGTTTCGATGTTCGAGCACAACATATGTACCAAAATCTTATTGCAAATTGATGTCAGAGATATGGATCTGTTATTCACTGGACTACTTCCGTCTTCTTTCTTGTGTATTGGTGTGGTCAGTGCAACTTTCCGGTCCTCACATACGGATCTTTCGTTTAGAGAGCGGTTGTATACATTTTTTTGAAGACGGTGCTATTTCACCAGTGTACACCGAAAGGAACCTAACTGATAAACATTCGGAATGGGAAGACTTCTCTTTATTTAGTGATTTAAGTTGGTTCGCTACAATATGGGTATGTTATTAGTTCCTCGTGTTCTTGGCTCAAATTCTGGAATATTATCTGTATCAATTCTAGTGAAGAAATTGGGGAAAACTGCCCGCATCTCGTGGTCGTGCGGTAGCTTTCTCGCTTCCCAAGCCCGGGTTCCCGGGTTCGATTCCCGGCGGGGTCAGGGATTTTCTGTGCCTCGTGATGGCTGGGTGTTGTGTGATGTCCTTAGGTTAGTTAGGTTTAAGTAGTTCTAAGTTCTAGGGGACTGATGACCTAAGATGTTAAGTCCCATAGTGCTCAGAGCCATTTGAACCATTTTTTGGGGAAAACTGTGTCTAGTAACTACGCTTTAACGGGGCTGTCCTCGGTAATATTAGCAAATCTGTGGAAGAGTGAAGATATTGTTTGTGTGCTGCTGCTGGTGTAGTTTACACACGAGCAGAATCGCTTTGAATTTTCTGCCAGATTTCGATTCAGAGTTTCTTCATACGTAGTACAACAAGCATCTCGCAGTGACGTACGTGCTAGATTTCTAGCTTCTGTAAAACATCGTAGATCTTGGAAATTTGTGTTCTTTAACATCTGGATTGCATTTTTCGTTGCTTCTCTAACAGTGTTCTGACCTCATTTGAGCGGAATATCGGAAAGTTATATTTGATGAATATTTAGAGTAAAACGCGGTATGCATAGTTAATGTGACAAGAAGTAATCGAATGACCACGCAATAAAATAAATTAACACGACAATTTTTTGGATATGTTGTCTGTTTGTCGGTGTACAAGCCGTGAATATGATGTGTACTCATGCGTTATCAACGATTTTCAGTTTGCGTGTACACGTCAATTAGCGTAGCTGAAATGCTGTGAAGCCCCCAACCTTATAGGGAAAGACTGGCAGAGTTCACCAGTAAGTTAATTGCTATGTAAAACAACAGACGAAATTCCTAATAATAAATATGAAGCATTTACCGATGAGCTTCACGTATTATTGTAGTGTTTTTTAACTTCTTCAAAACTTGCGAAAGTATTTTTCTCGCTATGAGCAACGAAAACGCGTTTTCAAAGTGATTCCTGTCCAAGAAATGGACCTTTCAAACGACTCTGGCGGGGAAAACATTTGCCAGTCAGCCGTGGGTAGGCGATATCATTTGAGGGTCAGTCATGACCAGGGCCTTGTTAGGGATCGATAAGTTCCTAGTCTGTCAAAAAGTAATTTTTTATATTCTTTCATGTTAGCTTCATTCTAGCTATGGACCACGTAACATAATTATTTATTTCACTTGTTCTTATTTTTGCTACGAAACTCCTTATTATAAATAAAAAATGAGCTCCTTTCTTTTGATATGGCAGCTTGATCCTCTTCAGTTTTTTTTTTTTCATTTTCCTGAGAAACTCTTCATTTATTTGACATATAGACTGAATTTGTCTTTGTTCAGTAGAGTCACCAGTTCAAACTACAGTTCTTTTAAATACTTTTTGCATTGCCTCCACATCTATTTCCTTTGTTGGTTTTTGGAGAACGTGTAGATCTGTTTCGTTAATCTGTCTTCCTTCAGTCTCCCTAGAAGTCCAGAGTGACTTTACATGATTTCATATGTTACGTTAAGCTTGAGTGAGTATATATCCTTATTATATCTCAAGACCAAATTTCCATATTTGTTCACAATTGGACCTAATATTTTTCGTGAGATTCCTGTTTCTTTCTTTTCCAAACCTTCGGAAACCATTTCACATCCATATAAAAGTAGTGTTGCATAATCATTGAGGACTTTTAGTTTTACAGCTGTATTACAATGTCTTAGTTTAACATTTTAGTAAAACTTTTGTACTGTACAGATTTCTCACTCTCATGTACTCTCTTTTAAGATTTTCAGTTCAATTTTTTGTTTCTGATTTTAAATTTTTACGTTTACATTAACCAGTCATTTAAAGTTTTACATAACCTTGATGTTACATTTCTATTTTTTTAAATTCTTGATGAGTCTCTTGCTGTGATCATATATTCTGTTTTTTCAAAAGATTTTTGTAGACCTGTGCTTTCAACTGTCTCATTCATAAGTTCTCGATTTTTTCTTTGTATTCTCTAAGGTTACGTCTATAATTACGCTATCTGTAAAGGCTAAAGCACTAATTTTTTCCTTCGATCTACACAGCTTTATGAAATTACTTACTTTTGTTCTTCTTCCTCCATTTTTCATTCTCCTATAACTTTTTCCAGCACACAATTCACAACTGACTGACTTTGGTGACAGTCTTTTTTCTGACTCTTGACATTATTTAGAGGTGATTACAAGTTCTGACAAGAAATTTATCTTTAGTTACTATGTTTGTAATAGTCTGTTTAGTTATTTCCAAAGTTTTCCTGTCTGTAGCTAATTTCTTCATGATGTTAAGAACAGAGTCTCTCTCTGCCGAATCATAAGACTTTTTAAAATCATCAAATGTTAATACTACGTTTACATTTTTAACTTCTTATATGTTTGAGGTTGAATCATTATTTAATGTAATGTCTTGTTACCTCTTTTTGTTAAGTGTATTAATTAACGCAACCCTCATGTTTCCTGGAATTGTTTCTGTGTCTCAAATTTTACATGGTTCCTTCTTTTATAACTGACTCCCAGATTCCACTATCTCTTAGAATATCTGATGTGAGGTGATATTCACCTGGTGATTGTAGTGTTTCAATTGGTTGACGTAACTTAATCCTGTTTGACGGATTTGAAGTTTGATTTGGACCACTATCATGGAAACGCAGTAGTTGGGTCGGTTTTCCATAGTTCAGTGGCTTTTCGAAACATGCTGCCAGTAGCTTACGGTTTTGTTCATTGTTAAGGGCAAATTCTCCATTTTCTTTCCTGAAACTTACTGATTGCGCAGTTTACCTAGACATATAGTTCTTGAACTGTAGTCTCTTATGTTATATATTTTATGTGTTCTTCTATAGTTTCAAGTTTCTCTCTTTCTAAGTACCCCTTTTGTGTCCTAACAACTAGCAGATTTACCAATTACTGACGTGGAAATTCGATCCTGCTTTTAGATTAACTTCAGTTTTTAAAATAACCTTTTTATACTACTGCTATGATCGGAATTGACAGGCACATTCTCAGAACGATCTCGATATTAAAAAAGAACAGTATTTCTAGTTTTATTGATTCTGGTATGGATTAAAGGGAGATAATGAAAAATCGGACCGTTTCAAAGTGCCAAAATTCCGTTAACCATTGGTTTAAAGAGTATTACGTACATCTGGAGTTGAAATGCATGGGGTGTGACCTAGTACTCCTGGAAATTTGGTGCGAGACAGACTTATTTTGCATCAACTGTCAACTCAAAATTTCAGCCGAATAAACCCACAGAAAACAACTACGTCTACAACTCTTACGATTACGACGGAGCAAGAATTCAGTATTAAAAGAGATATTTTATTTATAGAATTCCAACAAGACATTGGCAATAGCATTACCTGCTGTGTTCAATCTCATATTTTGCCAGTGCAGTTGGTTAGGAAAAATATAGAAAAAGATCTTTCAGTTATTTATCTTAACACTGAGTACACAGTGTCGCCCTGCTGTGTATATATTTCAGTTCGAGTAATAAAACTCTTTCTTTCCCTCTGTTTGTCCACCTATTCCACCCCATACTCTCTGTCCATGTTCTCCCACTCCTTTCTCTATCCCTCTGCTACACTCTCCTGTCTTTGTCCATCTCCTCCTCCCGATCTCTCTGTCCGTCTCATTCTCATCCCTTTGTCTCTCCATCCCCTCCTGGATCTCCCACTATGTTGTGCAAGGATGAAATTATGCAGGTGCATTCAGCGGCATATGAGGACATTGTTTACTAAATGTGCTGCAAATAAAGGTGGTAGCAATGAAGTAAGTTAAACGTCATGACATCAGGTCCAATGCTACCGTTTTACTGCATGAACAACAGAAGCCTTTTAAGTGATAAAAGGAAAGAAAGAAAATAATTTGAGTGGATTTTAATCAATAAAAGGTTTCGTAAAAGCTTGAAATTATGAGTAACGTTTTTTGCAAGTCCTCTCGTTCCCAAATATCGATGAATAAATTCTGGGTGTCCGCCGTCGTGGCCTACACTTCATTTTCACCCCTACCTCTACCCCTGTGATAGGCTTATGGTTATTACTCCTCATCCTTTCTTTCCATACAGTAAGAGATATGTGTACCTAGTTCGGTTAAAATCAGTCAAGTGGTTTTTGCGGAGATGTGGAACATACGTACATGTATATGTTTTTATAATATGTATAGGTATCTTCATTTTTAGCGATTCAGTTGTGGTGAAGTTAAATCTGTCAGGTGCCCAAAGCTATACTCAAATTACCTGTGAAAACGCCTTCAAAACTCGTCTAGTAGTTTTGGAGACTAACTTGCACGAACTGTCTGACAGAAAGACAAGATAATTTTAGTAAAACTGTAAGTCACGATTGGTTTTCTCGTGATCCTATTTTGATGAAGTAGTGGCTGCACATAGCTCCGAGCCAGGCTGAAATTACCAGTTTATTGACATCTGTATAGTAGTTGTGGTGATCAGTGTTTTCAAAGACAGACAAGCGAGACAGATTTACAGTTTTGTAATTTCGAGGGGCCTTCAGTAAGTAATGATAATCATTTTTTTCTGAAAGAACGTAAATTTTATTGAGGACTCTAATGTACCGAATTATTCCTCGTTCTTTCGACTACAAAACATTATTTTTCAACATAATCTCCGTTCAGTGCAACACTCTTACGCCACCGTATTAGGAGAGTCTGTATGTCCGTATGGTAATGCTTTATTGATAGACGTGGGAGCCAATGTCTTGCTGCTTTAGTAACGTCTCAATCATCTACATGCCGACTAGTCAGCAAGTAGCTCTTAACGTGGTCAGGCTGTTTATGTGATTGATATTACTAATGTGACAAGCCCTTGATTTTAGGGGCTTTAACTTGTACAAATGGATGAACTGATCGCTGTCGACACATTTCATGTGGATGTGTTAGATCTCATTAGTGACTGACTTTTTTCCAATGTCAAGTTTGTTTCTTGTCCGTCTGAACAGGACTATTCAATCCGTTGAAACCATGGTTATGGCTAATTGAAGACCACCATTTATTGCAACTGGATGGCTGTCTTATTCACCTGCTAATCTGTAACGGTTGCGGAAGCGCAACTATCTTCAAAATAACTAAGACATCTCTCTGCGAGGATCGCATATCCGTGACAGATGCCAATCTGAAGGCTACGTATAGCGTCGCCACATTTCGGAACTTCATGAAACTGTCATATTTCACGATGTCCCACAACAACTTCAGCATTTTTATTCAATTGAAATTGGCCGAGTCAAAAAAAGTGTTGCATTACTTACTGAAGGCTCTTCGTAGCATAGATTTTTTGGTGATGATCTTAGATGCAGCCCAGATATTCTGCGCAAAATTGCGGCCCTGCTCGTGGCTGCTATTGTAACATTACGTAACAGGAACCTAGGAAGTCCCAAAGTCACGTGTTACATGCTACCATCAGGCCACGTTTACAAAAGCCTAGGATTGGGAGCCATTCTTCAGGACAGCGCGGTGCCTCCCATCCACAGCCGCCGAGCAGCAGCGTGCGTTACAGATAGCGTCGCCTCAAAACTGGACTCGCGTCCACGAGGGCGGGTCGCACCTGGAGGCGCGGCGCATGCGCGCTGCGGCGATCGCGCCGTGACGTCACGCGGCTACCTCTCGACGTCGCGTCGGACGCCACGGCCTGGCAGTCGGCTGGCGTCGGCGTCGCTGGCGTGCCGAAACCTCCCACGGCGCCGCTGCGTCTGCGAACGCGTCTGCGGACACCTGCTGGACGCCCGCCGCTCTGCTGCGCAAGAGGTACTCACATGGCACCGGTCAGCGATTCCACCCACAATACCAGCGCAGCACGAATGATATTGAATTTAAGAAAGTATTTAGTAGGTCTTCTCTAGACGGTAGGCAGTGAACGTGAGCTGTTCACATATATTGTCACTGATGGAAACATCAGTACACGATGAGAAGGAAGATAAGTTATACCATTTTATGAACCCTTGACGTATCCGCCTAGGCACACTTTATTCAGCGTATGTGTGACTCCAGCACGTTTCAGGCAATGGGTCGCTCAGTAACAGGCAATGTATGTGCAGTTTGGAACAAAAGTTCATAAGTAGTCTCTTTCGTAAAATTAAGCTCTGCAGTACATGCTGTCTTTCACAACGTTACGTGAACTATCCGGCAAAGTGGCAGTACGCCTGACTTACCACGGCATCATCTATTCCTTTTTTCCCCTAACTTAGCGTGCCTTACTGTTACTACTGTGGGCACCGTGTAAGTCAGACTCTAGGTGTAAGTGTACTTGCTGTAGTCTTTGTTATCTTATCGAGATCTAAAGAAACTCTGATAAATTTTGTCTCTTGACAGTACCCACCAGAAATACTTAATTTTTTATAACTTACCATTGGCACTTGACTTTCGAAAAGCACGCCTAAGGAATTACTTAAGAATCATTAAACGGTTATTGAAGTCATGGTAATCGTAACCGATTACGTTATGAATGTGAAGAAACTTGAAAAAACGTGTCACTCACTAAAAATTTTCAATTTACGATCCGCCACACATCATGTTTTTCCGCCGTTACGTATGGCTCACCTGTTGGCAACCGCAATGTTTTGATTGTTAATTTAAGGCCGTGTTATTGAGTTGCCTTACTTAGTTTTTCTGTTTACTTCGTTCTACCTAACCCTGCTGCTCTACAGAGGCAGATTGAACAAAGAGATTGGATTGTGCTCATTATTTTTATTTCGTTGCATGTTCAAACGACTTAATTTAAGTGTGTCACAAAGACGGTTACTATCGTACAAAGCGAATGATTTATTGTTATATCACTTTCGAAATGACTTGTAAACAATTATAACGAATTCGTAAATTTTGAAGCACACATACGATACACACATCACACCTACTGGCCGTAACATCTAATAAACTGCTTATTATAGCTGTTATCACTCATGTCTATGCATGCATTTCGTACTACTGCTGTAGCTCGAATGACAAAAATTTTATTAACAGATTTATAAATATAGAAGAGGAACGAATGGTTATCACGGTTTAGACTGTCATTAACGGTACCTCTGAATTTTTTTTACACAAAATTCAGTATTTTATAACCTACTACGGGTGAATTCCACCTCCAGGTAGGGGATTCAAAACTTCCAGAGTTTGTGGTGTATAGTTCCCTGCCGCTATAGGAATGTGTTGAGTCAGATGATTTAACTAAATTATTATATATGGATGATTTTGATGTGAATTTAAAGCAGATGCCTCGCCCCTTTTTTATTGTAAGTTTTCTGTGTGGTTTAGCCACAGCTATATTAGTAAATATGTACCCTGACGATATGTTTTATCGTATGAGTAGTCTTGTGTACGAATGCGAATGAGTGGGAAACATAACAGATTTTCGTGAAATGTGCCATATCTTCACTTTCAAATAGTTTAACATTTTTTGTGTCTGGATACGTCTACTCAGAATCACTCTTTCGCGGGCACCATTCACACAGTAAATAATTATTTCCTATTTCTACTTCCTTACCTCACGATTTTCTGTATATGTGTGTGTGTTTTCTTTTAATTTTATTATGTGAGCCACGTTGCATTTATTTCCAACATGTCAAATTCAAACAGGTGAAATATCTCTGAATGGTTTCAGCTTTTTCGTAGCTAAACTTGACGAATGCTTTAGCAGACTTTACTAACAGTTAAGGAAGGGTTTTTTCTTTATCAGTTCATGACCTCATTGAAATTTTGCAAGTATACTTCTGTCCGTATTATGACGCAACCGTAGTATATTCAGATCACACTACGAGACCTTGAACTGTTATGTCACAAGTTGCATGACTCATTAAGTGCTCCTTGTGTATCATGCTGTGTAGAAAACATCACGTTAGCATATAGACTTAGCATAGGTACTGCTGATACGCCGTTCTAACGACGTTGCATGGAAGATGAAAGAAGTTCCGCTTTTAAGATGCTGATATCAATCAACCGTTTTCTTTGTGACAAATATTTAAGGTACATCAAATTTCATTTATTTTCTAACTGGTGTACAAGACTTTAAGATAATACTTATTCTCCAAAATTGTATTAAGTTCTATTCAAAAAGGTGTAATAACATCTCCAGAACACAAATGGTACCTGGACACAAAACAAAGTTCTAGAGTTTTAAGAGAAAAAAGAGTGGTATAAACGCACTTGAATTTCGTCACTAAAACCGAATACACGCAGTGAAGCAGGGTAACAAGGATAAAAATGCCTCTTTAATATCATTCTAGGTTAGAAGTACAATTCGTGAAATGAACACATCCGTTCGACTGTCACATCATCAGCAACATCGTTGTCCTGTTACTTTGTTGTTGTGTTAAGAGCTTGGATTTCTCCTTTTTTTATTATTCCAAACAGGAATGTAACACTGCAAGAACTATTTGAAGTAATATTTTGTGATTTGACTGAAGGGATAATAAATCAATAAAAAGTGTGGATTCAAGTTGTTGATAAAGACAGATAATGAAAAATAATAGGTTGACATTATAAATTTTCTTCCGGTTAAGGCGTAGAATGCCAATTGACAGCAGAAGGTTTCTCGCTTACAGTATGTCCGTTGTAGTGTCAACTACATAGCCATGTAAATGCATTTCCAATTGTGCACTGCTGGCCGATTTCTGCTTCACGTATGGCACATAGCTACTATTTATACGGCGTATTCTACCGCAAACTTTAAGAGGTCTTATATGAGTTTACATGCGTAAAAACTCTGGAAATCCTTTAAAATCCTATCTTTCTTCAGTATACAAATACAATGAAAATCTAAAATTATTAAACGTACTGAAACATATTCGACGCTCTCGGAAATGTCACATATCGAAAACAATGTTCCGATATCCACAATTGTGCTGCAATTATGCAGCATAAAGAATACTATGCAGTGAACCATTCAAACCCACTATTTATTCATAACTAAATGTATCGGGCGTGGGGAAATTGTTATCTTATCTGAAAACTTGTGCTTCTTCTTGCTTTTCTGTCGGAATGAATAAGAATAATCCGTTACTATTACAGATAACATACGAACGAATATATTATGTGTACTTAAAAATTAGCACACATAGTACAGTTAGGAAATAAATACATTTTGGAATGATATTCTAGTATAGCACGTATCACTATTTATGTATTAATATTACCTTCAAATATTACATTTCTATCAAAGCAAATATTTTTAAAGTAACTAAACTGTATTATCTGAAAACTTGTGCTTCTTCTTGCTTTTCTGTCGGAATGAATAAGAATAATCCGTTACTATTACAGATAACATACGAACGAATATATTATGTGTACTTAAAAATTAGCACACATAGTACAGTTAGGAAATAAATACATTTTGGAATGATATTCTAGTATAGCACGTATCACTATTTATGTATTAATATTACCTTCAAATATTACATTTCTATCAAAGCAAATATTTTTAAAGTAACTAAACTGTATCCGCAGATACACAGTGATCTACAGTTAGACAAATACTACTGCATATATACCCTCTCTCTGCCCTTGTATTTGAAACATTTCATTAGGAACGTATATAACGAGAGGGTATTTCATCTTTTTATTCTAGTTTAGGGATAGAGTTACATATCGCATCATGCAATGTTCATCCATTATCCTATTCATTTGCTTGTTTTCGAGTGACAACTAAGTCTTCCAGTGACCTAGTCAAATTTTTAATTCGCAAAAGATTTAAATAGGATTCCGTAAATTTATCTTTTAGTGGATAATGCGGCTGAAATTATAGTGATGTGCTGCAACTAGGCAAGCCATAAAAGATACGTTCTTGGATTTTGGTGGCAACTGCTCGATTTATTAGATATAGGATGATCACCCTACGTTGCATAGGGGCCTAAAGATGGTGGGTTGTATAACCAAAACTGAATGTAATTAAATAAAGTTAATGAGCACAGATGATCGATTAATTGTCGCTACGCATATATTAAATAGGCGTCTCTGTTGAGAAAGTATTGTTGTGCATCGACTTATTGTGGTTTACGAAATATGTAAATTGCAGGAATAACGATAATGGCCCATTTGGGTGAGCAGTTTTTGTGTCACTATACGCAACTTCGGTGGAATATTTTCATCTTAAGTTAATGTGATAGCATACAGTTAATGCAGTGGCTTTATACTCTTTGTCCTTTCTGAATTATTATGACCAAGAGACCCTGAAGACAATACCGTTTTACAGTACATAATGGTATAGTGTACGCCGAGATCATTTGTTCATATCTTACTTAGGACGGTCGATTGGGGCACGTAAAGTTTGAAATCTGTAAGGAGGTCACATAAGACGTGACTCGGAATGTCCAATCAGCACCCACGTACAATCGCGTTAGGCATCATTTCCTTTTCACTTAGCGTAACACATTGCATTCTTACTCGCACTTTCCAACTGCGACTTGGCTACTTATGGAAATGATTAATATTTTTGAATCTTCGTGAATAACTCCAATGTGACTTAGTTTACGAACCAGTATTGCGGTAACATTGATCCCACTTAGCATAAAAGGCAGCAGGTACAGATCACACGAGTTTACTAAATGCTTTACAAACAGTCTGGGATGTCCAGCTCACGGCATTCCGTCTGAAAAACGTTTGCACAGACAATTAGATCCCTTCACGTCATTCACGGCTTGCACGATATCCTGTCGTTGCTCCCAAAAACTTTTAGCAACCCTTTTGGTTTCAGTGATTTTCTAGGGCTACTATTAACGTCATGGAATTTGCTTCTCCTTATACGGCCGGGATAGCGTTCTGTTAGTTTTGAAGTTCTCTGCTGCTTCATCATAACCCGTCACAAGAATCACATATTCAGCAGAAAGAAAAACCTTTTTCTCCGAAAACCGTTGCAAATCATTCATATTGTACAGAGGACTTAGTATTTTCCCCACGATACTGTCTAGAGAGTCTCGTGAAAGATTGTGCCAAACAAAACACTATTTTTGAAACATTATTGCCCTTATATGCTTAAGTTTTCTTCTGGCAATTTGCAGATCATCTCACATTACCTTAGCGGAGTAGCTTATTAATAGGGCCCCTAAAAAAGGCTTTCGACCAGTATATGATACATAACGCAAGTGACGGGTGTATTTTAGTGGCTACGGAATTGAGCCATTTACGTCCAGCTGAATATTCAATCCTTTTTAGATACATGTAATCAGTCGCAACTACTTGCAGGTAATGTAACTGTACAGGGCATGCCTAATAACTGTCACGTAGCAGCTAGGCAAGGCCTCCAGTGTACTTCACTGATAAATCTCTTTTATTTGGCCAGCACTAGATAATAAATCACTCCACCTCCGAGCTCAGCGTGTCGGACTGCTACGCAGAGAATCTGGGTCCGGTTTCAGATAATGCCAGGAATTTTTCTAGCTGTATGGACTAGAACGGGCTGCACTCAGCCTCGTGATACCAACTGGGGAGCTATTCGAGTGAGAGGTAGTGGCTCCGGAGTCAAGAAAACCGAGAACGACGCGGAGAGCGGTGTGCTGACCCCACCCCACTCCACACTACTCCCAACGTCGCCTTTAGCAGACGATGACACGGCGATCGATCGGGCGCGATTAGCCCATCAACGTCAGGACACGGAGCTAGCTAGGCAATAACTCAGAAGCCAAGAGTGGGTTTGTTTTACTGATTACCTTCGTGTCCGTTGCAGGCAACTAAAATGAATTCCACCACGACTAGTGGTACGAAGTTTCCTGCAGACATGATGCTTGCCAATACTTCCATTATCTATCTTCATTAATATCTCTTTATTAATACAGTCATGCTACTGCAGTTAGTCAGCTTTACGTTTGTCGTTGTGTAACGTAAAAAGACCTACATTTGGGGCTGCATGAGTGCGAACGCGATTATGTAATATTGTGGACTTGTGATTGCCAGTCGTCTCGATAGGCATTCTCGTCAAGGGTTCCTACCAATTTACGGATGGAGGTCTGCAGATTATGCTCTCGCTGCGTATTAGATATGTGAGACGTGTACCCGTGAGATTCGGCGTACAGTCTGGTTCCCAGGAACTATAAAATCTTCATCTTCTACTTTTGGTGACTAGGTTAGGCTTGTTTGTCTACGTCGTTCCTTGAATGTACGGTATTGCGCCAACTGCTGCCCCATTCGATGGTTGGTAGTCTAAGTACTCGTTTCCCTTCGTATCGCCCATGTTTACAAATTTTAGCCAGTGTTCTGGGGTCCGCCAATTCCACATGATCCGTCCAATTTGTTTTCCTTGCCTTCAGCCATTTATTTACATTCTGTATTCCACAATCTTCCTTACTGACACATTTGTTCTTTTATCCCTCATGGTTACTCCTGGGATCTGTCTTAGTATCTGCGGGCCGGCTGCGGTGGTCTTGCGGTTCTAGGCGCTGCAGTCCGGAACGGCGGGACTGCTACGGTCGCAGGTTCGAATCCTGCCTCGGGCATGGATGTATGTGATGTCTTTAGGTTAGTTAGGTTTAAGTAGTTCTAAGTTCTAGGGGACTGATGACCTAAGATGTTAAGTCCCATAGTGCTCAGAGCCATTTTTTAGTATCTGCGTTTCCACTTCCGATATCCTTTGGTGTATCTTCTTCGTTTCTGCTTCAGTTTGTGCTGCATACGTCACAACGGGACCCAACTTTGTTTTATACATTTTTATTTTCCTCTCGATTGTCATAAATTTGTTCCTCCATATAGAATTTTGCAGGCACCAGGCTAAACTTACAGCCTGTGTCAAAATGGTTCAAATGGCTCAGAGCACTATGGGACTTAAGCTCTCAAGTCATCAGTCCCCTAGAACTTAGATCTACTTAAATCTAACCAACCTAAGGACATCACACACATCCATGCCCGAGGCACGATTCGAACCTGTGACCGTAGCGGTCGCACGGTTCTAGACTGAAGCGCCTAAAACCTCTCGGCGTGCCTGTGTCATTTGATTTTTCACTTCCATGGTTAAGTCTTTATAGCTGATAATAACGCTCACTACATAATTGAAGTTCGGCATCTTTTCAATTGACTCGCCATATTTTTCTAATAAAGTACCTTCCGTCAAACGCCACCACTTTGTCGAGCATTTACGACCTCTGTGCCGCGCGGGATTAGCCGTGCGGTCTCAGGCGCTGCAGTCATTGACAGTGCGGCTGGTCCCAGCGGAGGTTCGAGTCCTCCCTCGGGCATGTATGTCTGTGTTGGTCCTTAGGATAATTTAGGTTATGTAGTGTGTAAGCTTAGGGACTGATGACGTTAGCAGTTAAGTCCCATAAGATTTCACACGCAGATGAACAGTTACGACCTCTGTGAGTGATAACACGCTTCTCAGCCGCTGGTGGTGCTGAAGTATAAGAGCTTATGAGCAACGTCGGAAATATTTCCCTGGCTGCCAGCGTCATGTGGTAGCACTGAAGTTGGTGGGCGTTTGGCCAGTGTGTCACCGGCACTGGACCTCGAAGTGTTTTCCTCTCCACCTATTCTGAGAAGCTGTTTGCGGCCGCTGCAGCGCGTGGACAGGAGACAAATAGACTCTTGTGGGGAGAGAGTGGCCGGCGGGTGTCTGCAGCGCGTTGAGGCGGCACTCGCCCGGCGCCTGGGTCGTAGCCGACGAGGCGCGTGCGTCCCTCAGTCAGCGTGGCGGTCACATTTCAGTCACGCGGAGGCACGCTTGCCGACTTGCTGAGTCCGCCGGCGGGCGCTGGACACGGTGAAGGCTCTGCAGAGGCAGCCACGTCTGCAGGCCATCTGCGTCTGTCGATAAACCCGCTCCAGATACGCAGTAGCCTACATCTACGGCCCGCCAAATTATTTCATGGTTAAAGCATAGTCTTACATGTGAAGTCCCGACACTCACCGCTATGAAAGCTGTTATGGTCTCGCAGCCGAAAACACACTAGCGCCCTAGCAGTGAGAAAGCCATTCGTAATCTTGGGTCGTATGTTTGTTTTCTGTTCTTATTCTACTTAATTTACGAAATACTGCATTTATTATATTGTTGCTCCCAAGCTTCAGTGAAGTGTCAAGAGACCTGAAAAACAGCAAGATAAGTGTAATCGAACCAAAATTTATTGATGGAATGACATATGCTACAGTGTCTTCGTGAATAAAGTACTCTCAAATGGTTCAAATGGCTCTGAGCACTGTGAGTCTTAACTGCTGAGGTCATCAGTCTCCTAGAACTTAGAACTACTTAAACCTAACTAACGTAAGTACATCAGACACATCCATGCCCGAGGCAGGATTCGATCCTGCGACCGTAGCGGTTACGCGGTTCCAGACTGTAGCACCTAGAACCGCTCGGCCACTACGGCCGGCAAAGTACTCTCAAAATTGTGTGTAGCTTCAACTTTTCAAACTAAAAGCCATCTCCATAAATACAAGTAAAAGGAAATCTCCACAATGATTCAGTGAATCATCATCACCCAGCCCAGAATGCTAAATATAGAAACTTCAAATTTTGGGAGAGTACTGATTTTACACAGTAGGCACTGTTTAACAAGGCGAGTACGAGATAAAGCATGGCAGATTTTTTGAAAAAATGTCTCCATGAAGGCAATTTTAAAGCTGGAACTATAATTTAAGAAATACGTGTTTCATTGTGTTTGGAAATTCAACCTCTAAGGGGGTTAAATAGGATACGAAAAGTCATTTCGAAAAAATGTCGCTATTAAGAGAAGTTTGAAGCTACAACTACGAAAATTGGTATATGGTTTGTCAGTTATAAGTAATAAGTACATGTTTCAGCATTTTTGGAATTCAAAAATGAACCTGAACGTTCTAAAGCGGATTGAAATGGTGGGTGGATATAATTCTTAAATAAATAAGTATTAATCAACTACTAAAGCATTTTTTAACCTACATCTATGAAAATTGGCATTTTACATTTAGTAATTAAAAAAAACACATTCTTCAGTACTTTGGAAAATTCAACCCTTAAAGTGATACAATAGTAAATGAAAGTTGTTATGGAAATATTTAATTAGCATTTTAGAAGCTTAAAAAATATGTATTTTGCTTTTCAGTGGAAAAAAATATGTTTCAGTGTTTTTGGAAATTCAAATCCCAAGAAGGTGAAATAGGAGACGAAAATATTTCTTTATACAAAAAATTTTAAAACTAGATTTCATGAAATCTATGAGAATTTCCATTTATTTTTCTATACGTGTTAGGGGATGAAAAATTCTATGGAAATATCACCACAAGAAATCAAAAGGAAGGATTTTTAAAAATCTCGGACTCCAGCTACCAGAGTCTATTTTTGACCAGAAGTATATTCGGGAAAGAACATTCTTCCATG
Organism: Schistocerca cancellata; assembly: GCF_023864275.1. NCBI lineage: Eukaryota > Metazoa > Arthropoda > Insecta > Orthoptera > Acrididae > Schistocerca > Schistocerca cancellata. The sequence goes on from NC_064631.1 coordinate 414,092,178, forward strand.
GCCTTAATTACCGTAAAAAATTTAGAAGGTGTTGCAATTTCTCAAATAAGTAGAAGACAACTTTTCAACAGTCACCACGACAAATCGGTTTTGTCATAATTGAAAGACGGGCCAAGCAGTGGGCGCTAATCTAGTAGAATACATATACAGTATTTCATTCAAAAGAAGTATAACTTGTTGTTTTTTACTGTTTTTATGACTCACAACGATTTAGCACCAAGTCAAAAGACTTTCTCGCTGGTGCATTTAACTTTACATTCGAATTCACAATTGTTTTGTTAATATACGTAATTCTTTCTCAAAAGACGACTGTGTTGAAAATTTCTGACGTTTGTTGTTCTGATGTTGACAGCTGCGGGATTTATTTATTTTCTCTCTGGAAACAATTTCATGGTTTTTTCCCTCTTATTAACACGTCTGGGGGTAGTTTTCTCTTTAGCTACAGATGTTGTGGCTTACCTGGTGCGTTAATTAATACAGTCAGTACATTCCATACAAGTTTCCTATTTTATGCATTCATAAACTGGTTTGTTTGGCAGTGTAGTGAACGAAATTTTACCTTATTGTGGTGATATACTACGTCTTCCTACGATTTAGGACGTCTTGTGGTATTTATCTATTGCTCGCTCTTAAATAAAAAGGTATTTCTTCAGCAAATGAAGATGAAATGGGGATAGTTGTTATTGCCAAATGTCACATTTGTTAGGAGAATTAAAGAACAACGTATCCTTGTTTGTAAATAACTGATTTGTACCCAAAAAATCGAGAAGTTTTTCTGTTATCACAGAATTCTGCAGCTCAACAAACGACCGCAAAATATAACGAAACGAACTAGGGAATAAGCAATTTACTAAGGAAATTCTAATCGCCAGATGAATAAACAGACTGGTTATAAGTGCCAGCAAGAATGGTTTTACGAGTCGATTCTTGAAAAGTAGAAAACAGCAACCAGGTAACGGTATTTATTTACATAAAGAGCGCCGTTACCGGTTTCGAACGTTCAAGTTCTTATTCAAACCCCTGCTCGAGCTTAACATACATTTGTGGTTCTTCATATTAGTTGTTAGCTTTTTATTTACTACAGCGGCGCTGTTTGTTTCAATAAATAGCATTATTATTGACAGTGGCCGGTTGTTCTTTTCTTCTTAGCAAGAATCAACTTGTACATTGTACAAAGCCACAGACTCAAAAATGTCCATTTTTGACAAAACAGGAAGAAGAAAAGTTTTGTTCCCAGTACCATTAATACAGAGGCACTACGTTTTATTTGTGATAATAGAAATACAGAAATCGAGCATTAAGTTTTTAAATAGTGGAACTGCAGTCAATAAAACCCACTTCTCTTATCTTTCAATTTCGGAACTCCAGAGGGAAGCAAAACTCACACCAAGACCGTGCTGAATCTACTGACACATATTTGAGAGATTTTTCTCCATGGTTTGGAACCTGGAAAAAGTTTAGAGACATGTATCAGAGTACCAAGAACAAAACGGCACAGAAAACACGTTTCTTGAAAACAATGGCACCTTAGAAAACCAGTTACACAAGATAAATTTTACTCCCTTTCTTGTTTCAGGCACCTAGTGCAGTTCTTCAGATGGTTATAAATACTGCATTATGCATTAGACCGTTCTGATATCTGACAGATATTTATACTGCTCTTCTTTCGCATAAATGCTTAAAAACACATACACACTGGAACCTGTTAGAAGAGTAATACTTGGTTGACCCAGTGCTTCTCACACGTGTGTATCAGAGTTACTCGATAGTTAATGAAGTAGCGTTACATGTATATTTTAGTACCAGATTTATATTGACGTGCCGGCCGCTGTGGTCTAGCGGTTCTAGGCGCGCAGTCCGGAACCGCGCGACTGCTACGGTCGCAGGTTCGAATCCTGCCTCGGGCATGGATGTGTGTGATTTCCTTAGGTTAGTTAGGTTTAAGTAGTTCTAAGTTCTAGGGGACTGATGACCACAGTAGTTAAGTCCCATAGTGCTCAGAGCCATTTGAACCATATATTGACGTGTTATTGTAGTTGTGGCCTTCAGTCCGGGTTATATACACGAGAAGATACAACTTGTCATTGTTGTTGGGGTTTTCAGTCCAAAGACTGGTTTGATGCAGTCTTCGTGTTATTCTACCTTGTGCGAGCCTCTTTATCTCATTCTACCTTGTGCGAGCCTCTTTATCTCCGTATAACTACTGCAACGTATGTCCTGAACTTGCTTACAGTATTCATCTCTTGGTCTCCCTCTACGATATTTACACCCTCACACTTCCCTCCAATAATGAACTGGTGATCCCGTGATATCTCAGAATGTGTCCCGTTAACTGAAAACTTCTGTTGGCCAGCTTTTACCACAAATTTCTTATGTGCCCAATTTTATTGAGTACTTCCTCATAGTCCCTCCGGTTAGCCGTGCGGTCTAATGCACTGTTTTCCGGGCGGGAAGGCGTGTGGGTCCGCGGCACCACTCCGCCCGGCGAATTAGAATCGAGATCCGATGTGCCTGACAGTCTGTGGATGGATTTAAGGCGGTTTTCCATCTGATTCAGCGAATGCGGGCTGATTCCCCTTATTCCGCCTCAGTTACACTATGCCGGCGATCGCTGCGCAAACACTGTCACCACGCATGCGTACACCATCATTACTCTGCCACGCAAACATTGTGGTTACACTCGTCTGGTGTGAGACATTCCCTGGGCGGTCCACTGGGGGTCGAACCACGCAATAACCATGGCTTCGGTGTGGGGCGGCTGAGTGTTGAGTGGACTGCTGTAGCCTGTTGTGGGGTTGTGTACCTCTGAGGGCCGTTCGTCGTTTCCGGGATCCCAGTGCAATACAATACAATACTTCCTCATTACTTACGTGATCTACCCATCCATTCTTCAACATGATTTCGTAACAACACATTTTGAAAGCTTCTACTCTTTTTGTCTAAACTGTGTATCGTCCATGTTTCACATCCATGTATGGTTAAACTCCAGACAAATACCACCAGGAAAGACTACCTAACAGTTAAATGTATATTCGATGTTAAGAAATTTATCTTCTTCAAAAATGCTTTTCTTGTCATTCCCAGTCTAATTTTATACCCTATATAATCCAGCCACCATCGGTTACTTTGTTAACAAAATAGCAAAACTGCTGAACTACTTTTTCTAACCCAATTCCCTAGGAATAACCTAATTTAACTCCATTACGTTCCATTTTCCTTGTTTTCCTTTTGTTATTGTTCATCTTATATCCTTCTCTCAAGACACTGTCCACACCGTTCAACTGCTTTTACAAGTTCTTTGCTGTCTCTGACAGTATTACAGTGTCATCGGCAAACCTCAAACATTTTAGTTCTTCTCGCTACATCTTAATTCCTGTTCCATATTTTTCTTTGGTTGCCTTCGCTGTTTGTTCAATATACAGATTGTATATCACTGGTGATAGGCGACAAACTTGTCTCAGTTCATTCTTAACGGTTACTTTCTTTGATGCCCCTCGGCTCTTAAAGCTGGCGTCTGGTTTCTGTACAAGTTGTTAATTGACTTCCGCTGCCTGTATTTTACCCCTAATACCTTCAGAATTTCAAAGAGATTACTCCGGTCATTATAGTCAAACGTTTCCTTTATGTCTACAAATGCTATACTCAAAGGTTTAGCTTTTCTTGATCTACCTTCTAAGATAAGTCTTAGGACCAGTATTGCCTCGTGTTCCTACATTTCTCCGGAATCCAAACTTACCTTTCTCGAGGTCGACTTCCATCAGCATTTCCACTATCCCGTAAAGAATTTGTGCTAGTATTTTGCAACCGTGACTTATTAAACTGATAGCTGGGTAGCATTCACATCTGTCAGCATCTGCTTTCATTGGAATTGAAATTATTATGTTCTTATTGAATTATTATTAGATCCTTCTTAAAGGATAAGGATATTCCGCCTATCTCATATATCTTGCTCACCAGATGTAAGAGTTTTGTCATGGCTGCATCTCCCATTGCTATCAGTGGCTCTAAAGGAACTTCAGTGGGCCTTGTTTCGACTTAGGCCTTTCAGTGCTATGTCAAAATCTCATTGCACGGTCATATCTCCCATTCATCTTCATCTACGTCCTCTTCCATTTCTATAACATCGCCTTCAAGTTTATTTCCCTCCTCTCACAGACCCTCCGTATAGTCCTTCCACCTTCCAGCTTTCCCTTCTTAGCGTGTTACTTGCTTTCGATCTGGGCTGCTGATTTCCATATAGCTGCTTCTCTTTCGTCCAAACGTCTCCTTAAGTTTCCTGTAGACGGTAACTGTTTATCCCCAGTGAGATATTCTTCTAAATCATTACATTTGTCCTCTACCCATTCCCGCCTAGCCATTTGCGCTTCCCATCAGTCTCACTTTTAGACGTTTATATTCGCTTCCACTTGCTTCATTTACAGAATTTTTATGTTTTCTCATTTCGGGAGATAAATCCAATATCTCCTGTGTGTACCCAAGGATTTCTACTAGGCCTTGTCTTTTTACATATTTGATACTCTGCTGCCTTCACTATTTCATCTCTTAACCCTACCTATTCCTAATCTACTGCATTCCTTTACCATGTTCTAGTCCACCAATGCCTAATACTCCCTCCGAAACTCCTAGTAGCCTTCGGCTCTTTCTACTTCTTCAGATACCTTCTCCTTACTTTCCTAACTTTTTGTAATTTCTTCAGTTTTTATCTACAGTTGGTAAGCAATAAACTGTAGCCAGAACTCACATCTGATCCTGAAATTTTATTACAGTTTAAAACTTGTTTCCTTAATCTGAAACCTTCCGGTGTCTTCTATGACTCTTAAACAAAGTGGTAGCAATGATTAAATTGTGCTCTGTGCAAAATTCCATATTCCTGATTCCATATTCGACTACTATTTTTACTTCTCTTCTTTTTCTAATATCGAATTCGAGTCCTCATCACAATTAAATTTTTGACTCCTTTAATTATCTGAACAATTTTTTTGTCTCGGAGCCAGTTGGTGTATAAACTTGTACTACCGTGGCAGGCGTGGGCTTCATGTGACTACGTGATTGCGATCATTATGCTGTTCACAGAAGCTTATCCGCGTTCCCATTTTCTTATTTATTATTAAACCCATTTCTGCATTACCGTTATTTGATTTTGTATTTATAACACTGTATTTACCTGACCAGAAGTTCTATTCCTCCTGCCACCGAAATTGAAAAATTCTCACTAAATCTAACATCGACATAGCCTCTTCCATTTTTAAATTTTCTAACCTACCTGAACGATTAAGTTCAAAAATGGTTCAAATGGCTCTGAGCACTATGGGACTTAACATCTATGGTCATCAGTCCCCTAGAACTTAGAACTACTTAAACCTAACTAACCTAAGGACTGCACACAACACCCAGTCATCACGAGGCAGAGAAAATCCCTGACCCCGCCGGGAATCACACCCGGGAACCCGGGCGCGGGAAGCGAGATCGCTACCGCACGACCACGAGCTGCGGACTGAACGATTAAGTGATATACAATTTCACCCTTCAATCGGTACGACCCCAGATTTGTTTCGCCTCATGACGACATCCCCCTGAGTAATCCCCGACCGGAGATCCGAATGAGAGACTATTCTAGCTCTGCAATATTTTATTTAAAAGGACTCTTATAACTGCCATCTGTTTTCTGTACAAATTGTAAATAGCCTTTCGCTCGCTGTATTTTACCTCTGCCACCTTCAGAATTTGAAAGAGAGTTTTCCAGTCAATACTGTCAAAAGCTTTCTCTAAGTCTACAAATGCTATAAACATAGGTTTACCTGTCCTTAATCTTTCTTCTAAGGTAAGTTGCAGGGTCAGTATTGCCTCACGTGTTCCAACATTTCTACGGAATCCAAATTGATCTTTCCTGAGGTCGGCTTCTACCAGTTTTTCCATTCGTCTGTAAAGAATTCGCATTAGTATTTTGAGACTGTGACTTATTAAACTGGTAGTTCGGTAATTTTCACATCTTTCAACACTTGCTATCTTTGGGATTGGAAATATTATATTCTTCTTGAAGCCTGAGGGAATTATGCCTGTCTCATACATCTTTCTCACGAGATGGTAGAGTTTTGTCAGGGCTGGCTCTCCCAAGGGTGTCAGGAGTTCTAATGGAATGTTGTCTACTCCCGGGGACTTGTTTCGACTTAGGTCTTTCAGTGCTCTGTCAAACTCTTCATGCAGTGTCAAAGAACCTCTCTATACTTCTTCCGACTTTCTGCTTTCCTTCTTTGCTTGGAATTGGGTTTCCATCTGAGCTCTTGATATTCATGCAAGTGGTTCTCTTTTCTCCAAAGGTCTCTTTAATTTTCCTGTAGGCGGTATCTATCTTACCCCTCGTGAGATAAGCCTCTACATCCTTACGTTTATCCTCTAGCCTTCCCTGCTTAGCCATTTTGCACTTCCTGTCGATCTCATTTTCGAGACGTTTGTACTCCTTTTTGCCTGCTTCACTTACTGCATTTCCGTATTTTCTCCTTTCATCAATTAAATTCAGTATCTCTTCTGTTACCCAAGGATTTCTACTAGCCCTCGTCTTTTTACCTACTTGATCCTCCGCTGCTTTCACTATTTCATTCCTCAAAGCTACCCATTCTTCTTCTACTTTATTTCTTTCCCCCATTCCTGTCAATTGTTCCCTTATGCTCTCCCTGAAACTCTGTACAACCTCTGTTTCTTTAAGTTTCTCCAGGTCCCATCTCCTAAAATTCCCACCTTTTTGCAGTTTCTTCAGTTGTGATCTACAGTTCATAACAAATGGATTGGGGTCACAGTCCACATCTGTCCCTGGAAATGTCTTACAACTTAAAATCCGGTTCGTAAATCTCTGTCTTACCATTATATAATCCATCTGAAACCTTCTAGTATCTCCAGGCTTCTTCCATGTATACAACCGTCTTTTATGATTCTTCAACCAAGTGTTAGCTATGATTAAGTTATGCTCTGTGCAAAATTCTACCAGGCGGCTTCCTCTTTCATTTCTTAGCCCCAATCCATATTCACCTACTACGTTTCCTTCTATTCCTATTCTTGCTGTGAATTCCAGTCACCCATGACTATTAAATTTTGGTCTCCCTTCACTACCTGAATAATTTCTTTTACCTCATCATACATTTCATCAATTTCGTCATCATCTGCAGAGCTAGTTGGCATATAAACTTGTACCACTGTTGTAGGCGTGGGCTTCGTGTCTATCTTGGCCACAATAATGCGTTCACAATGCTGTTTGTAGTAGCTTACCCGCACTCCTATTTTTTTTATTCATTTTTAAACCTACTCCCGCATTACCCCTATGCATTTTGTATTTATAACCCTGTATTCACCTGACCGGAAGTCTTGTTTCTCCTGCCACCGAACTTCACTTATTCCCACTATATCTAATTCCCACTATATCTAACTTTAACCTATCCATTTCCCTTTTTAAATTTTCCAACCTACCTGCCCGACTGAGGGATCTGACATTCCACGCTCCGATCCGTAGAACTCCAGTTTTCTTTCTCCTGATAATGACATCCTCTTGAGTAGTCCCCGCCCGGAGATCCGAATGGGGGACTACTTTACCTCCGGAATATTTTACCCAAGAGGACGCCATCATCATTTAATCGTACAGTAAAACTGCATGCCCTCGGGAAAAATTACGGCCGTAGTTTCCCCTTAATTTCAGCCGTTCGCAGTACCAGCACAGCAAGGCCGTTTTGGTTAGTGTTACAAGGCCAGATCAGTCAATCATCCAGACTGTTGCCCCTGCAACTACTGAAATGGCTGCTGCCCCTCTTCAGGAACCACACGTTTGTCTCGCCTCTCAACAGATAACCCTCCGTTGTGGTTGCACCAACGGTACGGCTATCTGTATCGTTGAGGCATTCAAGCCTCTCCACCAACGGCAAGGTCCATGGTTCAGGGGGGGGGGGGCTAGAAAGAATATTGTCGAGAAACCGTTCTGCTGATTTATTTGTCACTGTAATTTCAAAAGACGTATGTCGAAGGAAGTAATAAGTAACTATAATCATTTCAAACCTTACCCTCTCAGAATTTCAGTACCAAATCTCTCTGCAAAAAACACAATACTTTTCATGTAGCATCTGCCGCTGGAGGTTGTGGAGCAGCACTTGCAATCCTCAGTTATTGGCTGGATATACGCCTTTGTCGTTCTCTACAATTTTTGCCGTCTACAGCCCCTTCTAGTACCACGGAAGCTACTTCCAGATGTCTTAACAGTTGTCCTGTCATCCGGTCCCTTCTTCTTGACAATGATTTCCATTTATATTGCGGTTCATGTATCACTACCATTCACTGCTGTGCTCCAAACATACATTCTCAGAAATTTCTTCCTCAAAGTGAGGCCTATATTTGATACTATTGGACAGGAATGCCCTTTTCAGTGTCAGTCTGCTTTTATTTCCTCCTTTCTTTACTTTGTGGGTTATTTTGCTGCCTACGTAGCAGAGTTTCATATTTTCATCTACTTCGTGTAGCGCATTTTTGGTTTAAATTTTCTCACTGTTCTAATTTCTGCTGCTTCTCATTACTTTCGTCTTTCTTCGACTTACTCTCCGTCCATATCCTGCAATCATTAGCCGTTCATTCCATTCAGTAGGCACTTTCGCTGAGGGAGGCAGTGCCATAGACGAATCATGACACTAATATCCTTTTATCTTCTGTATTTATACTTCTGTGCCTTTATTTCGCTCATTGAATCTTCGACGTATAGATTGAACAGCAGGGTGAAAGACTACATCACTGTACCACTCCCTTCTTAATGTGGGCTTATCTTTCTTGGTCTTCCGCACTTACTGCTTCCTCTTTGTTCTTACACAAATCGCAAATTATTCGTGTTTCCTTAAAGTTTACCCCAATTTGTCTCAGGATTCCTAAGAACTTTTACTTTTTGACACTATCGCCTTTTCCAGATCGACAAATCCTATGAATGTGTTTTGACTTTTCGTTAGTATTGCTTCCATTATCAGCCGCAAAGTCAGAAGTGCCTTCAACTTCGCTAAAGGCAAACTGAACGCCGTCTAACGGATCCTAAATTTTCATTTCGATCCTTCTATATACCATTCTTGTCAGCAGTGCGGATAGTTGAGCTCTTAAGCTAATTGTGCGATAGTTGTCGCACTTGTTGGCTCTTGTAATCTTGGGAATTGGGCGGATGATACCTTTCCGAAGGTCGAATGGTACATCGCCAGTCTCACACATACTACACGCCAACGTAGATAATCGTTTTGCTGCCACTTGATGATTTTTGAAATTGCGATGGAATGTTATCGACCCCTAATTTTTATCTGATTTCAAGTCTTCCAGATTCTTCTAAATCTGATTCTAATACTTCATCCCCTATCTCCTCCAAATCCTTTTCTTCTTCCCTCATAGAGCCCCTCAACGTAATGTGTCTACCTACCCGCTCTCTCTTCTGCATTTAACAGTGCAACTCTCATTGCACTCTTAATGTTATCGCTTTTGATTTCATCAAATATTTTTCATAGAGCCATTTCGTCTTATCTTCCCTACACTTCGTTTTAATTTCATTCCCAAGTAAAATTCACTTGATTTGTACTCCGGTTTTCCTTAATTTTCCTGAACGTTTTTGTACTTCCTTAATTCGTCGATCAACTTAAGTTTTTCCTCTGTTACCGAAAGTTTCTTCGCAGTTACCTTCCTTGTAACTGCGTTTTTCTCTCCAACTCCTGTGACTGCCCTTTTTAGGCTTGTCTATTCCTCTCAAATTTAACTGCCACTGAACTAATCACTATCGCAGTATCCATAGCCTCCGAGAACTTAAGACGTATCTCTTCACTTCTTAGAACTTCCGAATCCCACTTATTTGCTTACTGATTCTGACTAGCGTCTTAAACTTCGGGCTGCTCTTCATATTTATCAAAATGTGATCTGAGTCTATGTCCGTCGCTGGGAACGCCTTACAATCCAATATCTGCTTTCGGAATCTGCGCTTGACCATACTGTAATCTAACTGAATTCAGCCTGTTTCTCCCTACCTTTTACAAGTTTAATTCGTCCTCCTCTTTTCTCTTTATCCTCTACTAAACCAACCAGGTACGAGTTCCAGATTGTTGAAGAGTACACAAGTATCAGCTGAACTGTTATCTTTTAAGCCACTTCTTTCGTGGCTGTATCACATTTCCTTAACATTATTCCGATGAATCTCAGACTAGCGTCTGCTTTTCGAACAATATATTGAAAGGCCATTCCACCCTACGTCTGTCTGAAAGTTTAGTCACAGTTCTTTAACGCTAGTTGCACTTTCGAATGATTCGTCATCGATAGTATATTCACACAGTGGTAGATACCCACATTTATTTATACGTAGCACATCATATTTATTTTCGTCCTTTTCCCACTGGATGCCCTTGCACCAATCTTCTTCTCTGCAGTCCCTCCAACATTTCGTTGCAGTCTTCTGGGGTGTCCATCTTCTTTAGACAACTACGTCACCCACGAACAACCTCATACCGTTTCTCTCTGTCTGTCTCTCTCTCTCTCTCTTCCTCTTTGCCCTCCCACCTCTATCTCGATCTTCTACACTGGCCTTTAGTTTTACCCCGGCTTTTTTTCGTAATCTCTGTTTCTCTTTTTACCTGCCAACCCCACTTTTACCTACCTATTCACTGCCCTGCCTCTCCTTCCTTTCCTCGTCCGTTGCAAACATTTCTGTCACAAAAGAGTTACGGAGCGTGAAGACATGAGGTTATTGTACGTGTGTGTGTGTGTGTGTGTGTGTGTATGTGTGTGTGTGTGTGTGTGTGTGTGTGTGTGTGCATGTGCATGTGTGTGCTACATTCGGCAGACTGCGCGCGGTTAATCCGTCATATGCGTCCAGCGGACGCCACACAAATACGCATGCTTGCCGAATCCCCAGGGCTCAGCTTCTGACCGTACATGAATCACATATGTCTGTCCTCCAGACCACACAATTCCAGGTGCTTATCTGCGTGTTACCTGCAACCTGCTCGCTCTAATTCAGCATCATGTAATATATCACTCTTCATGTGAAGAGGAAATATGCCGCAACATTTATATGCTGTACAGAAATAAAAGACGCTTTTATTTATTTATTTATTGTCTTGATTTTTCCGTGTAACAAATACTGTAACGTGACACATCATTAGGATATAGAACATATCATTACATTACAGAGTCAATATATGCGATACATCGATTAGTTACTTTTATAGCTCTATGCTTTCCTTAAGCCTATTTAATACAATGAGTGTGATGTATGAAGCTATTCCAGCATTACTGAAACAGGTTACTGAAATTTGTATGTAGCCACATTGGGTATAAAAATAGTGTATATGATATGAACTGGATACGACTGTATATGATATCACTATGTTTTCAGAATTACCTTTGTTAGTATGTTTGTTACCATTCAAGCACAGATCAAAAAATTCAGATATACTTTTGCCAGCATTGATACCATATTCCTTCTATTATTCGCAATTAAATTGAGTAGTGTGTAGTGTTTGTGTTTCGAAAAACGTCAAGATAAAATATTCAAAGATATTTGTGCCAGCATAGGTGCTTCCTTTCTGCTATTACTGGCAATTAAATTCAGTAGTGTGTAGCATGTATGTTTCTAATAGAAATTTATTAAATTTACTGTTGCTTTTAATGGCTAATTGACTATTGATCTAAAATTTCGAAGATAAGTAAACATGGTGTGCAGTTGTCGGCACCATCCGCGTTTCTCTACAGCGCTCCCTCCAAGCGGCTGGAAGATGAACACCAATTTGGTTCCCGAGAAACAAACGAATTCTTCTTCAACGAACAGCTTTATTCCTAATTTACTGTTATAAGCGCTATTTTACTTGATTTCAATTTTACTGTTTCATTTCCTTTACATTTCTGCTAAGTTTAATTGTAAATATATTTCCACCTAAATAAGTTAAACTCCGATATTGTTCAAATGGTTCAAATGGCTCTGAGCACTATGGGACTTAACATCTATGGTCATCAGTCCCCTAGAACTTAAAACTACGAAAACCAAACTAACCTAAGGACATCACACAACTCCCAGTCATCACGAGGCAGAGAAAATCCCTGACCCCGTCGGGAATCGAACCCGGGAACCCGGGCGTGGGAAGCGAGAACGCTACCGCACGACCACGAGCTGCGGACTCCGATACTGTATAATAAAAGTAACAGTATGAAGTATATGTAGCAAAAACATATCTGGTAACCAACAGCGGTAGTTATTACAAAGATTCGATATTGCGATATCTTGGGAGTTTCTTCAATCCGTCTGGAACGATACTCTGTGACATCCTCTACTAATCTCATTCTATTACGACGACTAATTAATGAAAGACCATTACTTTCCCGTCTGGTGTCTTATTATTAATTGTGGGGAGCTGTTTTTTTCAGGGAAATTACATAACGCAAGGGAAACACTTTCCACGAGTTTGCCATTTAATCAGGAAGTACATTTGCACATCGTTAAGTCTATTTATATCTCGAAATTACAGGGCGTTGGGGGTTGTTTAGCAATACAGTTTTCTTTCGGTGATATGTTGTCTCAACGTTGGTACGTAAGCATCTAACGTAAAGTTATGTAATTCCCCACGCAGCGTGATCTCTTGGTGCGCTGTGTTGCAGCGAATCCACATTCGTCTGACCAAACTGACACGAAGAAACGTGTGTGGTTTAATTCAGATACGATGCTATTACAGTAACAGTAGTGAAACGTCGTGGTTTCTCGCTGGTAAGACAAAGCTTCTACCACCGGATGACTTGTCTCGTGTAGCTGTGAATTTGTTTAACGGCTACTACGTAGTTGTGTTTTAAACTGCAGCAGTTTGATATAACCGCGCTTTGATGCCAGCGCTTTGATATAACTTAAATGATATAAGAAGCGCAGTTCAAAATGGTTCAAATGGCTCTGAGCACTATGGACTTAACTTTTGAGGTCATCAGTCCCCTAGAACTTAGAACTACTTAAACCTAACTAATCGAAGGACATCACACACATCCATGCCCGAGGCAGGATTCGACCCTGCGACCGTCGCGGTCGCGCGGTTCCAGACTGAAGAAGCGCAGTTCTGAGGAGGCTCCCGTTCCACATTTCATTAGCGTTTGGAGTGACGTCTCATGGCAATGATGAAAGATGCCAGATACCCTTCCAACAGGTCCGCGCGACTAAGTGCCTGCACATAAGACAGCATGAAATCTGTTCCCATTAACTTAATATCGGATTCATCGTAGGTCGTTTAAGAAGACGGTGGCAGCTCACGCAAACCTCCCGCCAGCGGCAGATTGCGCTGTCCTGATAAAAATGTTGGTCTGCCATACGCCAGATACACAGATACACAGAGCTTCCTGCCGAACCAGGCTAGTATTAGTGGAAACGATATCAAAATCCGTATAGTGGTTCCTGCGATTAATACAAACATAAAGTCAGAAACTCCGGTGGGGGGACTTTATTTATTGGTGTACAGTTAGGACAGGATATACAGTAATTAGATGGAGCGAAGAGCTGGTGTATAGTTAGGACAGGATACACAGTAATTAGATGGAGCTATACGTATTACAGGCACTGTATAGCAGAGAAGAAAGTCTGTTGGGTGTACGCGTTATGTGACGAATAAAATATTAGCACATGGTAGGAAATGAGGTACAGCATCAAAACTGTCATCAGACTGAAAACTGATGAAATAAGTTAATTGAAATGGTAATAAGCTTTATGTATTTCTAAAAGTGATTGAACAATGAAAATCGCTACACATAGATTTTTTCTTTATATTTAAATTGTAAAAATCATTCCCGAACGTTTTGAAATAGGGAGATTTTATTCCCTAGAAACTACCTTAGAGATTAATTTCTGAGGCAAATCTTTCACAAGTGAATACATTTAACGGTATTTAGATACGATCCCCGATTTTGTCTTTATAATTATTCCGTCTTCTGAGCCACAAAACACAATCCTTGAAGATCCGTAAGGTTCGGTTAGGAAGAAACAACGAATGATGCAATAATTTCAATACTCTACTGTTGGTTAACGTAATCATCTTTGGTTTACAAAAGCTAACTGGGCAGTTCTCTTATTTATTTCTAGGAAGACCGTTTGAGCTGCGCTGAGTACCGTCGATGAGGCCGCTGAAATCAACGATAGAATATTTATTTTACGCGTGCGGCAGAGATCCATCTTCTCTGCAAACGGCAATCACAGGGGTTGAAATCAAACTTTTAGTAGCCAACGACATTAATGCATACACGTCTTGTCACATTTTGACGACCGAGCGAGGTGGCGCAGTGGTTAGACACTGGACTCGCATTCGGAAGGACGACGGTTCAATCCCGCGTCCGGCCATCCTGATTTAGGTTTTCCGTGATTTCCCTAAATCACTCCAGGCAAATGCCGGGATGGTTCCTCTGAAAGGGCACGGCCGACTTCCTTCCCTAATCCGATGAGACCGATGACCACGCTGTCTGGTCTCTTTCCCCAAACCAACCAACCATCACATTTTGACGGACATTCAACCGGCATCCGTAACCGAAGTCGCTATCGCATGCCTATGCAGTAGCATTCCACCGGTGCGAATCCTGATGGTGGATGAAATTTACACTGCGGGTATTTGGTCGGCAAGGGGAGGAGAGGTGGCGACGTTAGGTTCCGATCACCAGTATACGCGCCACTGTCCTTAAATTGCAGACCTCTGTGCAGTGTCTCATGAAATGAGAGCGTGTGACATGGTCTTGTGACGTGCACGTTGAATATCGCTATGTTATACTCTAGTGCCTTTAAAGGTCCCACGATCAGAAACCTTATTAAGGTCAAGAGGCGACGAGATCGTGGTACTTGACAGCTTCGACATTTCCATCGCACATAAAATATGTAGACCAGATATTCTCATACGAGGCGCAGCTAATGGAAATGTGCCTCACCTAGCAAGATTAATGTTCTGCAGTATCGGAGAAAATTGGTCATGCAAAAATTGAAAATATACAACAAGCAATAATCTGTCTAGTAAAGGTTATGGCCCTATGATTCTATCGCTCACAATTACTGCTAGCAAATAAACACTAAGGCGAACCTAATGTCTTGAATCTCTCGTCGCCCAGAAATTAGCATCTGTCCAGTCATGGTTACTGTGCCAATTTATTACCGAATCTGCGTGAATCCCACCTCATCCGCAAATAAATGCATGTTGTGAACTGTGTGTCTTAGAATTCATTGGCAGAACTGTAATCTCCCTACACATTTTTCATGATCACGTACTCTTCGCAGTGTCCGGCGTGTGAACTGTGGGTGGTCAGCCGCGATTCTCTGCCCTTATTGCGAATTATTCCATGGGTGACATTCGCTCCAATATGACTGGTGTTAGTGAGTTACTGCGCGTTTTCCACACGGCGCACCGTCTTCCGACTCTGTTACGACAATACTCCTTCCGTGTCACGTCGCGTGAATTCCCACATAACATACCGCATACCAGCTGTATTCAGTCACTAAAGAAGAAAATAGACTAGGACGTCGATGAGGCTTTCGGGACTTAGTTTCTCTGAGAAGTGAACAACAGCGGGAAAGAAAGAGACGTCGTTACTGGGTGCACCCTCTTTTCAGTGCTCGAGAAGACGAATTCAACACGATATTTAAGAGGCTTGCTGATGACTGAGTGAAACTGATAAAGTATTTTACAGTGAGATTGTCTAACAATTTATTGGATCCTCTTCTTCCTAAGCTTCAGGAAAAACACAAGATATGGAGAAATTTATTTCAGCTAAGGAAGAACTGGCTGTAACGTCAATGTCAGATATTTCAATTGCAATTATCATTAGTGTGGAAGATAACTGCTTATTATTTATTTACGTTTATCATTGATTGCTTCTTGTTTTGTTCACTTTATTCATTCGTCTCATTCACCTGATTTGTAGATATGTCGCTAGTAGGGATTCACAAGTTTCGCTGAAATTCTGTTACCGAATATCCTCTGCGTCAGTTCATCGGATTAACATTTCCACGTGCAAGGTTCTGTTACCTCATGAAATTCCACAGCCAACTGAGGCAACGTGGAAGAAATTTGCTGGCGAGAGGTAGCAGTTTCCTAGCGGTCTAGGTGATATCGACGGAAAACATTTATTCATACAAGCTCCGAAAAACAGTGGAAGTCACTTCTGTAATTAAGTCATTTCCTGCAGTCCTCTTAGCAGTTCTGGACGCGAACTCAAAATTTATTTGCAATTATGTTGGAGGACGTGGGAAAGCCAATGATTGTGGATTGCTTGACAAGTTTTCGGTACGAACAATGTTCGACTTCAGCCAAATGAACGTAACATGAGCAGCATTACCTCGCAAGAGCAACGAGGATCTACCGTTTGAGCAGTTCTTGGCGCTTCAGTCCGGAACCGCGCTGCTGCTACGGTCGCAGGTTAGAAACCTGACTCGGGCATGGATGTGCGTGTGATGTCCTTATGTTTGTTAGGTTTAAGTAGTTCTAAGTCTAGGGGACTTATGATCTCAGATGTTACGTCCCATAGTGCTTAGAGCCATTTGAACCGTTTTTGAACTACCGTTTGTTGCAACGTTTCCCATGAAAATTTTTGAATGAGACCGTATGCTTGCAGTCTAGCCTCTCGAAATACATCAGAGGCTATATTCAGTTATCACCTCTCACGTGCGGGGCGAGATGTGGAGGATGCCTTTGGAATGTTGGTTCATACGTTTCACGGGTTTGAAGAAGTGGAGTAAGGGATGGCAATTCATCTTTCTTTATCTTCTTAGCAGCATGGTCAGATGTGGTTTTGCGTCTAACACGAGCTCGAATAAAATACGACCTCAGTAGCTCTCTTTTGCTTTCTGCATTCATCACCTACAAGTCAGTAAACTGAATATGAAAAATATCATCACTGTTCCCTTCAGTAAGTACAACAAGAGATAGCACGAACAGGAAAACAAACGCTATACTTATTTCATTTGTTAAGCTTCCCATTGATGTTCATCCACATAGTGTCTTTGATAAGGGTATTGTAATCTTTATGCGACAAATCATAAGAGACCTAGGTGCTGCTGAAGAAGTGTTATAAGCTCCTTGTCCATGCTTACGCAAACACGCAAAACCTAGTGTGACGTCAGACAGGACACATGCGTTACAGAGAGATTCTTAGGAGTTCGGACAAAGCCATAACGACGCGTACAGCGAACGACTGCCAAAAGACCACGTACCGGCGCCTTGATGTAGTGTCCACAAGATGTTCGTGTTCCCACTGTGCACCTGTCATATCCAGTAGAATCGCTCTCCCAGCGGATGGCGTACAGCATGACATGCCCACGGCATGGACACAGCAGTTACACAGCAAGCTATTTGGAAATGAGGCGCTCGATGCCTATGCAAAGTGAATAGGGCGAGTTCAGTCGTGCATGATCCCATGCTTCGTGAAAAGCCACATCACAGTTTGAACATGTCATTGTGTGTCAGAACAGACTAAACCATGGTCGGATACCATGGTTGCTACTTCCCGCGTGGGTTAACAAGACTTCCTTTCGCCTTTAGAGTTGTTCACAGTCCACGGAATCACAAATACTTTCCTGATGACAGCACACCTTCTATAACATATGGACCAAATTAGTGATATAGAAGCAAGCCGTAGGTGCTCTGTCTGATTACAACATCACAGATGGAGAACAGGGACAGGCACAACCAAGAAGATATTAGTAGCGAACGTCAACAAGAAGGATAGCCCAGGCTACAGAATACGGGTTACTCTCGACACAAGTAAAATGATCCGTATCTCAGCAAGCATATGTTTCGGGACATTTGTTCGGAAGATGTTTTCTTAGTGTTGACCAATACGGGGTAGTATTGTGTCTTGGTACACTTTTCAGATTTTTGCCTCTAGGCAGCCCTGTAGCAGAATTATTTTTACTGTAGCGTATCGACAGGCTCTGCGGAGCAGAACCAACTTGTCGCGGTATAGCAGTACGCTAGCGAAAGCACGCCTTTCCTCACTTGCTGTACAGAAGTGTTTGCAGTAATTGCCTTAAGCTCTAAACATACACAGTCCGGAGCATTTAAGTACCCAGCCATCAGTGACAAAGCCTACACCACGATCCTGTGACATCCAGAGAGACGTCCTGGAATCCAGTATGGAGTCCGCTGTTCGACCACGGGGCAGGGCAGCCTGCACTGAGTCATGAGATGGCCGCCGCCAGTGTAGAGAGCCGCCCGCCCACTGGGAGGAGGTCGTGGCTGCCTCCACGGTTTTGTCAGCTGCGCTGCCTTGCTGTCATCAGGGCTGCAGCCAGAAACGTCGCTGTCAGTGACATTCAAGAGACGCCACGCTCGGCCACGCTCTTTGCGTTGTCTGTAACACCAGACGTCTCTTGTTCCGCATGAGAGGTAACTGGACACCTCCACCAAGCTGTTCTGGAATTATTGCGGCCAAGGGTCACACTAAAGAAATTAATTAAACAAATCTTCTGTCATCCTGACGTCTCATCTTTTTCTCCACGGGTGACAAAGGGTCATCTAACACTATTGCATATGTAAATGACATCATTCACTTTTTATGTGCAGCAGTTTTTTTTAAATTACAAAAATTACTCGGAATAATTGAGGTTTAATCAAACGTGAAAATATGTTCGAAGATACAACATGGACAAATACACAAGAAAAATATTTCATTCAAATTTAAAAGCATTGAAATCGATAATGTCTTGTCTATATTGTATATACAACCGTCCATCCCTTAGATTATACACATCACTATTCAGTGAGTGGAATCAGTTTAAGCAAAAGTACATGTTAAATACAATTTGAAACGGAAGCTATTGGAAAGTAACACAAACTTTAGTTTTCAAACAAGTGAAATTAAGATACTAAAGAAATTCAGTTCGTCTGCAAGTATCACATGTTTCATGGTGAAAGACCTCCTTCTGTTTTCACGTACAAGGTTGTGCTTTTACATAAATATTTCCGAAGTTGTATAGGATTTTACTCACCATAAAATTCTTAACCTGAAGAATTAACTATGAAGTCCAAATATCTTTAACATATTACACAACACTTCAAAGAAAACTCAGTACATGGCATCAGATCCACGAGAAGTCGGGAACTTCACTGTACGTGGAGAAGATCTACCAACAGTATTAAAATTTAAGTATCGCTGTTCTAGAATCTTGAGCGATGGCTAACTTGCAGACGAGGTCAATGTGTGGGCAGAGGGATACTGGATGAAGTGGGGAACGACAGCAGACGTCACCTACGATGGTGAGATTAAGGATCATCTGAAGTCAAAGATCTGATCGACTGTCGTCTGTCCTGTTGCTCTTTGCAGCACCGAGTGGTGGCCAGCAGCAGAATCGGCAGAACGACGGTTGGGGGTAATGGAGAATAAGATCTTTCGATGGACAAATGGCATCACTCGACTGGATCACGTTTCAAATGACATTATCAGGGAAAGTCTTGATGTCGCTCAGATCCAGGAGAAAATGCGAGAAAACCGTTTTCGGTGGTCTGTTCATGTGCTGTGTACAGAGTACGATGCAGTAGCAAAGACAGCCTACGTATTGGAAGTCATGGTATAGAGGACCAAGGGACGACACTGCACAACGACCTGAAGGTTGTAAATTTTCTTTCACATATGACCCACGATCGAACAGATTACAGACATCGAATCCATTCAGCAGACGTTGCACTAGGTGGGACATACGAAGAAAAAGGAGATAACAACCCGGAATATTATAAAATGCTGAACGAACCATAACCTCAGTTGTTGTTGTGATCTTCAGTCCTGAGACTGGGTTGATCCCACTCTATCCTGTGCAAGCTTCTTCATCTCCCAGTACCTACTGCAACCTACATCCTCCTGAATCTATTTAGTGTATTCATCTCTTGGTCTCTCTCTACGATTTTTACCCTCCACACTGCCCTCCAGTACTAAACTGGTGATCCCTTGAGGCCTCAGAACATATCCTACCAACCGACCCCTTCTTCTAGACAAGTTGTGCCACAAACTCCGCTTCTCCCCGATTCTATTAAATTCCTCCTCATTAGTTATGTGATCTACCCACCTAATCTTCAGCATTCTTCTGTAGCACCATATTTCGATAGCTTCTATTCTCTTCTTGTCTAACTATTTACCGTCCTTGTTTCACTTCCATACATGGCTACACTCCATAAAAATACATTCAGAAACGACTTCCTGACACTTAAATCAATACTCGATGTTAACAAATTTCTCTTCTTCAGAAACGCGTTCATTGCCATTGCCAGTCTACATTTTATATCCTCTCTACTTCGACCATCATCAGTTATTTTGCTCCCCAAATAGCAAAACTCCTTTAGTACTTTAAGTGTCTCATTTCCTAATCTAATTCCCTCAGCATCAACCGACTTAATTCGACTACATTCCATTATCCTCGTTTTGCTTTTGTTGATGTTCATCATATATCCTCCTTTCAAGACACTGTCCATTCCATTCAACTGCTCTTCCAAGTCCTCTACTGCCTCTGACAGAATTACGATGTCATCGGCGAACCTCAAAGTTTTTATTTCTTTTCCATGGACGTTAATACCTACTCCGAACTTTTCTTTTGTTTCCTTAACTGCTTGCTCAATATACAGATTGAATAGCATCGGGGAGAGGCTACAACGCTGTCTCACTCCCTTCCCAACGACTGCTTCCCTTTCATGTCCCTCGACTCTTATAACTGCCATCTGCTTTCTGTACAAATTGTAAATAGCTTTTCAGTCCCTGAATTTTTACCTCTGCCACCTTCAGAATTTGAAAGAGACTATTCCAGTCAACATTTTCAAAAGCTTTCTCTAAGTCTACAAATGCTAGAAGCGTAGGTTTGCCTTTCCTTAATCTTTCTTCTAAGATAAGTCGTAAGGTCAGTATTGCCTCACGTGTTCCAGTATTTCTACGGAATCCAAACTGATCTTCCCCGAGGTCGGCTTCTACTAGTTTTTCCATTCGTCTGTAAAGAATTCGTGTTAGTACTTTGCAGCTGTGGCTTATTAAACTGATTGTTCGGTAATTTTCACATCTGTCAACACCTGCTTTCTTTGGGATTGGAATTATTATATTCTTCTTGAAGTCTGAGGGTATTTCGCCTGTTTCATACATCTTGTTCACCAGATGGTAGAGTTTTGTCAGGACTGGCTCTCCCAAGGCTGTCAGTAGTTCTAATGAAATGTTGTCTACTCCCGAGGGCTTGTTTCGACTTAGGTCTTTCAGTACTCTGTCAAACTCTTCACGAAATATCATATCTCCCATTTCATCTTCATCTACATCCTCTTCCATTTCCATATTATTGTTCTCAAGAACATCGCTCCTCTATATACTCCTTCCACCGTTTTGCTTTCCCTTCTTTGCTTAGAACTGGGTTTCCATCTGAGCTCTTGATAATCATGCAAGTGGTTCTCTTTTCTCCAAAGGTCTCTTTAATTTTCTTGTAGACAGTATCTATCTTACCCCTCGTGAGATAAGCCTCTACATCCTTACATTTGTCCTCTAGCAATCCCTGCTTAGCCATTTTGCCCTTCCAGTCGATCTCATTTTAGAGATGTTTGTATTCCTTTTAGCCTACTTCACTTACTGAATTTTTGTATATTCTCCTTTCATCAATTAAATTCTGTATATCTTCAGTTACCCAAGGATTTCTACTAGCCCTCGCCTTTTTACCTACTTGATCCTCGGCTGCCTTCACTATTTCATTCCTAAAATCTACCCATTCTTCTTCTACTGTATTTCTTTTACCCATTCCAGTCAATTGTTCCCTTATGCTCTTCCTGAAACTCTGTACAACCTCTGGTTCTTTGAATTTCTCCAGGTCCCATCTCATTAAATTCCCACCTTTTTGCATTTTCTTCAATTTTAATCTACAGGTCATAACCAACAGATTATGGTCAGAGTCCACATCTGCCCCTGGAAATGTCTTACAATTTAAAATATCGTTCCTAAATGTCTGTCTCCCCATAATATAATCTATCTGAAACCTTCTAGTATCTCCATGGTTCTTCCATATATAGTACTTTCTTTAATGATTCTTGAACCAAGTGTTGGCTATGATTAAGTTATGCTCTGTGCAAAATTCTACCAGGCGGCTTCCTCTTTCATTTCTTAGCCCCAATCCATATTCACCTACTACGTTTCCTTCTATTCATTTTCCTACTGTCGAATTCCAGTCACCTATGACTAGTAAATTTTCGCCTCCCTTCGCTACCTGAATAATTTCTTTTACCTCATCATACATTTCATCAATTTCGTCATCATCTGCAGAGCTAGTTGGCATATAAACTTGTACTACTGTAGTAGGCGTGGGATTCTTGTCTATCTTGGCCACAATAATGCGTTCACAATGCTGTTTGTAGTAGCTTACCCGCACTCCTATTATTTTATTCATTATTATACCGACTCCTGCATTACCCCAATTTGATTTTGTATTTATAACCCTGTATTCACCTGACCAAAAGTCTTGTTCCTCCTGCCACCGAATTCCCACTATATCTGACTTCAACCTATCCATTTCCCTTTTTAAATTTTCTAACCAACCCGCCCGGTTAAGGGATCTGACTTTCCACGCTCTGATCCGTAGAACGCCAGTTTTCTTCCTCCTGATAACGACGTCCTGTTTAGTAGTCCCCGCCCGGAGATCCGAATGGGGGACTATATTACCTCCGGAATATTTTACCCAAGAGGACGCCATCATCGTTTAATCATACAGTAAAGCTGCATGCCCTTGGGAAAAATTACGGCTATAGTTTCCCCTTGCATTCAGCCCTTCGCAGTACCACAACAGCAAGGCCGTTTTGTTAGTGTTACAGGGCCATATCAGTCAATCATCCAGACTGTTGCCCCTGCAACTACTGAAAAGGCTGCTGCCCCTCTTCAGGAACCACGCGTTTGTCTGGTCTCTCAACAGATAACCCTCCGTAGTGGTTGCACCTATGGCACGGCTATCTGTATCGTTGAGGCACGCAAGCCTCCCCACCAACGGCAAGGTCCACGGTTCATGGGGGGAACCTGATGTCTAACAACATCAAAAACCGTATAAGATGGCGGAAACTGTTTATGACGGCTACAATTGCGCAATTCTTCATGCGATTCTGAAATGAGTCTCTAGTCTGAGCACGCTCCCCTACTATTTCCTGTGAGAGCATGGGACGATTCTAAGAACACACTAACTAATAAATTTATTAGTATGAAAAGAATATCCACACCTGCACCCACCCTCCACACGTCACCTTACCTTTTGCAGTGACGGGTCTTCTGGTAGCCCTACCTTTCTCCATCTGTCCTGTTCCGTATGCCAATAGTCCCAGGGAGGAACGACTGTTTATACACTTCCGTATAACCTCTGATTTCTCTGGTTTGCTTCCCTTAGTCCTTTCGGTAGACATGTGTGATAGGAAGCAATAGGCTTCCTGACTCTGCCTCGAACATACGTTCCCAAAATTTCAGCAGAAACTCTGACCTGTGATTCACCACGCTTCCCTTGTAGCGTCTGCCACTTGAGTTTTTTGATCGTCTGCGTAACGCTCTTGCATCCACTAAATGGTCCCATGACAAAATTGCCACTCTTCGTTGAACCTTCCCATCTCATCTGTTAGTCCTGCTACGTAGGGGTCCCAGACTTACATACAGTTCTGAAGTAACGGTAAGTCACTTCCTTCATGAACGAGTTACATTTCCCTCCAATTCTTCCAGTGAATCTCAGTGTGGCATCTACTTTCCCTGCAATTTGTTCTATGCGGTCGTTACACTTTACGTTGTTGATGACGGTTGCTCACAGGTATTTTATGAATTTCACTGTTCCCACTGAGTCTTGATCAGCAGCATACTCCATCGGTAAGGACTGCCAAGAGAAACAGTCCAGACACGAAGTATCAAAGGCAGTTACTAAGCACAGATTCATCCCACGATTCCTAGAGTAACATGGGGTAGTAAGGCACAAACCTCGAGGAACTTTACGGCACGTAGAGCACGGATGGACTTTAATTACTGGTATTTTAACAGGCGCCTATGTCGGCTGAACTTAAGCGTTATACCCCTATGTGTTTGCGGAGAGGAACAAGATCCAAACTACTCCTACAATGCCATCGGAACAGGATACTCATAAACTTACTTGGAAGCAATCGTCGAGTTCATGGTCACTAGTTCCCAATAGACCTAAGAACCTTATTATCATCAAAAAATACAGCAACGTATGAAATTCTGTACGAGTTCATCAAATGTGCCAATGATATAGATTCCTGTGCTACTAAATTAAAGCTCTTCATAATTAGAATGCAGGGGAAAAGCAAATCACAGTTAACTCACTATATTCCCACGACCTAATCAGCAGAATATGGAACACACAGCCTATAAATGCATGCACAATGAACCTATTGTATGGATGTATCTGAATATGGTGTCTCTGCACTTACGACTGCAATACCCAAATCTAGTTCGTGCACACTGTTCTCATGTTGTATACAGATATTACTTATACAAATAATCAGATCTCTGTCCGAAGCTTTTATAACAATTCTTATAGGACATATAAACGAACATTTTATTGCCACATTAGACAAATAGTCATTGATATGTACTGATTCGTGAATATCCAAACTCTGTAGCAACAGCGATTTATCATTTCTCACTGTGTTACCAGTAGGATTTTTATAACATGCTACCTCTGTGTATCCCGTGTAATATTTTCATCGTCTTTACTCGTTTCAGTATCTTGGAGATATCGCAATTGTCTTTTGTTAAGCCTATTTAACTTCGTAACGGGCGACGACAGAAACTGATATAAATCCTAAATTGTAAAAACAAACTTCAGTATAACATTTCCAGAGTTCAGATCGCTGTATGGGCACGCTCCAATAGCCAAAAATTGTAACAACAATAACAATAACAGTGACAATATTAATGAAACTCTTCATCCATTTACGCGCAAGATGTCGCATTTGTTTACGTTTAGCGACAACTGTCTGTACTTGCACCAATTATCAATAACCCTGAGGTACCGAACGAGATGGGGCAGTGTTTAGCACACTGGGCTCGCATTTGGGACGACGACAGTTCAAACCCGCGTTCGCGTCGTGACTTAGGTTTTCCGTGACTTCCCTAAACCGTTTAAGGCAAATGTCGGGATGGTTCCTTTGATAGGGGACCGCCGATTTCCTCCCACATCCTGCCCTGATCCGATGGCACCGATAACCTCGCCGTTTCGTACCCTCCTCCAAATCAACCAGCTATCTGAGGTGTTCTTGCACTTCGTTAAAGTCTTGTTACCACAAATCTGTAGACGATAGCATCGCATGCGAAAAGCCTCATATATCTTCCAGCCTTATCCACTAGATCATGTACTGTTTATTTCGCAAATGTACACTGAAGAGCAAAAGAAACTGGTACACCTGCCTAATATCGTGTACGCGTTGACACCGTGAATCCTACAGGGCTGTTCCTAAGTCCGTAAGAGTAAGAGGGGGTGGAGATCTCTTCTGAACAGCACGTTGCAAGGCATCCCAGATATGCTAAATAATGTTCATGTCTGGTGGGAAGCGGAAGTGTTTAAACTCAGAAGAGTGTTCCTGGAGCCGCTCTGTAGCAATTCTGGACGTGTGGGGTGTCGCATTGTCCTTCTACACTCCTGGAAATGGAAAAAAGAACACATTGACACCGGTGTGTCAGACCCACCATACTTGCTCCGGACACTGCGAGAGGGCTGTACAAGCAATGATCACACGCACGGCACAGCGGACACACCAGGAACCGCAGTGTTGGCCGTCGAATGGCGCTAGCTGCGCAGCATTTGTGCACCGCCGCCGTCAGTGTCAGCCAGTTTGCCGTGGCGTACGGAGCTCCATCTCAATCTTTAACACTGGTAGCATGCCGCGACAGCGTGGACGTGAACCGTATGTGCAGTTGACGGACTTTGAGCGAGGGCGTATAGTGGGCATGCGGGAGGCCGGGTGGACGTACCGCCGAATTGCTTAACACGTGGGGCGTGAGGTCTCCACAGTACATCGATGTTGTCGCCAGTGGTCGGCGGAAGGTGCACGTGCTCGTCGACCTGGGACCGGACCGCAGCGACGCACGGATGCACGCCAAGACCGTAGGATCCTACGCAGTGCCGTAGGGGACCGCACCGCCACTTCCCAGCAAATTAGGGACACTGTTGCTCCTGGGGTATCGGCGAGGACCATTCGCAACCGTCTCCATGAAGCTGGGCTACGGTCCCGCACACCGTTAGGCCGTCTTCCGCTTACGCCCCAGCATCGTGCAGCCCGCCTGCAGTGGTGTCGCGACAGGCGTGAATGGAGGGACGAATGGAGACGTGTCGTCTTCAGCGATGAGAGTCGCTTCTGCCTTGGTGCCAATGATGGTCGTATGCGTGTTTGGCGCCGTGCAGGTGAGCGCCACAATCAGGACTGCATACGACCGAGGCACACAGGGCCAACACCCGGCATCATGGTGTGGGGAGCGATCTCCTACACTGGCCGTACACCACTGGTGATCGTCGAGGGGACACTGAATAGTGCACGGTACATCCAAACCGTCATCGAACCCATCGTTCTACCATTCCTAGACCGGCAAGGGAACTTGCTGTTCCAACAGGACAATGCACGTCCGCATGTATTCCGTGCCACCCAACGTGCTCTAGAAGGTGTAAGTCAACTACCCTGGCCAGCAAGATCTCCGGATCTGTCCCCCATTGAGCATGTTTGGGACTGGATGAAGCGTCGTCTCACGCGGTCTGCACGTCCAGCACGAACGCTGGTCCAACTGAGGCGCCAGGTGGAAATGGCATGGCAAGCCGTTCCACAGGACTACATCCAGCATCTCTACGATCGTCTCCATGGGAGAATAGCAGCCTGCATTGCTGCGAAAGGTCGATATACACTGTACTAGTGCCGACATTGTGCATGCTCTGTTGCCTGTGTCTATGTGCCTGTGGTTCTGTCAGTGTGATCATGTGATGTATCTGACCCCAGGAATGTGTCAATAAAGTTTCCCCTTCCTGGTACAATGAATTCACGGTGTTCTTATTTCAATTTCCAGGAGTGTACATTGCCAAAGTCCGTCGGAATGCACAATGGATATAAAAGGATGCAGATGATCAGAAAGGATGCTTACTTACGTGTCACCTGTCACGGTACTGTCTAAACTTTTCAGAGGTCTCACATTACTCTAACTGCACATGATCCACACAATTACAGAGCTTCCACCTGCTTCAATAGTCCCCTGCTCCCATGCAGGGTCCATGGATTCATAAGGTTGTCTCCATACCTGTACAAGTCCATTTGCTCGCTACAACTTGAAATCTGACTCTTCCGATCAGGAAACATGTTTCCAGCCATCAACAGACCAATGTCGGTGTTGACGGGCCCAGGCGAGGGGTAAAGCTTTGAGTCGTGCTGTCATCAAGGGTAGTCGATTGGGCCTTCGGCTCCGAAAGCCTATGTCGATGGTTTCGTTGAATGTTTCGCATGCTGACACTTGTTGGTGGCCCAGTATAATAATCTGCAACAATGTGCGGAATGCTGGCACTTGTGTCACATTTAAGGATTCTTTTCAATCGTCGTTGGTCCCGTTCTTGCAGGATATTTTTCCGGCCAAAGTGATATCGGGGATTTGATGTTTTGCCGGATTCATGATATTCCCGCTACACTAGTCTAATGGTCGTACGTAAAAATCCTCATTTCATCTCTACTCCGGAGATGCTGTGTTCCATCGCTGGTGTGCCGACTATAACGCCACGTTGAAACTCACGTAAATCTTGATACCTGCCATTATAGCAGCAGAAACCGATCTAACAACTGTCTCGTATTCAGACTGTTGTCTTATATAGGCGTTGCCGACAGCAGTGCCGTATTCTGGCTGTTTACATATCTCTGTGTTTGAATATGCATGTCTGTACAAGTTTCTTTGGCGCTTCAGCGTATATAGCCCTAAAACACTACCTTGAGGTACTACAGAAATTAGCTTTAAATGTGACAATTTCTTCCCTTTAAAAATGATGCCTTGCGGTCTACCTCTTAGAAAGTCGTAAATCCAGTCTCAAAAGTGGCTCGTATATTACTCACTAAACTTGTATTCGAAACTGCATTGAACGTCTTCCGAAAGTCAAGAAACACGGCATCAATCTGGGCGCGTTCTTCTACTGTGCTCTAGATTTCAAGGACGAACAGGGCGAGTTGTTGTTTGCAGCTCTGTTCTTAACGAGTTCCATGTTGGTACTCGAGTACGTACATTCAGATCTACTCTACCTCGTATTTCCTATGTTAAAATGACGATTTCATATTCCGCATTTCTCCGCTTTTGCTGAACCACTTTGTATTTACCACCTTTGGTAAATATGAGCGAGGTGACGGGTCGCTACCTTCTAATACGTGTACCTGTAGAAGTACTGTTTGGAGGTGGTTGCAGTTCTATGGTTAACTGAGATAATGTTCACAGTTCAGTTCCAACACAGCTCGTCGAGCGGAAATCGAAACGGACTTGGCGGCAACTCCCGGTTAAGCCGGAATACAGCCCGCCAACTCGGATGAGTTAGGCACGCAGTTGTATTGACTAATCTGAAGCCAGTCTTCCTCCACTGCTACCAGCGCCGATCTTCCGCCCGGCTAATTGGAAGTCCTGTCTGCCATTAACAAAACAAGTGCGCCGTCGCGGGCAACCCCCCTGCCGCTACACGGTCCCGCTCACTGACTGCTTGTCTCTTAGCGTGCACTTCGTAATCTCATTAAAAATAACAATGACCAAGCCTTGCCCTGCGTCACACAAAGGCAGAGTTCTTTGATGCTTCGTTAGGCGTGGTCGGGATTAAAGTCTGCGACCATTTCGCACGCACGGCTAAACTTCGTCTGGCTGAAAGTTCGTCGTTTCTGAGCAGCTTTTTTTCTTAGATCGTCATACTAAAACCGTCCAAGGCGGATGGTTATTAAACTAACGTGACACCTCTTTAATAACGCAATATGTACTTTATTCATAACTGAGCGTTTAACAGGGTATAGTTTATTGCGTTGAATTGCATAGATCCTCGTATTCAGCGATATCGTCATACATTGTCCCACAACATTGAAGTGAGCACTGCGTATGTTGGACGTCAACGTGCTATAGCCTCTCACAGAAGGCACCACAAACATGATAGTTTGGAGGGGGGGGGGGGGGTGGTGGTGGTATAAAGCATCTCGGGGCGCACGCGAAAAACGGTACAGTCGTTCTCGTAATGTGGAAAAGGAGCGATTTATATGACGCCCAAATGAGTATGTTCAAAGTTCATTGGCCTTCGGGAAAAGGGTGGAAAGATTCCGAAACGGCTAATATGGCAACCTGTCGCGTTCCACCGTGGTTAAAGTATACTACGCATGGCAAAATCGCGCTTTCCAAAACCGCCGCAGTGGAGCAGTACGGGCCATCATAACAGAGGTGAATGACAGCTGCGGAGACGTGTACAGACGAACAGGCGCGCAAGTATTGAGCAACTTACCGCCCACGTGAACCAAGGAGGTACCAGCAGGGATGGTGGTGTCGTTGAAACAACTGGTTTTATGTTATCCCGGATTTTTTCATGTACAGTGTAACCTGGCAACTACAGCTGCTCAAAATAACCGGTTCCTTAAATAAGCCATTTTCAGTTTTTAATGTATTTATTTCCAGTAATAAACGTAGACATCGAACGAAGTTTGAAGAAATGTAAGACTGCCACAGCCTTTAGCATTATACGTTTAAAGACAAGTAGAATCAAATATCAAATGAGATAACTAAATGAAATAAAATTCAGTCTTCCACAGTTCACTGCGTTTCTCTGAAGTAATGATCACCGGTATTCTCCTATTGATTCTGATTTTTAGAAATTCCGCTCAAAAATAATGTTGTAATAGAGAATCATACCACTATTAGGACACTAGGAATAGTCAGTGGGCCGCGCGGGATTAGCCGAGCTGTCATGGCGCTTCAGTCATGGACTGTGCGGCTGGTCCCGGCGGAGGTTCGAGTCCTCCCTC
Source organism: Schistocerca cancellata (assembly GCF_023864275.1). Lineage (NCBI taxonomy): Eukaryota > Metazoa > Arthropoda > Insecta > Orthoptera > Acrididae > Schistocerca > Schistocerca cancellata. Next base: position 414,122,153 of record NC_064631.1, read on the forward strand.
GGGCATGGGTGTGTGTGTTTGTCCTTAGGATATTTTAGGTTAGGTAGTGTGTAAGCTTAGGGACTGATGACCTTAGCAGTTAATTCCCATAAGATTTCACACACTTTTTTTTAATAGTCAGTGGTAAATGTGAAAATTGAGCAGGATACCTCTATTTTTCGTGTTGTCAGTCTCTGAGGCCTACAAGCAGATAAAGGCCCATTATCTAGACACAAGCAGCAGATCAGCTACAGTCTTTTTTTATTATAAGCTATGAAGGAATCGTAAATTTTAATTTAGTATTGTTACCGTATTGTACTTTATAGAAATGAGAGACAAGTAATAAGTTTTCGTGATAATTTTGTAGCATTCTTTTTCCTTAACTATTGCGAATGAAAACCCAGTTTTATAGTAAAATATTTTTATTTACTTTTTAACCGTAATTTGTTTAAAATGGAATCTTTTGTGACTAAAATAAATGCTTTTTAAACGAAACTAAACAGAACAATTTAAACTGCAGGCAAAATGGAACATTTACAAGGAACAATTACATAACCATAGTTAGAATATTAATAATTTTTACAATTAATTTATGTGTTTTCCAACACTTGTACATTCTGGTCATGAATACTCTTTACATGCTGAAATTAAAGCTCTGTTTATTTCGGAAATAAAGTTTCAGTCTGCACTAGCCCAGTCTTAGCTACTTCCTGATCATGTGACGGCCAAAGAGGGTTCGCAGTTGCCCCGACCTCCTCGCCGATTTCGTCCAAGTAGTTGCTTAACACTTGGATCAAATTGTAATGGCTTTGCCTGCGGTGAGCAGATATTAAAACTTGGATCAGAGAGTGTAAAACTGGACAGCAGTGATTTGTATAATACTTTGGCTCTTCCGTGCTTAAGGCTGCTTAGATGTTTGGAGACAGGACCTTGGTTCCACCCCTTTACAATAGATTTGTCTTAATGATCACTATGGGAATGAAATTACTTCCTGTGATCTACTCGCTGCCAGAAAGATTCTCTGTGGCCTCCTTGAAATGCATTAAATTAATTGATGTTTCTGACAACAGTTCAATACCTATAGGCTAGGGCTGGAGTCATTCTGAAATATAACTGCAACAACGCATGTCCACATCTTGCGAGAATTCCGCTTGTGTTCTTGGATTAAGCGGAAACCGATGCTACGGCTTCGCTTCCTGGAAGCTCTGATTTGAATCGTATTTAGCGTGTATTGGACTATTTGCTGAGAAGGACATTGCATCATTAATCGTGAGCACACCTGAAACGTTGGAATATGCGATTGGTGCAAGAGGAGATAATACACGCTTTTGAAGATGCGAAGAAGAGGATGATGAAATACGAGTGAAGTGAGAAAACCAAAACACATGAGTTTCCTTAAAATTTGCGTCAAGTTAGGATCCATTCGTGTTTATAATCGTCTTTCGTTTCCATTGTTAGACCAATTTATGAAACTGTTTCACAATATCTTGCCATAAAATGGATGACTATCATGTAAATGACTGGATATTAAAAAATTAATTCAAAACTTTTAATTATAAAAATAAAAGTTTGTGTTTTTTGTGCCGGTCAGTGTATTTGTTATTAGCTTTTCCTTATTGTCGCCTACAGTGAAGACAGTTACTTTCGAAGTTATGGTATGATGCCGTACACGTTTTATTTTTAATTAATGCATTTGTGTAGTCTTCAATTTATTGTTTATGAAACGGTTCGGTGGACCACGCGAGTTAATCGGTGGTAGATTTCTGTAAGGAAACCATGTCAAGATTATATTTTGGAAGGTTAGAGTCAGACAGTTATCGTAGTCAGGTTGTACTTATCATGTCCCAATAGGAATTACTACCACTCTTCTCCAAAATACAACCTCAGCTGTGTAGATGCTGAAGCACGTTTAAAACACTAATAGGAAATGATTAGGATACATATGTTATCGAAGGTTATACGCCGTATACGACCTGAGACACACACTCGTACACCTGTCGACTTACAGCATAGTAACTACTTCGGATGTTTAGTTGTAGTAGCTACTGCACACTTTTTAACTTTTGGTGTATGTCTTAAACACGTATGTGCCATTACTATTGTACCACAACTGATTAACACTGTGAAGACTTCACAGTTGTAACAGACTGCTCCGTTGGTTTAATGTTGTAGGGTATCCATATCTAGAAACACGTTCATATACATTTCTTAATGTGTGAATTAAATAACAAGAGAAAACGAATACCATAATCACTACATACATTCAAAGATAGTTTACGTCCATGTGCAATTCGCATGTTAACTAATTCTGCTGACAAGGGTAATTAATTAATTAGCAATTACTTGTACAAACAAACTGATTGCAGAGCAATTAATTTTGTAGATCCATTAGCCTAAATGTGTTAAAGGAGAGCAAGACCTGCTGATATAGAATCGACGAGTGACATAGTTTCCTGTTTGGTTAAAGACTAACAGGAAGGAAACAAAGGAACTAGTGGATTTTGTTTTGACACAAATTTCGTTGTAAACTGATGCGGTCCAAGAGTAATTTGTTTCTGCTGATATTGAAAATGTGTGTCCCCAATTCCGAAGAAGATTTTACAGAATGAAAGGTTGGGAATATTTGTACAGTAAAGAAAGTATAAAACATGGAGAAACCGGAATACAAAACGTAAATGATCCTGTAGCATTTATCCAAGCTGGAACAAGGCTTTGTATTCTAGACCACAGGCTACACCTTTAACAATTTCATTCTTCTGAGAGCAGTTTCACGGCGGTCGGTCACAAGTAGAGTTCGCTCAGTTCACTGAAGCCATCCGTTACGCACCATAAACGGTTTGCCTCCGTCGATCTCGCTTTGGTTTAGTTCAGGGTGATGTACGGACTGTTTTCAACTGTATATTACTGAGAGTGCAATGGTGGGGAATAAACATGTTGGGAGCAGGGGGGGGGAGGGGTAGTTGCTCTCCACACAAGTTACCGCTTCAGTTACAGTGGAGCAGTGCGACCTGCAGATTCGTTTGTTCATGTATCACTTCTACAATTCAGTTTATATTGACACGGAGAAGTCATAACACAATCCTCAGGTGCGTGGGACACTTCAGATCAACTATAAACGTAATGGATAAGAAGCGTACAGGTCCAAGCAACAGTGTAACGACGCCAGAACATGCAGCATGGGTAAGGGAAGCGATAGTCACAAGCCCAGAACCCTCAGCTACCGGCTAGTAATCATGAATCGTGAATCGGTCAGTGGAATTTTACATACCTTGAAATTCCATCTGTACAAAGTTCTTTTTGTGCAACAGCTGAGGCCAACTGATTTTGGAGACTGCAAAGATTTTGCGTTTGGAATGCAAGTGAGTTTGAATAGTGATGTGATTTTATTGATCGGTGATCAAGCTCATTTTCATTTACACGGTACCTTCTATAAACTAAACCTGTGTTACTGGGGCCCTGAATATCCACCCCTTATTCACCAGCATACATTACACTCTGAAAATGTCACAGACTAAACTGCGCGTGGCTCTATCGCCATCAATGTTCTGTATGTTTTCAAAAAAAAAAAAAATGGGGTCAGAATCACTGTCAGTTAGGTTCAATACATTCATATGCTTGAAACAGTCTTCAAGCCAGAACTGAAGATATGAAGGATCCCTTTAGAAGATAATGTTTCCATCAGAATGGCGTTACCTCACGCACTGCAAACGTTTCAGTGGCAGGTCATCGACGCCTGTATCCTAGACAGATTATCTCACGTTCTGACAGTGCTCCTTGGCCTCCTAGATCTCCAGACTTATCAGTGTGTGACGTTTTTCTCAAGATCCGTGCCGATAACCACAATCCACAGAAATTTGTACAAGTTAAACAATGCAATCATTCAAGAAACTGCTGTCATCCATACAGAGATATTTGTCTGTGTGATGGGGGCTTTGGAGAAAAGACTTGATTCGTGTTGTAGAAATGATGGACCTCACCTCGACGACATTGTTTCTCAATACGGTAAGTAATTAATTTCGAATTAATGTCAATAAACATACATTAATTTTAAAAATTGACCGAGTATTCTCTATTTAAAAACCGTCTGCCTCCACTGTGTCACTCTGTAATTTCGCTTGATTTGCCGGCTGGACTCGTTACATTGTCTTATGACGACTTTGACTCCGAATGCTAACTTTGAACTAGCTCGCAAGTGTTGTGACACTTTTGTACACCCACGATAACCATGCATAAACTGGAGTAATGACTGATTGACTGATCGCACTGGACGTGCTCTCAGCGGTCACTCTCATAAGGAAATTGCTAGTGATACACGCTGCGGTATACTGAAGCTTCAGCTGCGAATGTAGTCTTCTCCAGATAACAAAGACAACAGCCTAGGCTCTGACAGATAAATGATACGTAAAAGTGAAAAGATTTAACACTGCACTTAACCACTACTTTCATTGCAGAGAAACTATAGTTCGTTCAATACTTATAAATTACAGTCTCTATCTACATACAATGAAATCACTTGGTTGCGTCTATCTGTATAAGCAGGCTTATCACATGAAATGCGGTGGGAATATTGATTCGATTTTGACAAAACGATACAGTGATTCACGATGAAAGTTTTTTGTATACAATTTATAAATATTTTGAGCAAATGGTCTGAATTGTGATGATTTAAAGTTAAGTAGCGTGAGTGATGCCATAGCCACCTAAGGAACAGCTGCCATAATTCGAGAAACAAGCAGTGTCTCGAGCATGCAGCATGTGACATCTGATTTACCTCTGGTGTGGTCGTCTAGCAGCTGAACGTGTGGCCGGAAACTGTCAGGTTGTGGGATCGAATCAGTTATTTGCAATCTGTCTTTTAACCTAGCATTCACCTCTCAATGACGTGGAGATACGCTTTTCGAAATACGACGAAAATTTCAGACTGTTAGTTTCTGCTTTCATCGGATTAGCAATCGCAATTTACACACTTAATTCACAGAGAATTCTGCAAACAACGGGCAGTGAGTTACTCAGATTTGAAGTATCGTAATAAATATGACCAGTAATGGATAAATAGCCACTTCATTATCAGGATGTGATGTGCGATCTAGAATTATAAATAATAAAATATCTACAACCAATAGTTTGCCTTCAAGCATTTGAGAAAAATTGCATGTGAATCATAGTATGCGAAGTTTTATTTTATGTGTTATATTTAAAGCGTTTTCCAAAAAAAAAAAAAAAAAAAAACATCAACTTGGCTTCGCAGCCTTCATGCGGTTATAATATTTACATTGGTTGTAAACATATTACTTACATCACCATGTGCTCCCTTCACTGCCACGTGTCCCTCCAAGCGCTAATTCAAATTGTAACATTCATGCCTCCAGATAACTTTCCTGCCGTACATTGCTTACAGCACGTTCAGTTATGTGGAAATGACGATATTTAGATACTTAATATTATTCTCTGAAATTTATTCATAATTCGACTCAGTGGCCTATAGACAAAACACGCTACGCCAAACAAGTCATCTGGTCGCAGGTACGTAATACTGGCCATGCGAAGCCTGGCCGGGTCGCTAATTTGCGTATAAATATCTGTAAGCGGTTTCAAATTTTACGTCTGCTAATTCCCTTACAGACAGAATCATATCATTTTTCGATAGATCTATATGGACGATAAAGGAGCACAAAACTAGCAAAACACAGTGATGAATCAAAACACAGTTCCCACATTCTTTACAACGCAATGTGAAACATCCCCTGTCATTTTATAAATGACAGTGCTGGAAAACCTGTATGTTGTTTGATTTTCAAACAGCTGGGCAGAACTGAACCTACTCAGACATTTCTCTCTTTCTTTATTCTGCTCATCACTAAACTGCCACACAATATTTTTTTAGCGCAACGCAGTCTCACTTTCAATAATCGCTACAAAAGAATGGCCCTGACTAACAGTAACCTATACCTTTCATGAATCATTTACCTCACAAAAATCTTCGTTACTCGAACTACTCCAATACAGCGAGCGCCAAGATTCTAACTACAGAAGGCACTAATTACTGATAAGCAGACTTAGTAAATTAAAGATTTTGATAGAGAACAAACAATGTATTTACCTTATTAGTGTTCAAAAGTCATAACATATATATCTGTTCATGACATCCAGTCTTACAAATTTACTGTCTCTGATGGACACACGTCCAGATAATCCGCTCTCAGAATTCTGCCATCTCTCTCCCCACATCCACCACTGCTGGCGGCTCACCTCCAACTGCGCAACGCTACGCGCTGTTTACATTCAACTGCCCAACACTACAATAGCAAATATTCCAACAATGCAAACCAGCCACAGACTGCTCACAGCACAGTCAGTGATTTTCATACAGGGCGCTATGTGGCGTTACCAACAGCCTGCTTACAATTGGTCCAGTTTTAGAACGCAAAAATTCAGCGACTCTGCATGGCATAGATTCAGCAAGTCCTTGATAGGTTTCCGGAGGTACATGGGCCAGAGGGCTACAAAGACGTAAAGTAATTTCTATAAATTTCGAGAAGATGGTTTAATCTATGGGGATCAGACGCTTGGCAGAGTACGAGATGCGTTCCATAGGCCTCAAATCTGGCAAATTTGGTCGTCAAGACATCAGTGTGGCTAAACTATCATGCCTTTCAAACCACCGTAACACAATTCTGAAGTCAGATGCCATTACTGTAAGGGAAGACGTGAAGCATGAAGGGATGCAGGCCGTCCGTAATGACGACCACTGAGTCCATGGTGACGTCTTTTACTACCACATGGCAATCCATTTGATTGCCCCCATTGCATAATACTACCACCATCGGACAGGGCCTGTGGTACAGAATATGTCGTGAGCAGAAGTTCGCCTGGACGACGGCGTATTGATCTGCTGTTACAGGAATCGCGTTTCATCCGACTAGACGATACGTTTCCACTGACCCACGAGCTAATCTCGATCACTGCGTACCAGCTACAATAGCAGAAACGAGCTTTCTTGGGCCATCATGGGAACGCGTAGGGGTTTCTTTTTTGAGAGGGGGCCTGCCTTGAGCAAAACAATTTTATCATGGCTTCTGTTTACCAGAATGTTTTTCTGAAGTTTCAGCGTCATCAATGGGTTCTTATTTTCTTTCTATTAAACAAGAAAAATGATTTGTACTATTTAAACTCATACAAAGTTGACTTTTTGTCACAGAATTTACAAATCTGAGGGACAGACAATCCTTTATACATGTACCTAGCTGCCACACAGTGTGGTTTTCCTAGATTTTTTTTGTATTTTATTGCGACGGTTTGGTTTCATAGTTTGTCACCTGCAACCATATAAAACATCAAGCAGTAAAGTTATTTACTTCGAAATTTTACGAAGGGGAATATTATGGTTAGGCCTAACATAAGGCTTATGTGTGTGTTTTTCCAAAATATTTCACATACTTTATCTATTTTCCCTGTTATCTTCACTATGAAAACCAGCACTAAGTAGCTCTTACTGTAGCTGACTGCACACAAGATGGAGGATAGTAGAACACACACACACACACACACACACACACACACACACACACACACACACACACACACGCGTACATACATACAGGGTGGTCCATTGATCGTGACCGGGCCAAATATCTCACGAAATAAGCGTCAAACGAAGACACTACAAACAACGAAACTTGTCTAGCTTGAAGGGGGAAACCAGATGGCGCTGTGATTGGCCCGCTAGATGGAGCTGCCTTAGGTCAAACTGATATCAACTGCGTTTTTTTCAAATAGGAATCCCCATTTTCTACATATTCGTGTAGTGCGTAAGGAAATATGAATGTTTTACGTGGACCACTTGTTTCGCTTAGTGATAGATGACGCTGTAATAGTCACAAACATATGACTCCCAATTTTAGACGAACAGTTGGTAACAGATAGGTTTTTTAAATTAAAATATAGAACGTAGGTACGTTTGAAAATTTTATTTCGGTTGTTCCAATGTGATACATTTACCTTTGTGAACTTATCATTTCTGAGAACGTACGATGTTACAGCGTGATTACCTCAAAATACCACATTAATGCAGTAAATGCTCAAAATGAAGTAAGTCAATCTCAATGGATTTCGCAATACGTGATAATTTTGTAGCATTCTTTTTCCTTAATTATTGCGAATGAAAACCCAGTTTTATAGTAAAATATTTTTATTTACTTTTTAACCGTAATTTGTTTAAAATGGAATCTTTTGTGACTAAAATAAATGCTTTTCAAACGAAACTAAACTGAACAATTTAAACTGCAGGCAAAATGGAACATTTACAAGGAACAATTACATAACCATAGTTAGAATATTAATAATTTTTATAATTAATTTATGTGTTTTCCAATACTTGTACATTCTGGTCATGAATACTCTTTACATGCTGAAATTAAAGCTCTGTTTATTTCGGAAATAAAGTTTCAGTCTGCACTAGCCCATACATTTGGTAACAGATAGGTTTTTTAAATTTAAATATAGAACGTAGGTACGTTTGAAAATTTTATTTCGGTTGTTCCAATGTGATACATTTACCTTTGTGAACTTATCATTTCTGAGAACGTATGCTGTTACAGCGTGATTACCTCAAAATACCACATTAATGCAGTAAATGCTCAAAATGATGACAGTCAATCTCAATGGATTTGGCAATACGTGTAACGACATTCCTCTCAATAGCGAGTAGTTCACCTTCCGTAACGTCCGCACATGCATTGACAATGCGCTGGCGCATGTTGTCAGACGTTGTCGGTGGATCACGATAGCAAACAGAAGGAAATCCGGGGACGTCAGATCCAGTGAACGTGCGGGCCATGGTATGGTGCTTCGACGACCAATCCACCTGTCATGAAACACGCTTTTTCAATACCGCTTCAACCGCACGCGAGCTACGTGCCGGACATCCATCATGTTAGAAGTACATCGCCATTCTGTCATGCAGTGAAACATCTTGTAGTAACATCGGTAGAACATTACGTAGGAAAATCAGCATACATTGCACCATTTAGATTGCCATCGATATAATGGGGGTCAATTATCCTTCCTCCCATAATGGCGCACCATACATTAACCCGCCAAGGTCGCTGATGTTCCATTTGTAGCAGCCATCGTGGATTTTCCGTTGCCCAGTAGTGCATATTATGCCGGTTTACGTTACCACTGTTGGTGAATGACGCTTCGTCGCTAAATGGAACGCGTGCAAACAATCTGTCATCGTCCCGTAATTTCTCTTGTGCCCAGTGGCAGAAATGTACACGACGTTCAAAGTCGTCGCCATGCAATTCCTGGTGCATAGAAATATGGTACGGGTGCAATCGATGTTGATGTAGCATTCTCAACACCGAATTTTTTCAGATTCCCGATTCTCGCACAATTTGTCTGCTACTGATGTGCGGATTAGCCGCGACGGCAGCTAAAACACCTACTGTGGCATCATCATTTGTTGCAGGTCGTGGTTGACGTTTCACATATGGCTGAACACTTGTTGTTTCCTTAAAACACGTAACTATCCGTCGAACGGTCAGGACACTTTGATGATGTCCTCAAGGATTCCGAGCCTCGCATACATAGCACACGACCGCTGGGGATTTTGATCACAATAGCCATACGTCAACACGATGTCGACATTTTCCGCAATTGGTAAACGGTCCATTTTAACAGGGGTAATGTATCATGAAACAAATACCGTCCGCACTGGCGGAATGTTACGTGATACCACGTACTTGTACGTTTGTGACTATTACAGTGCCAAATATCATAAAGCGAAAAGCGTGGTCCAACTGTAACATTCATATTTCTTTAAGTACTACTCGAATATGTACAAAAAATTGGGGTTCCTATTTAAAAAAACGCAGTTGATATCCGTTCGACCTAAGGCAACGCCATCTAGCGGGCCAACCGTACAGCCATCTGGTTTCCCCCTTCAAGCTAGACGAGTTTCGTTCTTTGTAGTTTCTTCGTTTGATGCTTATTTCGTGAGATATTTGGCCCGGTCACTATCAATGGTCCACCATATATAGTAAGTTACGATGTAATAAAAAATTGATTCAAGTCGCTCTAAGCACTATGAGAGCTAACATCTGAGGTCATCAGTCCCCTAGACATAGAACTACTTAAACCTAATTAACCTAAGGACATCACACACATACATGACCCAGGCAGGATTAGAACCTGCGACCGTAGCAGCAACACGGTTCCGGTCTGAAGCCCTTAGAACCGCTCGGCCAACGAAGTAGTAGGTGACGGAAATATTTATTGCGGTAGTTTACCATAAGAAACGTTACATTGACTGCGGAGCTATGAACATAGTTTATTGTGTTATTATTCAAAGAGTTACAGCAAAAAGATACAAATTTTAAATGGAGCAATAGTTAATTCTATTATGCACTGGAATCAGTAACACCAGTTGTGTATACATCAATTTAAATTACATTCCTATCACCTTTAGTTTGAGAGCTGCTACCTTTCAAAGTTTCTATGGCAGATACCACATACGCTGCGCATAACCCAATGCGCCTTCTAAATGTGATGCGACCGAGTTGTAACGTCACCGGTGTCACGGAGCGAGAAGCTTCTCGAGGCGCTGTTAGACTGCCGACTGTCGCCGCACACGGCCGTATGCCCGACAGTTCGAGCCACACACACAAATGGGGCTCAATATACCACAGTTACTGACATCGGATGAACATGGCATACAAACACGAGTACGTGGACATGTTGCCGGTGCTCGGCGAGTGCCGACACGATGCCACAGAAGCAACCATGGCGTACGCCGTGAGATACCCTCGGTGAAGAGCTCCGACAGCCATAAGGTTCTTACGTGCCGATCAACGACTTCTGGAAACTGACAGCTTGGCAATGCGCCGCAGTAACAGACGAAGAACTGCAAGAAGTGAGGAGACGGAGGTGTTTGTTTTAGCTGCAGTACACCACGATCTTCATGTCAGCTTACGAGCCGTTGCTGCAGCCCTGGTGTCAGTCTCACATCTGTGTGGCGTATAGTACACGGCCACAGGTTTCACCCGTACCGCCTGTCACTGACCCAGGAGTTGCATGGGAATGATTTCCGTGCGAGGGTTACATTCTGTGAATGGACCATGAGTAATTTCACGCTGGTGTCCTTACAGGGTTATATGTTCTCTGATGAGTCCACGTTCACAAATTATGGTGCAGTGAATCGCCATAATGTGCACTATTGGACCGCAGACAATCCTCGGTGGGTACGACGTGTCGACCGTCAATGTGGGCGGTCTATTAATGTATGGTGTGGAATCCTTGGGCATGAAATCATCGGTCCACCGTACTTCCCAGTTACACTGACAGGTGAGTTATATCGTACCTTTAAAGTCGACAGTTTGGGGGGTCTCCTTGAACATGTGTGTCTAGACACGAGAGTCCATATGTGGATGGAGCACGATGCTGTTGTGGAAGAACTAAACAACAGGTTTGCAGGAAGGTGGTTGGGCCGCTATGGTCCGCTTTCATGGCCCACAAGGTCGCTCGATTTAACACCATTAGATTTATTTTTGTGGGGATATCTATTGAATCGTGTTTATGTCACTGAGCCCACATCCCAAGATGATCTACAAACCCCGCATCGAAGATGCATGTTGCTCCGTGACACCAGCGATGTCACATCTCGTCCGCAGATCCTTCAGAACGCGCATGGCATTGAGCATTCAGGAACATGGGCACACATTTGAACATCTCATTTAAATCAATTTCTCACCGTCAGAAAATCCATCAGCCACCACACTGCCACGTATTATGTACAGCATGTGGTATGTGCCCCTGAAACTTTGAAGGGTTGTAGCTCCCAAACTAAAGGTGACAGGAATGTAATTTAAACTGGTGTATACACAGCTGGTGTTACTGATTGTAGTGCATGGTAGAAACAACTATCGTTATATTTAAAAATTTGTATCTTTTTTTGCTGTGGATAATAACACACTAAACTATGTTCATAGCTCCCCAGACTGTGTAATGTTTCTTATGGTGACCTACTGCAATAAAAATTTCCGTCACCTATTACTTCGTAACTTACAGAGGCAATCACATTTAGTGAAACACCCTAATATATGGTTCAAATTACCCTGAGCACTATGGGACTTAACTTCTGAGGTCATCAGTCCCCTAGAACTTTTGAACTACTTGAAACCTAACTAACCTAAGGACATTACACATATCCATGCCCGAGGCACGATTCAAACCTGCGACCGTAGCGGTCGCGCGGTTCCAGCCTGTAGTGCCTAGAACCGCTTGGCCACTTCGGCCGGCAATATATATATATATCGGAATCGGGCAACACTGTAATCACATGTAAGGTAACTTCCCCTGTTAGCATATAGGAATAACGTTGTGCAGTTGGTGCAGCGGATAGCATTCACAGAGAATGTGGAGAGTTTTTGAGTTTTTATTTTATTTATATGGCTTCTCGTATTTATATATCTAGCCATCTAGAACAGAAGGTTACGTTGTATAAATAACTGTACGAAGAGCATAAGTAAATGCATATATACGAGTACAAATATAAAAACGCAAGCCGTCGCAGATTCAACAACAAAATTATTACAAGTAAATTAGACAGTTTTGATTGTTCACATAAATTCTGCAATTTAATCTCATAAGCAAGAAAGGAAAACTAAAATATGCGTATCATTAAAACCTACAATATTTTCATTATACTCTTAAAGAATGTCTTTAGTAACCAAAAGAGAAGAAGCAGATTGAGCGAGGAGGTAGCCCGTACTCAAGAAAGTCTTCAGAAGTGCCGATCGCTCTTTGTCAAATTTGTGACACGAAAATAATATGTGATTTAAATCAGTTTCTGACTCAGAATCACACATATGCAGCGAAGCCATGAACGTTGATTCTGTATAGATGGAGAGCAAAAGAGGCATGATTAAAGCGTAGACGAATGATGATGGAAACCATTGATTGGTCTAAATGAATCATGGTTTTCCCCAGCGTTGTAGGAATCTGTTGTTTTAATATTACATAATATCCACGTTTCCTTTGTTGGAAGACATTCCACAGTTTTTCCTGTAGCAGTAGTCTATTGCTCTTGACTTCACGTGTGAAGTCTGTATACGGTAATTCAGAATCAAGAATATTTCCCATAGATGAAGCTTGCTTCGCTAAAGCATCAGCTTCCTCATTATAGCGGATGCCAGAATAGGAGAAGATTGGTTTCTGTCCTCTCTATTTACAGCGAACTTGTTCCTTTACTACATCCAATAAATAAATAATATATACTTACTTATAACTTGTGTTTTTAAGGAGACTCTAGGTGTAGGACACGTTTAATATTTGGCGAAAGAAGTTGAAGATACATTCTTGATTGCTTCCAGAATCGTAACATTCTTCGTTGTAAAAACTTAATCGTTTTTAGACTGTCATAAGGCTTAAATGACTTGGGTGTGAGGGCACAGAAAATCATATCCAGTGTACTCCTATCGTGGAATTTTGGATCCACGTATACATAAAACTAGGTCAGTGAGCTTCAAAGAGGCGATTATATCTGGAATTGGCAGTAATACGTGTCACGTTGTTATAGTAGACTGGAATATGTCAGGTGATTGTGTCAAGATCATATTCAAATAATGGCAAATCTGGAGTACATCTCACTGAATGTATGGCAGAAGTCCAAGTTTGAAAGATGGTGCTGATGACCATAAATTTGTTTCTTCTGTTGAGGCTGTCCATATTCGATAAATGCAGTCTCTGCTTTTGGAGACACAACTGTCGATGGAGGCCATTCCTTCCATGATAAATCATTCTAATTTGATTTGACATCTAATGCTGAAGCTCATCTGTGCCTCATCTGTGCCGGCGGGAGTGGCCGAGCGGTTCTAGGCGCTACAGTCTGGAACCGAGCGACCGCTACGGTCGCAGGCTCGAATCCTGCCTCGAGCATGGATGTGCGTGATGTCCTTAGGTTAGTTAGGTTTAAGTAGTTCTAAGTTCTAGTGGACTGATGACCTCAGCAGTTAAGTCCCATAGTGCTCAGAACCATTTTCTTGTGCCTCCACTAAAAGAGCATTTGTGGGCGGCAAACGCTTGGCTTCGAATCAGTTAGGATTGGCTCGGTAATGAAGAGTAACTTTCGGCTAATTGTGGTACTGTATACAGCCATAGTCTAGCCTGGAACAAATAATCCCACGCTACATGGGGAGTACAATATTCTGATGCGCTCCTCACCACACAAAGTGAGTGAGCGAATTGCAATTAAACCCTCTTCATAGTAATAGTAGATTGAATGTGAGGCGCCCACCTTAGCCATGAGTCCATTTTCATTGCTAGAAATAGAGCATGAGATATTTATTACCTGTGAAGTATACATTCCACATGTGGCGTGATTGTCAATTCGAGCAACGTTCGAGCTGTAAAAAGAAATGATCACCGATTTCTCAGCTGAAAACTGCAGCCTGTTGGTAAAAACCATTCATCGGTGCGTCCTGTGTTAGTGGCCCTAGAATACGGTTCTGTTGTTGACTAAACACGTATGTCATCTTCATACTGTAATACTTCAGTAAAGAAAGTTATTGCTCGTTCTAAATCATGATTGTCCAGAGTATACGCCAGGGGACTCCAAGTTTCAACGTGCAGCCAGCCCTCTGAGACAAATAAAAAAAAAAAAAAAGGAACGAAAATATTTCCTTTGAATCTCATATACACTCCTGGAAATTGAAATAAGAACACCGTGAATTCATTGTCCCAGGAAGGGGAAACTTTATTGACACATTCCTGGGGTCAGATACATCACATGATCACACTGACAGAACCACAGGCACATAGACACAGGCAACAGACCATGCACAATGTCGGCACTAGTACAGTGTATATCCACCTTTCGCAGCAATGCAGGCTGCTATTCTCCCATGGAGACGATCGTAGAGATGCTGGATGTAGTCCTGTGGAACGGCTTGCCATGCCATTTCCACCTGGCGCCTCAGTTGGACCAGCGTTCGTGCTGGACGTGCAGACCGCGTGAGACGACGCTTCATCCAGTCCCAAACATGCTCAATGGGGGACAGATCCGGAGATCTTGCTGGCCAGGGTAGTTGACTTACACCTTCTAGAGCACGTTGGGTGGCACGGGATACATGCGGACGTGCATTGTCCTGTTGGAACAGCAAGTTCCCTTGCCGGTCTAGGAATGGTAGAACGATGGGTTCGATGACGGTTTGGATGTACCGTGCACTATTCAGTGTCCCCTCGACGATCACCAGTGGTGTACGGCCAGTGTAGGAGATCGCTCCCCACACCATGATGCCGGGTGTTGGCCCTGTGTGCCTCGGTCGTATGCAGTCCTGATTGTGGCGCTCACCTGCACGGCGGCAAACACGCATACGACCATCATTGGCACCAAGGCAGAAGCGACTCTCATCGCTGAAGACGACACGTCTCCATCCGTCCCTCCATTCACGCCTGTCGCGACACCACTGGAGGCGGGCTGCACGATGTTGGGGCGTGAGCGGAAGACGGCCTAACGGTGTGCGGGACCGTAGCCCAGCTTCATGGAGACGGTTGCGAATGGTCCTCGCCGATACCCCAGGAGCAACAGTGTCCCTAATTTGCTGGGAAGTGGCGGTGCGGTCCCCTACGGCACTGCGTAGGATCCTACGGTCTTGGCGTGCATCCGTGCGTCGCTGCGGTCCGGTCCCAGGTCGACGGACACGTGCACCTTCCGCCGACCACTGGCGACAACATCGATGTACGGTGGAGACCTCACGCCCCACGTGTTGAGCAATTCGGCGGTACGTCCACCCGGCCTCCCGCATGCCCACTATACGCCCTCGCTCAAAGTCCGTCAACTGCACATACGGTTCACGTCCACGCTGTCGCGGCATGCTACCAGTGTTAAAGACTGCGATGGAGCTCCGTATGCCACGGCAAACTGGCTGACACTGACGGCGGCGGTGCACAAATGCTGCGCAGCTAGCGCCATTCGACGGCCAACACCGCGGTTCCTGGTGTGTCCGCTGTGCCTTGCGTGTGATCATTGCTTGTACAGCCCTCTCGCAGTGTCCGGAGCAAGTATGGTGGGTCTGACACACCGGTGTCAATGTGTTCTTTTATCCATTTCCAGAAGTGTAGATTGCTCTCTGAGTGACCAGGTTAGTGATGCCACATATCAAATTCGAAGAAGTTCCAAAGCGCGCCAGCTCGACCAAGTGAACCTGAATCTGAACGTGAAGCGCCCTTAACGTCAAGGAAAGCGGTGACGATCTTTTTTTGTTTTCCTTCGTTTCAAACGCCGAGATGATGTCGAGATCAGTAAGCGAATACGGACTGCCCATCGTTCCCTTGCCTTTACCGAATTGTATGGACCCTCAGATATCAAATTATGGCATCGCAGATATGCAGTAGTCTATACCAAAGCAGCAACGCCAGGAGATAGTAAGAATTTGCAGAACTACCTGCAGAGAATTGTTGAATGGTGCAGGCTCTGGCAGTTGAACCTGAACGTAAATAAATGTAACCTACTGAACATACATAGGAAAAGACATCCACTATACACTTAAACTATTGATGACAAACAGTTGCAGACAGCGCCTGCAGTAAAATGCCTCTGCGTTACTGTCCATGGCAACCTTAATGACCATATAAAACAGATAGTGATAAAAGCACACACGAGACTCAAATTAATAAGAATAGTCTTAAAGAAATGTAACTCATCCACGAAAGAAGTGGCTTATAAGGAGCTTGTTCGCCCGATTCTAGAGCATTGTTCATCTATCTGGGATTCCTATCAGGTAGGACTGATAGAGGAGACAGAGAAGATCCAACGAAGAGCGGCGCGTTTCGTCACGGGATCGTTTAGCTGGCGAGAGAGCGTTACGGAGATGCTAAACAAACTCCACTGGCAGACGCTACAAGAGAGGCGTTGTGCATCACGGAGAGATTTACTATTGGAGTTTGGGGATATCACTTTTCAGGACGACAACATACCCCCCTCTCCCCCCCCCCCCCTCCAACACATACATATTGCGTATTGACCACGAGGTGAAAATTCTACAAATTAGAGCCAGTACAGAGGCTTTCCTACAATCATTCTTCCCACGCATTATTCGCGCGTGGAACATGGTTGGAGGGAGAGATAATTGTACGGAAAGTACCCTTCGCCACAGTCCTCTAGGTGGCTCTCGGAGTATGATGTAGATGCGGATTATCAAGCAACTATCTCCTTTGTATCGTTAGTTCCAGTCGTTTGTTACAAAAGACGACAAGACAATCGGTTGATAGTTAGAAGCTATATATTTGGATGTTTTACACTTTTCAGAAATGTAATTATAGCCAGAATTATAACCACTTATGTCTTCCATATTTGCATGAGGTCTTATTGCACCCAATACTATTTAAAGCAAATCCTTCGCTTCCATGGAGTTTCGCTAGGATAGAGTAATGAATGAAATCAGTACCACGACATGTATCACGCGGTGATTTAGTATCATCATTGAAATCTTCTTTAGAGAATGGATAAAGCAGAATATCATGAGAGTAACCTTCAACAGAAAATTGATGTTCTTGAATGGGGCCGTTGTAAGTGCGAGCGTACTGGTAAGTCCCACTATCGAGCAGCAGTAGTAGAAGGAATACGAGATGTCAGTCGTTTGGGCATGCCTGCAGGTCCGAAGGTGAGCTGCATGGTAATTAAGAATAGCACAGGCACTGTAATGTCAGATTTATCCGCCGACACCGGGGAAGCTACTTTCAAGTAGAATGTCTCGTCTGTACGGGACTAAACAAGATGGATGTACGCGTACGGGTCATAGACACTTGGTTGACGACGTATGGAAGTGTGGATCTGGTCGCGGGTCGTGTTCAGATAACCTAATGATAAGGACAGCGCTCGCGGTAAGAGGGAAACACGTATTCGAGTCCTTGGCCAATACTAATTTTCATTGTCGTGATTCCACTATACAACTCATGGTCGCCCACAGTCGCAGCCGCGAATACACATCATGCTTGTCATACAGGTTGATTTATTGAGTGAGGAGCAAAAATAGAGTGGAGTGTTGCTCATATGAGTGAACTTTTCTCTCTTTGGAATGCTTACAGCACATGCGATTTCCATAGTGTTCATTATGGCATGCTATTCTTTCCGTCCCCGTAAGTCATGCCGAATGCCGTCGAGTTTCCTTCGAAATGTGTTGTTATATTTGTCCCATTTGGTTTCCGTAATTATCCACTGATTATTACCGTAATATCTACTGCTGTGGGAAACTTAAGTGTGGGGTCCTGCCCACCCTTTTCTTACAGGGTGCCTATAGGTTTCTGCTTCATCGGATAGCTATAGAACAATTCAGGCAAATCACATTAAGGGTTTTTGTTACAATAAAGTAGATTGACAATACTTAACTTTGGTTTAGGAGAGTGTGTCGCAAGCGATTAGCGACATGCAGACAGTCAATGTCCTTCGCTATATACAGTGTCCATGTAAGCACGTGATATAAGGCACAGGTCTCAGTATAACAGTTAGGATGACGGCTCTTGTAGTGCCGCTCTTCTGGTGTCCGGTCTACCAACTGTCTTCCACTGTCCGCCGAGGGTGGCAGGAGCGGTGCTTATATTCCCTTCGGCTGGAGGCCGCTCCTGTCGTGGTACAGTTCTAGTCAGCGAACTATTGGCTGACGTCATCTCACAGCCTTCTCTGCTCTTACGTTCTTCATCCTCGTGTCAGCCCTTGTCGTTACGGCGATACATCAAGGACGAAAGTAACTTCCGCATGATGTGTCACTGACAAGAAACACACCTCGATGAAATTTGAACCATACCTACAGAGAACTGCTACAATGTAGGACAGTAGGTAAGTGAAACAAGTAAACAGTGAGAGGAACTGACAAAATACGTTTATTGAAAGACAGTAGTTACACTGAAGCCATCGCGATTTATGACGGTCCTGTGGATTTTACAAAAGGTGGCACGTGATTCTTACTGGGTTGTGTTATCATCGCTGACTGCACTGCATGTATCACCATAGCCGGCAGTGCTTGCTCTACAATATGCTCCCACTCTGCTCACAGGGTTCGTAAGGGGTTCTTGTGATACGGCGTCCCATTCCCCCACCAGGCGGTTGACTACCGCCGGACGTTCTTTGGTGCATGTGTGCGAGGTACAACTCATCTCCCCAAGGTACCGTACAAGGGCTCGATAGGATTTAAGTCGCAGGAACGGATTTAAGTCGGCGAAACTGGGAGCCTATTCCATTCTCCGAATATAGTCTCGTTCCAAGAAATACGGCGTCTGAAATGTTTGATGTAGTCGAGCACTGTCATCCATAAAAATGAAGTCAGACGGGAATGCAGACCTGAAATGACGCACGTGTGGATGGACTTCAGTGTCACAGCAACATTGAGTGGTAGGTGTATCGTGTTCAGAGGTCAGTACTCCCATGCAACATTATGCCTTCCCACACAAAAACATCTAGACCACCCAACCGATAATGTTCGACTGTGCTGGATGTACCCTCGTATGGCGAGAGTGGAATCACGTCTTGCACCCAGCAACAATGTTGAACATGATCGTTTTGGTGGTCCCGTTGTCCTGGTGTGGGGAGAAAATACTGCATGGGCCAACTGACCTCCAAATCTTTGAACACCTATTAACGTTATTGGGACATTGTACTGCATCCCCATGTACGTCTTTTCAGGGGCGCATTCGCCCCAGACTTCATTTATAAGGATGGCAATGTGCGAACCCATCGAACAGCACGGACGCAGGAGCTGCAGGAACAACGGGTTATTCAGCGAATCGACCGGCCCGGCCGTCCTTATCACTCAAATTCCATCGGGCACGTCTCTGGTGCGTGGGATAGACGTACTGCAGCACATGGACATGCACCAAACACCACCTGGCAGTTGTCAACCACGCTGATGGATGAATATGACGACCTAACACAAGAGATCTTTTCCAACCTTGTGGCCAGCGTGGGACCGTGTTGCAGAGCGTGCAATCCAGTCGGTGGTGATCACAAACTCTATTAAGAAATACATTTCTCTTTCATTAAGTCCACGGAACCATCGTGATTCTTGATGACTACTTTCTAATTACTGTGAGAGTAAAAGTGTTACGTCTGTTCGTCTCATAGCGTATTTGTTTCAGTTACCTTCTGTAGTATACTGTAGCAGTTCGTTCTGGGTATGGTCCATATTTCATCGAGTTGTGTGCTTCGTCAGTGACACATTATGCGAAAGTTACTTTCCTCCTTAAGTTTTGCTAACCTGCTTATTTTTTTAGTATCAGCGTTGACGTTAACGGAGAAATCGACTGGTAGAGGATCGCACCTCACTGAGTCTGTTTCAACGTGCCATTCGTAAAGTCTAGCAAAACTGGAAGTGAACAGCGTTACATCTGCTGCAGAACATCTACAAAAAGGGGAAGATATTATTCTAGGCACTCACTGATTATCACTAGAGTATCGTCGTTTACAACATTCATAAAAACCCTGCCGTTCCTGTTAGTCATGTATCTTTCTCAGGCCACGTTAAGGGAATTCAGGTGTCCACCTACTGTAAAGGAGGCCGAATTTGACTAATTGCCTGCAGTTGTGTTCCACGATAGGCTTCGTAGTTGGGAGCTTTATACACTGGGACCACTGCAACCGAATCAACGCCCCATGAAAAGGGATGTTTTCATCGACGTTGTTTGTGCCATCCCCTGAGGCCTTCTCATATCGATTCCGAGTGGCAGTGTGTCTGAAATACCTCCTCGGCCACCGAGAACAAAACCCCATGATTTTATCACGTGACGTCGCGGGTCTGACCCACATCGCAGAGGCGTCAAACGAAGTTAGGACGGTCAGCTGGGTTATGACGACCTCACCATCGTCTGATACGCCCGCGGTGTCGTTGGGCAGAACTGTGCTGAAATCTGGCGCCAGTGTGGCATCATTAACCCACTTTACACCTCATGTGAACCACTGTGCTCTGACCCTTTTTTCGCTGTTTGAAGTGTCACCGAGTCGTAGGGTGACGTCGCAGGGCGTTGCGCTTTTTAACTGTTACTGAGCGAGTTTGTAGACACCATTGTGCAAAATGTAGAACTTCGACGTCGCAATGGCTTTCAGTTAAGAGGTTTCGAAAATGTGATCGTTTAAATGTGTTGCGCATTGTATACTAACTGACTGATGGGGTAATGAACAGTCTGCGACTATTTGCGGTTGAGTGATTGTAGAAGGATGGCTTAGACAGAAGTTCTATTTGTTGTGATCAATGGCAGATTGCTCTGAATGTAGGAAAAAAGTAAGTTAACGAAGGTGGGGAGGAAAAAGAATCGTGTAACGTTCGAATCAGTAGGCTTGTGCTTGACGCAGTAACATTCATTAAATGCCTAGTCGTGACGTTGTAATGCGATGTGAAATGGAACGAATACTTAGGGCCGGCAGTAGGAAGGGGAATGATCGACTTCAGTTGACAAGAGAAATCATAGGAAAATGTACGATACCATTGAAGGACACCGCGTGAAAAAATTACTGTGAGCATTCTTGAGTACTGCTTCAGTGTAAAGAATTTCCAATTGGGATTAAAGGAAGAAATCGGACAGTCGAGTATCTCGGTGAAGCTTCGTGAACTGAAGTGGGTTCAAATGGTTCAAATGGCTCTGAGCAATATGGGACTTAACTTCTGAGGTCATCAGTCCCCTGGAACTGAGAACTACTTAAACCTAACTAACCTAAGGACATCACGAACTGAAGTGGGAATGCGTAAATGGAATCCGTTGTTCTTTCACGCGAAAGTGTGCTCCCTGCCGCCGTTGGATAAGTAGCTGCAGCAGCAAGTCGTATACTCCTAGCTCACTCATTTGTTACATATTTTAATTCTTAATTTCTTTGCGTGTTTTTGGTACTTGCATTGTTTAATTCATAAATTTCGGGCATATTATAGTATTTGAGAGTTGTAGCATCGCGTTTTAGTACCTGAATAGTGTAAATTCGCGTAGTCGTCTGTCATCTGTTTTTGTTTTGAACGGCCAGTGTCGGTTGGTCACAGTCAGTGTGCTCCCTGCCGCCGTTGGATAAGTAGCTGCAGCAGCAAGTCGTATACTCCTAGCTCACTCATTTGTTACATAGTTTAATTCTTAATTTCTTTGCGTGTTTTTGGTACTTGCATTGTTTAATTCATAAATTTCGGGCGTATTATAGTATTTGAGAGTTGCAGCATCGCGTTTTAGTACCTGAATAGTGTAAAATCGCGTAGTCTCCTTCCGCCGCCGAGCAGTGTGTCAGCAGTGCACAAGTGGCAGCATTACTGCATTTACTAGGCAATCTTGTATTTTAATAACCGTTTCAATTTTGTGTCGTTTTTGTTTGTGCTCTCTGTAGATTAGTTCAGACGTTCTTTGCACAACAGTTTTTAGCATGGATAGGGACTGCAACTGCTGTGTTCGGATGCAGGCTGAGTTGGCATCCCTTCGCTCCCAGCTTCAGGCAGTGTTGGCTTCGGTCACACAGCTTGAGGCTGTTGCCAATGGGCATCACTGTGGGGGTCCGGATGGGGGTTTGTCGGGGACGGCCAGCTCGTCCCACGCATCCCCCGATCGGACTACGACTGTGGCTGCCCGGGATACTGCCCGCATTGAGGCTGATCCCTCACCTGTGGTAGAGTGGGAGGTCGTCTCAAGGTGTGGCAGGGGGCGAAAGACATTCCGGAGGGCTGAACGGAAGGCCTCTCCAGTTTGTCTGACGAACCGGTTTCAGGCTCTGTCTCAGGCTGATACTGATCTTCAGCCTGACATGGCTGCTTGTCCTGTTCCAGAGGTTGCCCCTCAGTCTGCAAGATCCGGGCAGTCGCAGAGGGTGGGCTTACTGGTAGTTGGGAGCTCCAACGTCAGGCGCGTAATGGGGCCCCTTAGGGATATGGCAGCAAGGGAGGGGAAGAAAACCAAAGTGCACTCCGTGTGCATACCGGGGGGAGTCATTCCAGATGTGGAAAGGGTCCTTCCGGATGCCATGAAGGGTACAGGGTGCACCCATTTGCAGGTGGTCGCTCATGTCGGCACCAATGATGTGTGTCGCTATGGATCGGAGGAAATCCTCTCTGGCTTCTGGCGGCTATCTGATTTGGTGAAGACTGCCAGTCTCGCTAACGGGATGAAAGCAGAGCTCACCATCTGCAGCATCGTCGACAGGACTGACAGTGGACCTTTGGTACAGAGCCGAGTGGAGGGTCTGAATCAGAGGCTGAGACGGTTCTGCGACCATGTGGGCTGCAGATTCCTCGACTTGCGCCATAGGGTGGTGAGGTTTCGGATTCCGCTGGATAGGTCAGGAGTCCACTACACGCAACAAGCGGCTACACGGGTAGCAGGGGTTGTGTGGCGTGGGCTGGGCGGTTTTTTAGGTTAGATGGCCTCGGGCAAGTGCAGAAAGGGCAACAGCCTCAACGGGTGCGGGGCAAAGTCAGGACATGCGGGGACCAAGCAGCAATCGGTATTGTAATTGTAAACTGTCGAAGCTGCGTTGGTAAAGTACCGGAACTTCAAGCGCTGATAGAAAGCACCGAAGCAGAAATCGTTATAGGTACAGAAAGCTGGCTGAAGCCAGAGATAAATTCTGCCGAAATTTTTACAAAGGCACAGACGGTGTTTAGAAAGGATAGATTGCATGCAACCGGTGGTGGAGTGTTCGTCGCTGTTAGTAGTAGTTTATCCTGTAGTGAAGTAGAAGTGGATAGTTCCTGTGAATTATTATGGGTGGAGGTTACACTCAACAACCGAGCTAGGTTAATAATTGGCTCCTTTTACCGACCCCCCGATTCAGCAGCATTAGTGGCAGAACAACTGAGAGAAAATTTGGAATACATTTCACATAAATTTTCTCAGCACGTTATGGTCTTAGGTGGAGATTTCAATTTACCAGATATAGACTGGGACACTCAGATGTTTAGGACGGGTGGTAGGGACAGAGCATCGAGTGACATTATACTGAGTGCACTATCCGAAAATTACCTCGAGCAATTAAACAGAGAACCGACTCGTGGAGATAACATCTTGGACCTACTGATAACAAACAGACCCGAACTTTTCGACTCTGTAAGTGCAGAACAGGGAATCAGTGATCATAAGGCCGTTGCAGCATCCCTGAATATGGAAGTTAATTAGGAATATAAAAAAAAGGGAGGAAGGTTTATCTGTTTAGCAAGAGTAATAGAAGGCAGATTTCAGACTACCTAACAGTTCAAAATGAAAATTTCTGTTCCGGCACTGACAATGTTGAGTGTTTATGGAAAAAGTTCAAGGCAATCGTAAAATGCGTTTTAGACAGGTACGTGCCGAGTAAAACTGCGAGGGACGGGAAAAACCCACCGTGGTACAACAACAAAGTTAGGAAACTACTGCGAAAGCAAAGAGAGCTTCACTCCAAGTTTAAACGCAGCCAAAACCTCTCAGACAAACAGAAGCTAAACGATGTCAAAGTTAGCGTAAGGAGGGCTATGCGTGAAGCGTTCAGTGAATTCGAAAGTAAAATTCTATGTACCGACTTGACAGAAAATCCTAGGAAGTTCTGGTCTTACGTTAAATCAGTAAGTGGCTCGAAACATCATGTTCAGACACTCCGGGATGATGATGGCACTGAAACAGAGGATGACAAGCGTAAAGCTGAAATACTAAACACCTTTTTCCAAAGCTGTTTCACAGAGGAAGACCGCACTGCAGTTCCTTCTCTAAATCCTCGCACCAACGAAAAAATGGCTGACATTGAAATAAGTGTCCAAGGAATAGAAAAGCAACTGGAATCACTCAACAGAGGAAAGTCCACTGGACCTGACGGGATACCAATTCGATTCTACACAGAGTACGCGAAAGAACTTGCCCCCCTTCTAACAGCCGTGTACCACAAGTCTCTAGAGGAACAGAAGGTTCCAAATGATTGGAAAAGAGCACAGGTAGTCCCAGTCTTCAAGAAGGGTCGTCGAGCAGATGCGCAAAACTATAGAACTATATCTCTGACGTCGATCTGTTGTAGAATTTTAGAACATGTCTTTTGCTCGAGTATCATGTCGTTTTTGGAAACTCAGAATCTACTATGTAGGAATCAACATGGATTCCGGAAACAGCGATCGTGTGAAACCCAACTCGCTTTATTTGTTCATGAGACCCAGAAAATATTAGATACAGGCTCCCAGGTAGATGCTATTTTTCTTGACTTCCGGAAGGCGTTCGATACAGTTCCGCACTGTCGCCTGATAAACAAAGTAAGAGCCTACGGAATATCAGACCAGCTGTGTGGCTGGATTGAAGAGTTTTTAGCAAACAGAACACAGCATGTTGTTATCAACGGAGAGACGTCTACAGACATTAAAGTAACCTCTGGCGTACCACAGGGGAGTGTTATGGGACCATTGCTTTTCACAATATATATAAATGACGTAGTAGATAGTGTCGGAAGTTCCATGCGGCTTTTCGCGGATGATGCTGTAGTATACAGAGAAGTTGCAGCATTAGAAAATTGTAGCGAAATGCAGGAAGATCTGCAGCGGATAGGCACTTGATGCAGGGAGTGGCAACTGACCCTTAACATAGAAAAATGTAATGTATTGCGAATACATAGAAAGAAGGATCCTTTATTGTATGATTATATGATAGCGGAACAAACACTGGTAGCAGTTACTTCTGTAAAATATCTGGGAGTATGCGTGCGGAACGATTTGAAGTGGAATGATCATATAAAATTAATTGTTGGTAAGGCGGGTACCAGGTTGAGATTCATTGGGAGAGTCCTTAGAAAATGTAGTCCATCAACAAAGGAGGTGGCTTACAAAACACTCGTTCGACCTATACTTGAGTATTGCTCATCAGTGTGGGATCCGTACCAGATCGGGTTGACGGAGGAGATAGAGAAGATCCAAAGAAGAGCGGCGCGTTTCGTCACAGGGTTATTTGGTAACCGTGATAGCGTTACGGAGATGTTTAACAAACTCAAGTGGCAGACTCTGCAAGAGAGGCGCTCTGCATCGCGGTGTAGCTTGCTCGCCAGGTTTCGAGTGGGTGCGTTTCTGGATGAGGTATCGAATATATTGCTTCCCCCTACTTATACCTCCCGAGGAGATCACGAATGTAAAATTAGAGAGATTAGAGCGCGCACAGAGGCTTTCAGACAGTCGTTCTTCCCGCGAACCATACGCGACTGGAACAGGAAAGGGAGATAATGACAGTGGCACGTAAAGTGCCCTCCGCCACACACCGTTGGGTGGCTTGCGGAGTATAAATGTAGATGTAGATGTAGATGTAGATGAAATACTTCTGAGAAAATTTAGAGTACCGGCATTCGCGTCTGTCTGCTGAACGATTCTACTGCCTCTAACGCCACATTTGTCGCAACGACCGTGAAGACGAGATAAATGTGTTTCTCTCTTTCTTCATTTGTGATTGGAACTGCAAAGGAGCGATCAGTTGTGGTACAACTTTCGGGACGAAAACTTTATCCAGAAAATGGAAACACTGTGAAATAAGATTCTTTCGACCCACTGACATTCTTCCTTAGTCTAGGTTCTATGACTTCGCGGCCAAATTTTCCTGTTATCATCACTGATCAGTGGTTTTGGAATTTTATCTCGCTCTGCAATTTGCTGTGTTGTTTCGGTGTTCATAGTGTTCTTGAGTGCGACGTTTAGATCTGCAGTGACTCTTGCAGATGTTTTCTTCTTGTTTCTCGTCGCAGTCTCTTCAATGACCGGCTGTCTCTATCACTAAACACAAATTTTCATCCTTGTTTTCAGTTAACAGATGATGAATTTTCGCTCTCCCTTTATGCGCTATAAATCTTCGACATGTTACCTATTGAAACACCAAACACTGGCCCTCCTAGGTTATTGGACGCACCCACCACACGACCACTAACAATTTGCCCAAATATGAATTCACTCGCTTCCGCCATAACGCAATCGCAACTACAAAGAACATTGTTCTGACTACGACTGGCTAATACAACGTATTCACGAGATTGCACGAGTGCTGTTCGTGTTCAAATACAAAAGCGCAACCTGCAGATTCTTATGGTCTTCATTTATGCCCAAACAAGCAATTTTCGTGGCGTTTCCATATTATTGCCCAACGCCTGTATATAGATCACACGGTGAATACTACCCAAGATCGTTTTCGAGAACACTAATGGCAATGTCAATTTCTTCCATACTACAGTTCTGACACAGACATCTAACTTCTGGTACTGTATTATTAAAGAACTGAGATTCGAATTAGGGATCCGCTTGTCAGTCGGGATAGTGGCTGTCATCAGTAAGACATGTGAAGCTTCACTTAGATTAAAAAAAAAGAGTAAGCAGATATCTCAGAATGAATTGACTTTGGGGGCAGATGGAGAAAAAGCACTAATTCCGCCAACACGTATCTGAGGGCGCGAACCGAGAACGGAGTAGTGTGTCGGTGGGAACACGGAAGTACGGGACGTTCCGCCATCCCCCCCCCCCCCCCCCGCCATGGGTACGGACTACAAACAGCAGGTGTTAATGTGAGGGTAGACGATGGTGGAGAGGGGGGGGGGGGAGTTAGCAAAGCGCCACACTTACTCCTAAGCGACCAACGCAGCCCCCGCAGAGAGGCAGACGACGCAGGAGGCCTCACTGGCAGACACTCAAACACGGGATGAGGCCACACAGACGATACGTCCACTAATCATCAAGATACAAAAGGAGTTGCTTCAGGTCACTGAGCTACTCAAGTAACTCATCACACTGTGTCAATCCCACTCTCTAGAAGACTGGAGCAATGAAGATGGGATGCTTCGTCCGCTTCCCGAGAAGAATCGAGACAGGGATGGGTCCTGAGAAATGGCTCCCTATCCCAACCAGTTCGGCCGTCGTCACCAACTCATTATTCATACATAGATCAATCCTGTCACTTCAGGAAATTACCTTCAGATAACCAGAGGAGAGTGCTTCAAATCATACATTCAGATCACAAAACCGCCATCCCAAACTTCATCGAATTCCTGTTAGAAAGCTAAAGTCCTGAGGTGATTTTAATATATAAAATACAGACATACCAGACGTTAAACAATCAGGTCGTCAGCACACCTGATGATCACAACGTGGTCGGTTGCCGAAGTATTGTGTCTGTTAGACACTAACATACGTGTATTCACCTGTGAACCTAGGCGATGCAACAGGTCCGGTAGAAACACGGCCTAAGTTACGCTTGTCCGTCCTCTTCTGGACTACTGCTGTGGGATCTGTGTCAGATAGAATTGATAGAGGACACCGAAAAAGTTCAAAGAAGAGCCGCTCGTGTTCCATTATCGGGAAGTAGGGTGAAAGAGTTCGGGGGCGGTGGGCATTAAAACAAAGGTCTTTCTCGTTGCGGCAGGGTCATTTCATGAAATTTCATACTTTCTCCTGCTAATTCGAAAATCCGCACTCAATACTATCTATATTCTACTCATAGAAGATCCTATTTCCTGTCTGCCACCGCTAATCGTACAGATCATCCCGACCAACTAGTGGGTAGTCGGCCAACTGGTCAAAAAAAAAAAAAAAAAAATTCCTGTCCTGCTCAGGCTCGAGCACAATCACAACCGTCAAAACAGAGATGAATCGATATCCGCAATCACACCAGATAGATCCGCACATACATTGCAGGCAGTGATGATTGCTTGTCCGGATCACACGCCTGCGGCCCAGAAACTACGATGCTGGAGACGGTTACCTGTTGATCGGATTGTCTAACGCAGCGTAGCTACATAGCCTTCCTGCTAAGGTCCACGTCTGCGTATGGCTATTATGCGTATCCTTCCCGAGTTCTGTGTACATTAAGTGAACCCCAGCACACTCGTGTGTCAGTGAACCAGTACACGTGTAATGTTTAAAAAAATTTTTCTAAACGGCAGATAAGTCTCTTTTTTATTAGAATGTTTGTTGAACGTTTATTTTGCTTATTTATCGTGTTGTATTATGAGTTACATGTCTTGGACTGAGTGTTAAATAATAAGGATACCACCAAAACGTACCTTTGATGATGTCTTTGTTCAAATGGCTATGAGCACTATGGGACTTAACATCTGAGGTCATCATGCCCCTAGAACTTAGAACTACTTAAACCTAACTAACCTAAGGACATCACACACATTCATGCCCGAGGCAGGATTCGAACCAGCGACTGTAGCCGTCGCGCTGTTGCAGACTGAAGCGTCAGAACCGCTCGTCCACTCCGACCGGAAATGATGTCTTGTCTACGTTGTTCTTGTACCTTCCACAAACACTCACCACCTTTCGTCAAACCATGTAGTTATTAAGTATACTCAACAGACAGGATGCAGTACATTAAATCGTCAAAGAATAATGTAACCATTCTTTAAACATGGGTAGTCATAAGAAAATTTATTTCATGATTTAATAACACTATTTAATAGTTAACAGTCCTCAAGTCATGTTCTGCTTTGGATTTTTGCTTTTGGTAAGTGTCACGATAAATTCATCCACATTTAAGGGTGCATATGAACAAACTTTTCATTATACATGTTCTCACTGTTAATCCAGATCCGGCCGGTGTGTTCGAGCGGTTCTAGGCGCTTCAGTCTGTAACCGCGCGACCGCTACGGTCGCAGGTTCGAATCCTGCCGTGGGCATGGATGTGTGTGATGTCCTTAGATTAGCTAGGTTTAAGTAGTTCTAAGTGCTAGGGGACTGATGACCTCAGATGTTGGGTTCCATAGTGCTCAGAGCCATTTGAACCATTTTGTTAATCCAGAAATTACAGTTTACACACTTCACACGTCTTAGACACATGTATCAATGACATTGAGTCAGATGATGTTGTAATGAAAGAGCAAGGAGCCAATGTAAATGTCAGGCAGAGCAAGTTTTCGAAGTATGCTGTTTATCATAATACTAACTCTGACCAGTGAGTCAAGATTTGTTCTGCATTGTTTGTTAGATCGCCAGTCCTTGTTTGTTAAGATGGAATCATCTCGAAGGACGTGCCTTCGGCAAGCAATGCTACAGTAAATATACGGTTAGGGTGCTTTTCTAGGATTTGAACGTGGTTGAGTGAGTTTGGTGCTAATAATCATACGACACACTATCACACTATGGATAGCAGTGCCTCTTTAAGCTTGATAATCTGAACTGTCCTTCAGGCAGGCCAGAGGTTGTACAAACTAGTCGACGTACTTGGGGACAACATTTTTCTTGTGGCTGTCCGACTACCTCTGTGCAAAATTTTAATTAGAGCAGTGAGAGTTATGAAAAACTGCAGGCAATTCCGCATGCTGTCTTCAACAAAATGAGACTGCAGTTTTGTAATTCAGAGACCGACGACAGGATAAAACGCTAAAGGAGCGTCTACTGGTAAAATGGAATTACGGTGTCTAGAAGTACAGCGCTTGTGGTAACTTTCATTTCTTTACTTTATTAACAATATGATGTGCCACTGGTTTGCGAAAGTTTTTGGCCCGCAAGCGAATATACAATGGGTTGGATCTTAGTCTGGCCAGCAGGGAACTCTACGGTCAAAGGGCACCGACCGAGAGCGACTGTAGGATCGGCCACCCTGCTGGTGAATTCTTAGAACGGAGGTCGGAACGGCCGTACTAAGAGGCGGCAAGCTATTTTCTGCATATAAGGCTGCACAGCCTAAAGTCCGGCGGGAAGTCAGTGAAAAGCCAAGTGCAGGAGGCGGAACTCCTTTGAAGGTAGCTATCTACCGCTGTTGGACAGCGTCGGCTTCAGGAAACAAAGACTAGCCTTATACCGGTCTTTCCATATTTCTGAAGTTCTCAGTTGCGAAGCTAACGGCATATGCAGGAGTAGGTGCGATTGGACTAGTAGTGTTTGACGTCCAGAACGCAGCGATTAAATCAATGTTTCTTGTTAGTGGTGGGATATGTTGATGTTGTGATTGGCGTCTGAAGGAGACATGCTATTTTGATGGAATTTTCTAAGTGGAGGGCACCCTAATCATTGGGCAACAGCGCTTCTTAATCCTTCAGAGGCCAAATAACACTTTTCCGCGGGAAAGACTTAGAACGGGGTAAGTGAGCGCTTCAGGAGAAGCACTTCGGGTTCAGTCACAGAAGCGCCCGCTTCAACTTGCAGTTTGGCCAGGGAGGTGACCGCAACATCTTGCATTTTGGTCGTGGAGGCGTCTGGATAGCATACGAGGGCGTTAGCACTAGAGGATCTATAAACTTGAATTGCAGTTAAGCCTGTAATATCTTCGAGTTTAAGTCCAAACTAACTGAACGCCACGTTATCACTTAACACACAATACTCATAAGCCGCACAAGACCTTATCTGCTTACCACAACAAGAGCAGCTCCCAAACGGCCCAGACAACCATTCCGATTGCTCCTTCCTCAATTGTGTTCACGTAGCTCTCTATCCTGGCCAAACGAGCATCGGCATACCTGACCACAAGTGTCTACACATACGTTTTACACAAATGTTGAGTATTCCGAATATACACATTAAATACATTTGAACAACTGCCAGGAATATCATTTCATTACAGTCAAGTACTATAATTTAATAATTTTAATTCGCGTCGGACATCGCATAACCGGAACGGCTATCGCTAGTCAAATGTGCTTCTTTATTCTCTCTTGACAGCGACACACTATGTTGTTCAAGTAACTCCTTTACAAATATTAATTGCAGATTTCTTGTTAAATAAAAATAACCTTAATTAATTCAAAACAATAGGACAAACAAGTCATTTAGAAGAACTGCTCATGTAATGCAGAAAATTATTTGTTTTGCCACGCAGAAATAACAATGAAACATTTTTAGTTATGACAGTTCGTTCGTCTGTTTGCCGGCTTGTCATATATACTTACTCTGTAGATGATTTCTATAGCTATTCAACAAATGTATGACGCGCATATGTAAGGCATTTTAGTTATTTGTTGCTTTTGTTACAAGTAATTTTACACATTACGTTGACATCTTTCTATGCATTGTACAAAGTTGGTGCTAATTTTACTGAATTTGTCTCTGTAGTATGATTTCAGTACTTTTATCAGATATTCTGTAGCTCTACTGGAACTGGTTATATGAGCTTTAGTTCTCGACATAGAATCTCACCATTCTGCGTAGCGTCCATAAACTTGCTGAGGCTCAGTTTTGCTTCTTACCGCCCACGTGAAAATCGAGGCGTCTTCCTTTTACTGACTCGCTAGATACAATGTCTACCCACTCCCACGACCGGCTCCTGCGAGCCCTCGGACATCCACACGGTTCCTAATGACCTACCTGGTTCGAACACGATACCGCAATTTGAAATCCATATATTATTCTGTGATGCACGTTTTGTAACGTTGTACATAGACGCTCTAGTCCAAGCAAGCATTCTGGATAATATATTTCTCCTTCGATGTCGTACGCCGTTGCTTGCTGTTGGAGAAAACATTTTCGTACCAACTACCGATATTATGTTCCTCATACACGAATCTATAAAAGCAAGATGCTCGACCTTGTACTCCATTTTTCTAATGATACTCTGCGTTTGACAATGGTTATTGGAACACTCTCTTTCGAATTCTGAAGTTGACAATGGTAAAATACAGGGAGCGAGAGTCTGTTTACAATTCGTACAAAAACCAGAAGGCTGTTGTAAGAGTAGAGGGACATGAAAGGGAAGCAATGGTTGAGAAAGGAGGGAGACAGGGTTGTGGCCTAACACTGATGTTATGTAATCTGTGTATTGAGCAACCAGTAAAGGAAAGAAAAGAAAAATTTGGAGTAGGAATTAAAATCAATGGAGAAGAAATAAACATTTTGAGGTTTTGCCAACTACTTCGAAATTCTGTTAGAAACATCAAAGATCATGGAAGAGCAGTTGAACGGAATGGACAGTGTCTTGAAAGAAGGATATAAGATGAACATCAACAAAAGCAAATCGAGAGTAATGGAATATAGTTCAGTTAGATCAAATGATGCTGAAGGAATTAGATTAGGAAATCAGACGCTTAAAGTAGTAAATGAGTTTACTATTTGAGAAGCATAATAACTCATGACTGTCGAAGTAAGGATTTAAAATTTAGACAGGCTATGGCAAAGAAAACGTTTCTGAAGACGACAAATTTGTTAACATCGAGTATAGATTAACGTGTCAGGAAGCCTTTTCTGAAAGTATTTGTATGGATTGTAGCCATGTGTGAATGTGAAACGTGTACGATAGCTAGTTAAGACAAGAAGATAATAGAACCTTTCGGAATGTGGTGCTACAGAAGAATGCTGAAAATTAGATGGGTAGATCACGTAACGTAATAAGGAGGCACTGAACAGAATTGGAGAGAAGAGGAATTTGTGGCACAACTTACCTAGAGGAAGGGATCAGTTGATGGGACACGTTCTCAGTCATCAAGGGATCACCAGTTTAGTACTGGAGGGAAGCGTGGAGGGTAAAAATAGTAGAGGGAGACAGATGAATACACTAAGCAGATTCAAAAGGATGCAGGTTGCATTAGGTACTCGAAGACGAAGGAACTTGGACAGGATATAGTAGCATGGAGAGCTGCATCAAACCAGTCTCTGGACTTACGACCACGACGACGACGAAGACGACGACGACAACAACAACAACAACAATAGATCTGCCATAGACCCTAGATCTGTACGTCTACAAAGAGTCTACAGGGTGGTTGTGGTTAAACTTCTGGTACATGAGATGATTCCCATGAAATACGAGTGATCGTAGGACAATGAAAGTATGTCGAAACATTGTAAGGACTTGCGGGAGAGAAATAAGGAAAGAAACACATTTTAATTTTCAGGTGCAAGGGTAACCATGTTTCCATTACAGGTTACAAACGGTGCTCGGTGTGACAACCATCTGCACGCACGACAGTCTGGAAGCTTGTACGGATACCGTTTGACAATTACTCGCAGCACTTTTAGAACGGTCGTTACACAGCTTGTGCGTTGCTTGAATATCGCACATTGTGTCCACCAAATTAGGCATGCTAACAGTTGCTTTTTCAATCATTTGAGGAGCACCCGGCTGTCAGACTCTCTCAGGAACAGTTAACAAATCGACAGTTAAATCGAACTTCCAGATCTCGTTCTTCTGCCGCGGTTCGGAAAAAAGACCTCTCCGCTTTCCTTTAACGAGTCGATACTCGCGGAGGGCAGGAGAACTATGGCTATTGTTTCGATAAAAACTTACGACTAAGCTCCTGCTCATCTTGTCCAGACCAGGTTGAATGTCTGCAGCTCTAATGCAAACTTACGCTTTTGTTTGAACCCTACGTCGCCGTAACAGCACCTGCAATTCGCGACACTAACGCTACGAACAACGCAAATCCTGCAGTGCATAGACTGAACATCATTGTTATAAACTTGTGTACGCATACGGTAAACAGTTTTAGGTTTACACTGGCTGAAGTAACAAAAGTTTAATTGTAACCAGCTTGTACCTCTAAACATATACTACGATATCCCCACCGGAGCACCACCTGGAATGAATGAGTTGTACATGGTGGGAGAGAAGTCCGATGTGGTTTGCATATCTTCGCCAGCTTCAATACATGAACTATTGCCCACTGACTGTTTCTGCGGGAGGTGTTAGGTGGTACTTGGACTGGCGCGCTATCACATTGAGCATGAGCATGCTTGCCTAATTTTTTTCATTTGCGGATCCCTCACCTGTCCAGCCCTTTTTTCCTCGCATGTTTTATACAACGCCGCGACTAATTCTTCTGGCAATTTCGGTACTGTTGTAGTGTCGGGGATTAGCCTGCGTCATCAGTACCATTGTTCCGATTAAATTACCTGTGTGCTACCAATATCTGAAACCTTATTGTCATCTGACGATACCGTTGCACTCCGGAATATAAACATCCTACAGATTTGTCAGTACCATTAATTTCGAAGTTTTGAGCACTGTCGTTACATCGTTGTCCTATTTAACTAGTTTACGTACGGTATGTAGATTTTCTACTTATCACAATGCAAGAAAGTATAATTATTCTGCAATACCTTCCCCTTGCACTCAAAGTATGATGCGGCATGACATAAAAATAATTTAAAACATAAATCATGATTCTATTGTAACAGTTGTGAAGAATTTATTCTGACCCGTTCTCTGGCGTTATTATAGCGATTTTAACATAAAAGGAACAAATTATACGACCGTTTCATAGATTCACGAGTACATAGCTGTAGGAATGCTGTCAACAAGACTTTAATTCATACGAATCATATAAATTCCTGTCTCAACACTTCTTGTATTGACTGGCGACTCCATGGAGTGCTGTGTGTACAACGATCATATATGTGATATTAAAAGGAAGGTTAGCGTTGGCCGAAATATTGATCGTTTATTGATAGCAAAATCGATTTTCAATCACATAGCGATCATCTTCAGTGCTGTGGTGTACAAATTAAACTCATAGGTACTGGTAAGAAGTTATTATCAGTAACCAAAGCTGAGAAACGATCACAATAACTGAAGCCGCTGTTTACATTCACCTACCTTATCGTCGGGTAACCTTTTTCTTGATACACTCCTTGTTGAACAGGATACGTTGACTTGTGATCACCAGCTTGATTTTTTAATTTCTTGTATTTAAAATACGCTGCACATGCCCAGCTAGGCAAAATTTTATTGATTGGTGACTCCTTGGAGTGCTGTGTGTACAACGGATGGTGAATGTGAACAGCGGTTTCAGTTATTGTGATCGTTTCTCAGCTTTGTTTACTGATAATAACTTGATAGCAGTACCTATGAGTTTAATTTGTACACCAAGAGACTGAGGATGATCACTATGTGATTGAAAATCGATTTTGCTACCAATAAACCATCATTATTACGGCCAACGCTGACCTTCCTTTTAACTTCTTGTATTACTTTGAGTTGAAGCTGCCCCTTATAGGCGAACCTCGAAATTATTTGTCAGTGCCTGAGAAACCTGTGGACATCAGATATATTTATCGCAATAAAAACTCCAGTATGCTAGTGTAGATGTTTACAGATTTTTTTGATATCTAATACCCACTCGAATTCCAATTATACACATTTCGTGACTAAAAGTTAAGAATTGACTTTCTGAAACGGAAGTGACACTGAACTAAAAATACGACAGCAGCAGCAATCTTGAAACTACAATGTTTAAAAATCAACGCAGCTCTAGTAAACACTTTTTCTGACATTCGGCTTAAATTAAGAGTCGAAATGACAACAGAGAAAGAGCAAGAATATTTACAGGGGAATGTTTACAAATCAATGAAGATACATTAATAACCACATCCTGACACTCGGCTGAAATTAAGAAATGTAATGAGATACAACATTTATAGATTGTCAGTTTTGCGCAAGATTTTACAAAATTACTTCAAAATAAATGCTTTTCATATTTTTTTGTTTTCTTTCTGAACTTCACCCTGTTTAGAAATTTTTGTTGACCTACCTTTTTAGCTTTTCAAAAATAAATAATTTCAGATGCTAGTGCAATGCACTTGTATTATGAACCTGTTTTTGAATGATGTAAGATCAACGTAAAACACGATATTCATTGTTGTGACCTGTAAGATACATGGGGGGAAACAATTTCTAATGAACTCAAATCTCTCCCTATTACAATAGTATACGCTGGTATTATATGAATAGGGTAAGGGAAGTAATTTGATTGAATGAGCTGCGAAATCTGTTATGTTTTTCAGAGGTCATTGTGTTTTGCTTGCGGTGTAACGTACATGTATTGTTACTCAATGTGACACACGACGCGGTGGATCACAAATCAATAGCTCGTAAAGGTCAGCAGTCACGCACTGTACTCTAAATAGGAGTAGCTTAAGCATTAGGTTTACAGCCAACAGTTTTCACCCAAAACAAAAAGAGAGGCGACGAAGTATATATTGGTTGGCCTTGGGAAACTGTGTAATTCTACTTGAAATTCTGTGTCACATTGAAAAGTGGAGGTAAAACTTTGAATGTGTGGAAGCGCCTGTTTCTCCCCATACCATTCTTACAAAATATTGTGATATACGAATGAATGTAAGGATGAAAAACGGAAAAAGAAGCTAGAGAATATGATGAATAAATATAAGTGAGAGAAACCACGACACTGGTGTAGTATTCTACAACCTTTTTTTTACCTCACAAGTGAGTTTTTGGCTATTATGCCATAGATGGAAACAAATATATCATTGTACCGGACAATGGTGTAACAGCTGAGACCCGGTTGATAAAATAATACATAATGGTAATATGGTAATATGTAATTCTACGCCAGAGTCGCGTATTTTTCTGTTGATAATGTATAAGCTGTTCTTCTAAGAACTGACGGAGCAGCCGACGTAGTTTGATAAATATATTTATAGCTACGAATAAATCAACAAAAGTAGGTTTCCGAGGTCAAAAGCGACTTTATGCCGAGTAAACAACGACTGTTACACTCCACTACTTTCTACATAACTATAGTTTACATTGTGAGCTGTGCAAATACGTAAATATTAGTTTGCAAAACACCGATTCAGAGTCACAAGCGAAGTTTTGTTTGACGAACGATTCTCTTTCTCTGCCAATGTTGCAGCTATAAAATCGTTCGCTTATTTTTGTCTTGCGATGTGTTTTATATTTTTAAACGGTGATATCCTCATAGCGTAAAGCTTTGCTAATCATCTACACAGTTATTTTATTCATGGATGTAATTTTCAGCAACTGTAGCATTGTTGTTTCTGGATGAATTTCAGTCATGAGTTGCAAAAAATATTACTATCTTTACGGGTTTCGGCGAATTAATTTGTCATCTTCAGAAGCCTGCAAAATTAGGGATACTACAAGTCTTCAGAAATTGACTACACAGTTATGGGAGGAATAAAAAGTATATTACAGGAGTATGTTACTTATTTTGGCATTCCTCCCTCATCCATTGTTAACACTGAAATTAGGGTTACAAAACGAACCTTTTAGAAGAATTTGGAATATATAAATGTTATCACCTAAATTCAAAATATTTGTTGAATGATCAACTTGCATTAAGAAACATAAACTATTTTGATTGCATATCATCTCTTGTAAAATACGTAAATTAGCCCATCCCTTTCATATGTTACAATTATGTGTCGCGTTTTTTTCAAATGTACTTCTTTATAGGACATAATCATATTTTATATTTGCTTTTATGTACAATACCTGCTGCTAGCACAACAGATACATAGCTGTGATTCAGTTATTATAAATTGTCAAACAGTGTTTAAAATACACACAAAATGTGAATTTCTAGACATAACTTGGGATCATGCTTCTGTCAGGAAGATATTGACTGTCTGATAAACTAAGTAAGTTTCTGTAATATTACTTTTATGCTGCATCCAAATGCATAGCAAAGTTCTAAAGAATTATAATATCCCAAATTTTTTAGTCTTGTGACGATGAGAAAGTAATTTGTCGAAACCGGTATGAACAATAAAATTTTATTGCAACTGATAACTGAAATTTATCCTTAAAGAAACATATGCACAATATTAGTTGCGTGACTAGAGCCACATTGTTGAAACTTTTTTGGCATACTTGATGGCCTACGACAACTTCTGTGCATGTATTCTTTTTCGTAAAGTGAAGTATGCGTTTATAATTACTGTCAATTCTACAGGTAATGCAAAGGCTTATTTTAATTAGAACATTTTTAATGCTCTGTGTCACAAAAATCTGTTGTGCTCTCCGATCTCTATGGTGCAGTAGCTATCTGGAAGACGGATTTGAAAGTAATGGAAATGAATAACAAACTGCATTTTCCATAGTTCATGATACAAAATCAATACAACGTCTGCGTTCACTAATACACACATCAAAAAAAGTTGTACTTCACCTCGGTTCCGAGAGTTCTGGAACATGTACATAAAATTGGAATAGAGAACAACATAAACATCATTTACGCCCTCTTTATTGCTCATGAAAACATCACACTGCATGTTGTACCACCATACAGCGAGATCTTCAGAGGTGGTGGTCCAGATTAATGTACACACCGGTACCTCTAAAACCCAGTAGCACATCCTCGTGAACTGATGCATGCCTGTATTCGTCGTAGCATACTATCCACAAGTTCATCAAGACACTGGTGGTACAGATTGTCCCACCCCTCAACGGGATTTGGCGTAGAACCCCCAGAGTGGTTGGTGGGTCACGTCGTCCATAAGCAGCCCTTTTCAGTCTATCCGATGCTGGCCACCATATTCCAGCGATGTCGTTACCCTGACTATTCACCAGATATGTACGGTGGGGGCGTGAATTGTAGTCCATGAAAACGAGTGCCTCGCCAATATGCTGCCGATATGGTTGCACTATTGGTGGAGGATGGCATTCACGTATCATAAAGCCTCTATGGCGCCTTCCATGACCACCAGCGGCCTACGTCGGGCCCACATAATGCTACCCCAAAAGAGCAGGAAACCTCTACATTGCTGCACTCGCTGGACAGTGTGTCTAAGGTGTTCACCTGACATGGTTGCCTCCAAACACGTCTCCGACGATTGTCTGCTAGAAGCCATATGCGACACTCATCGGTGATGAGAACGTGATGCATATCGTGAGCGTTTCATTCGGCATGTTGTTGGGCCCATCTGAACCGCACTGCATGGTATCGTGTTTGCAAAGATGGACCTCGCCGTAGACGTCGGGAGTGAAGTTGCGCTCAGAGAGCCTATTGTGCAGATTTTGAATCGTAATACGACGTCCTGTGACTGCACGAAAAGCAATGTTCAAAACGTGGTGGCGTTTGCTGTCAAGATTCCTCCGAGCCGTAATCCATTGGTAGCGGCCATCCATTGCAGTCGCAGTCATTGGGTGGCCTGAGCGATGCATGACATCAACAGTTCCTGTCTCTCTGTATCTCCTCCATGTCCGAACAACATCGCTCTGGTTCACTCCGAGGTGCCTGGATACTCCGCTTGTTGAGAGCCCTTCCTGGCACAAAGTAACAGTGCGGACACGATCGAATCGCGGTATTGACCGTTTAGGCATGGTTGGACTACAGACAACATGAGCCATATACTCATTTCCTGGTGGAATGACTGGAAACGTTCGGCTGTCGGAGCTGCTCATACAGGGTTGCTTAAATCTTTGGGCGGGTTTAGTGACATCTCTGGACAGTCAAAGGGACCGTGTCTGTGATATACTATCCACAGGGAACGTCTACCTTCAGGAGTTCTCGGAACCGAGGTGATGCAAAACTTTTTTTGATTTGCGTATTTCATTCGCAAAGGCGTCGAAATGTGATGCATTTCTTATCATTTCAAAGGTTCATATCGAAATGCTCACAGGTTTTCAGCGGACTATAATTTCAAATAAAAATGAAATTTTTAAATAAAAAAGAACTTTCCGTCCTTAGTAACCTTTATATATCAAAAATCTGAATGCTACGTAAATTACTGCGTACCGTCATTCAGAACTTGAATGTTGTGGTAAATGAAGACTTTCCAAGCGACAGTAATTCGCTAACACTTTTTGTAGAAAAGAAAGTATCGAGAGACATTTTACATATTATATTGAACAGTAGTTAATCAAGATGCGCCTACAGAACACTCGGGCGTGGACTGGAACTGTTTCAAGAAAATCTCAATATTTTAAAAGGTGCGAGCATGCCAACCACGAGATAGCGGAAGCAATAAGGTAGACATTGAGTCACACTTCGTTCTAACATATGTGACACTTTAACAGGAACTTACCCACTCGAAAACAAATAGTGTACAAGGTTTTACACTGGCCGCCGTCGCTGCTCTCCATTTAAAAGAAATTGGGGCAAATGTCATTTAGCAAAAAGACCGTGTTCCGCCGCAGTGGAACTTGCGTATTAGACTGAGTCTTCAAGATAGTTTCTCACGTATATGGATTTGTCAGGATTACCCCATTACAGAAAACATCCTTCTCTTTGCCAACATTGACGTTCCTTTCATCTGAGGCTGTTACATCGAGGACATTGCAGGTTTGCTTCACTCACAAGAGGACGTAACGTAAATTGTGAGCACACTGATCAGGCAAAAGCCGGCCGAAGTCGTCGTGCGGTTAAAGGCGCTGCAGTCTGGAACCGCAAGACCGCTACGGTCGCAGGTTCGAATCCTGCCTCGGGCATGGATGTTTGTGATGTCCTTAGGTTAGTTAGGTTTAACTACACTCCTGGAAATGGAAAAAAGAACACATTGACACCGGTGTGTCAGACCCACCATACTTGCTCCGGACACTGCGAGAGGGCTGTACAAGCAATGATCACACGCACGGCACAGCGGACACACCAGGAACCGCGGTGTTGGCCGTCGAATGGCGCTAGCTGCGCAGCATTTGTGCACCGCCGCCGTCAGTGTCAGCCAGTTTGCCGTGGAATACGGGGCTCCATCGCAGTCTTTAACACTGGTAGCATGCCGCGACAGCGTGGACGTGAACCGTATGTGCAGTTGACGGACTTTGAGCGAGGGCGTATAGTGGGCATGCGGGAGGCCGGGTGGACGTACCGCCGAATTGCTCAACACGTGGGGCGTGAGGTCTCCACAGTACATCGATGTTGTCGCCAGTGGTCGGCGGAAGGTGCACGTGCCCATCGACCTGGGACCGGACCGCAGCGACGCACGGATGCACGCCAAGACCGTAGGATCCTACGCAGTGCCGTAGGGGACCGCACCGCCACTTCCCAGCAAATTAGGGACACTGTTGCTCCTGGGGTATCGGCGAGGACCATTCGCAACCATCTCCATGAAGCTGGGCTACGGTCCCGCACACCGTTAGGCTGTCTTCCGCTCACGCCCCAACATCGTGCAGCCCGCCTCCAGTGGTGTCGCGACAGGCGTGAATGGAGGGACGAATGGAGACGTGTCGTCTTCAGCGATGAGAGTCGCTTCTGCCTTGGTGCCAATGATGGTCGTATGCGTGTTTGGCGCCGTGCAGGTGAGCGCCACAATCAGGACTGCATACGACCGAGGCACACAGGGCCAACACCCGGCATCATGGTGTGGGGAGCGATCTCCTACACTGGCCGTACACCACTGGTGATCGTCGAGGGGACACTGAATAGTGCACGGTACATCCAAACCGTCATCGAACCCATCGTTCTACCATTCCTAGACCGGCAAGGGAACTTGCTGTTCCAACAGGACAATGCACGTCCGCATGTATCCCGTGCCACCCAACGTGCTCTAGAAGGTGTAAGTCAACTACCCTGGCCAGCAAGATCTCCGGATCTGTCCCCCATTGAGCATGTTTTGGACTGGATGAAGCGTCGTCTCACGCGGTCTGCACGTCCAGCACGAACGCTGGTCCAACTGAGGCACCACGTGGAAATGGCATGGCAAGCCGTTCCACAGGACTACATCCAGCATCTCTACGATCGTCTCCATGGGAGAATAGCAGCCTGCATTGCTGCGAAAGGTGGATATACACTGTAGTAGTGCCGACATTGTGCATGCTCTGTTGCCTGTGTCTATGTGCCTGTGGTTCTGTCAGTGTGATCATGTGATGTATCTGACCCCAGGAATGTGTCAATAAAGTTTCCCCTTCCTGGGACAATGAATTCACGGTGTTCTTATTTCAATTTCCAGGAGTGTAGTTCTGAGTTCTAGGGGACTAATGACCTCAGCAGTTGAGTCCCATAGTGCTCAGAGCCATTTGAACCATTTTTTGATTTGGCAAACACTTGATGACAGACGCGTAGTGGTATTGGAACGCCTACTTAAAAAGTTTAAATAACCAATGAGGAATGTCTGAACGCACCGCTTCCATAGTTACCGCGAAGATAAGATTACACAAGACACAATGTACTCAGAGGCTCCAAAGCAATCATTCTTCCCTCGGTCGAATGAAACGAGATTAGGCCGTATAAAGTAAACCTTGGTATTATGACCTCTGCCGAGCTCCTCACGTTGGTGTTCCGATTATGTATGCAGATACAGAGATAAAAAAAAAATGTGTACTTGGTACACATATGTTGACTGGAAATGGTTCTTGTAGCTCAAAGTCGTGTGTTTTATTTACATTGAATTGCAAAATATTTCTTAGAATTACTATAATACTTGTTGACGCAGTGCTGTAAATATCTTTCAGTAATGACATTTTGCTCCTTACGCTATTGAGATATTCGTTGCTCCTCAGGAACTGACGCAAAAATTAACTTCACGTATATTATATTACAGCTGTTCATCGTCTACGAAGAAATGAGACAGCCAACTGGTTACAAGTAATTGTTTAGTCCATTGACCTACGTTTCGATACCTCTAAGGTTTGACAGAAATATTAAGCAAGATGAAAGAGAAGTGGTATCATAGAAAGGTTACTCTCGTAAAGCTACATTGCAAGAAGACAGTAGTTAAAATTTAAAGCAGATATCCTCAAGCCAAAAATTAATAATTAAAAACTCTCCAGCCTTTAGTAGGTACATTTTGCAGGGAACAAATCAGACTGACGGGACCAGCGGCTTACATTTCTGCTACGAAACAAGTTTCGCCGCCTATCGGGCGCGGACAGTGGCATATGCCCATTTGAGACATTATAGCAGAAATAACCGAATTAAACAGCAGCTAATTGTAAAAAACAAAATTCTAAATATGAGAGCTTAATATGTGTTTTAGAATACAAAGTTATCAAGTAACGGAGAGCCATCCATTAGGCATTACAGAAATTCCCATTACGTAAAGTAGAGAATATTGTAGCATATTTACAGAAACGGTTGCACAGTCCAAATAAACGTCTGCATGATATTCCTCTTTCCAAAAAAAAAAAAAAAATGAACAGTAGCTTCAAGGAGCCCATCGTGTTTCATGAACTTCAACGAAGACAAGATACCGCACAGAGCAACCCAATGTAATAGTTGATACTCACGACCATAAATTAATCGGAAACGGCAAACTTGCTACACGTTTGTATCCATGTATTGCTATATAACAGTAGGTGTGAAACTGGGGCTCGAGTCAATTATTCGTACTGCCTGCAGTTCTCACCCGTACTTTATAATAACGTGCATCTAGCAACTAACAGCTAAATCAAAACGTCGAGAGCTTCAAGAGTGTAATGTTCCTGCTCAGTAGCAAACAAAAATACAAAGAAACTATTATTTTAAGACGTACTTAATTGTGATTGGCCTCAGTGATTTTGGCCACAAGCTAATTGAGATTGGACATTTATCTTAGGGGCAGAAGGGTAAGTAGCGCGGCCACTGAGGGATTAGAAGACGTCAGAGGTGGAGTGTTTTATTGTCTGTCTTCTAGTGCTAACTTTGCATGGCCGTGCGTAGCTTGTGCAGATCAGTTGCTATGATACAAATTTCAAAGGGAACTAATGTGGATTCGTGAATGCACATTATCGAGAAGTCCATCTAAGCATAGACTACATATTTGTAACAATGATATGACATCCAACTAAGGCTGTTGCAGTACAGTACAACGCAGTGAGTAGAAGAATAATCTCATTCAAAACATTTAGTAAACTCGGTGATCTTGTCTCATATTGCATAATGCAATTAAATATACGTACAGTAATAGTCAGTTGACCA
This sequence comes from Schistocerca cancellata, assembly GCF_023864275.1. Lineage (NCBI taxonomy): Eukaryota > Metazoa > Arthropoda > Insecta > Orthoptera > Acrididae > Schistocerca > Schistocerca cancellata. Next base: position 414,166,581 of record NC_064631.1, read on the forward strand.
TCTCAGTTATCAACTGACCATCTACTCATACAGACAACACAAAAACACTTCTTCACGTAGTTACAGTGGCACGACTCTACCAACGCTGAGGGTGGCAGCAGCCTGAAACAGAGAACAACAGGCACGTAATATTTCGAACTGTGCATACTTTTTACTTGGAGGGCCGGTAGCCAACTTGCAACGCCCTTACTATAGCTAATCTGTTAGGAACTTAAAACATACTATTTTTTGCAAGTTAATAATTAACTATAAAATTTATTCATGTGGTACATATACGGCCCGAGGTGCCACCGCACATTGTCAGTATAGGTTCTTGAACAGAAAAGATTGAAAGTTTGACGGCCGCTGCTCTACATGCACGGCGGACTTTTACCGACTGCAAAGAGCTAGTCTCTATACGGACGTCTAACTACGGAACGAAACAAGTTCTGCGCCGCACTGGGACGGTAACGATTCTACGGCGCTCTCCGAACATGTAGATGTCAGACGCCTGAAACCCTCTCTACACCTCTCTCGCCGCCCCCCCCCCCCCCCGCGCTTCTCTGTACGTAAGATCACGCGGCACCGTGAGGGTGGCTTTTGTGATGCTAATCGCTGGGGTCGATCTCTGTGGCAGTATCTCAAGCAACCACCCCAGTGTAAGGCCTGGTGAACATACGCTGCTTGACGTCTCCGACAGCAGCTGAATGCTGGAGCAGAACTTTGTATTCATGTTAACTTCAAAGGCGCTTTTCGCGAACATACTATGTAAGAGCACAAATGTTGCAAGCTCCTTCCCTTCTCACTGTTCCACGTGTTGTGAAATTCAGTTCTATACCTGGTGCAACACATGTGATGAATCTGGGGTTGGCCGGGTTATAGAATGTGGAACAAGTTGATTTTTCCTGACTGGAGGCCATCCCATCTGTCATTGAGCACTTACGAGGGAGTGCTGAAATGTAATGCCTCTGAGTTTATTATATGAGAACTCTTACAGCTTTTTCAATAAAACAAGCTTTATTAGCATTCTTTATGTTTGTTCCTTCTGTCTACATGTTTCTTTCTCATCATAGTCACATTTCTCCCAACGAGAGATCAGTTTCACGATGACTGTAGAATGAAACTAACTGGCAGATTGAAACTGTGATCGAGACTCGAATTCGGGATCTTTGCCTTTCGCGGGCAGATGCTCAACCGACTGACCTACCCAAGCACGTTTCACGCCCTCTCCTCACAGCTATTTTTTCCGCCAGTACTTGGGTAGCTCAGTCGGTAGAAAACTTGCCCGCGAAAGGCAAAGGTCCCGAGTCTCGGTCCGGCACACCGTTTTAATCTGAGAAGAGGTTTCATACCAGCTCATACACCGCTGCAGAGTAATATTTCGTTCTGGGACCACTGTAGAATGTTTGAAATTGTTGACGAAGCCACAGCCTCACCTCTGCCTGCATCTGTTCATCACTATCGAAGTCCTCGAAGTTGTTCTTTAAGCTCTGGAAACAGATGAAAGTCGGCTGAGGTCAAATCGGGACTGTATAGAGGACGATCGATGACAATGAACCCAATGGGCCGGATTGTTGCAGATGTCGCTGCGCTCATGTGTGGCCTGGCATTTCCATGCTGAAGTAGAGGGTTATGTTATCTTATGTTAACAGGGGACCTAGAAAGACGAAGAGGCTCCGGCCCCGCCGCAGCCGCAGTGGTCCGCAACCCCACGACGACTACCGCAGTCCACTTCTCCCCTCCGTCGCCCCACACCGAACCCAGGGTTATTGTGCGGTTCGGCCCCCGGTGGACCCCCCTCCCCCAGGGTGCGTCTCACTCCAGACGAGTGTAACCCCTATGTTTGCGTGGTAGATTAATGGTGGTGTACGCGTACGTGGAGAACTTGTTTGCGCAGCAATCGCCGACATAGTGTAGCTGAGGTGGAATAAGGGGAACCAGCCCGCATTCACCGAGGCAGATGGAAAACCGCCTAAAAACCATCCACAGACTGGCCGGCTCACTGGACCTCGACACAAATCCGCCGGGCGACCAGCGCTCCATCTCACCCAGAGAGCCGTGCGTCAGACCGCACGGCCAACCGGGCGGGCGAAGTAGAGGGTGCTCCATGTGTTGACGAACTCCTCGAATTCGTGTTTTCAGTTATCTTAGGGTCTCTCAGGGAGCAACATAGTTACTTTACACACCGCCACGTCACAAGCGACAATTCGGAGTCTTCCATCGACAGGGAGTTGCAACTTGCATCAGCGAAGCGGGAAAGTACGCCGAATGGTATGCATGACATGTAATACCTCAATCTATATTGAGAACATAAAATTTCTCAGGCATTACTTTTCAGCACTCCCTGGTACTTTCATTGGTAAAACAATGTTAGGAAGTAAGAACACACATGATCCAATGAGATACTCTAAACCTTATGGCTAGTCACCATATATAGCAAGTGGAATCTGTCCACTGAATGTGACTGACTCCTTCGTACCGACGTCGTAGGAAGTAAATGAGCTTCTTTGAATGAATATTATGCGCTAAATAACTGTATGAAAAACGAGATAAAGCAGTGGCACGCGAACATATAGTAAGATGATTTCCATGTCAATACATTTCTTAATAATTCGAAGCATTTTCTCGGAAATTCTATCTAAGAATCGACTGATAAATCGAAAATTCATTACCACATGCCTGCAGTAAGTGTGAGTAAATTCATCACACTCTTAAATGAGCTTTCATTTAGAAACACAAGGAAGCTGTAAAACGTATGAACAGGATTATAGGAGGTCGCTCAACAACTTCGAATTGTGGGTTGTGGGATTGAAGGGACCAGACTGCCACGGCCATAGACTTTGAATTGTGCTGTGGCTAAGTAATAATTTAGGGAATATGCAGAAATTTTTTGTGTCGAAAAACTGGACTGCTTTACTAAAAATTCCTCAGCATTTTAAACATACATGTAACCCATCCACATCACAAACCAGTGGTTAATTTTTAGAGTCGAGCACCACTACTTCGAACACCACCCTTAAAATTACTCTGAATGCACTTTTGATATATTTGTAACGCCAGTTTTTCTGTAGGAAGAGAAAGAACCTTTGCTACTAAGCTTGTATCACGACTTTGAACGGAAGACTTAAAGTTAGAACATGATCTGCCTTAAAGAAGACGTTACCTGTATCTACCGAACAGAATTATCGATAAAGATTTAGTTTTAACAGTTATACAAATTTCTATCATGAGATTGAATGCCCTTTTTATTATAAAATAATAAACTGGTAGCCAGGATCGCAGGAATTCCTATTATTCCATGATTACCGGTTTCGGCGAGACTAAAGCCGCCATCATCATGTGTCCTCACCTTATTTATGTCATTTCACTGTAGCCATTTTTGTTACTCTTTTTGTGGAATAAAAAAAATCCGATGATGACGGCTTTAGTTTAGCCGAAACGCATAATCATGCAATGAAAATAATTCCTGCGGTCTTGGCAACCAGTTTATTGTTTTACAAGCATCTAGATCGCTCCCACATGAGCACAATGTGCTTCCTACCTTTTTGTTATGACTGTATTTATTTGAAACGTACATTCTCCACTCGGTCTCTCCCGCATATGTGCAATGAAGAACGTAATTGTTACTTGGTGGGCGTAGCGCCCACTGTTGGTAAAAATATTGAAAGACGCTTGTTTACCTAGCACTTTCATTTTCCTTGCGTTATACCTTTTTTCTGTGAAACTCGATATTCATATTTGCTATACGTTCCGCAAGTATCCTATAAGAAGCTTCAGTCAATCAGTACAAATTCTGTAGCACCATCTTCGCTTGGTCGCTGTGGCGGTTTTAAGTCTCGGCAGTCTGTTCTGCTTCCCACCAGTGGGATTCGTCCGCAGGTGTTGGGCCATGTGACCCTGCTAATTCGAACAGAAGTCGCCAGTTCATTATGTTAAATTACTTGGAAGCTCCCTATTGTGACACAGTGTTGTGAAGTCGAAGAGGCTCTGTGCTTTGTTCTGAGGTTGAGTGGAACGCTGCCCTAGTCTGGCGGAGGTCCATGCTGTGTTGCAGATACTACAGAGCCTTAGGAATCGAGTAAGATCATTACAACTTATTTGCTATGATGAATTACTTTTCGTTAAGAGATTATTGTGGCTCAGATAGTGAAGAACATTCGGCGTTTAGGTATCGGCAGCACACGTACTTTCTTTCGCTTCGAGATAATGTAAAGTCAGACATGTTAAACTCGCTCTAAAGTATAGCGATTCGTTTGTCCAACAGTTACAACTAATTATTATGAATACAATATGTCTTTCGGCTGAAAATTGTAATCCTGGAATTGTTGCTTGTAACATCGCTAAGGTCAGTAAAGTAATTTTTTTTGTACTTGGTGATGATTTTAACTCATTTCTTTTCATCTCATTTTGCTACGAAGGTAGTCACTCTTTGTATTCAGACATGTAAGTGCACTACGTTGTTACTCTGTTATTCATGTGAGCTGAGTACACAGCCCACATGTACTTTGTTGGATGAGTACTCATTTGGAAAATATTAATTATAGTCTTTCTGTCCGTGCTTCAGATTTCTTGTGCTGATGGAGGTATGTTAATGTCACCGACATACAGTACTGATTGCGGGGGCATTTATGGATGGTTAAAGAGTGATTAAAAGATTGATCATGTTGCTATTTACTTCGATTATTTATTTATTTGTATATTTGGAAGAGAGGTACTTGGAACTAAGCAGCTGTGTATGTGAAAGGGGATATGAGGCAAGGTTAGACATACTGGGGCAAGTTTGAAATCATAAATAGAAACAGGCCGTTTTTGTTGTACATTCTGATTCAACGGCAAAAAAATCCGTAACTTTTATACGTAACACTCTTTGCGTTACGTGATAGATGACACCGCAATCGACTAAAAGACTTAACTGAGTTCCAGAATGGTATTATGTCGAGAAAAATGTATTGGAATAAAAAATAAATAAAACCTGACATTTTAAGTGATAGTGAAACAAGGTTTTTAATGTGTGTCTTTTCGCCTCTCAAAGATGTGCGCGTTCGCAAGAGTTATTTCACAGTAAGAGCCCTAAAATGTGGCCGTCCACTGCAGTGCACTTATTTCATCCGCACATGGAATGATTCGACACAACTGAGAACTGTTTCCCATCTTCTGAATGCATTGATTATAAGCCGAATCACGTTATCGCTCCTCATTAGCACTGCATTCTAACTTTCACTCTTGAAGTAACCCTATAAACGGAAGTCTGTCGACGTATGATCTAGCGATCTTACTGCACCACCTCTTGCGATTCACCAGCTCTAGTATGCGCGATCTAATACTTCCCGTACTGCTACGTAATAATGTATTGCGCAATCATCGTGTTGAAACCACATTGTTCGTCGCCAATCCCAGCGAAGGTCTGCAAGAATGTTCGTCATTTATTGCCATTCAGGGTACCATCGATAAAGGTAGTTACTCCAGTAGTAGTCAGTAGTTACTCCACACCAAACATTCGCATTCCGCGGACACTGATATTCAGCTGGGCGTAACCATTGTGGGTTTTCTGTATTCCGATAATACATATTGTGACGATTAATCAAACAGTGGTTTATGAAGTTCAGCTCGTTAGAGAATAATAACCGAGCAAAGAAATATGGTAAATATGTTTCTCTGTGTATTTGCTTAGGCGGCCAGTGGAAAATCGTTACTCTACTCTTGAACTCATTGCCGTGAAGTACTTGACGAAAAGAAATAAGAAATGGACGACGTTTTGTGCTTTTCAAAATTTGGCAACCCTTTACGTGCACACACCTGTCAGTAAGTAATTACAAGTCTGAGGAACTTTGCGAGGAAATATGTGGAAAATTATTGGGTTGCGTTGAAGAAGTCGCTAGACGATTCTGCGTAAAATATTATTTTTGGCAAGCGTCCCCCACTAATATATGTAGATATAAACATGGCCATAGTCTGAAGCCGCATCAGTGCATGAATTTATACATTAACTTAAGTTACAAAATCATTGGGAAAACGCACAGAGATAGTCCAAGCTGTTATAAACAAAGATCACAAGATGCAAGGCTGTCTATGTTAGCCTTAACACGCCCCGAATTACTACTTGGCCACTAAACAAGTAGTGAGTCTAGAACAGATTCCGCGAGCGCCGGCTGAGTGCTATTCCAGAAGAGGGACATATTAATGACATTTGTTTTAACAGATAAGTAATACCTGGAAAATGGAGAGTTACGATAGACAGACAATCCACAAAATACACTCCTGGAAATTGAAATAAGAACACCGTGAATTCATTGTCCCAGGAAGGGGAAACTTTATTGACACATTCCTGGGGTCAGATACATCACATGATCACACTGACAGAACCACAGGCACATAGACACAGGCTACAGAGCATGCACAATGTCGGCACTAGTACAGTGTATATCCACCTTTCGCAGCAATGCAGGCTGCTATTCTCCCATGGAGACGATCGTAGAGATGCTGGATGTAGTCCTGTGGAACGGCTTGCCATGCCATTTCCACCTGGCGCCTCAGTTGGACCAGCGTTCGTGCTGGACGTGCAGACCGCGTGAGACGACGCTTCATCCAGTCCCAAACATGCTCAATGGGGGACAGATCCGGAGATCTTGCTGGCCAGGGTAGTTGACTTACACCTTCTAGAGCACGTTGGGTGGCACGGGATACATGCGGACGTGCATTGTCCTGTTGGAACAGCAAGTTCCCTTGCCGGTTTAGGAATGATAGGACGATGGGTTCGATGACGGTTTGGATGTGCCGTGCACTATTCAGTGTCCCCTCGACGATCGCCAGTGGTGTACGGCCAGTGTAGGAGATCGCTCCCCACACCATGATGCCGGGCGTTGGCCCTGTGTGCCTCGGTCGTATGCAGTCCTGATTGTGGCGCTCACCTGCACGGCGCCAAACACGCATACGACCATCATTGGCACCAAGGCAGAAGCGACTCTCATCGCTGAAGACGACACGTCTCCATTCGTCCCTCCATTCACGCCTGTCGCGACACCACTGGAGGCGGGATGCACGATGTTGGGGCGTGAGCGGAAGACGGCCTAACGGTGTGCGGGACCGTAGCCCAGCTTCATGGAGACGGTTGCGAATGGTCCTCGCCGATACCCCAGGAGCAACAGTGTCCCTAATTTGCTGGGAAGTGGCGGTGCGGTCCCCTACCGCACTGCGTAGGATCCTACGGTCTTGGCGTGCATCCGTGCGTCGCTGCGGTCCGGTCCCAGGTCGAGGGCACGTGCACCTTCCGCCGACCACTGGCGACAACATCGATGTACTGTGGAGACCTCACGCCCCACGTGTTGAGCAATTCGGCGGTACGTCCACCCGGTCTCCCTCATGCCCACTATACGCCCTCGCTCAAAGTCCGTCAACTGCACATACGGTTCACGTCCACGTTGTCGCGGCATGCTACCAGTGTTAAAGACTGCGATGGAGCTCCGTATGCCACGGCAAACTGGCTGACACTGACGGCGGCGGTGCACAAATGCTGCGCAGCTAGCGCCATTCGACGGCCAACACCGCGGTTCCTGGTGTGTCCGCTGTGCCGTGCGTGTGATCATTGCTTGTACAGCCCTCTTTCAGTGTCCGGAGCAAGTATGGTGGGTCTGACACACCGGTGTCAATGTGTTCTTTTTTCCATTTCCAGGAGCGTATACACGTACATGTTTAGCATGAGGTATATTCGTCTCTAGGGAAAGTGCACTATATTCGATAAAACGCGCTTTTCACATTCCCCTATTAAAGAAAAGCTCTCTGAAGACCATTCACAATATATGTAAAGCACAGTGAATTTTTTTTTCACCAGGTCCACAACTTTCAGCAGTCTCCATACAATGCTCCCAATTTAGCTCCTCCACAATGTCAAACCAATGTGGGTTCGTACAACGGGAAATGACGTAATATTCCCAGGACGACTTCACCGAAGAAAACATAGCAATGTGCACATGAGCCAGGTGGTCCATATCATGGTCGTGTCGATCACTTACTCGGCTGGTACAGGGGTAAATAGACAGAAATATGCCAACATGAAAGGCACGTTCTACCCTACACACCAGTGCCATCGAAACTTTCTTAAGACTGGTCATGGTGTCCAGAGAACTGGGTCGGTATTGAGAAAGCCAGCAGTATGCAAAAATGGTGCACCAGATAACTGCAACTAGCGTCCTGATTAAGGCACCGGACTCCTGTCATGACGCGTACCGTTACCATACTGTTACCATTCAAGTGGTAACAGTTTTCTGAGTCATCAGCCTTATGAATGGCTTGAAGCGGCCCGCCACGATTTCCTTTCTTGTGCCAACTTCTTCATCTCTACACTTACACCCAGCGTCTTCAATTACTTGCTGGATTTTTCCATTCAGTGCATTCTCCTACCATTTTTACCACTACAGCTTCCTCCACTTCCACGGAACATCTTTATGACGTCTTAACACATGTCCTATCGTCCTGTTCCTTCCCCGCCGGTTACGCAGAAAATCACTCGATTCTGTTCAGTTTTTCACACTGTCCATGTTTTACAATCATACAATGCTGTACTCCAAATTTATTCCTCCAGCGTAGACCTGCTTTTTATGATATTGCTCCATCCATCATGAGTTATATTGCTGCCTCGGTAACAGAATTCCATAACTTCGTCTGTTTCCTGAACCCCAGTTGTGGTGTTAAGTTACTCACTATTCTCATTTCTGCTACTTCTAATTATTTTCGCTGTCTTCGTTTTACCCTCAGTCTATAGTGTGTACTCATTATACAGTTCGTTCCATTCAACAGATCCTGTAATTCTTCTTCACTTTCACTGAGGATAACAATGTCATCCCGGAACCTTATCGTGGTTATATTTTCACTCTGAAGTTTATTCCCACGCTTGAACTTTTATTTATGTCATTGCTTTCTCAGTGTATAGATCGCGCAGCAGAGGACAATGACCGGATCCCTGTCTTATATCCTTTCTAACTGAGCAGATCATCTTCTAGTGTTATTGTTTCCTTTTTGTTGTTTTGCATACTATACGCCATCCTTCTTTCGATATAGCTTAATTTTTTTCAGAATTTCGAATATATTGCATCGTTTTAAATTGACGAAATGTTTTTACTTATCTACAGATCCTGTGAACGTGTCGTGATGTTTCTTCAGTCTTGCTTGCACTATGAAACGCAACGTTTGGACAGTATTACTGTTGCCTTTACCTTTTCTAAACCGAAACTGATCATCTAACAAATACATAAGCTGATTTCCCATTATTCTGTATTTTATGTTTGTCAACAGCTTGGATACATGACGTGTTAATCTGATTGTGCTGTTGTTCTCGCACTTACTTGCCGCTACCATTTTCGGAACTTTATGGATGATATTTTTTCCAAAGTATAATGGTATGTCACCAGTCTCGTAAATTCACGCACCAACTTGAATAACCATGTTGCTCCCACTTCCCCAATGATTTAGGAATTCTGTTGGAATGTTCCCTATCCGTTCCACCTTATTTTAACTAAAGTCTCCTAAAGTTCTTTTAAATTCTGATACTTCCTGGCAGATTAAAACTGTGTGCCGGACCGAGACTCGAACGCGGGACCTTTGACTTTCGCGGGCAAGTGCTCTAGCATCTGAGCTACCCGAGCGCGACTCGCGCCCCGTCTTCACAGCTTTATTTCTGCCCAGTACCTTCCAAACTTTAGAGAAGCTCTCCTGCGATCCTTGCAGAACTTTTAAATTCTGTCTCTATTCCTGGATCTACTATATCTTTCCTGTGGACTCCAATATATTCTTATTTCACATCATCCGAGGCCTTTGATGTACCCTTTCCACATATTGTTCTCTCCTCTGCGTTTAATAATGGAATTCCCGTTGTACTCTTTAGTTGGCCGCCCATGATTTTAATTTCTCCGAACGTCGTTTTCACTTTTTGGTATGCTGAAATGGTTGTATGATTTTTCGGTCTCTCTGATTTTTCTGTTGACCTATCTAGACTGCTTCTCATATTTTCTACATCCATTTCGCACTGACTTCCCTGCACTTTATTTCATTCGTCAGTGATTGATATCGCTGTACTCCTGTCTTTCCCCTATCATCTTTGTAGCTACTTCTTTAGTCGATCAATTCAAGTACCGGGTGATCAAAAAGTCAGTATAAATTTGAAAACTTAATAAACCACTGAATAATGTAGATAGAGAGGTACAAATTGACTCACATGCTTGGAATGACCTGGGGTTTTATTAGAACCGGAAAAAAAACAAAGTATTGCTAGACGCGTGAAAGATATCTTGCGCGCGTCATTTGGTGGTGATCGTGTGCTCAGCCGCCAGTTTCGTCATGCTTGGCCTCCCAGGTCCCCAGACCTCAGACCGTGCGATTATTGGCTTTGGAGTTACCTGAAGTTGCAAGTGTATCGTGATCGACGGACATCTCTAGGGATCCTGAAAGACAACATCGGACGCCAATGTCTCAGCATAACTCCGGACATGCTTTGCAGTGCTGTTGACAACATTATTCCTCGACTACAGCTATTGTTGAGGAATTATGGTGGACATATTGAGCATTTCCTGTAAAGATCATCATCTTTGCTTTGTCTTACTTTGTTATGCTAATTATTGCTATTCTGATCAGATGAGGCACCATCTGTCGGACATTTTTTGAACTTTTGTATTTTTTTGGTTCTAATAAAACCCCATGTCACTCCAAGCATGTGTGTCAATGTTTACCTCTCTATCTATATTATTCCGTGGTTTATTAAGTTTTCAAATTTATACTGACTCTATCTACATTATTCCAGATTTATTCAGTTTTCAAATTTATACTGACTTTTTGATCACCCGGTATGTCTTCTGATACCCAAGATGAATACGCGGTTGGTTCCCAAGCTCCTCCTCATATACTGAATTGTTCGTTCAGTATTTTAATATTCTTTATTTCTTTGTCGTCGGCATGCGACGTCTGTATGTAAACCTGAAATGTTGTTGCCGCGGATTCTGATGTTCAGAATGACAACTGTTGGTACTGACACACTCTCTGTCCAACCTTCCTACTCATAACGGATCCAACTCCCACTATAATATTTTCCCTTGCTATTGATACTATCCTTTATTGTTCTGACCAGAAATCCTCGTCTTCTTTCCACTTGACTGTAATGAAATCCACCCACGCAGATTAATTTCACTTCATCTATCCTTGTTAAGTGGAACGGCATATATATATCACCAAAATGAGAAGGAAGCAGATCTGTTGGTTTATTAATTATTGGTTATATACCTATAGTAAGCCTTTGGATTTATCTTCTCAGGTTTTCTGTCTTTCTTGCCACCTTCAAACTGCGCCCCAATTTATAGTCATTCAATCTTTTTGTCTTGGTTGGCTCTGCGTTGGCAGTCGCCTCCCGGATATCAGAGTGTGGAATCAATCAGGAAACATTTGTCAGTGGGGAGATCATCACAACATCTTACAGTGACAGGCCACAAGGCCTGTCGATATAGCTTATGTGTCTTTAGTACAGTGGTTTCAATTGGCTGCTGGTTCTTCAAGCCGTTGATCACTGTTGATTATTCGACCTTTACGGGCAGTTTCCCACCCCCAGAGTAAGAGAGTGCCCAGAACCTCTGTCCGATCGTCTGCCCTCTTTTCACAAGGGATTTTGCAGGATGAGAGCGATTCCTTATATCAGAAGTTTTCGACACACACGTTACGTTCCGGACATTATCAACTTTTTCTTTATTGTTCGATGAAGACTGTAACGAGTGAGGTTTCTCTTACAGTATACATTACCCTCTGTGACGATATGATTAACTTCGACTTGGAAATGCAGTGTTAACGGTTCTCTCGAAAACTGCAGATATTTTTTAAATCATTATTGCACTGTCGGCCACGGAGAAAAACTACTACTCATTTCGATTTCTTTCGCTGATGTTACCAATCGGTAACGTAAGGAAAACACGTCAGATGAACTATAGCTTACTCCAGCAGTGAATATACGAACAGGTCTAAGTGCACACAGATGCAGGTTGTCATTTGCAAAAATAGTGCCTCTCTTTGAAGAAAATTGAAATGCAGAAATATGATTGAAATATTGTCGTTTGTCTTCTGAAGTTACAACCTCATGTACTGTTATAAGTACAGAAAAAGGGGCTTTGGGGCGTTTGAGAGTCAGTAAATAATCCTCAATAGTGAAGTCGTCGATGACGTCTATGAGAAACACGAGCAGCTCTCCAGTTTTTATTCTATACCACTCCATCGTCGAACAACCCAGTGTTAAGAGAAGCAGATTCATGTCGGTATCTGAGAATAGCAGAGAGGCTGCGTCGGTGAAAACCTCACAGTCCCCGAATTCGTCAGAGAGCGAATATATGTATTCCTGTCTCCGGGGGACGACGTTAATCGGATTTAGAACCAAGTATCGGGGATTGGGGGCGATTTGGGTTTTAGAGAATTCTCGATGCGTCCTGAGTTTGCAATAACAAAAAGACTATTGCAAAAGCAAGCAGAATCGGAGAAACGCAGAATACTTTTAGAGACGTAGTTGTGAAGAATAGTCAGTTGTGGTCATTAGCCAGTGCTCAAACTGCTACTGATATTAGTTGAAACATGTGGCTATGAATATTATTATATTGGAAAGAATCATAAATGAGTTATTAAGGACTCAAAAATGAACGTGGACTTGGCCGGCCGGAGTGGCCGTGCGGTTCTGGGCGCTACAGTCTGGAGCCGAGCGACCGCTACGGTCGCAGGTTCGAATCCTGCCTCGAGCATGGATGTGTGTGATGTCCTTAGGTTAGTTAGGTTTAATTAGTTCTAAGATCTAGGCGACTGATGACCTCAGAAGTTAATTGCATAGTGCTCAGAGCCATTTGAACAGTGGACTTGGGGCGTTCCTGTGTGTTTCATGCAGAGAGAGCCGTCCAGAGAGAGAATCTTTCGTATAGAGACGGCACTTAACTCAATAGTGACATCTGAAGTGCAATCTTCTGCGCAGGCACATTCCGTTTTTTTTTTTGTTTTTTTTTATGCGCTATAAGTTCGTGGCATGCGGAGCGTGGCCCGTCAGATAGCGGATCAGACCTTATTACGTTATGTTTATAGTCAAACAATTTTTTGGATATATATATAAACTAGTTTTCTTTCCAATTGATAAGTAAGTCCTCCAATTCTTTCCCTCTTAATGGATATCATCTAAGTTACAAGGCATATTTTAGCTGGTGAGTGCAGGAGGGGAGAAAATATGATTGTTATACTGTTTTGGTGCAACCTAAGACGCTCTGGTACAGCCTGGTTTCCTATCAGAGTTAACTGTGGTTGACTACCATTCAAAGCAAAAGAAAGGTGTCATAAAGAAGGAAGGCATACGTAGAAGGACCATACAAACGAAGAAAAAAACTTACAGTAATATTGAAATGGCACAGAAAGCAGACGAGAATGAGATGGGTGATGCAGATAAGAATGTAAAACAGCACTGAAAGACGTAAATGGAAGCCTGGCACCAGGGGCGGACGACATTACCTCAAAATTCTTAAGAACCTTGGGAGAGTGAGGATTAATAAACATGTTCCACTAGGTAAGCGGGATAGAGCAGACAGTGAGACATCCTCTGACTACAGATAAATATAGTAATTCCGGTACCAACGAAAAGATATGATAAGTGGTGTAAGTATTATCGAATCAAGGTTGCAAAATGTTATCATGAGTCAATAATTTAGGATGACAGGCCAAATATAGGCAAACACGTCCTAATAGAAGAGGAGTTGGAATAACCAATTAAATTCGACTAATTTCGAAAATGGGTGAAGAAAGATAAACCTAACATGGCTGGTATGCGGCCATTTGTAGAAATTTTTTAACGTTGGTGACATTCAAATTCTGAATCTATAAAAGGTAAAATGCCTAAGACTGAAAGGTTAGCTATAATTTATACAGTATCAGACTGCTATTACAATAAATAAAGAAGTAAGGGAGGGAGGTGGTTGCTGAGAAGTGAATGAGATGTATTTGTGGTCAGTCCTCAATGTTATTCAACCTATACATGGAGGAAACAGAAATAAAAGTAAGGGAATATTTGGGAAGGAAATTAAGGTTTACGCAGAAGAAATAAGAACTCTAAGTATTAATTGTTGTAGCTATACCCCACATAACTACTATCGAAAATATTTCTTGTCTTCATTTTTTCCTTTATTGAATTTCGATTCCACCCAGAGAGAGAGGTGGGGCGTGGGGGGTGGGGCGGGGCACGGACTGGCAGCAGATTAATATGCCGCACTACAGCCTACACAAGAGTTAAAAAACATAATGATAAGATAAAAACAATGAAAACAGGCGATAAAACGGTGACATTTTTGAAACTGTAAAATGGCAGAAAGCTGTGGAAGCTAAAATATAAAAACACGTGGAAGATGATGCTAATGAACACACAGACAGGCACATAGACAGGCACAATTTAAAAAAATGGCGACATCCTGGTTTCTGTTCACAACACTTGAACAAGGGTATGCATAATGCTGAACACCCATGCAAACACTGTACTATAGAGTAGACACAAGGATGACACACCATAACGTAAGGCAGAAAGGGGGGAGGGAGGGAGGACCCAGAGAGATGAAGGGTAAAAAAGGGGGAGGAGAGCAAAAAGCAAAAAGGTGGGAGCCGATGGAGGGAGAGGACACATAAAAATGGGGGCAGGGTGGACGCGAGAAGGACTGTGGGATGCAGAGTAGGGGAAAGCAAAGGGACTTGGGGGGGGGGGGGGAGAGAATGGTGGATAAGAGACAGTAGGCAGGGAAAGTCACGATGGAATGGGGGAAGGGAGAGGGAGCATGGGAAAAGGACAGAGTTAGGGAGGGAGGTGAGGATCAGAGTTGATAGGACGGATACATGGAGGGAGAGAGAGCACCATACGGGAGTAGGAGTTCAAAGAAGCGACCTTGGAAAAGGAGATGAAAGGTGTAGAGGCGGACGGTGCATGGGACACAATGGTGAAGGCGTGGAAGTGGGTGGGTGGGGATGGGGTGAGATGTATAGAGGACTCGGATATGTTTGATGAAAAGGAGCAGATGGAGGAAAGGAATCAGGTCATAGAGGAACCATGTGGGGGATGGGAGGTATATACAGAAGACAAGGCAAGTACATGGTGCTCGAGGATCTGGAGGGACTTACAGAAGTTGTGGGGGGAGCGGGGGTGCAGATATACCGGTGGGACTGGCATTTGAGAGGATGAGATTATGGATTTGTAGGTGTGGAGGAGGGTAGAGGGCTTCAACCCCCATGTCCAACCAGAGAGGAGTTTAAGGAGACAGAGGTGGTTGTTGGCTTTGGGTTAGATATAGTCGAAATGAGGGATACAGTTCAGGTGACGGTCAATGGTGAGTCCAAGGTAGGTGAGGGTGGGGGAGAGGAGGACAGGACAGGCGTAGATGGTAAGGGAAAATATTTCTTGTCTTGGGCAAAGACAGTTTTCTTCTTTAACACCTGTACATGTTATAGTGATGAGCTGAATTGCAGGCGCGCATAGTGCAACGCTTTCTGCACACTCAGATCCGTCGTTGAACATGCCATTTCTCGGTTACAGTATGTAACAGAAAACGGTGGACAGAGTATTAAGAACGTCTTGCGCAGGTCACACGTCAGTTACAAACCGATGTCATTGTTGCTTTTTACGTGGTTTAGGCCACAGTACAGTTAAAAGCCCAACCGATTTGGTAGAGCAATGGTGGTAGAGCTTACCTACCAACAGTTCGACAAATTTTAAAACCCAATCTTGTGCTGTCATACACATTGCACAGTACGGTTGGTTTAATGTGCAACTTGCACCATGACTGGAGTACTGCAATTCATCTATCTTCCGTAGCCGAACCGATTTATATTATGTAGCTTACAGTGCCATCAAGGGTAAAATTATTTTCATTTCTCCAACGTTTTCCCCTTATTCAGCAATGTTCCTTCTAAATCTGACGTCATTCTGAGCAGGAGTTCTTTTTTTACACGGTTTCGAAACTGGAATTTAAATTATATACATATTTCTCTTTTTTCAGTAAAACTTGCCGAGCTATTGGCAAACCACATTACACTGATGATACAAAACATTATGACCACGTGTTTGTTCGTCTTTGGAACGAAGAACATCACTGGTTCGGCGTATCAGGGATCTGACAGTTTTTTGTAGTTTTGTGGAGATATGTGGCATTACATTTCTACACACGGGTCATAACGACGCGTAAATAACGAGTCGCTGATCTGCATACGCTGTGATGGCGCCCTGTAGCGACCCAGACGGGTTCCATACAATTTACATCAGTCGAATTTGGTTGCCGAGACGTCAACGTGAATTCACTATATTGCTACTGAAACTACTGCAGTACGGTTCATTCTCTGAGACATAGACAATTATACAGCTGAAAGAAGACATCGTCGTCGGCGAAGACATACCTCATGAAGGGATGCAGGTGCTTTGCAGTCGTCAGCGTGTCTTAGATTACTACCACAGGTCCCGTGCAAGGGCGGGAGAGTGTCTCCCATAGCATAACGCTGCTCCCACCAGCCTGCGCCCTTTGCATGGTGCTCGTTTCGTGCCACCGTTCACCTCGATGACGGCATTCGTTGAGACGACCGTCGACCTAGTGTAGCAAAAATGTGATTCACCCGAAGAGCCGACACGTTGCCATTGATCGACTGTTTAATTCGGTTGGTCCCGTGCCCATTTCAATCAAAATTGACGATATCGTTGGGTCAACAAGTGGTATGCTTCAGACTCCCATTTTCTACAATGTACGATGTACGGTGTGCTCAGAAGCATTGTTGTGTGCACCACCATTGTGCTCTCTCGTTAGACATGTCACTGGTCGCCATCTATCCTATATTACAGAGTAGACAAGCCTCCGAATCCCAGTTCTAGGAAGAACCGTGGGTGTCCAAACATTTAGCGGCTAGGATAGTTTCACCGTCTTTCTACCTCTTTCTGTAGATGCTCACGACAGTAGTACATGCACATTCGAATGCCTTCGCCGTTTTAGAGATACCCTTTTAGAGCATCTATGTAATAATATTCTGCCCTTTGTCAAATTCGCTTATCTCAATGGATTCATCCATTTAGAGCGAGCATCTCCGCTAGGGTGATTCCTCGTCCATGTCTGCTCCGCTTCGCTTGCGTACTTTTGTTGCCAGGCGGCAGCCAACGTCACGGTGGGCAGTAGTCATAGCGTTTTGGGGAATCATTGTATACACGGTGGTCAGAAACAGTCAGGGAAGCTTGTAATGGTGTTGCAGGGTAGGGTGCGCTGAGAAATAATTGAAGAAGGAAAATCAATACGCTTCGCTATTTCCAGTTTAATTATCACTGGAGTTAACCAATCATATCGTAGCCTTTGCTCACTTAAATTTATCATTTCAGAGAAAGCGCTATTTAACTGGTATTGAGAATATCAACATGGATGACTAACGGACTCACAGATGTCTGTGCATTACCGCATTTTACCGCGTACAGGTGCTTGAATTGGCGCATGTAATGACCTGATTGGCTAACGTCAGTGCTATTGAAATCGGAAACAGAGCAACAAAAGGAATTTTTTTCTTAACAATTATTCCTCAGTGCAGTCTCCCCTAAAACACCGTTACAAGCTTTTCAACTGTTTCTGACTACCTTATCTTTATATAATGTTTTTTACCGGAATATTACTAACGATATTACGAGTATTAAGAAAATATATGAGTATACATTAACGTCACAAAGTATTGCTCGTATAAATGTCTGCCATCTCGAGTGCAGCTACAACTTTGCCACAGTTTGCCTTGCGGAAGTAATCAGACTCTGTCAATGACATATAAAAAAAGTTCTGGGATAGCTAGGCACAAGAGGAATGACTTATTAGTTTTTCTTCTTTTTGCTTTATTATGTTAGACTTCCACCCGGCATGAATTACAGACGTTGCCGTTGGTAGGGTGGCTACGGTGCCCCAGCGAGACAGTATTGTAGGAGCAACCATAATGGAGGGGTACCTATTGAGAGGTGAAACAAATGTGTTGTTCCTGAAAAGAGGCAGCAGCCTTTCAAGTATTTACAAGGGCATAAGTCTGTATGATTGACTGATCTGGCATTGTAGCATCAACAAAAACGACCTGGCTTTGCTGGTACTGCGAAAGGCTGAAAGCAAGAGGAAATTACAGCCGTAACTTTCCCCGAGGGTAGCAGCTCTACTGTATGGCGCCCTCTTGTGTAAAACATTTCGGAGGCCCAACAGTTCCCCATTTGGATTTCCGGCGGGGAGTACTTGAGAGGATGTCGTCATCAGGAGGAACAAAACTGACGTCCTATGGATTCGTGCGTGCAATGTTAGATTCCTTAATCAGGCAGATAGGATAGAAAATTTAAAAATGGATATGCATATGTTGAAGTTTTATAATTGGACTTAGTGAAGTTCGGTGCCAGGAGGAAGAGGACTCCTGGTAAAGCGAACACACGATTACAAATACATAGTCCCGTAGGAGCAATGCAGGAGTAGATTTAATAATGAAAGAAGGCTGAAAGAATGAAAACTGTAGAGGGAGTGAGAGATTGGAATACATCGAGAAAATTACTGAAGACATACGTTGCTTGTGCTAATTTCAGATAAAATGGTTGGAACAGGAAATGAACTCGTGGTGGCTCGCATCAAACCAGACTGATGACCCAAAAAAAGAAAAGAGAGGAAAGAGCGAGAGAGAAAGTAGAAAAAAAGTAAGCTACAATTAACAGCACAGTGATTGCACTATTATGCTTAAGACAGACACAAAGTCAACAAAGTTTATAAGCCAACTAGCTCCGCAGATGATGAATTGACTGAAGAAATACAAGATAATATAAAAGAAATTGTTCAAAAAGTTAAGGGAAACTAAGATTTAATTGTGATGGATTCGATAGTGGGAAAAGGTAGGGAAGCAAAAATTGTACCTGGATATGGACTCGGGGAAAGGAATGAAAGAGGAAGCCGTCAAAAGAAAAAGCTGCGTCGTACAATTCAGCACAGAGAATAATTTAATAATAGCTAACAGTTGGTTTTGTGACCAATGAAAGAAGTTTGTATAAGTGGAAGAGTCTTGGCGACACCGAAAGATTTCATAATGATTGTATGATGGTAACCCAGAGACTTCGGAACCAAATTTTAAAATGTGAGACATATCCAGGGTAAATGTGGACCCTGACCACAATTTACTACTTACGAAATGAAACTAAAAAAAGGTAGGAAATTAGGGAGGTAGGACCTGGTTAGATTGGAAAGATCAGAGGCTGTTGAGAGTTTCAGATAGAGAATTACGCGACGAATGACTAGAATAGGGGAAAAATACAGTAGAAGACTAATTGGTAGCTTTGAGAGATGGAATAGCGGACGCTGCAGAGAATTAAATAGGTAAAATGTCAAGGCCCGTAGAAATCCTTGGATAGTACAGGAGATTTTGAACTTAACTGATGAGAGGAGAAAAGCCGCCGCAAATGAAGCAGGCGACGGGAATTGCAAAATGGATGGCAGAAATGGCTGGAGGAGGAATGTAAGGATTTAGAAGTGTACGCTAGAGTAAATGTAGGTACCACCCACAGGAAATTAAATTGGCCTTTGGAGAAAAGAGAAGCAGGTGTATAAATATCTAAACAGAAAGCTCTGTACAATGGGTACGGACTTGAACACAGTGTTATAGAAATGGAAGAGAACGTAGTTGAAGATGAGATAGGAAATATGATACTGCGAGAAGTATTTGACAGAACACCAAAAGACCTAACTATAAACAAGGTTCCGGAATTAGACGAAATTCCGTTAGGACTACTGACAACCTTGGTGGAGCCAGCCACGACAAAACTTTTCCACCTGGAGGGCAATGTCTATGAGACAGGCGAAATACCCTCAGACTTCAAAAAGAAAGTATTAATTCCAGTACCAAATATATCAGGTGCTAAGAGATTAGATGTTACCGAAATGTCTGTTTAATAATTCATGTTTGCAAAATAAACGAAACTAAACTGCGCCCGACGAGGCCATGAAGGCCCAACGCTACCGACTGGCCGTCGTGTCATCCTCAGCCCACAGGCGTCACTGAATGCGGATACGGAGAGAATGTGGTCAGCACACCGCCCTCCCGGCCGTATGTCAGTTTACGAGACCGGAGCCGCCACTTCTCAATCAAGTGGCTCCTCAGTTTGCCTCACAAGGGCTGAGTGCAAGCCGCTGGGCAACAGCGCTCGGCTGACCGGATGGTTACCCATTCAACTGCTAGCGCAGCGCGGCAGCGCTTAATTTGGGTCATCTGATGTAAACTGGTGCTCCCACTGCGGCAAGGCCATATGGTTCCAAAATACTAATACGAATTCTTTACGGAAGAACAGACAAAACTGGTAGCTGGCGAAATGGGGAAAGGTCAGTTTGGTTTCCGAAGAAATGCAGGAAAACGTGGGGCAATACTGATCCTAAGACTTACCTTAGGTGATAGGTTAAGGAAATGCTAAACTACAATTATAGCATTTGTAGACATAGAGAAAGCTTTTGACAATTCTCTCTTGGAAATTCTGAAGCTATCAGGGTTAAAATGCACGGAGCGCAGCTACCAGACCGAAATTATAAGAGTCGACGGGCATGAAATTGTAGCAGTGGTTGAGAAGGACGTGAGACAGGGTTGTAGTGTATTGCCTGTGTTGTACAATGTGTACATCGGTACATTGTGCAAGCAAAAGAAAAACTGAAGCAGGAATTAAACTTCTGGCCGAAGAAATAAGAACTTTGATGTGTGCCGATGACTTTGTAGTTCTATGCCAGAGACAGCAAAGAACTTCGAAGAGCAGTTGAACGCGATGACAGTGTCTTGAAAGTAGAACATAAGATGACCATCGTCAAACATAAAACAAGGATGCTGGAATTAGGCGAATTAAATCAGGTGATGCTGAGGGAATTAGATTGGGAAACGAGACACTAAGGGCAGTACTTGAGTTTTGCTATTTCGGCAACAGAATAACTGATGATACCCGTCGACGGGGGATATAAAATATAGACTGGAAATAGCATGAAGATTGTTTCTGAAGAAAAGAAATTTAATAGCATCGAATAGAGATTTAAGTGCTAGGAAGTCTTTTCCGAAAGTATTTGTGTGGACTGTAGCTCTGTATGGAAGTGAAACACAGGCGATAAACAATTTAGACAAGAAGAGAATAGCAGCTTTTGAAATGTGGTGTTGCAGAAAAACACTGAGGATTAGTTGGGTAGATAACGTAACTAATGAGGAGTTACCAGACATAACTGGGTAGTAAAGAAAGTTGTGACACAGCTTGACTAAAAGAGGGGCCTGGTTGATAGGACTCTTGCTGAGACATCAAGGGACCACCAACTTAGTGCTGGAGAGAAGTGTGGAAGGTAAAAACAGTAGACGGGGACTAAGAGATGAATACAGTAAGCTGATTCAGAAGGATGTAAGTTGCAGTATTTTTTCTGAGGTGAAGCGGCTTGCACATTACCACTAGTATGAAGAGTCCTCTAAACTATTCTTCTGACAGAAGCATGTGACTACAGCAACTAGATACATTGTATTTCAGCGCAGCGACGAAACAGTTTTCGGCATACTAAGCACATACACAAACCCTTACATAAGAGAAAGCAAGATATCCCACGCGCTGCTTTGATACTACACTGCTAATATTCTGTCATGGAAATCAAAAAGGAAGAACATACGTATGCCGCAAATCAGAAACAACTTGTCAGCAAAACTGTAGTTTGTAACTTTCCTAGCTGAGGTACTTCTTCAGTAGTTTGTAGGAATATTGGAAGCGTCGAGGCAGTCGCAAGTTGGATGAATTTTTCTGAGTCTCGCCGTGCTAGGCTTCGGTATGAAACAAGCAAGCTGTAAAAGATGTACCCTTACGACAATCTTCTAAATTGTCACATTAATGTCGTCTATTGTATACAGGTAAAAGAAGATTATCATCTGCAGGAATTTCTTCTACTTGAATATCAAGGAGATAAGTCAGCGGTGACGTTCGATTTGTTAAAATTGTCTCTTTCTTTCACAATGAAAATGTCTAAATTTTTCTTTTCTGATGTATCGATCTTATGCTCAAAGATCTTTAGAAACGATTCTAAAATTCGGAATGTCCGTGGTAAATTTTTTTGTGAACATGATTGTCCATTCCCTGTAACACTGAGTTATGACGAATCAAGTACTGTTTGTATCTTTGTGATGACTGTTAACAGAAATTCAGTAGTGTTTCGTTGCATGTATTGCGAACTGCACGTTTAAGACGTGAAAACGACCAAGAGGACGGAAGGATACCACAAGACAGTATCCATGCTTTCTGTTCAGGATCTACGACCTTGTTACAGATAATAACATACCATGTCACTCCAATAACTAAGGACAATGGATTTATGAAAAGAATAGAGAAACCTTAAGATGGTAGTTATAACGCTTCAGGTGTTCCACGTACTCCCCTACCCACTTGAATGCAATGGACTCAATAGACATATAACTACGTGAAATTGTCGGAAAACTCCTTTGAAACGTTGGTCAATTCACGCGTCATTGTCGCACCTTCTTCGGTCTTGGCGAATCAGCAGACATCCATTCCACACTTTTGCCGTTTTGTATGAGTTTTGTCTGGTCGGGTGCACATTTGTTGTTTACATTTGTTATTTCAAGCTGCCACGGTAATTACTGCGTGGTCATCGCTTATACTCGACAAAATCCTGCTCGGAACTTTCTGAACGGACGCAGTATGCAGCCAGTAAGTGCTAGAAATGACAAGTTCTCCATCTCTAACTGCTGCTTCGGTATACACTTCGGTGCATATCGCCCTCTTACCTCCATAGCCGGCCAAATTCTTGCAATGAGAATGTTGTCAATAGTCGGCGTTCGAACGGACCAGCTTCGATTCAAGCATCCCTCATTGATAGTCTCAGCTGTGGACACGAGTAAGTATACTACCTATAAGTAACACGCACATAATCCATTATTCGTACTCATAAGTAAATTTCAAAGCAGTTCCGTTATGAAATATGGAAAAAAATCTGCTTTAGAACTGTCTGATATATTCTTCAATGAAATTAGAACTGAGACGTTTCGGGAACACAGTTATCATGGGTGCAACGATCATATGTTTGCCCCTTACTGAATGCAAAAGATGTCGATGCCAGAGAAACCTAAACAAAGATGGTCAGTTACTCTTATCGATGATCCTTTCATAACATGGCAGCCGATGCTCGCGGAAGTAATACTGGCGGTCAGACATTCCTCTTAGGGGGTAGGCATCAGGCAGTTGTGCACTGCCGCCGTCTCGGTATGTTATGAGTCTGCCAAGGAATTCGTATTACGAGTTGTGACAGATAGAAATGATCCTGCGCTGGTTCCATTTCAAGCCAACTTTAAATCTCTGGAACGAAACACGACCAACTTTATTGCATACTTGCCAGAGATGCAGAACTCCAAATAATTCTTCGTTCTAAAGATGACATATAAAAGTTTTTTCAAGGAATACGAACGGTAAAACAACCTTTTCAAATTATTCCTGTATTTTATTACAATAGTATTGTTCATGTATTCATTAATTGTTTGGTTTTTCACAAGGTTAGATGACATTATTGGGAACAGCGATGTGTCAGCAAAGTAAAATTTTTACGTTTTTTTTTTAATTCTGCAAAGTAATTGTTTTTGACATCAGCCGTAAATTCACATCGTTTGTATAAATGTTTTGCCTCTGATGGTAATACTCTGAACTGCAGATGCAGTTAAGAGAAATTGTTTGTAGCAATTGCTTCTGATTGAGGCTAAGTTGAGAAATACAACTGTAATTTCACTGTTCATTTTGGGTCTCGCGCAATACGTAACAAATATTATGCACTTATGATTGATTTGTACTATCATAGGTTTGTTGTTTATAAATATATTTCCTTATTCAAAAATGGCTCTGAGCACTATGGGACTTAACATCTATGGTCATCAGTCCCCTAGAACTTAGAACTACTTAAACCTAACTAACCTAAGGACTTCACACTCATCACAAAGCAGAGAAAATCCCTGACCCCGCCGGGAATCGAACCCGGGAACCCGGGCGCGGAAAGCGAGAACGCTACCGCACGACCACGAGCCGCGGACTTTCCTTATTCTTTGTATCCCACGAGTAAATTTCGCGAGATTCGTAACGTACGAAAAAGTACTTTATATCTGAGTTTCTTGTGTGATGCTTTCTCTGAATTTGTCAGTTCATCCCTCAGAAAGTACGGAGTCTTATTTTCCTACGTCAATTGCTTTAAGATTCCGTTTGGTTATAAATTTGGCTAACATAATACAACTTGATTACGTTCCATTCCCAGCGAAACTTCTGTATCGTACTTGAAACAAACTTGTCAACAAGTGGGCGCGGACATATCCTCCATTCAGTCCCGATTTGTCTCCTTGCGATTTCAATAGTTTTGGAGCCCTAAAGGAAAATATTCGTGGCTGTCGATTTGCTTTGAACGACGACTTGCTCGCCTGGGTACAGTTATGGTATGTGGGCAACTGCAGAAATTTTTCCATGAATGCATTACCCGCCTTGTTCCGCAATGGGATAAAGTGTATTAACAATTACGACGTTTAGTTTCAAACTAACAAATGTCTTAGTTACTTTTGTCGATCTGTCTCGTTTCCGTTTGACAGTCTCTTACATTTATTGTTTGTCTAATTACAGTTTACAGACGTGCATAGACTACTGTGTTCTATACGTCAATAATAATCCTTTTGCAATCCCTGCTATATAAAATGGCTTTGGCCAAGAACGTTAATCCCAGTTTCCAAACTAATATTATCAATGAGAAAGTAAATCTCTCTGTTACGTTTTCACCAGTAAACTACTGAACTGATTTCGATTAAATTTGGTATGAAGATTTCTTAAACCTTCAAAAAGAACACAGAGTACTTTACAAGGCAAAGAAAGTTCTACTTCTAAGAGAATGAAGTAGATAATGGAACATATTTTCTAACGTCAGTAAAGAAAACCATAAGAAAAAGACTGAATAATCAACCAAAGGATAAAGTTATACGTGATCTGGGTGTGGCATGTAAGGAATTTGAACGTGCTTAGGAATCTAGAAAAACTGAAAAGGGAAATGCAAAGGCTCAATCTATATAATGTGGGGATAACTGAAGTGAAATGGAAAGAAAACAAGAATTTCTGGTCAGCTGACTATAGGATAATGTAGTGGGAGGAGATTAGTGTTCAATGTCCCGTCTACAACGAGATTATTAGAGACGAAGCACAAGTTGTGGTTAGGGAAGGATGGAGATGGAAAGCGGCCGTGCCTTTTCCCAGGAACCATCCCAGCATTTACCTTAAGTTATTTAGAGAAATAACGCAAAGCTGAATCAGGATGGCCAGACGCGGGTCTGAACCGTTGTCCTCTCGAATAGGACTCCAGTGTGCTAACCAGTGCGCTATCTCGCTCGGGTAGTATATGAGTAACATCAACGGGAGCAGAAAAAGTTTTAACGGGTGTAGGATTCAAATGGCTCTGAGCACTATAGGACTTAACATCTTAGGTCATCAGTCCCCTAGAACTTAGAACTACTTAAACCTAACTAACCGAAGGACATCACACACATCCATGACCGAGGCAGGATTCGAACCTGCAGCCGTAGCAGTCCCGCTGTTCCGGACTGCAGCGCCTAGAACCGCACGTCCACCGCGGCCGGCGATGTAGCATTCGTTGTGAACAGGAAGGTATGGTGCAGTATGAGCTACTACGAACTTTTTTCAGTTGAGTGATCCGACAACAATATTTCAGGTGTACGTTCCAACGTCACAAGCAAAAGATGAAGAGAGAGAGACAGTGCATGAGGAGATGGAAAGCGCAGTTCAGTATGCAAAGAGAGATGAAAACCTAGTAGCCACGGGGGACTGCAATGCGATTCGAGGGGAAGTAGTAGAAGAAAGGGTTAAAAACTAACATGGACTTGGCAGTAGTAATGAGAGAGGAGAAAGACTGATAGAACCGCGCAGGTAATTTCAGCTAGTAATGGCGAATATTCTCCAAAAGAGGAGGATGTTGACTTTGAAAAGCCAGGGAGATACGGAAATATTTCAGATTACATCATGGTCAAAAAGAGACCACGAAATTAGGTTTTGGATTCTAAGGCGAACCCAGATGAAGATATAGACCCAGATCAATTTAGTGATGATGAAGAGTAGGCTGAAGTTTAAGCGACTAGTCAGAAAGAGCCACTGGGCAGAGAAATTGGATAAGGAAATACTAAGAAGTGAAGAGATATGCTTGAAGTTGTCTGAGACCATAGATACTGCGATATTGAATAGCCCAGTAGGCAGTTTAGTTGAAGAAGAATGGACATCTCTAAAAGGGGTAATCACGATGTTGCAAAGCGAAATATGTGTTCTAGTAACGTCACTGCGAAGAAACATGGATAACAGAAGAAGTACTTCAGTTGATAGACGAAAGAATTAAGTACAAAAATGATTAAAGAAGTTCAAGAATAAGAAATACGAGTCACGTAGGGATGAAATAAATAGAAAGTGCAGAGAAGGTAAGGCGAAATGGCTGTACGAAAAAAGTGAAGAAAAAGAAAAAGGAATTGTTGTCGGAAGAAAGGAATGAGTATACAGACAAGTCAAAACAACCTTCGGTGACATTAAAAGAGAGAACGGTAACATTTAGAGTGCAACGGCAATTCCAATGATAAGTGCAGTGGAAAGAACGAATAGGTAGAAGTAGAAGATTAAGGCCTCTATGATGAGATCAAGACGTGATAGAAGAAGAAACAGGAGATCCATTACTAATATTAGAATTTAAAACAGCTCTGGAAGGTCAAATAAAGCTGATGGAATAGATAACTTTCCATCTAAATTTCTAAAACATTTTTCGGATATATCAATAACTCATGTTAGTGGACAGTATACATGAAAGTAGCGGTACACACCCAGACTTTCGGGAAATCATCACCCACAGAGTTCCGTAGATTGCAAGGCCCAACACGTGAGAGAATTATTGCATAATTAGCTTAACAGCTCGTGAATCCAAGTTGTTGACAAGTACAGCATACAGAAAACTGGGGAAGGGAATTGAGGCTCTATTAGATAACGATCGGTTTGGTCTGATGAAATGGAAAGCCACAAGGGAGGCAGTTCTGTTACTGAGGTTGATAACGGAAGAAAGATTTAAAAAAATTCAACATACGGTTATAGGATTTGTCGACCACGAAAAAGCTTTCGACAAAGTAAAATGGTCAAGATGTTGAAATTCTGAGAAAAGTAAGGATTAGGTACAGGGAACAACGCATGACTTACATGTATAAGAAGCAAGAGGGAACAATAAAAGTGGAAGACCAAGTACGATTCGCTAGGATTATAAGGGACTAAGACATGGATGTAGTCTTTCGGTCCTACTCTTCAGTCTATACATCTGAGAAGTAATTATGGAAATAAAAGAATGATTAAGGATAGGGATTAAAATTCTAGGCGAAAGGATATCAGTAATAAGATTCATTGCTATTCTTAGTGAAAGTGGAGAAGGACTACTGGATTTTCTGAAAGAAATTAACGGTTTAATGAGTACAAACTATGGACTGAGAGTAAATCAAAAAAAGATGAAAGTAACGGGAAGTAGCAGTAATGAGAACTGCGTGAAACCAAACACGTGAACTGGTGATCACGAAGTAGATGAAGTTATGGAATCCTGCTACCTAGGCAGCCTAATAACCCATGTTAGATGGAGGAGGAGGATATACGAAGCAGACTAGCACAGGCAGAAAGGACATTCCTGACGAAGAGAAGTCTGCTAGTCTCAAACATGGGCCTTAATTTGAGGAAGAAATTTCTGAAAATGTTCGTTTGGAGCATAGCACTGATGGTAGTGAAACATAGCCTGTCGGAATATCGGAACGGAATAGGGGAGAAGCATTGGGGTAAGGAAATATACAGGAATATTGAAAAGTAGCTGGACTGATAAAGTAGGGAATGAATAGGCTCTCGATAGAATCACTGAGGAAATCAGTACATGGAAAACACCGAAAAGACGGGCAGCATGGACATGGAAATTTACGTTTGGCGTTATTGGCCGGGAGGCCCCTTGCGAGGCAGGTCCGGCCACCTTGGTGCAGGTCTTATTACATTCGACGCCACATTGGGCGACCTGCGCACCGGATGGGGATGAAATGATGATGAAGACAGCACAACATCCAGTCTCTGAGCGGAGAATATCCCCGAGCCAGCTGGGAATTGAACCCGGGCCCGTAGGACGGCAATCCGTCAAGCTGACCACTCAGCTAACGGACAGCACGATATGGCATTTGTTAAGACATCAGGGAATAACTTCCACGGTGCCAGAGGGAGCTTTAGTGGGTAAAACCTGTAGAGGAAGACAGAGAGCACAGTACATCCAGCAAATAATTGTGGACATGGGTTGCATGTGGTACTGTGTTTGTGTTGGCAAAAGAGCCAACACCGTGTTACTAGTGGGGGCCGCAATGCACGCGTTTTACCGCACGCAGGCTGGCGTGAGGAGGGAAGGACTCCACTGACGTGACGTCTGGAACATGACAAGGAATTAGATTTCAGTAAGCGGACATAATTAATTTGATACTTAACTTTAATCCATTAATGATGAACGTCGCTCTTTACGGTACATGATTCACAATATTATCTGTTCAGAATAGTAACTGAATATGGCGCCTTGCTAGGTCGTAGCAAATGACGTAGCTGAAGGCTAAGCTAAACTGTCGTCTCGGCAAATGAGAGCGTATGTAGTCAGTAAACAATCGCTAGCAAAGTCGGCTGTCCAACTGGGGCGAGTGCTAGGGAGTCTCTCTAGACTAGACCTGCCGTGTGGCGGCGCTCGGTATGCAATCACTGATAGTGGCGACACGCGGGTCCGACGTATACTAACGGACCGTGGCCGATTTAAAGGCTACCATCTGGTGTCTGGCGGTGATACCACACTGTGAGATGCAAATTTTGATACAGGAGAAGAATTCGTGGCGGGCCACATCCAACCATTCAGAAGACTGATGAAAAAAAGCATGTGAAATTTGTAGCCTCAGGTACACGTCCTGCAATACCCAATTACTTCAGAAGTACGTTGATTACTTGGATGCTCCTGCCCACGCCCCTCTACATCTACCACTCGGCAGTGGCGGTGTGTCTGCTACGTTCCATGCTTTGGACACTTGCTGGAAGAAGGGACCCATCACGAGCTATTATTACCCGAACTGGCAGACTGGTAAGGGCAGCTTACTCGCCATCAATCAGCATAACAATACTTCTGACACATGTGTGCAGCTGCTGGTAACAGCTGGTTATCGGTTCTTGACAGTTCAAAGTGATTGTTGAATTCAGATTGTTGTTCTGGTATATTTGCTAATATGGGTTGCACAAACGGGTGTTTCATAAATAATAATAATAATAATAATAATAATAATAATAATAATAATAATAATGACAACAGGAAGAAGAAGAAGAATTGAGGTTATGTTGACCGATCAAGAATCACTGGTCAGGGACCCCAACGCGACCGATTCCTCTACATCAAAACGGAAGTATGGTGAAGCATCATTTTTACTTATGACAAGAACTAACTTGTAATGTGCCCGGATCCGTATCCTGTTCCAAAAAGGAAAACAGG
The DNA here is from genome assembly GCF_023864275.1 of Schistocerca cancellata. Lineage (NCBI taxonomy): Eukaryota > Metazoa > Arthropoda > Insecta > Orthoptera > Acrididae > Schistocerca > Schistocerca cancellata. The sequence goes on from NC_064631.1 coordinate 414,196,163, forward strand.
TCGTAAAGTTAGTGACTTCGCAGAGTGCACAGTAATCTGTAGTGAAACACGGAAGCGAGGCATGATAATGTATGAAAGTTCTGTGCACTTATTCTGCCAACTGTGTATGTTTACAGTAACATTAAAAATTCTGAAGCCGTTAGGAACTACAAAAGGTAAGGTTACTGCTTTTAGCATTTCCATAAGATTTTCCAAACTGTCAGTTGTGCAATATTTAGCTCTCTGCCTGCTTTGTTCGTTTCTTTCAATACAACGTAGGAAAGTCATCGGTCCATGCTAATACGCTTCCCCTGGCAGAAGCGTTGATTTCCCCTTACAGAGTCATCTCCTGCTTTATCACAATGGAGTTGACACTCGTAGCTTCTGTGTGAAACCTCATTCTGAAGGGTGGTTATACTGTTGTGACACTAAGAAATTCGAGCGCAGTTTGAGCATTTTCAGCGCTTGTCATCATCAGTAAGAACTGTAGAACTCTGGTGGAAGAAAATGGAATAAGGTGATAAAACACAAATATTGAGACTTCATCGACGCGCATGTCAACATTTTGGACACTACGCCTGCGTTTAATAACATATCTACTGTAGATTGGTGAAGCCACATAAATCATTTGTTATCGGCTGTTAGGTAAGGATACTGGGTTTGCAATCGAGAGGAAAGGTATTCGAGTCACTTCGTTGTTTGAAGATTTAGAATTCAGTGATTCTCTAAATCACGAAACGAGAAGATTCACGAAACGAGTAAAGTGAGATGTTGGCCTTGCTTGAGTTAGTAAGAAGTAAGTTGCAGTACTCCTTTGCACATGCATCCATGTGAGAGGAAACATTGCATCGTACTTTTTAATAACACAGGCACCGCTGTTTTGTATTTCCTCGACGAAACAAGGCCCTCGACTATCAATAAATATGTTCATCCCGCATGGCAGTACGGGTACAGTTTATAACACATGGACGACGTTTGGAAGTCTGGATCTGACCGTGATTAGTATGCATATAACCGAAGGGGTAAAGAGACTGTTCGCGTAAAGCAGGTAATCCGGGTTCGAGTACATTCATCATTTTCTTTGAGCCTTCGTCCCACTTCAGCGCGGGGTCGGCCTTGTTACTACGGACTTGGCGGTGTTAGTGTCAGAGGGTGGCCGGATGCCCTTCCTGCCGCCACACCGAAACTCCTGGAACGGAGTTAGTGTACCCCAGTTGTTTGCGGTCTGTTCCGGGATCCCGGAAGCGGCGTGTTAACGCGCTTGGCTCTCTGGACACATCTGTGAAGTGGTCCTCTCTGTTACCAGTAAAATCTACTTAAGATTGGTATCTGATGTCAAGCATACTTTTCAGGTTAAATAAAACTAGACGTCATCAAAGGTAAATAACATTATAGCGGAAATACTGCAAATAATCTGGCCCCACAACATAAATCGTCAACAGCTTACAGTTACCAACAAAGTTAACGCTTGGTTACAATCTCGAGGCACCTTGAAAACGACGTGTTACTTAAAGTAATATGTAGTATAAAACTGTCGCTGAAGTCACCTTCAACGAGCGCTACATCCATGCACAGTAACATCTTTCTTCGCACATTGAGGTTGATCTACAAAGATTTCTTTTTTATATTTGTATTATGAGCAGGTTCATCCTACATTTCATGTTATGACTAATACAGTACTAGGTACAAGGTTATGTTATAAATTCTTTCATATGAAAAGCAATTTTCTATGTCTCACTTTTGCCAACTGCATGTATTCTGGTATCGGGGTTAGATATAGCCAACCTGTGCGACGTCCTGAGATCGTGAGAAAATAGTTACTTCATTGCTAAAAGTATTTTTTACCTCTACTTATATGGAGGATGAATATAATTCACCTTCCATATTTGAAGAGGTGGGAAATACTTTTAGCAATGAAGTACATATGCTCGATAAGTCGAACGACGTTCATAAATTACTGTTGGTTTCAATATATTGTGTAACCCTTTTTACGAAAACCTGTGTTTCAGGAGCTACTTTTCTGTAGCTCGCAGATGACCGTTCAGAAGTACATAAAACTAATTCAGTCATGTATAAAATTATCACATTGTAAAAATTTCATAACCACTGAAAATATCATGAAGTTAATAACCACTGAAAATATTATGCAGCTTCCTGCGAGCAACGACGATAATGGAAAGGGAAGACTACGTACGTAGTGTGCGACATAGGGAATTTGTTTTGGACAGGAAGCTTGATATGATAGCTGAACTTGCTAAGGCGATTGTTCGCGATAAGCGAGAAATCCGGGTTGCAGTCCCGGTCGGGCACAAATTTTCACTCGTCACCACTGAATTCAACTCCAGATTGCTACTAATGTCGAAATTTCTGTAGTCATATTGGGACGTCTATGTCGGCACATTAAGTGTTTAACAGAAATATTAGAAGCAATAATTCTGGGGACAAACGGTAGGGGAGGCCAAGAAGGAAAATAGTCGAACATGTATTGCAAATAACAAAGGGAATTATCAAGGAATGAAGAGGACAGCTCAAAACGAGGAAGAGAGCTTAGAGCGATAGGTGTCTTTAGTCTATGATGATGAAAATTCCATAGAATACATTCGTATAAACGAAGCTCGTTGGTCGTAAAGTGGAAAATAATTTCATTAGTGAACCAATCAAAAGGTGATCGAAGTTTTGGAGTCAGGGTACTGCCTCTGCACTGTACTGGGAGCGTTATTGGGCGAATGTGGGGTACTTTTCATTGTAAAAATATGTCGCCTACTACTGATACGGATCTGGAAGTATCCCACAAAGCTGCGTGTTCCAGATACAGGTGGTTTCCCAAAATCATAGCTGTAAACAAAAGAACTGTGAACCAAAAAATGGAAGAGGAATTTTCGTCAGCAATTGATCCGTACCTTCTGCAGACAAAATTGCCATACGCGTAGGAAAGTTACTCTATACATGTTTGATTGCAGTATTCCTAATGTCAATTTTTTTCATGTAGAAGACTTGAAAAGAATGTTTCGCGCCCGTAAAACACCATTAAACAAATTTTACTATGCATTCATGGGATTTAAGGTCCACCATTTTGGAGTAGTTTATATAAGGGACGATCAAAAAGTTTCCGGTTTAAAGCGTTGCTGCAGCGTATACGCACGTAGTATTGCTCCAAAGAAGGTATATAAGCACCGAGACATAGCAAGGAATTCGTGTCTTTCTGACGTCTGTGCATTAAACTCGGAAACGTGAAATACAGCGACGTTATTACCATAAATGTCCATACAGGACGGATGTGCTATTATTCTCTTCTTGGCAGCCAGAGGACCTACACCAGTAGACTTCCATCAGAGAATGAAAAATGTGTTTTGGGCAGCATGCGTGTAGAAAAACTTCCGTTGCGGAATGGTGCCCGACAAGGAGTGCTGCCGTTTCATGATAACGTACGTTGCCATTTCGCCAACACAAGTGGGACACACTGTAGCTACTTCCCCATTACCCTGATCTCTCCATAAGCGAGTATCACACCTTCGGCCCTTAAAAAAAGCCTTGAAGGGTGGATGATTGCTGTCGGACGATTATGTGCAGCAACCAGTTGCGACATTCTTTGCGAAGCAGCTGGTGGCTAGCATTGCTGCCTCTGGATCACCGGGTCCCGGGTTCGATTCCCAGCCGGGTTGGGGTTTTCTCTACCTGGGGACTGGGTGTTTGTGTTGTTCTCGTCATTTCATCGTCATCATCATCATAATCAGCATAATTCGGACAGTGGCTAATTAGAACTGTGTAAAAAATAGGGCTGTGAAAAAAATTGGGACTCCACACGCGCGCTGATGACCGCGCAATTGAGTGCCCCACAAACCAAATGTTGTCATCATCAACATGGTGCCTAGGTGGAAGGGTTGCCTCCAAGTTCATGGCGATTCTTGGTGACTGGAATACCGATTCTAGACTGCACGGCCTTCTAAAAGAAACTTTTTCAACGGCACTTGTAGTAATCGTCGTTGCCTCTGCGCAAGTTCAACGAAACTTCATACGTGCTACTATGCCAGGTATCTGGTTACTAAGCGACCATCTTGGAACCCGATATCAGATGCAGGTTGCCTGTCTAAAGGTTTTGATAAGAAACAAGTAGATTTACAGTATCCTAGTAATTATTGATCCAATTTAAATAATCCGTACATTAAAAGGTATAATCTTACGTTTAAAGTATTACAGTTAGAAATTGTGTGTTTGTCTTGAGGAAGCGCAACTGACGGCGCGTAAATAAACGGACTATACTCATCCAGTGTTTGGGAATGGAAGCTCTTACTGGGTTCCAACAAACTATGAACATAAATCCACCTTTCTAACATTATTTCTCGCCTACATACTTAACGTCAAACATTTAACACTGTCACTTGTTTGTAAAGTAACCATGCTACTGAAGTTGTTTTATACGTGGAACTTCGATTCTTTAAAGAATCGGAGGTTTATTGGTTTTGTAGAATGCACCCCTACGTGCACACTCACCCGATCGCTGTACAGTTTATGGTAGAATGTAATATCCAGTCTCTCGGTGGTGTAGCGTGATCAGTCCCACACGTACCAGCTTCCACGAGTCCCTTACACCTGCGGTGAAATTCCTACCGGCGATGGAAGGCCAGCACGTGGACACGTGCTGCCGACGTGGCATTTACGCGGCAGTATCGGGCACGTGCGCTCCGGCCGGCGCCAGCCCCTCCCGTCTGACATCCAATACACCACGCCGTCCACCGATGAGGAACAGCTGCGCCATTCGGCACGGGCACGTCGGTGACCGGTAAGACTACCCTATAACGTGCAGCTGACACTGCACTATAAACAGACAAAAGTATCCCGCGGAGGCGAACATATAAAGGAGAGAGGTATTTCTGTTTACCAAATGAAACTCCTTCGCTGGCGGTACGGTCAATCAAAATATGTGGAAGGCAATGAAATACCCCTTTACGGTTATTAGAAGGAGGGAAGAGAAATCTCAAAACACGTGAATGTAAGTGCTGATAGCGGTATATGGTGTCTACCAAAATAGTTATGTTTTCTTTTTTTAATGTAAAAGTCCTTCGTAGATTACCCAGAGAACCACGAGAATTAATGGAAGCGTTTAATGACAGTCTTTAAATTCAGTTCTGTTCTTTTGAACACCATATTTTCTCCAAAAGTGTTGAGACATATTGTGTTTGCCCTCGAGCAGGCTGCTCCGTAATTTTGGAACTTAATGTTGCTTTTGTTTTACATCTAGTACTGCATCGTGCGTGTAACTCAGAGAGAGCAGGTGTGTGGTTAGCACTTTTGATAACTATTCCGCAAGAACGTGGCTCTAGCTCTAATATGGTCATCATTCATGTATCCCGGCGTTTCCCTGTTTTAACTGAGATTATGGTCGGAATGATTATCTTAACAAGGGACCCCCTAATCTCATTACTGCTTCATTTGTTGAACAATCTGGACGTCTATGGTTTATTTAGTAATACTTATTTCATTTGTGCCCGCATCTGGTGGTCGTGCGGTAGCGTTCTCGCTTCCCACGCCCGGGTTCCCGGGTTCGATTCCCGGCGGGGTCAGGGATTTTCTCTGCCTCGTGATGGCTGGGTGTTGTGTGCTGTCCTTAGGTTAGTTAGGTTTAAGTAGTTCTAATTCTAGGGGACTGATGACCATAGATGTTAAGTCCCATAGTGCTCAGAGCCATTATTTCATTTGTCATGCCTTGTTGCGGAAAGCTAAGTTGTTTTGGGGTTTGGACTGCACGTTAAACTGTTCTTTCTTCTGTATCTGGCTGCCTGAAGGTGGTATCAAATCTTAATAAAGCTAATGAAATGCATTGTTATTGAAACCAATGCTCGAAACCATGCTTAGTCATTCTTTTTTTTTCAATTCTTTAATTAACATACAAACTCAATTGGCCGGCCGGTGTGGCCGTGCGGTTCTAGACGCTTCAGTCTGGAACCGCGTGACCGCTACGGTCGCAGGTTCGAATCCTGCCTCGGGCATGGATGTGTGTGATGCCCTTATGTTAGTTAGGTTTAAGTAGTTCTAAGTTCTAGGGGAATGATGACCATAGATGTTAAGTCCCTTAGGGCTCAGAGCCATTTGAAACATTTGAACCAAATTCAATTCCACAACAGGAAAAGCATGTATGATACCTGATCACGGACAGTGCAGTGTATGAAATGTAGTGGAATAGACTGCGAATAGGAAAGCAGGTCCGTATACATTTTGCTGAAAACTGAGAAATTAATAAGCTAGATCGTCTTTACAATGTTTTTAGAGCAATTAGAAATTTGTTACAAAAACATTAGGACATATGTCAGCGTGTTTCGTACACACAGTAATCAAATACAGACATCGGTGATTATTGTACATGTGAAGCATTTAAACGAAAAAAATGGAAGGTACAGTATATAGGAATGGAGTAACGAAGCGATATCATACTGGACACGTTTGCGTTTTTAATTAAAAGCGTATACACTACCGGTCAAGTCTCGCAACTGTAGTTTTACAATTAAAACAAGGTGTCATTCTATCGTATCCCCGTTCTGATGATAAAACAATTTTAAACTTACAAAGACTAAGCGCCTCTGCTGTGTATTTAACTGGTTGTTGGCATAAAGGGGTGGTTACACAGTATACAGTTGCGCATTTTTATTAACATCGTACACCGGCTAATAGTTTTCAATTACCTCTCAAAACTACTGTTTTGTTATTAAAACAGGGATTTAATTCTGCATATTCTAATATATCCCCATTCTGATAATAAAACAGATATAATGACTAAGGGCCTCTGTTGCGTTCTTGACTAATTGTTGGCCTAAAAGGTCGCTGATGAGTGTCCACAACGATACTGGCGTTCCATTCGAATTGGCCTCAGTCCTTTAGCTGTCTGTACAGTAATCAGTTCACATTAGTTTACAGAACGTTGTGTATACTAGACATGTGTTTGTTTACATAGTCGGAATCATACCATATTACCTCCTAATTGCACAGGAGCAGGAGACTGGAACTCAAAAACTTGCTGTAGCTGTAGCTCCGCATCAGGAAGGCTATTCTTGTATGACAACAGCAAAAGTCACCGTAGCCCAGTATTCAGTGGTGTTTACATTTAAGCGGTTCAAGCAAACTGGTGTCAATGCTCGGTACGCTCCCAACTGGAAGACCCCGAGTAACATCACTCAAAGAAGATCAGTTCATATGCACTCAGAGTAAGCGTCAGAAAGCTCGTACTGCACCTGAAATTCGCTAGGAAGTCAATGGTATGCGAGCAGTTCCAGTCTCTGTACCAAGGTTTAAGGGGGTGCATAGCGGCAAAAAAACATTTACTACACTAACTGAATAAGGTGAAAAGATTGCAATGGGCACAGCAACATAAAAACTGGAGAGCGCAGAAATGGTCCAAAGTGATATTCACGGACGGATCTAAGTTCGAACCAAGTCGAATGTTTGTTCGCAGACTTCGTGGAGAACGTCAGTATGTGACGCCAAGAGTGCAGCTGGCTGTAGGGTCGGTCGTGGTGCGGAAATGTTGGACGAGTGATAAAGTCGATGATCTAATGAGAATTAACGCGACTCTAAATAAAGAAGAATACCAAGGGATACGGGTCAACAATGCAAATGTATTGGGATAGAGGATTGTTGGTCGTGGGTTTGTTCTGCAGAAGGATAATGATCCCAAGCATTCTTCTAAATTGCGCTGAGCGCACGTCAATAGAAAAAAGAAGTCTGTGAAGCTGAAGAATGTGATTCGAACAGGTCAGTCACCTGACTTAAAACCTATTGAACTATAATTGGATGAAGTTGACAGGGATGTCAGAAAACTAATATCATTTAACGCTGAATATCAGTGGAGCAATTTACAGACATGTTAGACTGCAGTATCTACAAGCACACTTTAAAATTTTATCCGCAGTATGCCAAGAGTTTGTGCAGCTTTTCTCAGGGCGGACGTTTGATACTTTGAAGAGATTAAACTCTTACCTATAATGCCTAGCAGTTAATGACAGAGAGAGAAAATATTTATTTTGTTAGTATATTTAGTTTTTACGATCTGTTTGCACGTTGGAATGAAGTATATACGTTTTGTCATGGGTGTTCGAAAACTTTCGACCCGAGGTGTATATTATGTTAACCCAGCATATTGCGTATGTGCCAATTTGAAAACAGTTCCGACCAACGGCGGCTGCTGTGTAAGAGCGCAGGAGCACATGAACACCCTAACATTCGACACCTTGCGGATTTATTGGTTACTTTTCTTTGAAAGCTGTTAAACGTAACGTAAATGTTGCAATCCGAAAGATACAGAACTGAAATCTACTTCGGTACTACTCCTCCAGTCTGTGAAACTTGGCAGCAGTGCCACAAGCAGACTTTCAGTTGGGTACGTCTTAAGGAGCTTTTGCACATGCGAAACTCGCATTACGTAATTGCCTTATGAGCCAAATACATACGAATTTGATAAACAACGTGCACATGTCTCGATGTGTGCAGGTAGCCTTTGCCACTCAACTAGAACTTTATATCAGTGCCATCAGATGGTAGCACACTGCCGCACACTTTTATTCCCGTTCAATCTGCATGAATGCTGATGGGGGATAGCACATTCCTCAGATATGCTAATTCACTCACTTTATACTGCAGTGAAATTAGATCAGACGTCAGCATCTGTTAAAGTGGTACTGACAGTAAACATATTTTGTGAGTTTCTGAATGAATTACAGTGTATTAAGTTATGAATTGTGTCATACAGTAATCCATTTGAGGAGGTGAAACTCATGAGGACCTAAAGCTCATCATCATCCATTCTGAGACGTAGCAATTATTCATGCTTCTGAAATCTGTTGATCTTATGGTGAGTCAGGTTTATTTGTGCTGTAGCCCACACTGTATTTATGAAAATTCACGAAAAGCTGTGTTGCTGGTTTCTTCCCTATTCACTTAAATGAGAGATCGGCAGCGGTGTGCTTTAGGCCATTATGGATCTCAGCGCCTCATTTGTATTCTAGTCAAGTGACCACAATGGTAGGCATTATTACTTGGGTTTAATAATTTCCAGGAACGACACTTTGTGTTTGGAGTTGGTTCTTTAATGTGTGGAAATTGGCTTTCGTGTGCAGTGTAAACATAGACGCTGTTGAATCTATATTAAATGCTAGCAGAGTAGTATAATTGTGCGGACGGGTCATGAGTTGTGCATGGGTATCTCCGTTGCTAGAGCACTTGCCTGCGAAAGGGAAAGATCCCGACCTCAAGTCTCGGTCAAGCACATAACTTTAGTCTGCTAGGAAGTTTCATATCAGCTCACACTCCACTGCATATTGAAAATCTCTTTCTGGGAACAGAAAAGCAAATTAACAGGAAAAGGTAGCCGCAAAGGAACTAGGGCCTCCGAGAACAGATCCTTTGACTGAGAGAGTGACGAAATCAAATAAGCGTAACTACAAGCGAACGTTTAACAAGGAAGTGAACAGTTAGCACAAGTTATTGTGTGGGTGTAGCCAAGAATGTCTCATTTGCAGCCCGGAACAGAATTCGTGAACTAATACAGCTGTTAGCTATCTTGTACATTTTTCCGACAAATTGGAAAAGCACGAAAACACCCACATACACAAAAATTCGAAATTGAGAGTTGCGAAAGCTTGTATATTATTTCACAATTGCCCTAAACTGTACTTAATTATGTACAAAACAACAAAGTTCGATAAAAACGATTCTTTCTTTTCTCAGATAAGCTGAGACTCTTCTTCTTCTTCTTCTTCTTCTTCTTCTTATTATTATTATTATTATTATTACAGTTGACTGTTGTTGTTACTATTTTCAGTGGCCGTAGTTGTATAAATTTATTTATAATCATAACTGTTATACAGCAGTTTGTATTAATATCACACTCTCGAACCTCTAAAAATCTGTGAACACTCAGAATGTATACGCCCGAGCCGCCACTTCACTCTTTTCGGTTAGATTTTTTAATGTCACCTTGTTAACTCCTATAATTTCGGAAGTCTTTTATGTTTACCAAATTTATAATTAGAGAATTAGTGTAATTTTGTGCACTTGAGTTTACTATTAATGTATCGAATAGGAGAGAAAGTCTTCCGCTTTGGGTCATAGGCAGAGATCCATGTGCAATAGAGGCTATGTTAAATACTGCTGATTGGAGGTCCTCGAACAGAGGACACAAAGATTTCAGTGTAGTATTTTCCATAATATGCTTGACAAGATCTCATACCACCTTGTGATAGTTTGCAGAATTTGCGTGAAGTATTATCGCCAGAGGATTGGCTGATGCTCATCAACATCAAGTTCTACCCACGACCAGAATGTGGGTGACGTGAGCCGGCCAGATGCGTTCTTATATATCCACGCGACGAAAAATAATGGGATTAACGAAACAATCAACGAAATATTGCAGAGAAGTGAGGAACACGATCTCGCAATAACTGCTGCAGGCATAAACCTGATGAATGGCAAAGGATCAGCGACCTCTATATCTCCGAGTCGTTCATGTTCCTCTCTGCTGACTGATCACCATGCCGACTGAGGTCATTTATGCACCCGATGACACTTGGAATACTCTTCTGGAGTAAGCCCCCACAGGGCGACCATGTTGTTGCCTAAATCACCTCACTGGACGATCACCGTTGTCATTAAGTCGCCGAACACGCAACAAATTCGAACGTCGCAATCCACCAGTACTCATTACTAATGTCCAATACAGCACGGCACGCCACGACTGACCACCATCACCATTGGGATCAGCGATCAAAGATCCACATAGAACAATTTATGCACAATTACTATGTCGCCAAAGGCAAGTACTCTTAAATGTATCTAGCGACACTTTAGTATAATTGATTACAACAGCTTACAAATTACCACAAATATCGATTTCAATGTGACTTCCATAGCCATTTGTCGTTCAAGCAACCAGTTCATAAACCAGCTACTTTGATTGTTGACTGCTAACTACAAGAGTTCTAGCGTCTAACAATATCATCATCATCATCATCATCATTTAAGACTGATTATGCCTTTCAGCGTTCAGTCTGGAGCATAGTCCCCCTTATAAAATTCCTCCATGATGCCCTATTCAGTGCTAACATTGGTGCCTCTTCTGAAGTTAAGCCTATTGCTTCAAAATCATTGTTAACCGAATCGGGGTACCTTCTCCTTGGTCTACTCCGACTCCTCCTACCCTCTACTGCTGAACCCATGAGCCTCTTGAGTAACCTTGCTTCTCCCATGCGTGTAACATGACCCCACCATCTAAGCCTGTTCGCCCTGACTGCTACATCTATAGAGTTCATTCCCAGTTTTTCTTTGATTTCCTCATTGTGGACACCCTCCTGCCATTGTTCCCATCTACTAGTACCTGCAATCATCCTAGCTACTTTCATATCCGTAACCTCAACCTTATTGATAAGGTAACCTGAATCCACCAACCTTTCGCTCCCATACAACAAATTTGGTCGAAAGACTGAACGGTGCACAGATAAATTAGTCTTGGTATTGACTTCCTTCTTGCAGAAGAGAGTAGATCGTAGCTGAGCGCTCACTGCATTAGCTTTGCTACACCTCGCTTCCAGTTCTTTCACTATGTTGCCATCCTGTGAGGATATGCATCCTAAGTACTTGAAACCGTCCACCTGTTCTAACTTTGTTCCTCCTATTTGGCACTCAATCCGTTAATATCTCTTTCGCACCGACATTACTTTCGTTTTGGAGATGCTAATCTTCATACCATAGTCCTTACATTTCTGATCTAGCTCTGAAATATTATTTTGCTAACTTTCAATTGAATCTGCCAACACAACTAAGTCATCCGCATATGTGAGACTGCTTTTTTGTGTTCACATATCTTAATCTCACCCAACCAGTCTATTGTTTTCAACATATGATCAAAAATGGTTCAAATGGCTCTGAGCACTATGGGACTCAACATCTGTGGTCATAAGTCCCCTAGAACTTAGAACTACTTAAACATAACTAACCTAAGGACATCACACACATCCATGCCCGAGGCAGGATTCGAACCTGCGACCGTAGCGGTCACGCGGTTCCAGACTGAAGCGCCTTCAACCGCACGGCCACACCGGCCGGCAACATATGATCCATAAATAATATGAACAACAGTGGAGACAGGTTGCAGCCTTGTCTTACCGCTGAAACTACTCTGAACCATGAACTCAATTTACCGTCAACTCTAACTGCTGCCTGACTGTCTATGTAAACACCTTTAATTGCTTGCAAAAACTTGCCTCCTATTCATTAATCTCGTAGAACAGACAATTACTTCCTCTTAGGAACCCGGTCATATGCCTTTTCTAGATCTATAAAGCATAAATACAATTGCCTGTTCCACTCGTAACACTTCCCCATTATTTGCCGTAAACTAAAAATCTGGTCTTGACAACCTCTAAGAGGCCTAAACCCACACTGATTTTCATCCAATTTGTCCTCACCTAATACTCGCACTTTCCTTTCAACAGTACCTGAGAAGATTTTACCCACCACGCTTATTAATGATATACCTCTGTAGTTGTTTAACAATAAAGATCTCAAAATAAATGTTTATTCATAGTTGGAAGAATCGTGACTTATGTCAGTGAAATCACTGACACTACTGAACTGCTTATTTCTTCATTACATTAAATTAAATTGAAGAGCCAAACTTTGTGATCACCTTCTTAATACCTTGTTGGTCCACTTCTCAAATGCCATATAACAGCTATTCTTAGTGGCGTGGATTCAAAAATTCCTTGCTGCGTTTGCAGAGGTGTATAGCTCGAAATGTCCACCCACTGGTGACGCAATTCCCGTTCACAGAACCAATCTCCATTTTTAGTCGATAGTTTTGCCGTTCCTGATAACAAGATTCTCCGTAAACGGCAAATGAGATTGAGCGGCAGGTCGTTTATCCTTAATTGCTTCTCAATTATGCTACCCGGAAAACACTTACGTGTAATGTGTTACGTATCTGTCAGGTGCCATGAACAGCTGTGAATACAATTACTTCGTCTGACCCTTCAATGAAAGTGCTTTCAGAACAAATGAGGTATCGCATAATCTGTAGATAATTTAGTAAACGCCAATGCATTAAAATAGTAGCCTCGGGGGTTCGAATACGACCGACGCCCCACGACAAGAAATACGGAAGGCAGGGACGCCACGCTGAAGGAAAGTATGAATACGCACATCATGGCGAAAAAACATTTATCAGCGCCTGCGTAAACATGTTAAATACAAGTATACTCACCGTTATTAATCTATTAATCATCCGCTCACATAGACAACACAGAACTTCATGAGGTAGTTACAGTGCCACAACTTTGGGTTGTTGAGTGTGCCAGAGATCTGGAACAGAGTACGGTTGACACGAAGTGTTTAAAATGGTGCCAAACTTTAACGATCAGTTCTTGTGGCCGCCCGCCAACATATTGTATCGTTACTATAGCTATTCTATTAGTGGCTTGTAACATTCTAATTTATGTAGATTACCAACTAATAACAAGATTGGTACGAAAGGGGACTGAAGTGCCTCCATATCTGTCTCCATTGGCCCTTGAGCAAAATTGTTTGCCGGCCAATGCCTTAGATTGTTAATTGCTGTTATAATCGCATGATGTAAGAATAATACAATACTACCAACGTTGGATATTTCACAATTTTTTGAAAGTACTTACCAGTAACTAAATGTGTTATACGCTGTTTTTCCACACAAATTTCTTGTTACATCAAATTTATCTTCCAGACTCTTTTTTTTGTAGTACTTAATTACATATTCTCATGGAGATAATTTTAGTATAAAATAAGTTTTCAGAATGTTACTCGCGATTCTCTAGTGTCAATATTAATCGAAAAATTTTCGTTAATGCTATTTTACATTAATTTTCTAAATCTTGCTGTTTTGAAAGAAATGAGAAACTGACATTGGAGAGGTAATTTTTGAATTAGTCTTAATTATGAAATGTTGGAAATTTTCTAGCCTATTAATCCTGAATCTTTTACAAACGTTTTTCCTTTTGACATACAGCTTTAAACATGGCTGTTACTCTGCAACCGTATACTCAACATAGGATTACAGAGCCAACCAGTTGCACATAACTGGTAGGTACATTGACCTATTAACGGTGTCTTCATCAGAATGAAATTCTGAGAACCGTAAAATTACATTGCGAAAAAGCAGTGGTCAGAATTAGAGCAGCTAAGCGCAAGTCAAAAATAAAAATAAAATTCTTCGCCATTTGCCATGTGTGCCTAGCAGAGAACAACGTCAGACATACTTTCGTAAGTACAATAAATTAAGATTAATGTATAACAGAGTAATTGTGAAAGATGCAATTACAGTTAAGAGGGCTATTCGGAAAATAAGTTCCTCTCGGTCACGAAATGGAAAGCACTGTGAAAATCCAATGAAGCTTTCCACATATGTGTTGTGCAGTATCTCTAGTATGTCCGTCGATCGCATCATGCCGCTCTTTTCGGTTCTGAGCACTCGGTGAGCACTTAAAAATGCCTAGAAAATGGTGTCTCCCACCACATATGAGGACCTAGTGAGAGATTTAGCCTGATGTCATGCAGCCCACATAACATAACTGTCATACGGTTCGTTCTTCGTGACAGTTCTCAGCCGCACTCTGCAGGGGCAATGAAGATGCTCCTGTAGCGTTTTCGATGGGAAGTTGTATCACCTACAATACAGCCCTTAATTGGCTCCCTCTGAGTTTTATCTCTTATCACATGCTCTGTTGGCTATGAAGTCAACGTCTTGGCACAGACAACGAGATGTAGATCAGCGTAGAGAGCTGGCAGAAAGCGCAGGCGGCTGTCTTCTATACGAGGGTACTGGAAAGTTGGTACAAAGCTACGACAAATGTGTAAGTCGGAGCGGTGACTATGTAGAAAAGTGGCCGGAAGGTGTAACTAACTGTTGAAAATGAAAGATTTATGATTTTCACAATGTTTCCCATTCCCCGACCGATTGGAATTCTCTTCTGTAATATCAATTTCAAATATTATTTCAGCGTAATTCTCTTCTCAGATGAATAGTCTGTTCGTAAGTACCTTCAAGAAATGTAACTGTAGAGTGTCGTAGTACTCAGAATCAGCTTGCGCACATCACTTTAAAGGACCAACCTGTAACACACTTCGGAAAATTATCATAAATTACGTCTCTTTAGGTCACAATAAACATGGTACGATTTCCATTTTATTTAATTCTCGATCAGATTAAAACCCTCGTCTCCGCCCGTCTCGCATTCGGGAGGACGACCGTTCAATCCCGCGTCCGGCCATCCTGATTTAGGTTTTCCGTGATTTCCCTAAATCGCTCCAGGCAAATGCCGGGATGGTTCCTTTGAAAGGGCACGGCCGACTTCCTTCCCCATCCTTCCCTAATCCGAAGAGACCGATGACCTCGCTGTCTGGTCTCCTTCCTCAAGCAACCCAACCCCGCCTGTCTGATAACATCACTTGTGTACGTCCAAGTAAGATGGACTTTATCAGCGATTCTTGGCAGATAAAAGGAAAGTTTCAATTCAACGATCCGCCGATGTCCAACGAGTCGAGGAATTGGAGCACGAGAATAATTTACTCAGGTATGGGCCGCGAAATCGTCCGAGCCCGTTTTGAAAGAACCAACAAAGCATTCGCCGAGTTATACAACATACTCGCACACCAACTTGAAATACGCTTATCGTAATATCATGATTATTATTTCATTTTCCCTGTCCCAATCGACCCATTCATTTGAATTAAGAATCCTGAAAAATCCGTGACAAATTGACTGTGATATCTCTTACAGTCCAACTTGCGCTACATGCTCTTCCACAAAACAGAATGGCAGAGTAACGTTGTCTTCTGACAAGCCGAGCTCCTCTGGCTTGGTGACAGCGTTGTCCTTTAGGAAGTGAGTAATGACCCTTAGAATACTACAGTGGAGAACTTTTTCCACGTATGGAAATACCACGAGTGCGGAAAAGGTCAGAGCATGTCTAGCGGACGAGAGCGAGCATACCTTTCGATGCATTCTCGGTCAGCTAGCCCTACGCATTATGGTATCCCAGGGTGACCCCTGCAATGGCTTTTTTTGGAATATTTAGACTGAGTGAGAGCTCATACATAAGAGTAATCTTCTCATAACTCTGCCTCTCATCTGTAGAGAGCCTCTAACGGAGTATCAAAAATCCATTTTGACCTTCTGGATTTCGTGAGGAATTTGGGAACATATCTTGATGTACCCCAGTAGCTTCTCTCCTACATAAGCAAAATATGCGAGTTTCACATCCCGGTATGGCTACACGAAATTCATTTGTGCTTACAGCAGGCTTGTTTTTCGTACATTCTGTAACCCACCTTATCGTGTTCTGCACTCAAGTGAAGTTTCTTCCTCAGATGTTTAATCTACATAATGATGTGAATCTGCTTTAATTGACTAGATTATGTTAATTCACACTTTTTCAAAATGTTTCAGTATATTTTCTGATACCCACAGGCAGCTAATATTTCGATTTCCACCATTTTATCTGGATATCTGAAAGGCTGTTATATTAACTGCATAAGCTAATATGAAATCTTTGTTTCTATGGTACTATTCGTTGAACAGATTTTTAAAAATTTCGCCTCCATGTTTGTCAAGATGCCGCCTCATTTTGAAATAATCTGTTATATCTCTGCCAGTCTCCGTACGCCGCATAAGGGTGCCCAGTACATGTTTCTGGACCTGAAACAGGAATGATATTACCAATTCTTTATGTTGTCACATAATTACATAATTAGGAATAACGAAGCAATAACTTCCTGTACCGATTCATTTTTCATACGGTTGTTAAAATGACTTTGTTTTATGTGCTTGGTTTGAATGGATGAATTGCTACACCATTCCGCTGTTAAATGCTTTGTTTCAGACGGTTTTTCATCAAAGTTAGTTTATCTGATGCGAATAAAGGTTCATATGCAGATCTGTGCTTCATATTAAGTCGATGTAAAAAGGGCGGCTTTATTTAATGTGGAAGACTACCTGACCTGGAACCACACAGGAAAACATCGAGAAAGCATAGGGAAAGGGACTCTGGAAACTTGAACACGAATGAAATACCTGTTGGAATATGCATGTTAGAAAGAAAAGACTAAGGTGCATATCACATATATATGAAGCACGAGAATGCTTTGTACAAGATGGATTCCGCATGATTGCTCTAAAATAAATGTGTTTCATAGTGAACTTTATTCTGCGCACTGATATTGTATATTAGATGTAGGTTCACTACTTCACATCTGAACCGAAATCGCAATCGATAGACTTAGTGGAAGACATATTCCTTCAATCGAAAAGAGAGAACTGGTAGATTTCATTTGTTGGTTTCCTCAGCAAGTACCATACAACTTTCAACAGTGCTTCTTCTGGTACAGAATTTTCTAATGCACGAAAAATGTCTTACCAATACTACTTAACTATTCTGGAGTAGACGAGATTAAAAATAGATGATATGGCGACAGACTTCCAAAACAAAAATATAAAAACATTGGTCCACTGGAAAATCATGGAACGGAATTTAAGATACTAAGTGATTCAAGGAATTAGTTTTGGTCCTTTTACACTACTGATTGTATTGATCATCGTCTATCTTTCACCTGTACCTTCAGAAACAGATATATGAAGCTGAAAAATAATTACCTCTATTAAAGAGTGTCATGTCCTGGCACAGGAGTTGCCATCACAATTGACGAACGTGTGGTCTGCGTAGAGCACCTAGGATGTGGTGACATGTAGCATGAAGTCTATCAAGTCACCTGTTAGTATACTTATCACAAGTGGTTATCAAACGGAGGGGAGAGGCTGTGCTAGGTAGGAAGTGAACAAGGGTGCATGAACTTCAGGACTGTATTTAAGAACGAACTATTTTTCCAGTAGTTCAAGATTATTCGGAGCACTATCTCACAGTGGTTGAACAACTTTGCAAATTAATGAATGTATCTCACCATTCTGTACGCTACGATTTTCCAGCAATTACCAGTTCTTGAGTTCCATTTTTCGCTTTCAGACACGTGCGCTCTGCTTGCAATTTGTCACGACACTACACAATCAAATTTCCTACTTACAATAAATTTGAGGCAAGTGCTGGAAAGCACTTGTTCCTTCCTTCATTGCATACAGAAAATGTCAAATAGTACTCGTTGCTGCTAGAAACAAACACACTTGTGCCTGTTCTTCTCTCTCAGGCAGAAAAATGAAGATAATAACTGTAGCTCTACACTATTGGGAACTCAGTTGCCCTTCATCGAATGTATACTGACTTCTCGTAGTTTTTGCTGCAGCAGCACCAAAGTGTAATTATATAGTGACTCTGAAGCTTGGCAGTGGTACTGCTCCTGACGACTTCCAGCTGGGATCCCTTACTAGTAATCATTGCATCTAACTTACGTTGCTGACTCTCTCGACTCCTTTGCGCTAGCTGTTTATACACTGATTTTACAGTGCTCTCTGACGAATTTCTCCACTGGTGTTACTTTCCCCTAGCTCTTCCGATGGTCTTCTTAAGGACTAAGAATCCTCCAGAACTTCCTCGAGTGATCTCGAAGAGTCTGGTTTTATGCCAGCATCTGCTAGTCACTTTGGCGCCGAAGAGTGTTGTCATCGCTAGCCATTACAGCATCGCCACTTCCTCAGCAGAATGTCAACGAGTCTGACTTCAGACTGATCGTTGGCCTGGTTCCGCATGCTTGCCTGGCATCATATCTTAGGTAGTGTCTTACCATTACTCTTAATAAATTGTCCCTCCTTTTCTCACAGGTATGCCGCTTCTTATACGAAATTTGATAGCCAGCTCTAGACGGGTATTTTGCACAACACTGAGTCGCATTTTAGGATATAACGTTGTCGTATTCACATCACGAGACAGATTACCGTTACAATACTAACAAATTTTCATATAAGACGCATTCATGAAACACAATACAATGATTTTAGATTTGGTATTTGATTGTTAAGAAATTTGTTATATTTTTGTACTAATCTCCAAACTACTACATTTAATACATTTCCTTCATCACTATTAAATACTTAGGCGTGTGACGGGGATAATCTGAAAACCGATTTAAAAAAAAATTGCTTTTCGTCTAGCCATAATACATAGTTCTACTTTCATATGAACTTCATTTCGATTAACTAAGCAGGAGCTCAATATACGGAACTAGGCTTCGCAAAGTAAGTCCCTGCTGCTGAGCGTAACAACACGACTTGATTTTAAATTTATTCTTCATTCCACCGTCTCAGTTACACATTTCTTATTTTGGTAACCAGTTTTGATCAATATTTGATCATCTCGAGAATAATCTAGTTGAATATGCAACCCGTCATATCCACACGGAACTGTATTTTATAAAGTCACTCAAAGAAGCTTTCTGTGGCGCTGCACGCTTGATTCCAGTATTCGATGTTGATGCAAGCGAACAGAACTGAAATTGTGTAGAAAATATATTTTCGATAGGCGAAAACCATTTAGTTACAGGAAGGATATCTGTGGTAATCTGCTGATTTTTGGTCGAGCATCGAGAAATATGGCCAGATACAATCAAAAAGTCGGTAGCATCTTAGTATCGATATTATGGGAATTGAGGATTATCCACAAAAGTCTAAATTCCCTCTACAGAAAAGATTTGATTACGGACTGGATCTGATTCACGTTAGGCGCACGGAAAGAACAAGATCAGTCGCTACAGAAAAAGCTCACTGAAATTTTATTGACATTTTGGCATTTATCTTTTGTATAAAAGAATATCAAATAGAGTGGGGGAACTGATCCCAACCAGATCGATCAGAAGTAAGATAAACAACCATTACGAGAGACCATCAACGTTTGGCGGACCTCCTAAGGCTCGTCAAATAAACGCCTCGCTCGATTTCAGACTAACCCTTTACTAAGTTTTTTGTACACAAAAGGAGTTATTGCCGTTAATTGTGAATACATCGAAGGCAAATTAAGATATTACTGAAGCGGATCATCATCTTACTGATCTGAAGATGGTCGTATAGGTATAATGATATGGAAACTTCTGAAGGCTGCAATAAAACCCCAGTTGACTGTTTCGTCTGCTAAATACGTCCTGTATTACCACGTCACCTGAAATAAAACTAAACACAGCAAAAGGTGCGTGATGCTATAGGAACAGTGGAAAAAATCATAGGGTGGCTTTTCAGGCGCCCCATTGTCATCAGACGAATTGTGGTGTTGGAGCAGACTCATCTGTCTTCATAACAGTGGCGCGCAATGGACTAAAACTATTCCAGAAGGTAGGAAATAAGCGAAAGTAAACAGTTACAAAGAGTAGCAAACAAAAGAACTTTTCCAAGAATCGTCCCGATGTCACTCATACCTTATCTGTGGCTCTGCATCCCATCAGTCGCTGACAATCTGACGGCGTGATATATAAGCAGGTAAAACATCAGAATGGCAAGCAGAAAGTGATCATTGTCAGACGGCTTCATGTAGACGTTACGGAAGGTAGTGCGACGCCACACCAAGTCTCGTCGTCCTCTGTCCTTCGAGCTAGAGTGACCAACCTTTAGTAACCAACAATGAACTCTTGCTTTTCACTAGAAAGTCAGGAGCTGGCTTCGGTCCATAAAGCACCACTTGAGGAGATAATTTCTTTGCGTATTACGAGTTTCTATTCAGAAGTGAGATATCTATTTACCATGGTCTGTGTGATTTTGTGCAGTGCAGCATATCCCACGTATCCCCAAACCGGCCATGGTTGATCCAGTCACTGTCCGCATTGAGGTTAACCCCTCGACGGTGGACGAGGTAGAAGAGGTGGGAGGCGGCGGCTCACTTCAACACGTGATAATCAGTGAAAGACTTTCCCCAGAGGGGGGGGGGGGGCGATCGAAAGGACTCCCGCTTGTCTGACAAGCAGGTCACAGCCGCTAAGTGAGGCTGTTAATGATCATGTGCGGACTGAAGTCCCTAGTTTTGTTTCAGAGGAAGCCCCTCGACCTTCAACAGCTGGGTATTCAGACGATGTAATTTTTGATAGGAGCTCCAGTGTTAGGTACGTGATGGATCCGCTCAGGAATAAGTATCCCAGGGAGACAGTCTCCACTGCTATAATAACTGTGTTAGTGTAGACCAGTTATGGCCTTAACTCAACCAAGTTAAATGATGAGAGGCGTAACAGGTCGCTCACGCTACACGAAGCAGGTCACGAAGCTGTTGCACGAGCAAGAAAAAAATCGTGGCGTATTTAACACAGAGCAAAATCTCTAAGATTTGCAACGTTTTACAGAAGCTGAAAATTTAGCTTGGATACATTGCGAGATGCCTTTTATACTCATCGTTTCCACAATGAATCTCTGTCTTGAAATCTGGCAGAGAATCGAAAGAGACTCGGGTCTTATGTAAGGTATATCAACGCTAAGACAAAGTAAATACCTCCGATATCTACGCTGATACTAAGAAGACAGTGGCACAAAAGCGTGGTTACTGAACAGACTTTTCGGAAATTGCTTCGTCAAAGAAAACGTAGTAAATATTTAAGAATTCTGAACAAGAACAACTACCAACATTAGTAAATTAAAAATAGATTCCCTCGGTCTAGCGAAGTAACTTAACTCACCCAATGGAGACAAGTCTTCTCGTCCTGATAGTACACTACTTTGATTTCTTTCGGATTATGCTGATGAAATACATTGAAGGGGTAAAAAACAGTTGAAGGCATGCATATTTAAATACAGAGACATGTGAACAGGCAGGATACGGCACTGCGGTCTGCCAAGGCAATATAAGACGTTAAGTGTCTGGCGCAGTTGTTACAGCAGTTACTGCTGCTACAATGGCAGCTTATCGAGATTTAAGGGAGTTTGAACATAGCGGTATAGTCAGCACACGAGCGATGGAACACAGCATCTCCGAGGTAGCGATGAAGTGGAGATTTTCCCGTATGACCATTTCAGTGTACCGTGAATACTATGAATCCGGCAAAACATCAACGACATCGCTGCTGCCAGAAAAATATCCTGCACGAGCGGGACTAACAACGACTGAAGAGAAACGTTCAACGTGACAGAAGTGCAACCCTTCCGCAAATTGCTACAAATTTCAATGCTGGGCCATCATCAGGTGTCAGCGTGCGAATCATTCGACGAAACATCATCGATATGGGATTTCGGAACCGAAGGCTCACTCGAGTACCCTTGATGACTGCACGACACAAAGCTTTACGCCTCACCTGGGCTCGTCAACACCGACGTTGGACTGTTGATGACTAGAAACATATTGCGTGGTCGGACGAATCTCGTTTAAAATTGTATCGAGCGGATGGACGTGTATGGGTATGGAGACAACTTCATGAATCCATGGACCCTGCGCATCAGCATGGTACTGTTCAGGCTGGTAGAGACTTTGTAATGGTGTGTGGCAAGTGCAGTTGGATTGATATGATACCCCTGATACGTTTAGACACTACTCTGACAGGTGGTACATATGTAAGCATCCAAAACGTGCATCCATTCGTGTCCATTGAGCATTCCGACTGCTTTGAGAAATTCCAGGGGGACAATTCGACACCACAAAAGTCCATAATTGCTACAAAGTGGCTCCATGAACACTCTTCTGAGTTTAAACACTTCCTCTGACCACTAAACTCCCAGACACGAACTTTATTGAGCATATCTGGGATGTCTTGCAACTTGTTGTTCAAAAGAGATCTCCACCACCTCGTCGTCTTACGGATTTATGGACAGCCATGCAGGATTCATGGTGTCAGTTCCCTCCTTCACTATTTCAGACATTAGTCGAGTCCATTCCTATTGCGACACTTCTGCGTTCTCGCGGGGACCATACACAATTTTAGGCAGGTGCACGAGTTTCTTTAGCTCTTCTGTGTATCTCCAATTTCAGGTATCACACACAGTCTTCCTCTCTACGAAAGATCGATGTCTAGATACTGGAAAGTCGCTCAGGTCACACCAAAACACAAGAGAGGAAACAAGAGTATCTTGCCTATTCATCGAAGTAGATAATGGGACCATAGCTATATCTACCTCTTAATTTTCATCGAAAACTCGTAAAGATTTGTAAGTAAAAGAAACGTTATTAACTCTCTACATTGTTATTATTCATGTGTAAATACTTGCAGCTCTCTGCTTCTGGAGGACTCCGAATTATGGCGTATAAAAGACGGTGTGTAAAGCAACTCTGACGATGCTTGAGAATCATAGTGCTGTAATCGAGATTCGAATTCGACGAGCTCTTCCATACATGGGGCACCTTTTCCTTCAAAGTGACAATGTCAGATCGTACACAAGTTCTGCGACATCTGCAACAGTCCGACGCCTTGCGTTCATAGACATCGACCTGTATCTGCATCTGTATTTCTAACCACCGTGCGGCGTGTGGTGGAGGGTACCCTGTAGCACAATTAGTCATTTCCTTTCCTGTTCCACTGGCAAATGGGGGGAGAGAAAAACGACTGTCCATATGCCTTCTACACTCCTGGAAATGGAAAAAAGAACACATTGACACCGGTGTGTCAGACCCACCATACTTGCTCCGGACACTGCGAGAGGGCTGTACAAGCAATGATCACACGCACGGCACAGCGGACACCCCAGGAACCGCAGTGTTGGCCGTCGAATGGCGCTAGCTGCGCAGCATTTGTGCACCGCCGCCGTCAGTGTCAGCCAGTTTGCCGTGGCATACGGAGCTCCATCGCAGTCTTTAGCACTGGTAGCATGCCGCGACAGCGTGGACGTGAACCGTATGAGCAGTTGACGGACTTTGAGCGAGGGCGTATAGTGGGCATGCGGGAGGCCGGGTGGACGTACCGCCGAATTGCTCAACCGTGGGGCGTGAGGTCTCCACAGTACATCGATGTTGTCGCCAGTGGTCGGCGGAAGGTGCACGTGCCCGTCGACCTGGGACCGGACCGCAGCGACGCACGGATGCACGCCAAGACCGTAGGATCCTACGCAGTGCCGTAGGGGACCGCACCGCCACTTCCCAGAAAATTAGGGACACTGTTGCTCCTGGGGTATCGGCGAACACCATTCGCAACCGTCTCCATGAAGCTGGGCTATGGTCCCGCACACCATTAGGCCGTCTTCCGCTCACGCCCCTACATCGTGCAGCCCGCCTCCAGTGGTGTCGCGACAGGCGTGAATGGAGGGACGAATGGAAACGTGTCGTCTTCAGCGATGAGAGTCGCTTCTGCCTTGGTGCCCATGATGGTCGTATGCGTGTTTGGCGCCGTGCAGGTGAGCGCCACAATCAGGACTGCATACGACCGAGGCACACAGGGCCAACACCCGGCATCATGGTGTGGGGAGCGATCTCCTACACTGGCCGTACACCACTGGTGATCGTCGAGGGGACACTGAATAGTGCACGGTACATCCAAACCGTCATCGAACCCATCGTTCTACCATTCCTAGACCGGCAAGGGAACTTGCTGTTCCAACAGGACAATGCACGTCCGCATGTATCCCGTGCCACCCAACGTGCTCTAGAAGGTGTAAGTCAACTACCCTGGCCAGCAAGATCTCCGGATATGTCCCACATTGAGCATGTTTGGGACTGGATGAAGCGTCGTCTCACGCGGTCTGCACGTCCAGCACGAACGCTGGTCCAACTGAGGCGCCAGGTGGAAATGGCATGGCAAGCCGTTCCACAGGACTACATCCAGCATCTCTACGATCGTCTTCATGGGAGAATAGCAGCCTGCATTGCTGCGAAAGGTGGATATACACTGTACTAGTGCCGACATTGTGCATGCTCTGTTGCCTGTGTCTATGTGCCTGTGGTTCTGTCAGTGTGATCATGTGATGTATCTGACCCCAGGAATGTGTCAATAAAGTTTCCCCTTCCTGGGACAATGAATTCACGGTGTTCTTATTTCAATTTCCAGGAGTGTATGAGACCTGATTTCTCATCTTTGTACCCTTGGTACGAAATGTATGTCGTCGTCAGTAGAATCGTTGAACAGTCATCCTCAAATGCCGGTTATGTGTCTTTCTCAATAGTGTTCTACCTCTCTATCCCAGGATTCCGGGTTTGATTCCCGGCCGGGTTTGGGATTTTCTCTGCCTGGGGACTGGGTGTTTGAGTTGTCCTCATCATTTCATCATAATCCTCATCATTCGTGACTGTGGATAGACTGGATTGTGAAAAAAAATGGACTGTGAAAAAATTGTGACTTTGTACAGGCTCTGATGACCGCGAAGTTGAGCGCCTCACAAACCAAACTTTATCTTCACCATCATCATATCAACAGTGGTCCTCCAGGGTTTTCCATTTGAGTTCCAAAGACATCTCCGTAATAGTTGCGTGTTTTCCAAACTAATCGGTAACAGATCTAGCAGCCCGCCTCAGAATGGCTTCGATGTTTACCTTTAGTCTTACCTGATATGTATCCAAAGAAAACTCGGGCAGAACTCAAGGAGACGTCGCACTAGTGTCCTATATGTGGGCTCCTTTAAAGGTGAACCACTTTTTTCCAAAAATTCTCCCAATAAACCGAAGTCGACCATTTGCCTTCCCTACCACGGTTTTCACATGCTCGTTCCATTTCATATCGCTCTGCAACGTTAATTCCCTGATATTTAAACGACACGACCTTGTCAAGTAGGACAACACTAGTGCTCCATCCGAACATCATGGGTTCGGTTTTCTTACTCATCGGCATTAACTTATTTGCTTCTACAATTAGAGGTAGCTGCCATATATCACACAAACTATAAACTTTGTTAATTCGTCTTGTATCCTTCTACAGTCACTGATCTTCGGCGCCTTACCGTACACCACTGCGTCATCAGTATAAAAACTGCAGATTCAGCAGGTGTACTAAAAAGAATGACTGCAGTCCGTTTGTCCGACCATTGCTGGAGTATTGCTGCATAGTATGGGATTCTTAGCACAAACGGTTGACGGAAGATATCGAAAAATCAAAGAAGTCAGCTCGCTTTGTATTACCACGGAACAGAGGAGAGTGTGTCGCGGATATCTTACGCGAGTTGAGATGGCAGTCATTAATACATAGGTGTCTTCCGTTGCGGTAAGATTATATCACTAAACATCTTCCCTGGATGCGAAAATATTTTATTGACTCCCAACTACATAGGGATAAGCGACCACGACGATGAAATAAAACATAGCTCGCACGGAATAATTTGGGTGCTTCCAACGAGGTATTCGAGGTTGGAGCGTTCGGGAAATAGTCTGAAAAATTGATTTTATGAACCCTTTGCCAAGCAGTGAAGTGTGAATTGCAAGGTAGTCATGTAGATATAGACATTTCTATTCCCTCAGCTGCCCATGGAAATTTAGAAATTCATATTTTACAATATGGATGTGAATCTCTCTCTCTCTCTCTCTCTCTCTCTCTCTCTCTCTCTCTCTGTGTGTGTGTGTGTGTGTGTGTGTGTGTGTGTGTGTGTATGTAGGGGGAATGAGGTATTAATGTGCCGGTAGTATAAATCTTACACTTGAGACATAGTTTTCTATGTTTAATTTCCTTGAATTGTTGAAAGGGAAATTTGATGAACCTTTTTTATTTTGTTATTTCAACAGTTTCGTTTACCTCGTGCTGCCCTGCCTTCGTAATAAGTGTACAGTCGATCCTCCCTCCAAACTACTGATCGTAAAACAACATTGACATAGTTTTCATGATTTTATATAAATAGGTATATATAACTCGAAAACTTCTGCTAGGGTGTCTTCTAAAGATCGTATCAATACTTATCAACAGTTTACGTCAGTATCATTAGTATTTTGACACATGTAGACGTTCTAACTCGATAGTTTCTCACTAAGGTAGCGAAAAATGCAACTTCATAAACGAAGGATCAACAGAAGCAAAACACTACTGAAGACACGTTGCCGAAAGAAAATCTCATACAACAAAAAAGAAGTACATTGTTTAGTGTAACAGTTATCTCGCTTACTTAGATTGTAAAAATTTTAAAAACGGACTTGTCTCACGTGGATATTATTAATCAGTTCCCTTAAATCATGTCCGGGAATATTATCAAGCTGTCAGATTCTGACATAGTGAAACCTTGGAAGTACTTATCGCTATATTTTCCACTTAATTTTTATATCGTTGCTGCGAGATTGGTATAGCTAGTGGTTCCTATAAACTTCCCATATAAATTTTCAATGAGATTTTCGGCGCTTCCTAAAGCAATTTTCTAGCAAATCAAATGTGTTCGCTGTTGTGAATATCAACTACCATTAACTGTATAACTGAATGACACCAGTGAAAATTTGTGCCAGACCGGGACTCGAACCCGGATTTACCGCTTTTCGCGAGCTGTCTTCTCACCATTTGGCTATCCGAGCACGACTCATGGCCGGATTAAAAATTCTATATGTCGTCAACCATGTCTCTACATTTAAATTGAAAGTCGCTTAAATTGAAAGTCGCTTGGCTGGTGTCGGCGGATACATAGGATATGCTAAATAGGTTATACCTAAGTAAGTGCTTACAACAGCGAATACATAATTGCCGCAGTACTTCTTCCTTTGGATATATGCATGCCCAACACTGAATTACGAGAGTGCTATTCTGCGCTAGTACAACTTGTTTTTAAGCGAGCTATACATGGCTGCGAGTTGTAGACCATTCCTTGCAGACACGATTCTCAATACTCGTTGACACACACATTGGGCCACTTCTTTCACTGTGTGGTCAGGGGTACGTGAAGAAACAATAGCTCCTACTTACCACCCTGTCACGTCTCAAGGCCGACCCACGTTTCCTCTGTAATCTACTCCATCTAGTGGTACATACACATAATTATTCGATTGCCGTGGTTTACGTCATCGGTCATCGGCGGAGACTTACATGACAGCCTGGTACCAGTTCCATATCATGTATATCTCACCCAACTACTGATGAATTTTTAAGATGACTAAAATCTTGTCCGTTGAAGTTATATTCAGAATAATTATAGTTATAATTATTATTTCTGTTATCATTACTGTATCATCCACTGAAACTCTCAGAAGTACGTTGTTTAGTTCTATGTCAGTAAACCCCCAAATCTTTAAACAACCGAGCTACTAGGGCGTGCTGTGAAGTGTGCATTCGCAATTTTTTCATGCGAAAATTCTCAATTAAAAAAAAAACGTTACTGATTTTTTTACGTTTCTACCCTTCTATAGTTGCAGCCCTCTAACGCTACAAGCGTGTAACGTGGCCCTGAGTAACGTAACTAATTTGGTGCGTGAGAAACAGCGAGCTGTATTCGAATTCCAAAGTCGAATAGTTTATCCATATAGTTAGTATCCTCTCCTTCAGCTTTAAAATGCCAGACCACACACGAGTGCTGCAACATCTGAAACAAGCCGACTTTTTGGGCCGACTGTCATCGATCATCCTACTTATAGTCCCGATTTGGCCCCATACGATTTTCATCTGTTTCCAAAATTTAAAGAACACCTCCGAGGACTACACTTTAATCGTGACGAAGTGGTACAAGCAGATGTGATGTTGTGGCTCGGTCAACAAAGTCAGTCAACAGTATCGGTATCTCGTTCGGAGTGATGTGTTTATCGCCAGGGCGACTCTGTAGAGAAGTAAATGCATGCAAATGAAGAATAAAGATATGGAATATTAACAATGTTTGCTTTACCAAAAAAGCTTTAAGAGTTTTCACATTAAAACTCATAGGCATTACTATTCTGTAGGCCATCGTACCATTTATATAACAGCTTCAAACTTTTGATTACCGCAGAAGTGAGACAGTGTGTATTTGATATTAAGCATCCAGGTGAAATAAAGTTTCGAAAATGTCTGAAATTATGCTTAAGGTTTGTTGAAAATTGCTTTTGGTCTTATCATCATACATTGAATGGGTGTATTCTGGGTAATTTGTGCTACGTTTTAAGCAAAATCTAGTTTCCCGCGCATTTCATTATTTATGAAGTAGAGTTGGGCAACACGATTCTTTTTCACGATTCGATTCCTACGACTCAATCTCACATTGCGAATCGATCCCTACGATTCGTTCACGATTCATTCTAGTCTGCGATGGCACGATTCTTACGGAATGCAAAAAGTTCTACATGTTACTCACAGATGGCAGGACATGTCTGAAATTGTCAATGTGGTTAGAATCGAACTGTGTCATGATATGCCAGAAATAGTTTATTTACGAGTAAACATGCATATGACGTTACAAGTGTGATTGTCAATTTATACGTGTAATGCCTTAATTGATGAAAGGGCACGGTTGATTTGATTGCATCTACTGTTTTATTTCAGTATGCCAGGACAGAGGAGTCGATTTGTGCGAAAGGTGGTGCAAAATTACGTGGTATGCCACGTGGTATGCTCGGTCAACAAAGTCAGTCAACAGTATCGGTATCTCGTTCGTAGTGATGTGTTTATCGCCAGGGCGACTCTGTAGAGAAGTAAATGCATGCAAATGAAGAATAAAGATATGGAATATTAACAATGTTTGCTTTACCAAAAAAGCTTTAAGAGTTTTCACATTAAAACTCATAGGCATTACTATTCTGTAGGCCATCGTACCATTTATATAACAGCTTCAAACTTTTGATTACCGCAGAAGTGAGACAGTGTGTATTTGATATTAAGCATCCAGGTGAAATAAAGTTTCGAAAATGTCTGAAATTATGCTTAAGGTTTGTTGAAAATTGCTTTTGGTCTTATCATCATACATTGAATGGGTGTATTCTGGGTAATTTGTGCTACGTTTTAAGCAAAATCTAGTTTCCCGCGCATTTCATTATTTATGAAGTAGAGTTGGGCAACACGATTCTTTTTCACGATTCGATTCCTACGACTCAATCTCACATTGCGTATCGATCCCTACGATTCGTTCACGATTCATTCTAGTCTGCGATGGCACGATTCTTACGGAATGCAAAAAGTTCTACATGTTACTCACAGATGGCAGGACATGTCTGAAATTGTCAATGTGGTTAGAATCGAACTGTGTCATGATATGCCAGAAATAGTTTATTTACGAGTAAACATGCATATGACGTTACAAGTGTGATTGTCAATTTATACGTGTAATGCCTTAATTGATGAAAGGGCACGGTTGATTTGATTGCATCTACTGTTTTATTTCAGTATGCCAGGACAGAGGAGTCGATTTGTGCGAAAGGTGGTGCAAAATTACGTGGTATGCCTCGTGGTATGCTCGGTCAACAAAGTCAGTCAACAGTATCGGTATCTCGTTCGTAGTGATGTGTTTATCGCCAGGGCGACTCTGTAGAGAAGTAAATGCATGCAAATGAAGAATAAAGATATGGAATATTAACAATGTTTGCTTTACCAAAAAAGCTTTAAGAGTTTTCACATTAAAACTCATAGGCATTACTATTCTGTAGGCCATCGTACCATTTATATAACAGCTTCAAACTTTTGATTACCGCAGAAGTGAGACAGTGTGTATTTGATATTAAGCATCCAGGTGAAATAAAGTTTCGAAAATGTCTGAAATTATGCTTAAGGTTTGTTGAAAATTGCTTTTGGTCTTATCATCATACATTGAATGGGTGTATTCTGGGTAATTTGTGCTACGTTTTAAGCAAAATCTAGTTTCCCGCGCATTTCATTATTTATGAAGTAGAGTTGGGCAACACGATTCTTTTTCACGATTCGATTCCTACGACTCAATCTCACATTGCGAATCGATCCCTACGATTCGTTCACGATTCATTCTAGTCTGCGATGGCACGATTCTTACGGAATGCAAAAAGTTCTACATGTTACTCACAGATGGCAGGACATGTCTGAAATTGTCAATGTGGTTAGAATCGAACTGTGTCATGATATGCCAGAAATAGTTTATTTACGAGTAAACATGCATATGACGTTACAAGTGTGATTGTCAATTTATACGTGTAATGCCTTAATTGATGAAAGGGCACGGTTGATTTGATTGCATCTACTGTTTTATTTCAGTATGCCAGGACAGAGGAGTCGATTTGTGCGAAAGGTGGTGCAAAATTACGTGGTATGCCAGTGTGGTTGTGTGGCTTGAACGTGTTTAACTACTGACGTCTGTTTTATAGCAACAAATCTAGCAGTGAGGCAGACATGGTTTGGCTCATATCATCCTATGTTTTTCTGTGCTAAGATGTCTTTCCAAGGCCACATCACCCTTGTAATTCATAACGCAGCTGACAGCCCTCCCACACAGTAAATTTAGCTTAACTTTCATTTCTTCTAAATACAGAGCATAGGTATTTTGCTATTAATTTGTCTGAGAACTTGTCGCTGTCACTACTATTTACGTGAGAAGACGTACTTCTAAACAGTAGCATTCAATCGTATACAGCGACAGTACTTTACTAAAATTTAATGTGAATCTGAACACGATAACATTCGAAAACTTGAACTTGAAATTATTAATTAAATAACTTTTGTTTAAAGACAGTATTACTTCGTTTGTTCGTTCCGAGCTTCCTTTGTTCACACGCATCCTCCATTTGACTGCAATCTGGCGGTCGTAATCATTCGGCACGACTCGGCATGATTCGGAAGTGCCTTCGAAGCATAGCGTACTAAGAATCGATGAATCGTTGGAACTTGGAATCGTCACGACTCGGAAACACGCAATCGTTCTCACGATTCTTTTGAACGACGATTCGTCTCTATCACAGTTCGATTCTTAAGATTCTTTATTTAGAGTCGTTCAAATGAACGACTCATTCACGAATCGCCACAACTTTATTATGAAGTCGTATTTGGTGAACCATGAGCGGCACTATGACAAAATTTTGCAGATAAATGAAATGCTATAAGCAAAATGTCTTGCAAGTAGAGTTGATAGTAAAGAGGAAATAAATTTGAATGTCAAGCATGCTGATGCTTGTTTTCTGGTTGGACAGCGAAAAGGTAATAAGGGATAAAGTTTTTTTCCGTGGAGTGTTTTGTAGGTTGTGTCAGCGATAAAGAGTTTCGTAAAGTAGTGAAATTATATATAAAGTTTTTTGCATCTTAGCGAGAGGTCTCATTCTCAAACACGGAAAGGATACAGCCTGGGTTCTTGTTTGTACTGAGTTATTGTGTCCGAAGGCATAAATACAGTCAGCACCAGTAATAATTATCTCTCTCTGTTGAACCTTTCACGTAAGATTGTGCCTGTTAATGACTTGATTATCTCAGCATTTTATATATTTAAATTCTGTCACTTTTTATATGAATTATTGATATTTAGGTTTTTGTTGTCCCTGGAGGCTGTTAGATAGCCAACGTGAAAATGTTTCTGGTTTCGCGTCTCGGGGTACTCGCTTAGGGATGTATTATCTAAATCAGTAAGCCTTCGCGGCCTTTATCATTAACGATAAAAGTTTCTGAACCAGGTGGCGTCGTACTCCAGTTTAAGCTTCCCCAATGGTTAACTTCTCGATACCTCTGTTATTTCTTTCAGAATTCCACTGTTGTCCCTTTTTTGCTGTACACGTTGTATAGTTGGAGTGCACAGTGTGTAAACGATAAGTGTTTACAACACACCACAGTGGTGTAGGGAACGTAGAGACGAACAGTTATGTATAGAACACCTGTGGTCTGTCACGTCGAGAAATAAAAGCCACCTAAACTACATCGTATGAGCACCGCTCGAGTTTAAGAATATCGTCTCGCCCTTTATTCCTCCTGCTTACTGGGTGGTGTTTTGGTACTTCTTATTTCGTGAAAATTGGTAGTTTAAACATTCCCCTGAAGGTAACGAAAGAAATAATACTTTTGTAAATCTTATGCAAAGATTAATTACGGTGACAATTCGATATAAAGTTAATGCTTAGAGGCGGAGTATTCTCGTACTAAGAACGGCAGACAAACTAAAATACGCAACTTTTACTTTTACACTGTTAGAAACAACTAAATTTGAAGTTGTATTTACACAAATGTTCGTCTTTTCTAAGTGTGAGAACAAGGCATGTTTAACGCTCTCCAGCCAGATGGGTTTCAAAGGACTCGTCACTTTCTAGAGTCACTAAACAGCATGGGCTTGAATTCATGCGCGATCGTCCGATATGAATGTCTTTGTGCCTCGTTCGTAGCGCAGGAAACTGGCTGTGATACTTCAACATCTCTGCCCACAGAAGACCGAAAACAGCGACAGACTTGTGTACCGCCGTGTTTTCCATATCGTCACCGGAAAGCACGGTCCCTGCTCACGTGAAAGGATATTATTGTTAGTATTTCAGTGTTTATAAAATGGTTGAAATGGCTCTGAGCACTGTGTGACTTAACTTCTGAGGTCATCAGTCGCCTAGAACGTTTATAATGTTGTTGAAGTGCGTCCCGGGCGTGAATGACCTTCAACATCTTCTCAGCGATCATGGAGACGCTTGAACCCTCAAAAATTCGCGTACTTGATAAACAGTCTTCGCCATGCACTTCTTTTAGTAACAGATTGGTTTTAGTAGCAGTTTTTCCAAGTTCCATGTGAAACTTCAAGACATATGGTTGCTCCGTTGTTACACTTATCATTACTCCGCTAACAGGTGTTACTCGAACAAAGTCCACGGCCACACCCTTTTGGTCTTTCACATTCGACGCATACGTACTTACTCTGTGATATCATCAGTCACGTAATTTTATATCTACACCTCGTATTCTGCGTCCCTTTCCTTTCAGTAAATTGATCAATTTTTGAAGCCATATGTTTTGTCCTTCCGATAAGTCACGCGCCCTCTCCACATATACTGTTAGACATTGCCCGGGGGGTGGGGGGGGGGGGGAGGGGGGGGTTACAGCCCACATATTGAGAACTGCAGCAACAGTCTGTTTTTAGTTTGGTAATATTCTCCCCAAATACAAAATCCTTTGGTATAGTTCTCATACCTCGGTCAGAAAGGGGTTGAGCATAGTGATATCAATATATTTTCTGCAATGCGTACTACAAGGGAGGTGGGGGGTTCTTTACGCCCACCACAAAAAATAAAATTTCGTTTATTGTTGCTAACCTTTATTAACAACATAGTTTTTAAACAGGTACTGAGCTGTAAATGGTTGCACAACCTGAAAATATCTTGTACCGCAATCTTATCAGTACCGATGCGTTTTCCATTACGTGTATACAGAGGGAAGTAGTACTTTAAGACCATAAGAAAAATAAATTAAAAAATATACGGATTTCCTTCAATATCGCTGAATTTTATTCACAGCATACTTTTTACCTAGCTGTGTAAGTAGGGACCTGAACTCGAAAATATTTATACTGCATTTGTTTGTCAAAAGTCACATTTACCAATCAGGCTTTATGGGTAACGTTTCACTGAAAATCCGAAAACCCTTACGGAACCTGGGATAAGAAATCATTAAGATAATAAATATATTTTCAAAATTTTAAAAAGGAAAATATATTTTCAGAAGTAAAGCACACGTCCTCCCCTCCACCACCCCCCCCCCCCCCCTCTACCACTCTCAGCCTGGATCTTGGCATCGTGAGGGTTAATACGCTTTGTGGAACAAAACATGGGAGCTTTAAACAGTTAATATCGTTAAAAAATTTCTAAAATCAAGATCGCTTAAATATTTCTTCATTTTCAACAGCCGGTTTCGACAGGCTTCACTCTCATCTTCAAGTCCTCAATGAAAAAGGAAAAAAAAATGAACTTCCTTATTTGTGGCATGCTCCCACGGGTAGGCTGCTATCAGTGAGGATACTTGTTTACTTGTTTCCCATAGTATACCTTTCTGTACAGAACCTATTCGTGCCTTTTGGCACGATATCATATGAAGAGTTAGGATTAATAAGAAGCTGTGTTGTTTGAGAGCCGGCGTGCCAGCCTGAAACCGATAACCAATACAACGAAAATTTTGTATCAGTGTGACTGAGACGGACAAAGACGATAAATCATCCTATTTTCTCAAAACTTTTAAAGACCTGAAGATGACAGCAATCTCTGCCGAAGCCGGTTGTTGAAAGTAAAGAAATATTTATGCGATCGTGGCTTTAGAGAGTTTTGCCAAATAAAACAGATCGCTACTTCTAATTTCTCAACTCGAGAATAATCAGTTAAAACGGCATACGCTGGCGTCGTGAGATGGCAGGGAACCTTTCAAAAACTCACGTGGCGTGCATTCGCTGTTGCTTAGGTGGCTCCTCTAAACCTGTTTGAAATGCTTTCCCAGCTTGATAGACAACAAGTGTCCTATATCAAATTGCGCGTCTCGCCTTATCCTGCACTACTGCGGCACGGTGTAAGCAGGCAGGCACGCACTGGAGCGAGCCGCCATGCAGTTAGGCTTCTGCCGTGGCCTGGCGGACGCTGAGGCGTGCTGGGGGCGGTTAGAGTGGAAAGCCCCGCAAGTGCCTGCCGGCCACTCGCAGAGGCGGTGGTGGAGGTGTGGGTGGGGGGTGGAGGGGAGTGTAGACGGCCAGACCGTTCCAGAGAGCCTGGGCGAGGCGCTGCTCGGCGCGGCCCGTTCCGGCCTCAGGAAATTAAGGCGCCAGCTTCCGCGCCGACCCTAACTACACCGGTAGGCAGCTGCTCTTTTCTGCAAACTGAAGCCGTGCCCGCAAAAGGCGGCCTCCTGTTATCGCCCCTCTGCCTGCGCCGCCGAGGCCGCCCACGCGCTTCGCTCCGAAATTACATTGTCAGATAAAGGAGGCGGGGGCGCCGAGGGCCGCCGATGGGTGGCCGGAACACAGGCGACTGTCCGGCCCGCCTCACACCGGCGGCCGGCGCGCTATCGTAATGGAGCGCTAAGCAGCGGCGTGGGTGGCCTCGCACCACAGTCTCTGAGGCTCATTCGACGCTGTGCCGAGCGCCACCACCATCCTATAGACAGAGAAATTTCCGTTTCGTTGCTTATCTCTGACTAAAACTGATTGTCGACGTTGATGACCTATCCTACACCAGTTGGAATCCAGCACAAACGCTGTATTCGTCACGAAATAACACACCAACAACTGATAAACCGATAACTTTATTTAGCGCGTTTCAAGTACAAACCATAATCAGATTGTCTGCAGTCCAGAAAAATGGTTCAAATGGCTCTGAGCACTATGGGACTTAACTGCTGAGGTCATCAGTCCCCTAGAACTTAGAACTACTTAAACCTAACTAACCTAAGGAAATGACACACATCCATGCCCGAGGCAGGATTCGAACCTGCGACCGTAGCGGTCGCGCGGTTCCAGACTGAAGCGCCTAGAACCGCTCGGCCACACTGGCCTGCTCTGCAGTCCAGAAATACACAGCAAATTAAAGCAAATGCATCTGCAGAAATAATGTACAAGGGTATGATACTACAAGTCTTTCGTTATTTCTTTTGCTTCGTTTTTCCCGCAATGACGCAGGGTCGGCATGGTTAAGCGGATTTGGCAAGGTTAATTGAAGGGGTGGCCGGATGCCCTTCCTGCCGCCACCCTATACCCTCCGGGACGGAATTTGTGTACCCCAACTGTCTGTGTCTAGTGTAATCCATGGAATATTGCGAATGTGTTCAGATGTCTGCGAGGCGGGACGTGGTGACCAGCCCGGTATTCACCTAGTGGGATGAGGCAAACTGCCTGAAAACCACATCCAGGCTGGCCGGCACGCCGACCTGCATCGTTAAGCCGCCGTGCGGATTCGGTTCGTGGCCGGCGGGCCTACCCGAGTCCAGGAAGCAGCGCATTAGCGTTCTCGGCTAACCTGGCGGGCTATGAAACTACATGTCTCGTTAAAATTAAATGTCTTGGTGATCAGATGTATAAGGACAGTACCTGTAACTAACACAGAAAGCCGTAATGGCACACTGACTAGCGAAACACACTAACTGGAAAGAGAGTTTAAGGCACCAGAGAAGTCGTGATGAAAAAAAACCTTGCACCACAAGGAGATAATCAGTTTTGCTTTTTGCTTTTTTAAAGAAATGTAGTATACAAAATTGAAGATTTACAAAAGATAAAAAGAATAAATCATAAAATAAACGAAGAACAGAAATTAACGAGTATATAAAAATACCCAGAAAAAAGGGACACACTTGTAAACTGACAGAGAAACAGCATGGAAATTCCAGAATAGTTACATAAATTCAAACCTTCACAAAAAATCACACAAATAAACGAGTGAAGGAAAAAATTAAAAAGATACAGTAAAAGAGAAGTAATAAATGCAATCATAAAATAGGACAAGAACTCAAACCCTCGAAAGATAGGTGAGAATAAGAACTCTAGAGCAGTTACATCAAGTCAAACTTTCATCCAAGTTACTCATATAAAACAAGTGAAGGAAAAACTTTAAAAACGTGCGTTAAAATAGAAATAATAAAAGGTATCGTAAAAAGTTAGGGCAGGAACTCAAACACTCGCGAGATTATGTTAGTGAGATGGTGCAAGCAAAACATAAGTACATAAAGAAATAGGAATGAAAACGAAAATATAGTACGTAATAAAATTTTCTAAAGCATTACGCCGAGCGGTAACAACAAACTGTTTTGTACATGAGCATTAATTGTTATAATATTAGGTGTCAAGGATGTCGGGTATAGAAACCCTCAAGAAATGCATACAACAAAAACGATAAGTAGCCATATAGGAAACAGCTGCATGGAGATCGACATATAAAAACTGGGACAATACATGCCTCGCAGCCATGTATAGCTCGCGTAAAAACAAATGGCGCAAGTATTCTTATGTCCTCCACACGTCTGTACAATCCTGTTGTGATCCTTCGATGATCCCAATAACTGTAGTATGTGACGTACGGTTACCAGAGGTGTCGCAAGTGAGTGATAGCTGATGTACGCTATAACGAGGACGTGGTACAGGGTATTATGGCTGTTCTCCAGGTGTTGCTGTTCGGTATTGAACTAGTGGCTGCTGTAATGCTCATAATCACTATACCACTTCCTACGAACACTAACAGTGGCCAATTTCCCCGGCTGCATGGGGACCCACAGATGCGGCGCGATTTCGTTGTGCATGAAAAGACTGTACCCTGTACAGTCCTTGAGCTTAAATACCTCACGTGTCGTACTGCTAAACACGATCAGAGGCTATGTATTACGTGTCTTGGACAAGCTTCCCTCGTGTCTCACCCCGACGGCCACTACAAGGTCTGATGAGATTCTGTTTACGAGATAACATAACAATTCCACTAGTCCGTTTATCAGCATATTGTAGATATTTGCGATTGCGATGTTTGCATCTTTGCAGGGTAATGCATTGTATTTAATCATATTTTGTATTTACATATACTTCAAGTAAGAACGAGAAACAATGAAATCTCTTCTCGACTGAAAACCTAATTATTTCTTAACAAACGACCTCGAGCACTTCAAGAAAATGTGCACATACTACGTTACAATACAATTATTATTCACTGAGAAATGCAGTATAGAGCTGGTGTTGGATGACAAGGTACTGAGCCATATTGAATTTATTAACGTTTCTAAAAACACTAATGAATTTACTTTTTAAACAACAAAAATCTATGTATAACATTAACTAATCACCTCCAGAACTGAAAAGACTCAATTTCAATAACGCAATTGGTAGGAAACACCTCAAAACGGCTACAGCATACAATCACTTCCTTTTAGTAAATAATATTAAATGAGGTAAAAATACAATATAAATAGCAAAATATATGATCAAATGAATATGTCACAAATATGACTGACTGGCTACGGGCAGTAATGGCTATTGCCAGTAATTATCAAAATTGCATTACCTTTGGAGTAGACAGAACGACTGACAAATGTGGTTCAAATTTATGATGATAGAGGCGGTGGCAGAGGCAACGCCAGTAGCAATAATTCCTCGTTCTCTACTAACACAGGACGGCGGTTGGCGCTACCACAGTACTAGAAACCTTCATTAAAAATTTCAGTCATGGTATACAGACCACTTCAAGTAGACCACACTTACCAAGAGATACAACCACCTATTCTGTAACACAGAGACAACTCAATTATTTACTAAAAATAAAACATACTACAAATGCAGAAAAGTACGAACGTTGTGCAGGAAACTTTGATCTGACTACTGAGGGACTTTTTTTTCCTTCTTTTTGTAGATGCAAACAATTTAGTAAACAGCTCGGGCTCGTGATACTAGCCAACAAGTAATTATAGACATGCCTCAGAAATAAGGTAGCTAGATTAAACAATCTTCACTGACTATAAAGTACTATTAAGTCATAAGAAGTACATCTGCATTCTATACCCTTAGATTCTAAAATCAGTTTGGAATAATGACAGCCACATGCCCACCCACACTGACAGAACTAATCTCAAGTAGAAGCAGACAAAATCTTCATTAATAAGGAAACCAGGGTACGGAGTCAAAATAGTCACCCCGCGACACAGAGTGACCTGCAGAACGTGATTTGGTAAAATCGCTTGCTTAGAGAGCACAGAGAAGGATGTGAGGAAGATTACTCGTAGTCGGAAACCCACGAGTATCATCCAGCAGACGCCTCCACGTCCAGTACTTGCAAGGGTAAGAACCGGACTCCAACCCGGCACCACAATGGTCCCAAACTGCTTCCCACTTCAATATCAAAGGACACGCCGAAGCCGTCCGCGGTGGCCGTGCGGTTCTGGCGCTGCAGTCCGGAACCGCGGGACTGCTACGGTCGCCGGTTCGAATCCTGCCTCGGGCATGGGTGAGTGTGATGTACTTAGGTTAGTTAGGTTTAAGTAGTTCTAAGTTCTAGGGGACTTATGACCTAAGATGTTGAGTCCCATAGTGCTCAGAGGCATTTGAACCATTTGAACACGCCGAATATTGAGCGTCCTGCCGAAGTAGCTTTTAACGAGCAATGTTTACTGCTCCGAAAAACACTCGGCCCAGCCAAAACCCGCAGTGGGCAAAGGCACCACTCTTGCCAATGGACCACGGCAGACGCTTTGCCGCAACAACATGCCACCTCACTTGCACTCTTCGCCGCCCGTGTCACTCTCTCCTTTTCTCCAGGTCGCCGCGGCCCTTAATGACCTTCTCCTCCGGCTGCCCTCTACCGGCGGCAGTAATGCTCCATGCGCTCTTGTGGCCAGAGGCATTGCAGATCCGCGGGAATTACGCAAAATTAAACGCGGGCGCACGGCACACACTGTTATAACACTTCAATGAGCCTTCAAGCGATTATTACTCATAGGAACATGAGCGTCACACTCAATTGACATTACCAATATCCACTGCGCATAAATCTTACATCTACATCTACATCTATACTCCGCGAGCCACCTTACGGTGTGTGGCGGAGGGTACTTATTGTACCACTATCTGATCCCCCCTTCCCTGTTCCATTCACGAATTGTGCGTGGGAAGAACGACTGCTTGTAAGTCTCCGTATTTGCTCTAATTTCTCGGATCTTTTCGTTGTGATCATTACGCGAGATATATTTGGGCGGTAGTAATATGTTGCCCATCTCTTCCCGGAATGTGCTCTCTCGTAATTTCGATAATAAACCTCTCCGTATTGCGTAACGCCTTTCTTGAAGTGTCCGCCACTGGAGCTTGTTCAGCATCTCCGTAACGCTCTCGCGCTGACTAAATGTCCCCATGACGAATCGCGCTGCTTTTCGCTGGATGATGTCTATCTCTTCTATTAATCCAACCTGGTAAGGGTCCCATACTGATGAGCAATACTCAAGAATCGGACGAACAAGCGTTTTGTAAGCTACTTCTTTCGTCGATGAGTCACATTTTCTTAGAATTCTTCCTATGAATCTCAACCTGGCGCCTGCTTTTCCCACTATTTGTTTTATGTGATCATTCCACTTCAGATCGCTCCGGATAGTAACTCCTAAGTATTTTACGGTCGTTACCGCTTCCAATGATTTACCACCTATGGCATAATCGTACTGGAATAGATTTCTGCCCCTATGTATGCGCATTATATTACATTTATCTACGTTTAGGGAAAGCTGCCAGCTGTCGCACCATGCATTAATCCTCTGCAGGTCTTCCTGGAGTACGTACGAGTCTTCTGATGTTGCTACTTTCTTGTAGACAACCGTGTCATCTGCAAATAGCCTCACGGAGCTACCGATGTTGTCAACTAAGTCATTTATGTATATTGTAAACAATAAAGGTCCTATCACGCTTCCTTGCGGTACTCCCGAAATTACCTCTACATCTGCAGATATTGAACCGTTAAGAATTACATGTTGTGTTCTTTCTTCTAGGAAATCCTGAATCCAATCACAAACCTGGTCCGATATTCCGTAAGCTCGTATTTTTTTCACTAAACGTAAGTGCGGAACCGTATCAAATGCCTTCCTGAAGTCCAGGAATACGGCATCAATCTGCTCGCCAGTGTCTACGGCACTGTGAATTTCTTGGGCAAATAGGGCGAGCTGAGTTTCACATGATCTCTGTTTGCGGAATCCATGTTGGTTATGATGAAGGAGATTTGTATTATCTAAGAACGTCATAATACGAGAACACAAAACATGTTCCATTATTCTACAACAGATTGACGTAAGCGAAATAGGCCTGTAATTATTCGCATCTGATTTATGACCCTTCTTGAAAATGGGAACGACCTGCGCTTTCTTCCAGTCGCTAGGTACTTTACGTTCTTCCAGCGATCTACGATAAATTGCTGATAGAAAGGGGGCAAGTTCTTTAGCATAATCACTGTAGAATCTTAAGGGTATCTCGTCTGGTCCGGATGCTTTTCCGCTACTAAGTGATAGCAGTTGTTTTTCAATTCCGATATCGTTTATTTCAATATTTTCCATTTTGGCGTCCGTGCGACGGCTGAAGTCAGGGACCGTGTTACGATTTTCCGCAGTGAAACAGTTTCGGAACACTGAATTCAGTATTTCTGCCTTTCTTCGGTCGTCCTCTGTTTCGGTGCCATCGTGGTCAACGAGTGACTGAATAGGGGATTTAGATCCGCTTACCGATTTTACATATGACCAAAACTTT
This sequence comes from Schistocerca cancellata, assembly GCF_023864275.1. NCBI lineage: Eukaryota > Metazoa > Arthropoda > Insecta > Orthoptera > Acrididae > Schistocerca > Schistocerca cancellata. The sequence goes on from NC_064631.1 coordinate 414,237,987, forward strand.
TTAGGGTTGTTGTTTAGATTGTTTGCCAATGTTTTATGTTCGAATTCGTTGAATGCTTCTCTCATTGCTCTCTTTACGCTCTTTTTCGCTTCGTTCAGCTTTTCCTTATCAGCTATGATTCGACTACTCTTAAACCTATGATGAAGCTTTCTTTGTTTCCGTAGTACCTTTCGTACATGATTGTTATACCACGGTGGATCTTTCCCCTCGCTTTGGACCTTAGTCGGTACGAACTTATCTAAGGCGTACTGGACGATGTTTCTGAATTTTTTCCATTTTTGTTCCACATCCTCTTCCTCAGAAATGAACGTTTGATGGTGGTCACTCAGATATTCTGCGATTTGTGCCCTATCACTCTTGTTAAGCAAATATATTTTCCTTCCTTTCTTGGCATTTCTTATTACACTTGTAGTCATTGATGCAACCACTGACTTATGATCACTGATACCCTCTTCTACATTCACGGAGTCGAAAAGTTCCGGTCTATTTGTTGCTATGAGGTCTAAAACGTTAGCTTCACGAGTTGGTTCTCTAACTATCTGCTCGAAGTAATTCTCGGACAAGGCAGTCAGGATAATGTCACAAGAGTCTCTGTCCCTGGCTCCAGTTCTGATTGTGTGACTATCCCATTCTATACCTGGTAGATTGAAGTCTCCCCCTATTACAATAGTATGATCACGAAACTTCTTCACGACGTTCTGCAGGTTCTCTCTGAGGCGCTCAACTACTACGGTTGCTGATGCAGGTGGTCTATAGAAGGATCCGACTATCATATCTGACCCACCTTTGATACTTAGCTTAACCCAGATTATTTCACATTCGCATTCGCTAATAACTTCACTGGATATTATTGAATTCTTTACTGCTATAAATACTCCTCCACCATTGGCGTTTATCCTATCCTTGCGGTATATATTCCATTCTGTGTCTAGGATTTCGTTACTGTTCACTTCCGGTTTTAACCAACTTTCCGTTCCTAATACTATATGCGCACTATTTCCTTCAATAAGAGATACTAATTCAGGAACCTTGCCCTGGATACTCCTGCAGTTTACCAATATTACGTTAACTTTTCCTGTTTTTGGTCTCTGAGGACGGACGTTCTTTATCAACGATGATAATGTCCTCTCTGGTAAGCCGTCAGGTATTTTATCGTTTCGCCCAAGGGGGGTCCCTCTAACCTAAAAAACCCCCGTGTGCACGCCACACGTACTCTGCTACCCTAGTAGCTGCTTCCGGTGTGTAGTGCACGCCTGACCTGTCTAGGGGGGGGCCCTACAGTTCTCCACCCAATAACGGAGGTCGATGAATTTGCAACCATTATAGTCGCAGAGTCGTCTGAGCCTCTGGTTTAGACCCTCCACACGGCTCCAAACCAGAGGACCGCGATCGACTCTGGGCACTATGCTGCAGATATTAAGCTCAGCTTGCACTCCGCGTGCGATGCTGGTTGTCTTCACCAAATCAGCCAGCCGCCGGATGGAACCAAGGATGGCCTCAGAACCCAAGCGGCAGGCGTCATTCGTTCCGACATGTGCTACTATCTGCAGCCGGTCACACCCAGTGCGTTCAATAGCTGCCGGAAGGGCCTCCTCCACATTACGGACGAGACCCCCCGGCAAGCACACCGAGTGCACACTGGCATTCTTCCCCGACCTACCCGCTATTTTCCTGAGGGGCTCCATAACCCGCCTAACGTTGGAGCTCCCTATAACTAATAGGCCCGCCCTCTGTGACTGTCGGGACCTTGCCGGAGAATCGGCCACTGGCCCAACAGGCGAGGCATCCTGTGGTGGCTCGGAAACGATGTCATCACCACTAGGAAGCTTTATACAAACAGTACTCGCTGCTGCTGGTGCTCTCGCTCTGGCTGTCACAAGACAACTGCTGATTCAAGTCTTTCTTGCCTCCAGCCAGTTTTAACACAGGCTCTTCAGGAAGTATTATTTAATACATCTACAGTTACATCTACATCAATACTCCGCAAGCAGCGTTATGGTGTGTAGTGGAGAGTACTTCTTGTACATTTGTCACCTCCCACTTTGCTGCTCCAGTCGTGAAACATCTGTGGGAAGAACGATTGTTGGTAAGCTTCTGTGTGGTCTCGAATCTTTCTAATTTTATCTTTATAATCATTTCGAGGTACATACGAAGAAGGAGGCAATAAGTCAGTTATGTTGGTAAGCTTCTCTGTGGTCTCGAATCTTTCTAATTTTACCTTCATGATCATTTCGAGGTACATACTAAGAAGGAAGCAATATGTCAGTTAAGTCTTCTAGGAACATTCGCTGTGGAAATTTTAAACGGAAACCACACCATGATGCCCAACGCCTCTTTTGTAGCGTCTGCCACTGGAGTTGAAGGAGCGTTATGCTTTCACCCTTATTACGTATACTTGTCCCGAAACGCGCCTCTCTGCTTTCTATTTTCTCGATCAATTGTATCTCGTACGTACCCAAAACTTACGAGCGATATTGGTCAATTGAGGGTTTTGTAAGCTACCTCCTTGTGGGTGGACTACAGCTCTTGGGGATTCTTCTAATGGATCTCTGTCGTCTGACTTACCTGGGGTCAGTTTTATGTGGTCGTCCCTCTTTAAATTGTTCTTGCGCTTCTTTCAGAAAGCCTTTAGCTACATGCTAAATTTCTCGTGTCTAATGCTGTTATTATTAGCGATTTAGATTTGCTTTCAGTAGTAACAATAAATTTCACTCATTATTAGTATAAATTGCTAGTGGAACAGCAACAAATGAAATTAAAGTTTCAGTTACCCTGTAAAATGAATGGAATTACTTTACCATGAAATATATCGTTTCCTCCGAGTGACGACTCCCACTTCCCGCACACTCTTAGAGCATTACAAGAACTGAAACGCAAAAGCGCGTCATCATACATTTTAGGAATGATGGAGACTTGCAGAGTGTGACACCCTATCCTTGGCACTTGAAAATGTAGCAAGATTGAGTGAAAGAGCCATCCTACACACTACGCCATTATTATCTGTATCCGTGTGCACAGGTTAACTGCAGGGTGGCGCTTGGAATACGACTCTGTACCATAAACCGGTCGTGCTGTACCCAGTCCGACACTGTACTGTAGACAGTGATGTTTGTTCTAGGATCAGAAGGTCTCTTATCGTTTTCTATAAATTTTTGCGTGAACCTTAACAGTTTACTATGTACTTAGTGCAGCTACACGGCCCAGTCACATTAATGTGACAACCGACTAAGTTTGTCAACGTGCAATAACCACTCACAGGCGGCAGGTGACAGTACTAGTAATGGAGGGTGTGTAAAGCGTGTGGGGGACACATGGAAAACAGTGCAGTCTTCGTCGCACTGCGGAAACGGAACGATTTATCTGACGTCCAAAAGGACACGATCAATGGATTTTGGGTCCGTCGCCGGTAGCTGAGTGGTCAGCGCGACAGACTGTCAGTCCTAAGAGACCGAGTTCGATTACCGGGTGGGTCGGATGTTTTCTCCTCTCAGGGACCGGGTGTTCTGTTGTCCTTATCATCATTATTGCAACCCAATCGACGACCAAGTCGCCGAAGTGGCGTCAAATCGAACGAGTCGCAAATGGCGAACGGTCTAGCCCACGGGAGGCTCTAGTCACACGGCATTTACATTTAATGGATTTTGGGCCATAGATGGATGAATTTTCGAAACTGCGAAGTTTGCAAACTATTCACGTGCCGCTGTGGTTGAAGTACAGTATGCATGACATAATAGGGCTACTCAAAACCGGCGCCGAGTCACTTGTGGTGCGCCACGGACCATATCTGACGGGGCTGAACGACAGCTGTGGAATTGTGTACGGGAAATAGACCTGCAGCTGTTGAGTAACTGACGGGCCAGATGAACAAAGGGGTTACGAACAGTGTTCCCTTAACGACCATTATGTGAACGTTACGGCGGCTGGGCGTCCGCAGGAGGCGCCTGGTTCATGCATCATCGCTGACTGCTGTTCGGCAGCGACTAATGCTGTAATTTGCACTCCAGTACCGCAACTGGACGTTCACTTTCGCGAAATTTCCAGATGACATTTCCATTGGTGTGTCCGGGTGAAATTTCTCAGCCGACCGAGGCGGCCAAGCGGTTCTAGGCGCTACAGTCTGGAACCGCGCAACCGCTACGGTCGCAGGTTCGAATCCTGCCTCGGGCGTGGATGTGTGTGATGTCCTTCGGTTGGTTAGGTTTAAGTAGTTCTAAGTTCTAGGGGACTGATGACCACAGATGTTAAGTCCCATAGTGCTCAGAGCCATTTGAACCATTTGAACTGATGACCTCAGGAGTTAAGTCCCATAGCGCTCAGAGCCATTTGAACCATTTTTAAAAAGCGACGTAAACAGCATTATAGTTATATTCAGAATCAATGAGATTTCCTTTAATGACAATCAATTGTAGAATGCTCTAATATCTTCCACTGAGTTCACATGTAATACTAACAAACTGTAGTAGTTTCCAAGAAAAACGCTTTGTTCATGTTGCACATTATTTTTATATTATTAGTGGTCTCAAAAAGACCATTCTAACTAGGCCTCTTTAGTGAAGCCCTAGAACATTACATGACTTTTTCTTTGGCAAATAATGGTTAAAAATTTAAAAAATGAATCGTAGAAGGTTTTTCAAATGAAAATTAAAGGTACATACCTAATTCCTCTCGTTCATTACTTGAAAACCATGCAGCTTTCCCACATGTGGAAGACCTGTTGGAAGCCTAGACCTTTCGTGTAGTCACTGATAGTAATTTTATGCAGACATTATGAACCACTGACCGTGGCATTTTCCTGTATGCATCTTATTGTTGATATGATTTCACATTGAAGAAGGGCACTAAGTGTCCAAAACTGGTAAAGCAATTAAATTTCCTTTATGCAGCTGGTTGCTTATTATTTCGTCATATGTGACTAAAGTTGCTGAGCATGGATAAGATACTAATCATTAAGATTTCGTAACAATACATTTCAACTGCCATTTTCGGTGTTTAGCGTGTCATTTATATTTGTAAGTGTTGCCAGCATTCTGATATTTGCATTTTCTCTTTTGTTGTAAGACTTTGTGTGTGTGTGTGTGTGTGTGTGCGTGTGTGTGTGTGTGTGTGTGTGTCTATACATTACGCATATATAATAAGAAAAACCAGGTATTGTTCTAATTTTACAATAAACTAATCACATATACGAAAGAATGGGAGATAAAGCGCTATTAACTGACAACGTGAATGTGACTAAACAAGCACTTTGTATACCAGCCCTATTCATTTGGTCAATTAATTGGACTATTTTACCTGCTTTTGGTTTATATATGTGATTCATTTCTTGTAATATTAGCTGGTCTTTCTTAATATATATCCCCACGTCGTCGCCCATGTCCGTGTTTAACATATATATTGCACACACTTCGTCCTCTCGTGTTCTATGTTCATGTATTCCTCCTCCGTCTCTCCGTGCAGAAGATGTGGAATATTTGTTTATTTCAATCTGTAATTGTAATAGAATAATGAGAACGTTTTTTGCAGCAGCATATCGAGATAATTACATTTCCGTGCAATTTCGACGACAGTGTAGAAATTACAGTGGGTACAGAAAAATGTAAACAATACTCGACAGTCAATATTAACAGAACAAAATGACGTACCGATTCTTGCAGGGAGGAAGGTTATTTTGTGTGTTCAAAGTGACCTCCATTAGCAGCCAAACGACGTCATATTATCCGAACCACGGCAGACAGTGTTGGTGGTGCGATAACCGCACAGGACCCCTCGATAGTAACTCTTAGTTCATTCGGTGTAGCTGGCTTCTGCTGAGAAAGATCATTTTTCATGGTTCGCCATAGATAGAAGGGTACTCAGCAGGTCCTCTACGACCTAACCATCGTCCAGATAGATTTTAATCCAAGTAGGCCCCGGCATCTCTGTGGTAGTGAGGCTGAGCGCCATCTTCTTGTAGATAAAACCTTCCAGTTCCAAACAACTCTCGGACGGCAGGGAAAATCGATGTTTGCAGCTTATGAGGTATAATATTATGGCTCAAAAGAAGAAATTAATGTTTTTAAGCTGGTAATATTAAACTCGTTGTTATTGAACTAGTGTGTGTAGTGTCTCTGTTTGTATGGCTGTGAAGGAAAAAGCTGCGTCGACTACTCCCAAAGCATATGTAATTTCGTACATGTAGACCAGTTACCCACGTGGGGTAGAAGCAGCTGCCGCCTCCGACGGTCGCCTGTAAAATTCTTGAAATGTAAGAGAGAGAAAACTTCTATAGGATCTTCTTGAATTGGGATACTGCCATTCACATTTGGTCATTCGATGATTCTCTGCGAGTGAAATGAGCTCGTTTCAGCAGAATAATCTTTCTCTATGCTTTTGACGGTGTTACTGAAGCAGTTTCTACAGCAAACATCGACCACCAAATGTTCGAAGTCCTGTACAAGCTTGTCGTGCATTAAAATTTATCACAAAATCTTTTGATCAAAAATAAATTCGCAAAGTTACCTTTGAAATGACCCGACTTTATTATGGCAATTACTAAACTCCACATTAACGTTACATATCGCTTGTGAATCTCAAAAAACACAAATTATACAACATGGCGGCTAACATTGGCTGTTTCATTGCACATACTTCATACACGTCCTCTCGCTATTCTGTCTCGCAACAAAGTCCGGTCACATATCGATTTTCTTACATTTCTTCGCTCGCCATGGAACAACTCTAGGTCGAGGAATAAATATTAACTAGGACCCTATAACGATACGAAAGTCCTTGGATCAATCAGCTGATTCATTCACGACACCCAACCGCTAGCACTGGCTAAGGGCAATAGTCAGGAATTTCAGGAGTGGCGGCTTACAATACCACCCACTCTCAATTGCAACTCGTCAGACTAGACGACACAAAAGTTTATCCTGAATAAGAAAAATTGTTGCACGCGTTAATGGCTGAGCTCCGTACACATTATGCGATTATCATTGCACCTCTATCATGCTTTCGTTCCTGTAGTACCATCTAAATATGGCTTTTAGTTGCTCAAAGAACAAATTTACCTCATTCGTTGCTGCACTGGCATCTGCTGAATACCACGTCCAAAGATCTGTTGAGAAAACAATGGACTAACATACCACGCAAATTTGCAACGATGTCATTTTGTTCGAAATATATCAAATGTGAATGAGTGTCTACAGTTTCCTGGACCCCTCTGTATTCACACAGAGAAGTATACATATTGAAGAGCACATCTGCAGCGGCAGTTACATAATCCCCATTACGGAAAGTAGCACGCAATATACACATCTGACTATTTAACTGAATTGTAAAAAATACTTTTCTTTATACATCCAGGCTCTAAGATGCATAAATTCTGGGGTGAGCAAACGACGTGTAGGTGTCCGTGGCAGAATCATGACAAATCCACTTCATACTATGTAATAGACTGCCCTGTGTCCTGTTTAAAGTAATTGAAAGTACAGGTCGTACGGGAAATTGCTGTCTCCGGAAAGTCAAAGGGAGGTGTGTTCCAAAACGCGGCTTTCGCGCGATGTACATTGCTTAACCCTCTTTCGTTTTTGATATGTGGCAGCCTCAGTCACATTGGCTAATGTCTTCGTAACACACGGGCGTGCTCCGTTGCAAAGTTTTCGTGCATCAAGATTTTGAAAGAACGTGGTTGGTGCTTCCACTCTGAGTAAACGGCGATACGGCAGCAGACCAGCGGCATCAACCGAATTTACTACCTCCTTTGGGAACTGTAGGGCCTCAGTGCCAACAACAACATTATCAACAGACTTGTACTCAGTAACTACACTTGATAACATTTGTAGTACTTTTTATTTCGTTGACGTTTTCTTTTTAGGCGGAAGGGCGCAGTAATGGAAGAATGGCCCCCTTTCGAAACCAGTGCATAGTGCAAAGGTTGTTCGAAATATGGGATCCAAGCAGATCAATGAGCTTTGCAATGGCAGATACCAAAATACACACACATGCACACTTACGTCAACACACATACAGTCACATAAAAAAGTGGAAGTAAATATCGGAAAGTTGGCTACACTTACAAGACACCGAAAATGATAGTTGAAACCACAGATGCAACACGGAAAATTAATAACTTTCAAGCGGTTTTCCACACGAGGGAAAGCTGCAAGGTTTTAAATAATGAATCACACGCATTACTGTAAGCACCTTTAAATTAAATTATAAAAAAATTCCATGAACTTTTAAATAAATATATAACCAATATACTATCCCGAAGAAACACACAGTAGTCCAGAACACCCACTGAAGATGGATTTTTAAGAAGGCGAAACGTGTGTGCATGGATAAATAAAATTAAACACTAACGTGCAACATGCAAAAAGGCTTTTTTCTGCACACTACTGCAAATTGATATACAGCAGCTGACACTATGTTTAGCAACATTCAAATATTTTTTACCCACAAAAAAATCAACAGATAGATTATTTTTGAATTCTGTACTATGAAAATGATCAAAGTGTAATTATTACCGAGGCCTCTTTTAATTTGTTCACAGAGAGTCGTCTGCGCAGAATGAGATCACCCCTATTAGCCTATGTAAGTACAACGCATAGTAAATCCTATCTCTCTCTACGACTAACGTACATTTTACAAATACTTGTTGAACTAGCAGAATTGATCATTGTTTGCTTTTCTACCTTCAAATTATACAAGATCTTTCATTTTTCATGTATTACTTTTACTTTTCTTTGTAAACATAGACGAAAAGATTTACGTGTTTTAGACGCAAAATATAGTTTTTTTATTATTTAATTTTTTTAAATCGCATTCCATGGAGCGTAATACGTAGTGCAGTGTTAGTAGAATCAGAAACACAGTGCTGAAAACATAAAAGCGTGAACAGACATGAAGGGCCTTAACTGCTTATGAAAGAAGTGTCACACATATCAGTTCAACCTGAAACTGAGGAGTCATGATGTACAATTGTAAACGGGAATAATATCCCTAATCGCGATGATACAAGTCTTTTCATGTTCGAACACTATAATCGGGTACATAAAAGATGAGCTGTCATAATTCTAACACGTCTAGCAGTGATGGGGAAACTATTGTCATGTAACTTAATGTGTACAATCCTATGTATTAAGTTCTGGCCAGAGAAGTGCCACAAGGTTTAATTCGTTACTTACAATCGCTATCTAGAAAACACGCAACCCAAAATTTTTGCTTAGTAACGGCACGTTTAAAACTTATAGTTCAAGAATTTTTTTTAAATACTTATTCAATGAAACGCCTACACGTAAAGGCATGTAGTGTTGAATTTATTCATTGCAGGACTGATGAACCTGGTAAGTTATTGCTACACAAAACTGCTTCTTTAGTACACACTAAAAGGTGCTGCATAATGAATGCAACCGCTATTTTCGAAGTTGTACGGACGGGGATTGAAGCAACTATTGTAGCACATTGCTGCGTAAGAACATTCCAAAAGATTCCATGTCAAATACAAATAATAGTTTTAATATGAAAACCTTCAATATAATTTTACTTCTATATGAAATTAGACGAAATGAAACCGGTTAGTTCAGTGGAGTGATTTTAATTAACGTTCGAAGCTAGAAATCTTCTTCCTGGATGTCATTTAGTGCTTCTAATTGTAGCTTCAAAAACAAAATCAAATTAAATGAATTATTACTTGATCATTGGATAGTTCTTATTGTCTGTTTCACCACCGAGATTTAGACGTGTCATTACATGCCAAAACCAATCAGTTCTTAAGTTTGAGAAATTCATACTACCACCGAGTGAAAACAAAGCTCCCGTGTCGTACGTAATACAGAACGAGGAAATATGCAGAATACATTTGTGACACGGTGTTACAGGCACACGAAATGTCGCGTTTCTGGAAATACAGAATTACAGGGAGAGACGTGTACACAGCTGCAGATCTACTAAGATTATTCTGGCTTGCTAAAATGTTTTCTGTAAATGGTAGTCTAAGTACTTAATTCTCAACCGCTTGGCCGCATGTTGTGCGTGTTAGTTATCTTGATGGTCGTTGTGGTTCTCCTAATGTGTAGTCTGCTCACAGAGAAACAGTAGGAAGGAATGGGTTTATGTAATAGCAACTGAGTCGAGATTACAGCCCACAGCCATTGCTCCGTAGGTCTGCCTACAAAACTGAGTCGTTCACAATGCGGCTAAAGCTGCTTCTCGAAGCAAATGAAAGCGGAAATAGAAAGAAACACATCTCGTATGCCAGGACCTTCAATGTTGTTGGTCACGTACAGCAATGTTTTGCCCATTTGTAAATCGTATTACTAAGAAATGGGAAGGCGCGGCTAGGAAAATTACATGTAGAAAACTCAGAACTGCTTTCAGGTCTTCAGGCGGGGAGATTCTTTTGCAGCGATATCTGGCAATGGACGTATTTATTCGTAGGATCACAAGAAAATATAGTAAGTAATTTTTTACAAGAAAAAACTTTTTGTGGCTTTCAACTCAGTTATATCTCAAGAAGAGGCACGCAGATTTCTAATTTAATCTGCAGACACCGCCTTCAGAAGGGTTCCTTGAGTTGTAGGATCAAAGAAATAATAAAATAAGGATACATGACTGACGTTTGGAAACGTCTAAAACAGGCTGTCGTAAGTTACAAGCAATTTCATCGTCGAAGCAGTTAACAGTAATCGGATAATAACACAGCGATAAATTATGATGGTAAATGTTTATAGAAAACTAAGTATGTAGCTCTCATTAAAGAATACCCTTGTCTTCTTATTGACTGATTACTTATTGACACTCAGTTAATATTCTTTCATAAAATGTACTATTCACAGCATTAGTTGCGGTTACGAATGGCTTATTGAATACAAAACTGAACAATACTGAACTCGCATTTGGGGAGACCGTTATTCAAATCGCCGTATGCAGAGCTAAATTTAGTTACCCAGGGATATTTTTTTTTTTTTCGCGAGACATGAAATTGGAGTAACACGTCGAGGCATGGGACCTAAATGATCTTGAAATCGTTCTGGGAAACCTGTATGATACTTGACCCATGAGTCTTACAGTGTTACCAACTATTGTTCCTCTGTCATATGTGCTGGGTTCACGGAGTCTATATGGGTATCGACAACATCCGATAAATGGTCGACTGAGTTCAGTTCGGGTGATGTAGGTGACCAAGCCGTTGTTGAGAATTCACGGGTAGGTTCATCAAACCTCCTGCTTGCTACAAAAGGACGGCGAATTCAAGCATTGTCCTGCTGGAAAAGGTCATCGCCTCAGGGTAGTCTATTGTCAGAAGGGGATCCAGCAGATCGGCGTGAATTTCTGTGTAAACTACCTTTCTCTCTGGTCATGGACAAGAGGGCCTGATTGCAACCATGTGATCACACCTGATTCCATTGAAAGGCCTCTAGTCCTAAATTTAATCAATTTTATTTCTAGTAATGATTAATTTGTCTTCATTGAATTCAGAAGAGTGCATTTCCTTTACTCGCGTACGGCACAGTCATGCCTGGGAGAAGGATTGTCTATGGAACCAATTTTATTGATTTTATTTCCTTTTCATTTTATATCAGCGTGCTATGGACGTCTTATCGATAGTTCTAACCACGGATAGGGTCACGGTATGAATGTGTTGATCACTGGAAGTAAAATCAGAATAGCTTTCTTGGCTCTTACTGTTGAGCCGTGGGACTGTCTGCTGAATGTAGTCTTTTTAAAAACTACTTCGTGTGTTTGGTCGGGCAGAATAATAGGGAAGCTGTGGAAATATCCACCGAACTCTTGTTCAAATTTTGTACAGTAAACTGAAGGGAGTCTTGAGGAATTGGTGCTGGCATTTCCAGCATCCAACCGATTGTGCAAAACCCTGCACTGCAGAGTTGGCTATTGCCTGTCCTCCGTCCCCACTCAAGCGACAGCTTTAGAAATTTTCTGAGTCAGTTTGTCGAGGTCTGACGGCGTGCTGAGTGCATCGTCATTTCGAGGGGACAGAATAAAACATTTTTGTTTTGATCCCAGTTAGTCGATTCGCTTCATAGTGTAGGTAACCTCTGTAGAATGACAATACTGTTATAAAGGAAATTACGTCGCTCACATTTGTGTGTATAGATTTTATAGGTTTTAATTTAGTTTTTTGGGAGGACGAATTTGATTTCATTTTCCTCCATCATTAGGAATTTTCCATTGTAGTTTATAGAATTTCTTGAGCAGGATGAGTGGTCACTAGCCAGGTATGTAATTCGTAGGAACTATTAGGACTTTCGTTGATACGGTCAAATTATTTTCTAGTGGGTTTCTTTCACATCTGTAGCGACCGTTTGAGTTTTATTCTGCTCACAAGAACAGGCATGTCCAAGACTTCTGACGATACAACCCTTTGCTAAGAGCATTATGTCAAGAGAGTCTGTTAACAACTAACCACCCGTAAGGAACTATGTTATCTGGATGTCTTTGCTTAGCTAAGAGATAAATCGAGGACAGAATACCTCTCTGATTATGAACGCCATCACGTGCATTACACCACTGCCTTCCACCTCCTGTGATTGTTGATTATAGTTGTCTTTTTAAAAGACGAATGAAGATCATTTCCTGAGCAGTCATGCTGCAGTCACTTCGTCTCCATTGAGCCAAATTACATCAAATTATGTAAATGGCTTTAGAGGACGTTGCACTCGATGCAACTTCCAGATTGAGAGGCATTGTCTGCTCGTGAAAAGAACCAAAGTGACTTCATGGAGTCCATGGATTATAGCGAAAGATGTATCCCATATTTTAATAAAATCAAATTATAAAGTTAGCGGGATGGTAACGTGTTTACGTACCATGCAGCGGGGCCGGGTCCAGTTCCCGGCGGGTTGGAGATATTCTCTGCCGACTGGGTGTTTTATTGTCCTCATCATCACCGACACGCAAGTCGCCCAGTGCAGCGACATCTGAGATAAGACGTGCAACCAGGCTGCGGTACTTCTCTGGTTGGGGTTTCCTGGCCAACAATGCCAAACGATCATTTAATTTTTTTCTTATCACACATAATTGGAGATAGTGACAAACCCGAAAAAATTCTTCTCCTAATGGCTATAATTATTAGACTGCAAATGAAGTAAATACTGATGTAATATTTTCCATTGCATCATCCTCAGTCACCAATAGAAATACATTCACTTATGCATGTTACTTCCAGTAGAAAGACCAATGGACATCTTACACCATAAATGAGCCGCCTCCTGCCTGAACAAGGCATTATTGGCTCGCGAATGCACATCTTAATGAGACACATGCAGCATTACGATACGCCTGTCTGCTCGATGTAACTGAAATCGGGATCTATCAGACTATTGTATACCCATCCGTCGTTACGAAGGACATGGCGGTCTTCGCGGAATCAGGCCAGCCGTTAGCTCCATGTCAGACAGTCGGGAAACGGGTGATGGGAGATAGTGTAGCCCATGCGCTACGTCCGTCTCCGCACAATGATGGAGAAACGAACAGCCCTCACCCGAACTCACAGTAGGTTGTCGGTATTTCCATACAGCTCTGCAGACTTCGTATCGTTCCGTTGCGGCAGTTAAGTATGTGGAAACATTATGTCTGCGACACTAAAGATAAATTGTAGACACTGCTGATTTCGAAATTTTGAATTGTTTTGCAATCTGCTCTACGTACTGTTCAAGTGTCTTCTGCCCACTAACATCATCTCTCTGAAACGGACTGTTCCAATATTGTGTCTACATAAGTTCTGTATGCCGCATCTAGCCTCATAGACGACACATCTTCAGATGGAACAGCCCTTCTAGTGAGTTTCAGTCACTCAGTTAAAAATGTATCCCACAAAGCAAGATTAAGTGTCAGCTTGTCGATACCTGACTGTATAATACTAAGGGCATGTTATCTGGCGCTGTCAGATCCGTCTCAGTTCACTAGATTCACTGTATTACAAGGTAGAGCACTTGCCCGCGAAAGGCAAAGGTCCCGAGTTCGATTCTCGGTCCAGCACACAGTATTAATCTGCCAGGAAGTTTGATATCAGCGCACACTCCGCTGCAGAGTGAAATTCTCATTCTGCTTCAGTTTATTTTTAAAACTACTGCTCGCATCTGATATTCGTTAGATCAAACTTGACTATTGTTTTAACTGCCAGTTAGAAATGAACGTTTTAGCATACGTGAGTTTCAAACTATAAATAGGCAACCAACATTGTGTAATATTGGAGTGCGGGTCTTTATAAGGCGGAATCTAGTGCTATTTGAGTCAGTCTGGTCTGAGTCTACGTTCAGGCTTAGCTTTAATTTCTTTTCTGTCAGTACGTGTTAAAACTCAGCTTTGCTTTCGAAGTCGTAGCATTGCATCGATCGCGTCATTGAATTACGCTTTTTTTATTCCTTCGGCACCATATTTGGTTACAGAGAAGTATGCAGTGCGTCTCGTATTTGTATTTATTTACAGCAGCCTCAGTAAAACTTGTATTACAATATAAAGTGGCACAAGCTATACCGTTAATAATGATTAAATGTTATACGCGGTTATTCTGATGCAACTGGCTAACAATAGTACAAAGAAAATAAATTCATATGTAACCGGTACAAATACTAATAGACGCCAAATTTGGTACCCATTTACGTAACCAAAAATGTTGACGTGGAGGACGTGGTATACATTTACGTAACCAAAATTGTTGGCTTGGAGAACGATGAACAGGTGTATACTATGTGATGTGTGTACTGTCGTAGCGTTATACTCTGGGAGTGTCGTGCAACACGGAGGGTGAAATTTCCGCAGTATCGAGCGCCGGACTGCCTGCTCTCGGCGTGCGTGCTGAGACCGCGAAGGGAAACTGCTGCGTGCACACAGCTTGGCTGGCAATTCGTCAGATCTGCCGACGCCCTCGAATGCCTGCGACTCCCTCTGTCGGCGGCGTCTCCGTCAACGCGTCTGCAATTTGCTCCTCAAGTCGCCTGTTCGCCTACTGCGGAGAGGCTGCTCTCGAGCGCACAGCCGCGAATTAAGTACAAAGCGGTTTCGTGGCTCCGTGTAGACACCGACTTAATCATCAGACCTGAAAGCTAGTTTACGTCGTCACTGTTTCGACTGTGGTTGCTAAGGCGCAGTCATGTATTAGCTTTCCTCATTAGAATGTTTTTATTGTGTTATCGGACGTATTTACCTATTATACGAGCCATGTAATGCGTTTTGTTAGAAGGTTTTATTTTCTTCCTTGGATCAATTGTTTCTGTCATACCAATTCTTCACTGTTTCCGTTTCCTTTCAGAGACAGTTTTCTCTGGTCTTGCCCCTGGGCACAGTATCTTCAGCATCATTCTCCTTTGCTCAGTTATAATAAAAAGTTTCTCCAAATTTACGCTTCATCTTATAGGAGTCAAATGAAAACCTTAAATTTTTTATAACAAAACGAAATTTTGCGCTGTTATCCTGTAAGTTGGCAAGCCTGCTACAGACAGCATGCAGAATGGCCTGTAGGTGGCAGCATAATGCACATGCACACATACCGTCGCAGTATCAGTATAAAGATGGCCGCCACATTTGCGGCTAGCACCAGGGAAGAACAGCGTTATGTTACTCGGTTTTTGCGTAGTGAAGGTGTGAAACCTATTGAAATTCATCGAAGAATGAAGATTCAGTACGGTGAGATGCATGTTTGTCACAGCAGCATGTTTACTAATGGAGTAGGAAGTTGGCAAATGATGTGACTTCAGTGGACGGTGCTCCTCGTACAGGTCAGGCACAACGAGTTGTGACTCCACAGAACATTGCAGCAGTTGAAGCCACAGTGAAGGAAAAACGCAGAGCGACACTGAATGACATTGCAGCTTGTTTACAGATTCGACATGGGGAAGCACACCACACTGTGCATGATGTGCTCCAGTTTCACAAAGTGTCTGCAAGATGGGTGCCACGCCAGCTGACTCCTGAAATTGAGGGAACGACATGTTGATGCTTTTGAAGAACTTCTTCGGCGCTTTGAGCGAGAAGGTGATGGCTTCCTTGCAAGAATCCTTACTGGGGACAAAACCTAGGTTCATTTCCACCAACCGGAAACGGAAATCCACCATACTCATCAGACCTTGCCCCAAGAGATTTCCATATGTCTGGACCACTCAAAGGCGCAATGGGAGGAGAGAAGTTCCGTTCTGATGAAGAGGTACGCCACGCTGTGCATGAGTGGTTGCGCAGACTACCAAAAGAATTTTTTTCCAAAGGAATTTATGCACTTTGTAAGCGCTGGAGGACTTGCATTGAGCGGGGGGGGGGGGGGGAGATTATGATGCAAAGTGATACAGCTTTGTACCACTTCTGCACAATAAATAATATTTAAAAAAAAAAACATTTAAGGTTTTCATTTGACTCACCCTCGTATGTTGGCAACCAAATAGAATAGAAACTTAGTTGAAGGATATAAGCTAGCTATTTTTCGCTCATATTACGAATCAAAGACCGTCGACGTATTTGATGTTCTTCCGATAAGTACTTCTGAGCGAAAACTCCTACATAAGAATTTCCAAGATTAACCACACAGAGAGTGGACGTACTTTTATTCGTAAAATACGTATTTTCCTGTCTTTGTGTGTCAAGTCAAGCATTATGGAAGCATAAAAAAGGATGATGATGGTGTTTGATTTATTGGGCGATTAACTGCGCGGTTATCAGCGTCCGTACAAAATTTCCAGTCGTTACCCAGTACAATCCCGCAAATTTCATTTACGATGAATTTCATGAATGATGAAATGACGAGGACAACACAAACACACGGTCAACGGGTGGAAAAAAATCCCCAACCTGGCCGCATAAAAAAGGAAATGAAGTATTACAAAATTAAGAAAATATAGTTTCTTTGTAGATTGACATTATAAAAAGTTTTGTGTTGTACTTTCTGTTTTTCCTCTTTCATACAAATTTTAAACTAAGAACATACTCAAAATTATGCTATTGTTTATTACTATTACCTATGTAACGAACTCTCTCAGATAATGTTCTACATTTCTAGATTGGTACTGCAGTGTACCGAATTGAGGCTCAAACGCGGACATAGAATTTTCACAGCTATCAAACACCCGGTACTTTTACGCTAGCATGACTGGCAAGCTGAGTTTCGATCTTAGAAAGAAAAGGATGTGCTGTAGAGAAGCTCGGAAGCGGCCTTAGTGTTCTTAGTATACAAATCCGTTTGCTTGTAAGATACCCCACAACAGGGCAAAGTATGTGCGTTGTGGACAGTTTGAGTGGTGGCTGAAACTCCAGTACATGCTTGCTTACCTCATTAATTGAAAGGTTCTCTTTTGTTCGTGTCCTATCTGTACCTTTAATGTAATGCGGTCAAGTTCTGGTGAAAATGAATAATGCAGCTTTATATGTGGGTTTATGCGTGCAGTTCAGCCACATTAATGTGGCCATTGCCTACGTTCAACGTCAGCTTGCAACAACCGCTCACACACGGCAGGTGGCAGCACTAGGACTGGAGGTTATATATGGCATGTCAGGGGGGGGGGGGGGGGAGGGGGAACGCGTACAACAGTGCAATGGTTGTCGTAATGCTGAAACGGAGCTATTTATCTGATTTTCCGGAAGCATTTCCTGAACGGCTACGTCTGTAACCTCTTCTCTTACCGCCGTGGTTAATGTATACCGTGCATAGCAAAATGGCGCTAGCCAAAGTCGGCGTCGAGGCATCTGTGACGCATCACGGTCCATAGGTGACAAGCCTGAAAAACGGCTGCGGAGATATGGAAGAACAGGCCTGCAGCGGTTGAGCAACTGATCGTCCTGATGAACCAAGAGGCTACGAACAGTATCCGCTCAACGATCGTTCAGCGAAAAGTTGCTGCGTGTGAGTCTCTGCAGCAGGCCCGGGTTCGCGCCCCCATGCTGACTGCCGTTCATCGGCAACGAAGGCTAGAATCAGCAAGCCAAAACGCCAGCTCGACGTCGACTGAGTGTTGACAGGTGACCTTTTCAGTTGAGTCACGTTTTATGCTCCATCGGACAGTTGTCCGTTGGAGTGTACCGCATAACACGTCTGAAAACAAACACCCCGCACCAATCGCCGGAAACATCCAGAATGGAGGGAACCTGCTGGGTGATCTCGTCATTCTGCAAGACACAATGGATGAAAAGCAGTACGAACCTCTCCAGAGGCCCATGTCCACCCCTACAAGCGGCTGTTCCTCCTCGCCACGATGGCATTTACCAGCAGGACAATACGACGTGTCGCACAGCTCGCAGTGTTCGTGCGTGGTTCGAAGAGCACTAGAATGAGTTTACCGAACTCCCCTGGCCCCCCAACTCCCTGGGTTTAAACGAAGCCGTGAATCTGTGGGGCCACCGTTAGCGAGCTGTTCCCGCCGTGGATCCTCAGCCGAGACACCTTTCGCATCTGGCCCCGCATTCCGGTTGCTACCGTCCAGATGCTACCGGGACTACTACATGGAGGTGGGGCCTCGTGAAGATCTTTTGTCCTCTTCCTTGTGTAAACGACAGCTATATTATAAAACTATTATGCATCGTATTCGGAACCGAAAATCGTAATTCAACGATATGAATTCTCATAATCAAGACCGCCCGTTTGTATAGAACGTAGCACTAATCACTTGGTGCTTAAACCTCATTTTATGGAATTTGTTGTAGTATAAACTATGTCAGCACAAGCTACAAACATGAACAGATCGAGTGTTAAATGATAATTTTTCTCTGTCGTAAGTAGGGCGCGAACAGATTAACAGGTCTCCTAACTGCACAGGCGGAGCGATAAACGGAGGTGTAGCGGCAGTGACGTGAACTCGAATGTGAAGCTTGGCAGCTAACGCACGAATGCATATCTCACATAATTTATAAGGTAGAGCTAGCGAGTGTGCGAATGACCATTGTAATAAGTCATACCAGTACTGCTAATAACGCCACAAATCAATGGTCTTTAACTAGAGTACCGAATAAAAATAATCAGCGTGTAGACTTGAGGTTTTCATACTTTTGGGTCCGCGGCTCCTTCCGTACAAGAGATTGGACTCGAAGTGTTAAGGAATAAAATTAAGTTTCGAAACAAATGTGTAACAATAATTATTCTTTTATTATCTTTTCACATAACATATTTTATAGTTGCTTTAATTCTATTACGTCTTATCCACGTAACAAAAAGAAATTTAAAAGACGAGGTATCTTTTTCATCATTAGTTCTTTAAATCTCGTACAAGAATGGAAATTGCGTCTAGAATCTCTATCTCCACATTCATTCGAGATCTATGAGTTGTGTGAGAAAAGTAATGAGACTGATATTTTATCGACCAAAGTTTTCATTTTTATCTAACAACAATATTTTTCCTTGAAACTAGTTCAAATGGTTCAAATGGCTCTGAGCACCATGGGACTAAACATCTGAGGTCATCAGTCACCTAGAATTTAGAACTACCTTAGAATGACCTAAGTAACCTAAGGACATTACACACATACGTGCCCGAGGCACGATTCGAACCTGCGACCGTAGCGGTCGCTCGGTTCCGGGCTGAAGCGCCTAGAACTGGTCGGCCACAACAGCCAGCTTGAAACTAGTTCTTTACGGCAGCTATACACCGGTGGAGTCGTTGTTCCAGCCTTGGTAGCAGCACTGAAGTGCTTCAACTGGCAAGGCATTAAGCATGTCGGTCACATTCTTTTTAATGTTCTCCAGAGTCCCAGAATGACGTCATTTTAAGAATTTTTCGATCTGGGGAAAATACAAAATGTCATAAGAACTCAGCTAAAGTGAATAGGGGGCTGTGTAACAACAGGATTTCGTTATAAGGTCAAAAATACCGCGATGGAAATGGCCGTGTGACATGGGTTTTTGTCATAATGCAGCATCCACTTGTTTATAAATGTCCGGTCTCACTCGAATCATCCTCTTCCTGATGTTTTAAGGGATGTCTTTGTGAAACACTTGGCTGATACCTTGTCCTGGAGAAAGAATAGCACGCGAATTTTCGACGTTTGGTCTGTTTTTGAAGTTGAAGATATCACTGAGCGCGGTTCATCTTCAACGTGACCTTGGCCTTGTAGAAAAGGTTTGTACCAGCGAGAAACTTGTGCTCTTGACTAGGAATGGTCCCCATTGGCCCTTTTTAAGTTTTCAGAAGTCACAATCACGGATTCCCCGAGTTTAACATAAAACTTGATTTCATAACGTTGATAAAACATCTGCTGTTTTCCACTTTCTTAACGCACAACAGAAATACAGCTTCGTTGATGGCAGTCTCAAAAATCACTTGATGGCTGTACGGATCTTAAACTCGAACTGAGCAACTGGAAGGAGCGAACACACCGGCATACACAAGTAGAACAACACAACGTTGCCCAATAGCTCGTATTTTTGTCAGTGTCATTGCTTTACTGACACACCTCGCATATGTCGTATTTATCACTGCCAATTCTGAAAAATCTACCTCACACAAGTAGGATGCTGCAAAAGGTATCATACGTTGTAGCTCCTTGTTACCTATTTGCGAATACTCCCGCTTCACCTAGCACCAAAACTCGAGCTGTAATGAGGAAACGAACTTGGAATTCCCTGTGACGCATGAATGAATATCAATAAATTGGTCTTGTTCCACTTGTAAGTGTTGATGGGAGGTTTGTTGTGAAAGGGTGTTTGATCCAGTTATGTTGATCCACCTCTTCTGGAAAATACTTCAAGAAGTAACCATTGAGTTTGGTTAAATGGCCGACAAGCACAAACTTTAAGTCTTCACTTAACAGA
Source organism: Schistocerca cancellata (assembly GCF_023864275.1). Classification (NCBI taxonomy): domain Eukaryota; kingdom Metazoa; phylum Arthropoda; class Insecta; order Orthoptera; family Acrididae; genus Schistocerca; species Schistocerca cancellata. The sequence continues at coordinate 414,258,712 of NC_064631.1, forward strand.
AAATGACTGACTTCTCAAACCTCGCGAAGAGCAGGGAGAACGTAATCAGCGAAGTTTTTCTTCCACATTAGGAATTTATTTCGGGAAGGTGATATTTTTTCTATCAGGTGACAAATGTTGGTCTTATTGCCTTGAAGGGATGCATTCAATGGATTAGAGTTTTTCAGAGATGTCACAACGATACACCAACTCCAAAACAAAGTGACCGTCTACAAAGTTCTTGGAACTCAAAAGTTTTCCCTGAACCACATAAAGTTCATTATTCAGTTCATACACACAATTCAGGACTTTCACAACTGAGACTCAGCGAAAGCCTCGGTGACAAATCATGGAAATGAAAATGTGCTCACCTCGTATACCAATCACCATGTCAATGCACATCTTTTGAAAAGATGTCGCCTTAGGTGGCCTACTTCTAATCACGTTTACAACTTCGATCACTGTTTGAAGAACCTTATGGGGAAGACCCATGCTTTTTCATTCCGTTGGTTCTAGGTGAATAAATAGCGTGTCGAAATAGTTGGAGGAGTCTCTTAACGGATCAGAGCTTGCAATCCGGTGAACTGTGAAAGGCGCTGCACAGGAATGTCGGAGGTAACATTCTGAAACCTTCTCCCTGGGCGACGCAGCTGAAGGAACCTCAGTCTATCCTAATTTCTTCTAACACTTCCCTTCAACAAAAGGTTTTCTTTTATACTGTCCTGCTTCGAAAGTGATGTATAATACGTAGATTTGCAATACAGTTGTCGTTTACACAAAGAAAGAAGACAAAATGTATCCACGAGGCCCCACCTCCACGTGGTGCTGCATGGGCGACAGAGCCCGCTGCTGCCTCAGCTGCGTAGTATGAGAGCTACGCGCTGGACCACTGCTCCCAGCTAAGGAGACTGCGCGGAGCACTACGGCCCGCACAAAACGTCTTAGATGGCGAGCCTTAGTAGTCCAAATGCAGCACGGAAAAAATTTCGTCCAGATAGTTCTCTGTGCCTGGTACACGCCGCATAAACTGTTCCAAGTCACTAACGCTTCGTTTGGAACAACCCTCTAAATACCCTTCCTTTTGGCACTGCCAGTGGTCCATCAATTTTTCAATTGTCGCTGCTAAAAAGGCAAAGCGTTTGGTGGCCAATTTTGATGCCATGTCTGCCGTTCCTTAACGAGCCAGTCTCAAGTGTAATATCGAAAAATGCAAATCCATTGTCCCTCATGTGGAATATCTCGGTCATGTTCTCAATGCATCAAGAATACCGACCCGTTCCAATTTGTGTAGCAACTCCGAATTCGAATGAATACCAAGCGGGCTTCATTATTATCGCAAGTTCATCCCGCATGCCGTGACCACAGCGGAACCACTCCATCACACGCTGCGCAAAAATATGTTGAACTGGACTTTCGCCTGCGATAAATCTATCGAGATCTCAAGCAAGCCCTGCTCCATCCGACATGCTGTATGGATTGCGACACATCTAAACCTTTAATTGTAGTAGTCGATGCCTCTGATCACAGCTGGGGCAGGGTGTTATCTCTCTAGGTTGTGTGGAACGCCCTGTTGAATTCAAATTTAGAACTCTGATACAGGCACAACACAACTACAGCCAAACGGGAAAGGAAGGCCTGACTACTGTTTCCGCAGTCAAAAAATTCCATGATTATGTGTACGGCTGACATTTCACATTACTGACTGATCATTAGCCTCTTTTATCGTTGTTAAAAAGAGCCTCCACTATTCCGACCAAATCAGCATGTCGCTTCTAGGGATGGGCATTGTTTTTGCCTCGTTACTCATAGGACGTAAGACATCACTCGACAGGCAAATACTTACATTCCTTCGAGATTACCATAGGGACAAGAGACGTATTTAGATTCAGAAACAGAGGTCTGTTGCCAGATGAACACAGAAGAGAAAGAAGCCTTAAAACCCTTCCCTTGGGAGCAAACGTCATGGCCTGTCGCTCCTCGGGGGTTCCAGTTTTTCGAAGAATACTCCATCCGGTGCACCGATGGTGACTGATGTGTAGAAAACAATTGGACCATCCGGAAGACCAAGCATACTGGCGCACGTGTCAATAGTTCTCCACCTTAAATGTAGTGTTCTTGTTGCAGGGAGACGATTGTCACACTTGCATCATGATCCCACCTATTCTGGGGCACGACATCCAGTCCCTCCGGCATCAGGGCCTGTAGGGCGTAGTGCTCACAAAGAGCCTGACCCATCAACATGTACATTGACGAGGTATCGATGCAGATATTACCTGAATGGTGGGGGTATGCAAGATCTGCGAAAACAAAAAGACCGTACCTGCTCATAGATATTTCCCTTGACCAGTTGCTTTAGCGACATACTCGCGGATCCATATAAACTTCGCAGACCACTTTCTTGGCTACTCATGGTTTATCATGGGCCGGCCGTTGTGACAGAGCGGTTCTGGGCGCTTCAGTCTGGAACCACGCGACTGCTACGGCACGGATGTGCGTGGTGTCCTTATGTTAGTTAGGTTTAAGTAGTTCTAAGTTCTAGGGGACTGATGACCCCAGAAGTTAAGTCCCATTGTGCTCAGAGCCATTTTAACCATTTTCGTTTATCATGGTAGACGCGGGAATGGATTAGCGGAAGGTTTTGTTTTCACATTCAGTAACAATTAGCAAATTTGCACCACCATCGTGAATCAGCGGAAGCCCTCACTATGCTATTGGCATCTTTTCGCTCTACCACTCAGGATGCTGCCAGCCCAGACGAGAAGTTCCATGCATGTCAGCACTGGTCCAGTCCCTCCAACCTCAATCCTGTGACTCCCCATCCCCATCCACAGTCCCGGTGCTAACGTTATCTTGTCAAAGGTGATATCTGGCGGTAGGTTTTCTCCAAAAATGGACACCAATGAGCCCGAGCAGTGGTTATCCATTTACTGGAATAGCCATGGTGAATGTACGACTTTACGACGGTCTCGTTTATCACAACCTTGTAAACCAGGTGCCCCCATGAAACTCCAGGACGCACCCTGGCCGTGGATTGTCATGATCATTAGCTCCAGAATCGAAATTCTCCTTCCCAGAACCTTGAACAACGCAGCTCAACTGCAGCAAACACGGTGTCCCCTTCCTGTGACCCGTGGCTAGAACAGATTTTCATGGTCCAGACGCCGATATTGATGAACGTGTTCAGTCCACTGGAGTCACCATTTCCACAAGTGGTCGACAAAGATGATAGAGGATCCTCGGACATCGAAATGCGCCCCACCCTCCCTTCTGTGAAGTGAACAGAGGCGCCGTGCTTGGGCTGTATGCCCTACATACTTATAACACTTCTTACAGGAGTGGTGTATTAGCGGCATAGCGTCGAATGGGTTTCAACAACATATAACAGAGCTTGACTCTTACATCTGCCTACGGCAGCAGGTGGCAGGGCCAGAGGTGTCAGAGGTCGCCAGCCCCGTGGACTAGTTTGCCTCCAACGGCCATATGATCATAAATGATTCCTCTAGTATCCTTAAACTCACTGGGTATCTGGGTCGGCGCAAAGCCGCTGCGAGGCACTTTTCATCGAATTCTGCACCAGGAGCCGACAGCTCCGCAGTTCGTCAATCGGAGGCTCGATTGGAAGTTGCTCTGCATAGGACACCGTGCTGCACCAGCCACCGCTCTGAGGGAGCTCCCGGTTTCTGATTCCACCGTCACCACGACTTGGTCTTCATCAGAGAAAACCAAGTACCTGGTATCGGCTATCGACTTTCACTACGTTATTTCCTTCTACTTCCTATTGAATATTAAGCTTTGACTGTTTCATCATTACACCCCTCAACCTAAGTTCTGACGCTTATATTCAGTGCCAATTACTAATTTTAACTAGCTTATGTACTTTTCAGTAGAGGTGTTCCCCATTGCTTGCATGAACTTTGTTCTCATTGTGTCTAAACTGTTGGAAGAGTCAGCAACAAAGATCAGTGACAGCATCACACTTCTCAACCATTGTTTATACGATAAATTTTATATGAGCGTATTTTACATAAAAGGTCACTTAACAACTTCAAATCACCGTTCATTTCAATATACTGAAAATAACTCCAAAACACGAGCTCAGTGAAGTTATTTGGTCCATTCCCATAAGCGAATACAACAGGAAATGGTGGGGAGGCATATCCTGCCTAAAAACTGGAAAGTGAGCAGTGCTCCTGCTGGGGGAAGTCGCTTTTCGCGGAAGCTACCCTACAGGTTAACCAAAATCAACGTCTCTTCTTCCAGTGTAAAACAGTGTGGAGAGAGTTACATAAATTTTTCCCTACGCTTCAATTGCTTTAGTATTTTTGGCAACTCGTATGTGTGTGCCGTGTAGTGTTAATGCAATTATCGGAAATGTGTGTCTGCGTAATGCGTCGGTTTTCATATGGCGCACTGCAGAAGGGCCGCAACAACTATGTGATGCACCTTGTGACATACTAGAGCGGAGACAGTGAGGTCAGGCTGTTTGCTCTTTAGTAAAGAGACCTACAATGGAAGGAAGTGCATGACCATAGTCGAAGGAACTATCTTTCCTCGCCTTCTATCCTCCGCTTGTTCTGTTACACCCCCAGTCTAAAGTTTATCGCTTAATACGGCTCACTACGCTTAGATCTGGTACACGCATTTCGTACTTGCACTTAACCACTTGTTTCAACACGAAACATTGATTTCATACCACTAAAACTTTGGATTTAATAATCTCTTATTCTTCCATCTTTTGGAACGTGGAGATTACTGGTCAAGGAGAAAAAATGAATACCATTCCCTCTGTAGAAAATTCCTTATAGTTTAACTTTGTACCAGTAGGTATTTTCACTAGAATCCACGGCTACGGGTTCTTGAAGAAAATCATAAAAATGTGACGTTTAAAGGCCCGTCAACCCCAACGCCAACACCAACCGTTCAGAACTCTTGTTCATGGTACTTCCTCCAACACGAATTGTCCACCTATCCACCCATTTTAGTCTTCTTTCAGTGGGCTACTACGAGTGTACTGCTATTCACACAAATAGCTAAGCTAGGTCACAAAAAATATTTTGTTATATAATGCTTGCAAAATATGGTGAGTGGCATTCTAGGTGAGCAACTATTCTGCGATCCAAACAGTTATTTCCTAAGTATATTATTGTTCTTCAGGTGTGGAGTACATCACCTACACAAAATTTTTCAAAAATGACATCACTTTTGTAACAGGTCGGTGTTGCTGATAGATCTGCTAGCACCTTTGTAATAGATTAATTGAGATATGGCAAAGATCAGTCTTTCTGCAATTGTGCAGTGACTACCTGCGGAAACTGTCAACCCAAGATACCATTTTCTAAAGAGGGTCGTGTCTCTCTTTCAGAAGAGCAAAAGAGCCGCTTTTAGCCGAGTAGAAAACATGGAGGTCAGACCAAGTAGCCAACGCCTCGCGGCTGGCAACTTCCTGACGAGGCTACAAAGACGTAGCGAGGTGGCGGGCTTCATTAGGCCGTCGCAGCCACGGCTGCCACCGTTGCTAATTAAATGCGCATCACTGCCGCCCCCAGCTGCCCCTGCCCCCAGCACTCGCTGTTATTAACACCTACCTTAAAGCCGAAAAGCCGCTCTAAGCGCGTAATGGTAACCGCTCATAATACCTTGAAACCCTTTGTCGAAACAGAATCTCAATGAAGCTCTCCAGGCACCCACTGTTTCCCAACTGCTGATAAGGAAACCACGATTAAGCAGTCGATTGTGCTAATCTAGGAATAATGTTTGAAATGTACTGGGTGAATTACCTAAAACTTGCACGCAAGTATGTTGGAAATAGAAAGTGCTGCTGATTTGCGGTTTTCACATAACAGATTGGTAGTAAGGTTCTCGTATTGTTAGCCAATCAACAGAATACAATTGTTCTTAGAAAGCGTATTTTTTTACAGACAAATACTTTTTTTGGTTGGAACATTGACATTAAAAAAGTAAAATTAGTGTGAATTAGAATGGCAGTGATGTTTGTTGCAGCAATCTAGTGCGATTCGTTTACGAGTTATCGTATTTTGAAAAGTTCCCATACGAACACTTGTGTGATAGCAAGTACTGAAGAACGGCGCAAGTGCAAACGCAACTTATGTGGATTCATAGCAGTAATGAGACCACTGATCGTCATAGGTTGTGTTCAAAATGACCACCGGCAGTGACTACACGCTTCTAGTGTGGTGTGGAGCGACTGCTGCAAGCGTACCAGAATTTCGGTGGAGATGTCAGAGCAGGCTGCAGTAAAACGTCGTTGCATATAATCGGCTGTAGTTGGTACCTCCTTGTGGACAGTGTCTTACAGCTTCCCTCGCAGAAAAAGTCTACAGGTGTCAAATCCGGGGAACGGGACGGCCAAGGTACAGGACATCTGCGTCCAGTCCAACGATTTGGAAACAACTCGTGAAGGCGTGCTGTAGTACTTCGTGCACGATGGGTTGGACATCCATTATGTTGGTACCACCGGCTCCCCCTAGTATGTAGAGGAATGTTGTCTACCATCCGTGGAAGATGGTCTTTTAGGAGGTGTCAATACTTGGTCGTGTTCCGTCAATGAAAAACGGGCCTATAAGATGATGGTTCACTCCATCGATGCTAACGTCCAACCTAACGAAGCCAACGGGGTTTGTCAACAGACCAACAGTACATGTTCCTGTGGTTTATCTGGCTGAGATTGGTAAATATGGCTTCATAACTGAACATGATACATAATACATGTGGTGACTCCTGTCTTAATGGCCCCGTATAGAAGTTAGCACGATTTTCATAATCGTTTCCATAGTGCCTTAGATGGTGAGAGCTGTCATAGTGATGGAACCCATGTCGGAGAATGCATAGGAGACTTGTCAGACCCATGTCGCTTCCTAGTAAGCTGCGTGGGAGTTAACATGCTGATCAACTGAAACAGCAATAAGAACGTTAATTTTCACCCCCCTACTTTCAGTACTTGCTTCGTTCTGTTACGTTGTCTAATTGTTACACTGAAACTTGCACGCAACTGGTTAAAGAAGTTGAAAAGTAGCTGCTGTGATGGTTGACTCTATTGGGATATCTTGTCACATACGCCGTATAAGAACGAACTGCATCCTTCCTTCACTCACCATACACCACGAGCACGTCGGCTTTCTCTGCTTATGTAAATCCCATCGCTGTCACGAACTACTGCTTGGACTGACACACAAAGACTGACTAGCAGTGTGCAGTGCACTCGAACGACAGGCAAGCACACTCTAAGCAAACATGAGAACATCGCACCTAGCCACTATGTGGGTTGAATGGCACACATGGCTAATAATATAATAGTGAATAAACACCATCGAGATTCTAATTTATTGTAAGTTTAGTTTGTTATTGCCAATAGGTATTGTTCCATTTGAAAAAGTGTATGTTTGAACAAAACATTCAATTTCTTTATTTCAGTCTGTTTATTAACTAACAATACGAGCCCCTCATTACCAACCCATTCTGTGAAGACAGCACACCAATATCACTTTCCGTTTCCGCAATATTTGCGGTGCAAATTTTAGGTGATTCGCCCTGTATGAGACAGGTTAACAGTAAGCATAGCCTACGAGAAAGCAATTCATAAGTTTTTATTTGTTGGCGTCGCTTGGTGGCAAACTGCCGTCTGATACCCGTTTAGCAGTCTATAGTCTCATAAAAATTATTCTTTTGCTGTTGCAACTTTATTTTTTCTTGGTATACCTTTTAGAAACCCTTTTCATTAGGACCGAAAGTCATATTTGTATTAGCATCGGAGTCGTCATAAAAATCAAGACTGATGTAGACATTTCAGAGGTTCAAAATGGTTCAAATGGCTCTGAGCACTATGGGACTTAACATCTGTGGTCATCAGTCCCCTAGAACTCAGAACTACTTAAACCTAACTAACCTAAGGACATCACACACATCCATGCCCGAAGCAGGATTCGAACCTGCGACCGTAGCAGTCGCGCGGTTCCGAACTGAGCGCCTAGAACCGCATTCAGAGGATTCTCATATATTGTTGCGTCTCAGTTGAAACTGAAGGTGATCCAATGTGATCGAAACATGTAACATAATTTAAAGAACGTGCGACTGAGACGGAACAGTAAATCAGATTTCTCTTAAATATTTGCATTACCTTCTGGCGAGTACAACAGTCGTAGAACATTTCTGACGTGGCACAATACACGCCATTGACGGTAATCATTATTTGTTTTCTAGTAACGGCCAATTTCGACTGTTATTCCATTATCAAGCGGTAGGTAATGTCCATGAGAATAGACCACGCATCTGCGCCATAACCAGAATTTGATGAAACGTAAAAGTTATGTATAACTACTTGGCGCAAAAAAAGAAAAAAATAGATCACTATTGTTTACGTGCAGAATTCTTAGCATCACTGTTAGAAATTAATATTAATATTGTTTTTGAAGGTGAAACAATAGCAGACAGGTGATAATAAGACACTGATGAACTACAGCAGATTATTTTAAAATGCGTACGCCCCTTGTCCAAACAGTTTCGAGATTGTATTAATAAAAATACAGAAAAAGTTACGATGGTCTATTTAATGCCTCAGGTGCTATACATAGCCTGACACAACCTCCTTCCTCCCCCTCATGCTCCCCCCCCCCTCTCTCCACATTTGAGTAGAGCGTGCAAAACGTTCCTATAACCATGTGGAACTGTCGGAGAGGCCTTCTTTGGGACTTCACATTCGCACCTGCTTCTGTCTTGTTCTGCATTTTAATTTTTCTGTGGTAGATTAGTCACCCGTGATGATTTTCGTTTTCAGGAAATAATTGTCAACTTCTATTTTCAATTAAGGTGCGGAAGACGTGTAGGTTTCGTTGTTATGGTCCAGGAGTCAAGGCATGCAGACTAACTTAATACACACTTTTCTGTTATTCATAAAATTCCGAGGAATATCCTGAACACTTGATTTACAGAAGCTGCTCCACTGCGCTTTGTGACAGGAAACGTTGATACACCACGATGCGCATCGTCTACTCGCTCGCAATTTCCTGATCGAATGCGTCGACTTCACTTATACGCATGAAATAAAATCAGTCCCGGAACTTCTTGGACAGATAGTGTAAGCAGAATGGAAGAAAAGGGAAATGAATACCTCAGGCCACCAAATACTTGGTCAGAAGTCAACAATGTTTCGAACAACTAGATGATTAATCCTTGGTCTAACGTAAATATTCGTACAATATTTCAATAAGAAAAGTAACAAGACTAGTTTCGGAGATTTTATGTTTGTCGTTTTAAAACAAGAAGGAGAATATGGGTTTAGCGTTACTTAGCTCAAGAATAATGAGATCTTTCACTTTCATACCAAGTGGGTGAAGGTATTCGCTTCACAAAGTCATAAGAACTTCTTCAATTTCAGTTTTAAATTATCTCCTTATTAAAACTGCAAGAAGGATAAATTATAATGCGTCTTCAATAACTATTCTATGGAACGGCTGACAGGGGACGCGTCTAAAGTTCACTTGTTACCCATTCACAGTAAAGAAGATTTTAATTTGCAAAAGTACAAATAATTTATTTTCTGTAAAGATTAAATAAAACTTTCATGGAAATGACTTATTTATATTAAAAAGAGCCTTTTAATGAAGAAATAATAACAGCCTCTTAAGAAGAAGAAGTTTTCGGTTTAAGAAAGAAAGTATTTAGTTAATTTTAAGAAGAAAGATTACATTAATTAAGATAAATACGAACATAGCCAAAGGAATCTAGCCGACGAAAGCACTATCTGGTGAGAGGAAGGACGGGCGCTAGGGGCGGATTGAGGCAAAACACTAACTTTTTAAAAAAAGGAGCCAGGCTTGCTTAATGGGTAAACAAAACATCATGGGGCCCAGGCTTGTATTCAGCCACTTACATTTTGAATAAAAGTTATCAGGTCAGCAATGGCTAACAAAGAGTTCCACCATAGGACGTCATCCTCGTTCTGCCAACGGCCTTCTCAAAGAGCGCGGAGAAGCGAACAAAGATTTGGGGCATTCTCTTGTCGTTGGGGTGGGAAACTGCCCGCAAAAAGCGGTAGAATCCGCAGTGATCAGTGGCATTAAGATGCAGAAAGCAATGGACAAAGACGAATGATGTGTTTCCACAGGTCATGTGACCACTAGCTTAATAAGTGTCATGATAATCTCTGACGAATGGATCTCCGGAAGGGAAACGATCAAGGGAAGATATGAGGCAGAGATGGAGTAACTAATGTAGAGATAAGATCCCACGACTCGGAGCATGGAATGAACAGACTAGGAAAGCTAGTAAATCTGAAAAGGGAAATGCAAAGGCTCAGTGAAGTGTGATGGAAAGAAGATTGTGATTTCGTGTCAGAGGAATATAACAAAGTAACAACAGAAGAAGAATATGGTACAACAGGATCAGGATTCGCCATGAATAGGAGGGTAGTTCAGTGAACGAGCTACTGTGAACAGTTCAGTGATAACGTTGTTCTCATCAGATTCCACAGTAAACTGACGCCCACAATGGTTGTTCAGTTGTGCATGCCAACTTCGCAAGCAGAAGATGAAGAGATACCGAAACTATTTGAGGATACTGAAAGGGTAATTCAGTATGTAAAGGGAGATGAAAATCTAATACTCATGGGAGACTGGAATGGGCTTTAGAGAAAAGGAAAGAAGAAGTTACGGGAGAATATGGGCTTGGTAGCTGGAATAAGAGGGGAGAGATACTATATGGGTTTTCCAATGAGTTTAAGATAGTAATAGTGAATACTGTGTTCAAGAATCACAAGATTAGAAGGTGTCTTATAAAAGACCCGGAGACACAGGAAGATTCCATCTGGATTGTATCATGATCAGATACAGATTCCGAAATCAGATATTGGATCGTATGGCGTACACAGGAGCAGATACAGACTCACATCAGAATTTAATTACGATGAAGGGTAGACTGAAGATTAAGAGATACGTATGGAAGAATCAGTGTGGAGTGAAGTGCGATGCTACAGTGTTGAGGAGTGGTGAGACGCGTTTAAAGTTCGCTGAGGATGTGGATACAGCGCTAAAGAATTCAGTGGAAGAGGACTGGACATCTCTGAAAGGGGCAGTTTCCGATGTTGGGCAGACATAGGTACAAGGAAGGTTAACTGCTAAGAAACTTTAAGTAACAGAAGAAATACATCAAAAGATCTACGAAAGGTGAAAGTACAGACAGCTTCACTGTAAGATAGGAATACATCAATAAAAATCACTTAATAATGAAATAAACAGGAAGTGCGGGGCAGTGCAGGCGTAATGGCTGCAGGAAATCGAAATGACTGACTTGACATATTGAGAAGTGCAAACAAACTTCGGTGTAATTAAAAGGAGGGGTGGTAACGTTAAGAATACAGCGGAAATTCCACTGTTATACGCAGAGGAAAATTCAGATGGGAGATAAGAATTCAAGACCAATATGGGTGGGAGGACTTGTCTGATAACAGAAGAAACCGGAAGCGATAGGGAAGGCAATGATAATGCAGTATGAGAACCAAAATTTAATATAGCTCTGGAAGACATGAAATCAAATAACGCAGAATTGATACTTAAAATTCCATCCGAATTTCTAAAATCGTTGGTGCAAACGGAAACCAAACGGTTATTCGAGTTGCTGCATAGAATCTCTGAGTTTGGCGATGTACCGTCCTTTCTTAAATATGTCATCCCTACTTCGTAGATAGCAAGGCCAGATATGTGCGGAGCCTGTCGCACAATCAGCTTATCTGATCCTGCATCCAAGCTGCGGACAAGAATAACTGCCGACAAGAATAGTGTATAGAAGACTGAGAAAGGAAATGTAGGATCTGTTAAATGACCATCAGTTTAGCTTTAGGAAAGGTAAAGGCACCTGAGAGGCAGTTCTGACTTCGTGCTAGGTAATGGGAGTAAGACTGAAGAAAAATCGAGATACAATCATATAATTTCTCCGTGTAGAAAGGGTTCGACAATATAAAATGTTGTAAGATATTTGAAATTATGAGAAAAATTTCAGTAAGTCCCAAGGAAAGACAGGTGTCTACTATACGTACAAGAACCAAAGGGAACAATGAGTAAAAGGCAAGTAATGAAGACCTCGGATTAAAGTGTCTAAGACAAGGAAGCAGTCTGTCGCACCTACTATTCCTTATGCACATCGCATGAAGATTCAAGGATTGGATTAAAATTCAGGGTGAAGGGATATTAGAGAAACGATTCGCTGATGACGTTCCTGTCCTCAATGAAAGTGATACGAAATGAAATGGCGTGTGACGAGGGCATCCCGTCGGGTAGACCGTTCGCCTGGTGCAAGTCTTTCGACTTGACGCCACTTCGGCGACTTGCGCGTCGATGGGGATGAAATGATGATGATTAGGACAACACAACACCCAGTCCCTGAGCGGAGAAAATCTCCGACCCATCCGGGAATCGAATCCGGGCCCTTAGGATTGACAGTCCGTCGCGCTGACCACTCAGCTACCGGGGGATAGAGGATCTGAGCAGTCCAATGAGTAAAGAATATGGACTGACACTAATCCAGAAAATAGAAAAGTAATGAGAAGTAGCAGAAATGAGAATAAAGAGAAACATAAGACCAGAATTTGTGGTCACGAAATACACGAGGTTAAGGAAATCTACTTCTTCTGAAGCAAAGTAACCCATGACAGATTAAGCAAGGAGGATATAAAAGAAAAGACTAGGGCAGGGAAAGGGGAGAAGAGGAAGAAATTTCTGAGAATATACGTTTCGGGTACCGCTTAGTGTGTGTGGGCTGTGGGAAAACATTAACTGATGAGAATCTAAGTGTCTGTCGAATGGTTCTACATAAGAATGTTTAAAATCTGTTGGACTGATGAGGTAGAGGATGAGGAGGTTCCCTCTACAATCGTGGAAGAAAGAAAGATATGGAAAAGACTGACAAGAATAAGGGACAGGTTCACAGGACAGTTATTACAGCATTACGGAATAAACTACATCGTAGTTTCATTTTTAATAAAAAAAAAAGAACTGTAGAAGGTGAAAACTGTATGGAGCGGCAGAGATTGGAATACATACAGCAAATAACTGAGGTCACAGGGTACAACTGCTACTCTGAGATGAAGAGGGTGGCTAAGGAGAGGACTTCGTGGCGGGTTACATCATGCCATTTAAACAGCACGCTTATAAAGGTACAAACGTACAGCATCGGTAAAATTATAATGGCAACTGGTTTCAACTGCATAATGTAAAGAGAAATGTACAATGAAATAAATTTACAAAGCTCGTCGTAAAGTAATTCTTTCAATGTATAATAAAGATAAAGCACAAAACACGGATAAAGAAAGCACATTTATATTCTTCTGTACTTCTCCGCAGTCTCGACATAGTTATTAAACATTGTTGTAGATAAGACGAAAGAACAAGTGCATAAATATAAATGTCAATTCAGTGAGGATGGACTATTGCCGATGGATCAATAGAAAGTTAGGAAAGTGGGTGCCACACCTAAGATAGGAAAGTTCAATGATTGTCATGTTACAGATCTTCGGCATTATGGAGCCGTACTTCAGAAATTACATCCGTTATTGTAAAGGAAAGACTAGAATCTACAATTGACCAACATTTAGGAGAAGACTAATTTGGCTAAAGTAATGATGATAGAAAATTGGAACACACAAGTAAGGAAGGACAACACAAACATTAAGGTAAGTTATAAAAGGCTGATAAATGAATTTTTGTTCCTTGGAAGTACAATAACAGAACAACGCAGCGGAAGTACAGTAAATACCAGAATAAGGATTTCAGAACATAAACAAGCTTCCAGAAATAAGAGTAATGTATTAACAAACAAATAAATTCATATAGAAACAAGATAGTAATCAATCAAAACTTTTATTTCGAGCTTTGGATGCCAAGATTATGAAAAGTGTATCGTGGGGAAACAAAGACAAAACCAAAATAGAAGTAATGCACTACTGGCCATTAAAATTGCTACACAACGAAGATGATGTGCTACAGACACTAAATTTCGCATAAGGGTGGCGCCGGTGGCAACACCTACAACTTGCTGACATGAGGGAGGTTTCCAACCGATTTCTCATACACAAACAGCAGTTGACCAGCGTTCCCTGGTGAAACGTTGTTGTGATGCCTCGTGTAAAGAGGAGAAATTCCTACCATCACGTTTCCGACTTTGATAAAGGTCGGATTGTGGCCTAACGCGATTGCGGTTTATCGTATCGCGACATTGCTGCTCGCGTTGGTCGAGATCCAATGACTGTTAGCAGAATATGGAATCGGTGGGTTCAGGAGGGTAATACGGAACGCCGTGCTGAATCCCAACGGCCTCGTATCACTAGCAGTGGTGATGCCAGGCATCTTATGCGCATGGCTGTAACGGATCGTGCAGCCACGTCTCGATCCCTAAGTCAACAGATGAGGACGTTTGCTAGACAACAACCATCTGCACGAACAATTCGACGACGTTTGCAGCAGCATGGACTATCAGCTCGGAGACCCTTGACGCTGCATCACAGACAGGAGGGCTTGCGATGGTGTACTCAACGACGAACCTGGCTGCACGAATGGCAAAACGTTATTTTTTGGGATGAATCCAGGTTCTGTTTACAGCATCATGATGGTCGCCTCTGTGTTTGGAGACACGCGGTGAATGCACATTGGAAGCGTGTATTTGTCGTCGCCAAACTGGCGTATCACCCGGCGTGATGGCATGGGGTGCCATTGGTTACACATCTCGGTCACCTCTTGTTCGGATTGACGGCACTTTGAACAGTGGACGTTACATTTCAGATGTGTTACGACCCGTGGCTCTACACTTCATTAGATGGCTGCGAAACCCTACATTTTAGCAGGATAAAGCACGACCGCATGTAGCAGCTCCTGTACGGGCGTTTCTGGATACAGAAAATGTTCGACTGCTGCCCTGGCCAGCACGTTCTCTAGATCTCTCACCAATCGAAAACGTCTGGTCAATGGTGGCCGAGTAACTGGCTCGTTACAATACGCCAGTCACTACTCTTGATGAACTGTGGTATCGTGTTGAAGCTTCATGGGCAGCTGTACCTGTACAGGCCATCCAAGGTCACTCAATACCCAGGCGTGTCAAAGCCATTATTACGGCCAGAGGTGGTTGTTCTGCGTACTGATTTCTCAGGATCTATGCACCCAAATTGCGTGAAAATGTAATCACATGTGGGTTCTAGTATAATACATTTGTGCAATGAATACCCGTTTATCATCTGCATTTCTTCTTCGTGTAGCAATTTTAATGGCTAGTAGTGTAGACTTGTGGAGTTGGAGAGGAGCCTCAAGTATATCCTAGACAGAAGAAAAATGAAATGAACAAATACTAGAAGAAATTAAAGAGAAAATTATTGGTTTAACGTGAAGCAGAGAAACGGAATAAGAGTTAATGTAAGGGTTTAACGTCCCGCCGATGACGACGTTATTACAGACGGAGCAGAATCTCGCATTGGTTATGGATGGCGAAGGAAATAGTCTTACCCGTTCAAAGCAGCCAACCCGATACTTTCCTTCAGCGTTTTAGGAAATAAGAGCAAAACTAAATGTGTATGACAACACGCGGATTGGAGCCGTCGCCCAGTCTTCTAATCACTGCGCCACCTACCTCTCCGAGATAAAGAGAAGAAAAACTAAATTATCTGGACGCTTAGTAAGACATTAGAGCTTAATAAAAAAAACGTCTTGTAGGGAAAAGGCCGAGGACCAACTCAAGAGGCTGTTCCAGAAGATCTGTATTGCAGAGAGTTATCTGTAGAGCCGACTCCTGGAATTTCCACCAAGTGGTGCATACTGAAAGGGACAGGAGGATAGCGGTGTCACAAGGCGTGGCCTTTAGTGAGTGACGATGATGACTTGTTACGTGTCTTATGGTTGCCCACGGTTGGCTGGACAGTTTGGTGGCCTGTACGCAGATCATTTGGCATTGGAATAATAGACGAAAATGGATCTTACCGTAAATATTATTTCAAAATCATTTACATCTAGTAATTTGAGCCACTTAATCGAAACAGCCTCTGCAGCTTAATTTATTGAATTAGCTCTTACGTTTGCATGATTTCGCTGCTTTGTCGCGCGGTAGCAGCTGCCTATCATGTGGTAGAAACTAACGATACACCAGAAACTCCCTTAGGTCTCGAAATTTACTTCCCGTAATCACAATTTTAATACTACAGCTAAGTATACTCTCTTTTTGTAGTCAGCGTCACTGTAGTCTCGTTTGTAAATGCTGTTTCGGTTATATTTTGTGGTTAAGCCTCGCCAGTCCACCATTTTCGCTAACCTCTAGACCCCAATAGAACTAACGCCATAACATGAGGCATTGAAAGCATTTGATTCTAGTCTACCGGTAACTGTGAATCAAGCACTTAGTTTGAACATTGATTACTTGAAATTATTAATACGAATGTAGGTGAACAGGCGGGGATGTACCACAACACAACAACGGGTAGAGCCCAATTTGTGCTCTTGAACTGTCATATACACTCCTGGAAATGGAAAAAAAGAACACATTGACACCGGTGTGTCAGACCCACCATACTTGCTCCGGACACTGCGAGAGGGCTGTACAAGCAATGATCACACGCACGGCACAGCGGACACACCAGGAACCGCGGTGTTGGCCGTCGAATGGCGCTAGCTGCGCAGCATTTGTGCACCGCCGCCGTCAGTGTCAGCCAGTTTGCCGTGGCATACGGAGCTCCATCGCAGTCTTTAACACTGGTAGCATGCCGCGACAGCGTGGACGTGAACCGTATGTGCAGTTGACGGACTTTGAGCGAGGGCGTATAGTGGGCATGCGGGAGGCCGGGTGGACGTACCGCCGAATTGCTAAACACGTGGGGCGTGAGGTCTCCACAGTACATCGATGTTGTCGCCAGTGGTCGGCGGAAGGTGCACGTGCCCGTCGACCGGGACCGGACCGCAGCGACGCACGGATGCACGCCAAGACCGTAGGATCCTACGCAGTGCCGTAGGGGACCGCACTGCCACTTCCCAGCAAATTAGGGACACTGTTGCTCCTGGGGTATCGGCGAGGACCATTCGCAACCGTCTCCATGAAGCTGGGCTACGGTCCCGCACACCGTTAGGCCGTCTTCCGCTCACGCCCCAACATCGTGCAGCCCGCCTCCAGTGGTGTCGCGACAGGCGTGAATGGAGGGACGAATGGAGACGTGTCGTCTTCAGCGATGAGAGTCGCTTCTGCCTTGGTGCCAATGATGGTCGTATGCGTGTTTGGTGCCGTGCAGGTGAGCGCCACAATCAGGACTGCATACGACCGAGGCACACAGGGCCAGCACCCGGCATCATGGTGTGGGGAGCGATCTCCTACACTGGCCGTACACCACTGGTGATCGTCGAGGGGACACTGAATAGTGCACGGTACATCCAAACCGTCATCGAACCCATCGTTCTACCATTCCTAGACCGGCAAGGGAACTTGCTTTTCCAACAGGACAATGCACGTCCGCATGTATCCCGTGCCACCCAACGTGCTCTAGAAGGTGTAAGTCAACTACCCTGGCCAGCACGATCTCCGGATCTGTCCCCCATTGAGCATGTTTGGGACTGGATGAAGCGTCGTCTCACGCGGTCTGCACGTCCAGCACGAACGCTGGTCCAACTGAGGCGCCAGGTGGAAATGGCATGGCAAGCCATTCCACAGGACTACATCCAGCATCTCTACGATCGTCTCCATGGGAGAATAGCAGCCCGCATTGCTGCGAAAGGTGGATATACACTGTACTAGTGCCGATATTGTGCATGCTCTGTTGCCTGTGTCTATGTGCCTGTGGTTCTGTCAGTGTGATCATGTGATGTATCTGACCGAAGGAATGTGTCAATAATGTTTCCCCTTCCTGGGACAATAAATTCACGGTGTTCTTATTTCAATATCCAGGAGTGTAGTATGAATTGAATATTTACGAAGGTTATTAAACCCCCCAATGAACCATGGAGCTTGCCGTTGGTGGGGAGGTTTGCGTGCCTCAGCGATACAGATAGCCGTACCGTAGGTACAACCACAACGGAGGGGTATCTGTTGAGAGGCCAGACAAACGTGTGGTTCCTGAAGAGGGGCAGCAGTCTTTTCATTAGTTGCAAGGGCAACAGTCTGGATGATTGAGTGATCTGGCCTTGTAACAATAACCAAAACGGCCTTGCTGTGCTGGTACTGCGAACGGCTGAAAGCAAGGGGAAACTACGGCCGTAATTTTTCCCGGGGGCATGCAGCTTTACTGTATGATTAAATGGTGATGGCGTCCTCTTGGGTAAAATATTCCGGATGTAAAATAGTCCCCTATTCGGATCTCCGGGCGGGGACTGCTCAAGAGGATGTCGTTATTAGGAGAAAGAAAACTGGCGTTCTACGGATCGGAGCATGGAATGTCAGATCCCTTAATCGGGCAGGTAGGTTAGAAAATTTAAAAAGGGATATGGATAGGTTAAAGTTAAATATAGTGGGAATTAGTGAAGTTCGGTGGCAGGAGGAACAAGACTTCTGGTCAGGTGACTACAGGATTATAAACACAAAGTCAAACAAGGGTAATGCAGGAGTAGGTTTAATAATGAATAGGAAAATAGGAATGCGGGTAAGCTACTTCAAACAGCATAGTGAACGCATTATTGTGGCCAAGATAGATACGAAGCCCACACCTAGTACAGTAGTACAAGTTTATATGCCCACTAGCTCTGCAGATGACGAAGAAATTGAAGAAATGTATGATGAAATAAAAGAAATTATTCAGATAGTGAAGGGAGACGAAAATTTATTTATCATGGGTGACTGGAATTCGAGTGTAGGAAATGGGAGAGAAGGAAACGTAGTAGGTGAATATGGATTGGGCCTAAGAAATGAAAGAGGAAGCCGCCTGGTAGAATTTTGCACAGAGCACAACTTAAACATAGCTAACACTTGGTTTAAGAATCATGATAGAAGGTTGTATACATGGAAGAACCCTGGAGATACGAAAAGGTATCAGATAGATTATATAATGGTAAGACAGAGATTTAGGAACCATTTTTTAAATTGCAAGACATTCCCAGGGGCAGATGTGGACTCTGACCACAATCTATTGGTTATGAACTGTAGATTAAAACTGAAGAAACTGCAAAAAGGTGGGAATTTAAGGAAATGGGACCTGGATAAACTGAAAGAACCAGAGGTTGTACAGAGTTACAGGGAGAGCATAAGGGAACAATTGACAGGAATGGGGGAAAGAAATACAGTAGAAGAAGAATGGGTAGCTTTGAGGGATGAAGTAGTGAAGGCAGCAGAGGATCAAGTAGGTAAAAAGACAAGGGCTAGTAGAAATCCTTGGGTAACAGAAGAAATATTGAATTTAATTGATGAAAGGAGAAAATATAAAAATGCAGTAAATGAAGCAGGCTTGCTCAATATACAAATTGAATAATATCGGGGAGAGGCTACAACCCTGTCTTACTCCCTTCCCAACCACTGCTTCCCTTTCATGTCCCTCGACTCTTATAACTGCCATCTGGTTTCTGTACAAATTGTAAATAGCCTTTCGCTCCGTGTATTTTACCCCTGCCACCTTTAGAATTTGAAAGAGAGTATTCCAGTCAACATTGTCAAAAGCTTTCTCTAAGTCTACAAATGCTAGAAACGTAGGTTTGCCTTTCCTTAATCTTTCTTCTAAGATAAGTCGTAAGAAAAATATTTAAAAATGCAAAATTTGTTTGTTGAATTTTAATCACACGTTTTTAAAGAGATGCTGTATATGATGCACTATGGGAATGTACCATCCAGTATTAAACTTTAACTGAAAAATTTAGAACATCTGTGCAGTATTGTAGAAGAATTCATCAAAACAATTATACATTTTTCAAGGTTTTAAAGTATAAACTAGCTTACTAGTTTACAATAGTTTCAGAATGGGGGTAAATGCATCGGCTCACCCCTGATATTGCGAGAGTTAAGCACTGAAATCTGGAGGTGATGTTACCAAGCATCAATTAAATGCAAGTTACAAAAAGATCATCAATGAAGGCCCTATAAGGGGGAGACGAGTGAGGAAAGGAAATGCTAGCAACGCTGGAAGATGATGGCGCGGTTCGTAGCCTATAGACCGTAGCACAGCGTTTCTTAACGGCGGCGGTCGGTGCAGAGGTCTTGGGGGGGGGGGGGGGCGGTTTTGGTCCAGGGCAATTTTAGGCGGAGTTGACAGCCTCTCGTCGCTCCACGGGCAGTACTCTTAAACCGCGATGAAAATGTGCATTAAGATCAGAATGTATTAAACACTTGAAACTTTCTGGCAGATTAAAACTGTGTGCCGGACAGAGACTCGAAGTCGGGACTTTTGCCTTTCGCGGGCAAGTGCTCTACCATCTGAGCTACCCAAGCACGACTCACGCCCCGTCCTCACAGCCTTACTTCTGCCAATACCTCGTCTCTTACCTTCCAAATTTAACAGAAGCTCTCCTGCGGCCTTGCAGAACTAGCACTCATGAAAGAAAGGATATTGCGGAGACATGGCTTAGCCACAGCCTGGGGGATGCATCCAGAATGAGATTTTCACTTTGCAGCGGAGTGTGCGGTAATATTAAACACCTACTTAAAAACAAAAAAAAAAAGGATCTAAACTATTTCCAGGCAAAATTAGTCTGCTTACAAGAACAGATTACTATCTTACAACATTTCTGACAAGACTACACGTCGTTTTACTTAACGAGTATGAGCTGTTTTTTTTAATTTGCTGTCTTTCCTTCTGCACACCTTCTGACGCGCTCTGCTATCTGACACGTGGGCGCAGTGAGCGAGTAGTAGCACGTGCAGGTCACAATACTGAACGCAATAACCTGCTATGATTGCTGCCGAATACACAAAGCGAGCGTCATAACAGTCTGCAGCCGTTCGTGGAAAGATCAACATCCGTGCAGAATAGCGAAGGTATATTCGGATGTTTTTAATAGTTCGTTTATATACAGCAGTTTAAGATTTTTTAAACGTCCTTCAGAGCAACTGTGACTCTCTTATACAGAGGTAAGTTGAACTTCTTTTGGCGACTGACATCAGTAATGTGCGGAGTGGCAAATGAATGTATATTTATGTCAAATATTTTAATTAAAAACAGTACAGACCAAATAAAATTTATGTTTTTTGAGTTCGATGTTGGTTTTTATTTGAAAATTTCGATATTATTTTTCAAACGCTAGTTTTCCATGAATAATATTTTAAAAAGTCTTATACATTTATCCGGATTCTAATTTTATGTGTTATAAATAACATGATATGTGAATAGGAGAAAAACATTAAAACGCTGCTTACGCATATTTCGAAAACTGCAGACTTGAGATATCGTCTATTGAACCACAATAAAAATAAAAAAAAAGTAAAAGAATGTGAACAACCAGTTACTTTTCTTATGGCTCTTTTAAAGCCCAGTAGTTGATTTTCCAAGCAGTCTATAAGCCGTTGACCCAAGATACTGAGAGGAAAAACCTCGCGCGGCAAAGATACTGAGAGGAAAAACCTCGCGCGGCAGTCATGCACAGTAGCTTCTGTGGCTTTTGTAGGCAAACTTGAGGATGTTTTCCGGCTTGAGTGACCACAAGTGTCCCGTATCAAGCTGTCCATCTCCACTTCCTCTACACCAGTGCGCTACAATGTAATCAGTTATGCTTTGCACGCTGTATAAACAAATTACATTTGATTTTCAATCAGAGAGACACTAAAAAACCCTATTATTTTGTTGTATGGTCTGTATCTTCTAACTTTTTTAAACATCTTACACGTAAATCAAAGAAAATCTTTTTTGTTGCCTGTCTTTTTGGTTAGAAATATTCTTTCCACCATTTACACTAAATCTAATGATCAAATATACTCTAATTTCAAAGAAAGTAAATTAGTTTTATATGGACTTTGATTCAAGTGGCCACTACTTGCCGCAGTTCCTCTATCTCGCACAAAGACTGAGAAGGAAAAATTAGTTCCTAGCTCAGAGAAGCTAGTCAACAATCGTTTTTCCCGTGAAAGCTTTTGTTACTGGAACATAACATATGGGAGTTGACAGGGTTTCACAATGTGCCCCTGGAGGATCACGATAAGGTAGCTTGCAGAGAAGAGATTAGACATGCATTATTATCGACCACTACCTGTGTGTCACGCTACTATTAAAACTGACAGATACGTTCAAACAACAGACAGCATTCTGGTATGGAAAACAATATTTACAGAGCATAGGTCATGGTGTTTTGTATCGGGTGGTTATAATGGAAATGTAGCTGCTTACAGATGTCAATTGTGGGTTGTATTTATCCTATGGCAGTGAAAGTTGATAGATATTCTAATGCGTTAATGCAGAATCTATTAACGCTGGAAAAAAAGTTTGGCCGTCAGGTGTACGTCTGGCGTTGTGAACGCAAGAAAGACGTATTGAAATGTTTCCATATGTAAGCGATTAGAAACGGGATGTGGGCTAAAAGGGTCATTCAATTGAGAAAGGCCATATTATTCACCACCGCTTCAGTATGAGCACCGGAGACGTCGATGAAATGCTGCATCTACAAAACGATGTGATTAACAGATGCTCGCCGCATTTCCGTGGAATATGAGTAACATGTTCGTCTAGACGTGGCTTCACATCAGGTAGAGACCGAGCGTGTCCCTGGTTAACGCTTTCTTCTAGATATCTCCAGAGCCAAAAGCCTCATTAATTAAGACCAGCTGATCTTGCAGGCCATGCAATTGTAACATCACTGGAGGTAACGTTTTCGTGGAGGGTTGCATTAAATAGATCTTTCACTGGGCGAGTGGCATGAGATGTTGCCAATATTGCATGAAAAGAGTGGTTTCTATACATTTGCGCTCTTCCATAGCAGGAATCGCATGCTGTACGACAAAGAGGAATCACTAAAATGGAGACGTCGTGGTACCTCTGATAGGCCTTCTGGATGTATTCTTTTCAATGAAGAACGAATCAAGAATAAAGGTACTTGTGAACCCATACTACACAGTCACATACGCCGAGCACTCAGAATCCCGTATTTGGCAGTTACTTGTATTCACTGTTGTGTAAAATGTGCCTTGTGACTCCATAAAACATTCCCGGGCCACATGTCGTCGCCTCAAACTGAAGAGCAAATTCAGAGTGTTGCTACGGATCATGAAGTACCGTTTGATGTACCGGTGCGAATCTTTTACGGTTTGTAGAACAGATTACAAAACTTTACGTATTGTCTACTGGATGGAAAATTCTCTTGGCAACACACGAGTACTAATGCTCCTCAGGGCATGTGTTGCATGGTCAGCTATAGCAAATAAACTTCTCAATGACTTTCACAGGGTGTAGGACAGCTCATTCATGCTTCCGACTTTCGTTATCATCTTCCTCAGACATTTCAATTAGGAGTACTCTCTCAGTGCAGCAATACCCATTCTGTTCACTCGTATTACATATTGTCAAATGTTTGGATGTAGTATTGTCATACAAACAGTGTACAGCGCTGGATTTGCACCTAGTAACCACAACTGGAACCAATGTTTCTCCCAGTGTACACCGTTTCCGCGTTACTGCATTAGTTCAAATGGCTCTGAGCACTATGGGACTTAACATCTGAGGTCATCAGTCCCCTAGAACTTAGAACTACTTAAAACTAACTAACCTAAGGACATTAAACACATCCATGCCCGAGGCAGGATTCGAACCTGCGACGGTAGCGGTCGCACTGTTCCACACTGAAGCGCCTAGAGCCGCTCGGTCACAACGGCCGGCAATGCGTTAGTGTATCTACGGAGATTCGCTGCCATACGATTATTACAGTCCACAGTCGGCTTCCGTCAGTACCTGTGTCTAATTGGCCGGCCGAAGTGGCCGAGCGGTTCTAGGCGCTACAGTCTGAAACCGCGCGACCGCTACGGTCGCAGGTTCGAATCCTGCCTCGGACGTGGATGTGTGTGATGTACTTAAGTTAGTTAGGTTTAAGTAGTTCTAAGTTATAGGGGACTGATGACCTCAGAAGTTAAGACTCATAGAGCTCAGAGCCATTTGAACCATTTTTGTTTAATTGTATCATAATTACAAACTAAAGAAAAGTACCCGAATTATGCCTTAAGTAGTACGTAAACGGATCACCCGTCCATCTGGAGCCATTAAGAGATAGTATCGCTGAAAGAAATAGAGAAAATACGAAAAAGAGCTGCGCATTTCGTCGCTGGTTCGTTTAGTAACCACTGTCAGATTTAATAAAATTACATGCAACCTTTATGCCTAGTAATGATGTTTTTAATATATTCAATAGTTTTTAATTGCCATCTCCTTAAACTAATTCACATCGTTTTTTCTGTGTAATATACGATTTCTGTTCACTTTTTAGAAATTTAGTGTCGCATCACTTCGGAACTGTCTCGTGTACGGTTACACTAAGTAGATAAAAATCAGTGAGATGCCTGTATCGGGAATAAGACTTCGTCCTTTGGAAAATAGCGGGTAATATTCGGTGAAGAGAGCGCCATAACAAACTCGTCGGGGGGCTGATGAACCCCTTTTCTCGCGGAGTGCGCGACAGCAACATGGCGTCCGCTTCATTTTGTATTCCTCCGCCCGCCGCTCCCGGTCCTCCAATTTTTCCCAGGCCTCTGGTAATGCAGACGGAATTCTCAGGGTCTCAATAAAGAAAGGGCCGTGATTACTGGCTGCATTTACACAAATGGAGCCACCGCGGTTCGTTGCGGGCCCGGGTCGCAGAGCTGAGTGCCCTAACTCGGGCCGCGCCCTCCAGGAATTCATATCGGCGCAGCGGCGCCGAAGAGCAGATTATAAGAACCGCGCCGCGCCGCGCCGAGCTGCGCTCGCCTCTCGCCACCGCCGCTGACTGACACTTGACGGCTCACCCTGGCGTCCATTTCAGATACCGCATCACGGGAGCTGATTCATCCTGGGGGCTTGCTTCCCTCCTAACTTTAGGCTACTCGTCGCCGCCAATCCCTCAGAGCAACCGCTATCGAAAAGTATCGACACTTTTCTTACGAATGTCACCATTGTGTTTTTGGTTCTCTCTTGGCCAATACCAGTTCTGCAAATGAAATAGGTATATGCCGTCTTTTGCGACTGTAGTAAGAATCTTATTTAGTCCAGACGCATTTCTCTTTATTTTCAAGAATATTCAAATGTCAACATTTTCGCTTCCTACTTTTGTCGGTAGTCTCCGATGAACCATTGAAAAATGCGACCTCTATCTTCTTATGTCGTGATTTTTACTGAAAATCTCGTGCTTGTACTCTTGTTAACTTTACTATTACAGAGATCGCCAAATCTTTATTTTTTTATTGGTCGTGTGCGCAACAAATAACTTACTTGGTCTTTCTGCTCTTCGGCGCCGCTGCGCCGATATGAATTCCTGGAGGGCGCGGCCCGAGTTAGGGCACTCAGCTCTGCGACCCGGGCCCGCAACGAACCGCGGCGGCTCCTGCATTACCCCTATTTGATTGTGTATTTATATCCCTATTCACCTGACCAGAAGCCCTATTCCTGTTGCCACTGAACTTCACTAGATCCCAGTATATCTAACATCAACCTATTCATTCCCCTTTCTAAATTTTCTAACCTACCTGCCCGATTAACGGATCTGACATTCTACGTTCCAATCCGTAGACGCCCAGTTTTGTTTCCCCTGAGTAGTACCTGCCCGGAAATCCGAATGGGATACTATTTTATCTATGGAATATTTTACCCAAGAGGTTGCCATCATCCTGCATTCCATTATTTAACAAAAACATAAAAAACCTATTATTCATGCTGAGTGCAATGCATGTTCTGTATGGCGGCTCCTGCTGTTACTGCGGCTGCTGCTGCTTACTACAATTACATATAATTCCAGAGAAAGGGTTTGGTCAAATCTAAACTCGATAAATGATAACCCAAACAAAAAAACTATATTCTGAAAGCGATTCTTTCTCATACAATTAACAAAACGCTAGAAGCTCTTTGAACAATCGCTTCATTTGTAAATCTGCCTCCAGTGGCATTAAAGCAATATTACAAATTAATCAAACTCTTGAGACAGACTGAAATACTTCTCAATTGAATACATAGTGAAACAATTCCCTGACAATTACAAAAGAAATCAATGACAAAAATCAATACTTAATCTAACAATGGTTTCCCCTTAAGAATTGAACTCGTATCATTATCAAAATTTCCTCTGCTGCTACGCACATACATAAACTCTTTTCTTTAAATTAATTACAAAACAAATCAATACTTAATCTAACAATGGTTTCCCCTTAGGAATTCAACTCGTATCATTATCAAAATTACCGTCTGCTGCTACGCACATACACAAACCCTTTTCTTTAAATTAATAAGCAAGCTGCAAATTATACAAAATATCAACCAAATGCCAAATCCTGTGTCGCTGCTGGCGGACACGGCAGTACGGCAGCTCGGCGATGACCCCTCGCCCAACACACGTGCGCACCACAGCAGGCGGGCTTCTACACTGCCTTCAAAACTTCCACTAGTTAATCCGTGCACTGCGAGGCCCGACAACAATATGTTAGATTCCAGAGCTTGTGTATGCGCGCTGTAGCCAACCTTTGCATCCTAAGAGAGTATTGCCAACTCTCACCATGGACCTTGCCGTCGGTGGAGAGGCTTGCCTGCCTCAGTGATACAGATAGCCGTACCGCAAGTGCAACCATAACGGTTGGTTATCTGTTGAGAGGCCACATAGACATGGGGATCCTGAAGAGGGACAACAGCCTTTTCGGTAGTTGCAGAGGTAACAGGCTGGATGACTGACTAAACTGGCCTTGTAACATCAACCGAAACGGCTTTGCTATGCTGGTATTGCGAACGACTGAAATCAAGGGGAAATTACAGCTGTAATTCTTCCCGAGGTCATGCAGCGCATCTGACTAGTCAAATGATGATGGCATCCTCTTGGGTAAAATATTCCGTAGGTAAAATAGTACCCCATTCGAATTTCCGGGCAGGTCCTACTCAGGGTTACGTCGTTAACAGGAGATACAAAACTGGGCGTCTACGGATTGGAACGTGGAATGTCAGATCCGTTAATCGGGCAGGTAGGTTAGAAAATTTAAAAAGGGGAATGAATAGGTTGAAGTTAGATATACTGGGATCTAGTGAAGTTCAGTGGCAACAGGAATAGGGCTTCTGGTCAGGTGAATAGGGTTATAAATACACAATCAAATAGGGGTAATGCAGGAGTATGCTCAATAATGAATAAAAAAGTAGGACAGCGGACAAGCTACAACGAACAGCATAGTAAAAGCATTATGTAGCCAAGATAGACACGAAGCCTACGCCCATCACAGCACTACAAGTTTATATGCCAACGCGTTCTGCAGGTGGTGAAGAGCTCGAAGAAACATACGATGAGCTAAAGGAAATTATTCAGATAGTTAAAGGAGACGAAACATGTGGTAGTCATGGGGGGACTGGAATTCGATAGTAGGAAAAAGGAAGAAAAGGAAAAGTCGTAGGTGAAATATGGAGTGGGGGAAAAGGAGTGAAAGAGGAAGCCACCTGGTAGAATTTTGCACTGAGCATAATTTAATCATAGCTAACACCTGGCATAAGAATAATGAAAAATAGTTGTATACATGTATACATGGAAAAGACCTGGAGACACCGGAAGTTTCAGATTGATTACATAAAGGTCAGACAGAGAGTTAGGAACCAGGTTTTAAATTGTAAGACATTTCCAGGGGCAGATGTCGACTCTGACCACAATTTATAGGTAATAAACTGTAGATTAAAACGGAAGAAACTGCAGAAGGTAGGAATTTAAGGAGATGGGGCTTGGGTAAACAAAAAGAACCAGAGCTTCTAGAGAGTCTCAAAGGGAGCATTAGGGAACGATTGGCAAGAACGAGGAAACGGAACTCAGCAGAAGAATGCGTTGCTTTGAGAGATGAAATATTGAAGGTGCACAGGATCAAGTAGGTAAAAAGACGAGGGCTAGTAGAGCTCCTTGGGTAACGCAAAAGGTACAGAATTTAACAGATTAAAGGAAGCAGGCGAAACCAAATTCAAACGTCGCAAAAACTAAAATCGACAGGAAGCGCAAAATGATTAAGCAGGAATGGTTAGAGGATAACTGTTAGGATATAGAGCCTTATATCACTGGATGTAAGATAAATGCAGAAATATTAAAGACAGCTTTGGCGAAAAGAGAACCACATTTGCGAATATCAAGATTTCAGATGGAAAACAAGTCCTAAGCAAAGTAGGGAAGGCAGATAGGAGGAAGGAGTGTATAAAGGGTCTACACAAGGGAGATGTACTTGAGGACAACATTATGGAAATGGAAGATGACGTACATGAAGATGACATGGAAGATATGATACTGCGTGAAGAATTTCACAGTGCACTGAAAGACCTAAGTCGAACGAAGGCCCTGGGAATAGACAACATTCCGTTAGAACTACTGATAGCCTTGAGAGAGGCAGCCATGACAGAACCCTTCCACCTGGTGAGCAAGGTGTTTGAGGCAGTTGAAATATCATCAGACTTCAAGAAGAATATTATAATACCAATTTCAAAGAATGCATGTGCCGACAGGTGGGAAAATTACAGAACTAAGAGTTTAATAAGTAACGGTTCCAAAATACTAACGCGAATTCTGCAGTGACGAATGGAAAAACTGGTAGAAACCGACCTCGGGGACAATTTGTTTGGATTCTGGAGAAATGTAGTAACACGGGAGGCAAT
Organism: Schistocerca cancellata; assembly: GCF_023864275.1. Lineage (NCBI taxonomy): Eukaryota > Metazoa > Arthropoda > Insecta > Orthoptera > Acrididae > Schistocerca > Schistocerca cancellata. Next base: position 414,287,399 of record NC_064631.1, read on the forward strand.
ACTAACCCTACGACTTCTCATATCTACGTTTGTAACATTTGTAGACTTAGAGAAAGATTTTGACTATGTTGACTGGAATACTGTCCTTGAAATCTAAAAGGTGGCAGGGTAAAATACAGAGACCGAAAAGGTATTTACAATTATTACTGAAACGAGATGGCAGTTATAAAAGTCGGGGAGCAGGAAAGGGAAGAAATCGTTGAGATTTTATTCAGTTTGTATGTGGAGCAAGCAGTAATGGAGACAAAAGAATAATTTGGAGTAGGCATTGAAGTTCAGGCAGAAGAAATAAAAACTTTGAGATTTGCTGATGACATTGTAATTCAGTCAGAGACAGAAGAGGACTTGAGGGAGCAGTTGGACGAAATGGACAGATCTTGAAAGAAGGATATAAGATAAACATCAGTAAAAGCAACACGAGGATAATGCAATGTAGTCGAATTAAATCAGGTGATGCTGAGGGGAGCAAAATAACTGATGATGCTCGAATTAGAGAAGATGTAACATTTAGAATGGCGATGGCTAGAAAAGCGTTTCTGAAGAAGAGAAATTTGTTCACATCGAGTGTCAGAGAGCCTTTTCTGAAAGTTTTTCTATGGAGTGTGGCCATGTCTGGAAGGGAAACATGGACGATAAACAGTTAAGACAAGAAGGGCATAGAAGCATTTCAGATGTGGTGCTACAGAAGAACGCTGAAGCTTTGATGGATAGATCACGTAACTAATGAGGAGGTACTGAAAATAATAGGCGAGAAAAGGAATTTGTGGTACGACTTGACTAGAAGAAGGGATCGGTTGGTAGGACACATTGTGAGGCATCGTAGATTGAGACCAAGAGCTGAATACAATAAGCAGTTTCAGAAGGATGCAGGTTCCCGTAGTTACACGGAGATTAAGAGAACTGCACAAGACAGAGTAGCACGGGGTTTTATCAGACCTGTCTTTCGACTGAAGACAACAACAACAACTACTACTACTACTACTACTACGACAACAACGTTTGTGGATAACGTACTCGTCTGAGAAGTGCCCTTGCTGAGAAAGAGAACCTAATTGTTGTGCTGTAACAGGGCATAAGGAAAGCTATTGTGGACTGTAAATGAGCAAAGTAGGAACAGTGAAATGTCAGAATTTCAGGAAACAGGAAAAGACCATCATTATAATTAAAGAAGCGCCAATCATTGTAGCATCTCATCATTCGTAACGAGTGGCAGAAAGAAGTTTTGCTCAAGTGCAATAAGCTTAGCATTAGAAAACAAAACAAAATCAAGGAAAAGGAAAAGCGAACACTTCGGTGAAGATGGAAGTGCTATGCTTCACTTCAAAGGAATCACTGACTGCGCATAGATCATCTCACTTATTTCTGAGCTGGAATAAGGAATATGGCGTTGGCATTACTGACAAAACGTCAAATAACATCCCCTATATTTCACTTCACTTAAAGAGATCATGGCTAAAAGTACTTCTCTTTCTCAGCACATAATTTGAGGGTCAGTACATGCCGCAGGATATTTTTTAGGATGAGAATATCATGTAGTTTCAACCCCTTTTTCAACACACCACAAATGAGCCCAGTCTTCATCTTCGAATGAAGTGTCAGTCAGATGCTTGCCTTTCATCTCATTGCTGAAACGTATGCTGAAGCTATTGTTAACTGTAATTCTCTGGTATTAAAATATCTATTAGCCAAGAAAGCCAGATCTAAGAAATTACATTCATCCATTTTCAATACCTGAAAGCTTTTTTTGCCTCCATGAGTAGCAAACATAGTTTCTAGTTCTTCCATTTGTCATTGTTGTTGTTGTCTTCACTCCGAACACTGCTTTCATACAGCTCTACAAGCTAGTCTATCCTGTAGAAGCCTCTACATCTCTGCACAACAGCCACAATGTACACACATTTGGTGTACTCAAGCCTTGGTGTCCTAAAATTTTGATGTCACTCACAATTACATGGAATACCGAACTGAAGATTCCTTGATGTCTCAGAATGTGTTCTCTCCACCGTCCATGACTTCTTGTCTCCTCAATTAGAATCATTACCTCCTCATTAGTTACACGATCTGCCGACATAATCATTAGTATTCTTTTATAGCCCCACATTTCAAAATCTCCTATTCCATTATTGTCTGAATTACTTAGTCCTCCTATCCGAAATGCTATTCTTGTTATTAGCAGCCTACACTTTATATCCTGCCTTCTTCGGCAATCATTAGTTATTTTACTGCCCAATTATCAAAACTCATGCTCTGATTCCTTTTCCGAATTTGTCCTTAGATTCTCTCACTGCTTTCTCTGTGTACCGTCTGAATAACATCGGGGATAGGCTGCAACTCTGTCTCACTTTCTTCACCACCGCAGCTTACCTTTCATGTCCCGCAACATGTGTGGTTTCTGTAAATGTAGTAAATAATCTTTCGCTCCCTGTATTTTATACCTGCTACCTTTAAAATTTCAGAGTGTAGTCCAGTCAACTTCATGAAAAGCTTTCTCTAAATCTATAAATGCTATTAATAGCTGTCTTCTAGGGTACGTCGTAAGGTCAGTATTGCCTCACGTGTTCCTACATATTTCCAGCATTCAAAATTGTTTTACCAGAGTTCGGCTTCTAACAGTTTTCCCAATCATCTGTAAATAATTCGAATCAGTATTTTCCACCAACGACGTACAGTATTGAACTGATGTTTTGACTGTATCCACACCTTTCGGAAGTGGAGTTATTACATTGGTACTGAAATCATGCGTTATTTCCCCTGTCCCATACATCTTACTCACCGCGTGGAATAATTATGCCATGCTTTGCTCTTCCACGGACTTCAGTAGTTCTGAGGAAGTTTCTCCCAGTTTCTCCCAGGGGCCTCGTAACAACTTAGGTCTTTCAGTGCCCTGTAAGATAATTCTCCCATCTCAACTTCATCTGCCTTGTTTCATCAAAGTTGTTGCTCTTATATTCATGGCCCTGTACTGATCTGATCAGAAATTCTGTTCTTCCTGGCAGCTCACTTCAGTAATTCCCAGCCCGCATCTCGTGGTCGTGCGGTAGCGTTCTTGCTTCCCACGCCCGGGTTCCCGGGTTCGATTCCCGGCGGGGTCAGGGATTTTCTCTGCCTCGTGATGGCTGGGTGTTGTGTGATGTTCTTAGGTTAGTTAGGTTTAAGTAGTTCTAAGTTCTAGGGGACTGATGACCATAGACGTTAAGTCCCATGGTGCTCAGAGCCATTTGAGTAATTCCCAACATATCTAAACACTACATCTGATTTAGTCTTGACTCACCACTGATACCCTTCCATTGTTGTTGCACTTCTGGCACATCTCAGCATTTCTGAAGCACGCAAACCTCCATACCGTCAGGGTAGCTCCTCTGTTATCCTGCAATTAACATACTTTTCTGTTCTACTCTTCTGGGCCTGCAGCTTTCATGTAGTCATAATATGACGTCCCCTTTATACTATACCTTATATTAGCTGCGAATTGGCTATTTCTTGTTGATTACCTAAGTTGACGATAAGCTTGTTTCGGCGTATGTGTAATTATAAAATGTTCCTGTTGACATTACATTTACATATCATTTTATTCTACGACTATGTAATAGTACATTTTATCTTATACTACACTTACGTCTAGATGGAGTGAAGTCCATAAATCATCTTGGAACATAATTCTTTTAGGTAATACGTTGTCAAAATAGGTCACTTATTTACTTTATTCAGAAGAATAATAGTGAAAACACGTGTCATATCGTTTTTTACGGTTGAAAAGTAACAGAGCATTTCAGTGACTACGTAATATATAATTTGCCTATAAACATGAAGCATAGTTAGAAGGATCTATCGTTTCTCAACTGTCAAAAAAAAAACACGAAATTTCACTTTTATTGTTCTATGGAAAGAAGAAACATGGTCTATTTTAACAAAAAAATACATAAAATAACTTATGTTTCTAGATGATTTATGGCCCTCAGTCCATTTAGACGCAAGTATAATAAAAGGTTAAATCTAATAGTACTATTACATAGAAGTAGAATGAACTGATATATAAGAGTATTGACAACAGGGAAACTTAATAACAGCACAGCCACCGAAACGAGTTTGTCGTTACTTACGTAGTGAACAAGAAATAAACAATTTGCAGTTAACTTGGTCAAAACTGTAAAGAAGATTCTTTTTCTCTTCTCGATAATACCAAAATCACGTTCCTAAGGCATGTTGCTGTGACCAGAAACCAACTGCAGCATTCTAAGGTCAGTATTCTTCGTTATGTTCCCCGTCTTCATTTTCCTTTCCATCATGAGTCACTGGGCACAAAAAATTGAAGTCTACAATAACTAAAACAAATAGTAATACGTACTATTACCTCTTTCCCGTAGGCTGTTAGCCTTTCTCGGCACATTCAGCGTTTCTGATGTCACGAACAAAGCAGCTTATACGTGTTACATTTAGTGGAGGTATTTTCAAGTACAAGCTTCTATGATTGTTTCAAATCCATGTCAAGTTATTATCAGTGGCATATTCTGTGCTCTATAGGAAAAAAAGAAAATATTAAATTATGTTGCATTCATCGATTATTTGCAGTCTTCTCTGCTGCTTCAGGAAGAAGAAAAATCACAAAAAAGAAGAAACTAGAAATAGGAAACACGTAAAGAGATATCATAGGCGTTAAGAAACTGAAGGAAGTTCCGTAATTGTTTTGAAGTTACTTTTATTTTTTATCAGTTCAGGATATTTCTGCTGTAAACAGCTTTTCTAATTTTCTGATGTTTTGTTTATAAATTTCAGTACATATACTGATATTATCAAACCACGAGCATCCCACCTTTCTCTGATTTAGCTGTATCTCAGTAGTCCTTTGCTCTTTGGAACATCGTCTTAAAGCTTCCCTGCCTGGGGACCGTTTCAAAGTAAAAGCCTTCTAAATATTGAAGAGCACTTCCGCTACGGTCTTCCTCAAGAAGTGATACATAATATATTACGTCACATGGAGCCTTAGGTATTTGTCCGGTGTAGCTCCGAAATATATGAACATGCGATCCGGAAGTAAAGAAGCACTTTTCTTCTACTTTTGATGGATTTAGGCACATAAGTTTCCTGCACACATCTCAGTGGATTTACTACTGATTCAGGCTGCTAAGCAAATAACATAGTATCTTAAATTCCGAAGGTCTTGTAACTTCCAATTATGACTTATCATTGATTTATATATTTACGGTTTCCACCAAATTTGGTACACTTACAACTTACTCTCGGTAAAGAAGCACTGTTGATATGAGTACGCAAAGCAATGACTCAGCATTACTTTTTATTTCTCTTTCAATTTTTGGGATAAATGTGTTTGGGGGTGTTTTACGGAAACGAAAATCTCGGTAGAAACTTCTAGAAAGAAAATTTTGGTTCCGGGTAAACTGGGGAATTATTTTATCAGCCTAACCTTACTAATAATGCCATCTCTGACACTTTACCTCAAACAACAAGTAGTTAGGTTTTTAGATCACTTTCGCGTTTGTGGGTGACATTAGGCCCAACGAAGTAATACCTTTCCATGACTTCACTATGAAGTGTACATGACCAGTTTCGACCGTTTGTGATGTCTATCGACTTTCATGGACGTATCGAGTTCTGAGGAAACTTCATATTCCTTTTTGTTGTTTTAGATGAAGCGTTTATTCATTGTGTTTTATGCTATGAACTATGTACTATGAATATATGCTGTATCAGATATTGAGGATCTCTCGAAAACGCATCGGGATTGGTATGAATCGTAACCATTAGATGTAAGGCAAAGACAGGTCGGTGGTTAAGAACCTTCAGGAGTAATAAATAAAAAAAAAACACAGGCAAAAATTCTATGCGTTCACATTAGTTAACTAGGTAAAGGTTTCGAGCTGCGAAATAAGAATAGGTGGCGCGCTAACGTTAAATCAAAAGAGCAATTACAAAAAGCCTAAGCAACAAATGTGGCGCCCCTAGAACAGGTTCCTTATTTTTCTGGTCAGGCTGTTGTTTTTATTTATAAATTAAAAATTTTAGTTTATGAACTACAATTTTTTGTTACATACAATAATATTGTAGTCCGAAATATATGACTGCACCTCTTCCATCTGCCAACAGTGTGAAGAGACAATACCTTAAAGGAATAAGTAGCTTTAAGATATTTGGGGAAAAGTTGCCGAAATGGTACCATTTGGGGAATCTTTTAGTCTGCTATGGAGGAATTTAGAAAACTCTTCCTGGAAACGCTGGTGCAAAGCATAGAAGCGTAATATCTGGAGTAATATCAGCCAAATTTTCCATATTCACAATTCAGGGGTATAAAAGTACGATTGTGGTAATAGTTATATACTGCTAGCATCTCTAGTGTTGGGGATTTGTATGAGAAGCCGTCACATGCAAAAGTACTTGATAATGAATGAAAGACTATAGCTTATCTGCGTATCTTGGCACACCTAAATAGTGTGCCCTTATGGTACTCTTTTTACCAGTGATAATGGGCATGTGGGTGCAAGCGGGTGACAAGAAATGGTAACAGGGATGGCTGGAGCAAATCTACTTTGGGAGTAACACACCCGTCTCGGAAAGATGAAGTGACTTCTGTCGTAGTAATTGGTATGTGAATTTCATAGTCTGTTGCCACAGTACATGTATCGGTAGTCAACTTCATACGTGTACCATGTACCTGTCCATTTCCACCTCCACGATCTGTTGATATGACACTAAAAGTCACTTCAAGGTTGCAAATTCCTATTTAATGGGTGTATATGGTCTTGAATCCTATCTCTCTCTCTATCCACTTGCACATCTCTGTGTGTCCACTTCTCCTCTCTCTGTCAATCTCACCTTTCTCCTCTCTAAGAGCATCTCACTCTTCTCGGCGCATCTCTAAGTTCGCACTCTCCTGGTCCACATGCTCCTTCCCCCTTTGTCTGTCCACCTCATCCTTCCCATTTTCAACTCCCCTTCATCTGCTGAGCCATGTCCACCCACACATGTGGCCCCTACAATGCATACCGATACTATCGGCACAGCACGTATGTACGTGGCTGAAGTGTATGCAAGAAGCTAGTCTATTATAAAGAAACAGATTCTTGCACATGTCTGCATATTATTAATTATATGATGTACATTGAACACAGACTTCGTCATCACTGAATTACATATGGACAGATTTCAGAATTTATCATTCTTAGACAAAAACGAATGGAAAACCACTTCTATCACACTTGTAGGTCTTGTGAACACAGTGCGTCTTTCATGGCTACATAACTAGTATCCAACTCTAATCCAGTTCCTTAACTTCTAGTGTAACAAGAGGTGTAGGGATGCGAGTAGAATCGGGGGGGGGGGGGGGGGCGGGGGTTGGCGTAACCGCTTGTCGTCAGAAACAGAAAAGTTGAACTGTCTTCCTTGCTCTTTGTTTTTCCGACTTGCCGTAGCGTGTAACGTGATGAAATGAACGGAAATGAACAGCTGACTATGTTCTGTTTACGATTGACCACTTCCCTGCAGTATCTTATAATTAACAACGTTTTCCACAAGAGGTGTTGTTGTTGTTGTTGTGGTCTTCAGTCCTGAGACTGGTTTGATGCAGCTCTCCATGCTACTCTATCCTGTGCAAGCTTCTTCATCTCCCAGTACCTACTGCAACCTACATCCTTCTGAATCTGCTTAGTGTATTCATCTCTTGGTCTCCCTCTACGATTTTTATCCTCCACGCTGCCCTCCAATACTAAATTGGTGATCCATTGATGCCTCAGAACATGTTTTACCAACCGATCCCTTCTTCGAGTCAAGTTGTGCCACAAACTTCTCTTCTCCCCAATCCTATTCAATACTTCCTCATTAGTTACGTGATCTACCCATCTAATCTTCAGCATTCTTCGTTATACATATTTATTTACTTCCCAATCGCAATGTCGGCAGTTCTTCCATCCTCAAGCAACAGTTAACTAGGAGTGTGTCACTGGATAATAGTTTCCACTAAGAGGACATCGTCATTGTGTCAGTCATACTTATGTCTTTCGTATGTCTAGTAGAACAAGATTTCTTGTCATCTAAACTGCATTATTCAAAACGAAAGAGCAGATATCAAGAAAAGACAGAAATGCACCACCATCGCTCCTAGACAAATAAATTGTGAAACTTTTCAAACAGTCTGCGTAGAAGCTCAGCTCAAAGCCACAGTGGTACTGTTGCTTCTTTGTAGGTAAATGACGACTGTGTTTCTGTCCCATATGTGCCTGCTACTCTTCACGATCTGCAACGTGAATTGTAGAACCTGTGAATTCGATAACTAGAGACTAAGAATTGAGCTTACACCTTCATGGTCGTCGTGAATACAGTGCGTATTTCATGGCTAAATAACTAATATCCAACACTAATCCAGTTCCTAAGCTTCAAGTGTAACAAGAGGTGTGGGGATGCACAACCGTTTGAACATTGAAAACTGAACATTTCCATGTCTAGTACCCCATGCAACGTGTGATAAATAAAGCTTTAAAATTTATTCCTGCATTTTAACTGTGTTGTACACAATTTCGATTACTTTTTTATAATACTTCATATCGAAGTCAGGTCATACTGCACTCTTTTTCGTCACTGTATGTGCACCAGGTGCGGCATTTAAAATGTTCAGCAGCGGGTAGCACTCATCTCATGACGACTTGGAACAAGAAAATCACTAAGGAGCGATCATAATAGGTGGTCGTTCAATTTCGCGGAAAATGTTTAGACATGGCTGTAATGTGTATTACTGTCTGCCTCCCCGGCAGGGTTTGGCACTTTCTCTGCACCGGGAATGTGGGATTGTGTTGTCCTCATCATGGAATAGAACATTGACGCTGCGTTAGATGACGATTAGTTTGACTGCAGTAGAGGTAAAGGCACCAGAAAGACAATTCTGACGTTGCGGTTTATTTGACGAAAAACAGTTCTACATAAACTACATTAATAAAAACTTGGCATCTGCATGCACACAAATTGGTCAATGTGAGTGCAAAAGCATTTGCATTCCACACAAAGGACAAAAATGGCTCTGAGCACTATGGGACTTGCATGCTGTGGTCATCAGTCTCCTAGAACTTAGAACTACTTAAACCTAACTAACCTAAGGACATCACACACATCCATACCCGAGGCAGGATTCGAACCTAAGACCGAAGAGTTCGCGCGTTTCCAGACTGCAGCGCCTAGATCCGCTCCGCCACTCCCGCCGGCAATCAAAGGACAAGGCAGGTAAATATAACATATACACCACTCAGAAGTACACACTTTAATAAAGTTTTCGTGTCAAATTTGGGAATTTGTGGTAAGTTCCTATGAGACCAAACAGCTGAGGTCGTCGATACCTAGCCTTACACACTACTCAATGTAACTTAAAATAACTTACGCTAAGGACAACACACAAACCGATGCCCGAGGAAGGACTTGAACCTCCGACTGGGGGAGCCGCGCAAACCGTGCAAGGCGCCCAAGACCACGCGGCCAGCCCGCGCGGAAATGATGTTTGGTTTTGCGGCGCTCAACTGCGCCGCCATCAGCGCCCTAGTTTTTTACGCTGCAATCTAGCCACCGTCACGAATGATGAGGATTATGATAACAACACAAACACCCGGTCCCATGGCAGAGAAAATCCCTAACCCGGACGTGAATCGAAGCCAGGGCTCCTTGATTTATAGGTAGCTAGGCTAGCCAGTAGACCACGAGATTCGGACTTTCCGTGTCAGTTCACCTGGATTCCTTCAGCAAAATTCCAGAATGGTTTATGCAAAGGAAGGCTACAGTGGGTTTTCTTTCCAACTGTCGCCTAATCCAAGCAAGGTGTCAGTGTCCAATGACTAAGAAAACCTTTACAAATCGATCTCTAACTTTTCATATTCGTCTCTCACTGTGAACGTAAGTGAAAGGGTAGTAGGGGTCACGCGTGTGTACGTGCAAAATGCGACACAAACAGGTGGCTATTTCTGTGGTGCCGGACGCGCCTAGTCGCCGGCGACGACGCTGGACGGCCACAAGGCAGCGGACGCGTCGCCCGCCTTGGCGACGGCGCGCGCCGTCGCCACCGCCGCCGCCGGCTGTTTATACGCCCGTGCGCAGCTCCGCCGTAAATCTCCCCCCAGGCGATCCGAGTGCGTTCCGGGCCGCTGACTCCTTTGTTTATGAGCCACGCAGCGCGCAACAGGCTGGTCGGGGCGATGCGCAGCGCCACGTCACGTCACGCGGCGCAGACAGCTGCGCGCAGGCCGGGCGGCAACGTCACATCGTGGAAAAAAGTGACACTATCCTGACGCCAGAGGCACGTCACGACTGCTGAGGATACAGTTTTAGACAATTCTTTAAGCTTCAAATGTTGACGTCCATGAGACATTGAAGACAGAGACATGGGTGCCTTGAAAAGACGCCTCAGTTAGGAAACCTGCTTGTTGCTACCTTCACTGCAAACTGGGGGCGCGCACTACCTCTTGCGTAATACCTCTCAGACTTCTTGACTGTAATGTGTTTCTAGCAACAAGTAGGAAATGGCGAAAACCACTACGACAGATAAGATTAACGACGTGCAAGGGAAGACAAATATTAATTGTTTTACACTGAAGAGCTAATATCGTGTAGGGCCCCCGCGAGCACTCAGAAATGCCGCAAGACTAATGCCTGAAGCAGTGCTGGAGGGAACTGACACCATGAATCCAGCAGGGCTGCCCATAAATCCGTAAGAGAACAACGGGTTAGAGATCTCAGCACGTTGCAAGGCATCCCAGATATGCTCAACAGCGCTCAGGTTTGGGGAATTTGGTGGCCAGCGGAAGTGTTTAAACTCAGAAGAGTGTTCCTGGAGCCACTCTGTAGCAATTCCAATGGTGGACGTGTGGGATGTTGCATTGTCCTGCTAGAAGTGCGCAAGTCCGTCGGAATGCACAATACAATGGACATGAAAGGATGCAGGTGATGAGACAGGATGATAACGTATGTGTCACCTGCCGTATCTAGACGTACAGGAGTCCCATGTCACTCCAAATCCACACGCCCCACACCATTACAGATCCTCCGCCATCTTCAACATTCCCCTGCCGACTTGAGGACTCATGAGGTTGTCTCCCTATCTGTACACGTCTATCCGCTCGATACAATTTGAAACGAGACTCGTCCGACGAGGCAACATGTTTTAAGTCATCAACAGTCCAATGTAGGTGGTGACAGACCTAGGCGCGGCGAAAAGCTGTGTGTCGTGCAGTCATCAAGCGTACACGAGTGTGCCTTTGGCTGCGGAAGCCTATATCGGTGATGTTCCGTTGAATGGTTCGCACTCTGACACTTGTTGATGGCTCAGCATCCAAATCTGCAACAATTTGTGGAAGAGTTGCATCACTGGATATCTGATATGCAAGGTACACATGCGAAATGGTCGTACGGGAAAATTCCCACTTCGTCGCTGCCTCGGAGATGCTGTGTCGCATCGTTTATGCGCCGACTGTAACACCACGTTGAAGCTCACTTAAATCTTGATACCTGCCATTGTCGCAGCAGTAACTGATCTAACAACTGCTCCAGACATTTTTCGTCTTATATAGGCGTTGCCGACCGCAGCGCCTTATTCAGCCTGTTTACGTATATCTGTATTTGAATACGGGTGCTTATAGCAGTTACTTTGCGCTTCAGAGTACAGGAGATGACTGATAGGAAAAATAAAAGTGAAGAAAAAGAGTTTCATCCCGGGAAAATTCCCTGGCGACTTACAGCAGGCAACACCAGAGAGGACGTTAAGTATATCTGATGTATTCAGCTGTGCAGCATCATCTTTGGTTCCGATATACGATGATGAAACTATTTGATCATTTCTGTGTTACTTATTTAGTTTCGTATTTCTTGGTCAATTTGCACAATAAAGCATAATTTTACATTCACATAACGTATTACTTTGTAAGTACGGCTTCTTGCTGGCTATTTACCAAGTGCTCTTTCTTTTTTTTATATTATGAGGCACTATGCGATCTGGTGGATCCTTTGAACAACGCATGTAAGTTTGCGCTGTATACTTGGTAAGTAACCCGAGTGAACTAAATATTTTTGAGCATTTTACATCTCATACTGGTCAACCCACCACCATTTCCAGTAGTAGGGGTATCTTACTCATAGTGAGTCATGTGTAGGCCTACACCTAATCTGATTGATATTGCTTCAGGTTTTTTTTTAATTATGCTTTTATGTTATTGATCTTCAGTCCCACATTCAACCACGAAATACCAGAGATATCCTGCTGTGACAGCAAGTTTTTCCAGAAGCATCTTCAACTTGCGCCATGTTTGGTAGAACCTGCTTCAGGTGTAACACAAGTATACTGATACGTGTCAGTCTTTAGCGAATATCTTCACATGGCACAGATTTTCACCCCCAATTAACTCCTTATCCTGACCTTTAGGAATGACAGGGGTGGTAGGTGAGAAGCACGTGTTTCTTAACTCCACTGTGCGTCTTACCAGATAGTAAGTGTTTTGTGTACCAAGTATGGCAGAAATCTATCCAGTGGTTAGGAGAAGGTTTGGGGAGTACGTGCATGAATAAAATCATTTTTATGTTAACATAACTCTATAAAACGTAATATTTTAATGATGCTAGCCAGCCTCATTTCCTCAAAAAAATGGTTCAAATGGCTCTGAGCACTATGGGACTTAACATCTATGGTCATCAGTCCCCTAGAACTTAGAAATACTTAAACCGAACTAACCTAAGGACAGCACAAAACACCCAGCCATCACGAGGCTGAGAAAATCCCTGACCCCGCCGGGAATCGAACCCGGGAACCCGGGCGTGGGAAGCGAGAACGCTACCGCACGACCACGAGATCCGGGCCTCATTTCCTCGAAACTGAGAATTTAGCATTTAATCAAATGAAAATACGTAACCCCGTGGCAGTGAAATTACACTTCATGAACTATGATAGTAATATCATTTCAGAAATTTTGAGAAATTTAAAACATCTTTCCAAGATTTAAAGTACAAAATATAGTATGACAACATTGCCTGAGGCAATGTTCAAGATTAGAAATCGGGACGGCTTAATTACAAATGTTATAATACGTAGCAGTTCGTACATGAAGAAATCTCCATCAACAGAATATTAAAACAAAGAACCGCTAGTCAGGGCAGTACTGTAACAGGTAACTGTGGTGACACGATAGAAATGGCTCAGTTACTCACATTACTTCAAACGACACCCCACCTGCAGTACATTTAACTGGCACGAGAGGATCCCAACAACTTTCTGTGGCCGCTTCGCTAGAAACATGTAAGTCCACAATGCATAATCAACGCTCCTCTCACCGACACCGTCATGCCCTGTGTAACACGCTGGTCCGCTGCTTGCTGTTCACTGGAACTCCCGCTGAGAACTCCGCACTGGTGGCCAAAAATACAAGCTGAAACCAATGGCATTGTCCCCATCACGGCACAAGCTACATGCTTTATTACAATGTTTTGAATATAATAACTACAGTCCCAAAACGTGAAGTATTAGCATGTAGCCTTTTACCTGTTATTCGACAGCAAAATAAAGAAAACTTCACTTAAATATTTACGTGTGACAAAAAAAATAGTTTGTTCATAAAGGATTTTTTTAGGGGTGCGTACTCACACAGGAAATGTACACAGTGTCAGGTTTCGGCTGCAGGTCCCAAACTCAGCGTTGTGTGGGTACGTTTTCAGTCTGATATATATTTCTTTAAGGCCGTTCTCCAGACAGAAATTATGACTGGCGTATCATTTAAGCTATGTGATAAACTATGGTAGTCAACTAAGTGCCTCATATTTTCCAGGGTCATCTCTCTTCACTCTCACTTCCTTCCTGATCTCTATTATTTAATATTATGAGAGATAATACTTCAGATAGATTTACTCTCACCATACGACCATGTGGATGATTTTCGAGTACTCATGTACTTGCATGAAGTGCTATTAAATTTTAAACAATAAAAATCAAGATGTCAATTAATTTTACCCATTTGATTTAAACGGTACTTTTACCTAAGTTAATTTGTTGTATGATCACAACTATATAACTAATTATGTTAGGTCAACCTCAGAGACGACTTCCTATTGCCTCATTTTTTGTACTTAGCACGACAGATTCATTCACCTGACTTAAAACGACCTTTCTATCATGAATGGTCTGTATTATGGTTAGTGCTAGCTCTCACGACGCATGTTACACTCAACACAGCAAACAAAACCTGCCGATTTCTTTACTTTTTCTTCCATTATTCTTTTCAAGTGGTAAAATCTGCCACGAACTCGCAATGTTATTTCCAGATACGTACAATTGTTTTATAGAGCCTTACAATACATGCCACCGTTTTCACAGACGCATCCAGTAAAAGAAAATCACATCTGTGATTATCAGTCCCCTAGAACTTGTTGTTGTTGTTGTCTTCAGTCCTCAGACTGCTTTGATGCAGCTCTCCATGCTACTCTATCCTGTGCAAGCTTCTTCATCTCCCAGTACTTACTGCAACCTACATCCCTCTGAATCTGCTTAGTGTATTCATCCCTTTGTCTCCCTCTACGATTTTTACCCTCCACACTGCCCTCCAACGCTAAATTGGTGATCCCTTGATGCCTCAGAATATGTCCTACCAACCGGTCCCTTCTTCTTGTCAAGTTGTGCCACAAACTTCTCTTCTCTCCAATTCTATTCAATACCTCCTCATTTGTTATGTGGTCTACCCATCTAATCTTCAGCATTCTTCTGTAGCACCACATTTCGAAAGCTTCTATTCTCTTTCTGTCCAAACTATTTATCGTCCATGTTTCACTTCCATACATGGCTACACTCCATACAAATACTTTCAGAAACGACTTCCTGACACTTAAATCTATACTCGATGTTTATAAATTTCTCTTCTTCAGAAACACTTTCCTAGCCATTGCCAGTCTACATTTTATATCCTCTCTACTTCGTCCAACATCAGTTATTTTCCTCCCCAAATAGCAAAACTCCATCACTACGTTAAGTGTCTCATTTCCTAATCTAATTCCCTCAGCATCACCCGACTCAATTCGACTACATTCCATTATCATCGTTTTGCTTTTGTTGATGTTCATCTTATATCCTCCTTTCAAGACACTGTCCATTCCGTTCAACTGCTCTTCCAAATCCTTTGCTGTCTCTGACAGAATTTCAATGTCATCGACGAACCTCAACGTTTTTATTTCTTCTCCATGGGTTTTAATTCCTACTCCTTTATTGCTTGCTCAATATACAGATTAAATAACAACATGGAGAGGCTACAACCCTATCTCACTCCCTTCCCAACCACTGCTTCCCTTTCATGCCTCTCGACTCTTATAACTGCCATCTGGTTTCTATACAAATTGTAAATAGCCTTTCGCTCCCTGTATTTTACCCTTGCCACCTTTAGAATTTGAAAGAGAGTATTCCTGTCAACATTGTCAAAAGCTTTCTCTAAGTCTACAAATGATAGAAATGTAGGTTTGCCTTTCCTTAATCTATTTTCTAAGATAAGTCGTAGGGTCTGTATTGCCTCACGTGTTCCAACACTTTTGCGGAATCCAAACTGATCCTCGCCGAGGTCGGCTTCTACCAGCTTTTCCATTCGTCTGTAAAGAATTCGCGTTAGTATTTTGCAGCTGTGACTTATTAAACTGATAGTTCGGTAATTTTCACATCTGTCAACTCCTGCTTTCTTTGGGATGGGAATTATTATATTCTTCTTAAAGTCTGAGTTTATTTCACCTGTCCCATACATCTTGCTCACCAGATGGTAGAGTTTTGTCAGGACTGGCTCTCCCAAGGCCGTCAGTAGCACTCCCAGGGCCTTGTTTCGACTCAGGTCTTTCAATGAGAACTTAGAACTGCTTAAACCTAACTAACCTAACTACATCACACACATCCATTGCCGAGGCAGGATTCGAACCTGCGACCGTAGCGGTCACGCGGTACCAGACTGAAGCGCCTAGAACTGCACGGCCACACTGGCCGGCTCCAATAAACGGGCACAGAGATATTTATCTCGATGCAAAGTGCGACATCACAGTAGATCCGGATCATAAAACAACTATCAAAGTGATGGATTGTATTATTTCATTTAGTTACCGTAAAAGAGTAAAGAAAAAGACATGCTTTGCGATTTTACGTTGCTATAAAATAAGCTCTTTAAACGACGTTCTTGCTAGACTGTATATGTTATTTTGTGGAATTTCTATACGTACGCGATAGATCTCGGACACTCCAATCCTTTTCACATTTGTCAGACATCAGCAGAAACCCCCTGTGAGTGCGTTAGTGCCACTAGAATAAATGGCTGATGTTATCAGTGGACCGTTAGTGTATGACAGAGTACAACGGTGTTTAGCTGTATACAACTTGTTTAATTTCGGAATTATTGTCAAAGAAGTATACAAATTTACATGGACTGTGACATGGCAGTTTCAGAACAGTTGTCAAGATAACGCATTACGTCCTGTTTAGCAGAAATAACACTGAACACAACAATATCAAATTTAAGTAAACGGTTCTCAACAAGATATTTCTTACTTATACACCGTCAAGTTGGCCAATATTACGACAAATCATCCGATTCCAGTTCAAAGTTCGGTACTATTTAGGATCACAATAAAGTCTATGGAGGATGGTTAGTTTTAGTGACAAAATGAGCAAAAGATTACTCAAGGTTTCTTTAGTTCACAGTAGACGCAAGCTGATGAACCAACATGTGAGGTGCGAAATAGACATTCATTCAAGCTGCTACCTTGCAAACCATAATCTTTTAAAAATTGTTGTTATTTCTTCATTCAGCTGAAGTAAACCATCCACCGTGGATATTATTTACCGCTTGCTTCGTTATATTTACGAGCAAGATCATTAGAAATAATATTTATTCATATGCCCAAAGCTCATCAGAGGACTCCGATTAAAGGGAGAATTGTCTTTAACAGCTAGATACATTTGTCACGGAAAGAAAGTTGTTGATTCATACAATGGTTGAAGCATATAGTGGCAAATGGTACACTTAGGAGATGCGCTATTTAAAAATATATTGTTAACGCTTTAATGGTGATTGCGAGAACAGTTTAATATTTTGTGGATGGTTATTAGTATACTGTAAACTGTAATCAATTTATAGCGAACTGTTGGACGTGTAGCTCGACTATGGGGGACATGTTTATGCTAGGACATCTCACACAGAACGTATAGGAGCATAGGGGAAACCTATATGTGCTCTTCATAGATCTTAAGTAGGTATACGACTCTGTTCAGCGAGGGAGGCTACTGAACTACCTCCACCACTTTACCAGGAAGATAACTGGTGGAAGAAGGAGAGATCGAAATCGGTGGACCTAAAAAATGTGAGACGCTAGATTCACTACGGTAGTTTGTCAGGTACTTGAAATGACAGATGAAAAATAAATGGAGAATTTTCTGAACATAGAGCTCGTCTCACTGAGCCAAAAGGCAAAGTGAAACTGGGGAATCAAGTCTCGGAGAGCTTTAACGTATAAACGGGTCTGTGAGGCAAGGAGGTGATGAACCAGGGATATTGTTTAAACTGCCTCTCAAAAAGATGACGAGGGAAGCTTTTCACAAGAATATGGGCGGGATCAAGGTCGAAGGACCATCTGCTAACGAAGTAGCTCAGTTTACCAGCTAAAAGACAAAATTTAGGCAGGTTAGTGACAGCCTGGAGGCTGTAGTGAGGACATCCGTCTCCTGATGAACGATTCGTAGAAAGAGTATTTCTTATGAGCAAGTATCATGCTTATTCAAGAGACTAATTCCAGCTACTGTTAGTCAGAACATGATCCTATAAAAAGGGCCATACCGAGCGAGGTGGTGCAGTGGTTAGACACTGGACTCGCATTCGGGAGGACGACGATTCAATCCCGCATCCGGCCATCCTGATTTAGGTTTCCCGTGATTTCCCTAAATCGCTCCAGGCAAATGTCGGGATGGTTCCTTTCAAAGGGCACGGCCGACTTCTTTCCCCGTCCTTCCCTAATCCGATGAGACCGATGACCTCGCTGTCTGGTCTCCTTCCCCAAACAACCCTACCCCAAAAGGGTCATGGTGTTAAATATCCGATGCTTAGCTTTATAAAAGCATCGTGTGAAGTTAAGTTCAAAACGAAGATCCAGGCCGGAGGACCAACATAGTTTTCTCGTTTTCGGGTGAAAAGTGTGGAGGATGATTTATGGTCAGTTACAAGATGAGATCACTGGGGAACGGAGGGTCTGGCATAATTGTGACGTGTCTGACGTCTACAACAGCCCATATGTTGTAGGTACGATACGAACCAAACGGCTGGTATTCTAATAAACAATTTATTGTATTTAAAACCAAAAACTTCGACGAGCAGTGTAATACTGTGATTATCTAAGATTTCTGATTATTTTAGACACTATTCACCTCCTTTCTCTCGTCACTCTCTCTTCCTTATTGGTCTAGCATACTGTAAGCATCTCATGTTACTCTCTTGTATCATATTTGAAATGACGTAGTCTGTGTTTTATTGATCGGGAATGGTATCACTACCCTGTACCAACCGAGCGTAAAGTCTTTTTTCTGTTTCAGTGCTAATTACGTTGGAAAGTGATCGGTTTGGTAACATCGATTTTCGCGCCGTCCATGTGCCATTCTGGCCACATTTTTACGATGTAAAATGATCGAAATTTTCCGTTCTAAATTCCTTTGACGAAGTCCGCGTCTTGATTTTTAGTGTAATGCAAATCATTTTCTTATATTATACTTTATGCAATCACCGTTCGCCCGCCGCAGTGGCAGAGCGGTTCTAGGCGCTTCAGTCCGAAACTGCGCGACTGCTACAGTCGCAGGTTCGAATCCTGCCTCGGGCATGGATGTGTGTGATGTCTTTAGGTTAGTTCTAGGTGACTGATGACCTCAGATGTTAAGTCCCATAGTGCTCTGAGCCATTTGAACCATTTTCAATCATGATTCACTGTCATCAAACTTATATGTTCGGCAACACAGACTCTAAAACGGCTAACTTCTAAAGCAGGTGACCAAATCAATTTAGCCCATCTAGATGATAGGTTATTACAAACTGGAATTATCTTCGTAGGCTTTCCACTTTCTGTTACTGCGGTAGTCGCTATGATGTGTCCCAAATTCTTAGCAATTAGACTTCGGAAGAATAGAACATTAGCATTTCAAGCTAAATTTAAAAATCTTTCTTCACTAATCGGGATACGTTACAGTATCTGCAGCTCATGTCACTCGGGTGCAGACACATCAATGGTAAAGTGAGTGTCAATTTATACAATAATAACAAACAGAAAATACAAATTTTTTACTAACTGCTGGGCATACACTACGAACCACAGACAAAACGTATTTATGAATATTTTTCCATAATGGAAACTATTATATAAAGTAAATAACATTATAAATCATTGCTATAATAGCAACACACGCTTTTAACAGAGTCAGAGGTAGTTGGCACTAAACTTTACACAAGTAACTAAGCCCGTAATGCACGGTGAGCATCTCGAATTTCGACACGTTTCAATGCAGCGAAATCAATACCGGACAATAGGAGTCACTGAGTAGCAATTTCATCCAGAGATATCACATCATAATGGTATACACAAGCCATTATTCACCCACGTAAACCTCTTCTCACTGTTCGACAGACATGAGTAGAAGAACGGTAGCTATTGAACCCTCGAATTACGCAGAAAGGTCGCTTCGACTAATTAATCACGATAGATATCGCGGAAAATGAAGTGGCACCACTCGGACTTAACCGAACGTGGCGTTTCCAGCCCTTTGGTAGGTAACAAGCAGGTACTGTAGCGCTTCCAACCAACCGGTTTTACACCGTAGCGTCTGCGACCAGACACTCCCTCATTGTTAATTTACGCCCATCATTCGCATGCAGTGGGTGTCTGGTTACTGTCGGCGAAGCAGTGCCCTAGCCGACAGACTTTGTTTCCGTATAGTTTCGTAGGCCTAAGCTACTTGAAGTTTATATAATGCGAGTAATGGAAATAATTACAACGAAATGGAATTCAGTGTCGTCTCAAGGATGGTCATCGCTAAAGGGTGCAAAAAATATGTGATGAGTGTAAAAACTGGCCCGCATCTCGTGGTCATGCGGTAGCTATCTCGCTTCCCACGCCCGGGTTCCCGGGTTCGATTCCCGGCGGGGTCAGAGATTTTCTCTGCCTCGTGATGGCTGGGTGTTGTGTGCTGTCCTTAGGTTAGTTAAGGTTTAGGTAGTTCTAAGTTCTAGGGGACTGATGACCATAGATGTTAAGTCCCATAGTGCTCAGAGCCATTTGAACCATTTTTTTTTTTTTTTGTAAAAACTGGTTCTACGTAAAATGCGAACGGAGTAAGTACAGAGGTCATCATGGCGGGATAGCAAATTCTTGCCTATTTGGCGATACAGACATTCAGATTAAAAACTATGGCATAACTGCAGAAAAAAAATTCGCAAAAAATTAACAGTGGCAAGATATCGGTAACGGTAGTTCCAAGACTTTCGGGGACGTGTTATTTCTTTTACGTCACATAACAAATCATAAAAGTATTTTTTTTAGTTTTGTGTACTTACAAATTAACACATCTCGAATTTTTCCTTTGATTGTACTGCGAAACCTATTCCCCTGCCAAATTTCATGATACTAGGCAGCGGAAGTACCATATAGGTTTTAATGAGTGAGGTTGCGAGTACCGACATATGTGACAAATAGCTGTATCTCCCAAGTGAACTGACTTAGAAACTTCAGTTCCTTACACCACCAAGGAACGATAGACGTTATTGTGTAACAGGAATTTGAACTCGATATCTGTATCCGTTAGTGAGAAAAGGGGCATTACGTGACGGACGAACAGTCAGTCAGTCTGATGACAAGTGAAACTTTCTTTCCTTGTGATATAATTACAAATTTACATTTGTCGGATTTCTTTCTTTGGTTTTACTGTGAAACTTTGCTTCTTGCTAAATTTCATTATTGTAGGCAGACGGGAGGTAGCCTATTGGTTTAGATGGGTGAGTTTGCTGGTGTCAATGTATGTGACATAAATAGCCATATCTTCTGATTGCTATGGCTTACAACCTTACATTTACTATATCGCCAGTTGACCATAGATCATAGTATAGGACGTAAATATTAGCTTGATACATTTACCCATTCCTAAGAAAAAGAGGTTTCACCCAATAGACGAACAGAGAGACAGACAGACAGTCGGATAACAAATGACAAAGAAATTCGTGTAATTAAAGTAGAAAGTAACCATTTTTGGATTATTTTTCATTTAGCTGTATTGTGAAACCTTATTGCTTGCCAGATATCATGACTCTAGGTCAAGGCGAATTACCAGGTCAAGGGAAGTATCCTATAAGGTTAAATGGTTGCTTTTACAAGTGTGAAAGTACGTATATGAAATAAACTGCCGTTTCTTTTGATAGCATTGACATGGAAGCCCAAAGTTCTTACACCGCCAGGCAGACAAATAGAAAGACAGAACAGACTGACAAAAAAAGTAATCCTATGAAGGTTCTGTTTTTACCGATCGAGGCACGGAACCCTGCTCGTACACTGCGTCCTATACTTGTCCACCGCGGCGCTCGGGTCCCGAAATCAGTCGTGGTTTAAATATTGGGAAAATAAAAAGAACATTACAGTTGACACAGTATTTTAAACCCCTCTGATAATGCACAGTTGCCGATCATCTTCCAGCATGATTATTTCTCCTGCCCGCATTGCTATGTGTCTTTCAAGCACTCAGTAGATATATTAATTTGTTTGTCTCGTAGCCGTCTTCGCTATGCTCCTCTTGTATTTTTGCAACTTTCTTAGATTTTTTGATCACGATTATAATCGAATACGTCACTAAACCATTTGCCTTAGCTACAGTGACATAAAATAAAGTTTTCCTGCGTCCATATCAGCATCGTAGTCCATTTTAATACATTTCTGCAATCCTCTTACCCACTGAAATTCACATTATCATAGCATATCACTAGGGGATGCTAAAACATAGCGGCGGAGCTCAATGGTAAAGTGGAGAAGGGCTTCAAAATTTTGTTTCGAATTTTCTAACTGGGTGTTACCGTATTCTGGTGCGGTGGTTTTAAAGTGTACCCCGATTGCTAATATATACGTGACAAAAAGCATTATCGTTTCGAGCTATTAGAATCTTTCGTTGAAAACGGGTACGTGATTTCTTTCTGATATTTTTTTCCTTTGATGTCAGATCTGGGTGCAAGTTGGAAAATAATGACGTACTTATTTGTTGAAGTTCTTCCCTACTAAGGGTTTCATACATTAACTGATTTTCCTTGTCGTACCTTACTTACGAATAGAAATGTTCTTTCTTAAATGGGGCTCCAGAACTTTTCCCAAGTGGGACTGCGAGCCATTGAAGTGCCACGTAATGAACGGATTTCCATCGGCGTATTCCAGAGCTTGAACACAAGAGCTCCACCAGTGTCGCGCATTGGGAAGGCCCGCACGTCGGAAGGGTTGGAGGTGTCCGCGGAATTATAGATGAAGCCCTCGTCACGCGACACCACTCCCTGCCACAACCGCTGAATGATGGAGCAAGCTGGGCAGTAGCAGCTGACACCGTGAGGTCGCGTGGCGGTAGCTGCGCTACTGAGCGACGCGTGGTGGTCTCATGTCGTCTGCATTACGTCACTAATACAATGAAGGGCTCATCAAATGTAGTGTTAAAACGAAGTTTCTCGTGGCGCTATTTGTGCTCAAAATTATTCATATTTTCTTGCCACATTGCGTTCTAATCGTATCCCAAAATTTGTCATCTACAACTTCCTTCGTCGTTAGCATGTGTAGCCGACTGCGGTAGCTCGGCGGAGGTTCGAGTCCTCCCTCTGATATAGGTGTGTGTGTTGTCCATAGTGTAAGTTAGTTTAAGTTAGATTAAGTAGTATGTAGGCTTAGGGACCGATCACATCTGCAGTTTGGTCCCCTAAGACCTTACCACAAATTTCCAAATTTACTGCCGTAGCTGGGGCTGTGTTGCTACTTAAGTGATTCTGTTCTAGAACACTGTCTAATTAGAAGTATCTGGACACCCTAAATAATGGTCAGTTGACCACTGGTTATAGAGAGAGTTGGGGTCGTCAGTGTAAAAGTAATCGTAGGGTACTGCGTTCTCAGTAGTGGAGAAGTAAAATTGAATGAGTCGTTCAGAAGTGCTCAGTGACTTGCTCATCGACAGGTCAGTGAGTGTCACCTGAATGGCAGATCCACAAGCGACATTTCGACCCTTCTAAAGCTCCAAGAGCTGACTGTAGGTGATGTGATTGTGAAGAGGATAAGCAAAGTAACAACAACAGCTAAACCAAGAACTCTTGTACTGTGGGACAGGCTCCATCAAGCTTTATGGAGAGTAATTTTTGAGAACATTTCTTGTGCGTAAATAGCGGTCTGGCTAAAATTACTTTAAGATGGCTTGAACACAGGTTTGACCCCTATGAAACAAACAATCCTGTTGGCAGAACATACGCAACTGAGCATTATAGCCGGCCGCGGTGGCCAAGCGGTTCTAGGCGCGTGAGTCCAGAACCGCGCGACTGATACGGTCGCAGGTTCGAATCCTGCCTCGGGCATGGATGTGTGTGATGTCCCTAGGTTAGTTAGGTTTAAGTAGTTCTAAGTTCTAGGGGACTGATGACCTCAGATGTTAAGTCCCATAGTGCTCAGAGCCATTTGAACCATTTTGAGCATTATGGCAAAGGTTGAAAATACCGCTCATAGGCAGCACACCGCGCCTGGTACACGTGGTGCTCGGGGACCACAGCACAGGTGCAACATCTGAAGATGGGCTTGTAACATTCCGAAACCGTTCGTGTGGAAATAAAGTAATTTAAAACTGAAGCGATATTTTCAACTTCTGCTTGATGAAACACTTATTGCAATAGTTAAAGGCTTCTGCCAGAATGTGACCATCTTCAGACCATTTACACAATGAAGGTCGGCGGTGGCGGTGAAGTGAGCAGGTGTTATGACTCCACGAACGTCAGCTCAGTTGTTGTGGAGTCATAACACCTGCTCCGCTCGCCGCCACCGACGACCATCAACGTATAATTATATGGATATGGTGTCCGAAAGAACAGACACCATTGATGACCTGCAGCTGTCTAGAACGAAATTAGAAGTATATTAATACCTTCAGCTGCTGACGGGCTTTGATATATATCAACGGGGACAGGTGAAAATGTGTGTCCTGACCGGGACACGAACCCGGAATCTCCTGCTTACATGGCAGACACTCTATCCATCTGAGCCACGGAGGGCACAGAGGATAGTTCGACTGCAGGGAGTATCTCCCACACGCCTCCCGCGAGACCCACATTCTCACCTTGAATGTCCAGACTATACATTCGTCGTGTCCCACCCCAACACACTCATTACTCGTGGAAGAAATTCTTAACACTAACATTCTTACCGGACATGTCCGATAGAACAGACACCATTGATGACCTGCAGCTTTCTAGAACGAAATTACAATTATATTAATACTTTCAGCTGCTGACGGGCGTTGATATATATCAACGGGGACAGGTGAAAATGTGTGCCCCTACCGGGACTCTAACCCGGTATCTCCTGCTTACATGACAGCCGCACTTTGTGCCCTCGGTGGCTCAGATGGATAGTCGGCACGGTAGCTCAGTGTGATCGGTCAGAGAGCCGCTTGGCCTCTGTAATAAAAAAAAATTCTGAGTGGAAGGATCAACCACCGAACTTGACCAGGATGTCTTGCGACGTAAAAAAAAAAAAAAAAAAAAAAAAAAAAAAAAAAAAAAAAAAAAAAGATGTACAGAGCGTCTGTCATGTAAGCAGGAGATCCCGGGTACGAGTCCCGGTCGGGGCATACATTTTCACCTGTCCCCGTTTATATATATCAACTTCAGCAGCTGAAGATATTAATATAATTCTAATAACCGTATAAATTCCCTGAAAATGGTCACATTCTAACACAAACCGGTAACCATTGTTCATAAGGGGTGCATTACTTTTAACACATTTTAACCTATTTTAACCTTAGTTTCATATTTTAATATGCACATGAAGCTGAGATATGTGTCTTGAAATCGAATAGTGCTTCGCTTTTTAGAAATAAATAATTTTTTGGCAACTGTAGCGGTTTTTATCATTGACGATGGATAACAGCTGTGGACATAAGTCCTGCAACCGGATAGTGATTCACTTTTTAGAAATAAATATTTTTCTACAATTGTAGCGGGTTTTTACATTGACAATGAATAACAGTTGTGGATGTCCCGCAAAGAGAAACGTGTCTCGTGGAGGAAAACCTTATCAATGCATATTTTACTGCGGTCATGACTATTTTTAGTCCTTTCTAATGTAATGCGGAGGATGGTTCAAGAAATTCTCATGAAATCAGAGGAATGAATCACTCGTTCAAGCCATAACCTTGACTTAAACTACGTACTTTGCAGTAATATATGAATTCTCTGTGCTCTTCGTCCATTTTCATTGTAAGCTGTTGTAATAGAAAATGGGTGTGACTTCAGAAATTTTACTATTCGTACCACCAATTTCTGCAAGTGCTCCATGCCTGCAAATCCAGCACAAAGTGCTTCGACGTATAGAACAGAGGGTCTCGTCTGTTGATAGTTGTAATTTTTTTGCTGTTTCATTGTCATCTGAAAGTTTAAATTTTTTCTACAAGGTACTATAATGTCGTCTCGTGCAAATAAGCAGTACATGTCGCTTAAGCGAATTAATAATTCTCATCCCTCTCTTCTGTCATTTACATTCAGTTTAAAGGGCTGTCATGATAGATCGTTGAACTGTCTCTTTGTGTACAAACACCCGTTGCGCCTGTGAACGTCCTTCATACCACTAACAAACAGCAAAGGGTAAACATCTCTGACGCCACGATTCTGCTAAACTCAGAGAGGTGTGCCGACCGAAAGACGCCGCACCGCAATGCCTAATGAAATATCGCGCTGTTTGTGGTACTTCCGAGAAGGACCGAGCAAAGCCGAATAACACCCCGGGCCTTGGCCTATCCATGGTCCGCACACGCTAATCGCATGACGTTTGGCGCTTCGAGTTCATATTCGTTATTTTCGATGATTACAATGTTCATTAACTTTATAACAATTTTCTCGAAAAACTACAAGTCGTGCTCAGTTGCCTTTACTGACTGAAAGTACAAAAGGCTAATCAGAAATTCCCGTGTTATCTTTCAACGAACAGCGGTCATGTGGGACGCAGCTCACAATTTTTTTACATTAGACGGTGAAGGCAGGCAGTAATTCTTGGCCACTTGGAAGCATTTGAAGGCGACCACACCAGTGCTTCTTAGCGAAAGTACGACAAGGTGGGCTCCTGCAATGAGGATTTGTTGGTTGGCAGAGCACAGCGTATTCACTTGGATGAGAAGTCATCATCAGATGTAGCACTAAGTTAAACACCTGACTCAGAAGAGTGAGTACAGAACCTTGCTGTTTACGTTGAATGACACTGTGGAGGCCGACAATATTAGTGGCAGTCTTAGAATTTTAGTGCATGACGCAGTTATCTGCAAGTCGGAAAAATATTCAGTCAAATTTTAAGATTTCAAAGTAGTACAAAAGTTGTCTACTTACTTAAAATGTCCAGAAATTGATGAAACTCGCCGACTGAGCTTGCGTTCGTTTATGTCCATAAATGCAAAACAGGGCTCTTCACAAGAAGAAAAAAGTCAAACAGTTCCCTAATAGCAGAGATAAATAAATCTTAATTGGAGGCAGTCGACTTATACAAACACCTGGATACAACAATTTGTAGGGATATGAAACTGAATGATCACATAGGGGCAGTCGTAGGTAGAGCACATCCTAGGCTTCGGTTCATTAGTAGAATACAGTGAAAACAATCGTGCACTCATTCTAATAAACTATTTCTCTACTGTGTGAGACACAGCAAAACATACGAGTAACATGGCAAATAAGGGCAATACAAACATAATGATGTTTGACCCACACAGGAACATCATTGAGGTGCTGAATTGACCGACGGTCGAAAGCGGACGCTAAATATCCCTCAAGAGCCAACTCGAAAAGTGTAAAGAAAGATTGCTGATATCACTATCAAGTGAGGACATAGGACTGGTAAAGTGCCAGGCCACGAGAAAACTCAATATGTCGACCAGAAAAGATCAGTTCATTTTATTTAACAAGTCGCACAAGTTGTTATTATGAATTGTTTTAAATACGTGAAATTTGACAAGCCCAAATGAACTTAATTATTTATGAATATCAAAAAATCACCAATAAAGGTTTAGTACTTTATGTTTAATGAATATTAATTTAAAATTTCTAATTGTGACCTCAGATAGATTTTCATGTCAAAATAAGTTCAGCAAAGCACAGTTTGAATTCATGAGATAGAAACATTTCAATTAACGTGCTCCAGAATAATACATCAAGCATGAATAAACATTTTGTTCACGCATATGTTTATGGAGTCCTAAAGCATGGAATGCACACCAACAAGATCAGCGCAGCGAAAGGGCATCAAGAAGTCGCTGACCCGCGCAGCAGTGGAAAGATCGGGCAGCAGCACACTTCCAGCAAAACAGAGTTCAGCGCCCTATCTCAACGTTGATTTAACCAGCCGCCCTTCGCTCGTCGGCTCTACTTTGGGTCGCAGACTTCGAGAGCATCAATTCTGAGTGAGAGGAAGACCATTACGTAGCCTGCGTTCTGAAATTAGTTATGGTGAAAAGTACCTCCATGTATGAGTCAGATGAAATTAAGTAATGGTTATGTTCTTTGTAGAAATAAAGTGGTACATTAATCAGCATGTGATATGTACAGATCATTTTGGGTTCCTGCTAACAGCCAACAGCTCCGAATACCTGTTGGTACGGTCTTCACACTAAGGTGATCACCAAATAAGGCCAAAAAGCGGTGATGGCCACAGCTTCGCGGAGTGGCTGCTCGGTTTGAGGCGCCATGTCACGGAGTGCCCGCTCGCTCCCGCCGGAGGTTCGAGTCCTCACTCGGGCACTGATGTGTGTGTGTTGTTCTTAGCATAAGTTAATTTAAGTAGTGTGTAAGTCTAGGGACCGATGGCCTCCGCAGTTTGGTCCCTTAGGAATTCAAACACATTTGAACATTTTTTGAGCCACGGCCTCGACTTTGCCCACGAATTCCGTAGACAGAAGTAGGAGACTAAATTTCAAGGCCGTTTTCCACCAAAGCCAAGCGGCATGCTTCTGAGGCATTTATTTTGGTAGAATAGAGAATTACACACCAGTTCAAAGTGAACCTGAACAGCGGAAAACGCTAATACATCCACGCGTCACATATCATACAGCATATTCCCTTGGATGGCCATGCTGCAGGTATCGGTGATAAACTACCGAAGGCGGGCTCATCTGCGCTCCACGGTAGCAAACGAATAGGCAGTGGCTTAGCTATTCAGACAAAGAGATTGTACCACGTTTTAGAGTTCATGTGGAAGCACCACACGGACCATCTACAGAGTGAGCAATATAAGAATATTCTATAACTCCACGCACGTCGCTTCCGTAGCGACGTCAGAGTCGTGATTTGCGTAACTACTTTGGGAAAAGAGGCAGTTACTCATTCTTCCCGCGTTCCATACGGAAATGCAGTGGGTAGGAAACTTTATATGTGACACCATAGGAGGACCATGTTGCATGCGCTGTACAGTTCGCTGCAGAGTGGAGATGCAGATATAGAATGGAATGGCTCTTGTACGCTGCCTGTCTCACATGCATCTGTGAAGCCCGGGAACTTCATTACTCACCTGTCCCGCGGCGAGCGGGCGGAGACGCCAGCGCCGCCCTCGGGAAACCGCTGAAGCTGATGTATACACGCCACTGTTTGTAGACCTGCACGCTGCGCGCTCTCCAGCGTAGCGCCTCTGGAGGCACGGGCGTAGCCAATGTGGCGCCAGCCGCTCTCCAAGGAATACCGGTGGCACAGTGGTGCCGGCTGGCAGCTAGGCGTGTGCCTGCACGCACTCCAGAAGCAGCTCCCGCATTTGAGAAGATCAGTGTTGAACTTTCACGTAGTGCTTATGACTAAAGCTGTACTACTGAAACGTACTAACGCATCGATTCTCTCGCAGACAGAAAATGAGCCTTTCCAGCCGGCCAGAGTGGCCGAGCGGTTCTAGGCGCTACAGTTTGGAACCACGCGACCGCTACGGTCGCAGGTTCGAATCCTGCCTCGGGCATGGTTGTGTGTGATGTCCTTAGGTTAGTTAGGTTTAAGTAGTTCTAAGTTCTAGGGGACTGATGACCTCAGAAGTTAAGTTCCATAGTACTCAGAGCCATTTGAACCATTTGAGCCTTTCCTGCACAGTGGAAAGTTATTCTCTTCATTAATTAACTAACTAGCTCGAGAAAACCGTTTGATAGGCCTCATGGATGGAACAAGATAGAAGAACCTAAAGGAGAAAGACACGGCGAGCTTTAAACATGAAAACTTGGTGTGAGGGAGATGAATGCTTCGACATCCGCGCCATGAGCTACGGCATACATTTTCACTGTTTGTCACGCTGTGTGTCGACTACAATGGTGAAGTCACGGATGACAGTGCCACTAAGCCGGAGTTATTAAACACGATTTTCCGAAATTCATTCACCAAAGAAGACTGGGTAAATATTCCTGAATTCCAATAAAGAACAACTGCCAAGATGAGAAACGTAGAAGTAGATATCCTCGGTGCCCAAATCAATTTAAATCACTTAATAAAAGCAAGGCCTCCGGTCCAGATTGTATACCAGTCAGATTCCTCTCACAGTATGCTGATACAATTTCCATATTTAGCCATTATATACAACCGCTCGCTCACAGAAAGATGCCTACCTAAAGACTGGAAAATTGCTCAAGTCACACCAATACCCAAAAAATTAAGTAGGAGTAATCCGTTTAATTACAGGCCCATATCACCAACGTCGATTTGCAGTAGAGTTTTGAAACATATACTGTATTCGAACATTATGAAGAACCTCGAAGAAACCGATTTATTGACACGTAGTCAGCACGGATTCAGAACATATCGTTCTTGCGATACACAACTAGCTCTTTATACTCGTGAAGTAATGAGTGCTGTCGACAGTGGATGTCAAATTGATTCCATATTTTCAGATTTCCAAAAGGCTTTTGACACCGTTCCTCACAAGCGTCTTCTAGCCAAACTGTGTTCTTATGGAATATCGCCTCAGTTGTGAAACTGGATTCCTTATTTTCTGTCAGAGAGAACATAGTTCGTAGTAAAAGACGGAAAGTCATCGAGGAAAACTGAAATAATAACCGGCGCTCCCCAAGGAAGTGTTATAGGCCCTCTATTGTTCCTGATCTGTATTAACAATATAGGAGACAATCTCAGTAACCGTCTTAGATTGTTTGCAGGTGATGCTGTCATTTAACGTCTTGTAAAGTCCTCAGATGACCAAAACAAATTGCAACACGATTTAGGTAAGATATCTGTATAGTGCGAAAAGTGACACTTAACCAGGAATAAAGAAAAGTGTGAAGTTATTCACATGAGTACTATAAGAAATACGCTAAATTTCGATTACGCGGTAAGTCACAAAAATCTGAAGGCTGTAAATTCAACTAAATACTTACGGATTAAAATTACAAACACCCTAAATTAGACCGATCACATAGGTAACGTTGTGGGTAGAGCCAACCAAAGACTGCGATTCATAGGCAGAACATTTAGAAGGTGCTTCAGGTCTACTAAATAGACTGCTTACACCAGGCTTGTCCGCCCAATTCTAGAGTATTGCTGTGCTGTGTGGGATCCGCATCAGATGGAACTGACGGATGACATCCAAAAATTGCAAAGAAGGGCAGCTCGTTTCGTATTATCGCGAAGTGGGGGAGATAGTGCTACAGACATGATACGTGAATTGGAGTGGCAATCATTTAAACAAAGTAGTTTTTCGTTGCTACGAGATGTTCTCTTGAAATTTCTATCACCAGTTTTTTCCTTCGATTGCGAAAACATTCTGTTGGCACCCACCTACATAGGGAGACATGATCATCACGATAGAGCTCGTACAGAAAAAATTAATGTGCTCGTTTTTCCCGCGCGCTGTTCGAGAGTGGAACGTTAGACAGAGGGCTTGAAGCTGGTTCATTGTCAGGCACATCATTGTGAATAGCAGAGTAGATGTACTTCTAGATGTAGATGATCGTCGACATATCAGCAGCCTTAACGTTGCACTGAGGTCACAAAGGCCTTTGGGTACCTCTTAAGATAGTGCCGAACCTTCTTTTGCTCAGCGTACTGCAGCAACTCAACGTGTCATCGACTTAGCAAGTCGTCCGGAAGCCACCTGGAGACATATTGAACCATACTGCCTCTTAAGCCGTCCACAGTTGCGAAAGAATTGTCGTTACAGTAATTTGTGCATGAACTAAACTCTGGATTATGTCACATAAATCTTCAATTGGTGGCCACATCATTCACTGTAATTGTCCAGAGTGTTCTTCAAATAAACAGCAAACAGTTGTGGTCCGGTTACATGGGACGTTGTCATCCGTGTTAATTCCATCGCTGTCGGTGACATGAAGTCCATGAAGAGCTGCAAATTGTTCCAAGTAGTCAAACATAACTATTTCCAGTAAATGATAGGTTCAATTGTGCCAGATAACCCAGTCCATTCGGTATAAACACATCCCACATCGTTATGGAGACACCACTAGGTTGCACACTGCCTTCTTGTCAACCTGGGCCCATGGCTTTGTGGAAACTGCGTTGCACTCGAACCTTACCATTAGCTCTTACTAACAGAAATCTGGACTCATCTGAGCTGGCCAAAGTTTTCCAGTGCCCTGGGGTCCTACTGATGTTGTCTCGCGCCCAGGAGAGGCGCTGCATGCAAATTATGTCGCGTCGGTCGTCTACTGCCATAGCCCATAGGTCCCAAATTTCGCCTCACTATCCTAATGGAAACTTTTGTCATCTTTCCACAATACTATCTGGCGTTATCTCACACAGTGTTGCTTATCTGATATCACTGACAACTGTACACAAACGTCGCTGCTCTCCGTCGTTAAGTGACGGCTGTCGGCCTCTGCGCCGTCCGTGGTGACTGGTAATGCCTTAAATTTGATATTCACGGCACACACTTGACTCTGTGGTTCTCGGAATATTGAACTCCCAAACGACTTCCGAAGTGGAAATTCTAAACTCTCATGAGCCTGTCTCCAACAGCCATTGTGCGTTCAAAGTCTGTTAATTCCTGTCGTGTGGCTATAATCAAGTTGGAAACCTTTCCTCGTGAATGACCTGAGTACAACTGACAGCCCCAACAAAAAAAAATGACAGCTCGTTGTACCTTGTGCAAACGATACACCGCCGTCTGCATGCATACTATCGCATGACATTCGTCATCTCAGTGTATGTCAACTTTGCATTAGTGCGAATGACTAAGACTAGACAATTTCATACTTCACGACATATTTTCTCACAAAAGAGTCTTTCACTAGGTTTGATACTTTTCTCCGCTATGCTGTATATTATTGTCTGTTTCCGCCCTTGTTATACACAATGTCTGCAATAATCTGTTATACATGTTGTAGTCTTTCTCTTCTGCCAAACACATTTCCCAAGCGCGCTCCTTCTCGGAGGACTTTATCTATTGCCAGATTCTGTAGGACATTCGATGAATGTGTCTCTTTGTAATAAGAATTCACACAGACTGTTGTCACAGATTTTTCAGTGGCCCTGTAGTTCTTGCTTTCTGCATGTTTTCAATGTAATGTCTTATTCTTGGAATACGCTTAAAGACTTTTCATTCCAACAATGCTCCCATGTTACAACGAAGCTTCGGTTTAACTATTCTGTATAGCAAACTGCCCGCAATTCGACGTGGTATAACAGTAAACCGGTTCTTCAGTTCTTGTTCAGGAAACAACAAAGTTCTTCGTACCCACCCCTCTCCTCAATTTCATCAGTTTCATTTCCACCATATTCACAACTAAACAGATCTTTGCGTAAAATAATGTGTTAGTATTCAAAAAGAATTCTTACAAGGGAAACTCCTCATAACACGTCCCTCAGACGTAGTGGTAAAATGTCCAGTGGATAATCCGTAAAATACTGAACACGGATCAAGCATGAGAACAGGATGAAAGTGTACTGAATTATAAAAAAAAAAAAATAGAAACTGTGAAATATCCAAGCTCAAGATGCGTAACATTGACTGAACTCCACGAACTGTTGCGTCGTTGTTGTGCGGTCACGGTTTTGGAATGTAAAGCGGGATACCCGTTTTCCAGTCTCTCACGGGTCGCATGTCTTTTCACAAAATTATGAACTTTCCGCCCGGTCGTTGATGTGTCTGTTCTCCTTCTTGGGAAATGTCATGCTATACGTAGTTTATAGCATATGGGTCGTGTGGTGAGCATATACTACCGTTACACGTAAATGTGATGAATAGTGAAGAGCAGGCGAGATGCCGCGTACACTTCTCACAGAAATGAGGACAACAAATAAACGGTTGTGAATTACGTTACAATAGAGGCATCCAAGAATCAAAACTTTCAAGAAGGAACGCGAGAGTCATAACATGTGGCACTTGCATAGAACAAGTGAGAGGTGTGTACGACTGGAGGTCAATTCATTACACGTCGCTGTTGCAAACAGACGCTACATCAGTCCACACACGAACAAATCTGAACACAGCGAAAATACACGTCGCTGACAGGACGGATAGTTGATAATTTTGTGAAAAAGTAGGTCACGAGAGAGATTTGAACAAGGATCACCTCCTTCATAGTCCAGCACCCTGACCGTACAAGCATGAAGACGTGGCTCTTCAAATTAAATGAAAATGAAATGTCGTGTGGTGAGGACCTCTCGGCGAGTAAGCCTGATTGCCTGATGAAAATCTTTTGAGCTGACACCACTTCGGTGACTTGCGCGTCGATGGGGATGAAATCATGACGATAAAGACGACACAAATACCCAGTCTGTGAGCGGGAAAAATCTCCAACCCAGCCGGGAATTGAACCCAGCCTCCCCAGCATGGCAAGCTGGCGCGCTGTCCACTCAGCTCCGGTGGCGGACGGCTCTTCAAATTTACTCGATGTTAGAAATCTTGAGCTTGGATCGTTCACTCCTTCCATTTTGCTTCCTTTATCACAGTTCTGTAGCCCTTCTTTTTGTTTTCATGTTTGATCTGTGTTCCGTTTTTGACGGAATAACCGCTGGCCTACCTTATCACTAAGTATAGTGGAGTTTCCTTTGTTAACTCTCCCTCATTATTGACATGTGATCGTGCTTCGTGCGGTATGAAACTTTCTTTCATGTTATTTATGGCTTCTTTAATATACAAGTTAGTCATCAATGATAACAAATTACCACCCAGCGTTATACTCTTCTTGAAATAAAATCTCACCTGTGGAACGTTATAATAGGCTGTTCAGTCAAATTAATGCGACCACCACCTTTGTTCTACGTCAACGTGCAATAACCGCTCACAGACAGCAGGTGGCGGCATCATTGGTGGTTGCTGTATAAATCCTGCGGGGGTGGGGGGGGGGTGGTATCCTCACTGATAACAGTTCTGTCGGTGTCATTATCCGTAAACGGAGCGAATTATCTGACAACCAAAAGGGCATATTCACTGCCTTTCGGGCCTAGAGTGGAAACAGTTCAGAAAAGGCTGTGTTCGTAAGTTGTAGGAGTGCAGCAGTCGTTAAAGCATACCGTGTATGGCAAAATGGCGAATCCGAAACTGAAGTCGAGGCAACTGTAGTGCAATGGCTGCGGAGATGTGTACAGGCGAACAGTAGTGTAACTGGTGAGCAACTGACCGCCCAGATGAACCAAGGGGACACCAAAAGTGCCTCTTCAACTATGACTCACCGAAAGTGGCTACAAACTAGCCTCCCCAGGAGGTGCCTGGTTCATGTAGCCACGCTGACTACTAGAATGAAACTTCATTCTACAGCGGAGTGTGCGTTGATATGAAACATGCTGGCAGATTAAAACTGTGTGCCGGACCGAGACTCGAACTCGGGACCTTTGCCATCGCGGGCAAGTGCTCTACCAACCGAGCTACCCAAGCACGACTCACGCTCGGTCCTCATAGCATTACTTCTGCCAGTGCTTGGGTAGCTCAGTTGGTAGAGCACTTGCCCGCGAAAGGCAAAGGTCCCGAGTTCGGGTCTCGGTCCGGCACACAGTTTTTTTCTGCCAGGAAGTTTCATATCAGCGCACACTCCGCTGTAGAGTGAAAATTTCATTCTAGAAACATCCCCCAGGCTGTGGCTAAGCCATTTCTCCGCAATATCCTTTCTTTCAGGAGTGCTAGCTCTGCAAGATTCGCAGGAGAACTTCTGTAAAGTTTGGAAGGTAGGAGACGAGGTACTGGCAGAAGTAAAGCTCTGAGGACGGGGCGTGAGTCGTGCTTGGGTAGCTCAGTTGGTACAGCACTTGCCCGCGAAAGGAAAAGGTCCCGAGTTCGAGTCTCGGTCCGGCACACAGTTTCAATCTGCCAGGAAGTTTCATGCTGACTACTGTTCATCAGTGACGAAAGCTGGAATTTGATTGTCAGTATTACAACTGGACGTTCACTGAGTGTTTACATCTGACCTTTGCAGAAGAACCACTCTTCAGTTTCTGGCCGCAGGACGGAATGTCCGTGGAATATTTTCGTGGCATTACCTGAGCGATCTCGTCATTCAGGAAAGCTCAGTGGATCAACACAACTACGCATATATCCTTGGGGACCATGTACATGCAGTTTCTTTTTCCGCGGCATGATGGCATCTACCATCAAGACAGTGCAACATAACCAACAACTCGCAGTGTACATGCATGGTTCGAAGAGCACCAGGATGAAATTACCTTATTCTTCTGGCTAACATACTCGACGGATTTAAACCCAATGGAGAATCTGTGACATCATCTGGCTATTCGTGCCATGGAGCATCTTTTGTGTTGGCGGACGACGTCGAAACAATTATCAGTACATCTACTATCCCCCAGATGGCATAAACTGTCATCACATCAAAATCGACGTTTTCCTTCCAGATGTACTATTTTTTTCAGCAGTATATATCCTACCAATGTGAACCATGGACCTTGCCGTTTGTGGGGAGGCTTGCGTTCCTCAACGATATCGATTGCCGTACCGTAGGTGCAACCACAACGGAGGGGTATCTGTTGAGAGGCCAAACAAACGTGCGGTTCCTGAAGAGGGGCAACAGCCTTTTCAGTAGTTGCAGGGACAACAGTCTGGATGATTGACTGATCTGGCCTTGTAACACTAACCAAAACGGCCTTGCTGTGCTGGTACTGCGAACGGCTGAAAGCAAGGGAGAAACTACAGCCGTAATTTTTCCCGAGGGCATGCAGCTTTACTGTAAGGTTAAATGGTGATGGCGTCCTCTTGGGTAAAATATTCCGGAGGTAAAATAGTCACCCATTCGCATCTCCGGGCGGGGACTACTCAAGAGGACGCTGTTATCATGAGAAAGAAAACTGGCGCTCTACGGGTCGGAGCGTGGAATGTCAGATCCCTTAATCGGGCAGGTAGGTTAGAAAATTTAAAAACGGAAATGGGTAGGTTAATGTTAGATATAGTAGGAATTAGTGAAGTTCGGTGGCAGGAGGAACAAGACTTCTGGTCAGGTGAATACAGGGTTATAAATAGGGGTAATGCAGGAGTAGATTTAGTAATGAATAAAAAAAATAGGAATGCGGTTTAGCTACTACCAACAGCATAGTGAACGCATTATTGTGGCCAAAATAGATACGAAGCGCACGCCTACCACAGTAGTACATGTTCTTTTATGCCAACTACCTCCGCAGACGACGAAGAGATTGATGAAATGTATGGTGAGATAAAAGAAATTTCCAGTTAGTGAAGGGAGACGAAAATTTAATAGTCATGGGTGACTGGAATTCGATAGTAGGAAAAGGAAAAGAAGGAAACGAAGAAGGTGACTATGGAATGGGGGTAAGGAATGAAAGAGGAAACCGCCTGGCAGAATTTTGCACAAAGCATAACTTAATCATAGCTAACACATGGTTCAAGAATCATAAAAGAAGGTTGTATGCAAGGAAGAAGCCTGGAGATACTGAACGGTTTCAGATAGATTATATAATGGTAAGACAGAGATTTAGGAACCAGGTTTTAAAATGTAAGACATATCCAGGGGCAGATATGGACTCTGATCACAATGTATTAGTTATGAAATGTAGATTAAAACTTAAAAAACTGCAAAAAGGAGCGAATTTAAGAAGATGGGACCTCGATCAACTGACTGAACCAGAGGTTGTAGAGAGTTCCAGGGAGAGGATTTGAGAACGATTGACAAGAATGGGGGAAAGAAATACAGTAGAAGGAGAATGGGTAGCTTTGAGAGATGAAACAGGGAAGGCAGCAGAGGATCAAGTAGCTAAAAAGACGAGGGCTAATAGAAATCCTTAGGTAACAGAAGAGATAATGAAATTAATTGATGAAAGGAGAAAATACAAAAATGCAGTAAATGAAAAACGCAAAACGGAATACAAACGTCTCAAAAATGAGATCGACATGTAGTGCAAAATGGCTAAGCAGGGATGGCTAGAGGACAAATGTACGGAGGTAGAGGCATATATCACTAGGGGTAAGTTAGATACTGCCTACAGGAAAATTAAAAGAGACCTTTGGCAAAAAGAGAACCACTTATATGAGTATCAAGAGCTAAGATGGAAACCTAGTTCTAAGCAAAGAATGGAAAGCTGAATGGTGGAAGAAGTATATAGAGGGTCTATACAAGGGCGATGTCCTTGAGGACAATTTTATGGAAATGGAAGAGGATGTAGATGAAGATGAAATGGGAGATATGATATTGCGTGAAGAGTTTGAGAGAGCACTGAAACAACAAGTAGCCAATATTCCATTAGAACTACTGATAGCCTTGGCAGAGCCAGCCCTGACAAAACTCTACCATCTGCTGAGCAAGATGTTCGAGACAGGCGAAATTCCCTCAGACTTCAAGAGGAATATAATAATTCCAATCCGAAAGAAAGCAGGTGTTGACAGATGTGAAAATTACCGAACTATCAGTTTAATAAGAAATGGCTGCAAAATATTAACATGAATTCTTTACAGGCGAATGGAAAAACTGGTAGAAGCCGACCTCGGTGAAGGTCAGTTTGGATTCCATAGAAATGTTGGAACACGTGAGGCAATATTGACCCTACGACTTAGAGATTAAGGAAAGACAAACCTACGTTTCTAGCAATTGTAGACTTAGAGAAAGCTTTTGACAATGTTGACTGGAATATTCACTTTCGAATTCTGAAGGTGGAAGGGGTAAAATACAGGTAGCGAAAGGCTATTTTCAATTTGTACAGAAACTAGATAGCAGATATAAGAGTGGAGTTGCTGAAAGGGAAGCAGTTGTTGTGAAGGGAGTGAGACAGGGTTGTAGCCTATCCCCGATGTTATTCAATCTGTATATTGATCAAGCAGTAAAGTAAACAAAAGAAAAATTCGGAGTAGGAATTAAAATCCATGGAGAAGAAATAAAAACTTTGAGGTTCGCCGATGACATTGTAATTCTGTCAGAGACAGCGAAGGACCTGGAAGAGCAGCTGAACGGAATGGACATTGTCTTGAGAGGAGGATATAAGAAGAAACATCAACAAAAGCAAAACGAGGATAATGGAATGTAATCGAATTAAATCGTTTAATCCTGAGGGTATTAGATTAGGAAATGAGACGCTTAAAGAAGTAAATGAGTTTTGCTATTTGGGGAGCAAAACAACTGAAGATGGTCGAAGTAGAGAGGATATAAAATGTAGACTGGCAATGGCTAGGAAAGCGTTTCTGAGGAAGAGATATTTGTTAACATCGAGTATAGATTTAAGCGTCAGGAAGTCGTTTCTGGAAGTATTTGTATGGAGTGTAGCCATGTATGGAAGTGAAACATGGACGATAAATAGTTTGGACGGGAAGAGAATTGAAGCTTTCGAAATGTGGCGCTACAGAGGAATGCTGAAGATTAGATGGGTAGATCACATAACTAATGAGGAAGTATTGAATAGAATTGAGGAGAAGAGAAATTTGTGGCACAACTTGACTAGAATGAGGGACATATTCTCAGGCATCAAGGGATCACCAATTTAGTATTTGAGGACAGCGCCGAGGGTAAAAATCGTAGAGGGAGACCCAGAGATGAATACACTAAACAGATTCAGAAGGATGTAGGTTGCAGTAGGTACTGGGAGATGAAGCAGCTTGCACAGGATAGAGTAGGATGGAGAGCTACATCAAACCAGTCTCTGGACTGAAGACAACAACAACAACATATCTTCTAATTTACATCAGTAGAATTTCAAATCTGATTTCCCATTCGATTTGTCTTCCTCGTACATATTCGTGTTGTCACAGTGCAATTACGGTTCCAATAAATTTCTGATGTGCAGCCGCATAAGTTCCACTTCTTCTAGTTCTAGTTTCTCTATTTCTTCTTCTTCTGCTTCTTCTTCTTCTAACATTTCGTACGAGTACCATTCGGACACCTTCAGAATGAGCCGAAAGATTGACGCTATAGCATTTGCTCCGTTTCTTTAAACGTTTTGGACAGCGCCACTGCCTTCACGGCCACAGATATGCATGCGCTAGAGACGTTGATGAGGGGGAAAGGAATTCAGTGTTTGCATATCTGTCGTTACGCTGCCGATCCGCCCTGTAGCATTGTGGGTTGCATTGTTGTGAAGTTCTTATAAATTTATTAAAGAAAGGGCTGAATTGCGTGACTTGTCCAAGCTGAAACCGCATTCTCTCTTAATGAAATTCTCCCCCAGACGAATTCCAACTGCTTCTATCATTACTGTGTCCTAAAAGAATGATAGAATTTCAACATTTTCGTACAGCATGTATTGACCAGCGTAGTATATTCAGTGCTCTTCTACAGCCGAATTATTGAACTGTAAGAGTAAGGTATACCTACAGTTGTTTTGTGCAACTTTCATGCGACGTACGAATCGTCTATGCCATGTTAAAAGGCCACACTCCCAGGTGATCTTGTTAACCCCAGCCTGCCGGACCATCAAACTATCTTTGACGAAACCCACGAGTGCTACTGCCTTCGGTAGAGGACGGAAACCAGCTTTGTCCTTGCTAAGGTTCCGTTCTATTTTTAACGACAGGCTTCCACCATATGATAGGAAAGCCACAGGTTTAAATCTTTCTACGTCTTCTTCTGCGTTTCTTATTTCCACTTTTGGTTTCATTCGTAACGCCATATTATTTGCTACGGAGAAGATGAAGACGAATCTACGTGGTTGAACGACCAAAATATAGTAAAGTATGTCTTCCTTGGCT
Source organism: Schistocerca cancellata (assembly GCF_023864275.1). Classification (NCBI taxonomy): domain Eukaryota; kingdom Metazoa; phylum Arthropoda; class Insecta; order Orthoptera; family Acrididae; genus Schistocerca; species Schistocerca cancellata. The sequence goes on from NC_064631.1 coordinate 414,327,719, forward strand.
GCTATCCAAGCCTCAGATCCGTAATGAAGCAATGAAACAACAACATATCTTCTAATTTATATCAGTAGAATTCCAAACCTGATTTCACTTTTCGATTTGTCTTCCTCGTACATCTTCGTGTTTTCACAGAGCAATTACGGTTACAATAAATTTCAGACGTGCAGCCGCATAAGTTCCACTTCTTCTAATTCTCGTTTCTCTTTTCCTTCTTCTTCTTCAGCTGTTTTCTTTGGTTGTCTTTTTGCTCAATGTTCATCTTATCGTTGCACAAGCACCGAAAAATTTTGCTGTCTGGTGCTTTATATATTTATCGTAATGAAATGAAATGTCGCAGACCAGGTAGTTAAAATGGTACACTTTTCGATTTTTTGTTTTCTACCACTGTTTTGAATCGTACTCTTTGTTTTCCTCAGACTGCCATTACTTTTGTCTTTTCTATAGATTGTTTGAAATTATAATTATAATTTTCAAGAATTTGATTTAATTTAAAAATAGCTCTTTGCAATTTTTCTTCTTAACTGTCTATTTTAGCCTGACCATCGGCATGGATTAATGTTTCTGATATATTCTTACTTATCTAGTTGTATTCCTTTGTTGTTTTTTATTCCTCTTTCCACATTTTAATCACTTCGTTTATGTAGGGGTATGCTTTACTTAGTCCACTTAGGAACACACGATATGTTTCGGTCGGTAATTCAGTCTAGTGGCTTATTGTAGAATCTCCTGAAGCAATGGACACTAAAAACCACCATAGGCGGTACGCCATTTTCTACAGTTTACATTGTTTTTAGATATGAGGTTGTGTTCTGTACAGTATTTCTAAATATGTCGCTTCCTACACACTTAAGTGCTTTATAACATATTGCAATTATATGGATTATATTGTAAATTATTCATATACTGAATATTATTGTGTGTAATGTGCCATGTATTTTGAAAACTAGTTGTATAACATGTGGGCATTTACGCCATATTTCGTCATTTGGACTTCGTTTTATACTTTGATAGTGAAGGTATTTTATCACGGATCATATAACACTTACAAATGAACTGAATCTCTTCAATATCTTCATAATTCTACCTGTTTGAGACTACAGATTAGCGTCAGTTTCTAACAGCTTCCATTTCAAGATATATTTAATCTGTAACTCGCATTTGATAATACTTCTGCTTCACTTGATTTACGTTACAGGCTATTGGTCTGTAGCAGAGTAATAATTTCACAGACTATTAAATACAGAATTGACAGTCATACCTTTTTACAAAATTTCTACTGGTCAATTTACCTTCAGGACCAAATTATAGATTCTTATGAAAATTATTCATCTGCAATACCCTTAGCTCTTGAAATAATTCCTCATTATATCACCATTAGAAATGTTGGTGTTCAAATGTTCAAAAGTATGTGAAATCTTATGGGACTTATCTGCCAAGGTCATCAGTCCCTAAATTATCCTAAGGACAAACAGAGACACCCATGCCTGAGGGAGAACTCGAACCTCCCCCGGGACCAGCCGCACAGTCCATGACTACAGCGCCTTAGACCACTCGGCTAATCCTGCGCGGCATGTTGGTGTGCATCGATATTTACAAAATACTGATATCCTGAGTTCAGTCATCGGTATTTCACTATTGATACTTATGCCTCTCAGACACCATGTTAATGGTAAAATATCAGTGTCGACTTTGCCAAGAAGCTTGGGTACTTGTTGCCACCGTCAATAATTTTTTCGTCATTTAAACTAATATTTTACCATACAAGTGTCGTAATGACGCCAAACCCATATATATTTGACTTGTCAGTCGTCTCCCTAGTGTGGGTTGCGGTTGTGGTGGGGTGGAGGGGGGGTGGGAATGGTAGTGGGAGGAGAATGATGTGTTTGCATGTGCCATTGTTGTAGCTAACAGTGGACTAATGTCTTTCATTGTTCTTTCAGTTCACGTTTTCATGGTGTCAAGAATTTTAGTGAATATGTTGATGCAAGACGGAAAAACAAATAAGCCAAATTTTATTTGTGGTGGGTGTTATAACACAAAGAAAGAATAGTTTGCAAACTTAACAAGTACAGATCTACTATAACAAGTCAATTATTAACTCAAAAATCACTTTCTACGTTTCAAATGTGATCCATTAAACATATTGTATCGCATCTTCAGTACCTCATATCCAGAACTAAAAGAATCTGCAACAAAATATTTCATTTGTATAGCCAAACCCTCAACTTCTGAAGGACTGTTCTCCCTATCATCAACGCAATAAATTGAAAGGGAAATATTTATCATAACTTTTACAATATACAGACAATACGTTTTCAGATACTGAAATGTATGGGTTTGTGTATAAAAAAGTATTGACTACTCTTATCAGCAGTGACAAGTAAGATGTGATGCTTCGAAGATATGCAATATGTTAATTTTCAATACCTAAGAGTAACCAGCTTAGTAACATGACCTGACACAAAAATAACTAGAAAATTCTTACATATAATGTCCAGCTGTTTAATAGGAATTCCTACCCCAATGTGTACACATAAATTCAGAATAGATGAAGTTATTATCAGTGAGGTGAATGATTGCAACACTATTTTGCTTCATACATAATATTGTGTTAGATGAGTGAAGTGACACAACAGAGAAATGTAAAGTGAATAAAGCCCTCGGTCGAAAAAATGAAGTCTTTTGACCTGTTTGCGACACTTCTATGCTTGCCTTCATCAGAAATTACATTCATATTGGCATGTCACGTATAAAATAAATATCAAGCGATAAAGCTTTAGTCACAAAATTTAAAGAAAAAGAATTCATGGAAGGGGAGCCACTATGGACTGCTCATATATTTCAAGCCCCAGGTTTTTTAAAAATTTTGTAACTTAAGCTTTATTGCTTGAAATTTATTTTATACGTGACATGCCGATTTGAATGTAATTACTGACTTAATTTTGGCATCCGAGGGCTTTAACTTTATTTGTAGACAGTCGCTGACTATGCAGCCATGTCTAAAACTTTACAGTGAAATCTAATATAATTCAGAGAGATTGTACTTATCATCTGTTATGCATTATGTATATAAAAGCAGAGAGTGTATGACCAGTGTCTTCCCCTAAACACATTTACTGATTTCAAATAAATTTGGTACAAGCATGGAAGGCCTCATGAGTATCAGCACTTTGGAGTTTATAGCCTCCCAGCTCCAACAGGAGCAAAGAGATGGGAAAAACGTGTTTTTTCCAGCCTATGGCATATAGGCTGCCCTACTTGACAGGCATGTTGAGTGGGAACGATACTGGCCTGCCAAATGAACTTGCTTAGCACGGCAGCCAACGTCTCGAGAGGAAAATACAGTTTTTTTTGCCCTGGCGTGTGTGCTTCCCTGCATGACTGGATTTCCTTTGTTGACCTATAATGTTGGTTCTATGCAAGCTGATGAGTATGATTGGGGACAGGTTGAGATTGATAGAGGAAGGGATGGACAGAGTGAGGGGGACGAGAAAGACAAACGGCTGATGCATGAGGCGCGGTGGAAGGTGTACAGGGGTAGTGGGCAGGTAGGAAAGGAAGATGGGGAAGTTGAGATGAAAAGAGAGAGGTGAAGGACAACGCAGTCAGAGGAAGGGAGGAAGGAGATGTGATCAGAGAGACAGGGTGCAGTAAATGAACTAAGTGTGGGATAAGAGGAGATGAGACAGAGAGAGGGGAGAGTAGGAGATAGATAGAGGGGGACGATAAGATGTACAGAGGAAAGAAAAGATGGATGCACAGATAGGGAGGAAGACGTCTATTCACTATGTGTGTCGATCGCATATGCAGGCGAACTGCGGGGAAAGGTCTAGTTATTCATAATTCTCAGTACCAGCTCCGTAGCTGAGTGATGATTCGTCAGAGATACTGCGACTCACGTAGTTAACTTCAGTAATTTGTAGCACATTCAAACAGATCAAGTACGAAGAATGATATAGCTCTGGCGATTTAATTTATAGTTCGAGTTTGGCAAAGAATATAACTTTAAATTCGGTAAGAATACTATTCGACCCTGTGTAATATTCAAACTCACATTCAAATTTAGAAACCAAAATACTGTCATCTGAAAAACGTAATTCTGATTCCTTGAAAAGTTATATGTGTCCTTCTGGAAGACTTACCGCCGATCGTGGAATGAAGTGAAGCAATGATACGAAATAACCAGCTTCCAAGCAATTTGTGATAGGAAACTTTCAGCTCATACTGTAACACACAAAAACGCTCTATCGGTAAGTAAGCGTTCTGAAGCTAATGTCGCCATGTAGCAAACTGATGTTTATCACAGCACGTATAATGAATTAATATACCCAGTCCTTAAATACTGCAGTGCCTGTTCAACAGCACAGAACTCGGCCAGCATACTGCTCAACATTTGAAACGCAGCACAAAGTGGTTCTTGGACTATACCATACCAAGTCCAGACCAAAAAGGGACCAAGCGTAATGGTGTACTATATTCAAACCCCATTACAAACAATGATAGTTAAGAGAGAACGCAACCCGCTAAATATGTGTATCACAATGACCAACAGAAGACGATACTTAAAAGCTGTTATCGGTGAATCAAAGTTGGTTAGTGCTAGGTCTCATAGACCTTTTTATTCCTCTTCCTCTTCTTCTTCCACATCTGCCGTGCCGTGCTGCTTTGCAGCGACATTTGTTCCTTCCGTCTTTCTTTCCTCTTCGAATGCGTCTTTCACCTTGAAAAAACAATGATGACAAGTGTACTGGTAATCATGAGTCCTCCATTTGCAACATTTGAGATATCTGTTTTAGCCTATTATCCTCAACCGTTCCATTTATACCAAATATTTTCAGTTCCTCTTAAAATCCTTTGTGACTTAACTTTATGTAACTGCTATGTTTCTAGGAAATTTCGTTTCGTCGACCTGTAACCCTATTTTACCATTTTCTCATTAGCCTAGTTTCACTTTCATACAGGAATGTTGCTAGCGACGCAACTTAATAAAATTTAAGATATGCTTGTGTTCGCACTTTATCTTGGAGAGATCTTCTAATAACACCACTTACGTAATTGAATTTCTCGATCTTGTCTTTCTTGCTCTTGGCCTATTTTGTACGTTACCATGGCCCCTAAAGGTTTAAATATGCCTGAGTGCTCTATGATCATGCTTTCTGTTACTATATTTGTACTTACTATGTTTTTTGCACATGAACCAATGTCTTTCGTTCCATATTCTACATTACGTGTTAAATATCTAACATTTTTTGTAATTCATAGGAAGCACGCTGTTGTTCATCTTCGCTGTTAGAGACTGAAAATTGGGTAATAAATAACTAAGACTGGCACCATTATTATAAATAATTTTGGACGTATAATTTAATATACAAAATGATTAAAATAGTAGAATCAAATCCAGTCCACACTGAATACCAATAACTAGATCACGCTAATACCTGTGGCATCCTTTCTCATATTTTTCACAAGTCTTACTTTTTTATACGCAAGTGTTTGTCTCCCGTGTACATTAGTTGCAATCCCGGCTACGAAGCTACTTCACCCATCCTGATACAGCTCCCTGCTTAGATATTTCACCTCTGCAGTTTGCTTTTTTTTATGCTATTTAATCCAACTACAAGAATGTCTGAGGTTTTTCAAGGATATTTTTCGAGTGTTTCGACATGAGGGAGCTGTGGTCTCCGGTGGTACGTTGCAGAGTAACTGCATTTCGCTTTATTTATTTTCCTGTTGCCGTTATTGCATTAAAAACATCTGGACGGCTGAGTAAATGTCGACAGTACGCGATGTGTGCTTTATTTGGAAATAAACTTGTTCAAGTCACTCACGGTACTTGCTGTTGGTAACAGTAAGGCGTACTTTACTAGTATTAATCTTCATGCTTGCATTCAGTATTGCTCTCTTCTCTCTATGGTTTGCTTTTCCAGCAGTGTCAGCTGTCCGTTAACACTGCTACACGGAAGTGTAGGTAGGTTTATTAATGAAGAATAGACCGATATGCATCTGTTCCCTATGCGATGTGTGATATTCCTGGCTGTGGCCGCTAGTATTTTATCTTGCTAGAAACTCGCCTTGATGCATCTTGATACACGTGAAGTGTCATATAGTACAAAAGTGGAATGCGGTACCAGGAGCAGATGTACCAGTCCCTTGAGAGAGTCCGCCAGTTGTACGGAACTTGCTTCTGATTGGTCGGCACATTCGGCTGTTAGAAACCGAAACGCTTAACTTCTCTTATTAATTAATTATATACTTTTCATTATATCTAACGCAGTTTTCAGTATGACAATCTCTCACTGTTACCCTACGAGTGTACCGTTTTTATTTCTTAAATTTCACCAGTTTTGAGAAACATAAGAGTAACGATATGGAAACCGAAGTGTTTTAGTCGCCTTCGGGTCGCTTTGGCCTTCCTAGGAGGCGAAGTACTTCGGCTGCACTAGTCAGACTGTTTCGGGGGTTCTGAAGATCCGGTCATGCTGCTCTGTTTCGGGTGTTCTTCAGAGCCGAACGTGTACCTCTGTTTCGGGTGGACATGTCGTATCAATATCAGGAATTTTCAGAAAAGTTACCGTACTGTTAAGAAAGCTGTGTCCAGTGTTATAGAAGACCGTGATATTTTAAAATATATATAAACAGGATACATCAAAGAGAGGTGTCGCCTACCATCATTGTCAGTACTAGAGATCTGGCCTTCTGTAGATATAGATGCTAACCTGGGCAAATGGCATCCCACAAAGAAAAGCACAAACACAGGTTCAATTTCAAGATGAAAGCGTAGTAGCCTCCGCCGAAGAAGATCCCACGACTGACGAACTGACATCTGCGCTGGGGACACAGCTTTAGAAGACGAGGTTGGTGAAAAGAACGGTTAGGGGCTCATATTCTATCTCTAGAGATCTCTGCAGCTTCCAGATCTGACAGCCAACACGACAACATATATTTTATAGATGGCAAACATTATCAAACAAATAAAGACAATTCTGATAACAAGGCCAAATAAAATGTAATTATATTATTATTATGTAACGAGGCACCGGAGACCGTTAGATACTTGTACGAAAATACACAAAAATGTCACAGGCACAGGACAACCTCCGAAACTTTCTCGATGGAGTTATGACCCACCCTGTATTCTTTCCGTCTTATGTCAACTGTATTTATTTTGTCCAATACATCTTATAGATTAAAATTTGGAAATTTGTGGTAAGGTCTTACGGGACCAAACTGCTGCGGTCATCGGTCCCTAAGCTTATACACACTGCTTAATGTAACTTAAGCGAACTTACGCTAAGGACAAAACACACACACACACACACACACACACACACACACACACATGCCCGAGGGACGACTCAAAACTCCGATGGGGGGAGCCGCCCGGATTGTGACAAGGTGGCTCAGAGATTAAAGGAAATACATTAAAATTGTGATACACTAATGAAAAAATATGCCGTGCAGAAATGAAAATGCTGATTAACAGGTATCTTTCAATATGTAACCTTAATTATTTGAATAGTTACTCATACACGTATACGATATTAGATGTACTCGAATGTTTCTTTCCACGCCATTCTGTAAATTAAAATCATCGAAGTTTAGGAGTCGACTAATGAGGCTATCGACGTTAACCCGTCGGTGATGAGGTAATCGAAATCAGCATCGCAGATTTGCCATCATCACACATGCGTAGTCACAATCAACTATGTGTGAATGCTGCCAAAATTATTACTTCCGATCATCGGATATATCTGACGTAAGTCTAGATGTGCAGAGAGGCATTTTGGATTTACAATTCTTAGCTTCAAGATATCATACAGTCCTTAGAGTAAAACAAATAATAGTACAAGGAAAACTAACAAATTTACTCACGGAGGCTTTAAATATTACTGTTAATTGTAATAAGGAGATAGCTACAATGGCGGTAACTCTCTAGATTAATAATTCTCTGTTAAGCACTTCATGAATGATACTAGTGCAACAAGTACACTAGACAGGAGATGATATTGGCAGAGCTGCTGTGCCAAGTCTCTCGTATAGCACTTCCATAATGCTACGAGAATGAGACATCGAAAATCGGTAACGGATGGATATGGGGCGGTCTGCAGCGAGTCTATTTTTACACTGTTTCCTATCACAGAACGTGTTTACTCATAGAGAAAACAGGAAGGGACGTACAGTCCAGAGTATCGTCGTCCAAACATAAAACAGCTTTAGCCTCTGTAACGTTTTTTGACGTCAGTTAGTTCCATGCTCACATTGCAGAAAAGCGTATATGATAATGTCAGTGGAAGAAAATCCTTTCGAACATGCATTTACTACACCAGTAAGAGGAGTTCATGTTTAGGGGATATAACTCTCTTTTTACGGCACTGTAAATAGTATAACATACAACTGAGTACCATTGTCATCTACTATATTTCCACCTCCAGGAGGTTAAACGTTGATGAACATGGCCCAAACATGTCCCAATGAAACATTTCGTCAAGGTTCGCGTTCTTTTGTAAAAACTCATCACGGCGTTTACAGCTAAGGTTTTATATAAAGTGACCATACAGTGAATAGTAAGATCGATGCCTACATATTTCTCCCCTTCTTCTTTTTTTATTCAGCGGCCTGGGGGAAGCGGGAAGGCTGGTCATCACTGTTCTTATTTGTTTGATACGGCCTCCAGGATAGAGCTTATACCGAACGTCCTCGATTTTTTGCTAGATTTGTTGCATTCCCTGCGTGCACTTACAGTTCGTGCCCTCCAGTTCCATGAAGGTTACATCCTGCTGTCTGAACACAAGTCCCATCATACTCTCCCTCCCTCCAGCAGTTGTTTTCTACGTAGTACTTTTCTCGCCAACACTGCGGGGAAACTGCTCAGTTCTTAGCAGTACATTTAATTTTCAGCATTCTTCCGTATCATCAAATCTCCAGCGCTTCGATTCCCTGTTTTTCGTTTTCCGTGCACTCTGTGATTCACTTCCATTCAATCCTGTGCTCCAGCCGTACAATCTCAGAAATTTCTTTCTCAAACTAATGTCTGTGTTTGTAACCAGAAGGCTTCGTTTAGCGATGACTGTCCTTCGTGTTTGTGGAAGTCTGCTTCATATAACCTCCTTCGTTCCTCCTTCATAAGTTATATCGCTTTGCGGATAGCAGTGTTCCATCACTCCCTCTATTACGTGGTTCCCAATTTTGATGTTAAATCCCTCTCTATCTGTTATCTGCTAATCCTCACTACTTTCACATTTTTTTAGCTTTATTATCGCTCCATATTCTAAGCTCATTAGACTATTCATTCTAGAGGTCAAGTAATTATTTCTTTGCCTTGGGCTCTCTTGCGACGTGTCGTAGTTCTTCGTTGAAGAGATTTGAATGTGGACGAGGACTGCAGATACGCGTCTGGAAAATTCACGTGGAATCTTGCTGTTCATAAGTTGAAGCAGGGAAATAGTTTTCCATAGTTTACAACACCGAGCAGCGTTTCAGTTACTTGATGACGCGTGTATTGCTCGGGACTGTGTGTTAGACAAAATCCAAGGCAGCCGACGTTGGCGCTGATCCCCTCTTCCCTCTTCTATGCCACATGCAGCAGTCGCGTACAAACTGATGTCTCATGATGTGCACATACCACCGAAACGTGTACTACACGAGGTGCCATTAGCATTATTGATGAACTTCCGCGCCCTGTACAAGGCCGGGCAGTCAACTTCGAGCACGGCACGACGTCAGCGAGGGCCTCAATTAACGACGCCCCTCAGGAATTTGTAACTGTCATAAACTAGGTGAGACTCGTCCCTTATCTACATCTCCAGTAAAAATTAAGACCTGTGAAGAACAGAATGCAAGCTGCCTGACAACTATTAGCAGTTACATTTGGCATCGGGACACAGACATTTTTTCGAAATGGCTGCACTTAACCGCACCAGTACAGAAAAGTAAATATCTTCTGAAGCCATATACTTCATGTTTGAAATTATTTACTCAGAGATATGAAACAACAATGTATTGGAGATGCGACAAGAAACTTTCAATAATAAAGTCATTCATTGACCAACTGTTCTTACGTATTCAGCATATGTGCAGTGCTGTTTCAGTGAAACAATAGTGATCTTAGACAGCTGTTGAACGCACCGAAACTAAGTCTACACTGGGTTTCTTTCCCTGTTATTCTATCAAAGCCAGCCTTACCCTTAAAGAGTAGTACAAGACCCTTTGTTAGTCCTTTACTAAACAAAAGTTCTTCAGTAGTTAACGACCCAATTATTGAGCGACTTTTGGCCTCCAGTACATTTTGATCTCCCTCAAAATATACTCTGACCTTATTGTACCATAAGATTGCAATGTTTTTATTTTTGGGTCTTAGTCCAACATTTCGCGTGTTGCCTCCTAATCAAGATAAGTAGTTTTGATTTCACAATCGCTCTAGGAATCATTAAGACGGGTTCCAGTGCAACAAATGGAACCATAACTCTTGTCTTGGTCAGCATGTCAGCTTGTTCATTGCCACTAATACCTGAGTGGCCATCGACCCTGTTGTTTCCTCTGGGTGTTGTGTGATGTCCTTAGGTTAGTTAGGTTTAAGTAGTTCTAAATAATAGGGAACTGATGACTATAGATGTTAAGTCCCATATGCTCAGAGCCATTTGAACCATTTTTGTTGTTTCCTAGCCTCACTAGAGCGAATGATGTTCTGCAAGGTGTGTGATCTCTTTCCGAGGCTGATAGATATTTCAGAACTGCTTGGATGTAGTAATGAATGTAGATGTCACGGTCCTTGTTGCATCGACGTAAGGCATCCTTCGTGGACACTCTGTTACCAAATATCTCCTGAGATACCATGAACAGCTTCTCTAGAGAAACTGTGCTTCATAGTGTACACTGTGGTTCGTTCACATAGGCCCCAGCCTTTACATCTGCAATCGACTCTTCAATAAGCCAGGCTACGTCTTCCGAATGGTATCGTGATCCATTCTTCCACTGCTCCGTATTTACCGTTTTTACCTTTCCAGGTTTATTGAAGCAGCTCGAAGCTATTATATAGTCATCCAGCATTTACCTGACCATTGCTATATTTACCGCATTCACAGTGTTGGAGAGGGATTCGGGATACATCTACATTTATACTCCGCAAGCCACCCAACGGTGTGTGGCAGAATGCACTTCACGTGCCACTGTCATTACCTCCCTTTTCTGTTCCAGTCGCGTATGGTTCGCGGGAAGAACGACTATCTGAAAGCCTCCGTGCGCACTCGAATCTCTCTAATTTTACATTCGTGATCTCTTCGGGAGGTATAAGTAGGGGGAATCAATATATTCGATACCTTATCCAGAAACGCACCCTCTCGAAACCTGGCGAGCAAGCTACACCGCGATGCAGAGCGCCTCTCTTGCAGAGTGTGCCACTTGAGTTTGTTAAACATCTCCGTCACGCTATCACGGTTACCAAATAACTTTGTGACGAAACGCGCCGCTCTTCTTTGGATCTTCTCTATCTCCTCCGTCAACCCGATCTGGTACGGATCCCACACTGATGAGCAATACTCAAGTATAGGTCGAACGAGTGTTTTGTAAGCCATGTGCTTTGTTGATGGACTACATTTTCTAAGGACTCTCCCAATGAATCTCAACCTGGTACCCGCTTTACCAACAATTAATTTTATATGATCATTCCACTTCAAATCGTTCCGCACGCATAATCCCAGATATTTTACAGAAGTAACTGCTACCAGTGTTTGTTCTGCTATCATATAATCATACAATAAAGGATCCTTCGTTCTATGTATTCGCAATACATTACATTTGTCTATGTTAAGGGTCAGTTGCCAATCCCTGCACCGAGTGCCTATCCGCTGCAGATCTTCCTGCATTTCGCTACAATTTTCTAATGCTGCAACTTCTCTGTATACTACAGCATCATCCGCGAAAAGCCGCATGGAACTTCAGACACTATCTACCAGGTCATTTATATATATTGTGAAAAGCAATGGTCCCATAACACTCCCCTGTGGCACGCCAGAGGTTACTTTAACGGTTGTAGACGTCTCTCCATTGATAACGACATGCTGTGTTCTGTTTGCTAAAAACTCTTCAATCCAGCCATACGGCTGGTCTGATATTCCGTAGGCTCTTACTTTATCAGGCGACAGTGTTGGAACTGTATCGAACGCCTTCCGGAAGTCAAGGAAAATAGCATCTACCTGGGGGCCTGTATCTAATATTTTCTGGGTCTCACGAACAAATGAAGCGAGTTGGGTCTCACACGATCGCTGTTTCCGGAATCCATGTTGAATCCTACAGAGTACATTCTGGGTTTCCAAAAACGACATGATACGCGAGCAAAATACATGTTCTAAAATTCTGCATCAGATCGACGTCAGAGATATAGGTCTATAGTTTTGCGCATCTGCTCGACGACCCTTGTTGAAGATTGGTACTACCTGTGCTCTTTTCCAATCATTTGGAACCTTCCGTTCCTCTAGAGACTTGCGGTACACGGCTGTTAGAAGGGGGGCAAGTTCTTTCGCGTACTCTGTGTAGAATCGAATTGGTATCCCGTTAGGTCCAGTGGACTTTCCTCTGTTGAGTGATTCCAGTTGCTTTTCTATTCCTTGGACACTTATTTCGAAGTCAGCCATTTTTTCGTTTGTGCGAGGATTTATAGAAGGAACTGCAGTGCGGTCTTCCTCTGTGAAGCAGCTTTGGGAAAAGGTGTTTAGTATTTCAGCTTTACGCGTGTCATCCTCTGTTTCAATGCCATCATCATCCCGGAGTGTCTGGATATGCTGTTTCGAGCCACTTACTGATATAACGTACGACCAGAACTTCCTAGGACTTTCTGTCAAGTCGGTACATAGAATTTTACTTTCGAATTCACTGAACGCTTCACGCATAGCCCTCCTTACGCTAACTTTGACATCGTTTAGCTTATGTTTGTCTGAGAGGTATTGGCTGCGTTTACACTTGGAGTGAAGCTCTCTTCGCCTTCACAGTAGTTTCCTAACTTTGTTGTTGAACCACGGTAGGTTTTTCCCGTCCCTCACAGTTTTACTCGGCACGTACCTGTCTAAAACGCATTTTACGATTGCCTTGAACTTTTTCCATAAACACTCAACATTCTCAGTGTCGGAACTGAAATTTTCGTTTTGATTTGTTAGGTAGTCTAAAATCTGCCTTTTATTACTCTTGCTAAACAGATAAACCTTCCTCCCCTTTTTTACATTCCTATTAACTTCCATATTCAGGGATGCTGCAACGGCCTTATGATCACTGATTCCCTGTTCTGCACTTGCAGAGTCGAAAAGTTCGGGTCTGTTTGTTATCAGTAGGTCCAAGATGTTATCTCCACGAGTCGGTTCTCTGTTTAATTGCTCGAGGTAATTTTCGGATAGTGCACTCAGTATAATGTCACTCGATACTCTGTCCCTACCACCCGTCCTAAACATCTGAGTGTCCCAGTCTATATCTGGTAAATTGAAATCTCCACCTAAGACTATAACATGCTGAGAAAATTTATGTGAAATGTGTTCCAAATTTTCTCTCAGTTGTTCTGCCACTAACGCTGCTGAGTCGGGAGGTCGGTAAAAGGAGCCAACTATTAACCTACCTCGGTTGTTGAGTGTAACCTCCACCCATAATAATTCACAGGAACTATCTACTTCTACTTCACTACAGGATAAACTACTACTATCAGCGCCAAACACGCCTTCACCAGTTGCATGCAATCTATCCATTTTAAACACCGTCTGTGCCTTTGTAAAAATATCGGCAGAATATATCTCTGGCTTCAGCTAGCTTTCTGTACGTATAACGATTTCAGCTTCGGTGCTTTCTATCAACGCATGAGGTTCTGGTACTTTACCAATACAGCTTCGACGGTTTACAATACCGATTGCTGCATGGCCCCCGCATGTCCTGCCTTTGCCCCGCACCCTTTGAGGCTGCTGCCCTTTCTATACTTGCCCGAGGCCATCTAATCCTGAAGTATTTCAGTTATATCCTTTCACCTGTCCACCCCTGCAACTGTCCCCATTGCAGCGTGGAGGTGTATTGGGGCTTGTTCAGCTTCGTCTCCATGCCAGCAGTGGATATCCGGTCAATTCCGCATGTTATGCTTAGTCAGGCCAATCTCTGCACCTTAAAAAATGTGCCTCGTTCTGAAAAATAGGATTAACATATGCTTAGAGCAGGTTGCCTTTACTTCGCAGTGTCGCTCGATCAAAAGGGTGTGGTATTTACAGAAAATGAACAAGGAAAATGCCTATAACGATATTTTGTAACATGTGCTTCACTATAACCTCAACAAAGCAGCCTATTTTACCACATCGAGCGAATTTTCATTTAGGGTCAAGTAATGAGACACGTTATTTTCTTTGAATGGAGCAATGACATGCCGTTAATCTTTGTGTTGTCTGTCGTATATGCCAGGATCAAGACGAATCAGAGAAAAATTAAGTCGTAGTACCTGAATCTAGTCCAGCAGAGGAACAACACATTAGAAACACAAGATCCAACAGACCATACGCAGACCGAATTCCTGTTTCATTATCATTCTTCCTCCCTTCTTTACAGGTGTTTCTCAAATTCATCTACGTTAAACTACTTCTTTGTTGAACGGGGCGGGGGTGGGGGGGTGTATTATCATTAAAAGAAGGAATCGTGAACTAACAGCAAATTTATTACAAAGAACCTCATCTTCAAACACGAAGGATATGAATAAGCCCTTTTGTGCAATTCAAATCTGTTCTTACAATTTTTCCTGTACAACTAGGTTAACCCACGTCTCAGCAGTAGTGTCTTTCGATAAGGACACAAGTAAGGCTTTAAAATGATTAGTGCGGAAAGTAAAGAATAGCTACATCTACATCCACGTGTGATATGAGGGATCCTGACCGTTATGAAATGAAAATGACGCGAAAGCTTGCAAAGACCTTCCGTACTACGCTATAATATACTTCAATTATTTAAATGCAACCATTAATATCGCAAGGACGAATATATAGTGACTGATTCGGCTGTCGAAAAGAGTCACCTACTAGCCAAGTGGACTCAAGATCACACTCACAGCGGCAAGATACTTAATTACGTAAATAGTTAATTCGCACATGGATTACAGACAGCATGGGAGGTCGATGTGAACGAAAACAATCAAATTACACAAGAAAAGTGTTACCTGACGTGGGTACCAAGTACCCCACACGTATAAAAGCTGAATCCTAGGAAGTGACCGAGCTGTTCCCACTTCAAAGGTATCGTCCGAATATATCCGCCACACACGCTTATAAACGAACTATAATGATGTCTAAAGACTACTGCTGCATCTCGTAGGAAACTGGAATATTTTATATGTCTTTTTGAGTCGGAAAAGTACGTACGCTAATCCCATTTCCCATGTCAGCCGTGCTTATAAATGGTAGCAGCGGTCTGACGGATGTGGCCAGGCCTCACTAGGAACTAGAGCGAGGAAGAAACGACATGAGTATTTTCGATGGTTCATACACAGAGCTACAAACCACGCCCTGCTGCAAGAAAATGTACATGATGAAACTGTGACGTCTTACGAGGGAGTAAGCAACACGATCAGTGGCCAAAGGAGATGTAAGAGTCTTGTTGCTGTTTACAGTAGCATCTACATGGCCCTAGTATCATTCCTCTTACACACACAAGCCATGGTTGGATGATAGGTAGTTTTGCTCATGTGAGGGATAATATACGCTTAAGACATAACATCACCTCTCTGGAGTGCACTCTCCTCACACTATTAAGAGAGATGTATGTGGCATCAGTTCATTCTCCTACAGAACACGCTACAGCATTGCTTAAATCTGTTAAATAGATTGATATTTTTTCGTTAATACTTTGGAATGCCATTACTTGTGAGGAAAAACGTGATTCGGCAATATCTATGACTGCATGTGTGAGAAAGTGTCCTGGATTGGGATACATATGTTTCGACTGTTATTATATGGGGCTTTCATGTATTACTTATATAACCTTTGTTGATGAATATATTACGAAAACCCATGTAGTTCACAGGAGGAGGCGGCGGATTAAAACTGATTGCAGACAGAGCACAATTTTTAAGCTCTTCTCGGTCTTGAATGTCTGGGTACCCCCAACCCACATTATTTCCCCATACAGTATGGTATTTTTTCTCTAATTTTATACATCCTCTGTCAATCAAGGTAATTTTCCAAGCTTTTAGTGATTTTAAGTATTTCGTCGTATTTACCTCAATTTTACGTGTTTAGCGCTCATTTCTCGTAATTTGACCAAATTTTCCGCGATTTTTACCGCCTTGATATCATTTTTCATGCTTTTTGCGACACTTCACCATATGTATATTGTCATATTGAAGGCATACCAATGCTTTGTTTAATTTTATATAAGGATATTTGCGTGTCTTATACACAATCCTACTAAAAAATTATAAGAATTCCTTTCTTCCCACTGATGCACTTGGCTACATTTTGGACAGGACTATCATGAAAAATATAGTAACACTCGTTTTGTGCCTAGATGATGCTCAATGAGTGACGCAGATTGGAAACTCGAAGTCGGGGAACAATTCTGTGTACTGCTACCACACATCAGAGAGCTTGTCTGCAGACTCATGTAGTGATGCACTCGATGGTAACTGAAAGTCTGGTATCAATTCTACATGTTCATTTTACTTCCACTGTATCATCTACAGATATTGTACAGGAAGTTGACGTGTGTACAGAGTTCATTTCTGTTCTTACTCTGATATTTTTCCGATCCTGAAGAATATAGTAACATTCGTTTTGTACTTAGATGCCACTTAAAGAGTGGTACAGCTTGGAAACTCGAAGTATGGAAACGATTCCGTGTACTGCTACGACACATCAGAGAGCTTGTTTACAGACTCATGAAGTGATTCACCTGATGGTAATTCAACGTCTGGAATCAGTTCTACATGTTCGTTTTAATTCCACTCTATCGTGTACGTGTACTCAACAGGAAGATGACATGTGTACGGAGTTGATTTTTGTTCTTGCACCCATACTTTCCCGGTGGAGGTTCGAGTCCTCCCTCGGTCGTGGGTGTCTCTGTTTGTCCTTAGGATAATTTAGGTTAAGTGGTGTGTAAGCTTAGGGACTGATGACCTTAGCAGTTAAGTCCCAAAATATTTCACACACATTCCCTGGAAATTCGATGTTGTTTTTCTTTTTTTTTGGGGGGGGGGGTCAGTCTATCCGAGACATGTGTATTACAGGTTTCAGAAAGCATAGACGACATACCTTCCCAAATCCCTATCGTATTGTAAACTAGTCGTCTGTGAAGTATTACAACGAAAAACGACCGATTTCAGCGACACATAACGATAACTTTCACGCATACAAAGCCAGTAAACCACGAGATTCTGCATTCACAGCTCCATTCCATTATGGGACCTCCACAACAGCAACACAACTTGCAAAGCCAACAAGGAATGACGAATGAAGCTGTACATCAAATACTTGCTCACATCCATCTCGCTCCAGTCCATCACCTTCGTGCAAAAACATTCGCCAACCTCATGCTTAAACATTCATAGGATTGTGTGAATGTGTGAAATCAATTTATGTGATGTAGGAATTGTGCAAAAGAAACGTGTGAAAAACTAAATAAGTGAAGCACACCGGACTGCTAATAAACTACAAAATAACAGTCATTGACTATGGACTTGAGTAAACAAATAGACTATCGATGAAAATAAGTCATTAGTTCTGAAATGGACAGTATATAAAGAACAAATATTAGGCATAATAAACACTAAAACTATATGCCACTTATTTTCTCCTCATAAAAATAAAAGAATAACTATATTTTACTTATTTTCTCCTCATAAAAACTAAGAATAAAAAATTATCTTGTTGGATGTTTTCCCTGTTTTTAACATTTGTACCATTTGTTAGGATAATATCTCAATGCTTGTGTATGTATATTTCTTTGTCAAAGCAATTCTTGGAAAAAATTCCTATTTGCTAGTGTAACAATGTTGAAATGAGTGTCTAGAAACAAAAACATTTTACTTGTACATGATATTTAGAAAAAGTGTTAGGAATAGGTTTTACTTAAATACTACATTTATATAAAAAAAACATTTCTAAGAAAATCGATGTGAAAGACTCCTCACTTTCGATAACAAACTTACTAAAAAACAACCTTCACACTTAAATAAAGAAAGAAAATAATTAAAAAATAATAATTATAATAGAATAAAAATATTCTTCTCTTGTCAATATAAACATAGTTTTGAGAATAATGTGGAAGAATATAAAAATATAGATTAGTAATACAAACTAGCATAGAACCACAATAACGTGGCTGAACAGTAGGCAACCAAATTTAGATAAAGGAATAATTTTTGACTGACTTAAACAATGATTCAATTATTGCCTAACTTCAGTGCAAAAATTAAGTTCCAAGAGTGGTGATATGTAAGATGTCAGGCAAATCCAACACCTTCCATGAAAACGTTGACATGATAAGCAAATCCAGTAGTATGTCACATAGCTCCGAATAAATCGTGACATTAAATTAACCAAAGTAATACGAGTAACGAGTGAGCAAATGGACTACCATAGACTAACACAAGAATGCCTAAATGCATGTCATACCTTCCCAGCGTGAGACAGACGCAGTTCCGAGGGGAGAAACGAGAACAGAAGCCGAGAGCAGAACCGTGTTAAGCTAGAAGGCCCTACGATAAGGGACGGACACCCACGTTTCCAGCTAACAGACAGGACCACCCCCCAGCCCATGTTAAAAGCTAGAGCCCTCCAGAAGAAAAGTATAGATCTTACGATAACACTAAAAGGGCCACACCAGCCGCAAGTTTTTGCGTGAGACTTTTTCGCGTCTCTGTTACATTGCAAACTTTAAAAACATTGCCCCACCTCGAAAAGTATAACGTTTCTCATTGGATAGACAGAATGTTTGTAGGCGGAGCTGAAGGTTAACATTGAGACCCTGATTGGTCAGATGAAACCAACTTTGGTAAATTGTAGTAAGGAGAAGTTAGGTAGGAGTTGCTTCCGAGACGGCGAGATGCATGGAGCTGCGCCGGCCGCCGCCCCCTGATGAACACCGACAAGGTAATGAACGCACGCGATGCCGCATTTTTGAGCGCATAAGGCTTCACTCAGAACTGCAGAAGTCTCATCTGTTACATCCCCTTTTTACGTAATACTAGTGTAAATCGTCAATTGAAGCTCATGTTATTCACATTTGCTGTGTAAGTTAAAATCTGAAACGCGATGATTTTTCTGTTATATAATTATTGAGAAGCCACATCAGCCACTGTAATTTACGACAAGTTAGATAAGTAATTAAAAATAATTGAGGGTCATTGTAGACCATTTTGATATTTTTCTCTTTTGTGAAACTTAATTTAAACCTAGATTATAGATGTGATATGGCATAGGTCATCCTTCGATCCATTGTAGAACTTGGAAACCCATTCAGGGAATATTCGTTCACATTTTTGTTGAACGCAGTTGGTTTTTATCATCCTGTATTAAATCATTTCCTTTTATCAATATTGCAATTTATAAACAATGTTTTGTGAGTAGAATAAAAGTTCCAATGGTAAACTTAACTGCTTTTTCGACGTTATTTTACCAGCTAAATAAAAATAGGAAAGCCTTGAACCCCTTCCACTAAATTTAGTTAGTATTAAGATTCTTTTACAGGGAGTGCAGTGGAGCTGACGCTGAAATCATTAAGTATTTGGTTATATCATCGCTAGTCTCACTGAACTCTTCTGAACTCTACATGTCATGTGTGGTCTGGCGTCTCCTTACCAGCAACTGGTCCCAGGTTCAAACTAGTCAATTCCCTAAAAAAACACGCTCAGAGCGTCGTTGCGCGAAAGTGGTAGGGAGACACGACTTAGAACAAACAGAAACCACGCAGAATGTTAGACACTATCTGTGTTCATAGAATGAGGGTCACCAACAAGTACATATTTTAATGTTGTTATTCAGTGCACATGTTGCGCTAAATGCTGTTGTTTAAGAATCTTCAAATGATGCAGTAGCGTTAAAACAATTCACAGATTTTGTTGTCAGTGGGTGTAATATCACCTTAGATGCGTTGTGTCACGACACTACCGTTTGTACCTGTCTCTCATACATCAGGAAACAAATGGGTATAAGTGGGTCATCCGCAGAGAAAAGCGCTTACTGGACCCAACGATATGACCACATCACGGAATGACTGCCATTTCTCCACAGTGCCGCAGCTAGTTCCACAGTTGCTTCCACAGTATTGACTCGATGCTGAAGGTGTGCGATGGAAGTGTCTGCCTTCACGCGACGATAACGGCTGCTGGGGATTGTTCGGAGCACTCCATTGCCATTCACACTTTATACTGCTTAAACATGTGAACACTGATGCTGCCTCACTGAGTGGACAAGTGCGTGCAGTGATAAACACTTGCGTGCAAGAATCATCTATAGTGAGCTTCATCTGGTAGCCTGTATTGTAGAGCGGCCTAGCGGAGAAATATGGCGACTACGATGGCCTGGAGAGCAAATCCAAGCAGCGGCCCTGCCATCGCAGAGATTTTAGAAACAGAGATACTGCTATACCTTCAGAAAACTTCAGCTGCACTCCTTCGGCTGGCGTGTCTACCACCTCACATTGAGTTCCGCTTAGTAGGCAACTTGTTTATAATCTCTGTCGAGCTACCAGTGTCGTCATATCTGCAGACAATATGAGGGTTGTTTCTCAAGTATACATACACAGCGCCTCATGGGATGCTCAGAGCAGTCAGAAACTGAGTGTTGAATCTCCTCATCATCCTGAATTTTGAAAGTAACACATCATACATTGACATATAATATTGTTCCATTTGCGGATGGTTCATGAGAAGAACGATTATTGTAACCGTGTTTGCGAACTCGAATCTCTCAAATCTCTCTCTCCTGACGTTATACGCGGGAAACTACACTCTGGCTGTGTATAAGTAAAACACAATGTGATGTGAAAGCCTCTCTTTTAGAGTATGTAACTGTAGTTGGATGACAAACTCCGTGACGTTTTCTAATCTACTAAACGAACTGTGGCGATGCCCGCTGCTCTTCTGTGGATCTTCTCTGTTTCATCAACATTGTCTGCTACGGCCCCCATGCTCATGACAAACATTCAGACATCAGTCGAATGTCGGTTTTGTACGATACCTGCTTTCTACGTAGATGGCTGTTCCTGAAGTTTCTTCCAATGAATCTCAGTTTCGAATTATTCTGTTCTGCTATTAGTTTTAAGTGGTGCTTCCACATTAAGTCGCTCTGAATGCAAACTCCGTGACATGTGATGGTTGCAACTCGTTCCAGTGACCATAAATCGTACAATAATACCGGATATTTTTGCCTGTT
The DNA here is from genome assembly GCF_023864275.1 of Schistocerca cancellata. Taxonomy (NCBI): domain Eukaryota; kingdom Metazoa; phylum Arthropoda; class Insecta; order Orthoptera; family Acrididae; genus Schistocerca; species Schistocerca cancellata. The sequence continues at coordinate 414,349,090 of NC_064631.1, forward strand.
CTGAGGAGTACGTTACATTTTTTTCTGGAGGTTTTCATGCACTACGCTACGATTTTATAGCTTTACGATTTCTGTATATACAATAGCATCATCTGAGTATAGCCTCTAGGAGCTTTCGACGTTATACTCTAGGTAATTGATGCATGCTGTAAACGGTAATGGTCCAATAGACCTGCCTTGCAGTACGCACTAAATTACTTTTAGGTCTGAAGAGTTCTCGCTGTTACGAATGACTTGCAGTGTTCTATTTCCAACTAACTCTTCCGTCAAGTCAGAAAGCTCGTCTTATATTCGTTTTGGGCGAATTCCTTTCACTAGGGGACAGTATGCAACTACAATGAACGCCTACCAGAGGTCAAAGAACATGGTATCATCCTGCGCACTGATATCTACTGCCTTCCGGGTCTCATGAAAAATCCGATCGACTTGAGTTTAAGACGATTGTCGTATGCGGAATCCATCTCTTTGGTCTCCGAAAGGTCATAATGCACCAGCATTAAGCGTGTTCGAATGTTCTACGACAGACTAACATAAGCGTCATGGGCCAATATCTGTGAGCGTCTCTGTATTTTACGTTCTTTCAACACTTCATTTATACGGCGAGCTACGGTAGACTGCTGCTAGAAGATGTGAAATTTCTTTCGCATGCGCTACGTAGAATCATGTAGGTAACCCACCAGGCACAATCGTCTTTTCTTTGTTAAGACATTTTCAATCCTACTGTTACTGATGTCACTTTCCGTCATTTTTGAATTCCTGCGACGATAGAAATGTGGCACCAAAGTACTTTATTTCTAAGTAGAACCATTTTGGTAAAATGAAATTAGTGTTTGCTTCTGTCATCTTACGTTCCGCTGGCATTATGGGTACTAAGTTACTGACTAAGATCCATTTGCTGATCTGACACAAGACCAAACTTGTTTTCAGGAATAAATTAACATTACATCCATTAGCCATACTGGGTGTCCCTGGAGGCGTAGTGAGCACTCAGGGATGTTACAGGAACGATCATTTGAAGCAAAAAATCTTCATCTGGATATTTTTCAAAAACAATTGCTGAAACTGGTGAACGAAAACCTAAATGACAAGACTAGTCTTCGCGGTAGGCGGCGATGTGTGAGGGAAATGCTGACTAATCGGCGCTCGGGGTTACCAACAGAAATTGCAACATTTAACTTCACCACGAAATTTTGACACTCAAATTGCTAGGTTCGCTGGAGCTTGCAGAGAAGAAGAAGAAGACGAAGAAGGAGAAGAAGAAGGAAATCGACATGAAATATTCCAAACCAATACGATATGGGGCGAAACTGAACATCAGACCCACCATACTTATTTTATTGTGCCAAATTCCTGCAGCTAACATTGTTAACAAAGTGGTTATCGCCAAGCATAAGCGTGCATCATTTTCCTTTCAATTCTTGCTCTAAGGCGGATAACCAGGCTGCTAGTTTGTTGATGTACAGAAAATCTAATAATAAATCAGTACTTCAACGTACAGCTCTAAAACTGGCAGTATACTTATAATTTGCTGCCAATACTTTTTTGCCTGTACGTCGATACTTTCTCCAGCGATTTATCGATACTTTTTTGCTAATTCTACATTTTTAAATATCGATATATCGGATTCTTGGTATTTTTAAAAATATCGCCAGTCTTAGTTCGAAGGGTTAAGAGTGTATCAAAGAGAAGCATCGATTAACTGTGTTTGTAGACGCGCTGACTAAAATGTTCCAAGTCGGATCTGAAAAATGACATGCAATTATGGCTACGTTTATGCCTTCTGAAATGGTAGTGCTCCTACTGCTGTCGAAGAATACCGTCGGTGCTCTCCGACGCGTCGAATTTCTGATGGTAGATTGTTTACCAGAGTTTTCATCATATCGCGTGATACTTTGTAAAACGCATGTTGTAAGGTTTACTAACTGTTGCACATGTCTCCACGTGTAAACCAGACAACGTACTGAATAAAACAGAAAATAGTGACGATGAACATTAAATGTGTTCCATCTACGAAATCATTTAGAAGAGAGCATATGTCCCCATGAAGCTTTAGCTCCAATCGATCAATCCTGTCAGATCCTTTGTAACTTTCTTCTAATATTTATATCGTTTGGTTCCTTAAGTGAGCGCATATGCACATAACAAATCTGTAACTTTCTTTAAATAATTTATTGAATGAATGTGTGACTGTGGACTGGATACAAAAGTCGAGTTGTCGTGTAGGGTGTAGTAAAGATACGTGGTGTACTTAATCTGTGTTATTGTTAGCAAAAATATTATACCACTTGATTGGGCAATGCAACTCCCAATACCAATAAAGAAATACAGACACTGAAAAATACATTCAGCCGCTTAGGCTCTGAATCCTCTGGCCCTGTTACAAACTGACAACTTTGGTCCCTGTGTACATAACAAATAAATTAAATTGTCTTACCTGGAAAGCAGCAACGGTGGAACGCGATATATTATTGTCTCTCATACAAAAATGAAAATATGTTAGCTACAGGCTCAGTGGTGTGCAGTGCTGATAGTAATACGTTGGAACGTACATGAAATTCTTTTGTCTGATAAATGAAAACATTTAAGAAAAATCCAATGTCTTTGAAGAGCATATGACCTGGACAGCGTGGCGGTACTGACTGTGGTGAATTACTGACCATGATGTTCTTAGTGAAATTATGTTCCAAGCTGTTTGTCTTTTCAGAACACCTGGAAACTGAAATTACATTGCTCAGGAAATTGCGTTTATTTTACCAATAGATCTACAAACAATGAGATTTATACAGCAAGTGTTATCTAACCTCACAAAACATGATTAAATACAAATCATGGCTCAAATGGCTCTGAGCACTGTGGGACTTAACTTCTGAGGTCATCAGTCCCCTAGAACGTAGAACTACTTAAACCCAGCTAACCTAAGGACATCACACACATCCATGCCCGAGGCAGGATTCGAACCTGCGACCGTAGCGGTCGCGCGGTTCCAGACTGTAGCGCCTAGAACCGCTCGGCCGTCCCGGCCGGCTAAATACAAATCATCAAATTACATATCACTGTGTTAGCAAAACTTAGAAACTTAACAAAACGGAAATACCTAACTCTCCTTTTCATAAAATCAGATTACGTACATTCTGGGGTTACTCAACAATTACAAATTATCAGCCAACTTCTGCACCGACGCACTGGCAAAACGAAAGTCATAATTATTTAACATCCTTACCTTGCTTGCGTGAAGATTTCTTCTTCCATGTCCTCGTAATTCCTGTATTAATATAACTCTTTGTGGGTTCACAGAGGACACCACAAAAACAGCCTACTCCTTCGTCTTTCACTCACAGACAGCTACCAACTACTGGGCACTAAGCGTTCCCTTACCGCAGTACTACAATTTCCGAAGAGAAGCGGTATCTTTGGTTCTGCGGTCGTGCACAGTCGGTGATCCGCATCATAAAGCCTATCAGAGACATAGATGATTTTAATATAATACACTCCTGGAAATTGAAATAAGAACACTGTGAATTCATTGTCCCAGGAAGGGGAAACTTTATTGACACATTCCTGGGGTCAGATACATCACATGATCACACTGATAGAACCACAGGCACATAGACACAGGCAACAGAGCATGCACAATGTCGGCACTAGTACAGTGTATATCCACCTTTCGCTGCAATGCAGGCTGCTATTCTCCCATGGAGGCAATCGTAGAGATGCTGGATGTAGTCCTGTGGTACGGCTTGCCATGCCATTTCCACCTGGCGCGTCAGTTGGACCAGCGTTCGTGCTGGACGTGCAGACCGCGTGAGACGACGCTTCATCCAGTCCCAAACATGCTCAATGGGGGACAGATCCGGAGATCTTGCTGGCCAGGGTAGTTGACTTACACCTTCTAGAGCACGTTGGGTGGCACGGGATACAAACGGACGTGCATTGTCCTGTTGGAACAGCAAGGTCCCTTGCCGGTCTAGGAATGGTAGAACGATGGGTTCGATGACAGTTTGGATGTACCGTGCACTATTCAGTGTCCCCTCGACGATCACCAGTGGTGTACGGCCGGTGTAGGAGATCGCTCCCCACACCATGATGCCGGGTGTTGGCCCTGTGTGCCTCGGTCGTATGCAGTCCTGATTGTGGCGCTCACCTGCACGGCGCCGAACACGCATACGACCATCATTGGCACCAAGGCAGAAGCGACTCTCATCGCTGAAGACGACACGTCTCCATTCGTCCCTCCATTCACGCCTGTCGCGACACCACTGGAGGCGGGCTGCACGATGTTGGGGCATGAGCGGAAGACGGCCTAACGGTGTGCAGGACCGTAGCCCAGCTTCATGGAGACGGTTGCGAATGGTCCTCGCCGATACCCCAGGAACAACAGTGTCCCTAATTTGCTGGGAAGTGGCGGTGCGGTCCCCTACGGCACTGCGTAGGATCCTACGGTCTTGGCGTGCATCCGTGCGTCGCTGCGGTCCGGTCCCAGGTTGACGGGCACGTGCACCTTCCGCCGACCACTGGCGACAACATCGATGTACTGTGGAGACCTCACGCCCCACGTGTTGAGCAATTCGGCGGTACGTCCACCCGGCCTCCCGCATGCCCACTATACGCCCTCGCTCAAAGTCCGTCAACTGCACATACAGTTCACGTCCACGCTGTCGCGGCATGCTACTAGTGTTAAAGACTGCGATGGAGCTCCGTATGCCACGACAAACTGGCTGACACTGACGGCGGCGGTGCACAAATGCTGCGCAGCTAGCGCCATTCGACGGCCAACACCGCGGTTCCTGGTGTGTCCGCTGTGCCGTGCGTGTGATCATTGCTTGTACAGCCCTCTCGCAGTGTCCGGAGCAAGTATGGTGGGTCTGACACACCGGTGTCAATGTGTTCTTTTTTCTATTTCCAGGAGTGTAGTTTAATTTTAGTTTACAATAATATTATTTTCATATTCGGGTTCCACAGACAAATGTGCCTCAGTAGACTCCTTTCACCCTGAATACTAGCCATTCCTCCTGGGGCACCCTGCATGTGTCCACGCTGAATGTTTCAAATGTCGTGTGTCAGTCGTATCTCTTATTATCTAGATATGTGATGCTGTATATGTATAGAAAAGTGTGACTATGGTCCAAATGAACAATCAGTGAATCACACCGACATAGACTGCAATTAAATGGGCTTCGAAGCTACTGATATATCGCTTTCGAATCCAGTGTTATAAAACGTTAATGATGAGTACGGAATTGCTGTCCTGAATGGAAGTGCATGAACATATTACACTAAGTGATCAAAAGTATCCGGACACCTTGGATAAAATGACTTAAAAGTTCGTGGCGCCCTCCATCGGTAATGCCGGAATACAACATTGTGTTGCTACAACCTTAACCTGGATGACAGCTTCCACTCTCCATCGGTGATGCTGGAATACAACATTGTGTTGCCACAACCTTAACCTGGAGGACAGCTTCCACTCTCGCAGGCATATGTTCAGTCAGGTGCTGCAAGGTTTCTTGAGGAATGGCAACCAATTGGTCACGCAGTGCTGCACTGAGGAGAGATATCGATGTCGGTCGGTGAGGCCTGGCACGAAGCCGGCGTTCCAAAACATCCCGAAGCTGTTCTATAGGATTGGGGCCACGACTCTGTGCAGGCCAGTCCATTACAGGGATGTTATTGTCAAGTAAATACTCCGCCACAGGCCGTGCATTATGAATAGGTGCTCGATCGTGTTGAAAGATGCAATCGCCATCCCCGAATTGTTCTTCAACAGTGGGAAGCAAGAAAGTCCTTAAAACATCAATGTAAGCCTGTGATGTGTACCGATGTGATAGTGACACCCAAAACAACAAGGGGTGCAAGCCCCCTCCATGAAAAACACGACCACACCATAACACGACCTCCTCCGAATTTTACTGTCACCACTACACACACTGGCAGATGTTCACCGGGTATTCGCCAAAAACTCACCCTGTCATCGGATCGTCACATTGTGCACCGTTGTTCGTCACTCTACACAACGTTTTTCCACTGTTTACGCTCCTTACACAAAACGAGGCGTCGTTTGGCATTTACTGGCGTGATGTGTGGCTTACGTTCAGCCTCTCGACCAGGAAATACAAGTTTTCTCACCTTCCCCCCTATACTTGCAGTTTATCCTGTTTACTGACATACTGGATATGTGCCCTGTAATTAAAATTTCATAGATGAATCTTTGTGTGTATCTCTACAATTGTTATTATCCATGTCCTGCTATTTACTTTCACTTACACTATGTGATAAAATGTATCCGGACACCACCAAAACATGTTTTTTTTTCACATTATGTGCATTATGCTGCCATCTACTGCCAGGTATTCTACATCAGGGACCTCAGTAGACATCGTGCGAGAGCAGTGTGGGGCGCTCCGCGGAACGTACGGGCTTCGAACGTGTCAGGTGATTTGGGTGTCACTTGTGTATTACGTGTGTAAGCAAGATATCCATACTCCTAAACATCCCTGTGTCCGCTGTTTCCGATGTGATAGAGAAGGAGAAACGTGAAGGGACACGTGCAGCACAAAAGCGTACAGGCCGACCTGGTCTGTTGACTGACAGAGACCAGCGAAAATTGAAAAGGGTCGTAATACGTAATAGGCAGCCATCTATCCAGACCATCACACAGGAATTCCAAACTGCCGATGTAGACGGAAAACTGTATTCCGCATGGGTATCCAGCTCCATAGCAATGATGTTCAAGCTGTGCGTTGCAGGATTTGCACTGTTAATACCATCAGTCTCATAACTTGCCTTTAGGCAATTGTATTGGTGTCAGCGACATACCAGCAGCACACAGTCAGCATGGGTTCGGACAAGGTGAACGGGGACTTGCTCGTAAAGCTGCTTTGTCAAAACAACAGCAACAGTTTGAATAAATAAATAGCCGCAACAGCTGCCGTGGTAGGAGGTCAATAAATCCTCTCACGCCAGCTATTTATTTATTCAAATGTATTTCTGCAGCTGCGACTGCAACACACTGTTTTCTAACAGCAACACTGCTGCTGCTCTTCGCGAGTATCGACTTACTTGCAGAGACGTCCTATTCACGTAGCGGGATTGAAGAACACGATTCCAAAGTTTGAATTAACTCGCGATTTGGCAGTTGCTTCTGGAAGAGGTAGACGCCTATTGGCACCAGAAAATGGTTGATGTAACGGTTGCCATGGCTGAGAATTCTGGTCACAATGTGACATCGTCAAGTAGTGCAAGAGCTACGTCACGACGGCTGAACGTTTCATTGACCACCACTCGAAAAGTATTGCAAGAAAAAAAAAATGGTATCCAGGAGTGATTACACGGCTGTCGGGGCTGCATATGGTAGTAAATTCAGGAAATTTTGTAACCTGTAACTTAAACATAAATTACAATTAGCAAAAGTTATTCCCTCATATAAAAATTAAAATGAGTTTCTTTCAACTTTTATTAGATTTTTTTACGAATGTTCTTTCAAATGCTTCAATAATGTTTCGTTATCCTGCAATTAGTTGTTTTTCACGAGGCCCTCTCAAGTAGCGAAAGTTTAATTGTAGCCACCCTGTAACGATCTTTCCTAAAGAAGAATTTGAACACACTGTTAAACGTAACACGATACACATGTTTCCTAATAAATGAGGGCTATATGTAAACTGTCAAAATGGTGGCTCTGAGCACTATGGGACTTAAAATCTGAGGTGATCAGTCACCTAGTCCGCCCCGATAGCTGAGTGGTCAGGGTGACGGATAGCCGTCCTACGGGCCCGGGTTCGATTCCCGGCTGGGTGGGAGATTTTCTCCGCTCAGGGACTGGGTGTTGTGTTGTCTTCATCATCATTTCACCCCCATCCGGCTCGCAGGTCGCCCAATGTGGCGTCGAATGTAATAAGACCAGAAACAAGATTGCCGGGCCTCCCGGCCAATGACGCCAAACGCTCATTTCAATTTCCATCAGTCCCCTAGAACTTAGAACTACTTAAACCTAACTAACCTAAGGACATCACACACATCCATGCCCGAGGCAGGATTCGAACCTGGGACCGTAGTGGTCGCGCGGTTCCAGACTGAAGCGCCTAGAACCACTCGGCCACTCCGGCCGGCACCCTCATTCCACTGCGTAGCTGGAAACTGTCGTCAACATATTAATATCATTTTTTTACTGAACGTAGCACTATAACTGTTAGGAGAAGTACCCTTGAATAAATATTTCCTTAAATGCTAACCTGATGACCGCGTATGTGTCAACTTCTAGTACTTTTACTCTAGATACTCCATTTTTTTGAGTTATCAAACTTCTGGCTGGTTTGATGCGGCTCGAAACGAATTACTCTGCTGTGCCAACATCTTCATCTCAGAGTAGCACTGTTAAAACTTAAATCCTCAATTGTTTGCTTGATGTATTCCAATCTCTGTCTTCCTCTACAGTTTGTAGATATCTTAACAGATGTCTCATCACCCTGTCCCTTCGTCTTCACAGTGTTTCCCATATGCTCATTTCCTCGCCCATTCTGTGGAGAACTTCCTCTTTGCATCCGCTAACACTCCACATGATTTTCAACATTCTTCTCTACCACATCACAGTGGCTTCGATTCTCTCTTTCGTTCCGCTTTTCCCATAGTCTATATCTCACCACCATACAGTGCTGTGCTCCGAATGTATGTTCTAAAATGTTTCTTTCTCAAGTTAAAAGCAGACTCTTCTTGGTCAGGAATGCCTTTTTGACAGCGCTTGTCTGCTTTTTGCGTACTAATTTCACTATCCGTCATCAGTTATTTTGCTGCCAGAATTCTGATGTTGTTTCTAGCTGTTCTCATTTCTGCTACTTCTCATAAGTTTCATCCCTCTTCGATTTACAATAAATCCATATTCTGTACCCGTTGCACTGGTAATTCTATTCAGCAGACCCTGCAATTCTTCTTCACTTTCACTGAGGGGAGCAATGTCTTCATCAATAATGACGTTTCACCCTCTTGAATCATCTTATATTTCCTTCATAGCTTCTTCGATGTTAGACAGAACAATAGGGGCGAAAGGCTACATCCTTACCTTACACAGTTTTTAATTCGAATAATTCGTTCTCGGCCCTCCAGCCTTATTTCCCACTTGGTTCTTGTACATGTTGTATATTGCCTACCTTTTCCTATAGATTAACAGTATTTTTCACAGAATTTCGAACATCTTGCTCCATTTTGCACTGTCGAACGCCTTTTCCAGGCCGACAAATCCACTGCACATATCTTGATATATTTCAGTCTTGCTTCCATCATCAACCCCAAAGTCAGAACTGCCTCTGTCGTGCCTTTACGTTATCTAAAGCCAAACTGATTGTCATCTAAGAGATAGTTAAAGTTATACACGACTTGTAATAAGATACAAGTACTCCCTTTCCAATTTACCTCACTACTTATTCTGTTTATATTTCCTTGTTTGTGTATTTCAATAACGATATTTTTTTTCGGCAACATTATTATTCTTTACTGTAAGAGAAATTGTTGTGACATAGAAAATCATTGTACGCTTCGTAAGGAATTGTTATCTGAATTATAAGAAAAATTTACATATTTCTGTTTCTGCCAATTACTTTATATTTATTTCACATTTTAATTTGCTCGAGGTGTTCCATTACATAGCCACATGTTGGAATTACGTTAATTTATCTCGTTTTGTATACATCCTATACAGACCTCTTAGTGAGTAAGCTGCGTGGTTAAATGTCACCTACGATGAGAAGTTGTAATAGAATACATTTAGCTAAATTTACGGTTTAATTAATTTATTGATAACGGATAGGGCCCTGTAGGTAGGTCCAAGGTGCCGAAATGCGTCGCGCCAGCTACAGTTGTGAAATAAATACGTGATTTAATGTGAAATATTTCAACATTTGGTAAAATTTAGTAGATATCAAACAAAAGTTGTAATAGAAAACATTTAGCTATATTTACGGTTTAACTAATTTATTGATAACGGATGGGGACCTGTAGGTAGGTCCAAGGTGCCGAAATGCGTCGCGCCAGCTACAGTTGTGAAATAAATGCGTGATTTAATGTGAAATATTTCAACATTTGGTAAAATTTAGTAGATATCAAACAAAACTATCTGAACATGAATAAATTTAACATGAAACTGCCGAGGTGGTCGTGATCGTCCGCAGGACCCATGTTCACGATTTCAAGGGTAGTCTCGTAACCCACGACGAGCCCAGTTACGTGAGCCGCTGTCTGCACTGGCGCCTAGATTAATGGCGTGTGTCCGCGTCACCAGCAGCATCTGATGCCTTATCACCAACCACGTCAAAGACGCCGGACACTGTAAACGTTTGCCTGCTATTTCCATATCGTTCCATCACATCTTCCCGTGTTCTGTTTACATTTGCTTTGTATGTTAGGGTCACGCCAACATCTCTGCAGTAAAATATTTTGTCCCATGTGCCGTTATACCACAGCGGTTTCGTTAACGCGTCTCCTGTGAGGCTGCATTCGTCTTCACGTCCACATTTTCGTACAAGAATATGCAAGGCAAGCATTAGTTAAATAGGAAATCACCACTCCAAGCTACGAACATCAAGACATTTAAGACTTACGGGTATGAAGCATCGCTATTTTTCTACAGTATTGTGCAATACCCGCAAAAGAGTACTGGAAGCAATAAATCAATGTATAGAGTAAACGGAAAATGTCTTTGATCTCTCTGCCACCATTTCTATTAGTCTTGCTAAATATGTATTTCACTACAAGAAGTTGCCGCCCTCGTTGCGGGGCATTATTGTTACTCTCCAGTCATACGTGGTTTTCTGTCAACCTTTACTTCCTCATAAGAAAGGCTCCAATTACAAGAAGTCACGGACTTGCATTTCATCAGTCCCCGTGAGCTTCAATCTCCGCAACTGATGTTATGCGATACTGCAGCGCAGTATTTTTAAACTTTATATGAAATAAGAAGTCTGACTTTGCTATATGACAGTTATGGCGAAAATGTGTGGTACAGAATTTCTTTTACATTTTTATTGTGAAAGTGTAATCCTTGGTGTAATAACGTTAGTCATCGTGTAAGCCTCCTTCATTTTTACCTTTTCTATATCTGGTAGGGCTGCGTCAAAGTTCGTGAAATCTTTGGATCTGTTAAATCTTTTGATCGGCCTGCGATCTAGTGACTTTTCTTGGAACTATCATAAGTCATTTGTTATCATTTTTAATACGGCTATGGATTTTAACAATAAAAGTTACTTTGAAAGTCGAGCTGAAATACCTTCTGGTGTGCAGGCTAGGCTTAACAATGGTATCCGGAAAGTATGGTACGACCTCCTAGAAGGGTCTTACTGCTGTAATTCATTCTCGTGACAAAATTACACTCACCCTATTACAACACATTTTGTCTCATCGGCATTAAATTCTTGACTAATTTTCTTTATTGTTTCATGTGTTGTTGCCGAACGCTTTCAAACTGACGAACATCAGTGTAGCGCATAACGTTTTTACCTGTTTTTGTTATATCTGAACATGTTTGAATTGCTAATTTGCAACCTATCTGGTAAATCATTACCGTCTCTCATAAACAAATAAAATACTCTATTGCGTTCAGTGAAGTAATATTTATAGGAGGACAACACTTTCGCCTTTGTCTCTTGCCTTTCCTAGTAAGCTCAAAAATCAGCATAAATCTTTATTCACCCATTTATTCCGGTACTGCATGAGAACTCGTACTGTAAATTTGTTCAAACACAATAGAAGTTTGTGCAGTGGTAGGATATAATGCAATGTCCTTCATTGTTTCACGATATTGTCGCATTTTAAGCAGAGCCCTAGCCTATTGTTTTGGCTAGTTCATAATATCTTGCGTGTTCTTTGCAAATGCGCCGCGCATTCAAATCTCACTTGATTGTTCAAAGAAGCTCGATACTGTGTCCAGCGCTGCAGCATTTCGAGAAATCTCGAGCCCGTTTGAAAACGCGTATCGTCTGACCGGTCATAGTAGCTGGCACACATTGATGTGTAGATATTTTTCTTTTTAAGCTACTTCCTAATAATCATCCTAATTTTACGAGAAATTGAGTCTGTAGTTATTTTTATCTACCTGTACCATTATCATCATTATTTGTGTGGTGTGGAGATTATGCAACATCCACGTAATTTTACATGAATCATTCCTTTGCTGACTGTAAGACCTGCAGTCTACTTTGCTTTCGAAAACGAGCTCGAAGATACATAGCTGTACACCGTGGAACATTTATTCGTATTGTACTGCAGTTTTACACTTATTCTATCCAATAGTGGACTCCGCGTCTGCATATAAATCTTCAAACACAAAAACTAACAAGAGAAAGCCCAGAACAAGCTGTGGAGACATTCGGATGGAAGGAAATATCACGATCCTTTAAAAAAAAAATCTTTCATCAGCCATTTTCATTCTCGGAGCAGCTCTTGTCATTTGTTCCATAGTGAGCAAACTAAGAATTAATTTTGACATTAACTTGTACAAACTACGTGATATATTACAGTAGTTTACAGCTTTTTTAACATGTGCAGCACGGTACTTTACAATTCTGTTAGGCATTCCAACATATCCATGTTGTACATAACATCGCTCTCCATGATGTGCGCTAGTGACAATATTTTCGCATACACAAAAAAGAAGGAGGAGGTAAGAAAAGCTTAGTGTTGTAGTAGGAAGCTTCTATGTGTTATGTTTCCGGCTCATCAGTTGGCGTGGCGTGAATGAGTCTCCCCACGGATGTTCTTCGACTACGTGAAGACAGCGTCCCAGGTCTTACTTCGTTGTAAACTGCAGTCTCTAGCAGTTGATACCGACTGATGTGGTGCAGTGGTTAGCATACTGGACTCGCTTTTTGGAGAACAGTGGTTCAAATCCGCTCCCAGCCATCCAGACGGGGCTAGTTTAAGGCTCAAGCGACACAAGCCGCCATTTGGGTGGCTTGTAGTTTGCCTCTTAATGACGAAAGGCTCGACCGGAGTCTTCCCCATCCTTAAAACAATCTGATCTTGTAGTTTGCCTCTAATAACCTCGTTGTCGATTAAGAGTTAAGTTCTAATTTTCCTCACTTAGTTCATTATGAAATCGGATTTCTAAAAGTTCTTTCGGCCTGTTTTAACACTCTGGTACCGTCGTAATTCATGCTATAAACTTCAGAGATGCAATGCTCTTTGACAGATGGCTGCCAACGAAGATAACGTTGACATACTGCCTGTTGCCTTCTGTCTCGGGTTCTTCGGCCGACGTTTGTTTGATGATTTCTCTGACGTTTCGCTAGCACTTCATTGCTGGTGGTGGACAGGAGTCGAGCTCGCTACCCCCGGTTGTATGTATCTGGCGCGCCAACGTCCAAGGGATTTTCCGTGGTCATTTCCGGAGTGGTTCTCCCCTTTCTATCTGCAACGGTCGTTCAGTTCACCGCAAGAATCCAAGTTCTCTTTATCTTGAGGCTTTCTCCTTTCTTTTTGAAGCTATTCTCATGTCTGTGTGTGCCTGTAGTCATTATTCAGTGACTATGGAAAATCTGTTGACAAGTGCCATCAACTCTCCACATGGTTATTCTGATCTATATTTTCCGTAGTTTCCATATATTTTGTGATGATTTCTTCTTGCTTATTACTTACGTCACCATACATAGAGAGGTACTGCCATAATAAAGTGGTCGTCAACAATTTCGTTATCGTTGGCCACACTCTTTAGCATGGTGGTGCGAAAGACTGTGCGTAAGGTACTGTGTAGTGTGGAATAACGTTTTTACAACAGAAGTGCAATCGAAAGAACACTGAATTCTCTGTAACCGATATTTCCCAGAAGTTGTCCTCCTATTTATCTCGGAATTAGCTATCCGTGCGTTCAGCTCTGATTCGCGTGCCTACCGCCGAACTGGAGTGTTCACGTGAGGAGTCCTCGAGGCCTGGCCTGTAGGAACGGCCGGTGGCGGAGGGTATTGCGCGCAGGCCATTGTCCGCCGCGCCTGGGCGGAGCACGCTGTTATGCGGGCGGCCGCCCCACCCAGGGGACAAAGGCTGGATTATGTCCGCAGGCCGCAGCCCAATACCCAGGGCGCTCCGTGAAGATATTTTTCCTGTCACGGACATTATTAGCACCAGGCGCTGGCAATGGCCAAGCCCATAACTGTTCAACATCTTGTTTAGATAGGCAAGTGCCACATCCGCCTTTTGAAGGCCACCAATCAGTTTGCAACGTATCAAGTAATCTTGGTATCGAGAACCTCATTATATTACCATCAGCAAATCAGCATGTTACTGGTAAACATTTTTTATCATTATCTGAAGCTATTGGAGTGTTCTCATAGCTTTAGCTGGTGGTAAGCAAGCTTGACAAAGTTTTTCACATTTTGGGTATTGACGAGTTTCGTTGTGTTACGAGGATGTGTGGACTTTGTACTCAGGTGCACGTATTATTAAGCGTCGTTCTTTACTGCTGTCCGTAATGTCTTTGATATAATCAGCAATGTATTTAGAATTGGCTCATTAGTGTGTATGTATCAAGGAGTGGATAACATCGCTCTCCATGATGTGCGCTAGTGACAATATTTTCGCATACCTAAAAAAGAAGGAGGAGGTAAGGAGAGCTTTGGTAGGGATGGGAGGCGAGAAGGAGGGGAGAGCCGATAAGGACATCAAGACACCGTTGCCGTTGGGCAAGAGGAACACAGGAGTGCTCTAGCCTACAGTCTACGTAGACAGAGTGTGAGTGATCTGAAGATGGTTGTTTATCAACTGAAACTATTGGTCAAATGTAATGTAATATGTTTGTGAGATCAAGAAGTTTAAACGATTTGTAATTTTTAATTTTTTTAAAAATAAAGTCGGTTGTCTCCTCACTTGAGATCTCTGGTCATATTCGAACGTCTGACGTTCCACTAATGTTAAAGAAAAGTCGATCAGAAGGTCTAGCATGTCTTCCTATATCACCTAATCAGCATCCTCTACATTTTTCCATGTGGTGTCTTTACAAACCTGAGATGTACAGCACTACCATTGATAAAATCGAAAAACTGCGTCATTTAATTGCAAAGTTTCGTCAAGATTTATGCGAAGACCCGAGGTAGATTGAAATAATTCGTAACTAGCTGCAGTGTTGCATTCAAATTCGGGGGTGACACGTCGAACACCTCTGTACAGGCGCGATTGTACGGTAAGTTGTAATATGTAACGTGCCACTGTGTTATTTTATTGACATTAGTATGAAGTCAATTTCTGTGCATAATCACTCATTCAAGTTGTGTCACACACGTTGACTGGAACGTTTCTGCTTCCACTGCCCTATACTATCACCCGTAAGTTCTTGCTACTAAATGTGACAGACCAGGTATATTCCAAGAAATCAAATACACTGACGGAAAAAATCAAAGCACGACATAATAGATAATGTAGAGTAATGAGCTTTCGGGAATACATTTGTCTAAGTAACATTTTTAAGTCACTAACATTGCAAGAGCACAGCGCGAGATAAGCCATTGTAAACCAGAAATGCCGATACATTAATAATCAGTGAATCCACCAGAATGTTGACTGCAAGCATGAAAACTTGCGTCTATTGTGTCGTACTGTTGCCGGACGTCAATTTGTGGGCTAGAGCTGCATGCCTGTGACAGTTGGTCTGTCAATAGAGGGACGGTAAATGCTGTCTGTGCATGAAGCCGGAGTTGTCGTCCGATGATGTCCTGTTTGTGCTCAACTGGAGGCAGATGTAGCTATCGAGCAAGCCAAGGCGACGTGCCGACGCCCCTTCTCTGTTTCCAAAACTTAGAGGACTTCAGTTTGATAGTGACGCATCGGTGGGCGCACAGGTGAGGCTATGGCTCCGACAGTGAAATCGAATATTTGACAGCGACGCTATGGACAAACTGGCCTCTCGTTTGTGAGAAATGTGTCAGTCGGTAGGGTGACTATGTTAAGAAATAAATATGCAGACATGAAGGAATGAATATGTAGAAGGTTAATAACGCTCATTTTATTTAAGAAGGTTTTGTTAGTTTTCACTCTCGGAGGCATATCTTTTCAGTTGGCCATCATATATTGTTTCTAAGGAGCTATGTCTCAAAGCTAAAATGAAACTCTTTATGTTATATCTGTAGGGAATGAAACACTGGAGCTCATGCCCAAGCAGGACCACTTTTTATCGCAAACGCACCATCACGTACATGAAGAGAATTAGGAAAATAATACCATTTACAAATCTGCAGCACAACACACCGAGACAACACACTGACAGTACACCGCTCAGCCGCACAGCGAAATTGAAATGTGGCAAGGAGCAGGTGTTGAGTGGTAGAATACTGCCCATAATTTTATTATCAAATTCATTGCAAGACTTTACTGGCACATGAAATATACCAAAATAGTCTCAGCAACGACCATCAGAATTTATTAGTTACTTTTTCTTGTGCAAACGAAACAACTGGTGCTAGAAAACCACTAAAGTCACGTTAAAGAAAATATTCAAGAATTCTTGAAACAAATAATCTGAAATCTTAACATTAAATCCAATCCTTGACACAGATGTTTAATAGTATCACAATGTGGAAATCTAAAATACATTCCAGATTTAAGCTTTAGGAACCTACAGAAATTATTTACCGGCACTTTACATCCGACATCCACTATCAAGTAAAACAGATCGTACGTAGTTAGAAAAAAAAAAAAAAAACAAGTTAATCCAAGTAAACAGATGGATGAGAAAGTAGATTATGCCGACAAGGTGCCCTCGTGGGGCCGAAACCGTTTATTTCCATTGCTTGTGTGCAACACTCAAACTGGTTGGCCAGCTGGGTTTTTAGGCTGTCACTTTAGTACGGTTTCCAGTCAGCCAGGCACATAGCATTGAACATGAGGGTGACAGGGTGGATATGCTCAATCGATTGCTGCCATAGACCTAATGATTGCTGACTTATGCTTTTAGCGGAAGTCTTAATATAAACCAGATCACAAAAACTATTCTGTAACTTTAAACTACTAGTTAACAGTTTTAGAAAACATTACAACATCAAAAGACACTGGAAAAAGTTTGGAATAAGTGAGCCATGCGCTGAAATTAAGTTTAGCAATGCTTAATTTAAAGAACGTCAGTTAAATCGGCCAACCCTAGGCAAAATCCGGCCATAAGATTTTTGAAATTTTTGAAAACATAGTCAGCGTCGAGGGTCGACGGAACTCATCTAGCAGTGTCCATCCACCGCTCTGGAATCTGAAAATGACTGTTTCATAGAGTCGAAACCGGTCACCCACTCCAATAAATAATATTTTAACAAGATTGCGATCCAGACTGTTTTAAATTTTAATTTTAATAGCCGTCCACTCAGATTATTGAGTTGAATGGGATCACTGCTTTACAGACTACGAAGGGTAAACAGGACTGCAAGTAAACTATAACAATTAGCTCTATAACTGAATGTTCACCATATTTCCCAGGTAGTAGGAACGTAAGCCAGCAACCATTAGATCAATGGCATCAATCGGTTGCGCATATCCACCAGTCACTCTCATGTTCAAGCCTTTTGACCTGGCTGAACTGAAACCATGCGTTTCTGACCATGGCAGGGCTCAGACTGCAGGAGAGACGTGACTCGCGCGGCGTATCGACAGTGTCATAAAAGCCCGTTGTGTATGAACCAGACGCCGTCTATGGAGTCATCAGATGGTGTCGTCCCTCAGACTGCCGAGTTTTTTTGAAGCCTATGGTTTTCAAAATAATTTTAGGGTGGAACAGAAGATTTATGGCAGCTCTTAAATGGTTTGTGTTGGGACACAAATACACTTCTCTTAGTTTAGCCGAGGCCCCTGGTAAGACATGCCTTAACGTTCGACCTCTATATACGTGTTTTGTTCACTGTAGGCCTAAACAGAACTTCAAAACAAGCTGCCTAAAGTGGCCGCGGGAAATATTATTCGGCAGTGTAAGGTCCTGCACTCCCTGTCCGGAAATTTATGAGTCAGGGGGTGGTTACTTCTCCAGCAGGGAGAAGAATATTGCTAACTCTGGTTAGGATTAACCGGAAGCTGAAGCAGACGAGATACAGGAGAAATACGGTGCACAAGGATTCTTAAGAACTGGTATGAAACCCTTGTGGGAGCGATTGCGTGGGTGGACTTTTCGAGTGTACTGAGGTTTGATGGAATGGGACGAATGGATAAATGGTGTCAGAATGGTGCTTCTCCATCAGATTCTGGTCTGAAAACGAGATGCTAGTCTTCACTCTTGTTATGAGTGGGTTGCATTTGTGATTCTCGGACAACTCGCTGCGTCGAGGACAGTCATATTCCTATCAGGTCTGTCGCCTTAACGTTTGATCTCCTTCTGCACACTTCTGTATAAGTGAGTGAAATTGGTCCATGATATGACGCGATTCTGCCGAGATTTCTGGGCTCCATCAGAGAGTAGTGGCGATCTATCAGATCGATGCACATGACTTTGCACATTTTGTTCCCAAGATTGGGAATTACAGGAGCCGTACACCGCCACTCTGTAGACGGCTGCACCGCGACCGTCAACTGAGACAGCGCTACGCATCGAAAAGGGGGGTACAGTATTACTGCTTCGACTTGTTAAGACAAAGAGAATCACAGACTCCCCACTTGGTCTCAGCTGCACCAACGTGGTATAACTTCTGTATAAAATAAATCCATCAAAGTCAATTCACCGTTAGATAATTTCAGATTGCATTATCCATGTTTTGAGCAAGGGTAGTTGGATTAAACAGATAAACATTTGCCTTTGTCGACCAAACGCCAGCCAGTGGAGTGCTAATTATTTGTTGCTTCTATACGTGTTGCCAACAGCATATGATTTGTTTGCCATCTCGCTTAACTTCTGTTGTTTGTACTATTTTATGGTCAATAAATTCTTTCCGTTTTTCTTATAAATGATTAACCCCACATTGATATACACTCCTGGAAATTGAAATAAGAACACCGTGAATTCATTGTCCCAGGAAGGGGAAACTTTATTGACACATTCCTGGGGTCAGATACATCACATGATCACACTGACAGAACCACAGGCACATAGACACAGGCAACAGAGCATGCACAATGTCGGCACTAGTACAGTGTATATCCACCTTTCGCAGCAATGCAGGCTGCTATTCTCCCATGGAGACGATCGTAGAGATGCTGGATGTAGTCCTGTGGAACGGCTTGCCATGCCATTTCCACCTGGCGCCTCAGTTGGACCAGCGTTCGTGCTGGACGTGCAGACCGCGTGAGACGACGCTTCATCCAGTCCCAAACATGCTCAATGGGGGACAGATCCGGAGATCTTGCTGGCCAGGGTAGTTGACTTACACCTTCTAGAGCACGTTGGGTGGCACAGTATACATGCGGGCGTGCATTGTCCTGTTGGAACAGCAAGTTCCCTTGCCGGTCTAGGAATGGTAGAACGATGGGTTCGATGACGGTTTGGATGTACCGTGCACTATTCAGTGTCCCCTCGACGATCACCAGTGGTGTACGGCCAGTGTAGGAGATCGCTCTCCACACCATGATGCCGGGTGTTGGCCCTGTGTGCCTCGGTCGTATGCAGTCCTGATTGTGGCGCTCACCTGCACGGCGCCAAACACGCATACGACCATCATTGGCACCAAGGCAGAAGCGACTCTCATCGCTGAAGACGACACGTCTCCATTCGTCCCTCCATTCACGCCTGTCGCGACACCACTGGAGACGGGCTGCACGATGTTGGGGCGTGAGCGGAAGACGGCCTAACGGTGTGCGGGACCGTAGCCCAGCTTCGTGGAGACGGTTGCGAATCGTCCTCGCCGATACCCCAGGAGCAACAGTGTCCCTAATTTGCTGGGAAGTGGCGGTGCGGTCCCCTACGGCACTGCGTAGGATCCTACGGTCTTGGCGTGCATCCGTGCGTCGCTGCGGTCCGGTCCCAGGTCGACGGGCACGTGCACCTTCCGCCGACCACTGGCGACAACATCGGTGTATTGTGGAGACCTCACGCCCCACGTGTTGAGCAATTCGGCGGTACGTCCACCCGGCCTCCCGCATGCCCACTATACGCCCTCGCTCAAAGTCCGTCAACTGCACATACGGTTCACGTCCACGCTGTCGCGGCATGCTACCAGTGTTAAAGACTGCGATGGAGCTCCGTATGCCACGGCAAACTGGCTGACACTGACGGTGGCGGTGCACAAATTCTGCGCAGCTAGCGCCATTCGACGGCCAACACCGCGGTTCCTGGTGTGTCCGCTGTGCCGTGCGTGTGATCATTGCTTGTACAGCCCTGTCGCAGTGTCCGGAGCAAGTATGGTGGGTCTGACACACCGGTGTCAATGTGTTCTTTTTTCCATTTCCAGGAGTGTATAAATCATCCATCAATAACTGACTACAATAATGACATGGCCACCATCTCATTAAATTATTTCAACATTCCATTTCGATTTACTATTCTGATAAAAGTGCTAACCTCCAATGCAGGCTAGCAAAAGCAACCACTGTCAGAGGGCAGATTCAATTTAGCAGTCACATGGCCAGGTGGACAAGTGCAAAGCTTCGAAGTTAAAGTGATCGCTATCAGGCTGTAAAATTACAGTGGCTCTAGTCTTTGAAATCAAACCGCAAGACCAGTGTAGTCTTGCCACCGATCCCACTTGGTTTATGAGTGCGGGTGAAAGACTGTAAGTGCCGACTTCAGATTTCGGTTCGTCCGCTCGACAAAGGATGGGTGAGGGTAGCAGGGCGTTGTGATAACCGGAGATATCCCACTACGAAAACAGAATCTCTTCAATTCTTTAGAGACAAACGTCGGCGCATTATCACTCACTAATATCCTGGATGGCCAAACACAGCTAATATCCTAGTCAAAGTCTCCACCGTAGTTCCCAAGATTCATGACTTACTCGACATTGGCCAGTCCAAC
Source organism: Schistocerca cancellata (assembly GCF_023864275.1). Lineage (NCBI taxonomy): Eukaryota > Metazoa > Arthropoda > Insecta > Orthoptera > Acrididae > Schistocerca > Schistocerca cancellata. Next base: position 414,369,971 of record NC_064631.1, read on the forward strand.
CTAGAAAATGCGTCAACCACCACCAGTACCAGCTCATCCTGTATCATCTTACAGTCACTCAACGATGACAAAATCCCGTACACTCGAGCATCGTCAGCAAACAGTCGCAGACTGCTGCATTTACGATCGGTCAGGTCGCTCATCTATTTAGAAAAAAGTGGTTCAAACGGCTGTGAGCACTATGGGACTCAACATCTGAGGTCATCAGTCCCCTAGAACGTAGTACTACTTAAACCTAACTAACCTAAGCTCGTCACACACATCCATGACCGAGGCAGGATTCGAACCTGCGATCGTAGCGGTCGCGCGGTTCCAGACTGAAGCGCCTAGAACCGCTCAGCCATAACGGCTATTTAGAAACGAAACACGTTTCTATCACATTCCTACGGTACATTCCTGATTATTTCCTTCTGGTGAACACTCGCCTTCCATAATATAATGAAGTCGTTGAACCACTCGTATTCATAAATCTATTCCATATGCTTCGACCACCTATAACAGACTGCAGTGTGACATAGTGTCAGGCACTTTCCGGTTATCCAGAGTATATAAACTGCATGTTCATCCGTGTTTCGGAGGATATCGTTCGGGAAATAAGTAAGCCGAATCTCTCGGCTTTCCAAATTCGTGTTGACTTGCGCATAGAAAATTTTCTCTCTCCAGAAAATTTTTGAGTTTGGACTAAGAACACACTCAAAGATTCTCCAGCAAGCCGATGTTGATTGTGTTGGTCTGCAGCTTTGGGCTGCTACGTCCTTTTACCTTTCTCGTATTCGGGAACGCTGTTTCCCAGCCCAGCAGAACATTACGTTATGGGAGATATTCGCGATTATGATGATGCCGAAGAGAATGCACCGGTTTGAGCACCTATTTTAATCCTATAGGGGAACAACCAGAGAAGCACCAATCTTTACCACCCTATCCTGCGTATAAATAGCCATCAACGGTTTTGTACACATTCGTTCTACGAGACGTTGCGGCGAGGTGCGGTAGTCACGAACTTTCAGCCAATTACTGGCAATGAAAGTATCTCTCAGCATCATGATACTATATGGAAACCTCCAAGCCGAGCGTGTTCTGACGACCTCGGCCGTGGAGCTGGTTTCACGCCCCGCTGAAAGAGTGAAATGTTTATGAAATGAAACACCTCTAGTTTCTGAGGAAAGCAAAGCGCTGTTTGCTCTTTATAGCACGGGAGCCTTCCATTAGCGTAATTACAGAGAACACCTGCCGAGCTAATGCTAAAAAAGCAGATGAAAACATTAAATGCCTGTGAAAAAAACAAAACAAGATCAAAAGTCCACATTACTTAGTCTTACACAAGTAAGTTATATTTCAGCCACAAACAAGGCTCATCTAGTTCCTTGTATGATGCTGAAAATGAGACATTAGCACATCAAACGCATTAGTGAGAATGCACCGCATAATTACTTCACAACAGTGGATGATTATGGTATACTTAAATAAGTGATAAGCTTTTGGGAAAGAATGACATTTCAGTCGAAATGCGTGGGAAAGGGGGGGGGGGGGGACAGGTCATTTATTGCTTTGAAAATGTTGACTTCGCAATTCAATCATAAAAATTTCAAAACGAAATTAGCGATTTTTTCCGTCAACTAAAATTCTCTAATTAGTTTAAGAGCTAAAAGGAAAGCTACGCAGAATGCGTGAAATTTAAAATACAGTAAAATAAAGTGGTGTCATACTATAATAAATATTCAGTGGTTTACGCTATTAGTGCTCTCGTTCAGACTGCACGGTTTGCAGAGCGTGGCGGGCGAACTACCGATGCTACATGTACTTGTTAGATTTCCGGAGATATGTGGCACAAGATATCTACGCACTGGCCACGTAATTCATATAAGCTACATGCCGGTCGTTTGTGGGCGCGGAACCGGTGCTCGATGGCGCCTCAGATTTAACTACCCAATACACGCACATACGTATAGGGTGTCCAGAGAAAGAGTCCCTGGTTCAAAATAAAATATCTCGAAACTTACGATCCATAGCCGAATGCAACAGCTGTAAGATTTTTACACAGATTTTCTGTAGAAGTTTCGTAATAGTTCTACAACCTGCTGACAGACGTCGTGAACGTAGTGGACCTCGTACTGTACCAGCATGCAAAAATGAACTTTACTGGCAATCTTTGCAATGGCATCACAATCTTCTCGGAATGTTCACCGTTCGCTGTACGCCTTGAAATCTGCCATTACATTCTGTAATGTCTCAAATGAAACGGATTCAGATGCCACGTAGATCGCCGATTCAGGCTCATCCAGCATGGTGTGATGATTCCGGTAGAAAGTGTCTTTCAGTGTGGGCAAAATGCAGTCACAAGGAGTCACATATGGGAAAAATATGAAGGCCAGTCCTTCCTTGCACCAGTAAATTTGAAGTAATCCAGCGCAGTGTCTCTATTCCAGAAGTAAACATTAAGCAAAGAAAACAACTGTACAGTGTGATGTGATCTGGCAACATTTTCTATGAACCACTAGATGCCTAGTTGACCCTCCAAAGCTAACTGTGTGGCGACATAATGATCCAACTGCAACGTAACCTTGAGTAGCAATCGTTTCCGGCATGAAAAAACCGCCAATAATGCCTCTGGTGCCTGTCACTGCCAAAAAAAGTTACCTTAGGAAAAATCATCCGTTTCCCTATTCGCAAATGGGGATATCGGAACACCAAAATCATCAGCCCATCATCCTCACAGATACTGATACCAGTGTTAAGAGAGTGGTGGAATTTTGTCAATTGTCAGGCCGCATCCCTAAACTGGTGGGGAAAGGCGGCAGACTTTAGAACGTTATAAACTGCTCCGCATGTGAAGACAGCCATCGGCCCCATCCATGAGGTTTCATGTTGACTTTTCGTCAGAGCGGTGACGACCATGATGTCGAGCGCCCCCTCAATCCTAATCATCATCATCGTTTTGACTGTAAACAGGTGTCTCAGTATTTTCTGCGTGTTGGAACGCTTGAAATCACTCTTTGCTGCAGTTCTCCGGACGATTTCCTTGGATTCTGCTGAATAATTCCACAGACGGTGGTGACAGTTTCAGGAGTAACTACAGTTTTCCTGAGGCCAACAATCCCTCTAGAAGATTAGTGACGCCGCATGTCCGTTGGAGTTTGGCGAAGACCTTGCAAATGGTTTTCGCTTCTGGTCTTTTTGGAACATTAAATCATGTTAGAAAAATACGCCTTGTTGCCATTGCGTTGGGCACTAAATCTTGGTATTCGAATACCAGAAAAACACATTCTTTAACGGAACACGTGATTTCAGCCTCTTCCTTCGATACGCTAATCACCTTTCACGATTCATCAAGCGCCTACACGGGTAGCAGGGCTTGTGTGGCGTGGGCTGGGCGGTTTTTTAGATTAGATGGCCTTGGGAAAGTACAGAAAGGGCAACAGCCTCAACGGGTGCGGGTCAAAGTCAGGACATACAGGGACCAAGCAGCAATCGGTATTGTAATTGTAAACCGTCGAAGCTGCGTTGGTAAAGTACCGGAATTTCAAGCGCTGATAGAAAGCACCGAACCTGAAATCGTAATAGGTACAGAAAGTTGGCTGAAGCCAGAGATAAATTCTGCCGAAATTTTTACAAAGGTGCAGACGGTGTTTAGAAAGAATAGATTGCATGCAACCGGTGGTGGAGTGTTCGTAGCTGTTAGTAGTAGTTTATCCTGTAGTGAAGTAGAAGTGGATAGTTCGTGTGAATTATTATGGGTGGAGGTTACACTCAACAACCGAGCTAGGTTAATAATTGGCTCCTTTTACCGACCGTCCGACTCAGCAGCATTAGTGGCAGAACAACTGAGAGAAAATTTGGAATACATTTCACACAAATTTTCTCAGCATGTTATAGTCTTAGGTGGAGATTTCAATTTACCAGATATAGACTGGGACACTCAGGACGGGTGGTAGGGACAGAGCATCGAGTGACATTATACTGAGTGCACTATCCGAAAATTACCTCGAGCAATTAAACAGAGAACCGACTCGTGGAGATAACATCTTGGACCTACTGATAACAAACAGACCCGAACTTTTCGACTCTGTAAGCGCAGAACAGGGAATCAGTGATCATAAGGCCGTTGCAGCATCCCTGAATATGGAAGTTAATAGGAATATAAAAAAAGGGAGGAAGGTTTATCTGTTTAGCAAGAGTAATAGAAGGCAGATTTCAGACTACCTAACAGATCAAAACGAACATTTCTGTTCCGACACTGACAATGTTGAGTGTTTATGGAAAAAGTTCAAGGCAATCGTAAAATGCGTTTTAGACAGGTACGTGCCGAATAAAACTGTGAGGGACGGGAAAAACCCACCGTGGTACAACAACAAAGTTAGGAAACTACTGCGAAAGCAAAGAGAGCTTTACTGCAAGTTTAAACGCAGCCAAAACCTCTCAGACAAACAGAAGCTAAACGATGTCAAAGTTAGCGTAAGGAGGGCTATGCGTGAAGCGTTCAGTGAATTCGAAAGTAAAATTCTATGTACCTCTTGACAGAAAATCCTAGGAAGTTCTGGTCTTACGTTATATCAGTAAGTGGATCGAAACAGCATATCCAGACACTCCGGGATGATGGAGGTATTGAAACAGAGGATGACACGCGTAAAGCTTAAATACTAAACACCTTTTTCCAAAGCTGTTTCACAGAGGAAGACCGCACTGCAGTTCCTTCTCCAACTCCTCGCACAAACGAAAAAATGGCTGACATCGAAATAAGTGTCCAAGGAATAGAAAAGCAACAGGAATCACTCAACAGAGGAAAGTCCACTGGGCTTGACGGGATACCAATTCGATTCTACACAGAGTACGCGAAAGAACTTGCCCCCTTTCTAACAGCCGTGTACCGCAAGTCTCTAGAGGAACGGAAGGTTCCAAATGATTGGAAAAGAGAACAGGTAGTCCCAGTCTTCAAGAAGGGTCGTCGAACAGATGCGCAAAACTATAGGCCTATATCTCTGACGTCGATCTGTTGTAGAATTTTAGAACATGTTTTTTGCTCGAGTATCATGTCGTTTTTGGAAACCCAGAATGTACTATGTAGGAATCAACATGGATTCCGGAAACAGCGATCCTGTGAGACCCAACTCGATTTATTTGTTCATGAGACCCAGATACAGGCTCCCAGGTAGATGCTATTTTCCTTGACTTCCGGAAGGCGTTCGATACAGTTCCGCACTGTCGCCTTATAAACAAAGTAAGAGCCTACGGAATATCAGACCAGCTGTGTGGGTGGATTGAAGAGTTTTTAGCAAACAGAACACATCATGTTGTTCTCAATGGAGAGATGTCTACAGACGTTAAAGTAACTTCTGGCGTGCCACAGGGGAGTGTTACGGGACCATTGCTTTTCACAATATATATAAATGACTTAGTAGATAGTGTCGGAAGTTCCATGCGGCTTTTCGCGGATGATGCTGTAGTATACAGAGAAGTTGCAGCATTAGAAAATTGTAGCGAAATGCAGGAAGATCTGCAGCGCATAGGCACTCGGTGCAGGGAGTGGCAACTGACCCTTAACATAGACAAATGTAATGTATTGCGAATACATAGAACGAAGGATCCTTTATTGGATGATTATATGATAGCAGAACAAACACTGGTAGCAGTTACTTCTGTAAAATATCTGGGAGTATGCGTGCGGAACGATTTGAAGTGGAATGATCATATAAAATTAATTGTTGGTAAGGCGGGTACCAGGTTGAGATTCATTGGAAGAGTCCTTAGAAAATGTAGTCCATCAACAAAGAGGTGGCTTACAAAACACTCGTTCGACCTATACTTGAGTATTGCGTATCAGTATGGGATCCGTACCAGATCGGGTTGACGGAGGAGACAGAGAAGATCCAAAGAAGAGCGGCGCGTTTCGTCACATGGTTATTTGCTAACCGTGATAGCGTTACGGAGATGTTTAACAAACTCAAGTGGCAGACTCTGCAAGAGAGGCGCTCTGCATCGCAGTGTGGCTTGCTCGTGAGGTTTCGAGAGGGTGCGTTTCTGGATGAGGTATCGAATATATTGCTTCCCCCTACTTATACCTCCCGAGGAGATCACGAATGTAAAATTAGAGAGATTAGAGCGCGCACGGAGGCTTTCAGACAGTCGTTCTTCCCGCGAACCATACGCGACTGGAACAGGAAAGGGAGGTAATGACAATGGCACGTAAAGTGCCCTCCGCCACACACCGTTGGGTGGCTTGCGGAGTATAAATGTAGATGTAGATGTAGATGTAGAAATGATCGCACCATTTATAGGAACAACTATAGCGATCGCTTTCCGTTAACAGCTTTTCGATCTAGTTCAAAACTTTTGTACAACTTCTGTACACAATTCTTACAGCATTCACAATAAAAATTACATTTTCTGCATTCGTTTATCAAGATTAGACTTCGAGACATTCATTTGTGTAATCATGGAATTCTTCACTGTGTATCCTGTATATACAAAACACATACGCAGTGTTTAATTTTCGTCTAAGACAATTCAAAAACTGTCTGAGTCACAACTTTAAATACACTACTGGCCATTACAATTGCTACACCAAGAATAAATGCAGAAGATAAACTGGTATTCATTGGACAAATATATTATACTAGAACTGACATGTGATTACATTTTCACGCAATTTCGGTGAATAGATCCTGAGATATCAGTACCCAGAACAACCACCTCTGGCCGTAATAACGGCCTTGATACGCCTGGGCATTGAGTCAAACAGAGCTTGGATGGCGTATACAGGTACAGCTGCCCATGCAGCTTCAACACGGTAACACAGTTCATCAAGAGCAGCGACTGGCGTACTGTGACTAGCCAGTTACTCGGCCACCATTGATCAGATATTTTCATTTGGTGAGAGATCTGGAGAATGTGATGGCCAGGGCAGCAGTCGAACATTATCTGTATCCAGAAAGGCCCGTACAGGACCTGCGACATGCGGTCGTGCATTATCCTGCTGAAATGTAGTGTTTCGCAGGGATCGAATGAAGGGTAGAGCCACAGGTCGTAACACATCTGAAATGTAACGTCCACTGTTCAAAGTGCCGTCAATGCAAACAAGAGGTGACCGAAACGTGCAATCAATGGCACCCCATACCATCACGCCGCGTGATACTCCAGTATGGCGATGACGAATACACGCTTCCAATGTGCGTTCACCGTCATGTCGCCAAACACGGATGCGGCCATCATGATGCTGTAAACAGAACCTGGATTCATCCGAAAATATGACGTTTTGTCATTCGTGCACCCATCTTCGTCGTTGAGTACACCATCGTAGGCGCTCATGTCTGTGATGCAGCTTCAAGTGTAACCGCAGGCATGGTCTCCGACCTGATAATCCATGCTGCTGCAAACGTCGTCGAACTGTTCGTACAGATGGTTGTTATCTTGCAAACGTTTCCATCTGTTGACTCAGTGATCGAGATGTGGCTGCACGATCCGTAACAGCCACGGGGATAAGATGCTTGTCATCTCGACTGCTAATGATACGAGTCCGTTGGGATCCAGCACGGCGTTCCGTATTACCCTCCTGAACCCACCGATTCCATATTCTGGTAACAGTCATTGGATCTTGACCAACGCGAGCAGCAATGCCGCGATACGATAAACCGCAATCGCGCAAGGCTACAAGTCGGAAACCTGATGGTACGCATTTCCCCTCCTTAGACGAGGCATCACCAGGCAACGCCTGTCTACTGCTGATTGTGTATTAGATATCGGTTGGAAACTTTCCTCATGTCAGCACGTTGTAGATGTCGCCACCGGCGCCAACCTTGAGTGAATGCTCTGAAAAGCTAATCATTTGCATATCAAAGCATCGGTTAAATTTCGCGTCTGTAGCACGCCATCTTCGTGGTGTAACAATTTTAATGGCCAGTAGTGTATCCAAACCGAAATCCTACCAAGATTTTTGGAGTGGAAAAGTATTCACCGTTACTGCTTCATAGTGGATTACACACACAACATTTTTTCACTAAATTGATCAAGGCGATCAAGTCTTTTTTGACTGCTGTATTTTACATTTGTCAGAAAACTGGCCTACACTCCTATCTGAATTTTAAAATATTGAGTTCCTATTCATTTCGATGCGAAGTAAACGAATACGACGTTTAAAATGTTTAGGGATCTCTGATTTCCTTGGAAAACAATCGCAATTACTTTAAAGATATGGGAAAATTTTACACTGTTGGTAATTTTGTTATTTCTAGAAGTAAAAGATATGAACACTGGGTACGCCACATTTCGTACCTAGAGAAGCCATTGTGTTTTCGTAAATGTCCTTTGTTGTGCCTAGAGAACATATCTGTTCCTCTTTCTCAGTAATTTTTTGTGCCTGAAGCTAAAACTTCTCAGGTACAGGAGAATTCAAGCGCAAATCTTTATTGATCTTCAAGTGCGAAAAATACATATTTGGAATCTAAATTTTCCTTGAGCAAATTTAATTTTGTTAATTTTCAGATTAATTCAACTTTAATATGACATGTAAATATTTTAACACTGTGAGTATCTTTCGCCAATGTGCGGCGAACTGACTTTTGCTCTCAGATATATGAACTGAATTCATTAGTAAGGACAGCATGTTAACACCTCTTCGACTGTAAAATAGATGAGGATGACACTTTGCCATTAAATATTTGCTGCTATTCATGTTCAGTACGTCTCAGTTATTTGACAAACAAAACAGTATAGCCAATACCATTCCCAATTTCCGTGACACGGTGATAACCTTCAAACATCTCGCGTATTTTTAGTTTTGTATGGCGCCTTCTCAAAAACACAGAATGTCGAGAAAGAGAAAGTGTACCATCTCATATCCAACTTTCATATCAGCTACACGACCATTTCCGAATGGAGACTAGATGTTCTAGAACCTGATGAAGACGTGGAGGGTGAATGTAAACAATAGAATGAGTCCTCACAGAAAGATAAACACTGTTCTCCAGAATCAATCTGGCCCAGCAGCCCACATAAAATTTATTAGGAAGACCTTAGTGATTTAATTCATAATTGGAGCGACCAAAAATCAAGGCTGAACTTCTGAGATCCAGAAATCAGCAGTGTAATATTCTGAAAAAAAAAAAAAAAAAAAAAGATTTGAAAGGGCCCGTAAATAATCTGACAACAGATATAACGTCATTCTTTGAAATGGGAAACAGCGTCGTCTGGTGGCATATTTAAGAATAGTCCATAATACATATCACCAAAATCTTATATTTGACTCCTCTAATTAAGGCTTTATGGCTGTTTTGTTTCACAATGGAAAAGCATTGCTGTTTGTTCCTGTAGGTCACGCTGACGATATGAACGAGCGCTATGTAAATGTAAAACTGTTTGCGAAAAAATTGAATTACTGAATTCGTCAATGGCAGGTATCCCGTGCTCTGAAGATTCTTGCTCTTGTACTCGGAATGCAGTAAGGTTAAGTCAACTATTGCTGCTTCATTTGAGAGAGATGACTCACGACATGAAATCTCATTACATACGAAATATCTGCCCCGAAAGGAAAATGATAGAGCCTGAGAAAAACAAAATGTATACTCTCTTAGTTTTCTGTGATAAAATCTTATTGTCACTTTAACCCATAAAGCTAAGAAAGCGTTGAATCAAGAAGTATAAACTCTCAAGTATAAAAGTTCTCATATCTCAGTCAATATAAAATAAAAGAGTACCCTTAATTGTACCGCAGATGTGAGAACTCTTTATGGGTGGAACATTTAATATGGTCATTGAAGGGAATGTAGAAGCCTCTTAGGAACCATTCAAAAATGTTGTTCAAAATTTCTTGGGAAATCAAAGAACTGAAAACTGCAACATAGCTATTATCGAATTTCTGAGGACATAACAAGAGCAAGACATTGGCATGTCACTCATGATTCACGTTTTAGACTCACATATCCACATCTTTCCAAGCAACTGTGGCGCTGTGGCTGACAGGCATGGAGAAGAAGTTTTATATATGGACCACGGCAAGTGGAACATATGTACGCTTGCAGGCTATTACAGTCTTATTTTAGAAACCTCTTTTATTTGCCAAACCGCAAAGAAGGTTACAACGAATGCTAGTTTCAACCAGTTAAATGTCCATCTCTAGACCACAAAAAAGAAAACAGTCTCTACATGGGTTATTAAAAGGAAGAATTTGTCACAGTCATATTTACATTTCCAAACTCACTCTGTTACTTTCAACTGGATAGCTTCTTCCGATATTGTCAATAGACACGCTGGTACCATATGGCGCCTCGTATTATGAGGTATTTGTTACACGAGGTAATGGAAGGCGCATAGCATGTATGTATATTGTAACCATTTTCTTTTAGTTTGGAACGGTAAACAAGATTGTGACAAAGAGTCTCGTTTTAATAACCGACACTGATTTCTGTTATGTGATCTGAAGATCGTCTTTTAACTGGTCGAAACTGATAATCGTTGTATCCTTCCTTGCGATCTTAGCAAATAAACGGTTTACCAAAATAACGTAATAAAAATTTATTTAAAGGTAGCCTTTTCCAACACTGACAATGTCAGGAAACTATAATTCCAGACAGTTGTTGTAAAATCATGATAGATGCCCGGAAAGTAGATTAGAAACGCAAAGAGACGCTGAAGTGCATAATGAAGTCTGTAAGAAGTTCCATACATACATGTTTATATGTGCAATAGGTTTCCGTTGGTGACTGAGGACAAGGTACTGAACAAAATTACATCAGCATTTACTAGCTATTAGTAGTAGGGTGTCCTAGGTTGTTAAGTACCTCCAAATACATATGGCAAGAGCAAACCACTAATGCTTATTTAGCCCCAGGTAACAGGCCAGGTGTTTAAGTGTGTACAATGAACGCAAAAAGGGTAGCCTGTACTGACAGGCATGGTCCACTATGTGGTGCAGTTACAGCCATGCAGAAAACATAGAAATGGTTCAAATGACCCTGAGCGCTATGGGACTTAACATCTGAGGTCATGAGTCCCATAGAGCTTAGAACTACCTAAACCTATTGACCTAAGGACATCTCACACGTCCATGCCCGAGGCAGGATTCGAACCTGCGACCGTAGCAGTCGTTCGGTTCCGGACTGAAGCGCCTAGAACCACTCTGCCACCGAGGCCGGCAGAAAACATCGGGTTGTAAATTTTGTTACCTGTTTGTGAGAAACTGTTCAATTTTGAGAAAAAACAACCACCACACCGTTGTGTTATTGTATTAAAGTAACACATATAAAAATATCAGCATTTACACCCGTTTCATCCAGTATATACAGCATGAGTCAGAATCGACTTTAAAACTTTGGAATGATATAGAAATTTATTGAGGTAATATCTATTTTCACTGGTATTGTGAATCTAGATAAGCTAGAAAACTTTTTAATTCCACAGATCTATGAAGGCGACTGAGACGGTATGGTTTACTACCAGCAACACAGTGCGCCACTTAATTTCCTCACAGAATTCCGAGTTTCCTCGATAATCACTTCCAGGTCAATGGAATCCAGACTTGAAAGCGCCGGATTTCTATCTCTGGGCTTTCATTAACGTACGAGTGAATGTTCCTCTGCCGGACGCGGTAGCCGTGCGGTTCTAGGCACTGCAGTCCGGAACCGCGGGACTGCTACGGTCGCAGGTTCGAATCCTGCCTCGGGCATGGATGTGTGTGATGTCTTTAGGTTAGTTAGGTTTAAGTAGTTCTACATTCTAGGGGACTGATGAGCTAAGATGTTAAGTCCCAGAGTGCTCAGAGCCATTTGAACCATTGAATGTTCCTCTCCTGCCAAACAATTTATACGATATGACAAATCGAATACATGCTGATTGTGAGAAGAAATTGATTACCCGTGGGATGTTTTCCGCATTACTTTTATGTAAAACTTGAGGTTGTTTGCTTGAAAACGACGAATCTGCCGATTCTGTAAGTTACATCAATAAATTTATGTATCATTCCAAACTTGTGAAGTACTTTTTGACTCACCCTGTGAACAAATATCTTAGAATCAAGAGTCAGCAGAAATTTTCTGATCTCATATTTCTGTTCTTCGACCTGTGTTTGGTTTGAGTTGGCTATTTGTGTGTAGGACAGAACACATTGGAACTTTTTTGGAGACTACATCTGCAAATAGCTTTGCGAGCGCGACCAAAAACAAATTTCGCAGCCGGCGCTGTTGAGGCAGCGTGAAGCACGTATGCTCGCCACTTGTGCGCCAAACCGCATTTTAATGCTCTTCTTTTCCGTATCTCTAAGTAATAAATCATGCTTGTCCGACTAGGACTCGTGGCCATGAAAAATTCATTGCCTGCGAGACTTTTGCGCGCGAGAAGCCTGTTCTCCGTCAGGCGGCGGCGCCCTGCGGCGACGCAGTGGGGGCGGTGGAGGCGGCGTCGGCTGGCGAGGGGGCCGAAGTTGTGGCGCGACAAATTGAGCCGTCGCGGCCCGCCGGCTGGGCTGCGTGTCTGCGTGGGCGGCGCCTGCGAACGTCGCAGCCCATTCCGGCTTTTAGCTCAGGCCGGAAGGGAACTCCCTCCGACTCTGTCTCGCTTAAAGGTCTTCCCAGCATCTCGCTGACCAGGCTAATCGAATATGCTCGGTACTTGTATGTGCTCACAGTTAGAGGTGCGAAATAACGACAAAGAGGTTAATTTACATAACTCCCATGAAATACCCACATCAGACCAGACGTTAGTCACCCTTCTCAAATACCACACTGGTTGCCTTCGAGTGCAGAAATGGAGGCATCTTGCTACGTGATCCTCCACCACTAACAGAATTCATGGAAGTGAATTGGTATGTACACAAGGTATGCGATAGCGATGTGCTCATATATAGCTACGATAGTACCGCGTATGCAAAATATCGAAGCGCAGCACATTGGCGGAGCTGTCATTTGGAATCAGGTGATTCATGTGAAAAGGTTTCTGGCGTGATTATACCCGCACGACGGGAATTAACGGACTTTGAACACGGAATGGTGGTCGGAGCTAGACGCATGGGAAAATAAATTTCGGAAGTGGTTCAGGAGGGTGACCAGAATACCAAATATCAGGCATTACCTCTCACCACAGACAACGCAGTAGCCAGCGCTCTCCACTTAACGACCGAGAGCAGCGGCGTTTGAGTAGACTTGACAGTGCTAACAGTCAAACAGCACTACGTGAAGTAACCGCAGAAATCTATGTGGAACGTACGACGTACATATGTGTTATGACAGCGTAAATGGGCTATGGCAGCAGGAGACCGAAGCGGGTGCCTTTGCCAACATCGCCTCATCGCCTGCAGCGCCTCTGCTCGACTCGTGACCGCATCGAGTGCAACCTCGTCAAAATACGTAATTGTACATACCGTACATATGTATATTTAACATTTTTAATCGTTTATCTACATTTGTGACCAGTTAATTTATATATTTTCTTTAGTACTTTACATAGTTCTGGTACAAAGTAGACTTACAAAGTATTTTCATTCATGTAATATTATCTTCATTGTTTCTTAATATTTTACTTTTGTACTTCCAGAACGGCACTGGATTTATCAATGCATAACAGATAACATAATTCAAGTAATTATTCACTTAAAATTTGTTATGCTGAATCTCGGAACATAAATGCATATTTAGTTAGTGAGTTATTTATACCAAAATGTAATTACTTTGTTTTTAAAGAAATTAGAGCTAAATATTTACGAAGATGGTGATTTTATATCATTTTATACTGAAATAAACGTAACTGACTCAAAATCATGCAATTTACACACTCCCAGTTCAAATTTGTTATTCAGTGTATTTCCGACATTAAATTACAAAAATAAGAGCTTATGTTACGAAATTAGTAGTAGTGTCGTTAATTATATGGTACAGTGTAGACGGACAAACGGTAGACCACTGAACACACACACACACACACACACACACACACACACACACACACACACAAGCACAAACACAAACGCGCACACACACACACACACACACACACACACACACACACACATACACATACACATACACACACACACACACACAGTCAAACACAAACTCTTTGATGAAGTAAAAGAATGTGTTCATTTTACATCACGACATTAAACACCTACTGGAGGCATTGGGGGGCTCGTGAATCAGTAAGAAAAATATACAGACTGAGCAGAGACTAAAACGTAATCATTCTAGTGACGATCCTCGTCGAAAAAGAGGAAATATGCTGATGTAAGCTACAATGATAAAGAACAGAATGTTATATCCCAGCACCTGGGAACGAGCATCTCAGAAACGACAAACATGGTCGGCTATTCGCGTGCTTCCATCACGTGCAGCTGTGGAAGTGGTTGACAGACGCTGAAATCGTCATTAAACGGCTAGGTGCTTGACGTCGACCCGTCATCGCAGAACATGGAGCTCGAGATCTTCACCGAGAGCTTCACAGGTCTGTAGACACAGCGATTAGTGGCAAATGTGACGTCAGAATATAATGCTGGTGCAAGGACATATGTATTGGGGCACACCGTTCCACACCCCTTCTTGATCACGGAACTCCACAGCAGGCGACCACTACGAGTTCTCATGTTGACCCAAGGACACCCTCAACTAACATCCTCAATTATGCACAGGATCATCGTGATTGGACCTTGGGTTAATGGAAATGTGTCCCTTACTCTAATTAACCACGTTTCTTCTTACACCGGCTAGATGATTGAGTCGGGATAAGCCGTCTTCCAGGAGAACGTTTGCTCGAAACATGCACTGCACTACGGAACCCGGCCGTTGATGCGGTATTAAGCCCCGAGCGCCATTCTCCATGATTTCCAGATCTGTGACAGCAGTTGAAGTCTTCATGGCTTATCTGGAGTATGTGAACATTATTGCGGACCACCTGCACCTATTCACGCTTCATGTCTTCGCCGGCAGCTATGACGTCTGCCAGTAGGGTCACTATCCATGTAATAAATCAGGGATCATTCTACGACGCTTTAAGGAGCATCATAGGGTACTCATGTTGATGTCTTGGCCACCGAATTTGCCTAATCCTACTCCTGTATTACACAACAGTGACGCAACCGAGGTTGATGGCGACCACAATCCACTGGTCCGTAATTTTAGTGGAAGTTGCGACGTAAAATTTCGGTTTTAGAGAGAGTAAACTCCGGCCTTGGAAACTTACTTAGTTTGCGGTTATCGCGAGTCTCTCGCCCAATCCCAAGCGACGGAAAACAAAGACTTGTGATCTATGTACATGAGAATGATGAAGGACCGGACCAACAGAGATACAACAGAGTTCTTAACATCGGTTCGCTACAGATTTCTTGATAGAGAAACAAATAAAATCGATCAAAAGAGGAAAGGCCGCTGGACCTGATGGGATACCTGTTCGATTTTACACAGAGTACGCGAAGGAATTTGCCCCCCTTCTTGCAGCGGAGCAGCGTAGGTCTCTAGAAGAGCGTACCGTTCCAAAGGATTGGAAGAAGCGACGTCGAACAGATGTGCAGAACTATAGACCTATATCTCTAACGTCTATCAGTTGTAGAATTTTGGAACACGTATTATGTTCGATTATAATGACTTTTCTGGAGACCAGAAATCTACTCTGTAGGAATCAGCATGGGTTTCGAAAAAGAGGATCGTCTGAAACCCAGCTCGCGCTATTCGTCCACGAGACTCAGAGGGCCATAGACACGGGTTCCCAGGTAGATGCCGTGTTTCTTGACTTCCGCAAGGCGTTCGATACCGTGCCCCACAGTCGTTTAATGAACAAAGTAAGAGCATATAGACTATCAGACCAATTGTGTGATTGGATTGAAGAGTTCCTAGACAACGGAACGCAGCATGTCATTCTCAATGGAGAGAAGTCTTCCGAAGTAAGAGTGATTTCAGGTGTGCCGCAGGGGAGTGTCATAGGACCGTTGCTATTCACAATATACATAAATGACCTTGCGGATGACATTGGAAGTTCACTGAGGCTTTTTGCGGATGATGCTGTGGTATATCGAGAGGTTGTAACAGTGGAAAATTGTACTGAAATGCAAGAGGATCTGCAGCGAATTGACGCATGGTGCACGGAATGACAATTGAATCTCAATGTAGACAAGTGTAATATGCTGCGAATACATAGAAAGAAAGATCCCTTATCATTTAGCTGCAATATAGCAGGTCAGCAACTGGAAGCAGTTAATTCCATAAAATATCTCGGAGTACTCATTAGGAGTGATTTAAAATGGAATGATCATATAAAGTTGATCGTCGGTAAAGCAGATGCCAGACTGAGATTCATTGGAAGAATCCTAAGGAAATGCAATCCGAAAACAATGGAAGTAGGTTACAGTACTCTTGTTCACCCACTGCTTGAATACTGCTCGTCAGTGTGGGATCCGTACCAGATAGGGTTGATAGAAGAGATAGAGAAGATCCAACGGAGAGCAGCGTGCTTCGTTACAGGATCATTTAGTAATCGCGAAAGCATTACGGAGATGATAGATAAACTCCAGTGGAACACTCAGCAGGAGAGACGCTCAGTAGGTCGATACGAGCTCTTGTTGAAGTTTCGAGAACATACCTTTACCGAGGAGTAAAGCAGTATATTGCTCCTTCCTACGTATATCCCGCGAAGAGACCATCAGGATAAAATCAGAGATATTAGAGCCCACACAGAGGCATACCGACAATCCTTCTTTCCACGAACAACACGAGACTGGAATAGAAGGGAGAACCGCTAGAGGTACTCAAGGTACCCTCCGCCACACTCCATCAGGTGGCTTGCGGAGTATGGATGTAGATGTAGAAAACATTCTCAGTTGGAACAGAATAAATTGTCTTCAGACTGAAAATATTCTGTCTAAAAATCACCACCGATTTAGAAAGCATCGCTCTTACGAAACGTAGCGTGGCTTTTCTCACATGACGTCATGCGAACAATGAGTGATGGACCACAGGTAGACTACCTATTCCTAAATTGCCGGAAAGCGTTTCATATGATGCCTCACTGTAGACTGTTAACGAGGTAGGGGCATAAGGATTAGGTACCCAAATATTTAAGTGGCTCGAAAACTTCATAAGGATTTGTAATAGAACATAGCGCGTTGTCCTCGAAGGTGGCATGTTCATCAGAGACAAGGGTACAGTCAGGAGCGCCACAGGGAAGTGTGATAGCGCTGCACTTAATCTCTAAATACATAAATGATCGACCGACAGAGTGAATTGCAATCTGCAGCCGTTTGCTGATGATGCTGTTGTGTGTGGAAAGGTATCGTCATTGAGTGACTGAAGTGCGATACAAGATAAATTAGACAAAATTTGTAGTTTGCGTGATAACTGGCAGCTTGCTATAAATGTAGAATTATGTAGGTTAATGCAGTTGAGTAGGAAAAAGAAACCCTGGAGATATAACTCTGCAAAGCGATTTGAAATGGGATATCACGTAAGTGATGTATCAGGGAAGGCGAATGGTCGACGTCCGTTTATTGGGCCAATGTCAGGAAAGTGTAACTCATCTATAACAGACACAGCGTATAAAACGTTAGTGCGACCCACTCTTAAGTACTGTTCGAGCGTTTGGAATCTCTCATAAGGTCGGTTTACAGGAAGACATCGAAGCAATTCAGAAACTTGATGCGAGATATGTTAACTGAATGGTCGATCAACACAGTAGTGTCATAGAGACGTTCCCTGTAGGAAAGACGAAGCTTACCTTGCGAAACACAAATGGGAAAATGTGCAGAATCGGCATCTGAAGCTGACTGCACAACGATTCAGCTCTCGCCAATGTACATTTCACTTAAGGAACATGAAGATAAGATGATAGAAGCTTGTGTCGGTACGGAGGAGTATAGATAGCTGTTTTTCCCTCGTTCTGTATGCCAGTGAAAAATGTATGAACCTGTAGATAAATCCAGCTCGTTTGCAAAAGATGAATGACCTCCCTATAACACATAAAGGCTCTTGATATCCAGCAGTAGCCTTGAATAAACGCCATGACAACAGACTCATCGTAATAACGAAAATAACTCTAAGTGGTCCTTTATACCCACCGCTATCGATAGAGATAATGGACTAATAGATACAAATGAAGTAAATAAAGAACATAATTTCTGCTTTGTTTGGTTGTAAGTTTTCCGTATAGTTCGATGCTGCCTGCCTACCATATCATCCTCTATCGCATAACCCACCATCTCTGCATTCTAGCACACACAACGTTCTCAGTAACACGTTCTACTTATTTTAATCTTTACACGTTCCTATGAGTTTTCTTTTCAGTGATTTATGCGTGTATATCTTATTATATCTCTCTCGAATTTGATACTTCTTCTAGAGATCAGAATAACCTTTTAACCTCGTTTTTGTAAATAATAAGGTATATCTTCTTCTTCAGTATTTATATGTCTACTTAACTTTTCACATTCTTTGCCACAGTCGCACTACAGTTGTTTCAAATTACTTGCTGTATATGGTCATAGTCCACGTTTTATTTCCGCAAGATTCTACACTACAGACGTACATTATGATCAACTCTTTCCTCAGTTCCTAATTATTTTTCGATATTGTTAGAACTCCATTCGTGAAAATACTTGCTTCGAAATTGCCAAACTTCTGCTGTCGTCTTCCTTGTTGCGATTACGAGGGTGCGCTGGAAGGTACTGCCTCCGAATTTTGTACGTAAAAACTAAAGTTTTTTTTAGAACATAAAGACGTAAAACAATTTACATCGTAGTTCTTAATGTCTACATATCGTTGCAGCTTTTAAGTATACATTCTAGGTTACCACAAATTTTTAGATTCAAATAAATTTTAAATTGTGAAATTATAGCATTTGCTAAATAACAGTTATGTTTATCACCAAGTTTATACAAGTGCAGACACTGCCAATAATAATAATAGTAGTAGTAGTAGTAGCAGCAGTGTTGTGTACCTAGTTCTGCACAGTCAGCGCTTACACAACTTTCCCACTAGAGCACGCCCCGCTAAGCGCAGGCACAGCGCTCGTCCGACTCCGCACTACAAGATGGCGCTGCCATAGAGACGGACCAAATTCTGCTTCCGGCGATCCGCATATTAATATGTAAAACAGCAAATAAGATTGCTGCTAACGTAGGACCTTTTCTCCTCGCGGATGACACTCGCGCAGTGATACATGAACGCGCGAGGTATTATAACGAGTGTACAGACCTCCGATTAGTCAGTCTGCATTTATCTGCACCAGTCTGTACCAGTCTGCATTAGTCTGCAACAGTCTTTACGAGTTCTACATTTGTCTGTACCAGTCTATAGTCATGTTTCAGTCTGCACCTAATAAGCTGACCATATTCCTGTACATATCCATGAAGATAAATGTATAGACACTTTTGTCAAGTATCAGAGATATATGTGAGAATAAGATTAACGTACCAATACCAAAGGAACTTCAGATTGTCAATTGTGAATAGCATCCAGTGCAAAGTTAAGTAATTTTTATGCTTGCTATTACTTTAATAAATGTGTGTGAAAATTGATCAAGTTCTGTTTAAAGTTGGTCACCGTCAATCTGCTACTATAAGTGTGCAAGTGGCATTTCTATCGTCTGACCTAACGGCAGAAGATAAACACGCCATGATAAGACCACAACACAAATTGCTAACACTCGCCTACTTCGTTAGAGTGACAAGTCAAATAATCTAATGGTGTGTTTACTGAAGGTCTTACAGTAGGCACACCACAAGCAGTCATAATAAAAAAGTAATAATAATACGATGCATAACTTGTCCGACAAAAGTAAGAATTTTTCTTGTTGAATTTTGTTGTTTTGTAAATAATTAAGTACAGTTTAGGGCAACGACGAAAATCTGTAATCTTATGCAACTCTCTATTTTGTATTTTTGTCTAAGTGGTAGTTTTCTTGATTTTCCATTTTTTCGGACAAATGCATAAGATTCCAAAAAGACGTATTAGCCCACGAATTTGCTTCGGGTTCTTACAATGCACCCACACAACAAATTACGCTAACTGGACACTTCCTTGCTAAGTAGTCGCTTGTAGTCACGCTTATTTGATTTCGTCACTCTCTTAATCAACGGATCTGGTCTTGAAGGCCCTAGCTCCTTTGCGGCCATCTTTCCCTGGTAATTTAATTTTTTGTTCACAGTAAGAGATTTTTCACACTGCAGCGGCGTGAAACTTCCTGTCTGATAAAAATTAAATGCTGGACTGGACTCGAACTCGGGACCACTGCGTTTCGTAGACAAGTGTTCTAACGACTGAGCTGGACTCACGCACGACTCCTACACACAGCTTTGGTTTTCTGTTAGCATCTAAAATAGATTCAACAAAGTTCATGTTTACACTGCGTACGTAAGCCGATTCCCGCACAGTAAACAACCAACTCCAAACACAGACTGTCCTTTTGTGGAAATGATTAAACTCAAGTGCTAATGTCTACCAACAGGATCACCCCACTAGAAGAAAATTGAGGCGCTGAGATGCATAAGGGCCTAAGGCACAGCTTCATCTATTCCACATTTAAGTGAATATCAGAAAAACCTGTGATACAGCTTTCGTGAATTTTCATGTATACAATGTGGGCCCACAGCACAGATAAACCTGACTCACCATAGGACGAACAGATATCAGAAGCATGAATAAATCTTATATCTCATATTCGACTGTGATGTGCTTTAGGCGCCCATGATTCTCAGCGCCTCAGATGGATTAGTGTACGATAAAATTCAAAACTTATACGCTACATCTCATTCAGAATCCCACAAAATAGATGTTTCTATCAGTATAAGTAAACATATATTGGTTTCAGATCTAACATTACTACTGTACATAGTGAGGGAATTGGCATATCAGTGGAGTATGCTACTGTCTAGTGGGGTTTATGCCAAGCGATCGGGGATAAAAGTCTGCTGCAGTATGCGACCACCTGATGGCGTTAAATAAATAAATGTCGTGTGACTAGGGCCTCCCGTCGGGGAGACCGTTCGCCTGGTGCAAGTCTTTCGATTTGACGCCACGTCGGCGACCTGCGCGTCGATGGAGATGAAATGATGATGATTAGGACAACACAACACCCAGTCCCTTAGCAGAGAAAATCTCAAACCCAACCGGGGATCGAACCCGGGCCCTTAGGATTGACATTCTGCCACGCTGACCACTTTTTTTCTTAATCTCATTTTGTTCGTTTTCGTTCGTTGTATCTGTTCTGGGCGGACGTCGAAATACACCCGTTTCAGTTCGTTGTTGATCCATTACCTCAGTTTTTTTTATTACTGAGAGCACCTAGCTCTCTGACCGAACACGCTGAGGTACCGTGCCGGCAATGCTCACGGCTACTGCCTTGCGTGGACATAAACGTGTAGCTGAGTGGTGAGGGCTAGCTGTGCATGTGCGTGCCGGAGCCGTGCACGCTGTTTACGAAATCCGTATGCATCAATTGAAGACATAAAATCTGGCATTATATTTTACAGGCCTTTCTTGATCACACAAACTTTTACACTTCACTATTACTACAGCTATCTTCAGATCATAAAATATTCTGATGTAGGTATTAACATCAAATTATACACGTAGGTACATAGTAAGTGTGTGTGGCCCACATGGCAATTACGTCACGCCAGCATGCACGAAAGCTTCTTAAAATGTGTACAACTTGAGGTATGCTCACTACCTTGATGTCAAGTTCCACACAACGTAAAGGAGTAGCAATGCAGCATAGAACGGTAGATGTAAGTGCTGTATCTTTCAGATTACAGCATCTATGTTACATTTAAGACGTTAAAGAAAAAAAAACAAGTAAATCCCCAAGGTGTCGAAAGTTAGTGTTCGCGTGCTCTTGTGCTGTTAACGCAGCGTACGCCACTGTCTAGATATTTATTTCTCAACACATGCACATTGCGGACAAACACATATCTCCCAAAGAGAGACCAGATTTTGATACCGTCGTGGTTGAATGTTTGACATTGTTGCCGGAACCACAACCTCACCTCTGCTTGCATTGCTTGATCACTATGAAACTGAAGTCGTTTAAAGTGTTCTTTAAGTTTCGGAAACAGATCAAAATCGGATAGGGCCAAGTCTGGAATATCTACAGCATGATCGATGACAGTGAACTCAAGGCCTCGGACGTCGCGGCGCCGGTGTACAACCTGGTATTGCCATGCTGAAGGAGTGGGTGCTTCAGGTTTGGACAAACACCTTCTCACGCATATACATAGATTTAACACACCTCTATGCTATACCTTACAATTCGGAGCCCGCTATAGGAACAGGGCTGCAAATATGTAAACACGAAGAATAAAGATATACAATGTCATAACGTTTGTTTTATTTACTAAGCTCTAAGAGTTTTCACGTAATAAATTCGAAGGCTTTATTTTACTGCGGGCCCTCTTAGTTAGCGTAAATTTAATATTAATTTCTATAATTATTGTCCCACGCATTTCCCTGCTCTCTGTTACTACGACGCTTAGAAAGTTGTTACTCTCCTTACCTTCCATTTGGCAGTGGTAATTCTGGATCCTAACTATTTTAAATAAATAATTCTGTTCAACAGTTTTTCTGAGTCTTCGTTAGGTACGTCTATATCATTTGAATCTCTACCTGTTGCTGTTGTTTTATTGTACTTCACTTCAGTTATTAAGCCGACTACAGATATGAATATTTTCAGGTCTATCTTAATTACCGTGTATAAAGAACACCTCCTTCCGTAAGCGCCTCTTTCACTATTACCATTACGATTAGGTGGTCAGTTGAGCGGGTCTGTACATGTCTGTATTCTATTGTAAGTATTCTCAGGTTTACTGACTTTGGCGAAGGCTTTCTCTCGGAGTTACCAACAAACTAGCTGTAATCTTACTATAGCAGTTGGGAAAATATCGAGAAATGTTCCACCACGTAATTTGTGTTATTGATCGCATGGACTACGAATGCAGTACCTACATGGAGGGCTTACCTCTTTTAAATACTTATCTATTCGTAGATTAGCACTATTTTTCCTGTCGTAGACCGTTTGTGCCCAGGGTACATCTTCTGGAAGATCACACATTTTTATCCATTACAGTAGCCTAGGTGTATTCTCGATTTGCCAAGTTTGGAATTGCTTGACACACTAAAACTAATGCAGAATAAGTTTTCATCCTGCAGTGGAGTGTGCGCTGACATGAAACTTCCAGGTAGCTTGAAATTGTGTGTCGAATGAGGATTCAAACCCAGGACCCTTCCCTTTCGGCGGAAAATGCTGTGCTATTTGAGCTCCTAGAGCTCGATTCAGAACCCTTCCTCAGCTTCATCTCCGCCAGTACTTCATCTACTTTACAAACTTCAGTTCTCCCACGAAAGACAGGGGTCGAGCTACTGGTAGAAGTAAAGCTGTGAGGACAAATCGTGACTTGTGGTTAGGTAGGTGAGTTGGTAGAGCACTTTACCAAGTAAAGTAAAAAGTCATGGGCTCGAGTCCCCATTCGGCGTACATTTTTAATTTGCCATGAGTTTTCAATAGTAGTGGTAGTATGGAATGTTTTCAATAAGACTATCCTATGTGAGGCCTATTTGATGTCTATATAATAGACCTTTGCTGATTATACAGTTTGGAACATTTTTTGTCTTAACCACTTGCTAGTCGTTCGACATCTTTTACGGATTCCTCTGAATTCGAAGACATGGCAGTAGACAAGTATGATGCATAGATTTCATTCTGTCCGAAAGGAATTATATGCTAGTAGCGTGGAATTCGGTACTGACAACCAATCAATTGTATATACGGTCAAAAAGAGCGAATTATTGAGGAAAAGCGAAAACGTAGGTACTTTCATGAACAATTCTTCACGCGACGGAAGACACTGAGCCACATGGTTTCTTGCCGGGATTGAGTTTCAGTGAACGGCGAACTTGTCAGTGCGCGAAGCGCTCATATGGAACAGCGGATTCCTGATCGCGCGAAAGGCTGTTCGCCACCGGCCCGTGAAAAATATGGGCAATGAGAGACAGAACGTCAGGGGTGGCGGTTACAGCAGATAGGGTGCATCCAGGCGCCTAAATTACTGTCAGGGACGAAATGTCAGACAAAATGAGATGCTGCTTTCGTCTAAAAAAGTGGTTCCTAACCTTCCTGAGACCGTTACCCTTTAGTTCAATCAGTACGCTCGTCCCCCATCCATGGTCGCTATTAGTGTCTAGCTGAACTTTAGATTTGTCTTTGAATCCTTATATTTTTGAAATAACGATAGATAAATGATTTTAGTCTCTGTGAGAGTTTTTGACAACTGCGAACTGATTAGTCAATGAGACATCTGTTTCTGCTTATTACTACTTTATTTTATGGAAGGATGAAGCAGTCTCAATGGTTCGCGTGTTTTTTCAGTGATATGCGAGTGCTCCCTACAACTCCTTCTGAGAAAAGAAAGGTAACTATCCACACTGAGAATAGACATTTATTACAAAA
Organism: Schistocerca cancellata; assembly: GCF_023864275.1. Classification (NCBI taxonomy): domain Eukaryota; kingdom Metazoa; phylum Arthropoda; class Insecta; order Orthoptera; family Acrididae; genus Schistocerca; species Schistocerca cancellata. Next base: position 414,394,370 of record NC_064631.1, read on the forward strand.
CCTGTTTCCTCTGTAATTCTCGACTACCTAGCGACGCTTGCTTGCCTGCACCACATTTAAAATCCACCGAATTAAAATTCTACACTGCAAAACTGTTTGTAAATCACTCTAGTACTGGGCTCGGTACATCCAGAATCGCCGAAATTGGAAGACTTCAGGTTGCCGAAGTTTCGCCTCTGACCACTACCACCAATACCAATAAAAACCTATTGTAGGAACTAAAGCAGTACGATAGCCATTACAAAATTACTTTCTACTTGTTCGTTTCCTTGCGCAGTGAACAATGAGCCAATTTCTGGCAGTTTGTGGGAAGTATTTTTCATGAGATATTTAAATGTATGTAATATCAGGTTTACTGCCATAGATGCGTGGTACAAAGTGATTAACTTCTCATCTTTGGGATATGTGTGCAATGGGTGGACTGTATGAAGAAGACATTCGCACAGTTGCTTCTCAAGCTGTAACCTGCGCCACGTTGTGCCACGCTGTGATAGCAAATCCCTGAAAAAAAGGTAACAATAGCTAATGTATGTAATCAGTGTTATATTATCAGGAAATAGCGATAGTGGTAAAGATCTTTTAAAATTAATGTAATTTTCTGAGAAACAGCCCAACCGTGTTGCTTCCATCCCATAAGAAATTACAGTTTTGTCACCCCACCGGTACCACTGGTCTGACATACACTGTCCAGTCACACACCTTTGTTCGATGTCAACGTGTAACAAACAACTGCAGGTGACAGCACTACCACTGGAGGGTATATAAAACGTGTCGATGGGTGAGACGCAGGGGGGGCGGGGGGTAGCAAAAAACAGTGCAGTCGTCATATTGCGGAGTAGGAGCAGTTTATCTGACGTTTGGCTTACAGGTCAAGGGTGGAAACATTCAGAAAGGGCTACGTTTGTCAATTGTTCGCGTACCTTCGTGGTTAATGTACACCGGGCGTGACAAAACGGCGCTATCCAAAACAGGCATTGGGGTGTGATACGACACGGGCCATAGAAAACAAGGTGAACGACGACTGTGGAGACATGTACGGGCGAATAGACTGCAGCTGCCGTACAGCTGACCACTCAGATGGAACAAGGACTACTAACAGTATCTCCTCAATGAGTGGTGACAAAACCATTAAAACTTGGTAACAGCATTTTCCATTTTCTGTATTAACTGCCACGCCTCTACATTGAGGCTCACTTACAGAATTATGGAAAATGTGAAGGTAAGTTGAGAACAAGCTGACTGAAAACTCCTTCCGATCCGGCCTTTTAAGTCGAACTCGACGGACAGACCGCTGTGTCATCCTCGGCCCTTAGGCGTCACTAGATGCGATTATGGAGAGGAATGCGATTAGGCATGTGATTACGGCCGTACGATGGGAATTAGCAACTCTCAACGCGGAATGGCAGTTGCAGCTAGACGTGTGGAAAATTCAGTTTCGGAAATCGTTAGGAAATTCAGTATTTCGAGGTCCACAGTGTCAAGAGTGGGCAGAGAGTACCAAATTCCAGGCAATAGCTCTCACCATGGACAACGCAGTGGGCGACGGTTTTCAAGTACCGCCCAGAGAGAATCGGCGTTTGCGTAGAGTTGCCAGTGGTAGCAAACTACACCACGTGAAATAGTCACAGAAGTCAGTGTGGGTCGTACAGACGACTGATGAGACTGCCTTTGCTAACAGCACGACGTCGCCTCTAGACCCTCTCTTTGGCTCGTGCCCATATCAGTTAGACCGGTTGGATCCTAACTACTTAAACCTAACTAACCTAAGGATATCATACACATCTATGCCCGAGGCAGGATTCGAACCTGCGACCGTAGCAGCCCTGTGGTTCCAGACTGAAGGGTCTAGAGCCGCTCTGCCACAGCGGCCGGCACCGACGGAGCAAGAAAGACATTAAAAGCGGACTAGCACTAGCAGAAAGGGCATTTCCTACCAAGAAAAGTCTACTAGTCTCAAAGACAGGCCTTAATCTGAGGAAGAAACTTCTAATAATGTACATTTGGAGCACAGCATTGTATGGTAGTGTATCACAGACCGTGAGTAGTTCGAAAAGGAAGAGAATCGAAGCGTTTCACATGTGTTGCTATAGAACGATGTTGAAAATTGGTGGGACTGTTAAGATAAGGAACGATGAGTTTTCCGCAGAATCGGTGAAGAGGAGAACATATCGAGAACACTAACGAGAATACGAGACAATATGATCAAACATCTCATAAGACTAGAGAATGTATTATCGAGCCCGCAGCTCGTGGTCGTGCGGTAGCATTCTCGCTTCCCGCGCCCGGGTTCCCGGGTTCGATTCCCAGCGGGGTCAGGGATTTTCTCTGCCTCGTGATGACTGGGTGTTGTGTGATGTCCTTACGTTAGTTAGGTTTAAGTAGTTCTAAGTTCTAGGGGACTGATGACCATAGATGTTAAGTCCCATAGTACTCAGAGCCATTTCAACCATTCTTTTGTATTATCGAAAGTTGTACAGGGTTGAAAGCGTAGGGGACGGCAGGAATTGGAATACATACAACAAATATACGAGGACGTAGGGTGCAAGTTGTACTCTGACATGAAGAGGTTGGTACAAGAAGGAAATTCCTGGCAGGCTGCATCAAACCAGTCAGAAGACTGATAACTCAAAGGCTATGTGTCTGCTCGAACAGAAGTAACATAACAGTTCAAGCCACTAAGCAGCCTTTTATACGTACTGTACCAAGGGAACAAGGTGTATTTTACAGAGAGACGTAACGTTATTTTCCACAATATTTTTGCCAGTGTCAAGAAAAAAGTCTAATAAAACCCAAGATTGATATTTCTTCTGTCCTCTCTCTTCCCCTATGGTTTTCACCCTGTGGAGCTCCCTCAAATACCTGTTCTAGATTTAATTATGGTAGCCGAAATTTTCATTTTTACTTCCTGGTATTGTACTTTCGAGGTAACTTTTTGTGACGTGGGAGTTATCTTGTCGCATCAGCAGAGTTTCCTGGGACACACGTCGAGACCAGATTTCTGTGTGCTACTAGGGGAGGTTATCTACAGAAGCGAAAGCTAATGAACCGCAGATGTATGCTGTATGCGTTGTGCCGCCCTTACTAAGAGATTTATATCTCATCTCAGCTGCCTGAGTCTTTCATTTATGTTTCATAACGCATACAGCTCTGGCCGTGTAGTTCGCAGCGTAATTACGCAAGGCTGAAAAAGTGCGTTAAAGATTAGCACTTGAATCGCGAACTGATTTATTCACGTCGACATTTTTAGTGATTGGCTTTGCTATTGGAACATAACTTCATGAAGTAGCGCCTCATTCACCGTCTATGTGCTGGCTACCGGTCAACCTCGGATTTTTATTAACCATTTTTACTGACACCGACAACACTTTGTGGAAAATATCGTTACCTTTCTTCGACAAAAACACCCTGTGGCTTCGTAGACGGTGTGTATAAAAGATACACAGACAAACTTTGAGACCTATTTCCTGGCTGGAAAACAATGAGGTGAATGTCCATTTTATCACGTAGCTGGAAGTGCTTTGTGTTTCAGTTGCAAGGACATAGCTACATTTCACCACAGAGTAATTAAAGATCATAGAAAACATTCAGAATAACATTTTCTCTGAAAGTCTCTCGTGGTTATCTTATTTTATTGATGTAAGAAGTGCCATGGTTGCAAGGAAAGGAGAGAAGCTTTACTAAGAGTAATATTTAGGACAACATACAAAGGGTGGTGTCAGGTGAACGGAGAGTGGGCCAACACTCCATGTGATGCTAGGCTTGTTACAACCTGCTGCGAAAGCTGTGGGGCTATAATAGTTAGTTGACAATAACACCGTCAGGCACCAAGACGGCTACCAGACGCTGGCGTACAGCCAGAATTTCGGGAACCTTCTTGGAGGTTCTAGAAGAATCTTTAGGAAGGCCCTTGGAACAGTCAGGGAAAACATCTCAACGGAAGAAACTCGCATAAATGTCCCTTTAAAACCAGTAAATAAACAATCAGTGCAGGGTGCCAAGACAGTGATTACTAGGAAACACCTAAGGGGAATACTACATACGAGTCGTCGGGAAGAGTCACTATACAGTGACACTTTCATTCTTATGCAGTAACAACCACAAGAAGTCTGTACACATTTGACTGAGGACAACTAAGTTTCCGAAAAGTATCCAGCAAAAGTTATTATCTTGAGTTCCCTACCTGTTAGTAAAGTACAAGTTCTGTAGAGTGTCTCTCGCACAATAGCAATGAGTAGTAGTCGATATTTAACAGTGAGCGCCCCATGACGATTCAACCTACTTATATCTTAAGGTAAAGTTAAAAGGGAGATACCTGTGGCTACCCTTACATGAATGTGAGATACAAACTTTTGACATAATTTTATAAGACCCAATCAGCAAAAAAATTAAACTTAAATCAACGTTGCGTGTCAATAAGTGGTAAATAATGAGTAAGAGAACAATTAGAATAATAAATGAAATCACATAACAGCCTAAGGTAATACATTAGTGCACATGTAACTCTAACAGCTTAAACTACATTCTCTAATTCCTCAGAGTCTTTAGTGAATGCAGTGACATAAAATTCTGTACATTAGTCACTCCTATAGTAGGGCTTGACATTTTCCACATGATGTTTTCATTCATAGTTGCCACAACTTAATAATTCCAGTTCCACTGTTTTTGGTCCTTCAGTGACAATTATTTTATATGGTCCCTTATATTCTAAGTTGAATTTTTTTTATTTCATCTGTTATCTTACTCGAATTTGTATGCGTCTTAATCAACATTAACTCACCCACTTTGTATGATATTGGATGAACAATTGTATCATTACGCCGTTTTCTTTGATTTGCCTTAGCTTCTAGAGTCTGCATTGCTAATTATATTGTATCATCCAAGGTCATGGTGGTCTTGGTGACATCCTTAATGCGTTCAGTAAATACTGACTCTGGTTCCTGGTTTAACAACAGCTCACGAGCTGCAAAACCTGTGGACATATGTGGCATGCTTTTAAGTACATCCTCAAAGTTTTTCAAATAGTCCTTCCAGTGGCTATGTTTGCGATAACAGTAGGTTGTGCACATATGAGGAATCTCCTCCATAACCCATGCTGCTGGATTTGAGGCTGGTCTATATTTTGCACTTAAGACTTGTTCAATGTTATTTTGACATAGCAGCTCCTTCCACTCTTAGCAGATAAATTGTGGACCATTGTCTGTAAGTATCCTCTTTGGTTTACAAACATTTATAAAATAGCCATCAACCAACTTCTTCACCATCATCTTGCTAACAGCTCTTTTCAGTGGGTAAAATTTTACATATTTTGATCCTACATCCAATACCACCAAATCTGAGTAAAATTTCCTTGTGACTTTGATAGAGGGCTGAGGTGATAAATTGCAACTATATCCCCAATTCCATTTGGAATAACTGGATGCATAGGGCCTTGATGTTTAATTGTTGTAGTCTTTGCCCTTTGGCAGCCATCACAAGTTCGTATTAACCTCCATACCTTTTTGCTCATTGCAATGAATAGACACTCTCTTCTTAATTTCTCTGTGCATTGGTCGGCATCACAGTGTGCATTGCTGTAGTGGGTGTATCAAATCAACCGCTCTGTAGTGTTCTCTGGAATACAGACTCTCCATTCTTGTTTTGTTTCATCAGTACGTCTATATAAAACATTATTATGAATCAGGTAGTATTTCTGAAGTTTCTCTTGACCCACACAACCATACCTAGTCTTAACTCACTTCAGTGCTGGATCCATGTTCTGCTCACGCAATATATTCTTAACAAAATTCTTCACGTTAGTCTCATGTGGAACACCTTTTATAAGACTAACATGCAATATATTTTCGTGCGGTCCATGTACATTAATGTCTTCCATACGAGGTGGCATTCTGGACAAGGCATCTGGTACAATGTTTTGGTCCCCTGCTCTGTAGATAATATCAAACTGATACTCCTGAAGTGCAGTAACCCGTCTAGTTAATCTCCTATGATACAATGTACTTTCAGTCAGGAGGGAGAGTGCCTTATGGTCTGTTATCACCTCTGTCTCTCTACCAGCCAGGTAACACCGAAATTTACTAAATCCCCAAGGAATTGCTTATGCTTCACGTTCTGTAATTGTAAACTGGCACTCCCCCTTCATCAGTGCACGACTTGCGAAAGCTATTGTCCTTATTCCTCCTTCAATCTTGTCAACAATTTGATATAGATGCGTGCCAACTCAATAGTGTGATACATCACAACCCATTTAAAAGTCCTTTTGTAAGTCTGGGTTTGACAAAATTTGTGGATTAAACACATGCCTCTTGAAATCCTCAAAATCCTTCTGACAGTCTTCGGTCCATTGCGATAGTGTTTTAGCTTTCAGAAGATTCAGCAAGTAAGGACTATTTAATGACTGATCATATAGAATCCAGCTAATCCAAGGTACCCCCTTAATTGTTTCTTGCAGCGAGGCACAGAAAAATCCTTTATACCCTGCAACTTTGCCTCATCTGGTCCAATCCCTTGTTCACTAATTGTGTGTCCCAAGAAATGAATCATGTCCTTCCCAATTCTGATTTATCTATGTTCACAGTTACACCAGCACTCTCAAATGCAGTCAAGACACCATCCAGAGTCTGCATATGTTCTTCCCACGTCGTCGTAGCGATGATAATGTCATCTACGTAACATGTTCAGAAGCTGAACACCATGACTGATGATCAAATGAAGGCTGATGTAGAAATGTTGAGCCCAAAAGGAAGAACACAGTATTGGTAGCTTTTTCCTTCATATAGAAACGCCGTATATTGTCTTGAGTCCATATGCAGTGGAATCTGCCAATACCCAAGTTTCAGATCGATGCTACTGAATAATTGTGCCACTTGAAAATTTTGAAGCAACTCCTCCATACACTGAGGCCTGTCTCTCTGTGGCAATATGATTTTATTCATTGGTCTATCATCTAGAACAATTCGACATTCCCATTTTTTTCTCCACAACAAATAAGGGATTATTACACTGGCTTGATGAACGTTCAATATTCAACATCTTACTAATCACCTCATTGACAGGCTTCACGTTTGGTTTGTGGAATAGCATAAGGCCTTTCAAAGAAGGGTTCATGCTCCTTGACCTCTTGCTTGTATTCTGCACCCTTGATTACTCCAGGTTTATCTGCAAAATCTAGACCATGCCGCCTCATAACAGCTGCAAGAGTTCCTTACACCTATCCTGCTGTAACACGGCTAACTTCTTCTTAGGCGCTCTCTCAGAGTCTTGGATTCTAATTTGATGTTTCCATCTCCACTGCCTTTTGTTCAAGCCTGCAGTGTCACCTTTGTATATATGTTGTGGTACAGCTTCTGACACCATGCCAATTTGAATCTTAGCCAATCCTATTTCTTCACTTGGATTCATGGCACCTTTGAATGCAATAACCTCCTCTTCTCCGTTATTAACTATCCTCATATTCCCATTTCTAAAATCTCAGTACGCTTACCACTTGCTGCTTTGCCAACCACTCTACACCAAATAACAAAGGCAATGCCAGTCCTTTACTGTAATCAGGATTTGTTCCGTTAAATTTTTACCTTTTGTACCAACAGCACCCACAATGGACACACCGTTTACTGGAAAATTCGGTATTTCACTACCTTTTTCCAACCATGCTGTATACAACCTTTGTGACACCCATTAACTAGACTTCCTGAATCTAGAAGAATGTCATATTTTACACTGAAAATTTTTCCCTCTACAATTGGTTGCACAGCTTCCTCCAGAACACCAGCATCATCCTTTAGCAAGTCATTTACGATTTCATTCCTCTGTTCCAGTTGCTGTATGGTCAGCACTCTCGTTCCCTACTTCTATCAGCCACAAAATCCTCTTGAAGCTTGCAAAGCTCCATCAAGTGGCTTCCTTTACCTTGTACTCCTAACACTTCTTACACGCTTATCCCGAAGCTGCCAATTTGCAAACCTTTTCGTAAGTCTCTTTTCACTCTGATAACTCGCATCATCTTGTTGGCTTAACGGCAACGTTGTCATTGGAGATACAATATGACAATGCTTATTCACACCTTCACCCCTATTAGTAGAGTCAGTGTTTTCAACATCACCTGTAACCTCAAACACACTATAGTCCTTATAAACTTCTAAGAGACATACACAGTCACCACCTTCACACCAACCATACCTCCCTTCCCCGCACACATATCTGCTAATGTGACTGGGTTGACAGTCTTTCATGGTACCACAACAAGTTTCATTGACAGCACAGAACATTTTTGTAGTGCTATCTTTCTCATAACTAACAATTGCATCAAAATCCTCATGCCTACTCTCTTGTGCACATATTCCTCTATCTCTTCTCGTCTTTCTAGCGTCATACTCTTGCTCCGTATGTACCTGATCATCATACAGTCTAACAAACTCTGCCATCCATGATTCTCTACCTTTAACCCATCCGTACATAGTACATCATCTCCCTTTAACTGTTGCAGACCTTTTCTTCGGCATTTAGTCTCCTCTGCCTCTCCATTTTGAATATTAGTGACCTGTACGTAATTTACATGAGTGATCCTGCATTTTCATTCACTACCTGTTGCATTATCTGCCATTCTTCTTTGATGCTTAACTACTTGCTCCATTACATCCTCTCCATGCTTAACTCCAGTTCTCGAAAATGGTTCAAATGGCATTGAGCATTATAGAACTTAACGTTTTAGGTCATCAGTCCGCTAGACTTTGAACTACTTAAACCTAACTAACCTAAGGACATCACGTACATTCATGCCCGAGGCTGAAATCGAACCTGCGACCATAGCAGCAACGCAGTTCACGACTGAAGCGCCTAGAAACGCTCGGCCACATCGGCTGGCTCCAGTTCTCCTTACTGTATCACTCTCCAGTTTATTGTTCGGAACTGTTGTCCGAGGCTTTGGTCCTGTTTCTGGGATTCCTAACCAGATCTCATCAGAAATGACACCTCATGGTTCACGATTTTGTTCTGGCTCAGTCCATTCACTGAACCCTGTTCTCTGATATCTATCATTGTAGAATGCAACACAACTACCTCTACCTCTGTGGTCACTGTGTCTTCCTCTGAATCCGTGTCCATGTAATCCTTGATAATTATTGTATCATTGTTGACCATCATGTCTTCTGTCATTTATCGGTCTGTCCCTGTTAGCTCCATCATGAATTCTTGGCTGTCTTCACTCAGATTACACCTCATGATTACCTTCTTCAAAGTTGTCTAGTTGTCCCAGTGCTAGCTTAATTGCATCTACATCATCCCTTGATATAGCCAGTACCATCTTCTGTGTTTTTATTAGCATCTTATTAATGGTCAACGACACTAATGCGTCCTTGCCTATTGGCTCATCCATGTACATGTTTTTATCATATAATTTTTGAAAAAACTTCTTTAGACCTCTGTCACTTTCATAACTACACCTTCCATGCTGATAGAGTTCATTCCGAACCTCATTCTGTTTCCTTGCCATCCAATATTCATTTAGGAATGCCTTCCTAAAACTTTCATATGCCTCACATTCTCGTCATACTCTTAATCCCCATGTGCCTGCTTTTGCTTCCATATATGACACCACAAATCTAACTTTTCTGCGGTCATTCCACAGTACTGGTAATACATCCTCAAACTGATCCAAGAAATTACTTAGATGCCAATTCCCATCAAGACTGAACTTTTTGAATGTCTCCATCACATTTTGCACTCCTACAAAATTGCTGTTAGTGACGACACTATCACGTGCTAGTGCCCTAACCTTGACTTCCACCTGCTTCCCTACCTCTCGCTTGACACATTGCTTTTGTTCCAACTGTAAATGTAAATGTCATGTGACTCGGGCCTCCCATCGGGTAGACCGTTCGCCGGGTGCAAGTTTGTGATTTGACGCCACTTCGGCGACTGGCGCTTCGCTGGGGATGAAATTATGATTAGGACAACACAACATCCAGTCCCTGAGCAGAGAAAATCTCCGACCCAGCAGGGAATCGAACCCAGGCCCATAGGACTGACGTTCTGTCGCGCTGACCACTCAGTTACGGAGGGTGGACACTCCAACTGTGAAACGTTTTCATCCAGCTCTTTCACATAGTTCATCAGCTACGTTGCCTCCCTCTTAACATCAGTCATCTGATTGGTAATCTTCTTATGCCATTGCTCCGTTTATTCCGTTTGTATATTGGCACTTATTGATTTGGCATCTATCCACCTTTTGCATTCCTCCTCTGTATTACATGTTTCATCTGTGAGTTCATCTGTCACTTAATTGAGCTTTCATCTTGCTTCAGGAATTTGTCATCAAACCCTTTCAATTCTGCATTGAAATTTTCTCGGACCCTTTTGATCTCCTCTACCAGGAACCTTTGAATTCTATTACTCTGTTCTATCTCTTTCTTAATCTGCTCATTGGATGCCTTAAGTTGCTTAATGTGCCCATTAGTTTGTTTATAAAATGCCTCAATTTTCTTACTATACACAAACAGCTCTCGTAATAGGCCATACAAGTTTAAATTTTAAACTTGTTGTACTCGTTTGGCTGCAAACGAATCTGAAAACATATCTGCTCTAAAATTCCATACATCATCTATCATGTTAGCATCAGCAATACTTCAATCAACAGATTCCTCATTCTTCGATATCTCATTGTTACTATACTCTGATGCTGGTAAACCAGAGTCATTAAACACCCCATCACTTACCACTTCCATTTTACCTTCTCTGCATCTACTTTTTCAGGTTCGGATTTAAGTGACTTCATGGTATCAGAATCAGAGGACATGTCATTGTCATCTACTTTCAGCTTTATCCCCTTTACATTATCCTTCAGATGTCCCTCATTAAACATCCATACTGGCAGCTATTTCCCTTGCTACTTCTATAAAAACAAATTGGCAGCTCTCGTAACTCTAATTTATCTGACAGAGTCATTTCAGACATATAACACAACTCAGCAGCACCTATGTTGGCAATGCCAAAACTTATCACCATATTCATTACCAAATAGTAAATGTACAGTAGCAGTGTAAGCAGTCCTTGAAACGTTAATATGTCAAGCAATTATATTACAAGCAATAAAATTCAGATTTATTAGGGCGTAACCGCAGCTATAAATAATTTTCCTTATGGAAAATAAACGATTCACATGCAACAATTCAGTTGAATTCAATCATATCCTTATTACTGGGTACGCTACTGTTGTTAGTTTCGTTACGCACGCATCGCGACACTTAACGCTTCCTGTATTGTGTCTGTAGTTCTGTCAGCGCTGCTGCTATTCCGCGCGGCCAAGATGATGCGAAGCAATGCGGCGCGCGATGCTCTGTTGTCTCGATATCCACGCCTCAGTGTGAGGCTACGCCGAACTGCTATGATCTCCGATGCTTAGTTCCGCCGTTAATGGAGATGAGGCGCTGCTGCAACTTGCGATATTCCGTTATCTCTGCACGGCGAACGATCATTGAACTACACACCTCCCGTTATTTGCATCAGTGTTGGGGTTACAACACGGCCACGTTGCTCTGCTGTCTTTACGTCAGCTCTTCAGTGGTGCCGTAGTACGACCGATAACTGAACGGCTGCAACTTCACTTGTCAACATCCAGGTTCAGTCGGTGGTAGGGATATAGTAAGGTTCACGACGCTCAGTTGTTCACACGTCAGGTCAACGTGGTACTGCTGTATGCAGTATTACCAACTGCCACGATCGTCACTTATTCGACTAATGTCGTGGGAAGTAGATATAGTTGATTGCCACTTTAACCTCACGTTCTTTTCACTGCACTGCCGTAATACTATCTTATGATGTATCAATGCGCATTCCCGAATTTGTTCGTCATACACAAAAGCACGTGTGACATCACTACCAATTGAATATAAAATTAATTTTCAGTTACTGCGATCGGCACTCCTTTCCGAAGATTGCAAGTCCTAAAACGCAGTCGCCATGTAAGCGAATGGGGCAGGGTCGGGTTATAAAGGGTGTTACAAAAAGGTACGGCCAAACTTTCAGGAAACATTCCTCACACACAAATAAAGAAAAGATGTTATGTGGACATGTGTCCGGAAACGCTTAATTTCCATGTTAGTGCTCATTTTAGTTTCGTCAGTATGTGCTGTACTTCCTCGATTCACTGCCAGTTGGCCCAATTGAAGGAAGGTAATGTTGAACATGTGCCTTTACAAGTACGACACAACATGTGGTTCATGCACGATGGAGCTCCTGCACATTTCGGTCGAAGTGTTCGTACGCTTCTCAACAACAGATTCGGTGACCGATGGATTGGTAGAGGCGGACCAATTCCATGGCCGCCACGTTCTCCTGACCTCAACCCTCTTGACTTTCACTTATGGGGCATTTGAAAGCTCTTGTCTACGCAACCCCAGTACCAAATGTAGAGACTCTTCGTGCTCGTATTGTTGACGGCTGTGATACAATACGCCATTCTCCAGGACTGCATCAGCGCATCAGGGATTCCATACGACGGGGGGTGGATGCATGTATCCTCGCTAACGGAGGACATTTTGAACATTTCCTGTAACAGAATGTTTGAAGTCACGCTGGTACGTTCTGTTGCTGTGTGTTTCCATTCCATGATTAATGTGATTTGAAGAGAAGTAATAAAATGAGCTCTAACATGGAAAGTAAGCGTTTCCGGGCACATGTGCACATAACATATTTTCTTTCTTTGTGTGTGAGGAATGTTTCCTGAAAGTTTGGCCGTACCTTTTTGTAACACCCTGTAGTTTTGTCTGTATTACTATTCCTACCCACTCACCTCGTAAATCCAATCGTCATTCGCTTCTTCCCTTGAAGTCCAGGAGCAGCAGCTTGAGTATTGCTGTAATAAATGGTAACTAACAAGGGGAATAAAGAAGTGCCAATTACCGAAATTTACGTTTCAGCCTAGTATAATCAATAGATGTATTTTTTAACACTTTCACTACACAGGGCTGCACTATTACACGCTTCACAAAGTAACAAATATGTTGATACACTTATACATACAGTAACACTATACCACTATACATCGTCCCACAATGCACTCCAGATGCGGCGTTCGTGGTAATATAGGTAATCCAAGTTTCATTTACCGGCGTGGATGAGGTGCTCGCGGCATCTAATCATGCTCTCGCGATTGTTCTCATGGCTTTTAACTTAGCGAACCGCGGATTACGTCTCGTGAGGTACACGAATACTTACACAGCATCAAATACCTTTATAGTCATAAAATTTACTTGTTCTCTTAGCCTGATTCCTTAACATCCTCACACTAAGCACACAGTTAAACACCTACACGTGACTCCCTCGCTCGTTCTGGAGCGATAAAACAAAGAAGCGACCATAGCGCTGTCATCATAATCGATATCAGCGCTACTCGATACATGCTTACACCTCGTTTGAGACAGTTAATAGGGTTGCGGTCTTCTCTACATTACTTTCCAGTTAATGGCATTGTTTGAGCTACACATTGTTAACCACTCATATATCTGGGAATTACATTAACTCTTGTCTCAAGAGAAAATTTATGCAAACTGGGCACATCCACCTCACCGGCAAGGTGTATCGCCCTTTTGAATACATGAATCTGCCAACGACGTACTTACGAACTTTTTACGAATCTCATGTTTACATTATACTAATGAATATAAACATGAGATACATAACAAGCCAGAAGTACTCTTGGAAATTTTACTTTCAAACGAAAATTTCAGGATAGGTCGTACAATATGTAAATAGTGATTTTTTACCAAGAAACTATGGGAATCGATTGGATAAAGAATACAAAAAAATTTAAAATTAATTAGTTTCACACTGTAGATGTTGCAAATACACGAGTCCAATACAAACAGGTAACTGAGCATAATGGAAGTCAACAAGCTACAATAATTGGCTATACTGAGAAATTAAGCATACTTATTATATTAATCATTACAAAGGAGCGGTATTATCCCATAGGTTGATTGATTTTGCGAACTACCTTGTTGCGATACGAATTAATCACGAACAGGTTACTTATTAGAATCTTCTTCTTTTCAAATTTATTGCCTTACCTCCTCTGAATTCTTAATGAAGATGGATGTAATCAGTTGTTGCAGAGCACTTAATGGATGCCTGTCATATCACGTTAACGAACATATCTGTTAGTATAAATTTTTCTGGCAGTATTCACAAGGCAACGGGTGTCAAATGACTGCAAGGAAAATCTTATTACAATATTTCGGTACCAATTTGCTTCATCAGTATTTTGTTACAGATAAATCATAAATTACTCGTTTAAATCTGTTGTGTGTTGCAATGAAACTATATACTCTTACCCACAAGGTATAAGGAAGGAAGATCGGTTTTAACGTCTTGTCGACATCGAGTTAACTAGAGACGGATTGTGTCAAGACTGGGTAGGAAATAGGCCGTGAACTTTGAAAGGAATCATCTCGGAATTTTCCTAGAGCGATTTAGGATAACCGGAGGTGGGTTTCAACCATCGTCCTCCCGAATGCGAGTGCAGTGCCGTCCAAAAGCATAACTATATTTTCCATGAGGAATGTGGAATATGGCACTCTGTGTTTTATGAGGAGATAGTTACACATTTAGGGCATTAATTACTTTATTGATTGGCGACTCCATGGAGTGCTGTGTGCACAACTACCATATACAGGGTGTTACAAAAAGGTACGGCTAAACTTTCAGGAAACATTCCTGACACACAAATAAAGAGAAGATGTTATGAGGACATGTGTCCGGAAACGCTTAATTTCCATGTTAGAGCTCATTTTAGTTTCGTCAGTATGTACTGTACTTCCTCGATTCACCGCCAGTTGGCCCAATTGAAGGAATGTAATGTTGACTTCGGTGCTTGTGTTGACATGCGACTCATTGCTCTACAGTACTAGCATCAAGCACATCAGTACGTAGCATCAACAGGTTAGTGTTCATCGCGAACGTGGTTTTGCAGTCAGTGAAATGTTTACAAATGCGGAGTTGGCAGATGTCCATTTGATGTATGGATTAGCACGGGGCAATAGCCGTGGCGAGGTACGTTTGTATCGAGACAGATTTCCAGAACGAAGGTGTCCCGACAGGAAGACGTTCGAAGCAATTGATCGGCGTCTTAGGGAGCACGGAACATTCCAGCCTATGACTCGCGACTGGGAAAGACCTTCAACGACGAGGACACCTGCAATGGACGAGTCAATTCCTCGTGCAGTTGACGATAGCCCTAATGTCAGCGTCAGAGAAGTTGCTGCTGTACAAGGTAACGTTGACCACGTCACTGTATGGAGAGTGCTACGGGAGAACCAGTTGTTTCCTTCCATACCATGTACAGCGTGTGCAGGCACTATCAGCAGCTGATTGGCCTCCACGGGTACACTTCTGTGAATAGTTCATCCAACAATCTGTCAATCCTCATTTAGGTGCAATGTTCTCTTTACGGATGAGGCTTCATTCCAACGTGATCAAATTGTAAATTTTTACAATCAACATGTGTGGGCTGACGAGAATCCGCACGCAGTTGTGCGATCACGTCATCAACACAGATTTTCTGTGAATGTTTGGGCAGGCATTGTTGGTGATGTCTTGATTGGGCCCCATGTTCTTCCACCTATGCTCAATGGAGCACGTTATCATGATTTTATACGAGATACTCTACCTGTGCTGCTAGAACATGTGCCTTTACAAGTACGACAGAACATGTGGTTCATGCACGATGGAGCTCCTGCACATTTCAGGCTGTACAAATTAAACTGAGACACTTGTATCAAGTTTTCAATAACCAAAACTGAGAAGCGATCACAATAACTCAGAGGGTCGAATCAATGACCCATTGTGGACTGGCATGCTGTCGCCCCATCTGTTGCTGCGTGTAGCCCGGCGGTGTGACACGCTTCGCTGACCAGGAAAGCTGCCACACTTGAATGAATCTCGTTCGAAAATGGCACTTATTTATACTTGGCTGTGTGCCTCTGTTTTGCCAAGCGCGCCGGTTTGCGTCATGTACGTGTAACACTTAGGTTGGCCAGCAGCCCCCCTTCTGGCTGTAACTTGCGCCATGGAAACTGCTGCGTGCGCTCTCTCTGGCAGTTCTACTCCCCTGTGGCCTCTATTTGCCCTCGCAACTGCTGGTATGCGTAACTTATTGCAAACCGGGCCACACCTGGCTGTAACTCATGCTCTGAATATCGTACAAAATTAACTTTCCCTATCATAAACGGTGGTGCCGCTACACAGTATATTAACGAATCATTAATTTCGTTTGTAAAAGATTTTAATTGGGATGAAATTAATGCTCAACTAATGTTACCATTTGTATTTGCGCTGCTAGGATCTTAAGTGCAAAAACATGAAACACACGTTTTTTGAAAGCTTCTTGAAGAACATCTATAGTTTAAGTTTTTACGAATCAGTTCAAACCTCACACGAAGGTAGACAAACGGATAAAGCCAAAAATTTATATTTTATAGAATAATTTTTATCCATTGTCGAGATACAATTGTTTAAAATTGAGATAACTGTATCACATAAAAAAGGAAAAGGAAAACACTCTTTTCTGGGAGGTTTTTGAACCACATAATTTCTACAGTTTCATCTTGCACGAATCGGTTCGAATTTTGAACGAAGTTAGACAAGCGGATAAAGTAAAAAGGAAATTTTTTATCCAATAATCATTAACCGTTGTCGAGATTCGATTGTTCAAAGTCGATCTAAATGTAGCACGTAAAATTCGTTCTTACTTAAATTGAATGCTCGGAAACTGTTTAAAGTGAATCAAATAAGTAAAAGTGGCCTTTTCCAATGAATTTTTTTATTACTTTCGTTTAGATTTTACATGCAAAAACAACGTTTTTGTGACGTTTATTTATTTATTTTAGCAGATCGCCATTTCTGCTTTTAGATTTGTGCGGATAGATTTCAATTTTGTGATTACGTAAACAAATACATTGAATTTAACTGTCGTCCTGTTGTTTAGTGAAAGCCTTATCCGCTGAGACAGTATAACAGACTAAATTTGTATGTAAAATGCAGGTAAAATATTCTAAAACTATTATGATATCTTGTTGAAAATTTATTTCTTGAAAAAAAATGTTAAAGACGTCAATTCTCATGCAAGACTTAAAAGTTTATGTTTTTTTTTGTCGTGAATAAGTTGTTTTGCAATTCTACAGCTTATTACACCCAATCGTACCCATACGTAATTCGGATTGGTTGTTGGAACATTTCGCGTTTCAGTGAAAGTTGGGAACCAGAATGAACATTGCTCCTATCACAGAACAAAAAAAGACGAATATGTCCTGGGCAGAGTTATGAATGTGGAAGAAGGGAACTAGCTTTACCGTTTATCTGGCAGATTCAATGACATGTAAATCGAAACATGTAAATATATTCATTCTTTTACAAGTAAAACCTGCTTCCAACTGAAAAGAGATCTCTTAGCTGCAAGGAGTTCGCACACATGCATTTTACAAGCTATAGGCTAATCCCGTGCCCAAAATCCAGAATAATCACCAGCCATAATAACCAGCGCATAAGGCAACACTGATGAAGAACATGCCTGTAACCTAAAAAAATGTTTCTGGGGGATAAAATTTCTTAGACTGGATTTGTTCCTGGGGAGACGCTAAAACATACTTTTGGTATCTGGGTGGGGATGGTTGTTTTTTTTTCCGAAGGGACCATTTCTCTCCCAAACCCGTGACCTGTTTGTTACATGTGTGGTAAGGCGTGTAAGAAGAAATAGCCATAAATGTATGTGGTTATAGAGAGTGGGTGGTATCTACAATAGGTTGTACCCGTGAGTAGGATGCCTCTGTAATAGGAAGAACCCAGAGTGAGGATGCACACATCCTAAACTGTTATGACACGTTGTGTCATATTGCTGGGCTTGACAAATCCTATGTTGGATTGTGGCATGTGTCACTTTATAAGACATGATATCATATATCATGTTACATCACTTGGCGCGATGGATTGTAGTAAATACGAATATGTCAGGACGCGAACAAGTCAAGAAGTTTTGATTTAAATGTCTTTGAAGCTGCCAAATAAGTCGAAAAGCTATTTCCCTTCTGTTCCATCCCTAAGTCTGCCCAGAAAATATTTGCCTTTATTTGGCTATGAAGGTGTATTTTTCGTTCTGATAAACATCTAGGAGAAGTATTCGACATTTCAGCGGTGCATGAAAAACTATAAATGAAATTGTTGTGTCGCACCTGGGTGTCCATTCTAACTGTTCTTGGTCGAAACAAAAATCGTTTTCACTTTCAGTGTCTAGGAGCTATTCGCACTCATTTTGTCTAGATCTAGGACAATAGACGGAACTACGGTTCTTTATTCGCAAAGTGGGCAAAAGTTGTATGATATGAGAGAAGCTCACATAGACTGAATACCGACATTGAAGGATATCTCGGCATTAATGATTTGTTGCATACTCGGAAACGAATGGGAGATTAATCGTAGTACAGTTAGCCAATTTAAGTCTCCTCATAGGAATCGACTAAAACAGTCCGTTATTTGGTAAAGAAAATAATCGAAATGACGATAGACCAAACATCTGATATTAAGGGAATCTCAATATAGCAAACAGTTAAGAGGGGGAAGGGGGAGGAGAGAGGAAGAAAAAGGTATGCGTACCCACTAAGATATAGCGACTGCCAACTTTTAATTAAAACTGGAGCCTAGCTATATTTAGAAAGAAAGAGCAAGACGTTCCCATATATTCGTGTCTCTAAAACGAGAATGTGAAACCTATTATTACCGTTCGGAGTTCCGGTACCAGTTGTCGAAGCGTTCAAGAAATGTCATAGTACACCAAACTGAGCAAAGACCGTTTGAAGTACCACATTGTAAACACCAACAAACGTACTGTATCATGCACTTGTTCATCAGGGAACTTGTTTCTTGACCCAGTCAACATCTAGTGCTTACTCTTCTAAGGAGACGACGCTCCACTCGGTACGTTTGCAGTCACAATGGCTAATGAGATTCAGTAGGGAGGATAATTCGATTCTGTGGGAATGGATTTGCATTAACGCTCTGATGTGTGCTTCTGAGCAGACAAGGCGGATTGTTGACCTAACTGCTAGGATCTGAACATGAGCCTGAGTGATCGAAACAAGTAATCTAATTAAAAATATGCAGCTGAGAAGGAACAGTAAATGAGAATTATCTTATATATCAATACATTTGCTGAATCTCTCAAGATAACTTTGTCAGCTGTTCTTCACTTGGAAAACGGAATACACTAAAAAAAGTAAAAAGTACCTACACACATACACCCAAAGACAGTGCCCCACCACCCACCATTCCTCTGTCTCCGTCCCACCACCTCACTCCAATCTCTCATGTTCCCTTACACAGTTCCACAGTCTCTTAGTCAACTATCGGGCATGTGACGAAGGTCAGTGCGACGATGTGCAGTTTACTACAGTATAGGTTATGTCCAAATAAATACACTCCTGGAAATTGAAATAAGAACACCGTGAATTCATTGTCCCAGGAAGGGGAAACTTTATTGACACATTCCTGGGGTCAGATACATCACATGATCACACTGACAGAACCACAGGCACATAGACACAGGCAACAGAGCATGCACAATGTCGGCACTAGTACAGTGTATATCCACCTTTCGCAGCAATGCAGGCTGCTATTCTCCCATGGAGACGATCGTAGAGGTGCTGGATGTAGTCCTGTGGAACGGCTTGCCATGCCATTTCCACCTGGCGCCTCAGTTGGACCAGCGTTCGTGCTGGACGTGCAGACCGCGTGAGACGACGCTTCATCCAGTCCCAAACATGCTCAATGGGGGACAGATCCGGAGATCTTGCTGGCCAGGGTAGTTGACTTACACCTTCTAGAGCACGTTGGGTGGCACGGGATACATGCGGACGTGCATTGTCCTGTTAGAACAGCAAGTTCCCTTGCCGGTCTAGGAATGGTAGAACGATGGGTTCGATGACGGTTTGGATGTACCGTGCACTATTCAGTGTCCCCTCGACGATCACCAGTGGTGTACGGCCAGTGTAGGAGATCGCTCCCCACACCATGATGCCGGGTGTTGGCCCTGTGTGCCTCGGTCGTATGCAGTCCTGATTGTGGCGCTCACCTGCACGGCGCCAAACACGCATACGACCATCATTGGCACCAAGGCAGAAGCGACTCTCATCGCTGAAGACGACACGTCTCCATTCGTCCCTCCATTCACGCCTGTCGCGACACCACTGGAGGCGGGCTGCACGATGTTGGGGCGTGAGCGGAAGACGGCCTAACGGTGTGCGGGACCGTAGCCCAGCTTCATGGAGACGGTTGCGAATGGTCCTCGCCGATACCCCAGGAGCAACAGTGTCCCTAATTTGCTGGGAAGTGGCGGTGCGGTCCCCTACGGCACTGCGTAGGATCCTACGGTCTTGGCGTGCATCCGTGCGTCGCTGCGGTCCGGTCCCAGGTCGACGGGCACGTGCACCTTCCGCCGACCACTGGCGACAACATCGATGTACTGTGGAGACTTCACGCCCCACGTGTTGAGCAATTCGGCGGTACGTCCACCCGGCCTCCCGCATGCCCACTATACGCCCTCGCTCAAAGTCCGTCAACTGCACATACGGTTCACGTCCACGCTGTCGCGGCATGCTACTAGTGTTAAAGAATGCGATGGAGCTCCGTATGCCACGGCAAACTGGCTGACACTGACGGCGGCGGTGCACAAATGCTGCGCAGCTAGCGCCATTCGACGGCCAACACCGCGGTTCCTGGTGTGTCCGCTGTGCCGTGCGTGTGATCATTGCTTGCACAGCCCTCTCGCAGTGTCCGGAGCAAGTATGGTGGGTCTGACACACCGGTGTCAATGTGTTCTTTTTTCCATTTCGAGGAGTGTATGTACTGGGAGAACGCTACACTATGTGCATTTATCGCATATAGAACAGCAAATGGCTCCATGAATAGGACTCAAAAATGAATGTAAGTAAAAAACATCACCATATACCTGCAAATAGAAATAATTAGATACAAACAAACTGCCAAAGAATCACTAAAAATATTGTATCAAGACATTTATGATTAAATAATTTTGTAAGTGTTATATGCATTGAAGATGCCTAACACGAAAAGACGAAAAATGTCAGGTAGTCAAGAATAAATCTCAGTTTCAGAAGACAGAGGTTTTCTTATCTTCATAATAAAACATAATTGAAGTTATCAGGCGAGGACGATGGGTGTAATTAGTAACAATATTACAATAACCTGGATCAAATGGATGTATGCTGCAGTAACTAGGTGGAGATGAAGAGACGTGCGCAGTATAGATTGGAGTGGATAACTGCATCAAACATTGTCTTCAGGCGGAGAACCACAACAACAATTATAACAAAATATTCGCTCCTACAACACGGGACCGCTTCAGATGAGTATTTCAGAGCATCCGACGCCTATTTTCGTATCTCGCACTATATTTCACTGTTTTCCTACCAGAAAGAGAAGGAATGTCTCAGGGGAAAAGTGAAGAGGTTAAAAATTTCCTAAAATCTATAAATAATGAAGGTGATTGCATGGAGAATAAACAAAGCAATCATAATCTAAATGCGCAAATAAAGAGCTTAGGAGAAGATTCTGTGTTTTCTTTCCCCAGATCACCATTTGAATCTTTGTGCTTATGGTCAGAGCTTGGCATATTGTCCGAAGATAGGTTTTATGCCCGTTTATTTAGTTGTTCATCATATGGCTACATCAAAAAGCATAATATTTACAACTATCTCAAATTACGCACTAATATCCCGGACACGAATCTAGTCTATTGATCCCTCTTTATCACCAGCAAATCTTTTGGATTGCCAAAGTGAGACGGTCGTGAACTATGTGGTCGTTGCTTTTCAGTGCGACACACACTGTTCGGGAAAGTTACTTTCTTCAACTGGTGGAGATCGTCGGCATACCTTCCGGAGATGTTTCTTAGTCGGTTAACAACCGACCAGATATATGTATGTATACCTGGGAGTAATGAGCGTAATGGTCAGGGGCACTACGAATATAGTGCGGCACAATAAGTTGGGAATGTGGGTCTCACGGAAGGAGTACCAGAGATAAGTCCCTGCAGTCGCACTGTCTGTCCTTGGTAGCTCAGATGAATAGAGCGTCTGCCATGTAAGCAGGAGTTCCCAGGTTCGAGGCCCAGTCGGGGCACACGTTTTCAACGTCCCCGTTGACATACATAAACGCCTGTATGCAGCTAAGGGTATTCATTTTATTGTATTGATTTAATTGTAACAGACCAGATCTAGCGCGACCGTTCAAAGCTGTATGGCTTGCTCGATGTGCCCGGCATCTGAAGTTGTTCCGTCGCAGCAGTAATCAACCATGTGAGTCTCCAAGCAGTCATTAGAAGTAAGGCCGTAGCAAACCAATAGCCTTACGGTTCCCAGGGGTGGGTACGAGAACGAAAACTTCGTTGGCTGATATTTGGAGGGTGGGGATTTTTCTGTAGTATTTTTTCTCGTGCAAGTGCACTGTTCCACCGTACGGATGGAGGTGGTATGTGTGTAAGTATCAGTAGCCAGGAAGGAGGTGTAAGTTTCATTGTATCACAGATAATCGCATGGTTCGGTTCATCTGTGTGTCAGCAAGTCTTGAGAGTACTGTTGATATAAGCTGGGGAGAAATATTCTGCAACAGTGCAAACCAGTCCTAGACATGTAGTATGGAATGTCGATGTAGAGAATCTCCCTGATGTACCATGGAGTTTCAGGAGAACGTTATTTGGACTTTTGATTTTGGGAGCTGCTTTTAATAGATGTTTTCTGTAACTGAGCTTTCTATCAAGCACAGTTAAAAATGTTAGTTTTGCTTCCTCTGCAACACCCTGCGAGGTATGTAATATACGTGCAATGCCGGTGTACCACTGCCAGTCCAAAAGTTTCAATTGATACGTTGACACCCCTGCCCACAAAGCCTCACAAAGTTGATTTCATTAACTTGCCAACGATGGCTTCATAGAACTGACTGCTGAACTGTTTTAAAGTAATCGTGTTTCATATTAAGTAGTTTCTCTTATTAGATACTTTCACATAAAATTCTCGCAGCATCTGAAGATGCTATTCGCTATTTACAGGAGTGCGAAGCACAATGGCGATAAAAATGGTGTAGGCTACTACGAGAATTTATTGCATCTTCATTCGGTAACCTCTGCTGCAGGTTACTGTTATCGGCTCTCATCAGTGTTCACAAGTGAAAAATGTGCTGTTTATGAAGCCATGGTTTGTTTTATATTAGTTTGTCTGGATGTAGGAGAACAATGGTATTAAATGTTCTAACGATGTAAACAGTGGCGATGATTCGATATTTATTGGAAGTTTTAAAAGACCGTAGAGGTGTTTTTCATTACAAAGAATGACCAATAGGAATCATATCATTCAATACCTCCTGTACGGTCTGAATAGCGGAAAAAATTTTCTGGCGTCTACCAGTACAAGGCCTGACTTCGTGTGATCACAGTGACCACAGTTGAGTTCTTTCTCATTATCCCACGAGGCCATGCGTGAATTGTGCGCAGATACATCAGTTTTATGCAGTACGCTGAATGTAAGCTAAAGAGAAACGTAAGCTACCAATTTCAGCCTTCACTGACATTGGCACAGCGTGTTATAAATGTAAATTTTATCACAGTCCGTCTCTACAGCAGTAGCGACGCTTCAACGTTATTTTATTAACGGAATTTGTCCCGACGTTGGTAGCACAGATTTTTTTTGTTTTAATGTACTGTTGTAGCATCAAGCTCTAGGAGAATTTAAGTTTTCGGGTATATTTCTTTCTTGTACTCGATATCTGGTTTCCCTTACTAATTGCTCAGTGTACAGGTCGAGTAACATCAGTGATAAGGCTACGGTCTTGTCTCAACTCCTCGTCGAATTTTTACTTCGTTTTCAAGTCGTTCGTCTCTTATGATTGCACTGCAGCCCCTGTTGAAGTTATAGATAACCTTTGCTCTTTGTATCTTATTTCTACTGCCTTCAAAAATTGAAAGACTGTCAACATCACCAAAATATTTCTCTAAGTCTATTAATACTGTAAACGTATGTATGCCCTTCTTCATTCTCTTTTCTTAGATAAGTCGTACACTCTGTATCGCTTCGCGTTTTCGTGGAACCTAAAATGATGTGCCCAGTCTTTCCTAATTATTCTGTAAACCCCTGCAGTTATTTAGAAACCACGACTTAATAAAATTTTGATTCAGTAAAATCCTTACAAGACAGTGGTTGAAGAGTCATAATTTCTTTAGTTTCAGTTTTATTAAAGATGCCCACACATTCTCAGAGAAGCATGTACATTCTAGAAAAATCAGTAAGCTTTTCAAACAGCTGATGTATCGTAATGTACGAGCAGCAGTTCGTCCCCTTTCCCTTTCTATACTGTTTACAGAAGCTACTCATGTTCTATTAGTGGCCGAATGAGGGCAACTACTGAAGACGTTGTTGGAAGTAGTTCGCTTGAACTCTGTTGAAATCTCCTAAAGTTAGTTTCAGCGGTTTTGTGCTCAGCCACCTGATATGTGACGTTAACTATAACACTCATCCTTCTTTGTGAATAACATACAAATATATTTTCCATTAGATGGTAACGGTCGGGAATTTGGTGTGTTGACTCGCACTCCTTAATGCCGCATCCACATGACGCCATGGGCTGATGGATGACACGACGGTGAGTCGTGAACGACTGACCTGTCTGTGGTCAGAACGGCGGTGCTTATACTTCTCAAGCAACTGCTTGATCGACGGCTATCAACGACTGTAAACCTGCGCACCATTAGGGAATGCCTTAGTGTGAAAGAGTGTATTTGATGCAAATGCAGGGAAGTTAAAATACAAGTGCAGGTACTTACCGAGGTCCCTGTGAGCTGTAATTATGATATAGCAGCGAAAACTGGTAGGTATGCTAAAGAGTTGATGAGTAACCGATTTACACAGGAAAAAACTAGCTACAATCTAGGTCACCATGTGCGAATGTGGCGCTGCGCACTATTTGAACGACGGTATGGCATCCACGATGTCCTTTAACAAGTCGTAACATAAGCGAACAGAATGGCTACCCAGAACAGGGACCGTGTCCTGTTAGTGAAACTGTTTTATGCGAACGGCAGCAATTACAGTAACGTACTGAGAGAGTACAACTGACTGAAAGGTCTAAGGACAGGCCCGATGTCATAGATTCCCTGATGGCTTTTGACACCGTTCCCCACAAGCAACTTCTATATAAATTGCGGCCTATGTGTCACTAGATACCTGATTTTCTTTCGGAAAGGTCACAGTTCGTAAAATCTAACGGAAAGTCACCGAGTAAAACAGAAGTAATATCTGGCGTTCCCCTTCGAAGTGTTATAGCCCCTCTGTTGTTCCTAATCTACATATACGAGTCAGGGGACAATCTGAGCAGACCTCATACATTGTTTGCGAAATATGCTGTCATTTACTATAGTGTAAAGACATCAGATGATTAAAACAAATTGCAGAATGATAGACAAAATATCGGTGTGGTGCAAGAAATGGTAACTGACTCTAAATCATGAAGATTGTGAAGTCATCCAAAAGAGGACTAAAAATAAACCACTCGATTTCAGTTACACGATAAATCACACAAATTTAAAAGCTGTAAACTCAACTAAATACATAGGGATTACAGTTGTGAATTACTTAAATACCAACCATCATGTGAATAATTTTGTGGGGAAAGCTAACCAAATACTGTGGTTTATTGGTTGAACATTTAGAAAATGTAACAGGTCTACTAAAGAGGTTGCTTACACTACGTCAGTCCGCATTCCTTTGGACTACTGCTGTGCAGTGTGGGATTTGAATCAGATAAGATTGACGGAGGGAGTAATAAAATTGAATGAATGGCAACCCGTTTTGTATAATCGCAAAATAAGAGAGACAGTTCCTCGGATATGATACACGAATTGCGGTTCCAGTCGTTAAAAC
This sequence comes from Schistocerca cancellata, assembly GCF_023864275.1. NCBI lineage: Eukaryota > Metazoa > Arthropoda > Insecta > Orthoptera > Acrididae > Schistocerca > Schistocerca cancellata. Next base: position 414,420,337 of record NC_064631.1, read on the forward strand.
AAAGGCATTTTTCTCTGCGGCAGGACCTTCTTATGAAATTTCGATACCACCTATCTCCTCAGAGGGTGAACATATTTTGTTGGTGCCTACCTATTCACGGAAAGTGGTCATCACAATAAAATAAGAGAATTAAGACCTCGCACGGAAATATCTAAGCATTCGCTTTTCCAGCGCCCTGTCCAAGAGTGGAACGCTAGAGAAGTAGCTTAAATGTGATTCGATTAACTCTTGGCCAGCTAGTTAACTGTAAATTGCAGAGTAATCATATAGATGTAAATGTAGATTAAATCGTTCAAAGAAGATATTAACGAAATTCGACAACATGAGTGAGCCTGGTATGGCACCTACAAGATGACGACTGCCTCTCCCGGATGAAGTTCTGAGAAGATTTCTGCTGCTGTAAATGACCATGGGTGCCCGGCCTAGTGTCAGTACTTGTGCAGTGCCACGAGAATTGTCCATTCCTTCGTCAAAGGTAGAGGAACTTTTGCGGTATGTTTCACAGTGATACCCGTACAAGAGCAAAAGCTGAAAACTCATGATGCGCAACAATGTTATGCATTTGATCTTCCGTTTTTGACACAGATAGCTCGTACATTTTACACTACAGGATGCAGTAAACACACAGAACTGCCAAATTCTGGATGCTATTGAACAGAGCGTCTTTCACGAAGAGCAAATACGCTCGCCGTGTGTGACTGTGTGCTGTTGATACGCAAGCACCTTCATTCTTCGTTGGATAGAATACATCCAGAGGGCCTGTCAGGTGTAGCGTGACGTCCTCACGTTATCGATATCTCCTCGTACTGCATGTGATGCGTACTTTGGAAGTGCGCAAATGTGTGGGTACCAATGCTTTCATGCAAGATAGGCCTGCACCTCATGTAGCTGGCCCTATGACAGATCTGATTAATGCAATATTCCACGAACGTGCCATCTATAGAGGATTTCCAGAATCGGGGCTAAAAGATCGCCTGATCTGAATCCATGTGGCTTTTGGCTCGTGGAGAGAGGGGGGGGGGGGACGGGGAGGGGGATTTCTAAAAGAACACGTTTACCGCGTACACGTTAGGTATCTACATGTTTCGAAAGCCAGCATACAGGAAAACTTTGCTCAGGTTCTACCGGAACTGCTGCGTACAGCTGTCGATCACGTCGTTTTACGGACACAGCATCCAGTCAACGTGTCCGGTGGTCATAATGGATAGATTGCATCTACATCTACATCTACATTTATACTCCGCAAGCCACCCAACGGTGTGTGGCGGAGGGCACTTCACGTGCCACTGTCATTACCTCCCTTTTCTGTTCCAGTCACGTATGGTTCGCGGGAAGAACGACTGTCTGAAAGCCTCCGTGCGAGCTCGAATCTCTCTAATTTTACATTCGTGATCTCCTCGGGAGGTATAAGTAGGGGGAAGCAATATATTCGATACCTCATCGAGAAACGCACCCTCTCGAAACCTGGCGAGCAAGCCACACCGCGATGCAGAGCGCCTCTCTTGCAGAGTCTGCCACTTGAGTTTGCTACACATCTCCGTAACGCTATCACGCTTACCAAATAACTCTGTAACGAAACGCGCCGCTCTTCTTTGGATCTTCTCTATCTCCTCCGTCAACCCGATCTGGTACGGATCCCACACTGATGAGCAGTACTCAAGTATAGGTCGAACAAGTGTTTTGTAAGCCAACTCCTATGTTGATGGACTAAATTTTCTAAGGATTTTCCCAATGAATCGCAACCTGGTACCCGCCTTACCAACAATTAATTTTACATGATCATTCTACTTCAAATCGTTCCACACGCATACTCCAAGATATTTTACAGAAGTAACTGCTACAAGTGTTTGTTCCGCTATCATATAATCATACAATAAAGGATCCTTCTTTCTATGTATTCGCAATACATTACATTTTTCTATGTTAAGGGTCAGTTACCACTTCCTGCACCAAGTGCCTATCCGCTGCAGATCTTCCTGCATTTCGCTACAATTTTCTAATGCTGCAACTTCTCTGTATACTACAGCATGATCCGCGAAAAGCCGCATGGAACTTCCGACACTATCTACCAGGTCATTTATATATATTGTGAAAAGTAATGGTCCCATAACACTCCCCTGTGGCACGCCAGAGGTTACTTTAACGTCTGTAGACGTCTCTCCATTGAGAACAACATGTTGAGTTCTGTTTGCTAAATCTCTTCAATCCAGCCACACAGCTGGTCTGATATTCCGTAGCCTCTTACTTTGTTTATATCAGGCGACAGTGCGGAACTGTATCGAACTCCTTCCGGAAGCAAGGAAAATAGCATCTACCTGGAAGCCTGTATCTAATATTTTCTGGGTCTCATGAACAAATAAAGCGAGTTGGGTCTCACACGAACGCTGTTTCCGGAATCCATGTTGATTCCTACAGAGTAGATTCTGGGTTTCCAGAAATGACTTGATACGCGAGCAAATACATGTTCCAAAATTCTACAACAAATTGACGTCAGAGATATAGGTCTCTAGTTTTGCGCATCTGCTCGACGACCATTCTTGAAGACTGGGACTACCTGTGCTCTTTTCCAATGATTTGAAACCTTCCGCTCCTCAAGAGACTTGCGGTACACGGCTGTTACAAGGGGGGGGGGGGGGGCGGCAAGTTCTTTCGCGTACTCTGTATAGAATCGAATTGGTATCCCGTCAGGTCCAGTGGACTTTCCTCTGTTGAGTGATTCCAGTTGCTTTTCTATTCCTTGGATACTTATTTCGAAGTCAGCCATTTTTTCGTTTGTGCGAGGATTTAGAGAAGGAACTGCAGTGCGGCCTTCCTCTGTGAAACAGCTTTGGAAAAAAGTGTTTAGTATTTCAGCTTTACGCGTGTCGTCCTGTGTTTCAATGCCATCATCATCCCGGAGTGTCTGGATATGCTGTTTCGAGCCACTTACTGATTTAACGTAAGACCAGAACTTCCTAGGATTTTCTGTCAAGTCGGAACATAGAATTTTACTTTCGAATTCACTGAACGCTTCATGCATAGCCCTCCTTACGCTAACTTTGACATCGTTTAGCCTCTGTTTGTCTGAGAGGTTTTGGCTGTGTTTAAACTTGGAGTGAAGCTCTCTTTGCTTTCGCAGTAGTTTCCTAACTTTGTTGTTGAACCACGGTGGGTTTTTCCCGTCCCTCACAGTTTTACTCGGCACGTACCTGTCTAAAACGCATTTTACGATTGCCTTGAACTTTTTCCATAAACACTCAACATTGTCATTGTCGGAACAGAAATTTTCGCTTTGATCTGGTAGGTAGTCTGAAATCAGCCTTCTATTACTCTTGCTAAACAGATAAACCTTCCTCCCTTTTTTTATATTCCTATTAACTTCCATATTCAGGGATGCTGCAACGGCCTTATGATCACTGATTCCCTGTTCTGCACTTACAGAGTCGAAAACTTCGGGTCTGTTTGTTATCAGTAGGTCCAAGATGTTATCTCCACGACTCGGTTCTCTGTTTAATTGCTCGAGGTAATTTTCGGATAGTGCACTCAGTATAATGTCACTCGATGCTCAGTCCCTACCACCCGTCCTAAACATCTGAGTGTCCCAGTCTATATCTGGTAAATTGTAATCTCCACCTAAGACTATAACATGCTGAGAAAATTTGTGTGAAATGTATTCCAAATTTTCTCTCAATTGTTCTGCCATTAATGCTGCTAAGTCGGAAGGTCGGTAAAAGGAGCCAATTATTAACCTAGCTCGGTTGTTGAGTGTAACCTCCACCCATAATAATTCACAAGGACTATCCACTTCTACTTCACTACAGGATAAACTATTACTAACAGCGACAAACACGCCACCACCGGTTGCATGAAATCTATCCTTTCTAAACACTGTCTGTGCCTTTGTAAAAATTTCGGCAGAATTTGTCTCTGGCTTCCGCCAGCTTTCTGTACCTGTAACGATTTCAGCTTCGGTGCTTTCTATCAGCGCTTGAAGTTCCGGTACTTTACCAATGCAGCTTCGACAGTTTACTATTACAATACCGATTGCTGCTTGGTCCCCGCATGTCCTGACTTTACCCCGCACCCTTTGAGGCTGTTGCCCTTTCTGTACATGCTCGAGGCCATCTAACCTAAAAAACCGCCCAGTCCTCGCCACACAACCACTGCTACCCGTGTAGCCGCTTTCTGCGTGTAGTGGACTCCTGACCTATCCAGCGGAACCCGAAACCCCACCTCCCTATGGCGCAAGTCGAGGAATCTGCAGCTTACACGTTCGCAGACCCGCCTCAGTCTCTGATACAGACCACCCACTCGGCTTTGTACCAAAGGTCCGCTGTCAGACCTGTCGACGATGCTGCAGATAGTGAGCTCTGCTTTCATCCCGCTAGCGAGACTGGCAGGTTTCACCAAATCAGATAGCCGCCGGAAGCCAGAGAGGATTTCCTCCGATCCATAGCGACACCCATCATTGGTGGCGACATGAGCGACCACCAGCAGATGGGTGTAGCCTGTACCCTCATGGCATCCGGAAGTACCCTTTCCAGATCTGGAATGACTCCCCCCGGTATGCACACGGAGTGCACATTGGATTTGTTCCCCTCTCTTGCTGCCATATCCCTAAAGGGGCCCCATTACGCGCCTGACGTTGGAGCTCCCAACTACCAGTAAGCCCACCCTCTGCGACCGCCCGGATCTTGCAGACTGAGGGGCAACCTCTGGAACAGGACAAGCAGCCATGTCCGGCCGAAGGTCAGTATCAGCCTGACAGAGCCTGAAACCGGTTCGTCAGACAAACTGGAGAGGCCTTCCGTTCATCCCTCCTGAATGTCTTTCGCCCCCTGCCACACCTTGAGACGACCTCCCACTCCACGACAGGTGAGGGATCAGCCTCAATGTGGGCAGCATCAGTGGAGTTTAGTAATAAATCAACATTACGTCTTCATTATTTCTTTGACCTTTTCTGCCCATGTCTTGTTTCTAATCCATTACATATGGACACATTTCTATACGTCCATATTGCATTGAGAGCGCCAGATTTGCACATGGCGGCCAAAATTGGAACTATTTCTTTTTGCCTGCGTAATTCGGATCCCATTAATGGACTGGACTATACACCAAGTTTCGCTGCCGTATGATAATTACAACTCACAATGGACCTCCTTGAGTAGCTGCACAGTATTAATAACCACCCGATTTTAAGGGGCGATAGCAAAGTTTCCGTTCTAAAGCCACACTAACCCTTTGCCGGCATGTCGGCTCTTATGCTCACATCGTGGTAGCGTTGGGTTGCTTATTAGCTGCAGAAATGCTGTCAAACGGAAACTTTTTGATCATCCATTATACAGGGTGGTCCATTGATCGTAAACGGGCCAAATATTTCACGAAACAAGCGTCAAACGAAAAAAACTACAGAGAACGAAACTTGTCTAGCTGGAAGGGGGAAACCAAATGGCGCTATTGCTGGCCCGGTAGATGGCGCTGCCATAGGTCAAAAGGAAATCAACTGCGTTATTTTAAATAGGAACACCCATTTCTATTACATATTCGTGTAGTATGTAAAGAAATATGAATGTTTTAGTTGGACGACTATTTTCTCTTTGTGGCATATTGCGCTGTAAATAGTCACAAACATATGGCTGACAATTTTAGACGAACAGTTGGTAACAGGTAGGTTTTTTAAATTAAAATACAGAACGTAGGTACGTTTGAGCATTTTACTTCGGTTGTTTCAATGTGACACATGAACCTTTGTGAACTTATCATTTCTGTGAACGCATGCTGTTACAGCTTGATTACCTGTAAATACCACATTAATGCAATAAATGCTCAAAATTATGTCCACAACCACAATGCACTTGGCAGTACCTGTAACGACATTCCTCTCAAGAGAGAGTAGTTCGCCTTCCGCAATGTTCACACATGCATTGACAATGCGCTTACGCATGTTGTCAGGCGTTGTCGGTGGATCACGATAGCCAATATTCTTCAACTTCCCCACAAAAAGAAATCCGGGGCGTCAGATCCGGTGAACGTGTGGGCCATGGTATGGCGCTTCGACAACCAATCCACCTATCAGGAAATATGCTATTCAATACCGCTTCAACCGCACGCGAGCTATGTGCCGGACATCCATCATGTTGGAAGTACATCGCCCTTCTGTCATGCAGTGAAACATATTGTAGTAACATCGGTAGAACATTACGTGTAGGAAATCAGCATATATTCCACCATTTAGATTGCCATCGATAAAATGGGGGCCAATTATCCTTCCTCCCATAATGCCGCACCATACATTAACCCGCTAAGGTCGCTGATGTTCCACTTGTCGCAGCCATCGTGGATTTTCCGTTGCACAATAGCGCATATTATGCCGGTTTAAGTTACCGCTGTTGGTGAATGACGCTTCGTCACTAAATAGAACGCGTGCAAAAAATCTGTCATCGTCCCGTAATTTCTCTTGTGCCCAGTGGCAAAACTGTACACGACGTTCAAAGTCATCGCCATGCAATTCCTGGTGCACAGAAATATGGTATGGGTGCAATCGATGTTGATGTAGCATTCTGAACAACGATGTTTTTGATATTCCCGATTCTCGCGCAATTTGTATGCTACTGATGTGCAAATCAGCCGCGACAGCAGCTAAAACACCTACTTGGGCATCATTATTTGTTGCAGGTCGTGGTTGACGTTTCACACTTCCTGTTTCCTTAAATAACGCAACTATCCGGCGAACGGTCCAGACACTTCGATGATGTCGTCCAGGATACCGAGCAGCATACATAGCACATGCCCGCTGGGCATTTTGATCACAATAGTCATGCGTCAACACAATATGGCCCTTTTCCGCAATTGGGAAACGATCCATTTTAACACGGGTAGTTGCCGGCCGCGGTGGCCGTGCGGTTCTAGGCGCTCCAGTCCGGAGCCGCGTTGCTGCTACGGTCGCAGGTTCGAATCCTGCCTCGGGCATGGACGTGTGTGATGTCCTTAGGTTAGTTAGGTTTAAGTAGTTCTAAGTTCTAGGGGACTGATGACCACAGCAGATGAGTCCCATAGTGCTCAGAGCCATTTGAACCATTTTTTATGAGCACGGGTTGTGGTGTCACCGCCAGACACCACACTTGCTAGGTGGTAGCCTTTAAATCGGCCGTGGTCCGTTAGTATACGTCGTACCCGCGTGTCGCCACTATCAGTGATTGCAGACCGAGGGCCGCCACACGGCAGGTCTAGAGAGACTTCCTAGCACTCGCCCCCAGTTGTACAGCCGACTTTGCTAGCGATGGTTCACTGACAAAATACGCTCTCATTTGCCGAGACGATAGTTAGCACAGCCTTCAGCTACGTCATTTGCTACGACCTAGCAAGGCGCCATTACCAGTTACTATTGATGCTGTAACACATGTACCGTCACGATCGATGTTCACCATTTATGGATTAAAGTTAAGTATTCCACAGCTACGTCCTTTTTTGCTAGTCTAATTTCCTTGACCTGTTCCAGACCTCACACCAGCCTGCGTGGGCTAAAACACGTACCTTTCGGCTTCCTCTCATACCGGGTTGGCTCTCTTGCCAATCCACAACACGGGTAATGCATCATGAAGCAAATACCGTCCGCACTGGGGGAATGTTACGTGATACCACGTACTTACATGTTTGTGACTATTACTGCGCCATCTATCACAAAGCGAGAAACGTGGTCCAACTAAAACATTCATATTTCTTTAAGTGCTAAGGAATGTGTAATAAAAATGGGGGTTCCTATTTTAAAAAAATGCAGTTGATATCCGTTTGACCTATGGCAGCGCCATCTAGCGGGCCAACCATAGCGCCACCTGCTTTCCTCCTTCAAGCTAAACGAGTTTCGTTCTGTGTAGTTTTCCCGTTTGATGCTTATTTCGTGAGATATTTGGCCCGGTTACTATCAATGGATCACCGTGTATATAGAAAGAAATAATAAACTAGTTCACGTAGTCGTGCGAATTCGGCTGATTTAATTAGTATCTTTCTTTCAGTGAGCGAGTTAATAAAATAATCAGTTTACTGCAGTAGAGTATCGCTTTACCTGCCGATCAGTCTCGCCAAGATAACTCCAATATGTATTTTAGTTCGCAAACTGCACGTCAATGCAGACTTCATTTTCAACATTTTGTGCACTGCGGTAAATACAGTCACTCCTGTGTGTCTATACGAGCTGCGTTTACTTTGATACGCTGTATTCAGAGCTTCCCCATCCTGTATCCTGCGAATGAGAAAATACCGACATAAATATTCATGGTTTGCTGCAATCCTCTACACAGTCCAATCTGAACCTCTTCAGCTACCCCCGTACCCGGCCACTCTTTTTTTCAATCGCTTTTCGGGAGCTTAGTAACTAAGTTGAAACGCTGTTTCCCTAGTGAAAATTTAAAATCGGAGAGGCCACGCAACGCCTTTTTAATTTGCAGGGGGGCTCCATTATTTTGCGATTGCGCTGGACGTCAGAGAGTTCCGCCGAGAAATTACGCGACCCACGCGAAACTCGAATGCAAATTATAATTTGGCAGCGCAATTTGTTTTCCCGCGGGATGAATGGTTACACTGGGGGAGCAAAACTATCCAAATACGCTTGGGTGCGCATTGTGAGAAAGGAGTTTCTTCACAGAGGCGCGATTTGAAATACAGGGGTATTGTATGCGATAATACCTGTCCCCATCAGTGTCATTTACGCTGGCTGTGTGAATGACATGTTAATGAACTGTCATATCAATATGTTTGAAATTAGAAGTAAAGACCACGGTTCCATTTGTCAATCACGGATTCAGTACATTTCTTTTACTACAATGTAATCGGCAAATCACATGCTGTTTTTCACTTTTTGTCACACGTAAAACAAGCTGCAACATATAACTAGTCTGCAGCAAAAACGCGATTTCCCAAACCTTTAGTCCCTCCAAGAGTCTTAGTAAGCTTTACATTAGAATCCTATAACTCTTCCGTACTCTTGACAGTAATCATTAAACAAGGAACAGTAAGTCTCTACTGTAAACTTGTTTCGTAACAGTTTTTTTCACCGTTTGAATAACGAAGGTAATTGTATTTGCTATCAACAGTGCTGTTATCTTTCAAAACCACATTCAGAAATTGTGTCCCGTGCATCATCTACAGTTGAACTGAGAATTTAGTTTAACTACGTGTAACACAGGTATCACGAGATCTGACGACGATTTTCGAAGAAACCCGATGCCGCTCATAATAAATAAAAGAACCGGATGATACAGGAGGTTAAAAATCTGATAAAGTCATAAAAATCTTGAATTCCCAAACACTGTTTGATAGATTAGGAAAAACCTAGTTTCATTCAATCTTACGTATAAGTTATTTCTCATTTAACGTTCATTGAACTTTCTGTCACGTTCAGTACACACCAAACTAGCGAATCAGCTCTGTAAATAGCGCAGTTTACGATAGCTTTCGGAACTACTATCAACCAATCCAAGAAAGTACAGATGAATTTATATTGTTGTCTTCACATGCTCAGTTTACTTCACTTGCCTCAGTTACAGTCAAAATTGCTTTTGGAAGATAAGTACAGAAGGAGGCTTCAAGGAGTCTCAGATCGGCTTTACGGGAGTTAAGGTAACTTCGAAGTAGTTCTTACTTTGTCTTTAGTGACAGAAATAGTAACATAGCAACAAGTGAAAAGTTTCAGAAAATTACAGAATTGGCAGGAATTACTATTAAGAAGCGGTATAGAATGTTCAGAATCCTCTGGAAACTACAAAATAAGTTGGTTTCACGTACCGTCGATGACGAGGTTATAAGAGATGCAACGTAAAACCATTTGATTGGAGGCTGGGAAAAGAGATCAACCAATTTTAAACGCACTATCCAGGTTTTCACATAAGTGAAATAACAGAGACCACTGAGATTCCAAACTGCGGTGATAGAATGGGTATTTAAGTCCCATTTCTTCCGTATGTGCGTCTACAGTCTTGATTTTGAGAGATACCTATAAACCATAATAGTGTTATTGCTGATATGGTAGAAACGAGAAACAAAATACGAGTTATTTTATGTGTCCTACTAGAATGCCTAACAGGCAGAAGATGACGGCAAAGAAACAGCCACAGTAGGGATAAAGTTGCAGGACGGATGACATACCAGTGACAAACATCACAGAAAGCTCAATTGTTTTGCTTGAAAATAAGTTTCACTCTTATAACTGTGCAGATAATAAACTATAGGCAATACGAATTATTGGTAAACAAAAATGCGATTAGTATGAAGACGAATAAATTAACACTAGTTATCATTCAAATCAGGAAAGTCGGATTAAAAGATACAGAATGATCATTTGCTCCAGGATAAAGCGTTGTGCAGGGTGTCCCAGCGGGAACGGACAACATTCAGGGATATGACTGGAACGAATAATCAAAGAGAGAAGTCTAGTAACTATGGGAACTAAACTCCGTACGTTCAGAGCTGTGAGCACTTCTTTATCTTCGAAACTGTGAAACAAATCACATCTGCTGCAATTTCCTTGCTTTCCGTATTTTGGGAGGAGGTAGTACGGAAAAGAACAAGAAATATGGGCTAAAAATGCATGCCTTAAGACCCACGAGCACTTGTTCACTGCAAGAGATGTATGCACTATGGAACCCTTGCTTATTCTGGGTGATTAGGGTTATAGCCCACCAATGGTGAATGTAATTTGATCGATGTGAGAAAGTACCACAGAACATGGGCCTGTGCTCAATATCCCTGTATTCGTTAAGTGCGTTAGTTAAAAAGCCTTGAAATATTTGAGTTCGTGAATCAGGTTAGAGAGAAATCACGACTAAGTAACTGCAACATCCAAAGAACTCAAAGCCCGTTCTAAGGATAAATAAGTGGCTACTCTCACAAGTCTCTCCCAAAAAACTAATGTAGCTGCAAACATTGACTCCTGATGAACCCACACAGTGATAAACCATACATCAGTGAAGTCCAAGTACTAAACACAAGTCGGAAAATCCTGTCAATCCGTGGACTTACATACTTGTCGTTCTCATACAAATGTTGCGCCTATATTTCCCTAGCTGTCTTTAGTTAATGCTGAAGTCCTTTAAATTAGCATAAAACAACTGTGGCCTGGCTTGAACATTCATAAAAACTCAAGACTTCATACAAGACAAGACGCTGTGAATACAATGTTCTGTTCAAGTATCATTTTCCAGTGATCGCTGGCCGTCCTAGAGCCGCGTCGCTACCACAGAACTCGCTGTTAACGTCCGGTTGCTCACACCACCCGTCTCAAAAGGCAGTGGTCCAGTTCGGCATGCTCAACCCTACCCTGAAATTATTAACGCAGGGAGAATACACCGAAAGAAATGCAATGTCGAAATTATAGCTGCTGAGGGTTTTGAACGGGTAATTCACTACCTATAGGGATAAGAAAGGCTAATCGTCGTGGGAGGACTGGATTGCCGTTGAAGGGAGAGAATAGAAAAAACGATTGCGGGAGAATATGGACATAGTACTACCAGTGAGAGAGTACAATGACTAATTGAGTTCAGGAATAAACTTTACCTAGTAGTAGCGAATGCTCTGTTCAAAAATCACAGAAGGAGGAGATATACAAAGGAAAGGACAGGCGATGTGGGAGGATTTTAGTTGGATTCGATCATGGTCAGGCAGAGATTCCGGAGTCAGATACTGGACTGTAAGGCGCACAATGTGCAGATGTAGACTCAGATCACGATTTAGTAGTATTCAAGAGTAGGCTGAAGCTTAAGAGAGTAGTTAGAAAAAATTAATACACAGGGAAGTGGAATTCGAAAGTACTAAGGAATGAAGAGGTACGCTTGAAGTTCTCTGAGGTTGTAGATACAGCGATAATGAATAACTCAGTAGAAGCTCAATTCGCGAGGAAAGGACATCTCTAAACAGGGCACTCAGAGAAGTTGGAAAGGTTCAAAAAATGGTTCAAATGGCTCTGAGCACTATGGGACTCAACTGCTGTGGTCATAAGTCCCCTAGAACTTAGAACTACTTAAACCTAACTAACCTAAGGACAGCACACAACACCCAGCCATCACGAGGCAGAGAAAATCCCTGACCCCGCCGGGAATCGAACCCGGGAACCCGGGCGTGGGAAGCGAGAACGCTACCGCACGACCACGAGATGCAAGTTGGAAAGGAAAACTTATTTACAAAGAAGACGACCGGGAAGAAACCACAGCCGGCCGGAGTGGCCGTGCGGTTCTAGGCGCTACAGTCTGGAATCGAGCGACCACTGCGGTCGCAGGTTCGAATCCTGCCTCGGGGATGGATGTGTGTGATGTCCTTAGGTTAGTTAGGTTTAATTATTTCTAAGTTCTAGGCGACTGATGACCTCAGAAGTTAAGTCGCATAGTGCTCAGAGCCATTTTTGAAGAAACCATGGGTAACAGGAGGAATACCTCATTTGATCGATGAAGGAAAGAAGTATAAAAATATACAACGATATGTAGCATTACAGAAATAGAAGTCACCTAAGGATGAAAAAAATAGGAAGTGCAGAGAAGCTAAGCCAAAATTTCTGCAATATGTGATTGTCAGAAGGACCGACTCAGCTTATAGAAAAGTCAAAACAACGGTCGGTGACATTAAAACAAAGGGTTGTAGCATTAAGAGCGGAATGGTAATTCCACTGTTAAATGCAGAGGAGATGCTGACAGTTGGAAAAATTTCAGTGAGGGGGGGAAAGAGGGGGGGAAACCTTGTCTGATGACTTTATACGAGAAGAAACAGCGGTTGCTTTGAAAGTGATAGGGGATCCAGTACTACAATCAGCAGTTAAAAGACGTTTCGAAGACTTACGGTCGAATAACGCAGATGGGATAGACAACATTCAATCAGAATTCCTAAAATAATTGGGGTAAGTGACAACATAACGACTATTGAGGATGGTCTGTAGAACGTAAGAGTCTAACGATCATCTAACACTCGGAGAAACATCCACACCATTCCGAAGATTGAAAGAGCCGATAAGAGCGAGAAGTATCTCGCAACCTGATTAACAGATCATGCATCCAATTGCTGGCAAGAATAATATACAGAATAGTGGAAAAGTGAAGATCTGTTAGACGACGATTAGGTTGGATTTAGGAAAGGAAAAGTCGCCGTATACACGGTTCTGACATCGTGGTAGATAATGGAAGCAAGGGTGAAGGCAATTCAAGACTGGATCATAAGATTTGTCGACCTGTAAAAAAGCGTTAGACTGTGTAAAATGGTCCAAGATGTTCGAATTTTGGACAGAAAGAACTGCTCGTATTAAAAAGGGTGTAAGACGGGGATGTAGTCTTTCACCCCTACTGTTAAATCTATATATCAAAGAAACACAATAATAAAAGTAAGTTTTGGAGCTGGAATTAAAATTCTAATATGAAAAATATCAGTGATAAGATTGGCTCATGACATTGCTATCCTCAGGCAAGGTGAGGAGAATTACAAGAATGAGTAGTCTAATGAGTACAGAATTGGGATTACGAGTAAATCTAAGAAAGGAAAAAGTATTGTGGAATAGCACAAATGAAAACAGAGAGAAAATTAACATCAGGATTGTTTATCACGAAGTAGATGAAGTTAAGGAATTCTGATACCTAGGCAGCAAAATAACCCATGATGGTTGCAGCAAGGAGGACCAAAACGCAGACTAGCTCTTCGTAAGGGGGTATTCCTGGCCAAGAGAAGTCTACCAGTATCAAATATAGATCTTAATTTGAGGACGAAATTTTTTGAGAACGTATGTTTGGAGCACAGCACTGTATGGACTGTGGGAAAAACCAGGAAATCACAGAATCGAAGCATTTGAGATTTGATGTTACAGAAGAATATTGAGAATTAAGTGGATTGGTAATGAATGGATTGAGTAGGTTCTCCGCAGTATCGGCGAAGAAAGCTGTAGAGAGTAAAAGCAATATAGTAAAACAGAGATTGGAATGCAGCCAGCACGTAGCTCAGGGCGTAGGTTGCAAGTGCTACTCTGAGATGAAGATGTTGGCACAGGAGAGGAATTTGTGGCGGGCTGCATCTAAACAGACAGAAAACTGACGACTCACAAAAAAAAAGAAAAGCGCACTGCTAGTATTTTTTTTTTAAAACTATTCAAGTTACTTATTTTTGCTCATTGTGTCGTCAGCCAAGGCTGTGTGTCCGCCTTTGTTGTCCCCAAGGACGGAAGGAGTGTACAGTTATCCAGTCGCCGGACGAACAAGGAATTCGGCAATTTCCCACATTCTTTTGAGTACTTGCCTTGTGTCTCAGCAGCTAAAATTCTGATAATGTGTTTCTTTCGGCATTTTCTTCCTGTATCAAAAATTTTACAACAGATTTCTACATGTCAGACAGCGCAGTTCCCTCGTCAGCAAGTGCAGCGTAGCTCGAGTATTTACAACATTCTGAAACAGTTGTAGTCCATAACAAACAACGAAAATCCTTCGACAGTGGTCGTTCGTCGGCCTCTGAGTAGACGAGTTAGTAAAAAAATCCAGGAAAATATGGCTTACTCAAACACAGGGTAATATCAATTGAACTTTTGGTGCTTGATAGAGCCCTCATATAAAATGAATGATCGTTGGACAATAAGACCTTATGAAAACATTCAAAAGGTCACGCGGAAGAGAAATAAATGTAATTTCCAGGTGAGACAGTAGAGATTGTTAACTACGTATCATGTTTACGTTCCAGATTACAAATGTTTTTAACAATGACGATCGTCAGCCTCCGCCACAATCTGGAACCTCACTAGATACAGCCGTAACTACTGCACGAAACTTTTCAGGTGGTATGTTGGCTACCTCCGTGAACCTTGTCTTTCAGGTAACCCCACAACACGAAATCACGCGGCGGTTTTCTCGAAATGTGTTACAGCCTCAGGAGAAATGTGAGGTGGAGCTCCATCCCTCGTCAAAACAGTTGCATCCGAAGCACCTCTCTTCATCGAATATGGATGACGTGCTGTCCAAGCAGACTACAGTAACGGCTGCCGTTCACGCTCCGCCTCCTTGGTCCTTGGAGGTTCGAGTTCCTCCAAGGATATTGGACCAATCACGAACAGTGTCCTGAGGCCAAACCCCACAGTGACACAATGCAATGGAACTTCATGAACTTTCGTTGGCGAAGACGTTTCAGAAACGTTAGCGTTCAATGATCCGGTGGGCATAAAGTGTACTCCATCACTCCAGAAAATGTTCCAAGTCCACATGTCAGCTTCAACCCTTGCAAGGACCGTAAGAGCGAAATGTAATTTCTGTCTGTCTCTTTGCGTATTTCTTTCTGTTAGCTTCTGTACTATACTGTGGCAATTCTTTTTTATATATATACATAGTTAAGGCTCACGACCATTGAACCATCTTCTTCTGTGCGGATGCACAAACAGTGCACGAACTCTTACGGGAAGCGGAAAAAAGCCGCGAGTAATGAGTACAATGGGCAGGGGCACTATGAATATAGTGCGGGACAATAAGTTGGGAATGTGGGTCTCGCGGGAGGCGTGCCAGAGATAAGTCCCTGCAGTAGTACTATCATCTGTGTCCTCGATAGGTCAGATGGATGCCGGCACGGTAGCTCAGCGTGTTCGGTCAGAGGGTTAGCTACCCTCTGTAACAAAAAAACCGTGTTAACCGATCAACGACGAACTTAAACGGGTGCCTTATGACGTCCGCCCCGAGCAGATGCAACGAACGAAAGCGAACAAAATCAAATTTAAAAAAAAAAAAAAAGTATAGAGCGTCAGCCACGTAAGCAGAAGATCCCTGGTTCGAGTCCTTGGCGGTGCAGACATTTTCAACTGTCCTCTTTGACTTATATCAACGCCTGTATGCCTCTAGAGGTATTCCTTTCATTGTAATGTAATTCTTTTCATGCTGCGTGGAATAGCCGTGCGGTCTTAGGCGTCTTGTCACGGCTCGCGCGGCTTACCCCCGTCGGAGTTCAAGACCTCACTCGGGCATGGGTGTGTGTGTTGTCCTTAGCGTAAGTTAGTTTAAGTTAGATTAAGTAGTCCGTAAGCCTACGGACCGATGACCTCAGAAGTCTGGTCCCAAAAATTTCCAATTTTCCAATGGTACAAGTTCCGTCGAGCTGTGTTCTTTGGCAATGACATGCGAAGGCTACTTTCCTCCATAAGTTTGCACACCAATGTAGAAGAACAGATCTTCAGGAATATTCTAGCACACAACCACTAATGTTAGGAACATAATGCACGGCGTCGCCTACCTCCGGTCCTTAAGATGTGGCATATTCGATGTGATCTCGTGGATTGGCGTCGTAACTGGTTACGGATTCAGCAGTCAAGATAAACGAGTACAGTTAAGCTGATGGAAGCTGTAGGGAAAGTAACACGCCTTATTTCCCGAAATACCTCTTTCGACTCAGTATTTTCTGGGCCGGGGTTTACCGTTCTCCATCATCTCTGAAAGAGGGTACTGCTGTCACAGACGCTCCCTGTATCCCACAGAATACGAATGTTTTTGTATGTATGTTTTGATGGAAAGATGTCAGATTTATATCCATTCTAGTACATTTTACACATATACTGCTATATGTTTCTGATAGACATTAAAGTGATAGTGTGTCTTAGAATGTTAGTGGATCATCTTTACCTTACTGCTGTGGGTTGAAATTGCTCATTTTAGTAACCAGAAAGCAAAGACTTGTAATTAGTAGTAGTACAATACAAGCCTTTTCCATTATCCGTCTTAACACAGTCTGATTTTTAAATACTTTACTCGATTAAACGCACTGTACTACTGAAACAGTATACTGAAAGAACAATACACATCGTTTCTTCTCAGTAGTAACGATTTTAGAAGACACCAGATTTTGCGCACCTTGCGAGTGATTTCGAGCTGTTCGTATTAGTGTTTCACATATTTTTCACCACTCACATTCCGTACACGACGTGGCGTTCACATTATCTCAACGTATCTACTTACTTTTATGAACATTACTTTCATTTCTGCCCAGAGTAAGAAAAAATGTTCCCACGGCAGACGACAAAAACAAACGATGAACCGAGAACACTCACGTTATCGTACAAAGCTATGAGCGACTGTTACATGACTGAGCACTGCAACATTTATATCAATGTTCCATTTGTGTTCTCCAAATAACAGCCGCTCGCACCACGTGCATTTCGTACAGCCATATTACCGATTCACATTTATCTTCATCAGTCGACAGCCAATATTCCGATATCCTTCACTGTTATTCATTACTGACAGGTAATGAAAACCAATATGCACTTCAACCCGTAGCAATGAACCCATTCGATGTTTCAATATTTCGAGTACGGTTCTACCAGTGTGCTGTCGCTCATACAGATCAGGCGTTCATTCCGCGAACAGTAAACCTGATATGAAATGACTTTGTCAAGTAAAAGGATGAAAGTTAAACTTTTACAGCTTTGTTTACTGCAGATCCCTTGACGAAACCGAAACAATCCAAAACTTGTGAACCGGGAAGGTGACAGAAAAGTAATTTTTGCACTCAGACTGAGAGTGAGTTGTCTGCTGATGAAACGTAGAATAGTGATATACGGAATAAAGAAATACAATTTATGGTTTCGTATAGTGAGCAGCTGTAGCAAACTGGCAAAACGAGGGTGAGGTAAAGGCAGTTGCAGTTCACTCGATAACAAGGAGATAATTCCATAACAATGAATACCGCAAGACCATAGTAAAGGTTACTGTTTCTGTCGATTTCGTTGGAGATGTATTGCTTAACTGGTTGAAGCATAAGATCAGGAAATGACATACGTCCTCTGCGTTCCCCTTAAAAGGTGTAGGATACGGATAACGTAAGTTATGAAGATGAGAAGAGACGTGACCATTTTCTGTTTATAATTAGGGCACAGAGAGTTAACAAAAGAGTCACATTACTTTGTCAACATGATTTTGATTTCAGGCTGTGTGGTAACAGTGTTTGTCACTTTTCTCCCTTACTGTATAATAATTAAATCTATCATATTATCATTTCAATATTGTAGAGGACATGAAACACGATTGACTGAATCTGTTCCTACTGTAATAGCCTTAATTAATCAAACCCATTACAGCCCTCAACATTCAGAACCCATGAAACGTAAGAGGGCTTGCTGATTGTAATACCTCCGTATCTTGTACGTGAAAATTTAAAAGCTTTAAATACCAAACGTTATTAACATTCTACAACTCTAATTTTCATGTCCACATCCTTACAACCGTCTGACGCTAGAGAGCTCCGTGTTGTAGCGTGTAACATGGCGGTGTGTAACGTAATTATGTCGGTGCGTAAGAAAGAGCGTGCTGTAATCGAGTTTCGAATTCAGAGAATTAGTTCACACGCGGGGCACGCTCTGCTTCAGCATGACAATGCTAGACAATACACGAGCGCTGCGACTTTTGTAACAATCCGACGCCGTGGGTTAATTGTCATCGACCACTCTCCATATATTCCGGACTTAGCCCCATCAGATTTTCTTCTGTTTCCAGAACATAAAGAACACCTTCGAGGACTTCACCCTGACAGTGATAAAGTGATGCAAGCAGAAATGAGTGAAACATTCTACAATGACGGTATCAACAAACACGTCTATTGTTGGAAGAAATGTGTTTATCGGCAGGGTTACTATGTTGAGAAACAAATATGTAGACATGAAGCGGTAGGATTCCGAATTTTAATAACGTGTATTCTTTTTAGAAAAGAATCTTTAACTGTTTCCATATAAAAATTCGGAGGCGCTACTTTTCAGGTCGCCCTCGTAGTTCAGTCTCTAAATTCCACTATAAATCTGGAACAGTTACAATGTCACTCGCCTGACCAGTGTATTGAAAGATCTTCTACTGGCCGTTAGCACGAAGGTGAAAGACGAGGTGCGCTAGATCCATGACATGCGTCCACAGCAACGATACATTTCTCAAATAAAAACATTGTACAATTTTCATATTAATTTGTTATTGATACATTTCGACTTAAACATAGAATACAGTTTAGTATCTGTATTCACATAACCTCTTTGCAACATGTCACACATCCACCATGCAAGTGAAACCACCAGCGAACCTATGGACCCAAGTACAACCAATAACTTGTTGTCTATCAAATGGGGAGAATGCTTACATTGCATTTGGGAGATCAGAATACGATATAATTCGTTGTGAACAGTACGATATAACTCATTGTGGAAAACAAACCACTAATAAACCCCATATTTTAATGCACCAACATCATATTTATGTTCGTGGTAAGACTAAAAACTGACAAGAGCAAAACAGCAATCCTAACGTATAGGAAACATTATAACTACATGTTTTTACTCATAATGTATTCCTCACAGATAGCATGTATCAAATGTACATATCTGTTTTTAGGTTAACGAGTGTGGATAATTATATGCTTTATTTCCGAAATAAAATACATTTAATATTAGCCACAGAGTCACAGCTAAACAAACTTAGTAGTAGGAATGGCAACGACTGGGTAAACCGTTAAGCGCACATCTGTGTTGTAAAACATGACAGCGCATAAAATCCAGGTAAGTAGTGGTTATTAATGAAATACGAAAGGTGTGATCTTTCTAAAACCGAAGACTTCATGAACTCTGCGCGGTGCATTGGAGCAGACACTACCGGACGTAATATGGCTAGAGTATGAAACTATAATGGACTATTATGCAACAATAGATTCTCTATTGTGAATAAAACAAAATAATCTACAAATATATGAGACGTAATGGGAAACGGGAAGAGAAAGGGGCAGGAATGAACACACATCCATGTAGTAGCAGATGAAAATCACGCCAACGCAGATAAAGTACAGTAACGAGTAGGTCTCGGTCCTAATGCCTTCCATAACAATTTGAAAATTAAACATTCCATAAAGGGAAATTCTTCCAGTAGAAAAGTCAGAAAATCTGATTGCGACTAGATCTAGGGTGAAGAACATACAATGCAGATCCTGCTATCGCTGGTCCCTTAATATGCCCCCATGATAAGCCAATACCACGTTTACATAGTATACGAAAACCTGACAAAGACACGCACTTGTTGTCAACATTAACTATCGCGATAGGCTGCCTATAGTGCAAAATACAACTCGACAATGGGTGTATAATGGCACAAGTGATGAGTGAAAATAGCTTCCAATACTACCACTTCACAGAGAGGTACGAGAGCCTATGCGCCACTGATGCATCAACACTCGTCACAAAGTACATGACACCATTTGTATTGCTTGCGAGCTGGACACTGTTCTGGCAATGGTGGAGTCTTTTCGTCTGGAGGACGTTTACTTGGGATGAAATGGCACTGTAATCATATCTGCTATGTATCGTCTTTCGCCGTTGGGTGACACAGGATTCCCTTGGTTGATCATGTGGATCATTTTCTGTGAGGACAACCTCCACTTTCAGCAAGACAGTGCGCCTATCAGTTGCTCCTGAATGGCACAAGCAATACTCCACGGCCGTGAACATGTCAGGATCCAAGTAACGCCATGTATACCGAATGGGAACAGGTCGTCATTATCGTAAGTGATTGTTTTTGTGCATCAACTGTTTGTATGCAATCAAATGGGACCCATGGTACGTTAGACATCTGTTCCCAACTGTGAATGGTACATTGATCTTCCGGCTCATCTTGTGGATATGTTTGCTTTGCCCCTGGTTTACTTTCAGCTTCAGCAAGTCAGTGCACAACTTTACGGCTCGCTGATTAAGTGTATTACCCTTTCAACACCCTCATAAACTTTCTCTATCTCTTCATCTTCAGCTTGCGACGTCGGCATGTACGCCTGGACTATCGTTATCGGTATTGGTTTGCCGTCGATTCTGAATAAGAACAACCCTCCTGTGAACAGATCAGTGACAGGGTTGTTCTTATCAGAATCGACAGCAAACCAAAACCGACAAAGAAAGTCCGTGTATATATGCTGACGTCGCAAGCTGAAGCGACAGAGGAAGTATATGAGGCTATTGAAAGGGTAATACAGTACGTAAAGGGAAATGAAAATCTAACAGTCATGGGACACTGGAGTGCAGTTGTAGAGGAAGGAGTAGAGGAAAAGGTCACAGGAGAATAGGGGCTTGTGACAAGGAATGAGAGAGGAGAAAGACTAATTGAGTTCTATAATAAATTTCGACAAGTAATAGGCAATACTTCGTTCAAGAACTACAGGGGAGTAGGTATACTTCGAAAAATCCGGGTGCTACTGGAAGATTTCAGTTAGATTATATCCTGGTCAGATAGAGATTCCGAAACCAGATACTAGATTGTGGAAGTGTGAAGCAAAAATATTAACGAATGATTAGATACGCTTTAAGTTGTCTGAGGCTACAGATACAGCATTAAGGAATAGCTCAGTAGGCAGTTCAATTGATGAGAAGAGGACATCTCTAAAAACGGCCATCACACAAGATGGAAAGAAAAACATAGGTACAAAGAAGGTAACTGCAAAGAAATTATATATAACAGAAGAAATGGTTTAGTTGATCGATGAGAGGAGAAAGTAAAGAAATGTTTGGGAAAGCTCAGGAATACAGAAACACAAGCCGCTGAGGAATGAAATAAATAGGAAGTGCTGGGAAGCTAAGACGAAATGGCTGCAGGAAATAATCAAAGAAGAAATGATTGTCAGAAGCACAGACTCAGCATACACGAAAGTCAAAACAACCTTCGGTGACTTTAAACGCAAGGGTGGTAACATTATGAATGCCAAAGGAATTCCAGTGATAAATGCAGAGGAGAGAGTGGATAGGTGTAAGGAGTTCACTGAAAGTCTCTATGACGTGGAAGATTTGTCTAATGTGATAAGGGAGGAAACAGTAGTCGATCCAGAAGAGATAAGGGATCCACTATTAGAACCAGAATTTGAAGAAGCTTTGGAAGACTTAAGATCAAATAAGGCAGAAGGGACATTAGAATTTCTAAAATCATTGGGGGAATTGACCACAAAACGACTATTCACGTTGGTGTGTAGAATGTATGACTCTGGCTACATACCTTCTAGATTTCGGAAAAATATCATCCACACAATTCCGAAGGCTACAAGATCTGACAAGTGCGAGAAGTATTGCACAATCAGCTTAACAGCTCATGCATCCAAGTTACTGATTAGACTAATAGACAGAAGAATGTAAAAGAAAGTTGAGGATTTGGTAGATGACGATCAGTTTGGCTTTAGAAAAAGTAAAGGCACGATACAGGCAATTCTGAAGTTGTGGTTGATAATGGAAGCCGCCCGCGGTGGCCGAGCGGTTCTAGGCACTTCTGTCCGGAACCACGCGACTGCTACGGTCGCGGGTTCGAATCCTGCCTCGGGCATTGATGTGTGTGATGTCCTTAGGTTAGTTAGGTTTAAGTAGTTCTAAGTTCTAGGGAACTGCTGACCCCAGATGTTAAGTCCCATAGTGCTCAGAGTAATTTTTTTTTTAATAGTGGAAGGAAGACTAAAGAAAAATCAAGATATGGTCATAGAATTTGCTGACCGGGAAAAAGCATTAGACAATGTAAAATGGTGCAAGATGTTCGAAATTCTGAGAAAAATAGGAATAAGCTATAGGAAGAAACGAGTAATATACAACATGAACAAGAGCCCAGGGGGAATATTAAGAGCGGACGACCAAGAACGAAGTGCTCGGATTAAATAGGGATGTAGTCTTTCGCCCCTGCTGTTCAATTTATACTTCGAAGAAACTCAAATGGCTCTGAGAACTATGGGACTTAACATCTGAGGTCATCAGTCCCCATCGAAGAAGTAATGATAGAAATAAAAGAAACGTTCAGGAGTGGAATTAAAAGTTAAGGTGAAAGGATATCAATGACGTGATTTACTGATGACATAGCTATCGTGAGTGTAAGTGAAGATTAATTACATGGTCTGCTGAATGGAATGAACAATCTAATGGGTACAGAATATGGATTGAGAATAAATCGAAGAAAGACGACAGTGATGAGAATTAGCAGAAATTAGAACAGCGAGAAACTTAACATCAGGATTTGATGGTCACGAAATACATGAAGTTGAGGAATTATGCTACCTAGGCCGGAAAAAATGACGGACAGAACAAGGAGGCCAAATGAAGTCTCCTAGTATCAAACATAGGCTTTAATATGAGGAAAAAATTTCTGAGAATGTACGTCTGGAATACAGCATTGTATGATAGTGAAACATGGACTGTGGGAAAACCGGAACAGTAGAGAATCGAAGCATTTGAGATTTAGTGGTACAGACGAATTTCTAAAATTAGGTGGACAGATTTTGCAAGGAATGAGGAGGTTCTGCGCAGAATCGGAGAGGAGAGGAGTATGTGGAAAACACTGACAAGGAGAAGGGAAAGGATAATAGGACATCTGTTCAGACATCAGGGGATGACTTTCATGGTACTACAGGGAGTTGTAGAGGGCAAAACCTTTAGAGGAAGCAGAGGCTGGAATACATTCAGCAAATAATTGAAGACGTAGGTTTCAAGTGCTACTCTGAAATGAAGAGGTTGGCCACAGGAGAGGAATTCGTGGAGCGCCGAATGAAACCAGTCAGAAGACTGATAACCTCCCAACCCCTCGCAAAAAAATATAACCTAACGTTCCACAGACGTTAAAGTTATCTGCCTCCTTTCTCCTACACCTCCTCGCAACATTAACTGATCGAAATCCTATTGACAACGTTGTATGAGATGTACAGGCCATTGACAAATATCCTACTACTTCCCGTCTGTTGTGCACAGGGTAAACAATATTTATTAAGGATCGCTCCCAGCGGTACTGTTTTATTGAAGGCATTACATTTTTCACTGTTAAGCTGAGGTTCAAGGTACAGTTTCGGTTCCAAGGTTCTTTTTATTTTTCAGTACTTAAAGCACGATCTGTTTCGGGCTATTACACGCCCATCATCATGTGTAATAGTGAAAATAAACAAGAGCCCGAAGCTCTACTAACATTTAAACGTCATAATGCGTACGAAAAAGGGAAAAAGAAATTCCAAATAACATTTTAGAAAACAGTTGTTGGGCTAGGTGTGGTAAAACATTAGTCAATGGCAAAGCGACACTAGACAATCCTACGGACGACTGCCTGGATAAAGAAATTTGCAATGAACGCCAGGACATTTACACTCTGTGCTGTGGCCCCGAGTGCCTGATGGACGCGGTGTAACAGCAGTTTGTGTGTAAACAGTAAAACACAACGAAAACTTTTGCCCATTCCACTATGGTTCAAATGGCTCTGAGCACTTTGGGACTTAAAATCTGAGGTCATCAGTCCCCTAGAACGTAGAACTTCTTAAACCTAACTAACCTAAGGACATCACACACATCCATGCCCGAGGCAGGATTCGAACCTACGACCGTAGCGGTCGCGCGGTTCCAGACTGAACCGCCTACAACTGCTCGGCATAATCGCCGGCCCCATTCCATTAGTGTCATGTAAGTTTTTAATTTAGTGGGGAAACATAAGGCGAGTTGGAATAACGTGCCACACTTATGAGGTAAACGAATGTACATAGGTGCCACTCCAATTAAAAAGCATCTCGTTATTAAACAAAATGTATGGCAGCAAAAGCTGTAAGTCCACACTCTCAAAAACTCGTATACCAATTAATAGCTATAGTACTAAAGGGACACAATGAATTGCTCCTACTATGTGTCTACAATATGAGGTAGAACCCAACATCTATACCTGGACTTACTTTCCAAGAGAAAAACTTCTAACGGTAATAAATTGAGTATAACCTACATATCACGTCGTACTGAGAAAGACGAAACGTCAGAACTTCATTTAATTATCCTCTCCCCAATCCCTTACGTATACTAAACAAGAAGTGTGGGGACTGATGACCTCAGAAGTTAAGTCCCATAGTGCTCATTGCCATTTGAGCCAAGAAGTGTGAAAGAAATAAAGGAATATCGTGTGGAACTAATTGATCTTAGCGACATATTAACGTTACTGTTAAGTCATCAAAAGCAGTTCTCTGATAGCTTTTATATCATTTTTAGAACTGCTAATACCATCTTCACATTGAGATTGCCTCACCTGCCTGTACGCATAAGGAGTCATGCCTACACAATTCTTCACAGTCGTATACTATGCTTGACTTCGTCCAGTATATATTTTAATTTAAATAGCGCAGTATTTTCTCTGAAATAACTGAAGTTCAGTTTCATTCACATTATGCAATGTGAATGAAACTGAGCACTAAATAATAGTTGGAACGCAAAGAACGTGCCAATGAAATTGCGCATTAAATAAGCGTTGGAACGTGCCATCAGGCGCAGCAGATGGAGTGGCTGTTAAGGACCAGACAAATGGCCTTTGCTAACAGAAAGTAAGAGTACGACGAAGAGGTGTGCGTGTAAAATTTACCAAATAACATAAACGGGAAATAGTGATGAACTGTATAGTCGAAATTCAGCTACAATTTCGGGGAACAATAATGTTTAATGGCTGGTCAAGGCAAAGCACTCAGTTCTCACGTGTACCCATTTCAGTGTTAACATCCAACATATGATGCGTTATGTGGTGATCGCACTATACAGGGTCTTTCACATTTCGGGGTACACACTTCTAGAGGTTGTAGAGGGGACTCAGTAGATTTGCTTATTTATTCGTGTCAAAATCATTGCATACAAGATAGACAAAAAGAGAAGAGCAAGCTAAATATATAAAATTTATGCATATACAGGAAATATAGATACAATATGAGGCAAATAGACCCAAATAACAGTATTTATATATGAACAGATTACAAACACTAAACATAATCAAACCAAAAATTAGCAACCTCGGCAGCGTTGTCCCTGGCCCACAGCAGGTCCTCCAGCGTGCAGGAAACTGGGCACTGAGGACAGATATACAGGTTTTTACTATCAAAAACAGTCTTAATTACAAATTATTTATTCCGGTTACCGGTGTCTACTAGAACAAATTTACCACCAGAAGGAGGTTCTTATTCATTGGTTTGAAGATAACCACAGTTGTGGTCAAAACCGGTCATCGGAATAAACACACTCCTGGAAATTGAAATAAGAACACCGTGAATTCATTGTCCCAGGAAGGGGAAACTTTATTGACACATTCCTGGGGTCAGATACATCACATGATCACACTGACAGAACCACAGGCACATAGACACAGGCAACAGACCATGCACAATGTCGGCACTAGTACAGTGTATATCCACCTTTCGCAGCAATGCAGGCTGCTATTCTCCCATGGAGACGATCGTAGAGATGCTGGATGTAGTCCTGTGGAACAGCTTGCCATGCCATTTCCACCTGGCGCCTCAGTTGGACCAGCGTTCGTGCTGGACGTGCAGACCGCGTGAGACGACGCTTCATCCAGTCGCAAACATGCTCAATGGGGGACAGATCCGGAGATCTTGCTGGCCAGGGTAGTTGACTTACACCTTCTAGAGCACGTTGGGTGGCACGGGATACATGCGGACGTGCATTGTCCTGTTGGAACAGCAAGTTCCCTTGCCGGTCTAGGAATGGTAGAACGATGGGTTCGACGACGGTTTGGATGTACCGTGCACTATTCAGTGTCCCCTCGACGATCACCAGTGGTGTACGGCCAGTGTAGGAGATCGCTCCCCACACCATGATGCCGGGTGTTGGCCCTGTGTGCCTCGGTCGTATGCAGTCCTGATTGTGGCGCTCACCTGCACGGCGCCAAACACGCATACGACCATCATTGGCACCAAGGCAGAAGCGACTCTCATCGCTGAAGACGACACGTCTCCATTCGTCCCTCCATTCACGCCTGTCGCGACACCACTGGAGGCGGGCTGCACGATGTTGGGGCGTGAGCGGAAGACGGCCTAACGGTGTGCGGGACCGTAGCCCAGCTTCATGGAGACGGTTGCGAATGGTCCTCGCCGATACCCCAGGAGCAACAGTGTCCCTAATTTGCTGGGAAGTGGCGGTGTGGTCCCCTACGGCACTGCGTAGGATCCTACGGTCTTGGCGTGCATCCGTGCGTCGCTGCGGTCCGGTCCCAGGTCGACGGGCACGTGCACCTTCCGCCGACCACTGGCGACAACATCGATGTACTGTGGAGACCTCACGCCCCACGTGTTGAGCAATTCGGCGGTACGTCCACCCGGCCTCCCGCATGCCCACTATACGCCCTCGCTCAAAGTCCGTCAACTGCACATACGGTTCACGTCCACGCTGTCGCGGCATGCTACCAGTGTTAAAGACTGCGATGGAGCTCCGTATGCCACGGCAAACTGGCTGACACTGACGGCGGCGGTGCACAAATGCTGCGCAGCTAGCGCCATTCGACGGCCAACACCGCGGTTCCTGGTGTGTCCGCTGTGCCGTGCATTTGATCATTGCTTGTACAGCCCTCTCGCAGTGTCCGGAGCAAGAATGGTGGATCTGACACACCGGTGTCAATGTGTTCTTTTTTCCATTTCCAGGAGTGTACTTTGTGATCAAGACTGTTTTTGATAGTAAATTTTTGTAACAACGTTTATCACTGTTCACTCCTATAATGTATTCTGGTGTACAGGAGCTTGGTGATTTGCTCAGCAGCACATTCACATAAAGTTGATGGGTCCCCAAGAGAGTTCCACTTGGCCACATTATTTTTTGTTCTACCCACACCACTTCTTAGTCTGTTCAGGGATTTCCACGTTCTCCATTGCAGGTTTTCGTCTGGGGGGAGGACCTACGAAGGTGGAATTCATGATGCGATATCTGCGTTTCTGGTTGTCCACAGGTTTTCTCGTACCATTGACGTTGATGTATTGTCTTTGAAGGAAATTTTTGGAAAGCTCTTCCAAGATTTCAGCCTGTCTGGGGGAGGTTGGTGACCATGGAGCGGGTGAGCAGTGTTTAGTTCCACTTTGCTTCTCTGTGCGTTCGCGGCAGCTTCCCTTCTAAAATATGGTAGGGCTATCCCCACCAGGCTCTTTTTCTTGTAGGTAGCAGTTGCTCTCAGTTATCCTGACGTTATTCTACATGTCTCGTTGAGAGCAACTTCCGTATTCCTGGCATGAGCAGAACTGTACCAAACAGGGCAGGCGTATTCTGTGGCAGAGTAACATAATGCAACTGTTAATGTTCTGAGTACTGTCGGTTGGGCATTCCATCCGCTACTTGTGAGCTTTCTCACGGGCACGGAGAGAGCCTCCAAGGAGAGTGTGCGTTTTGCGCTTTACATACGCTCGTGCGTCTCCTGCGCAACAGTTAGAATTACCCACAACCGGCCGATCTTTCCACCACAGAAGAGTCGCTATGTGCGACAGAAAAAGCGCAGGTACTCTCTCTAAAGCCCAAAATTGACGATAATGACCATAAACATTGAGGGCTTATCTGCGAGCAAAGAAGAACTTCCACAAACTTAGTAGATAAAGCTTTACATCGATACCCACGTTCGGAAATGTCTTCCAGCGATGCTAAAGAGCGTAAAAAATATAGGCTCCGGCGACTGTAAATTTTTGTGTATATCCTGTGGTTCCGTGATGATGTTACAAACTTTCTGGGATTATGGAGAAGGATAAATGTATCCGTTTGAGGAAGGGTCCCTGTACTGGAAACGACAAGTCGAAAGTTATAAACGAAGATAGTTCTGGTACTACTGACGCTGAAATACATGTGCCGGTACTGTTGTAAGATTGTAGGATAGACAATTTTCAGAGGTGGCAGTATAGACAGAAACAAGAATAAATGTCTAGTAAACATGGGTTCTAAAATGCATATCTTAAAGGCTACAACCACTTGTTCAATACTGAGCGATAAGGCGCAGTGGTTAGCACATTGGACTCGCATTCGGGAGGACGATGGTTCAAACGCGGGCCCGGCTATTCATATTTAGTTTTTCCGTGTTTTCCTTAAATCGCTTCAGGCAAATGCCGGAATGGTTCCCTTGAAAGGACACGGCCGACTTCCTTCCCCATCCTTCTCTAATCCGACAATACTGATGGCCTCGTTGCTTGGTCCCTTTCCCCATCACTAACCCTCGTCAACCAACCAACCAACATGTTCAAGAGAGGAGATATGAATCACATTAGCATTGGTGAGCAATTGCTCATTTCTCCTCAGGTATGCGTTTTGGAAATCATGTTTACTCGACATTTCTTCTTGTTTTGGTCCATACTCACCTCTGAAAGTTGAATAAGCTGCATTCCTAGTGACAACAGTACCGGTACATGTATTCCAGTCTGAGGTATCAGAATGATTTTCTGTTGTAGCTTTCAACTCATTTGTTTCCGGTACAAATACCGATACCTCAAATCGATACATTTATCCATCTCCATCGTTCTAGGATCTTTGTAACATCATCACTGAATCAACATGTATATGCATAAATTTAGAGGCACCGGCGCATATGACTTTGACGGTCAGTAGCATTGTAGGATGACGTTGCGGAGGTACGTTCCGATGAAAAACTTGATCTACTAAGTCCTCTCTACAACCCTCGAAATGTCTGGCATGTATTGTTAAGCACTATGTATACCGTGAAATAGGAAAGAAGTTCCACGTTATCGAGACCATTTAGTGAAGCACACCTACTAGCCCTGCTCGTTCACTCTACAACTTTGTATCACGGGTTTGGAACAGCTACAAACGATGTACTTGGCCAGGAGTACCATGTCACCTACTCTACTAATGGGAAAGAAGTTCTATATCATCGTGAACATCTCACGCATACATGCGGAAAATCGTACACACAACTCCGTTACTGTGTTTTAACTCATGGAAAACGTTGCACCATCTGCGAGTTGGGAAAAAAAAGACAGATTACGGAGTGATGACCGCATATGTTTATTAAAGCACAAAAAACTCGTATTTCATTGCTTTTATATCCCAAGACTGCAAAATTAGGCCTTAATCCGTAACTGATGATCGTATGGAATGCTGGTCAAAGTTTCTTTCCAATCGTGTTTCAGTCAATACAATTGAAGCCAGATGCGGTATGAAAGCTTGCATCTCATTATGAGTGCGGCTCTAGGCGACACTTCCATTAGGCTGAGAATTAATTTTATGTCGTCGTGCCGCGAAGGAGCCGAACCACAATCAACACTTAGTTTCAGTCAAGAAGTACTTAAAAAAATCTTATGAACCGAGCACGCCACAAAATTGAAGTTAAATAACACATCCTAGTGTAACGAGCCTCTTTTATTATTTTATTCGAGTTTTAGTGAGATGTTAAGCCACATGTATTGCAAGAGAGGTTTTCACTACCTCTCTCCCCCTCCCACTCAGTCTCTCTCTCTCTCTCTCTCTCTCTCTCTCTCTCTCTCTCTCTCTCTCTCTCCCCCTCTCTCTCTCTCCCTACAGTGGCATGAATTTAATTCATAAAACAGGGGCCAACATACATGGACATGTAAGCTTCATAATGTCAGTGTGTTTTCCTTCTCAATGTTCATTTCAGTAATTATATTAAAAATCACTAACCATCTTAACAAGACAAAGGAATACGATCAATAACTTACGCAGAGTATGTTTAAAAATTTACGTGTTCTTTTGTGTAATGTGACTTTAACACGTTGTGTAGATCTTACACATGCTTTAAACAAAAACAAATACATTAAGAAAAAAGTTGCGTTTTTGCGCTCGTAAGTGCTTAGTTCCCATGTCCGTTTCTAGAGTTTCGAATGGCAAATAAACCACTCAGACGGGAGTATTTGGACGGGCAAAGTGCGATGGGGTAATTTCGAACACTGAACGGACTTTTTCCGCAAAGAACATGGTATTCGCGCCACATAACGCAGAATCAGTGTATCCATAGGAGAAAAACTGAAGCATTGGTGTAGAGCGGGGAGGGGGCATGGGGGGGAGGGGGCGCTGTTACTAGAATCTGTGATACAGCGAACGAAATTCTTTCCACTTCCTCTCGCTTTTCAGATTGGTGCTGCGACGAATACATTTTCACCGAAGAACATGCCTAATTTTTCTTCTTTTTCTCTCTTAAGTGCTTTAGTCGTTCCGTTGTCGGTCTCGATGTCAAAATTTTGATATGTATAACGAAATGTAAACCTTCTCCCTTTTTGGAGTGGCCTCGGTACCTGTTTCTTAACAAACTCCACGAGCTTTGAAGAAGACTCCAGCTAACGCTTGTTCTATTCTCATTTTCAGATACCTCACTAGCAAGGAAAAGGATAATGATGGCCCCATATCTCTGGTAAGTGATGGTCAGTTCGACAAAACTATAGTGTAGTTTCTGATAAACCAAAATATTTTAATGCAAAATTAAATCAATATATCATATTCGTTCATAGATAAAAGGATACCTCAAATTCACATTCCATTACAGTATCTTTATGAAAAAGTCTAGAAGGAATACAAAATAAGTGTGGCGGGTCCTTACTTAAGTCTAAATTATTTACTTAGTTTCTATGATTTCTTGGTTAAGTATAAGTAATGATAGTTAATGCTAGAGCACAGTCGTTAAGATTATGTTAGAGTGAGGAAAAACTAAATCGTAGCAACATAGTATAAACTACGGCAACGTGACGAGAATGTTTTTTCGCCATTGATATATAAGTGACGAAACAATGTAGACTCTAGCAATAGCATTCACATTGTCATACGCATCTCATTGCTTTGTTGATTTGATTCTGCAAAAACATTGTGAGACGACATCCATATGTTAGAGATGTTTTGTGGGAGTGTTTTGAGTCTGCTTACTAACATTTAATTGCACCGTTTATCTGCAGAACCATCTGCAATTTTCGACATCACGTTAAAGAAGTTCGATTATTTTCCTTATCTATCAACTATATTCGGTAATCTTGTTCAAATTCTACAAGGCGAAATCACAGAGAACTTAGTTAGGAGTTTTATTTCATTATCATTTCATTCGAAACAAAATTTTCTTGATCGCATTCCAGTTTCGTATAGGATTTCATTCTTATAGCTATATGAAAGTAATCATAATCACCCAGTACAAACAATATATAAGCGTGATTAGTCAAATTAAAAAATATATATATATATATATATATATATATATATATATATATATATATATATATTCATTTATTTATTTATTTGGTTATATAAGAGAGGACACTCTCCAGAAGAGCCATTTCTACACTTCATCTAACATATCTGATCAGTATATGTACCTCAAAGTGACAGCTTTATTTAATTGAGGACGAACTGTCAGCAGTGTGTTCTATAGGCTTCCGTCATAGCTCAGATTGCTATTGATGCCGGCCGGGGTGGCCGAGCGGATCTAGGCGCTACAGTCTGGAACCGCGTGACCGCTCCGGTCGCAGGTTCGAGTCCTGCCTCGGGCATGGATTTGTGTGATGTCCTTAGGTTAGTTAGGTTTAAGTACTTCTAAGTTCTAGGGGACTGATGACCTGAGAAGCTAAGTCCCATAATGCTCATAGCCATTTGAACCATTACTATTGATTTTTATGTTAAAGATGCGAAGACTGCAGCAAGAAATTTTACGATACTACCGAGAGAATGAAACTTTCTTTGCTCTGTGATTATAACCATTAAAATTACAACTGCCAGGACTCAGTCAACACCTAAAATTGGGAGAACCTTAATTCCCGTAGCAAATAACGCACTATAGCACGTTTGTGTTTCCAGAGACTTGTTTAACCTAATTTACCGAATAAGGCTAGGGTGAAATGTTAGCTGAAGTAGCATCTTGCACCATTCTCAGATTACCGTATACATTATGATGAATCTTATGACCTAACTGTTCAGAATGCTATGAGAGCATTTAGTATCATTATCAGTGATAAAGGTATTTTTCACTGGTAGAACACAGCTTCTGGTAATTCTAGTTTCTACATACGCCAAGTGTAGATGTAAATTCTGTTCACAATGTACTGGGCGGATATAAATAAAGTGACCTTGTTCCGATCTCTGCAGTGCGTGCTGTATACGTCACAAGGAGCTGAAACATCGTATGTGTGTTCATTAATCGGTGTTCTTGTGGACAATACTGAAAAAATATTAGTTCCACTTTCTGACACCGGATGAAAATATAGCTCTTCACGCAATTAGAATGTTGATTTATTTTAGTCTTTTATTTGTTTATCATTATCTGATAACCTCCATCAGGTCCTCTCTTACCTCGAACCAAGATTGCACATATACAACTCATTTTTACGTCGTAGTTACCCAAGAAATAACAATCTAATATGACAAATACCATTAAAATGACTTGAGCGTATATAGTGACAGTGTGAATAAATAATACTGAGTTGGAACTCTTAAAGTTAATACTGGCAGTACTTGCGCCCGCATCTCGTGGTCGTGCGGTAGCGTTCTCGCTTCCCACGCCCGGGTTCCCGGGTTCGATTCCCGGCGGGGTCAGGATATTCTCTGCCTCGTGATGGCTGGGTGTTGTGTGCTGTCCTTAGGTTAGTTAGGTTTAAGTAGTTCTAAGTTCTAGGGGACTGATGACCATAGCTGTTAAGTCCCATAGTGCTCAGAGCCATTTGAACCATTTGCAGTACTTGTACTGCTCCCACTACTACTACTACTTACTGCTTATTACTACTACTAAATTTGCAATGACCCTAATAGCATAAGTAGCTGAACTCAAACGTTTTAGCAGATCTTCAGTGTGTCTTTTCCAGTTCAACCCCTCATCAATACATACACCTAGAAATTTTGAATATTCGACCTTAGCTGCCGATTTCTGATCAAAGTCTATATTTATTAATGGTATCATTCGATTTTCTGTGTGGAACTGCATATACTGTGTATTGTCAAAGTTTAATGAGAGCCCATTTGCAGAGAACCTCTTAATGATTTTCTGAAAAACATCGTTTACAATTTCATCAGTTAATTCTTGTCTGTTGGGTGTGATAGCTATACTTGTATCAGCGGCAAAAAGTACCAGCTTTGCGTCTTCGTGAATATAGATTGGCAAGTCATTAATATATATTAAGAACAGCAGAGGACGCAAGACCGAACCTTGCGGTACCCCATTCTTGATTGTTCCCCTGTTTTAGAAATCGCCAGTTTTTTTGAATATACCCTTGTAAACCCTTTCTGCATCCATGACAAGATCCAGGTCATCGATTATCTTTAGTAAGGCAGAGGTTGTGCTGCGATGTTTATGGAAACGTGATTGGTGTTCTTCTAGTAGGTTGTTTGTGATTAGATAGTTTGTTAGCTGGTCGTGGACTATATGATCTAAGGCCTTGGATAAAACAGAAAGGATACAAATAGGTCGATGGTCAGAGGGTGCTGTGAAAACGTTCTTTATAGTTAGTGGCTTAACTAGTCGCTGTTTCTATGCTTCAGAAGAAACACATGTGGTTAAGAAGTGATGGAAGATATAGTGGGCAGTAATGGATCAGTAATAAGCTTCATCATTTGCAATATGATGCCATCGTGTCAAGTATCTGATACGCTCTGGGTAGAATTTTTCATGGCTACAGTTGTTTACCTCCATGAAGTACAGGTTCAGTTCCTAGTTTGGAACATTGTCGTCAGCTGCAGCTTTTACTTTAACTATACAAAGACCATGCAGGTTTTTTCATAGGACACCTAGTCTCTTTCTGTTGTCGGTTAATGTACATGCATACATCTCGTTGTTGTTGTTGTTGTTGTTGTCTTCAGTCCTGAGGCTGGTTTGATGCAGCTCTCCATGCTACTCTATTCTGTGCAAGCTTCTTCATCTCCCAGTACCTACTGCAGCCTACATCCTTCTGAATCTGCTTAGTGTATTCATCTCTTGGTCTCCCTCTACGATTTTTACCCTCCACGCTGCCCTCCAATGGTAAATTTGTGATCCCTTGATGCCTCAGAACATGTCCTACCAACCGGTCCCTCCTTCTTGTCAAGTTGTGCCACAAACTCCTCTTCCCCCCAATTCTATTCAATACCTCTCATTAGTTATGTGATATACCCATCTAATCTTCAGCATTCTTCTGTAGCACCACATTTCAAAAGCTTCAATTCTCTTCTTGTCCAAACTATTTATCGTCCATGTTTCACTTCCATACATGGCTACACTCCATAAAAATACTTTCAGAAACGACTTCCTGACACCTAAATCTATACTCGATGTTAACAAATTTCTTTTCTTCAGAAACGCTTTCCTTGCCATTGCTAGTCTACATTTTATATTCTCTCTACCTCGACCATCGTCGGTTATTTTGCTCCCTAAATAGCAAAACTCCTTTACTACTTTAAGTGTCTCATACATGAATTTTGCATTTCTCATAGCTTCACGGACGCTGTTGCGCTGTTGCTTAGAAGCAATATTGTTTTCAGAAAAAAGGGGAGAGGCGCTCAAACACGTGATAACCGCGGTTCTCGCACGTTTATTAAGATATGTTCACAACGTACAACATGTGTTCCGCATTGTCTCATGACTCAGCAGCATGTTTCATCAGTAACACGCCATGGTAAACAGTTAATCCTAGCATTTGCGGTGTAACCGGAGAGATATGTCATCATTTGTTATCCATCAGATCAGAAAGAGTCCGGATACATCCATGCTAGACGCGATCTTTCAGATACCCCACCGTCAGAAGTGACTTGGGTTTAGTTCTGGGGGATCAGGAAGGCCACACATCTTGAAACTGCCTAGAGATTTCGCGGTCGTTATCGAAGGTTTCTGGAAGTAAATATTTCGCCTGATAAGCGGCATGTGAAAGCCGTCTCATATTGGCCAAAAGTGGTGGTGCAGACACAGTTGCGTTCGTCCCACACTGGAGTCACATGTTGCACAAGGAGGTCTCATCTCCTCGAAGAAAAACGGACGGTGAATGAAGGAGCTCGTGAAGCCTGGTTAGGCGTAAGCTGAGTGCAGTGGATTTCGCTACAGAACATGTGACGGTGCAGAACACCACAGGCGACAGTTCTTGAGTTCACGGCACCGTGAAGAGTAAAATGTGTTTCTCTCGTAGAAAGAATGTTTCTCGGCCACATGTCATCTATTTCCATGAGTGTGAAAAACCGAAGGGCGAAGTCATGGCGTTACAACCTGTCTTTGAGCTTCATTTGGAGCGCATTCTGAATCTTACAGGGAGACCAGTGTAAACTGCGCCGAGAAATCTTTAGACCTGTTGACTAAAGGCTAGACAATTCTCATGACACACCTCGAACTCTGTCCGCAAAGTCTGAAGCATGTGCTGCACGGTCAGCTATAGCTACACCAACTCCATCAGCCACAAATATGGCAATGGACCGCCTCCCTCGCACTACTTCACCAACTGACTCATCTGTTTTTACAAATCCATATTCATATTCTTTAACCCAATTGGAAATGCTGCTTCTTCGCAGCTGCTTCTGACGACTATATTCCCGTAATGAAGCGCTGCTGTTGCTGCCGTACTGATGAATCAACTTTAACAGCAGTTTACGGTCTTTCTTCTCAATAGCCATTGCGTTACGTGCAGAAAATTTTTGTCTTCTTAACTCTTACATCAA
This sequence comes from Schistocerca cancellata, assembly GCF_023864275.1. Lineage (NCBI taxonomy): Eukaryota > Metazoa > Arthropoda > Insecta > Orthoptera > Acrididae > Schistocerca > Schistocerca cancellata. Next base: position 414,456,659 of record NC_064631.1, read on the forward strand.
CGGTCACTTCACAAAAGAAATCAGCTTGCGTCGCCAAGTGACACACAGCAAACTGACGTCAAAACAGGAAACGTTTTACATTCTGACTGACTACAGCGCCATATTTTCAGCTGGTGACAGAAAGTGGAACTATCATTTATTCAGCGTACTTCGCGGGAACACCAATAAATGAAAATATTTACAATGTTTCGGCGTCCTGCGAAGTATGCAGCCTGTAACGCAGCACTCGGAACGCCATCAGTTTAATTGTAATTACACGCTACACTACATTCCTGATGTGCAATTTGATTATAATTAGAGTAGCATTTAAATGCTCTTATTTGAGAAACTGCTATCTCTGTCTTGCTTTCAGTATTAAACATGATCACATCCAAATAATCTGAATTAAATCGGTAGTGCTATTTCAATTAAGGAATGCTATACTGCGAAAGCAAAATCCTGGCTTCTCCTCATACTTCTATTCTAAACTTATTATTTACTCTGTCTCAGCTGTAATAACTCCAGGAATTACGAGAATGAATTCGTCAACAGTACGAGGTTTCTGGTAGCCACATAGTTAAAAAATCACAAAGACAAAACTTGGTGGCGAAGAAATGCTCCATCAAATTACTTGATGTGGAAACACTCGTCGATATCTGGTAGCCACTGAGGAAAATAGGTGAGCCTTTTAGTGAAAAAATACATGATTTGGAAACGTTCGTTGAACATCTGCACAATTCTGGCAAAGTAGACTGTTGTTCGATGTTAGTGGATCACATTTTCTTTTAAGTAGACGTGTACTCTCTTACGTTAACGTGTGTTAAACATGGTGTGGCAATCTGCACGCACAGTTTGTGCAGTAAATGTAGCATTTACCGACGTACGACGACGTTTCTTTCATCATGCCGTAGATCTTAAGATCCGTTGCAGCTAGAAGCCTGTATCGGCAAAGTGCACGTCCTGTTTGGTATGCCAACATTTCGTCTTATTTCTGGACGATATTGGAACTTAGATTCAGGAATTCTTCCATTGGTTGTCGACTATTCATGTGTCCAACACAATACAGTAACCTAAAATCTTTTCCTCTAAGATCCAGACCATGATCTGCTGCCGTATGTCATCCCGTCTCATTCTATTATTGTGACACAAAGAACTAAGCCCACAAATGTAATATGAGTGGAGCGCATCCTGGTTAATTTTTTTCTCTTACAATTCATAACGTACTAACATATGCGGAACTCGCTGCTGCCATTATCAGTGGAATTTCTTTATTGCATAAATCGTAGATTCTTTTGCGTAATATTGTGAGATTTTGACATGTGTAGAAAATCATGTTTGTAATCCTCAACTCCTTCTTGGCTGAATGCTGCCCTTCAGCCTAGAAAAACAGATCATTTAATTAGATCAGCTGTCTTGGTTTCGAATATTAGCTTCCATCGTCCTAGTGAGGATCCTAAGATGAAGACGGTTTGTACGAATTAGGGTTTTGACGTTATATGACTCTATAACTTCAAGCAATTCATACAGTTACTTGTGTATCAATCTTTCCTCATCGAAAACTGAGTAAACCAATTAACAGTTCATAGCCTACTAGTATGGCAGGTAAAGCTTAAAAGTTTGGAGGAATATTCCCTAAAAGGCTTTTTTTATCCCGAACGCCATGCGTTTAATGTTTACATTATTTTATAAAGCACTCCGTCTGCAGGCCACAAGTGGCCCATCGGGACCATCCGTGTCATCCTCAGCTGAGGGTGCGGTTAGCAGGGGCGTGTTGTCAGCACACCGCTCTCCAGGTCGTTATGCTGGATTTCTTTGACCGGAGCCGCTACTATTCGGTCGAGTAGGTCCCAAATTGGCATCACGAGGCTGAGTTCACCCGGAAAAATAGCAACAGCGCGTGGCGGCCAGGATGGTCACCCATCTAAGTGCCGGCCACGCCCGGCAGCGCTTAACTCCAGTGCTCTCATGGCAACTGGTGTATCCACTGCGGCAACACCATAGCCACATTATTTTATAATACTTCCGATATCTTCTTCAGAAAAGACCTCTTATTTACTTTTTGCTCTATAATTCAGAATTGCAGAGTAAACAAGGTCACGGACATTTATATTCCATAGTCTTTGTTTGTGTGCTGTGTTAAAATGGTTCAAATGGCTCTGAGCACTATGGGACTTAACTTCTGAGGTCATCAGTCCCCTAGAACTTAGAACTACTTAAACCTAACTAACCTAAGGACAACACACACATCCATGCCCGAGGCAGGATTCGAACCTGCGACCGTAGCGGTCGCGCGGCTCCAGACTGTAGCGCCTAGAACCGCTCGGCCACTACGTCCGGCTGTGTGTTTATCACCCTACCTAAACGAACATAGCAGCGTGGTTATGGTTCTGAGCACTATGCGGCTTAACTTCTGAGGTCATCAGTCGCCTAGAACTTAGAACTAATTAAACCTGACTAACCTAAGGACATCACACACATCCATGCCCGAGGCAGGATTCGAACCTGCGATCGTAGTGGTCGCTCGGCTCCAGACTGTAGCGCCTAGAACCGCACGGCCACTCCGACCGGCTATAGCAGCGTGACACCAGTGTGGATGATCTGGGTGGATTCTTATCTTCACCAAGATACTTGTCTTACTGAGAGGGCTTCATGTGGGTTTATTTGAGGAGGAATCAGAAACCACTTGAAATGCCTTTCATTTCAGTAGCAGACACAATACAACCAGATAAGAAAATGCGCCTGCAACACATGCCCTTCTAGCTGTAGTCGTGTGATGCCGTAGATGGTAGATGAAAAAGTGATTGGTTGTGAGGTAACAGTTCTACACTGAAGAGGGTAACAAGGACTGGAGTTAAGTTCCTGCAAGGAATTTTCCAAGCATGTATGTACTTACTCAACGTCAACTGTAGTAAAGCTTTCACAAATATTACCTAATGACACCAAGACAGTGGTAAATTCAAAACTGGAACAAGCAGTTTGAAGAGATAGTTCAAAGAAAAATTACGGTTCAATACTCCATCATCGACGAGTTCAGTAGAAATGGAGAAGGGAGCAGGAAACTGGCTGTGACCATTCTGCCCTTCTGTTGAAGTAGGGAAACCGTGTAACCTAAATCAGACTCAAGCGCTATGCACTTTGCTCTGTTATACTGTCGGGCGAAGTGTAATGCTTATCGTTCTCTCCTTTGTAACGGACTAATTATGTTTTACGTACCATACTTTTACAGTCAGCATGCACCTTCCTGATTTAATGACCTTGTCAGGAAAGGCTTTCTCACTTTTATAATAAGATAAGCATCAATGAATATCTTCATGGCCGTCGCAATGCGCATGAGATTCTTGTTTTCCCTTATGCCGTAGAAGACTAGATAAACTCAGTAGAGCGAGTACAAATGTAAGGCATAACATTAAATAAATAATGTATAGTTAGTATACTCATAGGACACATACGTCCGTATGGTCGTAATGGTTGAACGGCCGCTTTCGTGACGGGAAAGAGCTCCGTCTCCAGATCTAATACGCACGGCGGATTGGTGAGCCAACCAGCCTGCAAGTCGTTTTTAGGTTGTTTCCTACATCCCACTGGGCAAATACCCGGCCGGTAACTAACTCTCGCCTCAGATACACTATTCGCAAACATTTAGAACAGTTCGCGAACTTTCGCATGCATTACACTTCACGCAGAAATTTTTGATACATTACCTCCCGTTGGGGTAGCAGATTGGCGACAGGAAGGGCACCCGTCAGCCCCTTAAATTGACTGTGCAAATGCAAAGCAACAATAACGATCCTGCGTCGATGCGTGACAGGGGCAAAGGAAGGAAGCAGTAGCACGCAAATGGGCTGTTCTGTACTGTTCTATACTGTTTACTTACAACTAGAAAAACTGCTGGATTGGTTCTAAAAGGATAAGTGGACAAGTGAAAATGAGCTGTACTGTACTTGGAAATAAGTATTTATTACACATCAAAATGCCAGTAACAAATGCTCATAAACTTGTAAACAGATAACATTAGAGGTATAGAACTTTTTTGCTAGATTTTTCGTGATCGGAAGTGGTGTATCGAGGTACCATACATTCTAGTTGGGTATTCAAACGTGAAACAGGAAGTATTTCTTGCACATTTACTAAACAAACCTCAAAACCGTCATATTCGGAGAAACCTACAGACATAATTGACACCGAAAACGACATTTAGTGAAATTCACAGTATTTGTGATCTGGATGATCACCCAAAACTTGAATGTAAGCTGTATGAAGTGGAAATTAGTGACTATATTTTGAATTTATTGGCGATATGAGAAATTGATTGTAGTGTGTAGAGTCGCATGATTATGACCCTGAAATGACTTGTCAGTATGCCGTTGTCACAAGGAGTGTCATTAAACTGTGAAACGTACGTTTCTTTCCACTATTCCAAGCATAGCATGATAGCTGCCAAACTCTCTGCACTGGAAGAAATAGATGGTGCCTTCCAGGGAAATGGGGTAGCTCAAAGTCTATTTGTGGTATTGTTGTGGATAAGAAACTGAAAGTGTATTAATGGCTTCGCTTCTATGAAACTAGAAGAAGAACCTCTTCAACTTACTCTGTTGCGATAAATAGTAATTTTAGACGATGAACGTTTTAGACAGTCATTATCACGAAATGTCGAAATAAATGTACGTAATACAGCTAAATGAAAACATAACTGTTTATTAAATGAGGATTAGGATAGAAAACATGGAACAATATGTGACATAAGATATGAAATAGCTGTGTAATCGCAGATTCTTCATGACTATCATTTAAGTGTTTGCTGTACTGTAAAAGAACATCATTACATTAAAATTTTGGCGTATTAAGTAGCATGACTATCACAGCTATAGTGAAGGAACAGCTCTTTGTGAGACGTGCACTCATGTTCCGACAGACAGACGCCTTGAACGGCTAGTACATTTGAATGTTCTGCAGAAATGATTAGCATTTCAGTCACCTCGTTCAGCATGTGTCCTACGGTCCGTCTAGGGTCCTCACAACTTGTTCCACGCGTGATGGCATCGGCGCGTATAAGGTGCGAATGGCCTCCTGTGGTACAGCCATCCGTGCTGTATTCACCTGGTTCCAAAGTTCATCTGTGGTGGTTGTCATTTTGTCACAGAGCTGCACACGACGTTTCACCATATCACACGTACTTTAGACTACCGACAGGTCTGGTGATTTGACGGACCAGGGCCAAGGATGACACCCTGTGACAGCAAGGAGGCACGAGTTCGTGCAGCAACATGTGTTCGTGCATTGTGTTCCTGAAAAATGGCATCTGGGGGTTGAGCAGAAAGCGTATTGCTACGGGTCGCAGGATATCTTTTACATAGTTCACACTGGTCACAGTGCCCCGGACACGCACCTGCTGTGATTTGTGGCTGTACCCAATGGCACCCAACAACATAAGGCTTTCAGATGGCATTGTACGTCTTGTGCGAATGGAGTCACTCTGACGCCGCTCCCCCTGTCTATGGCGAACCAAAATGCGGCCATCATTTTTAAGCAAACGGAACCTGAATTCGTCCGAAAACATTATCTGATGATATTCCTGTCCCTTGTGACGTTCCATACACCATTGCCGTCTAGCATGTTTCTGCACATTCGTCAAAGGTAGGCGGAGGAGTGGACGACTCGCACGTAGCCCCTGCCGTAATAAACTGGGACAAACTGTCACCCGTGATGGTGTACAACGTGCTATACAGATCTGTCCTGCAGTGCCATTCGGATGAGATGTCGATCCTCTTGGGGGTGGGGGTGGTCTTTGCCGTACGACTTGACCCATCTCTTCGTGTTCCAAAGCCTTCCGTGAACCATTCTGCACACACCCGTTGCGCTGCAGAAAAACTTCGCCCTACACGAGTAGTAGTTTCCAGGAATGATACATCACATTGTTTTATGCCAATGATGCTCCCTCTTTCAAACTCAGTGATTTGACGATACGGTTCACCATTCGTCTGCAAGGCATCCTGCACGTTTGTTCAAGTCACACTAATCCATTATCTTTATTTGTAGCGGCAAACCGATAGGTGGTGTTGCGCCGCGTTGGCGAGGTTGACATCAAAGCTGCGGGCCGACATGGTTAATATGCTAATCATTTTTGCAGGACTTACTAATGTATCTTCACTGTGCATATGAACGTCCTACCGCTTGTCGTTCAAAGTGTTATGTATTTTTTTTTTTTTTGTGAATGTGAGAGTATTAATACCGTATGTCAGATCTTGCAGTAGAAACAAATGAGCGTCATACTACTTCTTGCTGGATAATGTAGATCATAAGTGTGGCCAACTCATCATTCCATCAGTAAGGGAAAGCTACTCATCAAACTTGAGCTAAACTGAAATAATTAAATATCTTTTGAAAACAGAGGGGAATAGCGTAATGAAAGTCATGGGTTGTCGATATGCAAATGTACAGGTGCAGGCAGTTTCACGTACATAAGGTATAAAAGGACAGTGTATTCGTGGAGCTGTCACTTGTAGTTAGGCGACTCATGTGAAAAGGTTTACGACTTGGTTACGGCCACACGACGGTAACTAACAGACTTTGAACACGGAATGGTGGTTGGAGACAGTCGCATGGGACATTCCATTCTGGAAATAGTGAATTCAATATTTTGAGATCCACAGTGTCAAGAGTGTGGCGAGAGTAACAAATTTCAGGCATTACCGCTTACCACGGGGAACGCAGTGACCGACGGCCCTCACTTAACGACGCGGCGTTTGCGTATACTTGTCAGTGTTAACAACAGGCAACACTGAGTGAAATATTAGCATAAATCACTAAGGGACCCATGAGTAACGTATGCGTTAGGACAGTGCGGTGGAATCTAGCGTTAACGGACAATGGTAGAAGAAGACCGATGCGAGTGTCTTTGCTAACAGCAGAACATCGCCTGCAGTGCCTCTCTTGAGCTCGTGACCATATCGGTTGCATCCTAGATGACTGAAAAACCGTGGCCAGGTCAGATGAGTCCCGATCTGAGTTGGTAAGAGCTGACGGTAGGATTCGGGTGTGACGCAGATTCCACGAAGCCTTGGGCCTATGTCGTCGACAAGCCACTGTACAAGCTGGTGATGGCTCCATAATTGTGTGGGCTATGTTTAGCCCAAATGGACTGGGTCCTCTGGTCCCAATGAATCGATCATTGACTGGAAATGGGTATTTCGGCTGGACTTGATGTTCCCAAACAACAATGGAGCTATTACGGATGACAATAAGCCATGTCACTGAACCACAGTTGTTCGTGATTCGTTTGAAGAACATTCCAGACAATCCGAGCAAATTATTGGGCCACCCACATCACCCCGATATGAATCCCATCGAAGGTTTCCGGGACATAGCGAGGAATTCAGTTGTTACACAAAATTCTTCATCGCCTACACTTTTGCAATTATGGACGGTGGCAGAGGCAACATGGCTCTGTATTTCTTTATGGGACTACCAACGGCTTATTGAGGCCACGCTACTTGGAGCTGCTGAACTACGCCGGGAAAAGGAAAGTCCGACATAATATTAGGAGGTACTGCAGTGTAAATACTCTAATAATGTGGGAATCGTCGTACATTACTGAAGAATTCAAACTCAACATAAATGAAGCATTAGACGGATCGTCTCTAACAGCGGGTGACAAAGGCTGACAGAGCTAAATACCGGTGTAGGAATTATATTTCCAGTTCTGTTGAATGGATGTTTGCAGTAAGAAATTGAAACTATATGAATCTTTTCAAACTGTTCGAAATCGACTGTGGTTATTGTAGTGACGCTCTTTTAAATATTAATTGATATGTGGAAGTCGTTAAATACTTCCCAGTTTCTCGAGCTGTTAAAATAAGTTAAATACCCCTTTAGAAATCACGTATAGATGACTGAGCTGCTAGTAAATACGACAAACTTCCCCCGAAAGACAATTTCGAGGACTTTACCTGCACCTCGTTATGCTAGTGTATTTCCTAAAGGAAGTGATTTTGTCGTGCGAAATCCGCGGTTACCTGAAGTCCCGTCAGTAAGCTCTTAGGTCATTCTTCACACTTCCTCGCTATCTTTTGGAGTGCTGGATGTATTGGATTCCATTTACCTGTTGCTTGATGAGCATGGAGGCTATACTTTGAAGCTCATCTAAATGACGTTTTGATCACCTCCGAAAAGTTTGTAATACTATGTGCCCTTGATTCTGCCAGTGATTTGTGATAACATGGAGGTAGATGTCTCCAGCTGCGAAGCACTGGTTATGACGTTCCTGTAGAGCTATAGGATGTGGTTTGTGAGTTGTGTGACGGTACTTCTTGACATCTCATCCATGTTAATATAAGATGAATCTGTGGGTCATAAAGCTGAGTGCTATTCGACATGCTGCCCACTAAACCATTTGAGCACTGTTGGGATACTGCTAAATAGCTAGTGAACAGTAAATAAACTGCAAATAGATGTATCTCTTGTATGCCATCCTTCACCAACTTTCAAAATCTTTAGGTGACCACTCCTTACCAGTGTACGTCTTGTTAAGCAAAATGTAACTGCTTTATTTCTTTTTGGACAGTTGTCTGCCACATGGCCAGAAACCTATCTATGTATCTCGTAATGATAAGAGAGCCTCTCTTCACTACGTGGTAATTTAGTCTGCAGAACGTGTGGTAGTACCAACGTAGTCTGCATGCTGCCCACATTTCTGAACGGGTGTTAAAGCTGTCATAAAAAAGTACGGTTTACGGATTCTTTACTGACTTCGTCCCTGATAGTAAATCCTGACGATCATCGCAACACGTAAGTCTCCTTTGCCTCCTTCTCCACTCACAACATACTTCCGGTTTAAAGGCTAATTTTTAAACATTGTCTTATGTTCTGATCCACCATTTTCGTGTCACGTGTCTCTGGAATCTGTAGCAGTAGCTCGATCATATCTGTCTGAATTTGATAACTTACAGTATCTTGAGATCATAGGTTTTAAGCTTTGACAAGATATGCTCCACAATGAACGCGCGTTGAGGTGCTGTTACACGTTCTAAGCCAACGAAAAAAGACGACGCACCACAAAGGAATTATCCGAATTTGACGGAAATCAGTAGATGTGATGTACAAGTACAGGCAAACAAATGACTAAAATTTCAGAAAAGTTGGGTGAACTATTCAAGCGCAAGGGCTTCAGAAACTGCGCGAGTCAATAATCCGTTGGTCCACCTCTGGCCCTTATGCAAGCAGTTATTCGGCTTCACATTCATTGATAGAGTTGTTGGATGTCTTACTGAGGGATGTCGTGCAAAATTCTGTGCATCTGACTCGTTACACAGTCAGAATGCTGTGCTGGCTGGAGGGCCGTGCCCATAATGGCCCAAAATTCTCCATTGGGAAGAGGTCCGGCAACCTTGCTAGCCCAGGAGACGATCAGTAGAAACTCTCGCTGTGTGTAGGCGGGCATTATCTTGACGAAATGTAAGCCCAGGATGACTTGCCACGAATCAAAACAAAACGGGGCGTGGATATAGTAGACGTACCGCTGTGGTGTAAGAGTGCCGTAGATGACAACTAAAGGAGTCGTGTTACCAAAAGAAACGGCACCCGAGACCAACACTTCTGGTTCCTGAGCCTGTTTGGAGGGAGGCAATAAGGATGGTACCCTATTATTCTCCGGGGCGTCTCTAGACATTTATTCGGCTGGAATCTCATTAACTGGAGTAGAATTGTCTTCAGTGAGGTGTCCCGCTTCGAACTGAGACCCAGTGGGATATGATAATTAAATTAAAGATCTTTATTAAAAACAACCTTTCATAGGAAATTTAAAATTCAAGATATTTAGAACACAATCCATAAAGCATTAAACCACATCAGCAGCCAGTCCGTCGTAGCTGCCTCTTACTGAAAATTAATCCGATTTTAGCTTCGGCAGCTGAACAGGTTGGTATTTGTTCACCAACAGGAAATTTGGTCAATAGACATTCCTCCTATACACACCAACAAGACTAATTAGTTACTTCAGCGTAGAGTTTCTCTGGAACCCAAGTACTTTTACGCAAAGATTAGAATAATCGGTTTACACACAGCCGCTAGACGGCTTTCACAGTAAATGCCTTCAGCCAATATCATAACCCACTAACCGCTCGCCACTGTGAGAACAAAACAAGAAAAGGCATGAAACAACCACAGTAAGGCATCGTAATTCCAGCCTAACAAGGCGGCATCTGTGTAGGGGAAAAAAAAGAAAAACCAGAATCCGCAGTCCAACTGTCCTACATACACATATTAAATGCCACCAATACTTAAGACAGAGAACGTAACGTGGAAATACGAAGTGACGTTGAGTCCACTTACAACGTGCGTCTGGCTGGAGAGAGAAGCCATACGTTATATTATATTACACTGATCACACTTTTTGTGTCCGACGGAGGCTCTCAGGGCTCCGCCCGACGGAAAACGTGCTTAGCAGTTCCTTCGTTACGTGTAGCTGTCATGCTGCTTTTCACGCGGAAGTAATTGCACTCCGTTCCTTCCGAAACATAGGCAAACGACTACCTGGCCGCCACAGTCGAGCGAGACCTCCGTACCGTCCAATTGCATAGCCGTAACTGGTTCTCAACACGAGGGATCACCACTCTGTTCTCTTTCCAGCAATTCTGAACATGGGCATCTCATAAGCCATTTCTCGGCAGCCGCAATAGAGAGACACAACCATACCGTTCGACTGCCCAGGGGAGAGAGAGAGAGAGAGAGAGAGAGAGAGAGAGAGAGAGAGACGCCTGCAGCCGTCGCATGACCGTTCGACCTCTATGCTACAGCGGCGCTACCACACAAAAGTACCATTACTTGGCACAACCTATCACCAGATAACGAGTAAAAATTTTAAAATAGCTTTTTACTTATGAAAAAACGCATCCACTATGCCCGGTTTCTTTATTTCCTGATAAAATTTTTGCTTGTAGAATCCAAAAGTAGCGAAATCGTACTTAGTTCTCTTTCGTCCATTTCGCTTTATTACTGTAGCCAGCGTAAAAATTTCCGGTTCGTAAATGGAGATCCCCAAACATTGTCCGTCAACGGTGGCCATCGATGTAGCTGAAAGTGTGACTGGAAGTCTTGTGGAAGCGAGGTTGCTGGGCAACATTGCCGTTTCATGCTGTCGTCAATACGAAATACCTGCGTCTCTATTAAACGCATTTGCCTTTACATATTGACACACCTTCCTTTCAAATGTAGTAATATCCGGTGATCAGTTCGATCTGTAAGATGCATCACGCACGAACGTAGTTCTTTCGCACTTTTCTTGTTGTTGCACGGTATTTCTTCACGCACAATAAAACGGCTTTTCGCTGCTTCCGACGTAGCCGCGGATGACCGGCAGTGGAGAGGGCCTTGCTGGCAGCAAAGTATCGTCCCAGGGGAGGAACAGGATGCTGCAGCTCTGACGACTAATACGCTCCAGGTAATTGGAAGCTGGGATCAAGCCTGGCCGTAGATCTGTCTATGTGCAAGCGAGACACAGCGGTCCTAATCAGAGCCATTAGGAGCCACATGTTCAGTGTGTACCTCAGTTGCTGTTATGTACTGCATTACTGGGCTTAGACGTGCGGGTTCGTATGTCATCTTGACGGAAACGGCCATTCAAAGGTTCGAATGTCATTTACTGTCCTGTATATCACAAACTTAACGAACACACAAACAAGAAAGAGGGTAATAATATTCCTAGTAATACTACAGTGATTTGACTTGCATCAGACGGATGAGACACCCAATGTTCTGTTGTAAGTAAATGGCCAGTGGGCAGAGCAGCAGTGAACGTGAAATATTTAGAGTACATGTTCCCAATTATTGGATATTATTTTCAATCTCAGAAAGAATTTTCGCTCGTACTCAAAAGATGCGGAGACAGTAGATGCTACTGTAAGACCAAACCTATTTAAGGCCTTTCCACCTGAATTTAAAAAAGTCATGGCACAGTCAGATACTATCTCTGTGATGACAAAATGGTATCAAATGACATCCGGCTCAAAGGTAATTCAAAATCAGTCTATATAAAATGAATTTCCTCAAAGTAAACGGGGAGACTGATGTCTTAATCAATGCTGAAGTGCGCTACAGATCAGAAATATGTTAGTACAAGAGCTTCTGTAAAAATTGTTTTGCATGTTACTTCGACAGTCAGTCAAGGGTACATGTATCACCACTACAGAAAGAACACGTAGAAAATGTTGTGGGGAGGCTAACTAAGGGCTGCGTTTTACTGGCAGGATACTTAGAAAATGCAACAGACCTACTGAGGAGACTGCCTACAATACGCTTGTTCGTTCTCTTTTCGAATACTGAAGCACGATGTCGGATCCTTACCAGATATGACTGACGCAGTACATCGAAAAAATCAAAGAAAGGCACCACGTTTTGTATTATCGCGAAATATGGGAGAGAGTGTCACAGAAATGATACAGGATTTGGGCTGGAAACTATTAAAAGAAAGGCGTTTTTCGTTGCGAAGGCATCTTCCCACGAAATTCCAATCACCAACTTTCTCCTCCGAATGCGAAAGTATTTTTTTGACACCGACCTATATAGGGAGGAACGATCACCACGATAAAATAAGGGAAATTGGAGCTCGTACGGAAATATAAAGGCGTTCATTCTTTCCGCGCACTATACGAGATTGGAATAATAGAGAATTGTGAAAATGCTTCGATGAACCCTCTGCACTGCACTTAAACGTGATTTGCAGAGTATCCATGTACATGTAGATGTAGATGTAGACACATAAGCCATATTGAACTTTACTTTCAAAGCTCATTGACAGTGGCTGGAAATCGCTGTCGGGTCAACAGAAACATCCGATCTCACGCGTCGGCTTTGAGCCGTGACGTAAGGGTGTTGTGGTGTGTGACGTCATTACGGCGCGGAGATTGGTTTGTGAGTGTGGCGTGTTTGTAGATGTCGTGTTGTTGTTTGTTGTGCCCTCTGGTGGTATGTTCATGGTTTTCGTTTGTTTCGTGTGTTGGGCTCAGTTTGCTGTTGGTCAGTGGTGAGTGCTGCGTGCGTCTTTTTGAAGCGGAATTTGTATTAGTGAGTTAACGGTTTTGTGTGATGGTTAATGTAATGATGATTGCTGTACGTCGGCTGAGTTTGCTATTAAGTGTATTCGGTTGTGGTTTTTGTTCAGGAATGGATATGAAAGACCGGATTAATAGTTCTCGGTTGAGGGCTATTTTCGTCTTTATGATACGTATGCGACGTTTTTATATCCGCCATATTTGGTATTCGTACTGGGAGATGTTTTTGAGTTACATAGGTCAAGGGTAGTGGTCGATCCTAAGTTATGGGATTGGTAGCTGCTGTTGAGCTATATAGTTGGAGAGAAGTGTTCAATCTCAATGTTTGGTGGAGTATGTTGATTTTTGTAATGGGAGATGGGATCGGGAGTTGCTGTTGAGCTATATAGGTCAAGGGAAGTGTTCGATCCCAATTTATGGGGTCGGGAGCTGCTGTAGATATATGTAGGTGAAGGGAAGTGTTTGTTCGCAATGTTTTGCGGTTTATTTTGATTTTTGTATTGGGGGATGGGATCGGGAGATGCCGTTGAGCTATATAGGTCAAGGGAAGTGTTCGATCCTAATTTATGGGATCGGGAGCTACTGTAGATCTATAAAGGTCAAGGGAAGTGTCCGATTCCGGATAAGAATGTGTTTTGTGGTATTTGGTGAGTTTTGTGATGTCGATTTTTTTCGTCGTCTTGCGTGGTTTTGTATGGCGGTGGGTGGCTAAATTTGTGTATATTTAGTTTCTCCCCACCCAAAAACCCCCAATTTCCCACGCTTGTCCCGTTAGAGTCATTAGGCTTTTTGTGAAACCTGTGTGTGTGTTGTTTTTCTATGTATTTTCGTCTTTATGATACGTATGCGACGTTTTTATATCCGCCATATTGGAATTGTCATTTATGATCGTTTCCGCCATATTTGTGACGTCATGGGTCAAAGCCGACGGGTATGACCGGACGCTTCTGTATTTCCTCTCTGTCGATCCTTGTTTCTTTCTTGGGCTTTTGTCCCGCTCCAACGCGGGGTCGGCTTTGTTATGAAGGATTTGGCAGTGTTAATGACAGAGGGTTGCCGTACGCCCTTCCTGCTGCCACCCCGAACCCCCCCCCCCCCCCCCAGATGGAAGTAGTGTTCCCCAGCTGTCTGCGACTAGTGTATGTCATGAAATAGTGCGAACGTTTTCAAATGTCTGTGAGTCGTGTAACCGAGGCGGAACGGGTATTCACCTAGCGGGATGTGGAAAACCGCCTAAAAACCACATCCAGGCTGGCCGGCATACCGGCCCTCTGCCGGCCGCCAGGCGGATTCGATCCGGGGCTGGCGCGCATACCCGTGTCCAGGAAGCAGCGCATTAGCGCTCTCGGGTACCCTGGCAGGTGGAAGAAATCTCTGTCGATATTTTCATACTATTTAAGTATCGTGGGCAGTTTGACGAACAAGAATAAATTAATAAAATTCTCTATTAATAAAGTGAAACGATCAGTGTCAGCGTGGTTGTAAATTATTGGCCTCATTGTTTAGCGGTGTGGAGCTGGAATATCATTATCGTCATCGTAGTCATCATCATCATCATCATCGTCGTCGTCGTCGTCGCCCTGTCGTCGTCGTCGTAGTCATTTTTTTCACTTCAAGCATTATGTCGTTTTTTGTTTTGCTTCCTCAGTCTTCCTTGATTTTTTCTTCCATGCTGACTTAAATCTTTCTATCGGGAGGGGTGATGTTCCTCCATTTATCCTCTCGAGATTTCCGTTCCAGTATGTCCTGTTGTATTGCGTTGTATTGAGGATAGTAAATATATTCACCTACTATCAAATTTTCGAATTTCGAAATCTGTCTTCTCGTCTGCATCCCAGTTCTGCTCTTAGAAAGAAGTTCCATCTCTTTTCCTTGTATACGAATTTCTTGACGTTTACTTACAATTCTCTTTCGAAAACAAGCATTGAAAGTACCCTTGTGTGATAAAATTTCAATCTTGTTTCTTTTGTCGTTAAATTTTTTAAACATCTGTTTATTCTTCCGCATACATTCCCAAACTTCGCTAATTTCTTATCGATATCTTCGTCACGCTCCTACGTGACGTCTCAGTATAAATAGATAAAATGCTTGACCTGTTCTGTTATTCTATTGTTGATTTCTCTTAAAAGTCAGTGATTTTATCTTCTTTTCAGAAACCTAATAAACGCATTCCGCTTTTTAGGACATCTCCATTCTCCGACAGAAATGGGTGTCCCTTGCATATTAAAGGCAATTGAGGCGGAACGTTATGTTAATTTTCATTCCTTCGAAAAGATCTCCTGCTGTTTCCAAATTTCATCATTTAAATGAATGTCAAAAATAGTGGTAAAAAGCGGCACCCTTGTCTATCTGTATTTGTGGCTGTGTTAGAGCACCAATTGTGTCTCAAAATACAATCGTGTGTTTGCACAGACACTTTATAAAGTTTATTAGGTATTGTAAATTTCATCTTTCCCTACAATTCTCTACAGTTTCTTTCTGCCATCATTATCGAAACCCTTAATGAAATCAGTGAATTCTAAATGGGTTCCCTTATTAAAATATCTCTGATTCTCGGTTATTTGTTTAATTATAAACACTGCATCCCATTTGTTCTTCGCTTTATAAACTCTCAGGGGTAGCCTTGAACCTACTGGTTAGTATTGTTCTATAAACATTGTATGGGGTATCCAGTAAACTGATACCTCTATAGTTCTCTCATTTACTGCAGTGTAATTTTTTTACAGTGATATTAACTTTACTTGTGACCATTCTTCTGGAATAGCTCCATTTCTTCAGCATATATAAAGATATGCAGTAAGGTGAAATGTTAAAATTTATTTGTAGCTCTTTTTATGAATCTGTGAAATTTAAATAATAAACTAGCCCGTTCTATAGTTGGGTGCGTCCGCATTTTAGCAGTTCATTTTTTATGCTAACCATACTAGTATCTTTTCTATTCTTTGTGAAGCAGAGGTCTTCTCTTAGTTCTTTCATACATAAATCAGCTATACATCCTATGTCAATTTCATCGTGTTTTCTCTGTGGAACATATTTTCTTACACCACAAATCCTTGTAATATTCTATCTATTAACTTGTTGGAGGTTATTTACTTGTGCAACTTGTTTTTCTATTGTTCGACCATTTTCATTGTTTTTTAGGCTACCGTTTGCCTTCCATAATTTCATGTTCTGTTACGCTTATAAACCGGTTCCAAGTTTCTTGACGGTGTAGTTTCGTTCTTCCGCTTTTACTTATAATAGTTCCTGTTTAAATCTCCTCTGGTACAGATGTCCAAATGTGTGTGAATTCCTAAGGGACCAGACTGCTGAAGTCATCGGTTCCTAGACTTACACACAACTGAAACTAACTTAAACTAACTTATGCTAAAAACAACACACATACCCATGACCGAGGGAGGACTCGAACCTCCAGCGGGAGGGGAATCTGGTACAGACCTCATAGGCTGTGTTCATTCAGTAGATGTACAGCAAATAGTAGATTCTTTATTCCTTTTTTCCTCTGTCAACTTTTTGTTCTTTCTCTATTTGGTGTGCACATCTGTTTGAGATATCACCAAGAAATAGTACGAACCTATGTCATATCCCCTGTACACTACTGTCTCTTACTTTGCCTTGTAATTTTTCATTAATGATAATGAAGTCAATAAGAGTCTTCAATCCCCGAGCAGATATTGTATGATTCTATTTATGCGTACTTTTTAGCGGAAGGAAATATTGGTCAACTTTAGTTTATTAAAGCAAATGTAATCTCTAAGCAATCTTCCGTTGTATTTTCTGATATTTTCTCACTTCCCCCCTGCAGTCTGCGGTGTACCTTTATTCCCCACCCTTGCGTTTAGCTCTACACATGTCACATTTTCCAACATATCTCGGGATTCGCGTGCGCGCGTGTGACACACACACACCATACTTCAATCTGTCGCTTGTTTCTGGCACCTCACCAGTGACTGCTGTACCGTTTTCATTTTTTGTACCAGGTTGACCATTTACCTGTCTCTTTTCTGGTGACTTTGGCTATGCTGAAGTATGCCTGAACATGTCAGCTACTTCCATCAGCTACTACACTTGTCCTTACCTCATATTAATTCGAGAATCGTAAGTTCCTATAAATTTTCAAATGTAAGAGATGACTTACTTGACTCCATGGACTTTCGTGCGTTTGAAACATTTAGTGTCTTCATACTGATACCAGTTGTCCTAATAAAATAATTTTATGATGGTGCACTTCATAAGATGATCCAACTTCTTCCTTTCCATTACTACTGTCATCTGATAAGCGTACGTGCGTACCTTACGGAATTACTCTGCAGTAGTTGTCTCTCTGCCACCGTACAGTTGCTTAAAACTATTCTGGTAGCAGCCAGTGTTGCAGTCATTGGACGTGGAAGTAGCTGTACAGCATGCGATATTTTTTTCACCTCCAATCAATGGAGTACGTCTGAGATGCTACCGGTCACTAATCCTCCTCCTGCCAATCTTCAAGATTTTTTTACCACGCTATGAGATCCATGCTACCGCCATAATTAACTAAGTCTGTCTACAAGATGATAATACTGGATAGAATGAAAATGATACTAAGTTATTAATTACTGGACTCAGTTTGTTTCTCACAGTGAAATATATTTCTTTAAACGCATGGCTTAGAATTTTAGCCGAATTTTACGCGGCAAATGAACAGAGAAAAATTTATGCCAAAAACTTCGCAGTAAAATTTATTTTTGTTGGAAGTAGCAAAAACTTTCTTGGACCAAAGCTCCAATGCATCATTACCTAGATTGTTCCTATTTCTAGCACTGTTCTGGTGAACTAAGCTGCTGCATTAAAAAATGAATGTTATTCATAGCAAACACGTGACGTAACATTTGTAATTAAAAGTGTGTTCAGTCTGCTTGCTTCTTTAATCGATCTTCTGGACGATATTCAAAAACCCATATGTCAGATAATTCATATTGTACGCTTACAGACTAGGCATACCGTAGCAGGGTTTCAAGTGTTAATAATTTATTTATGAAGCATGTGTATACATTTATTTGTCATTTCATTTACCCTCTGTCACTTTGCATCTATGGCACCGTAGATTGAAAATAAACAACAAATGCTAGAATATGTACATAATGGAGCCTAAACTTGTCAGTATTAGCCTTCCAGGTAAGAATAATTGTTTTCATATTTATTCCTTTATACAGATTCTCCTCCAAATTCACTTCCAGTTTTGAACTCCAGAATTTGTTGCTGCAGCCAATTCTACTGCACCGGCTCATATGTTTTCGTATCTGGAGTTCACAACCCTCTTATCCATATCGAACTTCGTATGGGTTGTTTCAAATTTCAGTGACAAAACCCTGACTATGCCCCATGCGTTAACATCAACGAAAGTGTCGCTAACTTTCTACATGCATCCAATGTATAATAGTAACGCGCGTATCTAATTCAAGTTTTTTAGAAAAAACTGAGCTACATTAATATAAAACGTATTCCACTGAATTTTCTCACGCTGATAAACACGAAGGAACTATCTGTTTTACTTGGTAAGAAACTGTCTATAGCCAAGATTGCATAAATTCTTCTTTATTTTTGACAACAGATTCTGACAGACTTTGCGGAAGACCAGAAGATGACAGCAAAGTCCATCAGAACCGTCTGTCGAAAATAAAAAAGAATTAATGCGGTCTTGGCTATAGAACGTTTCTTATCAAAAGTGTTCCAGTAACGCTTTAATCTTCTACACGGATGCTGTGAGCCAGTACAGAATTCCAGGACGTTAGCGGCTACAAGCAGTTGGTAGCTATTTATGTGCTGTGGTCACAGTTATTCAGTATGGCAATTTTTCAGTACAACAACTTCATAGACACAAACTGGAACGCGTCATTGTGAACTAATTATACGTATCCACGTGTGTCGACATCGCGTGGGCTGCATTCCAGGAATTTTTGCTGGAACGCAACCTGGGGCGTTGCTATGGTAACATCACGAGAAACAGCCCGCATCTCGTGGTCGTGCGGTAGCGTTCTCGCTTCCCACGCCCGGGTTCCCGGGTTCGATTCCCGGCGGGGTCAGGGATTTTCTCTGCCTCGTGATGGCTGGGTGTTGTGTGATGTCCTTAGGTTAGTTAGGTTTAAGTAGTTCTAAGTTCTAGGGGACTGATGACCTAAGATGTTAAGTCCCATAGTGCTCAGAGCCATCACGAGAAACAGTACCTTTGGGGACTATTATTTGTCCTCTAGCTCTGTTCAGAGGACACTAAAACATAACACGGGATTACGGACACCGTGTTGGTATACCCAAAGAATTATTACGCTAAGATCTCGGCGAAAGTTCCTTATAGGTAATATGGGGTTAATAGAAACAAGACACGGGGTTAGGAGAGGAGGCGGAACTCCAGGATTGCTTGATACTGATTTTTATTACAGGAGGTTACAAAAAGCTGCGGCCAAACATTCAGGAAACATTCCTCACCATTAGATTAAGAAAATGTGTTATATGGAGACGGTTTCGGAAATGCTATCTTTCCAACGTTATAGCTCAGTTTATAGAAACAACTCTTGAACAATTTAATCATCGAAAACACATACGGAAAGGGAGCATCAGCACAATATGAAACTCACTCCTAAATTAACTGTTCGAAATACCTTCGGATAGCACAGATACGTGCAGCAACGTTCTTTTCATTGAATCCCTGATACGTTACTGAATCCAGTAGAATATCGTATTGTTTTACAGTAGAATTGCTTATTGTTTCACAGCCTTCGACAATACAGGCACGAAGACAATGTGCACAAGAGGTTTCAAATGCCACCACAAGTAAGAGTTTGAGGGTCTAGATCCGAAGATCGTGGAGGCCAATCCATGTATTTGTCCATCTGTCACGAAATGTGTTATTTGGAAGCCTACCAAGATTAACACTGAGATGAGGGGGTCATTCATCGTATATGAAGTTCAGGTTTTGTAATACTCGCAAAGCCACACGTTCTAGCAGAACAGGTAAAAGTATTCTCTAATAAAGCATTCGAAGGTTCTCCATTGAGGCTGGATGGAAGAATATGAGACATGAACAGTTACCAAAAATGCCGGGCCAGCCAGAAAACGTTTGTTGATGACGTGATTGTCAATTTCGTGAGGATTCTCGACAGCCTATACGTTCTGACTGTAAAATTGGCAGTCTGATGACGTGGAAACGAATCCTTATCAATGAACTGCACATTTGCACTAAAGTGAGCATTGACACGTTGTTGAAGAAAGTGTGCCATCAGGAAAATCAGCTGCTGATAGCATCTGCACACACTGTACATCGTACCGTTACAGCAGGCTGTGATGTAGCAGTCTCCAGAGAGTCATGTGGTCAACATTGCTTGTTGCAGGTAATCGAATTGTTTACGCTGGCACTAGAGCTACCGTCAACTGCACGAAGAAGTTCCTCCTCTTGTTGAGGTGTCCTCATTATCCTACGATTTCCTCAGCCATTCCCCTCCGCCTCCTCCCATACTGTGTCACGAGTAGCAAGCTTTTAACTTCCCATGCTCTCTAAGACGACGATCAATTGCCTCAAAAGTTCTCCTGTTGCGCCATCGTCGTTCTGGAACTGATCCCAATACAAACGTTGAGCGCCATTGCCATTACTATCTGCCAATCACTACATCAAATGTGTATTTGTCGACTCCACGCTGAGTACACTTTCATTGCACTTACCAGAATCAGCAATGAAGTTCATCGCATGTCAACACAAGTAAAACAGTGAATCACGTGACAACATTGCCTTCGTTCAGTTGGAGGAATAAACACTCGCAGTGAACCAAAGAATTACCATTTGCTGTGCATTCCAACCAAACGTTCCGATGAGGATATATCGAACATTTCATGTAATAAAATGTGTCATGTAACACCGGTACATTCTGTTTCTACGTGATTCCGTGATTAACGTGATTATGAAGACAAGTAGAAAACAATCTCTGACACGGAAATCAGCGTTCCCGGACCCATGACCCTAAAACGTTTTATTCCTCTACGTGTGAGGAATGTATCCTGAAAGTTTGGCCACACCTTTTGTTATACTCTGTACAGACGCTACTGTTATATTTCTTTTCTTTGTTGTTTTTCGAGCCTATTCACATAAACTACATCAAGAAATGATGTGTATTTTTTAGTTTTATTTCCTGTGTTTTATATTTTGAACATTAAACCCTTTGCACCTTCGAACATGGTGCCAATTGTTGTCAAAAGCAAGTTGAACATATGATCTCAAATAGCTTGCAGAAAAGTAGGTTAAGAAACTGCAAAGTGTGTTACAAATTAATACTTATAAAATGTATCACAAATAAATCTTAGAATCTCCATATATAGGTGATATCAAATAATGACTCCTTGTGTGACCATGCGTGGGCTGTAATTAATCTAATCGTGCAATAAAATCTTGTCGAGTTTCTTGCAGCCTACGTTCGCAGCGCGAGCCGCTTTCGGAGAGACTGCTCTTGTCCGTTGTCCGGCGCTTCCCTACGCTATGCAAACAGCTGCCCCTACCGTATTAGTGCTTCGAAGGCTAGTTTCTCAGCTGCGCCGAAGGCTAAACCATCACCTGGATTAGCAAGATGACATACTTATTTTCCAGATTAAGCGTACTCTTTTCCGTTACGCTGTCTTGGCTAGTGCGGATTTATTTTCTCGCCAGAGTCTTCCGTCCCGTATGTGTTCAATAAAAAGTAGAGGGCCACTGTAGCGTTTTTCTTCTGTAATATTGTTCACATTCACGCGAGATCTTATAGACGTTAAGTGTATGAAGTCAGATCTCTGACGCTTCTCAAAAGGTTCCTTATTTCTGCAGGTGCTCGAAATATTAATTTCGTACCTTTCTTAACAGTGATCATCCGATTCTTGTAGAAGCTGCATCCATGTACGGTATCTTCTGTACTTCTTCATTGTTTCTCCCTCTATGCTCTCGCCGTTGCGTCTCTCTTCCCACAGCATCATCTTAGTTTTTTACGCTCTGTAGTCATTGGCAGTAACTTTTATTGAAGTGATCCAGCTCCACTGACAAGTCGCTGTCGTCACATATTTTTTTCACTCTGGGTACCGTCGTGATAAGACAGTACTGTCGCCGTCCTGGTGACAGCTAGCGATACAATGCGGCAGGAAAGCTGTACAGGTTTTATTGCGCTGACATGACCCTAAAATGTTGATAGCCTGATTTCGTGTTTGCTGTTCTTATGGGTTCTGGGAACTTTGCAAGCTGGCTTTCACGGGACAGCTGGCTTCTGCAAGTGTCTTCCAACTACGGTTTCACAGCATTGCGCTGATGCTGTCCCATTACTGAAACAGGCCTGTGGCCATGCCGCCCTTCGTTGTATATGTAGCGTCGCTGAGAAGTACTGAAATAATCCTGGGTTCCCAGTTCGATCACAATCACTGCTGAATTTTTGAATAAGAATCATCAGTAACGGGGCACGACAACTTTCGGTATTAGAAACCTACCTCGTCCTGCCACACTTGGAGTGGAAAACTACCCTTAAAAGTCAGAAGAATCAGCAATGTCAACGAAATGATCATATTACTACATCAGAGACGCGTAATGTGTATTCACAACGTATGCAACCTGTAACTTAAGTGTTACGATTATCTCTCCAGTAGCCAAAGATCCGGTTTTGTGGCCCCTTCTGATCTCTTGGAGGAAACTGCAAATTGGGAGCTGATCATAAGGAAAGAATTTAATAACCAACAAAAGAATAACATCCTACGAGTCGGATAGTGGAATGTCAGAAGTCTGAATGTAGAAGGAAAGTTAGAGTATCAAGAAAATGAAATGAAAAGACTAAATATAGAGGTAGAGCGGTAATAGGAATGAAAGAGGAAAAGACTAACTGAGTTTGGCAATAACTTTCCGCTGGTAACAGTGAAAACGTGGTCAAAAACCATAAAAAGTTGGAGTACGAGTATACTTCGAAAATGCCTATAGATTCCCACGGAATCACATGTTGCCCAGACTCAGTTTTTGAACTGTAAGAACGTCCCCAGGAATATATATAGACCCAGATTAATTAATGACTAAGAATAGACTGAACTCAGAAAATCATCAGGAAGCATCAATGTGGAAATAAATGGTATACTGCAGTAATTACCGATAATGAGATCTTCCAGTTGTTCTCTACTGTTACGGATACTTCAGTAATAAAAACCACAGTAGAATGTAGGAATAGACATCTGCAATAAGGGTCAGTGACAGAAGCTGGACAGACAAATTTAGGGACAAGAAAGGTTACTACAAAGAATACTTGGATAACAGACAAAATACATCACTTGGTCAACGGAAAAAGGAAGAACATTAAAGTTCAGGGAAAGACAGGAACACAGTAATATAAGTCGCACTGGAATGATTTAAATTGTAAGTTTGAGGAAGACAAGACGGAATGGCTGCAAAATAAAGCGAAGAATCCTGTAAATCAAAGGACTGATTAACCATATAGAATATTGTGAAAAGCCCTCGGTAAAATTAGAAGCGAATGCTTCAAAGTTGAGAGTCCCAAGGGAATTAAACAGTTGAACGCTGTGGGACAGCGGATTGGAGAAAATAGTTCATTGTAGGCCTCTACAAAGAGGACTACTTTTCCGATTAAGTAATAGAAGAAGAAATAGGAATGGGTATGGAAGACGTAGGGAGTCCAGTATTAGAGCTATGGAAGATTTGCTAACAAATAAAGCGGTAGTTTAGACAAAACAGCTTTGGATTTTCTATAATCAGAGAGAAGTGGTGAGAATAAGACTATTGACGCTCGTTTGTGGAGTATACGTCGTTTGTGAAATATATGATACGGTAGGTGTACCATCCACAGGACATGTGCCCTCTAATGTAAGAAGTGTCATGATGATCTATCTATTGGCAAAAGATTCCGGAATACCGCAGTTCGGATCTCCGGGAGGGGACTGTGCTACAGACGAATGTTGAAAACTAGGTGGACTGATAAGGTAAGGAATGAGGAGGTTCTGCGCAGAATCGGAGAGGAAAGGAACCTGTGGGAAACTCCTTAAAGAAGAAGGGCAGGACGATAGGACACCTGTTAAGACATGAGGGAATGACTTCCATGGTCCTAGCGGGCAAAAACCGTAGAGGAAGACAGAGATTGGAATACATCCAAGTAATAATTGAGGACGTAGGTTGCAAGTGCTACTCTGAGATGAAGAGGTTCGCGCAGGAGCGGAACACGTGGTGGGCCGCATCAAATCAGTCAGAAGGCTGATGACAAAGAAAACTGCTGAAATTAACATGAACAGATAAGCTGGGGAACTCTCAGTCAGCTTAGCGGCTCAGACATCCATGTCGCTAAAGGAAATAATATACAGAAGAACGAAGAAGAAAACTCAGAAACTGTCAAATATGGATTAGTTTCGCTTTAGGGTACTTAAATGCGCCAGAGACGCAGTTCTGACGTTGGGATTCATAATAAACTCAAGAGTTAAGAAAAGTCGGATCATCTTGACAAATTTATTTAAATCAGGACACCTTGACAGATTTTGATTCGACATTGTAAAATTCTTAGAAACGTAGATGAAATCTTAGAGAAAGACGGCTGCCAGACCCAATAGTAAAAAATAAGACGGAAAACGAACAACGAAGTGCCGAAATTACAAACCGTACAATGTAGCATTTCGCCCTTTTTCGTCCCTAGCGTTCACACCATACATCTAAGAACAAACGACAGAAATTAAATTAATGTACAAGAGTGGGATTAAAGTTGAGTTTGAAAGGATAACAATATTAAGATTCGTTCATATTATTGCTATTCTCATTGAAAGTTAGTAATATTTGCCGGACGTACTGAATGGAGTGTAACGTCTAATGTGAACACGCTGTGGATTGAGTGTCAACCACAAGCAAAGGTGATGAAGATAGGGAAGAGTGAGGGTAATAATCAACGCACCAACTGGGGTTCACGAAATAGAAGTAGCGAAGGATTTCTGCTGTCATGGAAGCAAAAAAAAAAAAAAAAATGATGGACATATAGTGAAAACTAGCACAGGCAAGAACGGAATTCATGGTCAAAATAAGCCTAGCAGTATCAAACATATACTTTAATTTTAGGAAGAAATATCAGAGAATTTATGTTTGGGGCTCAGCATTGTATGAAAATGAATTACGGACTTTGGGAAAACCGAAAAAGAAGATAATCGAAGTCGTTTAAATGTGGTGTCATAGAAAGATATTGATTATCTGGTTTGGTGGTGGTAAATGTTGTCCTCAAAATTGGCAAGAGTGGAGCGTGAGGTAGCCGTTGAAAAGAAGGGGTAGAATGAAAGGACAGGAATTAAGGCATCAAGGAGTAACTTCCATGGGCGTTGAGGCAAATGTAGCGAGTAAACACTGAAAAGGATGAGTGACACTCGAAAATATCGAAGAAATAATCCACTGAAGACGTTGGTTTATTCGATCCACTATGACTTCCTCTCCTCTGCAATCCTTTCACAATCCCTTCATCTCAGAATAGCATTTGCACCCAGTCAGATGACCGATGAGGAAAGAAATAAACTGCACCATATTATGGTTAAAATGGGAACTACCTCAGCTGCAAATTATTCGTAGAACCTGACAGGGATTCCATCGGTCACTGTATTCTACTCTAATTTTACCATTTTTAACTGCTTGTCGACACCACTGACACTAGTATCTATACCACTCACCTTTGGAGTCGTTGCGACAAATAAGTTAGTGAAGTAGGCGTGTATCTTACTAAAGGAAGATTTGAGAAGAATCCAGTTGAGCCTTCCTGTTTATGCTTTGCTATCTGAAATTTCAGTTCAGTTCACGGACAGCCTTTAACTATAAACAGACTATATTTGGGGTTTGTAAGAGATCTTAAAATAATATTCAGCTTATGTAGTCAGTCAAGGCACAACACATTCCCTTCTCTACAACCAAAAGTGTAAATGTTAACGTTTCACTATTTTCCATTACGGATATGAGGCCAGTTTGTAGAGTAAAACAAACGGTAGGGAGCTAGGATCCGGGAGTGGTAAGGTGCTGAGGACAAAAAAATTATACATATATTTCTCTAGCAATGGACAGTTCCTAAATTACAGTATCTGTAATAATATAGAGAATTTTAATAATCTGTGTTATAAAGACCACAGTGCGAATAAACTTCTTCAAGACAACAGAATATGCAAAATAACAGATACTCCTACAGAGACTTTAAAATAAGGAAGTGAGCACTAATAAAGCAACAAGAATAAATGTTACAACAGCAAGTAAGGAGAAATGCAAAGTAATGGGACATAAATGCATGCATTTACCAATCTACGGTTCAAATGGCTCTGAGCACTATGGGACTTAACATCTGAGGTCATCAGTCCCCTAGAACGTAGAACTACTTAAACCTAACTAACCTAAGGACATCACACACATCCATGCCCGAGGCAGGATTCGAACCTGCGGTCGCGCGGTTCCAGACTAAAACGCCTAGAACCGCTCGGTCACTAAGGCCGGCTATCAATGTACGGTAGTGAAGTCCAGACCCTCGCCTAGAACAGTTGCTCAGTTTATTGCACATTCTAAAACATACACCTAACTTATAAGTGGCCAATAGCGCAGGGAGGCAAACGTGGCACAACCAATGAAGGCAGACAACAGAGTCCTTTCGACCCACCAGTACATTAAAAAAGTATAATTTACAAATATAAAAAGTCACAAAACACACCTGGGCCCTTAAAACATAGCTGACAATAAAAAGTTAAAGAGACTTGAACTTAAAAAAGAAGTACGCACTGGTAGTGGAGGTACAGCTAGGTAAAAGTAGACTGACAAGGAAACATTTTAAGGCTATCGAAACCAAAAAGGTGCGTTCACCAATATTACGGGTGATATCAAGTTCTTTTGCATCGAAGGCTTATAGACAGTGATGAAAGAGTGTAAAAATACCACAAGTAATACACGCACTAGGAGTCCAGGTAAAGGCAGATCTCGGCCGATTAAGAAAAAACTGACAACAAGAAATTTTAAAAACACAAACTTAGAAGCATACACGCAGCAACAGTGCAAATAAAAAAAAATCTCTCACGAATATCTCTTATATCAAAATCAATGCGAAATTAACAAGGACAGCGTATATTACGACAAGAACATAAAACGAAACTCATTAGATAAAGCAAAGATGTTTTCACGAACCGTGCCGAATATTTAACGGATGATGCTCACTGTTATTTCTGCGTCAGGCCTAGGAGAATTAAGAGGAACGGCAAGGTGACGGTCAAAAACATTCGAATTTTTTTTATTACGGGATTTAAATGTATATACATTGAAGAAATATTCCCCCAAATATTTTAAACGAACTCCAAAAACTAACGATTCTGTGAGCGTTTGAAGCTGATCGTGCACGGCACGCCGCGGCGTTAGAGAACCGGTTCCGCGCTCACGCTCCCTTCGTTGAGCCTGTGTGGTGGTTGAGTAAGTCTGATTTACTGGAGAGTTGTCTGTGAGGTTTTATTCAAAATTTTAACGACAGTTTCAACAGTCTCATTTGGAGAAATGCTACAAAAATAACATCCAGTCGAAGCATAATCGTCAACAAACCTTCAAATGTCACCGTATGTCTATTTAATGTGGCCATACTACATTAATGCATGTGGCAAATGCACATCAAATCAACATCGGTGATGAAATAGGCCAATTCTGTGAAAATAGATACGCCATCGGCGATGCACTCAGCGACTAAATTGGCTTTGAGACTATCACGTCAAATGTAGAATGCGGCCATCCACTTGCCAGGGAGACAGTTATTATGGACCTGGCACAATGATATCTCGCAAGTTGCAAGCTTTCTTCATTTTTTATATATGGTAATTACTTGTCAAACTTTAAACGCGTATTCCTCAGACCCATGATTTTCGGCGTGTTTGTAGTCGCCCACGCTACAGTTTTCATCCGATTTTAATGATTTTTGGCGTTCCTTGAAGCGAATTCAATTCTGTTCAGTTTATCGTAGACGACTTTTTATGTTGAAATTTAGTTTTTTATTTCGGCCGAAAGAGGGATCAAAAATGAGCCACTTTTCCAAATGCCTATAATTTCGACAGCAAAAAATTATTTTGCAAATTTGTAAATTGAACTAAAACTACATCTGTAAGGATCAGGGTGATGTGTTAATTCCATGTTCCAGATGATCAAGACCGGAGTTACAGGGGAAACCGTCCATCTACCTCCTTTCAGAGCTGCCTCGGAAAAGTCTAAATTATACAGTGATGATATTCATGTTTTTCAATAAAAAATACTAATAAAATCTTCAACGTATTGATTGCAGCAAACTCTGTTTGTCTACAACGGAGAAAAAAAACTGAGTTTGAGCACTCTTTTCGTCTGTCACTTTGTCGTTCCTCTTTAAAAACGGTGCATGTGGGGACATCCAACAAGCAAGGTAGAAGGAAGAAGGTCTAGTCGAACTCCAAAGTATAACTCACTGCCAAACACACATAGGGACTCGATGACTCTCAGTAGGCAATGGCCCATTTCCAGCAGTAAACATGCGCCATCCAAATGCAGCAAGCGGACGTGCATGACTAGCAAGCCCAGGCCGCGAGCATGCTTAAATCCCGCTCATGAGTCGCCAGAAAAACGTGGTTGGGCAACGAAATCTAGTTTCCGCAAGCAGAGGTATCGAAGTAAGCTTTCGAAAGGCTCAATTATTCCCTGCCCCTACCATACATTAGATTGATCAACGTACTTAAAACTGGTTCTATAACACTGAAAAAACAAAATGTGACACTGCAGTTTAAATTGCACTTGCCGACAGGAGTAACCGAAGTAAACTGCACTGAAGAGTCAAAAAACCTGGCACACCTGCCTAATATCGTGTAGGCCCTAGCGAGAACGCAGACGTGCTGGTACACGACGTGGCATGGACTCGACAAATGGTTGAAGCAGTGGTGGAAGGAACTGACACCATGAATCTTGCAAGGCTGTCCATAAATCTGAAAGGGTACGACGGGGTGTTGACCTCTTCTGAATAGCACGTTGCAAGACATCCCAGATATGCGTAATAGTGTTTCTGTGGCCAGTGGAAGTATTTAAACTCAAAAGAGTGTTCCTGGAGCAACTCTGTAGCAACTCTGGACGTGTGGGTGTAGCATTGTTCTGCTGGAATTGTCCCAGTCCGTTGGAATGCAACACGGACATGAGAGGATGCAGACTGGATGCTTACGTACGTGTCACTTTTCAGAATCGTATCTAAACGTATAGAAGTCTCATATCATTCCAGCTGCACACGTACCTTACCTTTACAGATCCTCCACCAGCTTGAACAATTCCCTGCTGACATGCAGGTTCCATTGATTCATGAGATTGTCTCCATGCCGGTACACGTCCATCCGCTCGATGCAAACAGACAACGAGTTTAAAATCATCAACAGTCCAATGTGTGTGTTGAAGGACCCAGGCGAGGCGTAAAGCTTTGTGTCGTGCAGTCATAAAGGGTACTCGAGTGGGCATTCGGCTCCGAAAGCCCATATCAATGATGTTTCGTTGAATGTTTCACACGCAAACACTTGTTGTTGGCCCAGCACTGAAATTTGCAGCAATTTGCGGAAAGGTTGCACTTCTGTCACGTTGGACGACTCTCTTCAGTCGTCGTTGGTCCCGTTGTTGCAGGATCTTTTTTCGGCCGCAGTGATGTCGGAGATTTGATGTTTTACGGGATTCCTGATATTCACGGTACACTCGTGAAATGGTCGTACGGGAAAATCCCCACTTCGTCTCTACCGCTGAGATCCTGTATCCCATTGCTCGCGCGCCGACTATAACAACACCTTGAGTCTCATTTATCTGCCATTGTGGCAGCAGTAACTCATCTAACAACTGCGCCAGACTCTTGTTGTCTTATATAGTCGTTGCCAACAGCAGCGCCGTATTTCGTCTGTTTACATACATCTGTATTTGAATACGCATGCCTGTACCAGTGATCTTTGGCGCTTCAGTGTATATTACCACGTCTAAATACGTCCATAATTCGTCACTAATACCGATATCAGTGTCAGCCAAATATTATAGTACTTAATGCTCGGGTATTAAGTTCTTCTTGCATTTGAAACATTTGTGACCTTCTGCTATCACACTGTGGAAGCTACGTGTCACTTCAGTGGAATATCTTATGAACAGTAGCACATCCTCATATTTCGTGATGAAACTGTTGTGATCAAGCATGGCAAAAACACACAATGAAGTGTTAATTTCAATAAATGATGTAGCGATATTGATATTTGTCCAGTAAAAGCACCAGCACCCTTCACTTTTCTACTACGACTCTCCACAGCAGTCTCCTTGCCGTTTCAGAAGAATAAGATAGCGGAAATAAATTTTTCCAAGTATATATCATTCGGCAAACGAATTGTTTGTCAGATAATTGCGAATGTGTGGTTACAAGCAGCCACTGACCTACACCATTCTCCTAGTTAGTACAAATCTATTTAGTAAGATGATGTTTAGTTGAGTCGTCCATTTATTTAGGCTTGAATTGCAGCCATATGGCATGTTTGGGGAACGTCGTACCGCCCTGAAGAGAAACTGGAATATTTACCTGCCGGCGTAAGACGACATCCGACGTGCTACTAGTCCCAGGTGAGCAAATAGAGCAAGGCTTCTAGCTTGGCTGATCTTAATCATCTGAATTTTCTGCCTGGTGCCGTCTCAGTAGTGAAGTGAACAGCTCTCGCATTGAAATGGTGAAAGTAGTGGAACAGCAAATTGTAAAGGTTTGTCAAGATTTATGATAAGCTACTGGGGTGTTTAAAATAATCCGTAAAGCAGTTAAAAGTACAGCGTAGCATCCAAATACGACAATAACACGTCGAACACACCCTCTAACAGGTACCAGTTTTGGATGATAGTGTTTTAACTAGAGCAGGAGTTCCCAAACATTTCCTCCAAAGGAGCACACGACAATCAAATGGTTCAAATGGCTCTGAGCACTATGGGACTTAACTTCAGAGGTCATCAGTCCCCTAGAACTTAGAACTAATTAAACCTAACTAACCTAAGGACATCACACATCCATGCCTGAGGCAGGACTCGAACCTGCGACCGTAGCGGTCGCTCGGCTCCAGACTGTAGCACCTAGAACCGTACGGCCACTCCGGCCGGCACACAAGAATCCTGGTACTGTGTTAGAAGAGCTTGTTTATTTTGAAAATTAATAAAATTTTACAAAATTGGAAATTCATTTTTTTGCAGTTATTACTTCGGGAAACTTTAAGTCATAGCTCAGACCACAAAAAATCTTAAAATAACAATGAAAAATGACTAAAAGAAACGCCATGTTTTTAATAGACTTTCGCGGATCATTTATTCATTTCTCGTGGAAATACAGTAGTTTGGAAACCCTGATATAGAGGATATTGCACCTAAGAACACAGGATGCTGTTTTGGTCGGTACTCCGTTATAGTAATTGGTTGTAGAATCACATGACGTAATGCGCACTAGCGATCGCCGTAAACAGTTTCCGCTTTTTCCGATAGTTTTTGTTGTTATTCATTAGGCTCCATTTTGGATAGAATATATAAATATTTCGCGTTCTACAGAAATAAGTACTGTATAATATGTTTATGCTATTTGTAATATGTCTTTAATTCTTCAGGTACTGCTTTCTATGATGAGTAAAATGTTATATACAGTTTACATAACATATGCACAGTTGAATCATATTTCGTCGGTCTTGCACAATCTTCTGCATTAAAACGGAAGGTCTTTTACCAAGTAACATGGGATATTTGCACATTAATAGGGTTTCCTAAATGTCTTAAAATTTTATCTTCCCTATAAATGGAAATTCTGTTATTTTCCGACAACTTTCATTTCAAAATTCACTTAGCTTTTATTTAATTTTTGAAATTAATTCTGCTTAATTTGATTTCACTTACTGATTTTTGTGTGTAGTAGAGCAATAATGTAACGTACAGACTGTTAAATACAGTTTTGACAAAATTTTCTCGACTGCAACGCCTCAAAATTTCAATTAAATATTCTTTCATAGGTACATGACCATATCTCACAATCAAACATGTTTTCACATTTTTAAAAACCTTAGTTTTTCGGAGTAACGTTTGTAATTTCAGAAAAAGTCGTCAGCATATAATAAGTAAATGTCATAATGTAAAAGAGGAAAATGAAAATACACACATAAAATAAAGTTTTGCATCATCTCGGTTCCGAGAGTTCCAGAACTTGTACAGAAAATTGGAATAGAGATCAACATAAACATCACTTCCGCCCTTTTCATTGCTCATGAAAACCACAGATTGCAGGATGTACTACCACACAGCGAGGCCTTCATATGGGGTTGTCCAGATTGCTGTGCACACCGGTACATCTAATACCATGTAGCACGTCCTCTTGTATAGATGCATGACTGTATTCGTCGTGGCGTACTATCCACAAGTTCATCAAGGCACTGTTGGTCCAGGTTGTCCGAGTCTTCAACAGCGATTCGGCATAGGTCCCTCAGAATAGTTGGTGGGTCACGATGTCCATAAACAGCCCTTTCCAATCCCTCCCAGGCGTGTTCGATAAGGTTCATGTGTGGAGAACATGCTGGCCACTCTAGTCGAGCGATGTCGTTATCCTGAAGGAAGTCATTCACAAGATATGCACGACGGGGGCACGAATTGTCGTCCACGAAGGTGAATGCCTCGCCAGTATGGTGCCGATAAGATTGCACTATCGGTCGGAGGATGGCATTCACCTATCGTACAGCCGTTACGGCGCCTTCCATAACCACCAACGGCGTACGCGACCCCACATAATGCCACCCCAAAACAGCAGGGAATCTCCATCTTGCTGCACTCGCTGGACAGTGTGTCTAAGGCGTTCAGCCTGACCGGGTTGCCTCGAAACACGTCTCCGACGATTGTATGGTTGAAGGCATATGCGACACTCATCGGCTAAGAGAACGTGGTGCCAAACCTGAGCGATTCATTCGGGATATTGTTGGGCCCATCTGTACCGCGCTGCATGGTGTCGTGGTTGCAAAGATGGACCTCGCTATGGACGTCAGGAGTGAAGTTGCGCATCACGCAGCCTTTTCAGCACAGTTTGAGCCGTATCATGACGTCCTGTGAGTGCACGCAAAGCATTATTCATCATGTTGCCTTTGTTGTCAGGGTACCTCCGAGCCATAATCCGTAGCGGACATCCACTGCAGCAGTAGCCCTTGGGCGGACTGAGCGAGGCATGTCATCGATCATTCCTGTCTCTTTATATCTCCTCCAAGTCCGAACAACATCGCTTTGGTTCACTCCGAGACGCCTGGGCACTTCCTTTGTGGAGAGCACTTCCTGGCACAATGCGGCCGCGATCTAACGGCGGTATTGACTGTCTACGCATGGTTGAACTACAAACAAAACTAGCTGTATACCTCCTTCCTGGTGGAATGACTGGAACTGATAGGCTGTCGGACCCCCTCCGTCTAATAGGCGCTGCTCATGCTCGGATGTTGACATCGTTGGGCGGGGTTTAGTGACGTCTCTGAATAGTCAAAGGGAGTGTGTCTGTGATACAATATCCACAGTCAACGTCTATCTTCAGGAGTTCTGGTGTGTACATTAAATTTATATTATGTGGCTAGTTAGGGTCTGAAAAGTGTACCTAGGTACAAAACTTTCGCCTACATTAAATTCTAACATGTATTGCCCTGAATCAGTATTACATTTCTTGTAACGTAGGCCACGGGCAAAACTTGAAGCTAATTAGATGGGGACTTGATGGAAAAGTTTACATATAATATGCATTTATACTGTGGTTACTGAATTCAGGCACACATCCACAAATATCTTGTGAAAAGCTCTTTGAGTGCTCATGTCGAATGGAATGTTTTTGCTTCTGTTTTCGTATGCTTTGACCCTTGCCAGTTCTCGCTGTTGATTACGATAAAACCGCTTCATTCATCACACGATTTGTTTCCACAGTTAACCACCACATTTCGGAGGCCTTCAGTAATCCTCGACGTACTGTGTTGCAGGTATCGACGGTAGTGGTAGAAGCGCCATAATGGACAACAGTACCTGTGGCAACGTAGCCGAGGTGTCCCTCGACTTGGACCCGGATGCCGACATCGAGTGTCCGCCGGTGAAGGCCATGGTGCTGGTTACGTGCGGTAACGTGAGCAGACCGATGCCGTTCCTCAACGTGTCTACCGAAGTCCCCATCGAGTACGCACAGCCCATGCTGGGCTATGCTATGCCCTTCCTGCTGGTGATCACCATCATCGCCAACACGCTGATCGTGGTCGTGCTGTCCAAGCGGCACATGCGCACGCCCACCAACGTCGTGCTGATGGCCATGGCGCTGTCCGACATGCTGACGCTCCTGTTCCCGGCGCCGTGGCTCTTCTACATGTACACCTTCGGCAACCACTACAAGCCGTTGGCGCCCACCAGCGCCTGCTACGCCTACCACATCATGAACGAGGTCAGTCGCTTGCCTACATCTAGAACTACCTGCAGCCCTTTCATTTCTTGCTTAAAAATCTATTCTGTAGCGTCCTTTCTTTTCTATTTCATCAACATCAAAGTAAATGTTTCCTTTCATATTTCACATATGCAATATTTTCTCTGATCTCCATTGGTAGACGTAAAACGTACCACCAGATATAGATAAAGACTACTCGAGAAATGGACGTTTGTGTACTAATTGATTATTTTATTTTAGCTTTCCGTGTCTGTAAACCAAACATTAAACATTTTTTTTTGTCCAGCCACAAATCGTCAACATTGCCTCCGTAGCGACAGTTTGGACTGGCCAGGAACTGTTCAATGACTTTCACAGCACCACAGTCGCACATGTCAGCATCAAAGTAACCGTGACCCACCTGATCATATATTTTTTCACTGGCGCCAGCCATGTTCTTATGTGTTTCGTGGCTCTCCATGTTTTCTAATTTGTTATATGGCCTCAAGGCACACACTATTTGAGCTGGTGGATAGTCAGGTGGTGGTTCTCCAATGGCCGCATTTAAAAACCTTTAACGGGATATCAGTCGTCCAGGCTCACACTCAGTGTCAATGAGAGGATGTCTATAGTCGCTCTTTTGTCTGGGACTCTGTGATTTAGTGAGATGGTCTTCGGGAGCTGGGTCTCACAAAGCCAGCAGCTCTATAAAGATTTGGTAGGGGCGTGGGTTCACTACACTCTGTTGTGATACGACATGTTTCATTAAGCCTTACATCGACCTTCAGGCTTGATTCTAGTACATACTGGGTAGGCATATTAAGCCACTGACAACCATAGTACTTGGCCAGTGGTTCTCAGGATAGCAGATTTTGCTCTCCATTTGCAGTTTACGAGATCCATTAAATACTGGAGACTACTTTCTGGCGGATCATTTCACAATGGTGTCTGTATATTCGTGTCTGTATATCAGAGGTATATCTAAAGTCACGGCTAACTATATTGATTTATCTCTGCGTTCCAGTGCGGTTTTGGCCAAAGAAACACTTAGCTTGTGGCTTGCTTGCCCATATCAAAGTTGGGGGGGGGCTCTTACTTGAGTCTTCGAAGAATTTGAGTTACTGCAGTTATTTTGACAGTATTCTGGCAAGGCTCTGAGTGGTGACTGCAGCTTCAGCTGTTGCTCCTCGAAAGTTGTACCCTCAGTTGTGATTGTCAAGTCATCTGAATATGGGAAATGATTAGTATAATTGTGTTGGTTTGTCGTTATTGTACGGTGCTAAAAAGGCATGATTCCAGAAGCCTGGGAAGCCACCACTGGAAACCTATCTTGAAATGCTTAATGATTGATAAGTGTTAGCTTTTTCAACCATGTTACACTGAAAAAGTGCGTTGGTATATGATGTACATGTATCGACACACATACTCTGCAAACGACAGCAAAACGCATGGCTAATGGTATCTTCTATTGTATCAAAAGTTATAATTTCTTCCCGACCCCATAACGTATGGAGCACAGGTGTATGCTCACTTAAATGCCTCTGTGAGCGCTGTAATTAATTTAATCATGTCCGCACCATTTCTACGGGGGCGATACATTGAAGGCTGAATTCCTGACTCAGTATTGCTTCTTGAGATGTAAGTATATTTTCGCAGGGTAATTGGCATCATTCTCCAAGTGTCTGCCAGTCCGGGGGTTTTCAGCGTGACTGTATTCCGTCAGTCAAACAAAGCTATGACCAAACGTGCTGTCGTGTCTGAATTCGTTCAGTAACCCCTCTCAGTTTTATTTCATATGACGCCCACACACTTCAGCTGTGTTCTACGTTGTGGTGCACAAATCTTTTGTATACTGACCGGATTTTCCCAGCATCCTCGCAGTGAAAAAAAGACTTGCCTTACCCTTCGACTTAGCCAATGTGGTCACTTCATTTCATAATGCTAAAAATTGCCAGAAACTGGTATTAGTAATAGGTGACTGATTCACTCCGTTTTTCATTGACACGGTAGTCATGAGACACTACCTTTCTTCGCCCCATTAATCTTACATTTCTGAACTTTTAAAGCAATCTCAGTGAGACAGATTAAGCTGTATCGGATACGTTATAGGTACAATGAATGGCAGGCTTTAATTTCTGGTAGTTTTTTTAATTTTTTATTTCTTCGTCTTGAATTTATAGTCTTTTGAGAAAAATTACCGGTTTCATTTCTGCAGTAACTACCTTCGGACTCTCTCATACTGATTTTTTTCACAATTTATTTTTAAATGGTTGTAACTTTTTTCAGTGTATCAGAATGAGAGATCCTGTTCCAAAAGCAATGTATGGGATACAAGTAAACAAAAAATTACATACGTAATATGATCGCCAGGCAAACTGTCATTTTATGTCAAATTCTGTTTTGGTAGAATACCCAAAAATATCCCTCTATGAATGTGAAGGCTTATGTACAAGAAAGTCATGTTTGACGATTCTGACAGACTGAGTTAACAGATGTCGAAAGCGCACTAAGATAAAAATGCTACTAAGTCTGATCTGTTGGAATTTTTGATACTAAATGTAATATGTAGCAACTACCTAACATGGCGCCTGTGGGAGCCCAGTCCTTTGCAGACTGATCAAACAGTTTCAGAGGCAGCTCTTTACCCCACGAGGTGGACACAAGAATTGAGCGAAATCTGATGACAACCGACTCTTTCAAAGTAGTTAGTACTCTGAAAACAGGAGATGGCGTCGTCAACCGGATGCCCCGATGTCAGAAAACTGTACCTCTCGCTGAAGAGTACGCGACAAAGAGGATAGTTTTCAAGTAGAGATTTACTCTAGGATGTCTAAATACCAGAAGGCGTTGTTACTTACCTCTCCGGCCCAACCATGTTCAAGTGTCTGCTTGACGATGGAACTTGAATAAAAGTTGTATTAAACTGTTACTAGTACAAAATCTCTATCGATACCCATGGAAAAAGTACTAATAAATTTTTGATGTAGTGCCGATGTGTAAGGTTTCCTAACTTACGCTCTCCTCCAATGGAAACCTTCTGCATCACTGTCCTGCATAGGGTTGCGCATCATTTTATCGATAAGTTCCAAACTAAGTCACTACCAGTCATGAGACGCGTACAACAATAAAACGTTATCATCATAATTGTCATCGACCATTATAACAAGACAAGCCCATTTCAAAATCCCATGTTGAAATATGCTTTCAGTAGCTGTCTCCAGCTATTCTAGAACTCAGTCATGCTCTAACAAAAAATGGTTCAAATGGCTCTGAGCACTATGGGACTCAACTGCTGTGGTCATAAGTCCGCTAGAACTTAGAACTACTTAAACCTAACTAACCTAAGGACATCACACACATCCATGCCCGAGACAGGCTTCGAACCTGCGAACGTAGTGGTCGTGCGGTTCCAGACTGTAGCTCCTTTAACCGTTCGGCCACTCCGGCCGTCCATGCTCTAACATCGTTTGATAAAATATGCATAGGCTACTATTACTACACCATTCTGAAATGGCTAAAGACGCGGGGATCCGGGAGCAGTAAGCGAATGAGCCCACTCCCACGTGAAAAATTTCACAAATTTTGTTGTGACTTGGCAAGACAACCAAGGCACTCTGAGGAAGCCGAAAGGCACGCGTTTAGGCTCACGCAGGCTGGCGTGAGGTCTGGAACAGTTATAGGAGTTGAGTCTAGTAAAAAAGGTACGTAGCTTCTGGAAAACTTAACTTTAATCCATAATTGGTGAACATCGGTCTGACGGTACATGCATCACAAGATAAATAGCAAATGATAATGGCGCCTTGCTAGGTCGTAGCAAATGACGTAGCTGAAGGCTATGCTAACTATCGTCTCGGCAAATGAGAGCGTAATTTGTCAGTGAACCATCGCTAGCAAAGTCGGCTGTACAACTGGGGCGAGTGCTAGGACGTCTCTCCAGACCTGCCTTGTGGCGGCGCTCGGTCTGCAATCACTGATAATGGCGACACGCGGGTCCGACGTATACTAACGGACCGCGGACGATTTAAAGGCTACCACCTAGCAAGTGTGGTGTCTGGCGGTGACACCACATTCCTCCCACGCAAATCGGCGAACGGTTGTGTTATAAGGCTTCCGCCCGCCGTGGGAAGGACCCCATGTTGACGTATGCGACGAGGTGGGGAGCCTAACAACAGGCGAGACTGTGCCACCCGCACCCTGCCATTTGGTCCTAGGGGAACTAGGAAACGCCTGAAAACCTAGTCCAGAATGCACGCCAACATGCAGTGTATGCGCCCGTATAGAGACAGGAGGGGCCGAAGGGTCGACCTACATCGGGTCGGGGCACCCGACGGGCGAAGACGTGCTATGGTCCGGAGCGGGCAAGAGTTCCATGGCGGAGGACAACTGGTCACGGGAAGCGATCGGTGACGCGTGACCCAGGGAGGCGCCCGGCGGTTGCAGCGACGCGTCCACTGGGGGCGTCGCCGGCGGGAGAACAGGCGGCGGCGGCGGCGCGTCGCCATGGGGCAAAATGGAAGGCAGCGTCGGTAACACCCGGGGCTGAGGCGAGCCAGTAGGTGGGTCCCCCGGGCGCAGACCGGACGGCACCGTCGCTGAAAGCAGACGGGGAGCGGCATATCCCGTGCGACGACAGAGGCGCAGCTGATTGAGATGCCGACGCACCTCACCAGAGGCCCCCAAAATCAGATACATAGCGCGGCCGAGGCAGCGAAGAATGCGCCCTGCGAGCCAACGCCGTGAACCTCGATAGTTGCGGTAGTAGACAACATCAAAAATACGGTTCAAATGGCTCTGAGCACTATGGGACTTAACATCTATGGTCATCAGTCCCCTAGACCTTAGAACAACTTAAACCTTACTAACCTAGGGACAGCACACAACACCCAGCCATCACGAGGCAGAGAAAATCCCTGACCCCGCCGGGAATCGAACCCGGGAACCCGGGCGTGGGAAGTGAGAACGCTACCGCACGACCACGAGATGCGAGCTAGACAACATCCCTGGAGCAAAAGCAGGTGTCTGACGCTTCACAGGAACCTGATACGGCGGATGTAGCAAAGACATCAAGGTTCGATGAGGGCGACCGTGAAGCAGCTCAGCTGGCGAGCGACCATCTCGGGGCTGAGAGCGATACGAGGACAAAAAGAGCAATAACGCGTCTTCCCGAGAATGCGACTCTTTCAACTTCAACATCTGTGACTTGAAAGTCCTAACCAATCGTTCAGCGGCACCGTTCGACTGTGGCGAAAACGGCGCGGACGGCAGATGTTGAATACCATTGGCCGTGCAGAATGACTGAAATTCTGCGGACATGAATTGTGGTCCATTTTCGGAAACAATAGTCTGTGGAAGACCTTCAATGCAAAAGATAGCGGACAACGCTTGGATGGTGGCAGATTACGTCGTGGAAGACATCCGGACAAAAAAAGAAAAATTACTGAATGAATCGACCACAACCAACCATCGAGCATCCCAGAAGGGACCAGCGAAATCGATGTGTAAGC
This sequence comes from Schistocerca cancellata, assembly GCF_023864275.1. Lineage (NCBI taxonomy): Eukaryota > Metazoa > Arthropoda > Insecta > Orthoptera > Acrididae > Schistocerca > Schistocerca cancellata. The sequence continues at coordinate 414,496,595 of NC_064631.1, forward strand.
GTTGCCTAGGGGAAGTGGCTTTTGGCCATGCAAAGAATTTCCACGGTGGTGCGGATTGTTGTTCGGCACATGCAAGAAGAGCACATATTCGTAATCGCGGTATCGATTCCGAACCAAGTACAGTGCTGACGAGCAAGTTGTTTCGTTCGCACTATACCCCAATGTCCTCGGTGGAGAAGCCATAAGACAGAGGACTGTAACGAACGTGGGACCACGACCCTGGACTGATCATTATCTGAACGCAAAACACCACGTCGTACAAAAAGTCACTCCTTGTGAGCAAAAAATCGGCGAACCAACGGATCCCCGATCCGTGACTTTGACGAGGGCCATTGCGTAGCAACAAAACACAGAACGGTAGCAAGGACAGGGTCGGCAGCTGTGGCTGTAGCTACACGACGAAAATCAATCGGAAACCATTCGACCACGTCATCGGTTTCCGAATCAATGAACATGCAAGCAAGTTCGGAGGAATCGAATGCTCTATCCTCAGCAACAGGCAAACGGGACAACACATCGCCGTTTCCGTGCTTAGCAGTGGACCGATACAAGATATCGTAGCGGTACTGCGAGAGGAAAATAGACCAGCGAATGAATTTCTGCGCTGTACGTGGAGGTACAGGCTTGGTCGGATGAAAAAGCGATGTCAAAGGTTTGTGGTCAGTGATGATGGTAAAGTGACGACCATACAAGAAATCATGAAACTTAGTAACACCAAATACGAGAGCCGATGCTTCTTTCTCGATCTGTGAATCATTTCTTTGTGCAGACGACAGCAATTTGGACGCAGAGGCAATAGGGCGATCGTGCGAACCATCTTTGTGCGCAAGCACAGCACCGATCCCGAAATCCGATGCATCCACCATCAACAAAAGGGGCTTCCGGGGATCGAATGGCGTAAGGCAAGTATTGGAAAGCAACGCCGATTTCAACTGGCGAAAGGCGCGTTCGCATTCCGTCGTCCGGACGAACGGAACACCTTTACGGCGTAAGCGATGAAGCGGAACTGAAATGGAAGAGGCGTGGCGCACATAGCGATGATAGTAATTCATTTTTCCCAGCACACTCTGTAGCTGCTTCAAATTCAGCGGCGAAGGCAAGTCTTGTATGGCATGGAGGTGCTCTGGACTGGGATTTATGCCTTGGGCATTGAGTACGTGTCCCAGATAGGGTAAGTCACGAGCAAAAAACACACATTTGTCCTTCCGCAAGCGAAGACCATTTTGTCGCAAGACCTGAAATAATGTTCTGAGATTGGCTAAATGTTCTTCTTCCGTCTTACCGGAGATCACAATATCGTCCAGGTAGTTTGCTGCAGTAGGGACCGACGCACAAACAGTTTGTAGATATTGCTGAAACAATGCAGGGGCGGATGCACACCCGAATCGCAGTCGTTTGAATCGATACAAACCAAGATGCGTGTTAACCACCAAAACGCGCTGGGATTCTTCGTCCACCGGTATTTGCAAGTACGCATCTGCTAGGTCCAACTTCGAAAATTATTTACCCGGGCACAGTTTGTTAAAAAGAGCTTCCGGGCGGGGTAATGGAAAAGCAGCAGTCACTAGTTGTTGATTCACTGTTGCCTTGAAGTCCACACAAAGTCTCAATTTTCCGAAAGGTTTTTGCAAAATTACTAAGGGTGAAGCCCAGAGAGAAGCCTGCACACGTTCAAGTACACCCAGTGATTTTAAATCGTGTAATGTTCTTGCGACCTCATCACGCAATGCGTGGGGAACATTGCGCACTCTAAAAAACTTCGGTTGCGTGGTTACTATCAGTTCCAAATGTGCTTTATAGTTCTTAGCGCAACCGAGGCCCGGTGCAAAAATGTCTGCAAATTCTTCACATAGACGAGAAACACTGGCTGAAGGCACAGTCTGGTTCACTGATAGGACCTGATTGACTATAGACAAGGTAAACAACTGAAATAAATCGAAACCAAACAAGTTCACTGCAGAAGAAGAACGAAGGACGTAAAATGACACAAGTTTTGTTTGTCCCTTGTATGTTGCAAGAAGGCTGCACTGTCCTAACACAGGGATCGCTTGTCCGGAATAACTAGTTAGCTTAACATTTGCGGCACACAACGGAGGTGTGCCCAGCTGTTTGTACATGTCGTGATTGATCAATGAAACTGCAGCTCCAGTATCGCGCTGGAACGGTATCACTTTGCCGTTCATGTCCAAATCAACAAAAAGTTTAGTGTCCTGCTGACGACATAAGCGACAGTCTCGTCCAACATGAACTGACACTGGTACAGAATCACTTGCGACGTGACGGGATTTCCGGCGATGTCGACGCACACTATTTGTGGGACGAACACAGGCACTGTTAGAGAGAGTAGCACTGGGCGGAGTGGCATGAACTACATGAATTTGCATGGGCGAAGTGTCACGAGCCTGAGTATCCTTGGTTCGATTCCGATTCCGGCGCGAAGCAAAGGGCCTGGAATGGTTGTGAGTGTCCGATCAGAGCTTTTTCTGGCAAACACTTTGAACATGCCCTTTTTTATTACAGAAAAAGCAAATAGCCTGGCGTGACAGGCAATTCTCATGCGAATGTCTAGTAGCACACCGCGGGCATGATTTCACTGCATTTGCATGCTTGCGCAGAACACGTGGCTGACAGCTTGGCGGCAGCTGAGCGGACGGGCGCGAGGGCTGTTCACTGTTCCGTGCAGGGTGCATGGCGGGCCGGTTAAGGTGACACACAGGTGGCGAAGTTTCAAATGATTCCTGAGCAAAGTCCAGTGTGTCCTGCTGATCCAATATGTCCATCACCTGTGGAAGGGAGGGACTGACTAGTTTCAAAATCTGTTCCCATATACGAACATCAGAAACGTTCTGTGCAATTGCATCATGCACCATAGTATCTGAATAAGGGAGTCCACATTGACACTCAAAACCACAATCCCTAGTAAGGCCTTGCAAGGTTGCAACCCACTCCCGATTAGTGTGACCGGCCGTACGTTTTGTACGAAAGAAGGTATAATTTTTCGCTACTACATTGACTGTTTCTTTGAATTATGCATCTAATGCAGACAAAATTTCGTAGTAGGACAGAGTTGCTACGTCGCGTCGGGGAAACAATTTCACTATCACATGGTACGTTTGCACCCCTACACACGATAATAAGAAAGGCTGCCGCTCGTTACCTTGAATTCTGTAGACGGCGAGATGGAATCCAAATTGGCGTGACCACTCCGTCCAGCTTTCCAGTGCCGCATCAAAAGGACGAAAAGGTGGTGCAACGGCGTGTTGTGGCTGCGTGAGCGGTGGAGCGGCGGCTGCCGCATCGTTTTGCATTGCACATTGACCCTGGACGAGCTGTCCAAGGCCATGCAATAAGGCCTCCGTCTGCTGGTTCTGTAAGCGATAAAATTCGGACAGTACATCTGAAGATTGTGGCGAAGCCATGACACATGTAAATTAATACGAACGCTAATTTCTCGCCGCCAAACTGTTGTGACTTGGCAAGACAACCAAGCTACTCTGAGGAAGCCGAAATGCACACGTTTAAGCTCACGCAGGTTTGCGTGAGGTCTGGAACAGTTATAGGAGTTGAGTCTAGTAAAAAAGGTACGTAGTTTCTGGAATACTTAACTTTAATCCATAATTGGTGAACATCGGTCTGACGGTACATGCATCACAAGATAAATAGCAAATGATAATGGCGCCTCGCTAGGTCGTAGCAAATGACGTAGCTGAAGGCTATGCTAACTATCGTCTCGGCAAATGAGAGAGTAATTTGTCAGTGAACCATCGCTAGCAAAGTCGGCTGTACAAATGAGGCGAGTGCTAGGACGTCTCTCTAGACCTGCCGTGTGGCGGCGCTCGGTCTGCAATCACTGATAGTGGCGACACGCGGATCCGACGTATACTGACGGACCGCGGCCGATTTAAAGGGTACCACCTAGCAAGTGTGATGTCTGGCGGTGACACCACAAATTTATTTATCACAAACCTACTATGTAAGTCACATGATGTTATTATGAGCACATTTAATTAATGAATTTGGCACTTGTTAATTATTATTAAACTCTAAGGCTTAAAGAGCCAGAGAAAATATATTACCACTAATTAAATCATCAGCTTAACATAACAAGGTAAGCCTCAATAATTAAGGAATTTAAAAGCCCCAATAATTGAATCAGAAGTCCCATTTAACAAAACAATTTGCAGGTGCCAATAATCGAAAATAACTTAGTACGAACAGAATTGCAATTAAACCGCTCGAATTACAACTTATAATTTATGCCAGAATCGGCGGCCAAAACCGACGACGGACATCACGTCCTTACCCTGGAAACATCTTTCAGAACCCGCTCTAATCATTCCGCGGACTTCCCAATAGGCCGTTCCAGCAGTATTAAAGCTACAGTAGGACAATGAAGTTCTACTGCTCTAAAAAAAATTATCCGTACAAGAGCATCTAAAAAGAATTACATAAAATAGAAGAGATGGTTCAGTTTTGACTTCTACTACATTTCTAAAAAATAAATGCATTTATGAAAATCAGTGCTACATTACATAATTAAGTACATGGTTTCTGTGGCCTAGACTCACACGTTTAAACTGAATGTCATTTCATACAGCTTTACGCAAAAGGCGTTTACACCAAGATACAGTTCAACATATGCAGCAGTTACAGACACATTCAAATCGCCAAAACACGTACAAGTTACTGCATGCCACACCCTTTGCAGTGAAATAAAAGAACACGTAAATGATGGGGCAGACGAGTTCTCACGATCACTACCAAACCTGGAGCACATCAGTAGTAGCTTCACTGGCCTTTGGGTAAACTAAGTAGCATAACAGACGGAATCTCACCTTTAACTTCCGTTATATTACGAAAACAAACGCCGAAACCGTCGTATAGCAGGTACATTTCAGTGAAATACTTCCGTGATGGAATTCAGCAAGGAAACACTCCAAACTAGCAACGGTAACGCCACGAAGGAGTCGACGATGATCTTTACATGTGCCATCGATTAGACACAGCCACCTCCAAATACCAAAACAGATCACATTCGCAAGTCAGCACTTGCTGCTGCCGTGAGCAACGCTCACGTGCTCGCATCTGCTAGCAGACTTTCGCTCTCCCAGTCCAGCGTAATGCACCTCACACCGCGTTTGCGCGCCGACTTCTAAGTGAAACATGTGATAGAGGCGTCTAATCGCTTCGTTTCAAAGAAGCTCCAGGTCAAAGTACTGCCGCTAGCTTACCCACAGTATCAAGACGAACGTATCAGTCATCTTCTCCTACCCCCCCCCTCTCTCCACCCCCACCCCTTAAGCTATAAGCCGGGGTGGACACCCCAGTTTCGTTTATTTAGTGTGTTTCAGCTTCTGCCTCGACACTGTCTGGTTTCAGCGGACTCAAGAAAAGTCCCGTTTCTTACGTGTTTTAAGGTTTAGGAAGGCGAAGAAAACTGGGGACTAACTCCTGATGGTCTTACACGGGCCGAGAAACTGCGATAACGCTTTTCCCTTTGATACCCTGCGCCCGTCTACACTGCCCCCAGATACTCTTCCCGTAGATATTGGCTCCCACCATGAGGTAACGGATCTACCACCATTGTACCTACTAGCCTATCTTTGATGTGCAAGAGAAATGTTGTCTTTTGCCGCCTCCCATTTACACCTGATATCCTCATCCTCAGCATGTGCAAGCAATAGATGATTCAACGACCTCAAATTACTCAGCAGCGAATTAAGAGAGAACACGAACATTAATTTGGCTGTCATTGTCTTGTGTGCTTCATGGCTGGCGGTATTAAAGGTACGGTTAAAGCAATTCTGGGAACGACCCTAAAGTTTCTAAGACCAAGAACGATAAATTGCTAAGACAGATTTCAAATTCCTGTTAACACATTCTACAAAAGACAGGTAAGGTTATACAACTAATTTGTCGCGTGAGAAATGACACTACCAGAAACAAAAGAGTCTGAATTCACCTGTCGTAAACTTTTCACGCACTAACACTCTAAGGGGTCCAAAATTACAAATAAAACTCTTAAGTGCTGGTTACTAACGGTAGTCATCATTCCTCTACAATGCACCATCCACTCAAACCTTGTAAAGATATCTAACACCACTAAAATATTACCATATTTGGTGCTTATGTGTGCCCCAGATAATCAATAAAAAGCCGTTCAGTATGCAGATGTTCCCTGGTCGACAAAAAAAAAACCACCTTCTACTCTCAGTGTCTGGCATAGCGGACTTACGTTCTTCATATTGTCTCATTAATCTCTTAACATCTCAGTCGATGCTTTTACAAGACAGATGTTATTTAGTTTTCATCCCTGTTACGGAAAGCCCCAGGTGCGGCTCCGCCCCCCCCCCCCTTCTCCCGACCCACATAACTAGCGGTGAAAATAACTAAGCTTTTAGGATTATGGAACTTGAGTTTCCTATCGTAACGAGTATGGTAACATAGCATCCCCAACTCCAGGGAACCCCCACTCCAAGGGACAACGTTAGTCTTCCATTGTTTCATCCACCTCTAGCCTCTCCTGAATTTCGACAACTTACTATCATGTTGCCCCGTCTCTCCGTAAGGTGAACAAACAGTGAAGGAATCTCAGAAAGAACTGCTACTGAAACCAGCGCCTTTGCTTTTCGGCAGATTCCGGCATGTTCACGTGAAATATGTGACTAAGGCATCCATGACCTGGTTTTCTGCCCCCTGACAAATACTGCTTCAAACCAGAAGGCAGATATTGAAACAGCCGATTGCGTAATTATTCCAGTGGAAATTTATGGTACGTTCCTATGGGATCGAACGGCTGAGGTCATCGGTCCCTAGGCTTACACACTACTTGATCTAACTTACACTAACGACAACACACACACACACACACACACACACACACACACACACACACACACACGGGAGGACTCGAACATGCGACGGAGGGTGGCCGCGCGAACCGTGACAAGGCGCTTGAGAACGCGAGGCTACCCCGCGGGGATAATTTTTCCAGTCTTACGGGACCTGTCAAGAATCCAACTCAGTGTTTGCTTGTCACTTTCTAAGGTAAACGCTGTATGCTCCAGGCAGAGCTTTAACTAGCCTTAAGGAGAAAGGTCAGCCAAAGTTTCCAGATCGTAAACAGAAGAATTTATTTCAGCAGCTGACAAGGCTCTTGATACATAAGATAAAGGCTACCACTCTCCATCATTTTCTTGCAACAGAACGGTGGTAACGCCGGAATTGGGCATGGATGCCTGCATAGTAAAGAGCATATTAAAATATGGAGTATCCAGTGCTGGAGCACTGCTGAAAGTGTGTTTCAAGGCGTCGAAGGCTGCCTATTGAGAATCTCTCCTAAACTGATGAGCTGATTAAGCGGAGCCAAAAGACATGCAAAAGTGGACAACTTCTCTAAAATAATTCAACATGCTTATAAACTGGGCAACTCCCTTCTCGTTCATTGCTGGCGGGAACTTGCAAATAGCTCGAATAAGGGCCTGAACTACACTAAATCCGCTGGCTGACAATGTATGCCCCGAAAATAATATGTCCTGTAGGAAAATTTACTTTCGATTGCTTAAAGGTCGAGCCTTCCTCCTTCAGATGTTCCAACACTTGGCTAAAATGCTCCAAATGATCAACAGAGATTGTACTATAAATGACCACGTCGTCTAAGTAATTGTAAATGCACCAAAACTTCAAGTCTCCCATCACAGAATGTAACAGCCGAGCGAAAACCGTTGTCCCTGTGGAGACACCGCCGCGCGGGATTAGCCGAGCTGGTGCGGCTGGTCTCGGCCGAGGTTTGAGTCCTCCCTCGGGCATGTGTGTGTGTGTGTGTTTGTTCTTAGCATAATTGAGGTTAAGTAGTGTGTAAGCTTACGGACTGATGACCTTAGCAGTTAAGTCCCATAAGATTTCACACACATTTGAACTTTTTTTTGTGTGGAGACACCAAAAGGAGTAAAGTGAAAATGCAAAATTTGTTAGTCAGTGGAGAACGAAGATAAAGGCTTTTAATCTTCGGTGAGGTGTAAATGGTAACAGGCTTGGTTAAGATTCAGCAATTTTAAAACACGCGCCCCTGCAAACCACTAGAAGTGGTTATGTGGGTTAGGAGGTGGAATACACTCCTGGAGATTGAAATAAGAACACCGTGAATTCATTGTCCCAGGAAGGGGAAACTTTACTGACACATTCCTGGGGTCAGATACATCACATGATCACACTGACAGAACCACAGGCACATAGACACAGGCAACAGAGCATGCACAATGTCGGCACTAGTACAGTGTATATCCACCTTCCGCAGCAATGCAGGCTGCTATTCTCCCATGGAGACGATCGTAGAGGTGCTGGATGTAGTCCTGTGGAACGGCTTGCCATGCCATTTCCACCTGGCGCCTCAGTTGGACCAGCGTTCGTGCTGGACGTGCAGACCGCGTGAGACGACGCTTCATCCAGTCCCAAACATGCTCAATGGGGGACAGATCCGGAGATATTGCTGGCCAGGGTAGTTGACTTACACCTTCTAGAGCACGTTGGGTGGCACGGGATACATGCGGACGTGCATTGTCCTGTTGGAACAGCAAGTTCCCTTGCCGGTCTAGGAATGGTAGAACGATGGGTTCGATGACGGTTTGGATGTACCGTGCACTATTCAGTGTCCCCTCGACGATCACCAGTGGCGTACGGCCAGTGTAGGAGATCGCTCCCCACTCCATGATGCCGGGTGTTGGCCCTGTGTGCCTCGGTCGTATGCAGTCCTGATTGTGGCGCTCACCTGCACGGCGCCAAACACGCATACGACCATCATTGGCACCAAGGCAGAAGCGACTCTCATCGCTGAAGACGACACGTCTCCATTCGTCCCTCCATTCACGCCTGTCGCGACACCACTGGAGGCAGGCTGCACGAAGTTGGAGCGTGAGCGGAAGACGGCCTAACGGTGTGCGGGACCGTAGCCCAGCTTCATGGAGACGGTTGCGAATGGTCCTCGCCGATACCCCAGGAGCAACAGTGTCCCTAATTTGCTGGGAAGTGGCGGTGTGGTCCCCTACGGCACTGCGTAGGATCCTACGGTCTTGGCGTGCATCCGTGCGTCGCTGCGGTCCGGTCCCAGGTCGACGGGCACGTGCACCTTCCGCCGACCACTGGCGACAACATCGATGTACTGTGGGGACCTCACGCCCCACGTGTTGAGCAATTCGGCGGTACGTCCACCCGGCCTCCCGCATGCCCACTATACGCCCTCGCTCAAAGTCCGTCAACTGCACATACGGTTCACGTCCACGCTGTCGCGGCATGCTACCAGTGTTAAAGACTGCGATGGAGCTCCGTATGCCACGGCAAACTGGCTGACACTGACGGCGGCGGTGCACAAATGCTGCGCAGCTAGCGCCATTCGACGGCCAACACCGCGGTTCCTGGTGTGTCCGCTGTGCCGTGCGTGTGATCATTGCTTGTACAGCCCTCTCGCAGTGTCCGGAGCAAGTATGGTGGGTCTGACACACCGGTGTCAATGTGTTCTTTTTTCCATTTCCAGGAGTGTAGATTCGAAAATCATCTTCTAATATAAGGTCTAGTAATCAGCACCCGGATTACACCCTACAACATTTCGGTTTCGCACCAAAAACATTGAAGCTGAGTAAAAGTAAGTGTTGAGATCAGTAAGTTGAATCTGATATTGATTCTCGTTGTTAGCACGTAATTTGCCCATTAAGACTTCGCGAAATTCTTCTAGCAGCTACAACAACTTCGCCGCCTACGTTTCGGCTGTGTGACCTACGTTGAATTCAGTATCACCAGCCAGAACACCAATTACACCAGAAATCTCGACGTGTTTTCAGAATCTGTATTTCTTTCGGCGTTCAACTTAAAGAACGCACCTGTACCCGTATAATCCAGAGTACACTGGGTAGCAAGAAAAAAATTACAGCCGAAGAATTCCTTACCGGTAAGCCCTTCGGCAGTAATAAATTTTCAAGACTACGCAAAGTCTCCCAGTTCTTTTTAAAAAGGAGCCTGCCCTGCAACATTTAATAAATTACCTGAAACAGAAAGGCAGTTCTTGCGAAAGGCATGCAAAGTGGGAAATTTCCCTATCTGGCCATATCTACAATACCAGCAGTAATCAATATTAAAGAAACATTACTGCAGTAATCGACCAAAACACAAACCGGTTCCGAAACGAGGGCACTGTAGACAAAACGAAGATGCACTTTAATAACGGTGCACACCCTACGACAGCCGTTCGGTGGCGAAATGCGATTAATGATCCCGCTAACACCCGGTGGCGTCGATTTCTCGGACGCTGTTCCTGTGGCTTCTCACAATCTTTGTGACCCACCCTGCCACAATGAAACTATATACTCTGAAGCAAGCACCGTTTCTATCTGGATCAGCGGACACAGCCACAATATCTGACGTTCCTCCATCCATCTGCCCCTAAATACGCCAACATTGATAAACTTACACTATCAGTACAATGCTCTGATGACTCTTTCATGGTCAGCGCCCGTAAAAATGCTGCTCAGTGAGTTCCTTTCGTCTACGAGTTCCTAAATTTTCTTCCGAAGCCCACCTAGCGACCCATTAACCCTATATATCTTCGCCAGTTAGCCTACTTACTCGACCGACCGCTAAGGAATAAATCTTATAAAACACCATGCTGTAGGGAATCTGCAAACACTTTAGCCCGTTTTGCAATCTAACAGTTAACCGCAATAACTACAAATTTTTCTTTAGTATTTTCAATAGGTTAAGTCTGAATACGATATTGCGGTGCCTGTGTTATTCCGAATTACTATATAGTGTGCCTTCAGATATGTGGAACATTACGTCGTGATTCGGAATAACACAGGCACTGCAATATCGTATTTATCCGCCGTCACCGGGAAGCTACTTTCGGGAAAATGTCTCGCCTGTACGGAATATACCTGATGGATATACAAGTACACGTTGTAGACAGATGGTTGACGATGTGATTGTTAGTCCTGAGGTTAACATTTTCCTGCACATCGGGAAGCAACTTCCTACAACAGGAACTGGCACCAGTTACTGCTGAAACTGTCCTTACGGTGATGCTTACTGGAGGAGTTGTTGCTTCCTGCTAGCTCTGTTATAACTTATTGGCACCGCCGTCCTCAGATTCATTAGAATATTTATTTCGTATTGCTAACTGTTTTTTTCTTGAATGAGTCAGCCCCAACGTCTTTCTTGCTCACATCGCCATATGCTCTGCAGGCTAAGCAAGACACTAGTTACCCAAACCACCACTTGCTCACTATCTGGCCCACCCGCCGAATAATGACGCAAACTGCTGCCAGTGAAATTTTTAAGAACGCAGGGATCGGTCAGTGGTAAGCGAGCGAGTTCACTCTCAGTAAAAATATTTCACAAATTTGTTTAACACACACAATTTTCATACGATGTACGCTGGTAACCAGAGCACACTACATCAGTGAGTTCAAACTTCAAAATGATTACTAAACTGTGTACAATACAAAAAATACTGTAAATATGAAACGGATTAAGTTGATAATGAAAAGAACCGATTGTGTATCACCCAATAAATACACCGAAATAATCAGCACCAGTTGCACAAAAGAAATTTTATTTTATTTACCGGTTTCAGGCACTTAGTGGCCTTCCTCAGAAAACTATCACATTACTGGCGAGTGTCAACAATAAGACACATGCAGCATATGACTGTGATCATGCAGTTCATAGCACCTTTTCAAAATCGGTATAAACAAGTCAAAGAGCAAGTCCAACTGCATTAATCGTATTCTTGTCATTCACAGTTAATGCAGTAGTTGCAGTCTTCTGAACAAGGTGTCCAAGTGCCTGAAACCGTTTAAGGAAAAAAATTTCTTTTTTGCATCTGGTTGATGATAATTTGGATAAATATAGTTGCTGGAGCAAATATTTCAAAGCGCTACTAATGAAAGAATCAGTTAACCTCTAAAAATCTAAAGCCCAAATGATTATATCGTATGATTATTTATAAGCACCAATAACAGTATCAGAATCCACTGTTAACGAAATAGTTCACAGATGCCAACAGTCAGAACAAACATGGTATACAGACAGAATCTCAGTAACACGGACCGAATTACAACTCGTCATTCATACCAAATTCGCTGATCAAAAATGACTACGGGCATTAAGACCTCATTTTGAAAACTTTGTGCAGCAGATCTGATCAGGCCGTCCCAGTGAATTCAGAGCCATAGCAGGCCAATCAAATATTAGAGCTCTGAAACAGGAAAAAGCAATATTACTACCATAGCATACCATCCGTAAAAAGATTACATAAAATTTTAGAGGAGGAGTTAGTTTTCATCTCTACCATACTTTGGAAACATAAATGCATTTATGAATATCAATGTTGCGGTACATAGTTAAATACAATACCGTATGGCCAAGACACACACTTACAAACTGTGTCCGCTCAGGCAGGTCAACACAAAAGCCATTTACGGCAAGATACCCCAGTCATTGCCATAGTTTCACATAAATTTAAATCTCTAAAACACGTACACCTTACTGCTGGCACTCTTTTCAGAATTCAAATAAAAGAAAATACAAATGATGAGGCAGCTGAGTTCCCTCCAACACTATCAAGATTGGTGTACAACCGCAAGAGGTTCACTCTACTTTTGGCCAGCTAAATACCACAGCAGACGGGAGCCCACAATCTACTTCCGTTTTAGGATAATACTAATATCAGCATGGACACACTCCAAACCAACAATGGAAATATCAAGTAACAACCGACAACTTTATATGTGCCACCTATCACACAGCCACCTCCAAACACGAAACCGACCAACTTCTCAAGTTAGCACTTGCCGCTGCCCCTGGCAATTTTTCCGTGCTCGCAACTGCCAGCAGACTTCACAAATATATCTCGTCATCAACGAAATAATGCAAATAATGCAATCTTGCACCCAGTGATGAAAAGGTTGATGCATTATGTAAGAGAAATCGTTTAGACACTTCTGATACTAGAACTAATGCCCCAGTTACTTCTGTGACGTGATCCCAATGTACTCTTAACGCCCCTTCCGTCGTACCATGGTTACGCAATGTCTTCAAGAGCGGCACAGTCGGAAAAGGCGTTATCTCGCGACAGTCCGAGGATGCTTCAAGTCAAAGCACCGCCGCTAACTTACCCGCAACATTGGTACGAACGTATCAAATAGCTAAAATAATGTAACGGGGAATTGACTGGCTGAGCACTGGAACAAGGTTGGATAAATCCGACAGCGTAAAAACAAACCAAAGTTCTTTATTATACCCATGTAGACATTAGACAGAATCTAACAACACAGGCCAGAACTAAGAGCTCCTAAAATAGAGGACAGAACAGCTGGTACGCTAACTGAAGTACTCATGTGTTAATACAAAAGGTATTCTGTTAAAAATTGTTCTTAAATTTCTAGAGCACGAGCTCTGCACCTCTGCTGTCTCCTCTCAATGGCCGAAGATGGTCTCCTCGTTCAGTCTCACGTTTAGCATTCTCCGACCTCTTCTGATTTCCCTCGTTACGTTTTTGTCGATATCTCCGTATCTGTTTTAGTCTCTTTCAGTGTTTCTCCTGTCGTGTATAAAACGTTCCGTTTCGGGGCTGTAGCACTCGAATAAAACTGTATAGAATGATTTAAAAACAGTCCTGAGAATAATTGTTTTTGTGCTTTTTCACAGTAAAAATTACATAGTATGTTTATGCCTATGCAGTTATGGTTCGGGTCCAGATTAGTTCGTGCGAATACTTAAATTCATCCCGTGTACTTGTCACTTTTCACAAATCATTATGCACGAAATTTTCCGTACCGTTTGTTTACAAAGAAACTTGTCAGGTTAAATCGTGTTTGTGGTACTCCAGTTTTCTGTATGTGTTGAGAGACTTGAAACTAGACTGTTCGGTTTTCGCAGCGTAGGTTTCCCATTCATTCTGTGACGAACAACGCCAGTAAATTATACACAAAAGCACATCATTAAGAAAATATTGTCATTTTTATGTACTTGCAAATTAGTAAGAAGTTGTAAGAAAACGAAAACTTACAAATATGTCGAAATGCCCTGGGTATATCTTCAATCAGACATAAATCATGGCCGCGTGGGATTAGCCGAGCGGTTCTAGGCGCTCCAGCCATGGACTGTGTGGCTGGTCCCGGCGGAGGTTTGAGTCCTCCCTCGGGCATGGGTGTGTGCGTTTGTCTTTGGGATAATTTAGGGTATGTAGTGTGTAAGCTTAGGGACTAATGAACATAGCAGTTAAGTCCCATAAGATTTCACACACTTTTGAACATTTTTGAACACAAATCATTGGTGTGTCATATAGTGAAATGCTAGTTGGCAAATGTAAACAGAAGCACACTAACCTGTGCGTAATAATGCTCCACACCTCCGGAGTTCGAAAGTATAATACTTAATAGTAACCTAATTGAATTAAATTTTCGTATGGAGTACTTACATTAAAATGATTTCACAGAAATAAACAGAAGTAGTGACCATTACCTCATTAGGATCTCTATGAGCGAGTTGCAACCACGTTTTTGGCATCGTTTGATGTTTGGGAACACAGATGTTGCTGGAAGCTGCAGAAATGAATTAAAGTTTGTGCCACAGCCGGGACTTGAACCCGGTCTCATTGCTTCTAGTCCAGGCCGTGGCACCAATTTTAATTAAAAAATGGTTCAAATGGCTGTGAGCACTATGGGACTTAACTGCTGAGGTCATCAGTCCCCTAGAACTTAGAACTACTTAAACCTAACTGACCTAAGGACATCACACACATGCATGCCCGAGGCAGGATTAGAACCTGCGAATGTAGCAGTCGCGCGGTTCCAGACTGTAGCGCCTAGAACCGCTCGGTCACACAGGCCGGCAATTTTAATTCATTTCTTCAGCTTCCATCATTATCGTAGACTCAAATGTCTCGAGGTTCAAATGGCTCTGAGCACTATGCGACTTAACTTCTGAGGTCATCAGTCGCCTAGAAGTTAGAAGTAATTAAAGCTAACTAACCTAAGGACATCACATACATCCATGCCCGAGGCAGGATTCGAACCTGCGACTATAGCGGTCGTTCGTCTCCAGACTGTAGCGCCTAGAACCGCACTGCCATTCCGGCCGGCTGTCTCGAGGAATATCTGGTCATAAGACTTATAGATCTTTTTGTACAATGTGGTACTACAAATCATTTGCAACAGATTTTCCGAAAAGCGAATTCGAAAACAATTTTCACTGTGAATGAGCTTCGCGACAGTAGGAGCAGCATGCTAGTCAGTTACGTCATACACCTCACGTGACTGAAATGGAGCGTTTTAGAGGGCTTTCAAATTACTTTAATTCATTTACTTTTCTTAAATGCCGAATTTCTTGAGGAAAATTAAGCCATATTACGAGCATGAAATGACGTATTTTTTAAAAATACTCTTGGTTGCAATTTTAGTTTCGTGTTTAAGGAAGGCGATGTTGGCCTGATATATTCCACGATGCCCTTTGGCTACACTGACTAAAGGATTCTTAAGAAATACCAAATTAAGATAACCTGAAGATGCCTAAATAAGGCGAAACTTGTCGTTGAAAAATAAAAAACTAAAATGGCAACTAAGACTGTTTTTAAGCAATACTGTTAAGCACTGGTTTGCTGTTATCCCACATATGGACTGGAAGAATTTCTATAAAATTACGTACTTAAGCGTTTAAGGCGGTTTCCAGAAATCAGTGGAGTACCGTGTTCCGACTGGTGGCGGCAGGTGATCCCGGCGCTGTTCCACACGGCGAGCATCTGGCTGACGCTGGCGCTGGCGGTGCAGCGGTACGTGTACGTGTGCCACGCGCCGGTGGCGCGCACCTGGTGCACCATGCCGCGCGTGCTCAAGGGCGTGGGCTGGATCGCCGGCTGCGCCGCGCTGCACCAGTCCACGCGCTTCGTCGACACGGTGTACGAGCCTTGCGAGGTGCCGTGGCGCGGCCAGCCCGCCGTGCCCGTGTGCGTGCCCACGCTGTCGCCGCTCGTCGAGGCCATCACGCCCGACGTCTACTTCGTCTCCTACTACATGTTCCGCGTCGTCTTCGTGCACATGCTGCCCTGCATCTCGCTCGTCGTCCTCAACGTGCTGCTCTTCCGGGCCATGCGCGCCGCCCAGGTCCGGCGCAGGATGCTCTTCCAGGTAGGCCGCGGCTGGCCGCGTCTGCAACGTTTCAAAAACCCTTTTTTTTCTTTATTGTTATTTTGAAACCTGTATAACAGGCAGGCCTGCAGCAGCATACGACACCGCCCTTTAGCCGCAGAGAACACAAATACACAAATGAAGACATTTAAAGAAAAAAACATGGTGGACATATAAACGGAGACAAACACTTTTTAAAATACAAGGTGCCGTTCACGGGCGTAGAGTCCAAGATAAAATTGTTCAGACACTTCGACACAGACAGAGACGAAAATTGTCATACGTGAACGTAGGGACACAAAACGAATAACACTGAATCACTTAAGCACAAAACGACGGCACACACAGAACACGAGGCGTTGATATCCGGCGCGCGAATGTTCACTATCCGTGTACGAGTCCGGGGACCTGCCAAGAGAAGAGGATTGGGGGGGGGGGGGTGGGAGAGGGGAGAGAAGATGCCATGGGCAGGGGAGATAGTGGGAAGGGAGGAAGGGGGAGGGGAAGCCCGTGGGAAGAGGGAAGGAGGGAGGGGATGGGGAAAAAGGAAAGAGAAAGGAGGGAGGGTGCCTAATGGAAAGGACACAGGATGTGGGGGTGGAGGATCAAATTTTAGGAGGGGTAGATGGAGGGGAGGAGGACATCATCAGGGAGGGGGAGCCGGCGGAAGCCACCTTGGGAGAGGGTTTCAAAAACCCATTACATTCTTCCTATTATACCAGGCAGCCAATTGCTGTTCGATACTATTACGAGAGATTAAGGGGGTAGACCAAGCTTAAGCCGTCGGCACACGGAACGTTGAGCGTGCCGAGTTTCTGACGTCATAGCGTGGAATAGCACGTTCGGGAGTCTTTCCGAACGTGCAGAGCAGTATCTGGCATGTCAGATATTCTGAGCTTGCGTCTAAGCGTTGACCAATGAGATGGCACAACGCCACCTACGTCACATGCACGCCGTCTCCCTTCAGTACAGAGTTGTGAGGCGCCATATTGGCATTCATTTCAAGCCTGTAAGTATATATCCCGCTTTTGAGCACCAGTAAATTGAGAGTCACTGGAAAACCCATTGTTAACTGTGTGATTCGTTCCAATAAATTAATGAGAAACATCATATTCGTGGCAAAAGAATTATTGTAACTTGGGTATTATGAGAGTAGGCTATTTGAAGGCAGCGACACACTGAACATCCACCAAAAACGCATTGTTCTTGGTACAATTTATTATAATTAAATTTCAATTACTAACATATCAACGATTAAGGTTTTCAGCAAGGATTAACATAATATCATTAGATGCCTGGGGTTGGTTTAGTGTAATGAGTAGCGTCATTGTCCAGAGGGCAACTGTTTATTGAGACGGTGCTTCGCTTCTTAACACTTCCAATTTTTTTCCCTAACATTCGCGTTTTATTAGGTTCTGATACTATATTATTAGTTTAATGTAGGTATATACTTTAATATTTGATATTATGTAAATGTAAGTTCACCTTTTCTTGAGGAGTGATTTTGTTCGATTGGCTTAATCTACAGGACAGCTTGCGCTAGTTGTATAAAGATATTTTGCACCTTTTTCTTTTACGCTTCGTAAATCACATGTTGCAAAGATTCTGCTACTGGGTAGGAACAGTGATAAAGTAAGACTGAACTTGGGGTTTTACTAAAATGTGGGAAATATGAAATAATGTTTATCTTATGCGGAGAAGTATTCCGAATTTGTACCGCACTGTTTGTAATGTAACTTCTATAAGCCTGTGTCATTGATTGGACATGGTAATTTCCTTTTCATGGACGATGGAGGAAATGTGCGTTTTAATGAAGCCAACATGGGAATTTTACGCGCACGATTTTTGGAGCCGATATAAATGGGGTTTTTCAATAAAATAAAAAATTACATAAACTGTGATACGCCCTGCTAAACCCACAGGACAGGACAGGTAGTTGGAATTGTGGAAAGGGTCCAAAATGATCGGCTGTCAGTTACACTCGAACACATAACTTTATTTATTTGACAAAACGTTACAGTACAAATTCTTGAACGTAGTTATCGGCTGAGTACGTAACACTATCTTATGCCTTAAGGGCTCAACCAGTTTAATTTAAAAAAATAAACAGCTAAAAGCCATTAACTCAAAATTCAGACGTCAAAGAAAATGTTTAGAAGGCAGAAGGCCTCACGTCAAGTAAGTTCTATAATTTGGCTCAAGGCCCAAAAATCTAACACCTGAAAAGTAACAACCTTAATTTAAAGACGGATTAAGGCTCATGATTTAAGACTCAATGCAAAATTAAATTTAAACAATAAAGCGTTATCTCAAATTAGGCTTAAGCCCCCAAACAATCTAATACTGGACAAGCAAGGAATTTTAATTTTAAAACGGCTGAAAGCCCGTGACTTAAAACACTACTAAAATACTTTTTAGTAGGCAGAAGACCTAAGGCTTTATCTTTCAACAGTATTATAATCAGGCTGAAGGTCCAAACAATCTAATACTTGTAAAGCAAGGAACTTTAATTTTCAATTGGCTGAAGGCCCATGACTTAAAACACCACTAAAACAATTCAACCTTAATTCAAAACCATCGGCTATGAGCCATACAAATACACGTAACAGAAAATAAGAAAGGCAGCGCAGCTAACGGCGCTCAGAAGTTTCGAGGGTCGGCCAGCACTTGAATTACTAATGTTAGGTGAGACAGGCAGTCGGCCCAACCATCCTCGATCCGACGACAACCCAACCAACAGAGAGTCAACGGACCCACCGACAAGGTAACTTGTGCTCCACTCGACCAGCACGCAACCGGGAGTTCAATGCAAACGCAAAGGGCATGGACGCCCACTAGCAAGTATACATTAATCTGTCGAACTGCACACACTGCTGGACAGCGACAACACGGTGATTAAAGGACACTGTCTTAATTTATGTCATGGGCCAGGACAGGTAACCGCAACGTTAACGGCCACAAGGCAGAAAATTCCACTGGTGCACTTCAATTGCAAATAACCAAATACAGTTACACTCCACCAGACGGTGGCGAAACCTCTTCGCCAACTATAATACACACGCTGTTGCTCGCGGGAATGTCCCAACAGCCAACAACGAGAACCAAAAGGCGCAATGGAACAGCCCTGGCTTTCTGGTAAATTAAACCCAAACTCAATCTTCGTGTCCACGGTCGGTGAACCACGGACCTCATAGCGATGGGAACAGTCCCACATACTCCGACAGTACGTAGAGACCGCCAGCGGGAAGTAATAGCAGTCAGCAATGATAATACGCCAGTGCTTATATCGATAAGCGCCACTCCTTCCGCTCACGGCGGGCAAGGCGGCAACTCAGTGACATCAGTAATTGAAATTAACATAACGAAGGGTTAGTACAGAAAAACAGGATGTCAAATGAGATATGGCACGAACACGCACGGCTCAAACTGACTTTAAACTTAACTTTTACATCCTTAAGATGATTATAATTAAACTTTCCCTATTTAACACGTTATAACACGGAAACTATTTGTCGTACGAGTACCAAACTTGGTAGCATAAATGTCAAAGACATCGGGTAGAAGAATAATGCAGAATAAATTCAATTGAATCAGTTCTAACGTAATGCTAAGATACATCATACCATTAGAGACCGGTACCATTGCTGCTACAAAAGGGGCTCAGTATGGCACCCATCAGTGTCCAGAAGAGTCTGAAGGCGCTGGAGGTCTATCGCTTTTGATACGCTGCGCTTCAGATTAGCGCATGAAGGCTCCCTTGGTAAATCCTGCCTATCAGGTATCGCCACAGTCAGCAGTCACAGGGAGCGAGATCAGGTGATCGTGCCGGCCAAGGATTTGCAAACAATCAGCTGATGATTCGATCGTTTCCAAATGTGTTTCGGAGAAGCCACGTGAACTTCACGAGCGATGAGCAGCGGAGCCCCAATCTTGCATCAAAACTGTTGAGTTCAATGCGTATCTCTCCTGTAGGGCAAGTATGACACGATGGCGAAGTATATCGCAGTAACGCTGGTCAGTCACACTGTACGTCTTTGGTCGATGAGTGCCAACCTGTTCGAAAAAGAATGGGCCAATGATGAACCATACAGAGGAACTTCACGCACAGTGACATGGGTGGGTGGGGGGGGGGGGGGGTTGAAGATCCCAACACTCAGCAATTCTGTGTGTTCGCCTACATCCACCAGAGAAAAATGAGCTTCCCATACGATGGTCCAGGGCCAGTTCTCGTCGACTTCAATCGTTGCGAGAAACTGGAGAGCGAAGTCAACCCGTCGTTGTGCGTCCTGTGATGCAAGCCGCTGTACTATATGGATGGACCATTTGAGAATGGATCGAAGTGCCTTCCGTACAGTGGACCACGGAATGTTCTACTGTCGTGTCACAGCAGACACACTGCCTGACGATCGGGAAGTGCGCAGAGATTTGTCTGGCATAGCAACAGCGATATCATCAACCATATGTGGTGCAACTGGTCATCAGCCTCTTCCCGGAGCGACGCTCAGTTTCCCACTTGATTCGAACTTCATCAAGCTCCACACAATAGATGAAGAAAGAGGACCCTTCCGTAACCCTTTCACCAGGTGATATTCCCGGAGTGCAGCTGCAGCGATACTGTTGTTTTGATAACAGAGCTTCATCAATAATGGCCGCCTCTTTTTACCCAAGTTCATGCTGACACGTCAACAAGCGCACTGCGACTGGTCAGGTGTGTGATCCAATGAGTCAAGGTTGACTGATCACGGCACCTCGTAGCCATAGTTGGAACTCAACGGTGGCGCTGTGACGCATGGAAGAAGTGCACCCCATACTCTGGACATTAATACTACCAAGCATCGTAGTCACACGGCAATTAGTTTCCGTGTTATAACGTGTTAAATAGGGAAAGTTTAAATATAACCGGCAGTATTTTTTTAAAGTAAAAACTTGTACCCATCGGACACTACACAACAACGACGAAAGGCCTTTTTTGATTGCGATGGTGGTTCATAGGAGCTCTGAATGCCACAATTTGTAAACTAGACCAAAATATCGAAAACTGCATTGAAACTGTTAATATTTCTTAACAATGTACAAAGGGATATTTTAAAAAAGTTTTTTAAGAAAACGGCAGCACTCTGAATCAAAAGACTATGTTTTCGACAAAAAAGTTGTTACTAAACCACGCAGCAAAAATAAAAATAAAAATAAAAATAAATATCTGCCACAAAAGTCCTGCATACTACAGTAGAAAAAAACCCCGACTCACAAGTTACAAAAATGTATAACATAATGGTGTATATATTTCATATATTATAACTCCCGCCAACTTCAAAGAAAATGTTATTTTGAAAAAGCAAGCGTTTACAGTTTCAATTTGGGTTTTTTAATACTGAATTTGAACAAACCTTTAACTGGCAAGTTGATCTTTTCTTTTCGCCGATGTCGAAACACTCTCAGTTTGACGAAATTGTATCTGTTAACTGGCTTCCGCTTACCAGTCAAAGCGTCTTTTTCCCGATTTGGATTACTTTTCTAACCTTTTCATCTTTGTAAACACCTTTGTTTGTCATTTTCAAGAACTCATGTATTACTATCTACTTATACAAAAAAATTAAAACAGGTGAAATGATAAGTTGAGTAGAAGTGAGACAAGCATGTGCTTTAAAATTGTCTACCATAAACAAAACAAGTTACGAAGAGAAATATTTTTGAGAATAGTATTTTAGTTGATACTGATCCCTTCTGTGATACTATCGCAAACCAACAGGACCCTTATTCCGTCTCTAATTATTATAGTTTTATAGGATGCACTAGAGCGCTCGGATGCGTCAGACCCCATCCAGTAAATCGCAGTTTTAACATATTTTAACATTTATGGCACACTTTATATCAATGAATCTTAAAAATAGACTATCTTAGGAAAACTTGAAGCCACTTAAAAAAATTTGGCTAAAAATATTTTACCCTTGTCTACCCCCTTAAAGGAGTCGGGCGCACCTAAAGCCTCCCTTAGCCCTATACTAGTCTTGTTTTTCCGTCTATGGTAAACATACATAAAAACTTCAGTACCCATGAATGCATCCAGTCAGTAACAACATCAGCTTATAGAAGTTCACGAAATCGCAGAAACTCACTCCTGACAGAGTGTGCACTTATATTTACTTAACATCAAATAGTGCAGAAATAACCTTCTGGAAAATGGGAAGGTGAAAAAAATATAGTGGTAAACGAATCCTACAGTCAGTTCCGTAACGTGATGTCTCTGCTAACTACGCTGTACTAACGGTCTGCAATGAGAAACCATGTAATTTATGTCATTTTCTGAAGGCTTTAATTTCCGAAATGTTATTAGTTCACATTCTATCATAACAAACCCTAACAAGAACGACATGTTTTTCATGGTTCTTAAATGTGCCGTTGCTTCAAAAAGATTTACTTTCATAATACGTGAGTTGTAGTGTGAAGAGAACTAAATACGAAAGTTATTTAACTACCAATATAACGAACCGCGTCGTTATGTTACAACAAATCGTACCAGTAACGGTTTCTTCTCGAGACATTCAATTTCGTGATGCATATAAACAGCTTGCTTGGTGGTCTGAAAAGCTTGTAAAAGTGCTGCAGGAGAGGTAATTATGACAAATAGTTGTTAAGAAAAATATCGATACGTTGGGTCGTTTCAAAATTATTCAACATTGAAATTTGCCAATCAGGACGCTGCGCACGCAAATTAAAACATTTGGACACGCAAAATTCGGTACACACAGACATCTGTGGGTCTGTGAGTTACCACGTGTTTAAGTGCTTATTACCAGTTAATATGTGCCTTTTTCGGAAGTGATAAATTTAAGCTAGATGAACAAAAACTACGTTTTTGCCGTTTGAGGAAACCAAACGAAGAACACTTTTGGCGACCCTGTCTCTGGCAGGCTGCTTGAGTTTGCGCACGCGATGACCTGAATGCCTAACTTTATTGATAACTAAATCGAAAACGTCGCAAGGCATTGAATTTTTTTCTTAACAGTTATTTCTCACCACAACATGTCCGTCAACACTCTTACAAATGCCGGCCGTTGTGGCCGAGCGGTTGTAGACGCTTCAGTCTGGAACCGCGCGACCGCTGCGGTCGCAGGTTCGAATCCTGCCTCGGACATGGATGTGTGTGATGTCCTTAGGTTAGTTAGGTTTAAATAGTTCTATGTTCTAGGGGACTGATGACCTCAGATGTTAAGTCCCATAGTGCTCAGAGCCAACTCTTACAAATTTTTCAGACTGTTTCTGACCACCCTATATATAACATACGACGCATCGAATTGGGCTTGTACTGAATGCGGCACGTACAATATGGCATCTCGCTTTCTGCTTGTTACTTATGGAGCGTGTTTGCTTCCTATTGGTTCTGCTTTACGCGGCAGGCTGCCGAAATATCTTAGATCTTATTCTGTGTTTCGCTTGACGAAATAGCTTCTAAATGTGAAATAGCTGAAAGTGACGTAAAAATCCCCGCAGAGCGCCACATTGACACCTGCTAACACGTTCCATGTGACGACAGCTTAAAGGAGTTGTATTATCAACCACGAAGTTAACTGATGCTTCCGTCGCTTTTTGGTAGAACATCATTATAATAAACGAAAGCAAAATATTGTGTACGTTCTACAGGATTAATTTATTTAGTTAACCGATTTTCGGCTTACAAGGCCACTATCAGACGAACTATCATCTTCAAAGGAGTTAGAATGTTGATAAACAATATGGAAAACGAAGTTACCCATCTAGACACATAGTGTATATCATTGCCACACAATCAGATAAAGGCAACAGTTTTTTGTATTTGAACTAGTGTGAATATTTGAAAATAAGGATTTCCTGACTCCCATATGCTTCCATGTCCTTCCTAAACCCCCTATTAAATTATTTAAAGATGAAACTGAATGTGTAGCCATTTCATTTTGAAGCAAAGCTATTAAATAAAATGAACCTAGTGCCTCGTAAATAGTGTGGGCTTCCTAAATTACATGAGCAAGGTGCCCTCTTCCGTCCTGTCGTGTCATCATTCTGTGCCCCATTACACATACTGGCTAACTTACAGTGTGTTCCATCTGAAGTTTCGGATGCGATTGTCTCGAAAACTATACATCGGGTAAAAATAGTGGGTAAGTTCGTAAGCTCAAAGGGGGACATCAAATAATACTACACGTAACCTCCTGCTAAAGCCCCCTTGGGTGGGACAGGGGGCAACTTTTAAATCTTATATGGACACGCACATTTTTATTGCAGATTCGGATTCCCCATAAAAAGTAATCAAGTTTTGTCTGAAACATTTGTCAAACCATTGACAGATGGCGCTGAAATCGAGAAAAAAGTAAAATTGGGGAAGAACTCTCCTTTATTTAGAATTATCCGAGGAAGACGCATCAAATCGATAAAAAATGTGCACCAATTCTTTTATTACGCCAAATTAAGCTATTTTTTTTTTTTACAAAATGTATCCTACCCGCAACAGTTTTTGATGGAGGGAGGCTAAATGGTATTAAATTCTCGTTAGGGAACACTTTAAAATTGCATTGCTCACCCGACTGTGGAGCTACCGTGGCCAAACTGCTAACTATGGCTCAGTATAAAGGTCGGTGCAGTGCAATCAGACGTCACTTTACTTTCATATTGTCAATCGTAAACATCAACTGACCGAAGTAAATTATTCTTTAGCGAAACATGGCTCACTATCCTCCTACAGAGATTATTGATATGATGTAAATTTCATGTGAATGCCACAACAATGATGCTGCAGCTGCACAATTGTATGCGGATCGTTTCCCAAACATTATTCGAAATTGCACTCAACGAGCTCGAAATGGATACATGCACTGTCCATCTCGTCATCGCGAAAACAATGAAATTGACTCTTGTTCCCTCAGCGTTCTCGCCTGTGTTCAACTGGACCCCGAAATGAGTAGTCGCGAGATTCAGCGACAAACTGAAATACCGAAATCAACTCTTTTGGGGATTTTGAAGGCATATTAGTATCATGCACGTCACATCACTCTGACACATTTATAACACCGAAAGATACGCAAATACGTGTGCATTTCAGCCAATGGGCCCTGGAAATTGACCGAGCGTGGTGACGCAGTGGCTAGCACACTGGACTCGCATTCGGGAGGACGATGGTTCAATCCCGCGTCCGGCCATCCTGATTTAGGTTTTCCGTGATTTCCCTAAATCGCTCCAGGCAAATGCCGGGATGGTTCCTTTGAAAGGGCACGGCCGACTTCCTTCCCTGTCCTTCCCTAATCCGATGAGACAGTTGACCTCGCTGTCTGGTCTCCTCCCCGAAACAATCCAATCCCATCCTTGGAAATGATAAGAGGTGACAATGACTTTTTCGATACGTTTTGTTCACCGACGAAGTCACATTCAAAAACAATGGCGAATTAAATCGTCATGATTCTCATTATGGATCCGCTGTCAATAGACACTGACACAGACTCGTTGACAATCAACACAAGTGGCCGTTAATGGTCTGGTGTGGAATTTTAAACGGTTACTTGATAGGACCGTATTTTTTGACCGAAATGTTATTGGGGAATCCTATTTACAACTTCTCCGCGATGATTTGTTAGAGCTAATGGAAGATGTTGATTTAGAAACTCGTCAACGAATGTGATTCCAACAGGACGGAGCAACTCCACGTTATGCTAAAAATGTGCGGTACGTTTTAAATTTATGGTACCCTGGTCGGTGGATAGGACGCGATGGACAAATTCAGTGGCCTCCACGTTCACCATACCTAACTTCTCCTGATTTTTTTATTGTGGGGTTATTTTTTAAAAAAATATTGTGATTCTTCAGTTTCTCCAGGCGTATTTGTTGCTCGAACAGTCCACGGGTATACTGCCGGTTCATAGTGTCCAACGGGCACAATATTTCGACGATCAGACATGTCGCCACCGTCAGGTGTGCTAACGAACTGAGCTCCTGAGTGGGCGGCCGATTTAAATCCCCTCCCCCCGCGGGCCGCTCTCTTTGCCGTCCGCGCCCGCGCGCCGGCGGTCGCGAAGACGTGGGCGTCGGAATCTGTCGTAGCGTCGATGTTCTTGCTACGTCCGCTCTGGTCGCCAGTTCGTACTTCTTGCTGAGAGTCTTCTTCATTACCTTCAATGCCGGGTCCAAGCCTTGCTGAGATTGTAGGCGCCATCTCGGTTGATAAGATCTCCCTGGTGCGAATTTCGATAGCCTCCCTCTTAACGCTGTCCCAATATTTAGAAGTCTAAGCCAGGATCTTGGTACGCTCATAATCCACCTCGTGTTTCTCGGACAAACAGTGCTCTGCTACCGCCGACTTATTTGGATATTTCAGTCGAGTGTGCCTTTGATGTTCTCGGCAACGATCTTCGATGATGCATACTGATTGTCCAATATAAGTCTTCCCACACTCATACGGAATTTCATATGTGCCGGCCTTCCTCAAACCGAGGTCATCTTTCAGACGCCCCAGTAATGCCCGTGTTTTATTTGGCGGGCAAAAGACGGTTTTAACTCGGTGTTTCTTTAATATACAGCCGATTTTCCCCGATAGTGCGCCATTGTACGGAATAAAGGCAGTGGCTACCTCTTATTCCGTGACTTCATCCGTCTCCACAGGTTGTGCTGTGCTGGTGGGACGGAGAGCGCGTCTAATCTGCCGTTCCGAGTACCCGTTTTTTCGGGACACGGTTTTGAGGTGTTCCAATTCCTGGGGCAGATTCTCTGCGTCTGAGATGCTGCGCGCTGTGTGTACTAGTCTTTTTAGTACTCTTTTCCTCTGGGAAGGGTGGTGGCAGCTGTCCGTTTTAGAGATGTCCATTCCTCTTCAGTTGAACTGCCTACTGAGTTACTCATTATCGCAGTATCTGTAGCCTCAGTGAAGCGTACTTCTTCATTCCTTAGTACTTCTGTATCCCAACTATTTGTGCATTGATTCTTGCTGACAATGCTCTTCAACTTCAGTCTGATCCTCACCATTACCGAATTGTGATCTCAGTCTATATCTGCCCCTGGGTACGCCTTGCAATTCAGTATCTGAGTTCGCAATCTCGGCCTGACCATGATGTAATCCTGTATCTCATGGTCTTTTCCTAGTATAACTCCTCCTCTTGTGAGTATTGAACAGAATATTCACCTGCCCCCCGTCGGAGGTTCGAATCCTCCATCCGGCATGGGTGTGTGCTGTCGTTAGCGTAAGTTTGTTTACGTTCGACTAAGTAGTGCGTAAGCTTAGGGACCGATGACCTCAGCAGTTTGGTCCCATTAAATCTTACCACAAATTTCCAAAATTTCCAATATTCACCGTTATCATCTGAAATTTTTGTTACAGAATTAAATTAATCTTCCTCCTCTCTCATTTCTATTACCAAGCACATATTCTCCCGTAACCCTTTCTTCTACACTTTCCCCTACAGCCGCAATCCACTTCCCCATGACTATTAGATTTTCATTTCGCTTTACGTTCAGATATACCTGGTCGGTTTCCTCATACACTTTCTGTGGCTCTTCATTTTCTGCTTGCGACGACGGCCTGTATATCTCAACGGTGGTTGTCGGGGTTGATGTCCTGTCAATAAGAAACTCAGTGAGACTGAGATCCTGTGAGGTTACAGCTGACATTTCAACATACAACTGTGGATGTTAGACGGACCCGCGTCAGGTGGACTGATCAATAGCCAGATCGCTATTCATCGGCTCATGGCCTTTAAATAAAAGGTGCCATGAAACGAATAACAAGGAGGACAAAATTAGTCCCAGGAAATATGAGACGTAGATGTTGCAACTCACAAAAGATAATAAAAAGAGTGATCAACTAACTATGGAATGAAACAGGGGCCCACATTAATCCATTTTTACCACAAAATTCACTGCTTACCTTGATGAAGATTACATCATACAAAGTGCAGGGTATAGAAAAATTAACAATTGTTGACATGGGACAATACTACTCTAACCCTTGAATATTCCAGTCAAGACTGGACAAGTTAGGTGAATGGAATAAAACCATAGCCTACATGTGAATCATGGAAAGGTAAACCATCAGTGGTTATGCAGTTATTAAATCCGCCAGACTAATGAAAAATTACACATGCAACTAACTTCACTGATTAAATCATTACTGAGCCTTGAGTCACTAGAGGAAAGTATTGGATTCGCGAAATTTACGAAATCCCAGCAACGTGCCTACAATCACACGGTAATCTTCATACCTTGCTCATCCAAACTGCGATCTCTCCCGTAATCAGCACTCATTTGTTCGGACTGTAGCGAGTGCCCTGTTCTGATACAGACAGCAACACATTAGCTCTCTAATAGATCTTGCATAAATGTGATCTCTCTCATGCTCTGGGCTGAAGCGCTCTCCCACGAACAGCAGAAGTACTCTCCACCATATCCCAAACCGAAAAGCATTCGCCATCAGCAATGAGTTCTTCCTCCTTTCAACATGTTTGCACACAGTAATAGGCTAAATGCAAAATGCTGGCCAATGATAGCTTTGTCAGCGAGACAACTATCTCCCATAATGGCAAAAGTTTAACAAGATTAACAAATCGTTACACATCCATGTGCGTGGTTCTTAAACAACTGTGAGTTACTCTCTCACTCATCAGCTTTGTACTTCAGCCAATACACTCGGCTCCACCAACGCATTTCCCAGAATTGCCGTCCAAAACTCTCTTGTTCTACTATTTCTTTAGATGTACCAATAAGGAGCTCTCTTACAACTTTTTAGACAAGGTGCTATTCACCCTGCGATAAACGACACCGAAAAATCGGTTCATTGCTTTACAAAAAGACATCTGGATAAACAGGTCATCCTGCCCTCATCAACAAGAACACATACATTTCTGTCTGCATGTCCACCACAATAGGCAGCTGTAGGGATGCAGCAACCGCTAGCCTAATTACAAAACGAGAACTGCACATACGCGAAGTTGTAAATCATCTTAACTATCTACCATCTACATTCCGCATACGTTTTCTGATAATCATAACCTGGACAGATATTAGTGCCCATTGAAATGAGTTACGTCTTCTTATCGAAAGGCATGCCATGTTTGAAAAGAAAATCACGACTGGGAAGGCTGAGGCATGGCAACAGGATTTGTGATATATTTTAAGTGCTTGGTTTCGCGGTGTTGTAGCGTAAAGTTATCAGTGATTGTCTCGGACTCTGATCACTGTGCAGCAGTACTATTCCACTATGTCATTGCTTAGTGTGGTTCTTGCTATAACTGCAGCTCCACGTATACAGAAATGGGCAAAAGGACGTGTTATCTACAACAGTGGGGAAGGGTGAGAAAATACCGCATTTTATTGCCACAACACTTCGAAGATGCAGCAGATCTGTAGTAAAAGAGATTGCCAACACCATGCTTCTTCGTTCAGTCTTCGACTAGTGCCGTGCAGTGTGAGATCGTTAGCAAATGGGATTGGCTGATGATATCATTAAAAAGGAACAAAAAAGGGTAGCTCATTTTTTACCATCGCGAAGTGGATGAGAGTGTATCAGGCTTATGATTTGGGAGGAGACGACGGTAATTTCCGTGTAAGCCTGCACCCAATTCAGTGGAAGATTTTCCTGGCTGCACTGATTCATTTTGCGAACAAAGAATCGAGTTTCATGTCAAAGTTGCAAATGGACTGAACATCGTAGATGGAATTAAAATATATGAACGAAATCAATGGATGTGTCTGTAACACTGCCTGTTGAAAAGTATCTAGACACCTACTAGTGGATATTATTTTTGGTTACAGCATACATGTCCTTAGCTTCCGTCGTCCTGATTTTCCAATCCAATTGAATTACGTAGTCAGGAATTCTCTGAAAGTAAATGTTACATCACAATCTGTCAATTGTCCATGTACTCAACCCTCGTTACTTCTGTAACTGTTTTAAGCTCCTTCACAACCTCGAAAATTTGGGTTCCTGTGACTTCCGAATTAGTGACAATGAAGAACCGCAATATATTATGGAAGATCATTTGCATGCAGTAGTAGCTTGCATACCACCACCAGGGTCAGGGAGTTCTGATAGGACGCCTTTCCCTCATTTAAGTAGCAATATGCGAACACTATTGTAAGCAATCAGATACTTACAATCACGCAGCACGGGGTAGCCGTAGGTGTAGGAAAGAAATTTTGCCGTTACATGTAACTGGTACATGCGGATACACTCTGCAAGTTGTGTTGGGAATAGTGTTATCAGTAAAGAAGCAATAAATTAAAACGCCGTGCCTTATGCTTCAGTTTTACTGGATGAACATCGAAAATATAGTAAGCGATAAACTTTTCTCCCTTTACCAAAACTGTCCGAAAATATTTGATGAAGGATTTAATTATTTGTGAAATTTATTGGAGGTTTCTAGTTTCTGTCGTTCTCAAATTCCGGATGAGTATAATCTGGGTAATTTGTGCGCCACAAGACATGTTGTCGTGGTCTTCAGGCCGAAAAGCTCTTCATCGCAGAGTAACTAATACAAGTTACGTCCTTCTGTCCTTCTGAATCTCCTTACAGTATTCATCTCTTGGCCCCCTTCATGATTTTAAACCCCTCACGCTTACCTCCAGTGCTAAATTAGTGATACCTTGGTGTCTCAGAATGTGTACTATTAATTCTATTAAACGCTCCCTTCTTCTAATCTGGTTATGAGAGGTGTACTGGACTCTGTGAAATTGATTCGGGGCACATGATACCTGTCGTGGCTGCTACCCTATACCTGATCGATCCGCGACGGAGCTATAGTGGAATCATGTGGAAGTGCACCTAACGTACACCGTATTAAACGGAATTATGTGCGCGGGATGTGTGATAGAGACGTCCGCACTCCGCATATGGGGAGGAGAGGAAAATATTATTTAGCCTCTCGCACATGGAATGAACAAAGTGGGATGAGGCATTGATTCAGACTAATTTTCACCCACAACACTTGCACAAAGAAACATTTTTTCTTTTGGCCCGGCGAATAGTTTATTCATGTAATATCATCTAGGGAACCACAAGGGTTTGAGATTATTACCTGCAGGATTGATCAACTCAAGAATTGGGCGTTAAATTTTCTGAACTGAAAAAGAGAGAAATGAGCATCACCATCAAATTTCTTATTCGTATACTGGAACGCGAAAAAAATGTACGAAGAGGGGCTAGCAAATTAACGCTCGCAAATTGAGTGTTTTATCCACACGCTGCACCTAGTTCGGTAAGATGGCAATCGTAACGCTGAGAATAAACTCGGAGAAAATGGGGATTTCCGAGAATATATCACACACCATTTTTAACGGCAACAATTATGAAGAAGTCGGGAGAAAGGAGAAAAGAGATAGCGGCTCTTCTTGACTGAAGTAAAGCACACACGTTAAGAAATATCACTTTGTCGTTACGGTAAAGGGAATGAATTACGAACAAGCAGCAAGAAGTAAAGAGATTAAGCTCATGATGGGCACTCAAACCGCACACGCTTGTCAATCGGTTCACTCAATTGTCATAAATGACTATAGTGATTCATTAGATTTTTTTTAAAATACAAGTGAAATACACGTGACCGATAAATTGAAAGCAACGAAGGAGTTACATCTGAGCCCTGAGATTAATGTTGATACCCGCCATTAGCACGGGGTGTGCTGCATGGTCCAACGAATAAGGCCTCGATTTATGAACTGCTTCCTGGAATTCTCATCAAAATTTTGCACGCAAAATTAACACCACACGATTTATAGTAAAAAGGGGCAGTTAATGATGATGTTACCATCAACTCAAACCGCATCGCAAATTGTCTAAACTACCCATTTATCGGTCTCCCTAAGGCATTGTCTTCCACCTACGCTGCGAGGAGAGGTCGCTGAAAACCAATCATTGACGTGCCCGGGACTAGGGAACAAGAAACCAAATTTTTACCACAACTGCTAGTCCAATACGGTATGTGATTCGCTAGTTCTGTTTGAACATGCAATCTAACGGAAGTAAAGTGTCAGCAAAAGGAAGGGAAACCAGGTTGGCAATGTTACACAGAAGAGGCGGAAAAAGATGCTCTTTGGTTGATAGAATAAATTTGAAGCTAAACTCGCGTTACCACTACAAATAAAAGGTCGGAAAAAAGCATCCATGTCGGAACTCCTCTGCATGTCCGCCATCAGACCAATAAAAGAAACATATATATATATATATATATATAGTCACAGCATCCTTCTTACGAAATTAAGCCACACCATTTTTCTTCTCTCCATTTGTATTCAGCTTCTCAAAAGCCAGTCTAGTCTTCATCATTCTTGTATTGAACCACTTTTCCCAAGCATAAGTTTTCTTTTTGTCTCAACTGTTTTTTGTCCACTTTATCACTTAAAACAATATTCGATGTTAACAATCTGCTTTTCCCCATGAAAGATCTACATTCTCTAGGCAGACAGTATTTTATTTTCTCTCTATTTCAGCCATCATCAGTTATTTTACTGCCCAAATAGCAAAGCTTATGAACTACTCTTAATTCTTGTTTCTTCCTCTTATTCCCTCAGTATTACCTGATGTAATTCAACTGCATTTACATTAACCTTGTTTTGCTTTTGCTGATGCTCATTTTATATCCTCCTTTCAAGATGTTGGACATATCGTTCATCTGCTCATCCAAGCCAATTTGCTGTTTCTGACAGAATTACGGCGTCATTGACCGACCTCCAAGCTCTTATGACTTCTCAGTGAACTGCAACTCCTTCTCGAAATTATTGTTCTTGTTCAGTGTACAGATTTAATAACCTTAGGAAAAGGTGATAATCCTGTGTCGCTCCTTTCTCAACCACTGTATTCCTTCCACGTCTCTGGGCTCTTCCAACTGTAGTTTGGTTTCTGAACAAGTTGTATATAAAGTTTCGCTCTCTCTGATTTGCCCCTACTACATTCAGCATGTCAAAGAATGTATTCCAGTTGACCTTGTCAAGAGCTTTCTCTAAATCTACTAAAGCTATAAAAGTACATTTGCCCTTTCTTGACGTGTCTTCTAAGGTAAGTCTTAAGGTCAATATTTTCTCTCGCGTTCCTACATTTCTCCAGTATCCAGACAGATGGTTCCCGTGATCAGCTTCCACGAGTTTTTCCATTTATCTGTAAATGTTTCGTGTCAGTATTTGGCAGGCGTGACTTATTAACGTGATAGTTCGGTGATGTTCACACTTGTAGCACTTTCTTTGGAACTGGAAAGACTATATTTCCTCTTGAAAGCTAAGAGTATGTCGCTTGTCTCATGAATCTTGCACGCCAGTTGGAATACAAAATGGTTCAAATGGCTCTGAGCACTATGGGACTTAACTACTGTTGTCATCAGTCCCCTAGAACTTAGAACTACTTAAACCTAACTAACCTAAGGACATGACACGCATCCATGCCCGAGGTAGGATTCGAACCTGCGACCGTAGCAGTCGCGCGGTTCCGGACTGCGCGCCTAGAACCGCTAGACCACCGCGGCCGGCAGTTGGAATACAAAACTTCCTGGCAGATTAAAACTGTGTGCTAGACCGAGAGTCGAACTCGGGACCTTTGGTTTTTGCGGGCAAGTGCTCTACCATTTTTTCCTCGTTTTGTTCGGTATTGTTCCTTGTGTTTGGTCGTAGTGGACGTCATATGACATCTGTTGAAGTTCGTTGTTGATCTCTTCATTCATTTTATTTTTATTACAGAGACCAGTCAGAACTCTGGCCGAACACAATCAGCTATCGTGCCGGCAACCATCTGAGCTACCCAACCACGACTCACGCACCGTCCTCATAGCTTTATTTCTGACAGTACCTCGTCTCCTACGTTCTAAACTTAACAGAAGCCATGTCTGCGCAATATCCTTTCTTCCAGGAGAGCTAGTTCTGCTAGGCTGGCAGGAGAGCTGTGAAGTGAAGGTAGGAAACGAGATACAGGCAGAAATAAAGCTGTGAAGACGGGGCGTGAGTCGTGCTTGGGTAGCTTGGATGTTGCCAGCAGGGTGGCTCAGCTAACTGCCCTCTGTAATAAAAAGAAAGTGAGTAACTGGGCCAACGATGAACTTGAACAGGTGTCATGCGACGTCCACCTCGAACACATGCAACGACCAATAACGAACAAAATGAGATTAAAAAATGGATGGTAGAGCAATTTCCCGCGAAAGGCAAAAATCCCGAGTTCGGGTCGCGGCTCGGCACAACGTTTTAATCTGCCAGGAAGTTTCATATCAGCGCACACTCCGCTGCAGAGTGAAAATCTCATTCCAGTTGGAATAGTTTTGGTATGGTAGGCTCTCCCAAGGATATCAATAGTTCTGTGTGATTGCTGTTTTCTCAGAGGGCCTCATTTCGACTTAGAGCTTTCAGTGCTCTGTCAAATTCCTCTCGCAGTACCATATCTCCTATTTCATAGTCACTTTCGTCATCTTTTTATCGTATTGCTTTCAAGTACGTTTTCCATGTACTGTCTTTCTACGTAATTTTCCACCTTCCAACTTTCTCTTCTTTGCTTGGTACTGGTTTTTTTTCTAAGCTCTTGATATTGATACAGTTGCTTTTCTTTGTTCCAAACACCTCTTTAAATTTTGGAATACAGTGATCAATAGATTATTAAATTTTAACTACAGTTCAGTCTTGATCACAACACTCATGTCTCAATAACATAGGTGACCGGTTTCGGTTATATTTATACAACCATCTTCAGACCCATGGCTTCCTTCGAGGATGGTAGGCGGAGCTCTCCTCAGCTGACTTCGTAGCAGCTGAGGAGAGCTCCGCCTACCATCCTCGAAGGAAGCCATGGGTCTGAAGATGGTTATATAAACATAACCGAAACCGGTCACCTATGTTATTGAGACATAAGTGTTGTGATCAAGACTGAACTTTAGTTAAAATATAATCTCTTTAATTTTCCTGCTGACATTAGCAATCCTTTCCCTAGTCATATACGCTTTAATATCCTTCTCTGATCATTGCTGCTTAGCCATTTTGCATTTCCTGTCGGTCTTATTTTTTAGACTTTTATATCCCATTTCGCCTACTTTATTTGCTGTATTTTTGTATGTTGCTACTTTCATCAACTTAATTCAGAATTCCAATTGATATCCAAGGGTATCAACTAAGCCTTGTCATTCTACTTATTTGATCCTGTGTTGCTTCCACTCATCTCTCCAAGCTATCAATTCGTCTTCTACTGGATTGCCGGCCAGGCTGACCGAGCGCTTCTAGGCGCTACAGTCTGGAGCCGCGCGACCAATACGGTCGCAGGTTCGAATCCTGCCTCGGGCATGGATGTGTGTGATGTCCTTAGGTTAGTTAGGTTTAAGTAGTTCTAAGTTCTAGGGGACTGATGACCTTAGAATTTAAGTCCCATATTGCTCACAGCCATTTGAACCATTTTTTTTCTACTGGATTCTTTTCACCTTTTTAATCTAACGTTGCCAAGTGGTCACTCTGAAACCCTCAACAACCTATGATTCTTTCAACTTACCCAGGTCCCATATCCTTAATTTCCCTTCCATTTTGCATTTTCTCCAGTTTTATTCTACAATTAACAAATAAATTATTATCAGACTCTACATCAGGCTTCCGGAAATATCTTAAAGCTTAAATTCTGGTTCTGGAATCTCTATCATACCGTTAAATAATTAATCTGATACCTTCCAGTGCCTACAGGCCTTTACCACGTGTACAACGTTTTTCATGATTTCTAAACCAAGTGTTATAGACGATCACACTGTGCTCTGTGCAAAATTCTACCAGGCAGCTTCTCCTTTTACTTCTCTCCCCAGTCTGTATCTTACCATTTTTTCTTCTCGCCTCTTCTTACTATTGAATCCGAGTCACCCATCACAACTGAATTTTACTCTCACTTATCTGAATAATTTCTTTTATTTCAGCATACGTTATTTCAATCTCTTCATCGGGGGTGGAGCTAATTGACTTGTACTACTGTGCTAGTTTTTGACTTTGTGTCTATCTTCGCTACGGTATTCTCTCAAATGATGTTCGTAGTAGCTTAATTACTTTCCTGTTTTCTTATTCTGTATTAGACCTACTCCTGCATTATCGGTACTTCATTTTGTATTTGTAACCCTACAGGTAGCTAAACAGGAATCCTGTTCACCCTCCTTCCCTAATCTCCACTATAGCTTCAAACTATAAATCTACTTTTTTAAGTTTTATAAACTACCCGCCCAATTAACAGATCCAGCATTACACACGCCTATTCGTAGATTGCGTTTTATTATCCCGATGACGGCACACTCCTTAGTACACCCCACAGGCGATCCGAATGGTGGACCAAGTTTACCACAGGAATTCTTCACCCAAGAGGATGCCAGTATCATGTAACAATATAGTAGAGTGCATCATCTCCGGGAAAGTAACGCTATAACTGCGCCTTTCAATCAGCCGTTAATAGTGCCAGCTCATCAGAACCATGTTGGTTGATTGTTACAAGGTCAGCTTAGTCAATGATCCAGACTATAGCCTCTGCAACTACAGAAGAAGCTGCTACCCCTCTTTCCTACAGTAGTACTCCAGAGACTTATTAAACTGTTAACATAAGATTGTAAGTCTTAATGAGTAGATTATTACAGCATTTTAAGTTTTTAAGTCCGTCCAGCTACTGCATGAAATGTTGCAAATCAAATTTTGGTAGCCCCTGGAAGCCGTAAGTTTAGAAAACCTGCAAGGTGGACCGTGCCCCATAGTAGCCGTTTAGTAATAATTATTCGCCAGACACCGAAAAATGTAGCAGTAAGGGACTACTATAAATATTCAGTTCGATCGCCGGACAGTATAGAATCGGCGGGTCAAACAGGCAAAATCGTCATGAGCATTGAGTAAATGTATCCCATCGACGCTCCCAGTCGAATATACCAGTGTCCTGCCGCGTGAAGAAATTCGTATCTGCTTGCTGCACAGCCTCGTCTGACAAGAATCGTCGACACTTTGAAGACCTTTCAAAGGAGAGAAATCAGGACCGTAAGGTAGGTGCTCCAGTGTCTCGCCTTTGACCGTAATGGATGAATCTGGCCTCCCAAATCGAACGACGAGTTGTATCGAACCGTGACCGGCACGGAACGAGACGCACTATTCCACAACGGTGGATTTCAGCAGACATGCTGCCCCATACACTTTCTTCATTCTCCGATGATATCTACAGGTGTTTGTCCTTCGGAAGCCTAGAAAATAAAGGCAGAACGTTGGTCTGGACGTATTTGCTAATAATGTCGCCCTAGTTCACGTTTCCCCTTTTACCGCACTCACATCAGAAAGACAGGAATGACCCACTGATCACTTGGCTGCATGTCGGTGCTTACGTACCCGCATCCGAAACGCGCTATGTTATACACACGATGGAGCAACGCCCTCAACTGGAAACACTTTGATCTTCTCTCATGTGTCACTGCAAACAGAGGACAGCACTGATTATGAAATCTCGAGAATGATGGAGCTTGTGCGAAAATGAAACACAGAAATACGAAATTTTACCAAAATTCGAAGCCCCAGCAGCTATCGAGATGAAAACGTACTAATCTTCCGTAATACCACACAACAGAAAAATTCTCCAAACTAGAATAGCGTACTGCCCAATATTATCTTTATCAATTTGATGAAGATTTATGCGGATGGATCGAAGACGGACGACGCCAACAAATTAAGACGTGTTATATAAAATCCTTCAGAAGTTTATCAAATCAAATGTTCCCTAACTAAGAAGGCAGTAATCTGCCGTGTAGAAACCATCGCATTTAGCATGCAGGGAAATATACCCGATCTTGCACCCAAGGTTGTGTGATAATATTAACAGAGTCCCAAAGTGTAAGCCTAGTGAAGAGACTCAAAAACCAAAACTGAACAAAAGAGGCGTTGCCCATAATTATTGACATTACTAAGGAACTCGCCACAAAGAAGCAAGCAAAAACAGCTAAGGTTTTTTGGATTCCAGGACACAGTGGCTTCTTTCATGATGAAACACTACACGGCTTAGCGAAGCTAGGAATTAACTTAGGCAAAATCCTAAACTATAGACTTTCTTGCAAAGAAATGCTGAGCTTAATGAATCAAAAAGTGAGAAACGAATTGCAGACGCAATGGGATTCAACCAAGATTTCGAAAGAAGTGCATTATGGCTGGCTGCACGCTGAAATGGTATTATGTCGATGGTCTAACGATTGCGACAGAAGTAGACGATTCATTATAACAGTTGCACGCAAGCGTTTAAACCATGGCAAATTAGAAACCCACACATACTGAACAGGATTGAAAGAATCTCCATTATACGATTTACATAATAAAGAAGTAAACGTAAATAATGTTCTATTTTCGTGTACCAAATACAAGACGGAAGGAAAGACTTTTATCCGAGCACTGGTTAATACAGAGGCTCCCCTTCCAATATCAACTGCAGTGTTGCTGTCAACCCAAAAAGCGAACTAGTATTAAACCAGCAACCCTTCGTTTCTTTAAAGAATCAAACTCAGATGTATAAAACAACTTCAAACGTTTCACTACTTTGCAATCAGTTAAGGATTAGATGTTTGACGTTAAGCATGTAACCGAGAAAATGTTTAGAAGAGGTTTGAATGTATTGTGAAAGTTTGTTGGAAGTCGCTAAGTGCTATAATTATGAATCACTGGATGAATATAATTTGCGCTTCATTTCCGCCAAAGGCTAGTTTTTCCACGCATCTCAACGTTTACGACCTCATATCTCACGATGTATGCGTCGTACATTGATATAATTTTTCAGGTACATTGATATATATACGTAGGTACTGTCGAAAACGCCAACTGAGGCGTGGCAAATTAAAACATCAATCTTGATAATGAAGTTTCACTGCATGTCATTTTAAGCAGAAGTTGGTTTTTCATGCAGCTAAATGTCTATGACATAACTCGTGAACTATGTGTGGCGAAATTACGTAATTTTGCAGCTGTATTCGTGGATAGCGTATGCAAACTGCGCTGAGAGTAGCGTCGTTAGTAAATAAGTAATAAATTAAAACGTTTCATACTAAAGCTTAACTCCATGAACGGCGAAAAAGTGGTACGCCATAACTACGTTTTACGTCTGGTGTGCGTGTGTGTGTGTGTGTGTGTGTGTAGGAGGGGGAAGGGAGGTGTGGGACGGGTGGGGAGGTGTGAAGGAGGAAAAGTTAAAAATTTTAACGTCAGTAATGAGTAATTTATAATAACAATTTTAATTTTTAAATTTGGTAAATAACTACGCGAGGTAATGAGAATCAAATTTGTGCTTCCTCTGGAAGGTGTTTGGAAGACAATCAGCAACGAGAACTGGGTTCCAGGTTCCGGGATAGTCGCTTTTGAATAGACGTGTTACATTACTTAAATACGTTTGATCAAAGTGTATAGATATAATGCGAACGTGATAATATTCACCTAGGAGAATTTTCACATGATCTCTGCTGCAAATGGATATCGAGCTCTAAAAATGTGTTTCCTGGAGAAATGGTTTTGGCATTACTACGGGAGCTCAAAAGTCAACAATTTGGAGTACGATAAGCATTGTTCTGTACGAATCAAGTAACATTCAACTTTAGCACAATGAGAGAACTTTCGGGCTCGCCATCACATACGCTTATTACTACTTTACACTCTTCTCAATGCCGTTTATAATCCATAGTAAATAAGAACTCCTTTACAACGACTTGTTCGCATATGATATCATTTAACACAGGACCACGACCTTGTTGTACATGTTCGCGAGATAGAAATCCACATGAAAATAACTTTCTGGTCATTAACACAGTTCAACGTCACTCGGGAATTTTCACGTGTATTTATCTAAGTTGTGCCAATTCTCCGTGGATTAACATACACATTGTCACCTTAACAACTACAGTCCGAAGACAGATGGCTGCCCGAAAAGTATCATGTTATTAACATATTTAAACATTATCTTCTGCGTGAACCAGAGCTCCAGTAATCGACATACATTCAGAGTTGGTAGTATGGACCAAACCAAGGAAAAAACATTAGGCAGACATGGTCTCTCAAACGTATACCTAAAGAGCTATGAGTACTTGTTAACCGATACTTTGAAACACATTTCTTTTACCACAGGTTCTTTAATTTCTATATTCTAGGAGCTGGTAGTGTGAATAAAAAAAACAAAAAAAAAAGAAAAATATTCAGTGAACATGGGTTCCAAAATGCATGCTTTACGGACTACGAGCACTTTCTCAATAGAAGATATGCGTTTCACAGACACGAAGATGAATAAGTACTCCTCAGGTGTACATTTTAGAGCCCATCTTATCTAGACAGTTTTTCATGGTTTGGTCGATACTATCGCCGCAGAAAGTTTGTCGATAGACTTCTGGCTCACTCCGCATTTATTATCATTAATGTGAATTGTTATTTGAATGATACAAAATAAAATGACATTAAATAAATTCATGTATTATTAATTAACCTAGTTACCTCATCGTGTATATTATCTGTTTATTTCTAGGTGTAAACTCTAGCTGGCACATCAACTCCAAAGTTTTTGTATTGTCTATGAGGCATTTCCATATCTAGCAAACAGATGACACAGGCGTGTACAGTCTTACTTTCGATACCACTGTTTTCGCTAACGGCATCCGTTTAGGATGAATTCGGCACTCTGCACCTAATTCGTCCTAAACGGATGCTGTTAGCGGGAACTGTGCAGCTCTTATCTCACTTATAAACATAGAGCCGCAACAAAATGTCTTGTACTACGTTTTTATGAGCCTTGGATGTAGCCATTCGTTGGTTGGTAGTTATTTTCAGATGAAACTTTACCATAAAATCTGATGAACCACTGCTGACTGTTACAGGAGAACCGCAAGAGCGAGTGCAGGAAACTTCGGGACTCTAACTGCACGACGCTGATGCTGATCGTCGTGGTGACGGTCTTCCTGCTCGTCGAGATCCCGCTGGCAATCGTCACCATCCTCCACATCATCTCGAGCAGCGTCACCGAGATCCTCGACTACTACGTCGCCAACGTGCTGGTGCTCTTCACCAACTTCTTCATCATCGTCAGCTACCCCATCAACTTCGCCATCTACTGCGGCATGTCGCGGCAATTCCGAGAGACCTTCAAGGAGCTGTTCGTGCGTGGGGCGGTGGTGGCCCACCGGAACGGCGGAAGTTCCAAATACTCGCTCGTCAACGGACCGCGTACGTGTACCAACGAGACGGTGTTGTAACGACGAGACAGTTGAACCATACTTCAAGTGAACGCCCGATGCGACGCGTCGGCTCTCCCTCGTATCTTCTTCTGTGGCGTCATTGGAACGCGTTTCAGCATAACCCCCGCAACATCACATTAACTCTTCGTCTTAGTTTCCCCTCTATCCAACATCTGGTCGGATTGGGGTATCCATGGTACTCTGATGATATTTCTCATCTGTTGGAGTTTTATTTGTTGCTCTCAGACGGTAATTTCGTCAAAGAGAGGGGCCTGTTATACTGTAGCGTACTAAGATGGATCTCCTCGGCTAGACGTTGACGAGCGAGTGTCATTCTAACGCACAGCAGTTTCTTCTGTGACTGCACCGTTGACTTCCGCATACATCGTAATTCAAAATATCAGCAGAAGACGGTTCAGAACGTAGGCGCCGCAGTCTTACTATACTGACAACTTCAATCGCAACAGTCCAACAGTGTAACTTACATTTTTTACCTTTGTCAATATTATTAACAAGAGCTCTCCCCAATTTTCATGTCCTAATTACACTGAAACACAACGTTGCCAACCAAACATGTCTGAGTCACATCAAGCGACCGTGTACTTGAGACCAAGATTCAAATGTTCATATTTCCTCACC
Source organism: Schistocerca cancellata (assembly GCF_023864275.1). NCBI lineage: Eukaryota > Metazoa > Arthropoda > Insecta > Orthoptera > Acrididae > Schistocerca > Schistocerca cancellata. Next base: position 414,538,560 of record NC_064631.1, read on the forward strand.
AGGAGAAGAAGATGAGTGTGGCTGCAAGTAAAAAAAAAAAAAAAAAGTTAGTAACATGCCCCAAATTTTGTTCAACAAGAAATTCATAATTTTCTGTATTGTGCGGATAAATAAACCTAGCGACCAAAATCCATTTGATGGTGTCTCCAAACATACATCCTCAATTTTGAATTAAATGCCGTTAGTGGTTTTTCACTTTTAGTTTATCAGATAATGCTTTGGATGGTTCTGGACCAGTTTCTGTTAAGCAGTCAGGTAGACAACTATAGTTTCATATTTATCTTTCAGGTGTTCAACACAGGTTTAATTCTGCAATAATGTTCCCAATCCATTTCTTTTAAACCCTTTAAACGCAAGGAAAAGGTCTTAAAGAAGAGCGAACGTTTCATTTCTTAATAGGCATTCGACCACATGAATTTCATGTAAAGAACCGTTTTTGGTACTATATTCCGGCATGGACGCCATTATTTTTCAGTCACGTTCGTATCACATTTAGAGAGGGATTGGTTTACACTATTTCCCTCCAAGAACTCCTTACCAGGGTTCAAGGTCTATAGGATCACCACCATCATTCTCATGTCTTTTACCTGTCCTTGTGGTCATATTTTGACAGAACCTGACTCATGCTTTACGTAGTGGGAAACTGCTTGTAGCTTACAGCCAGTTCAGAGACGATCATGCAGCCTGATTTAATTGTTAAAATACCGACCTTCACAAAAGCAGGAAATCGGACAGGCGTCTAAATTTAAGATGAGTGAAATGTGTAATTCTTCTTTATAGCATAACATGCGCCATAGTACATTGTATGTCCAGCAGATGAGAAATTAATTTCGTACAGAAAAAAATGTCACAGGTACGTGCATAGCATTACTTGTAGAACAGGATTGACGCAATCCACAAAGGCCTCATTTTCAACTCATCTGTTAAAGTAACTTACAAATCGCGTTTTGAGCTGAACTGGAATCTCAACATCATTTTCCAATAGTTTCAATATGTGATTCAGCTTTGAATGTCATTCACATGTTCGCTCATAAGATATAATGGTGTTTTCCTCTTTGTCCATAAACGTAAGGTGTCAGCTGCACAATTATTTGGATGTTTGCGCAAAGGGATTTTGTTGTTGTAAGAAACAAATTTGTCACTAGCTAACGTGGGGGAAAGTCACTCATGTCTTACAAGGTGGACTGCAGATAACAGAGTCACGCAGTATCTACTGACCAACAAGAGAACAGAATTTCCCCCTTCAAACTGAGTGCAGTGACTAATATGAGTTACCTTAAGAACAATCTCACTGAAAGCATGTCAACATGATACACATTTTGTAATAAGAAAGAAGACTTCAACTTGTGTTTGCGTGTTAGAGACTGAACAAAGAGTTAATTAGTGTCTTCGAAAAGTTTTTACTCTCAGTTACGTAACTACATGTCGACTGTATAATCCATAATACTTGTAAATATTTGTAAATCATATTTTTAATTTAACATTGCATTGTATGAGGTCAGTAAATTCCTTCAGTTAAATGTTTAAACTGGTGCTATGTGTGTGTCAAGTGTGTGCTCTGTACATAATAATGTGGTTGGGTAAATTTTGCTATGTGACTGTAAATATCTATATGTTTAAATATGAAACTAAAAAAATTATCATAAGGATACAGAAAATGCCGAACTTTAATTGGACAATGTAAACAGAGATATCTGTATTGAGTGTTATTGGGTAAGCGATATGGTTCCTTCATTCACCATTTGCCTGAGGAATTAATTCAGAAAGGACTGAAGCGAAGTTGGTTATATGTCTGATGTGGGGAGTCAAGGAATCACTAACCTGCACTAGACCACCTAAGTACTGAACTACTGTACAAATAACTCTGGCCCACTGAGAAGCAAATACTCGAAACTGATCTTGTACTCGTTGCGATGCGTGAATGTGAGCTTTTCCATGATGCTTGTCCAGCCAGTGAACCAAAGACCAGTTTCGACCCTCACTTTGGGCTGTTTATTCAATCTAGAGCTGAAGTCTCTCGACTGAACATCTCAGGCATTTGCTGTAAAATTTGTGTTTATAGCTTTATGCTGAGTTTATGGCAACCCCACATACGTGCCTCTTGTTTGCAATCGTATTTTTCCCAAACTGCTACTGGTGTGATATATTCGAAGCTAAAGAGGACTAGTCAAAATGATGTTAATAATTTGCTACACCATTAAGGTGGTACCATTTTCTTGTGGTATATGAAAACAAAATTACATTTTTCGTCATGGCAGTGATCACCATTTTGTATTGTGGAGGATTGGGTCATTTTAGAGAGAAACACTGACGTCGATGAGCTGAATAACCTTAAAAATCTGATTTTCATTCAGCTTCAATATCCATTGCAGGAGAGAAGGATAATCACATATACTGAATGAGGGACGTTTCTATTTGACCATGTTTGGAATATGCTACATGTCATTCTTTAATAACAGTTTTATCGCTACGTAAGATTTAAATGTTGGGCATGGTTATTACCCATATTACTTAATCGATTTAATGGAAACTAACTTTACAAGCAGGATAAGGAAGCAAACACGCAGTATGATTAAAATAACACTCTGAGTCAGAGTGTGAAATGTTTTGAAACTTAACGAAAGATAAAAGCTGTATGCCTGTCAGGGACACAAACCTAAAAACCTGCCCTTGATGGTCGATGCTGTTACCAACGAGCATATCCAGGCATGGCCCACGACCTGCCCTCACCCGTTTTACCTCAAACGGTACCTCTCTCCTACCTTCTAAATACCAAAGATATTGTTCTGCATAGCTGGCAGTATTGACACTCCTGGAATAAAAGATACTTTGCAGACATTGCTTAAGCACAGATTAGGAGATATTTTACACAATGAATCTTTCATTGTGTCGCAGAGCGTGCACTGATTTGGCAGATTCAAAGTAACAGAGTACTCTCCAATAAAGAGTGAAAGTGATTATTCGGGAAGTAGTCACATACACTGTTCCATCTTGCTTGCCTATTTGTGGGCAGCAAAGCGCCTATATTCACAGAAAATGGGTAACAGTTGTTGTGTAATCAGTAAGGCTCCACGGGTGTAATGTAAGGGGCAGCATGCTGAAAGGGTTGGCCAAGTGATTTGCACATGTACGTGTGTAACAGGGCCAGCTTTCCTAAAACCGAAACTCCTCACCAGCCAATGAGCGAACTGAAGGACACCTGGCAGTGCCGGCACTCAATGAGTGTAAGGGGAATGGCGGGAGGATGTTAAATAGGTACGCAAAGTGACCCTATTGATCTGACATAATTAAGACGTTGCCACCAAAATAATGATCACGGATTTTTTAGCTACAAATTTTAAAAAGAGGCACAATTAGTTTGGTTTTTTACATTGTAGTATAACATAAATTTTTGACAAACATTAAGAGTTTTAAGCTAATTCCTTGGCAAGGGGTTTAGAGTCTGATACTAGTCAACATGTGTCAAGAAGAAACGATAAAATTCATGCAGTAGCACTGTGATAGCCGAAAAATTAGTATTAAATGGCGAATAGTGCAATAGCAGCGTATGTGTTTCGAACTATGGCTGGAGCTGGAACCGCGTTGATCGTAAATCCGCATGTAGTGCTTCAGAATGAAGCTTCAGTTACTGAAACTCAGTAAAAATGGCACACCTGTCCGCACAGTTCGCCTCGCTGGTGTGGATAGGACTCATCATGTTAATCTGTAGGTGGAGGCTGAAGTCATTAGTTTCTAGTAACAGGTTACCTCTGCGGCTAAATGCCAACCAATCAGAAAAATTTCTAAATCACCCAAGACGTAAGAGCTGTTAGGCTGCAGAGATGCTCGGCCGCGATGACTCCTGAAGACAGAGTAATTCCATTCCATGTGATTCCTAAAACTGAAATCCTGACTCTGCATTTTTCATTCATCACATCATTTTGACCGACTGAAGTATGGATATTTCGAGTGCCAGCCAGCGATAAGATGCCTTAAGAGATGGTGGTTTCTTTTCCTGGCTGTGATTTCAGGTGGTTAACCAGAAAGATGCTCCATAATACTTCATGCTGAAAAAGTGTGTCCTTCTGTCTTTCTGTCTCTGTCTATGGTCAATAAGGATGAACCTCTGTAGTACAACTGTGCTGCTCCTATAACTTCCAACTTATTTGTGTTGCACATTCGTTACAGCTCTTACATTAAGGTAAACATTTCTGTCAAGCAGCGTCTAAGCTGAGTGATGTGTCCCATGTCCTCAAAGGTCTCCTAACTACCTAGGTCCTCAGTCCACTTTCGAATGTTATCTATAGCCGTCGATGCATTTTGAAGAAGCTAGCTTTTTATGGTTCTGTTCACGAAAGTGTTCTTCCTGGTCTTGCCAAGAAGGTTCATTGCCTCCTTCTATATGCACGTTGTTAAAAATACTCTGCTGGTGTGCCAGTACCACAGGAGATAGTACCTGCATTTTTTTCTCTTGACATTTGGCGCCCAATATCAGCTTCCTCAAAGCCTTAGCGGGTCTGACTGCGTGACACTGGCCTCTGAAGTTGTCAACGAGTCCCCTCCATTAATTCTCCTAGGGTGGTCCACCCACCCAATCAACATGGCCATCTGCAGGTCCACTTGCTTACAGCTCAGTGCAATATACTGTCATAGTGGCCTCTTATTTGGGAGAACATTCAGTCCAGTAAAAAAAAATTTAATCTATGTTAGTTAAGCATTGGTAAGCACTGTTACTAATACACACCTCAGTTACTGATTGGGATTAATGATTCCGATCTGACTTACCTTTTTAATTCTGGTTTAATATGAGTTATGGGACAATTCACGAAAAATTGGTTACATAAAGATGGACAATGGTGCAACAGCCTTTGAGGCGACGACTAAGCTTCTCCACAATGTCCTTTCGTCCAGGAGTGCTAGTTCCGCTAGTCATGCACCAGAACGTCTGTGAAGTTTTGAGGGTGCGGGAGATGTTCTGTCGGAAGTCAGACCCTAAGGACAGGTCATGAATCATGCATGAATATCTCAGGAAGGCCATTGCCCGAATAAGGCGAGGTTCTTGTTTTAAATATCTCTCAGGCACACTTTTAATCTGCCAGGAATTTTAAGAGGAGCTGTAACCTAAAACTGTATTAACAGTACCCGATGAGGCAAGAAGTAAATTATGGCTACCACTAATATACGATTACAGCCGTCCGCTGCTACCAGCAGCATCTAACATCTACTGATACAAGGAATACACGAGCAGTCCCCCGCTAATACAGTTCTTATTAAGACAAGAGTGATGTAGGTACTGGGTACTGGGAGAGTTATTTCAGCATTTTACTATGAAGCGATTCTTCCGAGTAAGTTCGTCCCAAGTTTCGGTCCTGGAGCGGCATCCTCAGTGTGCGGTGACGTCAGACACGCGGTCAGCGGCAGCTGCGCCCCGAGATGAGCCCCTTCGCGGTCGCCAGTCGCCCCTGACCGCCCTGCACCTCTGAGGCACAGTGTGGGAGTCTTTATGTTTGTAATACTGTATATATCTCTTACGAACGACGCTTAAATTTGTATAAAACATAATAATAGACAGATATTTTGGACTGTGTTAACTGACTGGAGCTAAATGTTTCTTCATGTACAAAAATATTAATTACATGTGTGTTAAAAGTGTCATACGAAAAAATTTTAAGGATTTACTGCGAAGTAGTAATATGGCTGTAAAAAGAATTATGGTCTTCTCATGAGCTTTTGTAAGTGTGGTGTAATAATAAACCTGTACTTCTCTGGTTGAGACTGGGCAGCCCTGTTGCTGTCTTCTGTAGACAATTCCTGTTTATGAAGCATGTCCTGTTCACCATGCTACTGTGTGGCCTGCAGAATACACTAAATATAATAAATTCCCTTTTAAATTGTCAATGTATTCTCTGTTGTGCTCCTCACCCTGACTCAAAACGTTCCTTATCCGGCAAAAATCGAATACACGTGCTCTGGAGATGCTATCTCAATGTAATGGTGTTTTGTGTGAAATCTCAGTGTGCATCTAACATACCATTAACGGGCAAAACTGTTCAGTACACAGTAACAATCCAGACAAACGTTACGCAACTAGGTCGTGCGACCCAGTTACTTTAAGCTCAGTATGTAATATCAGATACCTTTGAACGTGATTTGATGTACCATACTCCATGTCGAATGTTTAAACAGTTCTATCCTCAATACAGGGTGTTACAAAAAGGTACGGCCAAACTTTCAGGAAACTTTCCTCACACAGAAAAAAAGAAAATATGTTATGTGGACATGTGTCCGGAAACGCTTACTTTCCATGTTAGAGCTCATTTTATTACTTCTCTTCAAATCACATTAATCATGGAATGGAAACTCACAGCAACAGAACGTAACAGCGTGACTTCAAACACTTTGTTAGAGGAAATGTTCAAAATGTCCTCCGTTAGCGAGGTTACATGCATCCACCGTCGCATGGAATCCCTGATGCGCTGATGCAGCCCTGGAGAGTGGCGTATTGTATCACAGCCGTCCACAATACGAGCACAAAGAGTCTCTACATTTGGTACCGGGATTGCTTAGACAAGAGCTTTCAAATGCCCCCATAAATGAAAGTCAAGAGGGTTGAGGTGAGGAGAACGTGGAGGCCATGGAATTGGTCTGCCTCTACCAATCCAACGGTCACCGAATCTGTTGTTGAGAAGCGTACGAACACTTCGACTGAAATGTGCAGGAGCTCCATCGTGCATGAACCACATGTTGTGCCGTACTTGTAAAGGCACGTGTTCTAGCAGCACAGGTAGAGTATCCCGTACGCAATCATGATAACGTTCTCGTAGGTGGAAGAACATGGGGCCTAATCAAGACATCACCAACAATGCCTGCCCAAACGTTCACAGAAAATCTGTGAAAAATTTGCCCCTTAATGACGTGATTGCACAATTGCGTGCGGATTCTCGTCAACCCACACATGTTGATTGTGAAAATTTACAATTTGATCACGTTGGAATGAAGCCTCATCCGTAAAGAGAACATTTGCACTGAAATGAGGATTGACATATTGTTGGATGAACCATTCGCAGAAGTGTACCCGTGGAGGCCAATCAGCTGCTGATAGTGGCTGAACACGCTGTACACGGTACGGAAACAACTGGTTCTCCCGTAGCACTCTCCATACAGTGACTTGGTCAACGTTACCTTGTACAGCAGCAACTTCTCTGACGCTGACATTAGGGTTATCGTCAACTGCACGAAGAATTGCCTCGTCCATTGCAGGTGTCCTCGTCGTTCTAGGTCTTCCCCAGTCGCGAGTCATAGGCTGGAATGTTCCGTGCTCCCTAAGACGCCGATCAATTGCTTCGAACGTCCTCCTGTCAGGACACCTTCGGCCTGGAAATCTGTCTCGATACAAACGTACCGCGCCTCGGCTATTGCCTCGTGCTAATCCATACATCAAATGGGCATCTGCCAACTCCGCGTTTGGAAACATTGCACTGACTGCCAAACCACGTTCGTGATGAACACTAACCTGTTGATGCTACGTACTGATGTGCTTGATGCTAGTACTGTAGAGCAATGAGTAACATGTCAACACAAGCACCGAAGTCAACATTACCTTCCTTCAATTGGGCCAACTGGCGGTAAATCGAGGAAGTACAGTACATACTGACGAAACTAAAATAAGCTTTAACATGGAAATTAAGCGTTTCCGGACACATGTCCACATAACACCTTTTCTTTATTTGTGTGTGAGGAATGTTTCCTGAAAGTTTGGCCGTACCTTTTTGTAACACCCTGTATAATGGCTACTGTGCCTTCATTCCAGTACACCTATCCCACATTTTGAAGATGTCAACTACGAATTATCTACTTACATTATCTGTAGCTCAGATTCCTTCTTATGGGTTTGTGCGATTGTGCGTGGGTGTTATTTCGGGTCTCTAAAGATTCATTCTCCTTAGAGAGAGCAAGTGAGATTCTTGTAATTTGGTAATGTAGTAACTTTCTTCCTTATAATTTTACATGTTGTACAGACAGGATGTTTCTAAGTGAAATGGACCTACATTTATAAACAATAAACTTCTTTAGTTACAATGAGCTGAAATACGCACGGAACATTCACCTATGTCACTATTTACTAATTTCTGTAAGTAAAATAAAGCACCGATATATAAACCACCTGACGTAGGTCAGTGATTCGCAATACAAACACTCAGAGCCCTCTTTGACCGACTTCTATAACTGAGACGTTGTAAGAAGGTCCATGACAGCTCGCAGCGGTGTTGCAAGATTTTAACTGCGAACTGGCTGCAGGCGAAAACAGTAGCCGTCTTAAGACATGTGACAACACTGAGGCGTAGCCATGGAGACGTTACAAAGTAGCGTGTTTGGTTCAGGCTGATGCGCGAAGTTGTCAAGTACCAACTTACGATGACTCAGCTGTGGCTCTCATATCGGTGCAATTTTAGTAGACACAATAGAATAATGGGGAAGTGCCCCTGATGACCTGCACCAGAATTGGATATGCAACAGACTGAGAGAGTGGATTGAGAGCCTCATCACAAAATTGCGATATTGCAGTGCATGTCCTAAGGAACTTTGCTTCGTAAACAGAATAACACAGGCACTGCAATATCGTATTTATCTGCCAATACCGGGCAAACGACTTTCAGGTATAACGTCTAACCTGTACGGGAATATAGATAATGGTTATACAATTTCACGTCATAGATGCATGGTTGACCACATACGGAAGTTTGGGTCTGGGCGTCTGGGCGTGAGTCGTGCTCGGATAGTCAAATGGTGCCGGTACGGTAGCTCAGTGTGTTCAGTCAGAGAGTAAGCAGCCCTCTGAAGTATCAGCTACGAGCTATTAAAGGGAACTAAACTGATAGAGACTTCGAATCTATCATATGAGGATGGATGGAAATTTAAAATCAACTCACTTGCTCATAATGAGGGAGAGCTGTTGCTTAATTATTTCACCACTACAACTTTGTTTTCTAGATTGTTACTCTAGTAGGGTAAGAAAGAGAGCTGCTGTGAAGTCCGGAAAGACCTGTTGGAGAATTTAAGCAGTTAGTGACAGGAGATCTATGGTTACCAAAATAGTTAGCAAACCTCTCTGAACAGTCGTCAAACTGTCGTCGGGAGTGTTCTAGCTCACTATGTTATCAGTGTTTTGTGTAAGAATACTGTAAAAAGCATGCCCAAATTAATATTTCATATACCAGTAATTCAACATACATAAATGTTGGACGACTACATCAGAGATTTAGAACACTGCGTCTTCAATTCGAGATGTGACGGTTTTTCTTCTTAGTTTCATTAAAAATCTGGCTCTTCCCATTTTAGTTAGACTCACATTTGCCTTTGTGTTCCTCTTCCTACTGTAAACTGCATTTTATTCAGATTCGACCATTGGAAATCGAGGTTCTCAACAATCGGTCCTGATTTCGACAGCTGCATAAGCAAGTCTGAGTTCAACAAATTTATGGTTACTTGCACAGGCTAATAATTCAGCAGGAGTTTACCCTCCTGATTGTACAATTGGTATCTGCGGGTCACTAAAGAATTGAACTGTAGTTCACTTTGTTAAGTCACGTCGCATTAGTTGGGATAAATGCAATGATACTGCACTGTGCGCTGTTTAAGATACATACAACACACAACGCTACCTGTAGTTTAGGTGTACTTTTAACATTCACGACCGGTTGCATTATTCGAAAACCATCATGTGACCTGTAGCATAGCGTAATATAAATGCATATTAGTGAATGCAGCTATCAAACTTGCCGAGTGGTACTACGAGGGCACCTCGATTTTCCACTATTGGCTGAATCAGTGTTTCGGTATGAGTTGTACGTCGCTTGCTTGTGGCTCTCAGGACGAACAGTCAGCTCATTCGGATTGACATTTAACCATTATGTTGTAACGAATTTACAGTTGATGGAATTTTAACATGGGGTTACATGCTATTGAAAATGTCTTGCACTTGCCAAAGCATCCCATGAAGTCCCATGCAGTTGCAAGCAGTCAGTCTAATGCACAGCTTCGTGCACCACACTTGAAGGAGTTTCAAAAGCAGTACTGCAAGAAGACTAAACCGGAGACAATTGTATTGTGATGAATGGGTAAGTTACAGTCTTTAGTAAAAATGCGACTAGTAAAGTAACCAGTTAATTAACGGGTTACTTAGTTTAAGGCTTAAATACCTACAGCGAAACGACTTCACCTACCATTTCATTAAATACAGGGCTATTACAAATGATTGAAGCGATTTCAGAAATTCACTGTAGCTCCATTCATTGACATATGGTCACGACACACTACAGATACGTCCGCCGCTCGTGATCTCGCGGTAGCGTTCTCGCTTCCCGAGCACGGGGTCCCGGGTTCGATTCCCGGCGGGGTCAGGGATTTTCACCTGCCTCGAGATGACTGGGTGTTTGTGTTGTCCTCATCATTTCATCATCATCCAGGAAATTGGCGAAATTGGACTGAGCATAGGTTGGGAAATTGTACGGGCGCTGATAACCACGCAGTTGAGCGCCCCACAAACCAAACATCATCATCATCACACTACAGATACGTAGAAAAACTCATAAAGTTTTGTTCGGCTGAAGCCGCACTTCAGGTTTCTGCCGTCAGAGCGCTCGAGAGCGCAGTGAGACAAAATGGCGACAGGAGCCGAGAAAGCGTATGTCGTGCTTGAAATGCACTCACATCAGTCAGTCATAACAGTGCAACGACACTTCAGAACGAAGTTCAACAAAGATCCACCAACTGCTAACTCCATTCGGCGATGGTATGCGCAGTTTAAAGCTTCTGGATGCCTCTGTAAGGAGAAATCAACGGGTCGGCCTGCAGTGAGCGAAGAAACTGTTGAACGCGTGCGGGCAAGTTTCACGCGTAGTCCGCGGAAAATTGGCTCCTGCCACAACGGGAGACCGACAGCGCCGACTTCATCTTTCAACAGGAGGGTGCTCCACCGCACTTCCATCATGATGTTCGGCATTTCTTAAACAGGAGATTGGAAAACCGATGGATCGGTCGTGGTGGAGATCATGATCAGCAATTCATGTCATGGCCTCCACGCTCTCCTGACTTGACCCCATGCGATTTCTTTCTGTGGGGTTATGTGAAAGATTCAGTGTTTTAACCTCCTCTACCAAGAAACGTGCCAGAACTGCGAGCTCGCATCAACGATGCTTTCGAACTCATTGATGGGGACATGCTGCGCCAAGTGTGGGAGGAACTTGATTATCGGCTTGATGTCTGCCGAATCACTAAAGGAGCACATATCGAACATTTGTGAATGCCTAAAAAAACTTTTTGAGTTTTTGTATGTGTGTGCAAAGCATTGTGAAAATATCTCAAATAATAAAGTTATTGTAGGGCTGTGAAATCGCTTCAATCATTTGTGATAACCCTGTATAATAGTTTTGGTGTTAACGTATGCAAAGTGGCAGACTGCCTCTTGCTATATTAAATTTTGTTACTTTTAAATACTGATTCATACTAAGTCAGTGCTGTAATGCTGATAATGACTGTCCTCCCAAGATGTTTAAGGTTTTCGTAGTCATGGTATATGTCAGAACGTTATTTTGTAGGTTTGGAAGTCAGGTAAATCACTGCGGGTCTGAGCGTAATGCACTCACCCAGTTCAAGTTCATTATTCCGGAACGAGAACATTTATTCTAGCTTTCTACTGGTAACATGTAAAACTCGAAAATGGCCTTTACAGTTTATCTCTAAAGTTTATCTACCGATGGCATGCATGCAGTCATTTACCAAGCGGTCTCCCTGTTCTAATAACAGTTTACAGCCGAACACCTTTCAGTAATGTTACAACAACGTTCACACTTTTCATTTGGCCCTTGAACTATTTAATCCACCTCCTCTCAAACTTTCCGTGCCCGCATATACGGTTTTCCAACGCGCGTCTCTCTCAATAACGGAACAGGTCGGCACATTCAATTATATTTCAAAACTCCGAGTTGACACACATCACGGAGAAACTATCAAACTCCTCTCCTCCACTGCTCTGAATGTAATGCACAGTTAAAATTAAGCCTTGGCGCTAAATTACTACGCAGCCGAATTAAAGTTTCCGAAATTCACATTCTCTGCTTCACTTTTGTATCCTCATTCCGCTCTGGCTATTTACCGTCTTTTTTTCTTAACACATTAATCTTTACACTTTAATAAATATTTCACATATATTATTAATGCGCCTAACTCGATCATTGTATTATATTTTGATACAAAGTACTGTTTTTACATCACACTTTACAAAGAAACATAACAGAAGTACACACAAATACAGACAATAAACATAAGAAATTTTACAGTTTGTAGCCAGTTTTTTGTCCACATGGAAAATATTCCATGCAATAAAATGAAAAATCCAAAGAATAAGACACCTACACATAAAACGTGTTATTTAAACACCGAAGTACACATAATATTTTCCATTATCTTACCAAAACAAGATATAGTCAATTACTGATTTCCCTTAGTTTAATATTCTCTTTAACTGGAGAGGTCAGAAAAACCATTTTCAGGTTATTTTCATTGATATGAGTAAAATTAACGATTAATTTACATTATAAATAAAATATTTAATATTAGATTTATATCACCTGTTGCCGTACGAAATTCCATCACTTACTTTGTTTGTTCCTGTGTGCCAGATTAACCATTTACACATATAATGTTGACGAAGAAGTTAAAAGTTAACTATACCTTCCTAACCTCTATTAGTGTTGTATTCATAAGTTCATAAAATGCCTAAAATTATGGAGTACAATCTCCCAATTTACGTCTTGTGTTGCACAGAGTCACATTGGCATTATACTTTGGTTAAGCCATATGAATCAATTACCACAAAACCAAACTTATATTTCCACACTAAACTGACATTTCAGCCACTGGTGGAAGTAAGACTGAGACAATACACATACAATATGACCGTGCTGATTAGACCAAATGCATGACCACACATTCTCTCTGACAGACTTGGATTTCGACATTAATCATTATCACCTCCTTTAGTAAGGAATTTTCTACCACCTAACAGCTAAATATAGATTACGTAATTCGTTGCCCTCCTAAATGGACGTTTTGTCTATGAAATGTTATTTCTTTTTTACCTTGATAACTGTGGTTGCCTGCAAATTAAATTAACAGTTCGTAGCTGATGTATTTATCGAGGATCTTAAATTTACTGTCAACCCACTAGTGTCTTTAATTGCTTAACATTGACACGAAAACTGTTACGCTGAGGGACGTGTAACTTTTCTCCTTTCCTTATGTTTCCTCTGTCCAGTCTCGTTCACAGTCTAATCTTCTTTCCTCTCATGCAACACCTTTTATTAGATTAGGTATTTGACAGTCTTACTGACATATAAACAATTATTATTTAGCTGTACTGCTGGTGTTGATTCTTACGCCTCATACATACATACAATTACATGCGTTATCATTGATGGTGTTAAAATGCCACTATTTCGGCTACTTTTCCTCAGTAGCTGGTCTTTGGTATACAAATTTTGGACAAGTGTTTTGCACAGAATTTTACTTTGTTCCTTAACAAAAAAAGTTCGTCGTGTCATAGCTTCAGGAGCTTTAATGGTGTACAAAAAAAAATTGTCGTTATTTTCATTTTAGTATTACAGTTAATTTATTTTCAGGTGTAAAGTACGAATGCGTTGTGTTTCTTATCAGCAGTTTCATCTTAATTTAAAAAATTCGCTGAAATGTAAGTCCATTGGCATTACACTGACGGTCTGGTAATGATGCCTGTTCCCATCCTTACAGGAAGTCCACTCTTCATCTATGTCTTGTTCGCTTCTTGTTGAGGCTGCTCCACATTATTAAGTCCAAGTCAAAGTTCAGTGCTTTTCCTGTGAACCAGGGAGGTCTTGGGCACATACTGGTGATGTCTCTTCCCACTGATTTTGTCTGTCTTCGGTAGTATAATAATTGCCAGAGAGTAAATTCATAGCTTTCAAGTAGCGCAACCCTGGAGCGCAGTCAGTCGATTTCCACTCCTTCACAGAGTTGGTGAATTGAGAGAAGAGGATTACGTCATATTTTCTTGTATCCTGTGAAGATAAATGGCCTGACCTTCTATAGGGTGGCTAAATGTGACTTACCATACTGAACAAATAGAACTGAATCGCAAACTGCTGAAAAGAAACATACCCCAAATTTTCAAAATTTGCTTTACTCTCTCATAGAAGTTTAAGTGGGTAGGTGCATCATTTGCTCCAGATACAGAATTTGTCCACAGTCGATCAAGAGCCTCCATCAACAGGTGTAATTCAGCAGTTACTGCAGGAAGGGAACATGTTTTTGGCGTGTTCCCTTTCTGCTCTAAACAATATAAGGATGTCGGAATTATCTAAAGAAGAATGGGAAACCAGGAACGATATTACACTGCTAGCGAGGTGGTAGATCTCATATTAAGCTCTGTTCAGAAGAAAAAACAGAGTAGTTCTCATGAAAACATAAGACTTCACAGAGTGCGATACTTGGTGCCCAGGAGTGTACAAAAGCTTGCATTAGTAATGATTGTTATGGAATACGAGTTCCAAAGGACCTAAATATTTATTTCCGTATCAATAATGAATTTGATTTCCGCAGAGACACACCATAGGTAGCTCAATATAAGATAAACACCAATATGCTGAGAGCTAATAGCTTTTATGTGAGTAATGCTCAGATGACTAGTACTTTCCAAAGACTCGGCCTACATAGTCAAACTACACAAAGACATCTTAAAAACAGATGACATCAAATAAAGTTTTGTTTTCGTTCTGGAAGAAATGTGTAATTTTATAATAAACTTCTGAGATATCTGACCTCAAAGAGAGATGAAAGGGTCAAGATTGTCTACGTCCATGAACTTATATTGATGTAATAATGTTATAAATGTGTTTAGTTTGAGGAAAAATACAAAATCGGTATTCTCCAAATCTAAGAGTTTTAGTTTACATTTCACATTGTTTACTGCACAAACGAGACATGTCCAGCTTCAAACCAAAATATTTAAGCTACCGGCGAAAGAAATTTGAATAAAACTGCATTACCTAATGTACCATAGAACCACATATCTTTTACAAAAAAATAATATTTTTGCTCAAGTGTTTTATATTAAGTAGTTTTTCGTCTCTCCATTAAAATCTGTAAAAGTAGAGTTGTTCCGTTTCTGCAGCTAACAGTGCAAATGGACTTAGGAATTGTCGTCGACATATTTCATATATCGTTCATCGTCTGTGAGTCCTATTAAGCCAAACTTGTGCACTATCTGCATTTACATCTCCATGACTACTCTGATAAACACACTTAAGTGCCTGACAGAGTGTACATGAAACCACCTTCAAACTAATACTCTGTTATTCCACTTTCAAATACTGTGCAGAAAAACCAACACCTATATCTACCCGTGCGAGCTCTGATTTCCCTTATTTTATTATGATGGTCGTTTGCCCTTGTTTATGTTGGCTGCAGTAGAATATTTTCGCATTCGGAGGAGAAAGTTGGTGATTAAAATAATACGAGAATATCCCGCGCAACGCGAAACCCCTTTGTTTTAATTATATCCAGCACAGATCATGTCCGAAAACTCTCTCTCCAGTTTCTCTATAGTACAAAACAGTCTCCCTTCTCTGAATTTTCTCCGTGTTCTCCGTTATTCGCATCGGGTAAGAATCGCACACCGAGCAGCAGCACTCCAAATGAGGCCGGACAAGCCTAGTGTAGGCCGTCTCTTTAGATCTGCAGCATCTTCTAAGTGTTCCGCCAATAAAACGCAGTCTTTAGTTCGCCTTCCCCATAACATTTTCTATGTGTTCTTTTCAATTTAAATTGTTCGTAATTGTAATTCCTAGGTATTCAGTTGAATTTACGGCCTTCAGATTTCATTGATTTATCATGTAATCGAGGTTCATCAGATTCTTTGTAGCACTCTTGTGGATGACCTCACACTATTCGTTATTTAGGGCCAATTGCCATTTTTCGCACCATACAGATCTTATCTAACTCGTTTAGCCAATGGTCCTGGTCTTCTGATCGAACGATAAACTATGGCATCTTCAGAAATAACCTAAAATGTCTGCTCAAATTGTTTCCTAAATCGTTTGTATGGATAAGAAACAGCAGAGGGCCTATAGCTTTACCTTGGGCAGCACCAGAAATCACTTATCTTTACTCGATGGCTTCTCGTCAACTATTACGAACTGTGACCTCTCTGACAGGAAATCACGAATCCAGTCGCATGCTGGTTACAAGCCGCTTGTGAAGTACGGTGTCAAAAGCCTACTGGAAATCTTGAAATACGGAATCAATCTGAAAGCCCTTGTCGATAGCATTCAACACTTAGTGTGAGTAAAGAGCTGATTGTGTTTCACAGAAACGATGTTGACTATTTGTCAGTAGACCGTTCACTTCAAGGTAATTGATGATGTTCGAACGCAATATGTCTTCCAAAACCCTGCTCAGTATAGACGTTAATGATATGGGCCTGTAATTGAGTGGATTACTCCTATTGTCTTCCTTGAATATTTGTGTGACTTACGCAAATTTCCAGTTTGAGTACGGATTTATAGCCGAGCGAGCGGTTGTATATGAATTGGAGCTATTGTATCAGCCTATTCTGAAAGGAACCTAAATTGTATGCAGTCTAAACCGGAAGACATGATTTTATTAAATGATTTAACCTACCTCACTACTCCGAGGGTATCTACTTCTAAGTTACGTTGGCTGCTGTTCTTGTTTCGAATTTTGGAATATTTACTTCGTCTTCCTTGGTGAAGGAATTTCGGAAGGCTTTCTTTAATACCTCTGCTGTAGGATTTTCCTGGCTATTGCGTAGAGAAGAAATTGATTTCGTTTTGCCGCTATCATACTTTACATACGACCAGAATCTCTTTGAATGTTTTCTGCCATGTTTCGAGGCAAAGTATTGTTGCGGAAACTATTATAGGCATCTCGCGGTGAAGTGCACGTTAAAGTTCAAGTATCTGTAAAACATAGTCAGTCTTGGGGATTTAGCGTTCTTTTAAACCTGGCATGGTTTCTTAATTGGTGCTGCGTCTCGTGTACACTTACAGTGTTAATTTGTGTCTCAGGAAGGCGTCAGAAAAAAAAAGTTCAAATGCCTCTGAGCGCTATGGAACTTAACTCCTGAAGTCATCAGTCTGCTGGATTTATAGCTACTTAAACTTAACTAACCTAAGGATATCACACACATCCATGCCCGAGGCAGGATTCGAACCTGCGACCTTAGCGGTCGCTCCGTTCCAGACTGTAGCGAAGGCGTCAATTCCATCAATTGCTGCTGATGCTATTTCTTTGAATTCATGCCACATCTGACCTACACTTACATTATTAGTTTGGGAGGAGTGAAGATTGTTTCTGAGGAAGACGTCAACCGAATTTGTTATCTACTGTACTGCGCAACAGAGTACACAATACTCCGAGCTGAAATTCTGAGAGTAGAGGCCAAGGATCCCAAAATAGCACTAAAAAGATTCTGTGTGGAAATTGTTCACATTCGAAAGTTTCACTGCGGTGTTCTGTGAAAGACCTTTTCAGGGCCCCTTTGAGGTATGCTGGATTTTTTTGTTGCAGGGACGAACTTTGTTTTCAAAATGAACGACGAGATTGTGGTTGTCCAGCCGTTGAAAGCAATGAAATGCCCTTTACATTATTTAAGACCACATTGCACTGCACTTTACTTTATTGCAATACCTATAGAGAGAGCAATATAAGTTAATTTTTTGGTAACCGGAGTGAATGAATTATGGACATATTTCCATTAATATGCGGTTAACAAAAAGAAAAAAAGAAAAATGAAAAACAGTCGTATGAATACAGTTACATTCTAACAGGTGTGCCCTCCATTAAACTTATGGTCACTTATAGCAGCACTCCACCGATCTCCTCTGCTTGCTATAAACTCTCATTAGCTCTCAGCTAACTTTGCATCAAGCTGAAACACTTCACACTGCTTCACTAACGGACATAAAGTCGTTTTCTACTTTTCTGAGTTTTGAAAGACCAACAAAACGGACACATACATTTTCAGCAACCAGTTATACAAAATCAACTTGATGCATCATGTTAATAATTTCAAAGTAAATAGTTGTGGACCAATAATGGCTCATATATTACCACAATAATAAGCTCCACCACCTCGTCGTCCACAGTTCTTCTTTTGGCATTAATACCTTTTCCATCAGAGCAAAATATATAGTAGTTAACAGTAAAAAAATATACTTAGTTTACCGCGAGCTGGAACAAAAGCATTTAACAATTATGTATTTAAAGATAAAGGGAATATTTCATCTCCTCCATGTTGTATTGACCAGTGTTATTCTGAGGCCTTTTAGTACGTAAATCACAGAACCGCACTGAACTTCTATCAATACTGAGGGATTGTAGTGCACAGTTAGAGGTACCATCAAATGTAACAATATAAATACACATTTAAATGGCATATTATCAATATACACTCCTGGAAATGGAAAAAAGAACACATTGACACCGGTGTGTCAGACCCACCATACTTGCTCCGGACACTGCGAGAGGGCTGTACAAGCAATGATCACACGCACGGCACAGCGGACACACCAGGAACCGCGGTGTTGGCCGTCGAATGGCGCTAGCTGCGCAGCATTTGTGCACCGCCGCCGTCAGTCTCAGCCAGTTTGCCATGGCATACGGAGCTCCATCGCAGTATTTAACACTGGTAGCATGCCGCGACAGCGTGGACGTGAACCGTATGTGCAGTTGACGGACTTTGAGCGAGGGCGTATAGTGGGCATGCGGGAGGCCGGGTGGACGTACGCCGAATTGCTCAACACGTGGAGCGTCAGGTCTCCACAGTACATCGATGTTGTCGCCAGTGGTCGGCGGAAGGTGCACGTGCCCGTCGACCTGGGACCGGACCGCAGCGACGCACGGATGCACGCCAAGACCGTAGGATCGTACGCAGTGCCGTTGGGGACCGCACCGCCACTTCCCAGCAAATTAGGGACACTGTTGCTCCTGGGGTATCGGCGAGGACCATTCGCAACCGTCTCCATGAAGCTGGGCTACGGTCCCGCACACCGTTAGGCCGTCTTCCGCTCACGCCCCAACATCGTGCAGCCCGCCTCCAGTGGTGTCGCGACAGGCGTGAATGGAGGGAAGAATGGAGACGTGTCGTCTTCAGCAATGAGAGTCGCTTCTGCCTTGGTGCCAATGATGGTCGTATGCGTGTTTGGCGCCGTGCAGGTGAGCGCCACAATCAGGACTGCATACGACCGAGGCACACAGCCAACACCCGGCATCATGGTGTGGGGAGCGATCTCCTACACTGGCCGTACACCACTGGTGATCGTCGAGGGGACACTGAATAGTGCACGGTACACCCAAACCGTCATCGAACCCATCGTTCTACCATTCCTAGACCGGCAAGGGAACTTGCTGTTCCAACAGGACAATGCACGTCCGCATGTATCCCGTGCCACCCAACGTGCTCTAGAAGGTGTAAGTCAAGTACCCTGGCCAGCAAGATCTCCGGATCTGTCCCCCATTGAGCATGTTTGGGACTAGATGAAGCGTCGTCTCACGCGGTCTGCACGTCCAGCACGAACGCTGGTCCAACTGAGGCGCCAGGTGGAAATGGCATGGCAAGTCGTTCCACAGGACTACATCCAGCATCTCTACGATCGTCTCCATGGGAGAATAGCAGCCTGCATTGCTGCGAAAGGTGGATATACACTGTACTAGTGCCGACATTGTGCATGCTCTGTTGCCTGTGTCTATGTGCCTGTGGTTCTGTCAGTGTGATCATGTGACGTATCTGACCCCAGGAATGTGTCAATAAAGTATCCCCTTCCTGGGACAATGAATTCACGGTGTTCTTATTTCAATTTCCAGGAGTGTATATGGCCCAGGCGATTGGATACGACTGGACGTTAATGTATGCATATAACATCACCCCATGTTGCGCACATCACGTGTACACCTGCGCGTGATCCACAGCAGTTCCGAGAGTAGTGTGTGGAGTGTCGATGTGAGTGGTGCGGTGCAAAGGGGACGATGGCACTCACAGTGGAGGGGCGTGACAAGCTCGCGGAACCGGTGTCGTCAGTTGTAACTCTTCAGGCTTTCCCGGCGATCTAGTGACATCTTGGGTTGTCGGGTGCTCTGCCGGGTATCAGTGTCGTACTTGCACGATGTTTTGGTAGCGTAGCCCGTTGAGGTGATGAAAATTACCATCTACGTTACCGAAATGTCGTGCAAGTACGCCGGCCGGTGTGGCCATGCGGTTCTAGGCGCTTCAGTCTTGAACCGCGTGACTGCTGCGGTCGCAGGCTGGAATCCTGCCTCGGGCATGGATGTGTGTGATTGAGTTAGGTTAGTTAGGTTTAAGTAGTTCTAAGTTCTAGGGGACTGATGAGCTCAGATGTTAAGTCCCATAGTGCTCAGTGCCATTTGAACCATTTTTCGTGCAAGTACGACACGATATCCGGCAGAACACGCGACTACCTAGACGCAGGTGCGGTCAGTTGTTTACTGAGATGTGTAATGGTGTCAAAGTGCCAGCCAACAGTGCCATGCCACGATTAGTCCGAAAATGGTGTCATAAAACATTCCGAAACGTGCCCGCACATCATAAAATGTGACTGCAGTTTACCAGAAAATGCTTCAGAGTCTTATCAAATCAGCCCAATGCCTGTCGCAAGAGATCGGTATATCACGTCGATCATGCGGACGAATACCCTGCCGAATGTCTGTTGTTTATGCATAAACACCAATAGATGGTATTGGGCTCCTAGAATTTTGTGAGTGTCTTTTCACTGAGATACTAGTTAATGGCGTCGGCATGGATCAGTTCTTCATGTCTGACGAAGCTTGGTTCCACCTGAATGGTTACGTCAACTCACAGAACCTCAACTTTTGGAGAGCAGAGGCTTCGCATAACTTCCACTAAACACTTTCGCATGTTCCGAAGGTTAGGGTTTGGTGTACAGTGTCTGCACGCCAAATTATTGGCCTTCCTTTATCAGACACTGACTTCGGCGAGTTACGCTGCCAACATTTAGAAACCACTTGCAGAAGAATTAACGAAGGAGGAAAAAACCTACAGCTGCTTCGAATAGCATGCAGCAACTGCCCATACAGCCGACCGAACATTAGAGCACGTTTGCAGTACTCACGCCTGACAGAATTGTTAGCAGAAGCCAGTCTGTCGGTGTGCGATTGCTTTATGTGGAGACTCCTCACGCTTAAGATGTATTGCAACAACCCTCATATCTTCAAGGACTGCAGCAGAACATTTCGTATGAGACTGCAGCTATTCCAGCAGTCGAGCATCGATACGCCTTCAGCAACTTGCTGACCGGGATCCAAAAGTGCCAAGAGATGACTGACGGTCACTTTCAATATCTGCTACAGTCATGTTAGTACTGTATTCCTTTTCCTCTACTGGGTTCCTTTATACTCTGGCACTCTGTTCTCCTGGCCACTTTCATTGCCCACTCTGCAGAAGGAGACAGCAATTAGAGTAAATCGCGTGTCTTTGAGCAATGAAGAACTAAAGGAGTATCTGAGCATAGACACTAACGAGGGACAGCTTCCATTGTAAAAATAGTATTCTTCCACAAAAGAACCATACTAATACTTAATACCATTAAATTATTCACAAAACATCATCTTCCTTTGTCTTATGAATGTATGATTGCCTAAACCTAAGTGGAATTGGGGGTAAGTATGTGGATCCACGGAACAGGAAAGTGCATAGTGTAGGAGCTCATCTACGAGCACATTGGGTCATAGTCATATGGGTCATTGGTGCACACAGAAATTCAGATACTGAGCAACGTATGATGACAGTAGACCTAGCAGTGAGGGAAAGAGGCGTACAACATTAACATTTAAGAAAGATACATCAAACGCAGCAACACTGACAACAGACCGATATCTCAGAAGATACAGCGAGGTACGTACCCCATAAATAAGAACCCATAAGAAGACTACCATACCTGTTGTGAAGTGAAATAATTGCACAGTATTAAGGGATACGTATCTCTAGTATCATCTCAATGTGCCAAGTAATTAAATATCAGGAAGCGACCTACAACTTCATCGTACTTAAATGTAACCAGAAGATTATGAATTCAAGATATCTCTACATCTCTCTCTAGTACCATGGTAGTCATTCCCTAATGTCTTAACAGATGTCCAATCATCTTGTCCTTTATCAGTGTTTTCAACATGTTCCTTTCCTCTCCGATTCTGCGCAGAGCCTCGTCATTCCTTACCTTATCAGCCCATTTTATTATACTAAAAACAAACAATTTTATGCTCCTTCAGTCTCATTAGCGTTATTTGTATTTTTACAATACACAGCCACAGGTTTTTTTTAAATTTCTCAACGGAAAACTATTTCTGTTTACTGACTGAAAGATCTTTCAGCGTCGTAGATTGTGATCAGAGGAATCTTAAATTTGCACAATCCTGAAAGTGAATATGGGATGTCAAATATGTCACCTGTTCTTTCGCAGAGCATACCGGTAATTTTTGTCAGCAGATTAAAATCATTTTTTCTGGAGTATATAATTCAAATTTTGCTTGAACAATTCAGCAACGGGTACTTCCGCTTCGCAAATTTGTCTGTCAATGATGTTGAAGGTTTCTCCAGTGGATTAATCTGATGTGATAAGAAACGATCATTGCTTTTGATGTACACAAAATCACTCTGTAGAGTATCATTTTCAGAAAGTTCTTTTTCATTCAAAATACAAGCAGAATCATCTTCAAATTGAAAAATAGTTGCTTCAATGTCACTGAAATGCTCAATGCAGCATTTAACTGCTATTACCCATGTACCCCGACATGGCGTTAGTGGTTCTGGTGGCAAAATAATATCAGGATACGCCCCTTTAAATTATGAGATCCTACTGGGAGCTTTGAAAAACATTTTTTTCTCGTTTAATGTCAAACCACTCACATTTTTGTAAATTATCCTTATGCAATCAGCTAAACATTAAGGACATCTGCAGCTTTAACCGCATAAGGAGCAGAATCGGTAACTAAAAGGAAACTTGTTCGTTTTTTACGCCATTAGGCCATAAACACTCATAACATCACTAAACAGGTTTGCTGATGATCGGTCGTTACATTTAGAAAGTTCTTCACACACGAAAAGAAAGGATTTGCTGGATTTATGTTCAAGTAGTCGGTCCGATTCGACATTGCCAATGTACCCCCCTTTGGTGTCTGTAGTATCGTCGATTCCGGCCCCACGTTGAACTACCTTGAATCACGTTTCCAATCAACGGCAACTATCCTCCTAAATGCTGATGACGTAGCTCTCTGTGTAAATGTAGGTTCGTCAGGAATATGTTTTCCTGAATACTTCTCTAGGAAGCTTTTAAACGTTGGATTATTTCATTTCCATTAAGGTATATCTGCACAAACCATGGAGCGATACAAATCTTTCCAGATGGAATAACTCTGGGAGCCATTTGCTGTTACATAAGAAAAAAGTTGTTGTTTGAGTTTATCCTTGCTTGTAGTATTTACCTTATGTTTTGTGGTAGATATGTGTTGTAGATAGTAGAAACCATTGCTCGGTGGACACGGATTTCACAAGCATTACAAAACAGTAGTTTACCATCTGTAAAGTTTGGAAGATCAATGCATTTTTGCAGTTTGAAACAAAACGTTTGCATATCATTAGACATTTTTACGTATGTATAAAAAACCACAGGCACACAGACTGAGATACGCAACTTTTGTACGTGAAAGAAAGTAGATGCGTAAATAAAACGACGACGAGTAGCGGAAAACCTAGTCTTTATTAACACTAAATGAGACGGACGTGAAGTTATACATACGGTTAGCGTACTGCTTGTGGAGGTGCGTGTCAGACCCCTCAGACGGTTGAAAGAAACACTCGAGTGTAACAATGAGGAAACGTTTAATGTCGGAGCCTTATTGTTCGCACAGCTGGCATGAACTACTCCCCTTGATTTTAAGGCCTAACTATTTTGTGTTGGACGGGAAAGACAATCGAATGACGAAACAGAAACCGTGGACGAACAGAAATCATGTAGCAGATTTACAACGAAGACGGTGTATAAGGTACCGTGTGTAAGCTTCTTAGTGAGCCCTTGTAACCTAGTTTCGAACGGTAGATTTCATGGACGTCAAGGCTACCGATAACTTTTGCCATGGAGGGAAATTGCGTTTTAGCTGCCTTAATTTGACATTATGTTCATTATTACAAAGAAATACAACATCCGATAATAATGTGTTTATAAATGTGCTTTCACAAAAGCTTGTAACAGGTGACTAGTAGGGAAGGGT
The DNA here is from genome assembly GCF_023864275.1 of Schistocerca cancellata. Lineage (NCBI taxonomy): Eukaryota > Metazoa > Arthropoda > Insecta > Orthoptera > Acrididae > Schistocerca > Schistocerca cancellata. The sequence goes on from NC_064631.1 coordinate 414,562,893, forward strand.
ATGTTGACAGCAGTGGCATCTCGATACTTCACTCCACGGAAGAGATTTTTCTTCCTTCCCTCTTCAAAAAATCCCTGGGAAGAAACACTAAAAAGCCTGGAGGCCATCTGAAACACTGGGTTGCTTCAGATGGTGCGATTTGTGTTTTCGACTCGTCCATTCCGAGGCTAGTAATCGCGCTTTGAAGTGTCATTTAATGAATTTTTTATTGCTGTTACGCTCTAAAAAGAAAACCTTTACATAAAGATGTGTTGAAAATTTTTTATTTATGCAATTTTTATATAAAAATATGGAATAAACTTTGAAATACGGAAAATTATTGACTACACTTTGACATACGGAAAAAATATGGAAAATGGAAGTAACATTTTCAGACTCAAAATGCCATGATTCATGTAGAAAACTACAAAAAGAATGAAAATTACATAAAACGGAAATAGGTACTTAGATATTCATCAGAGCCCTACGGATCAAAGAAAAGTACCGCGGACAACCAAGAATGACATCGAGATCCTCTCGTAGCCACATCCCTTCCAAATTGCTTGAAGTTTATGAGAGAAATAGCAGAAGGAGGTCCCACTGTGGAAGACGAAGATGACTGCATACAACCGTACAGTGCAATTCGGACTGACTGGGCCAACGATTGTTAAACAGATAATAAAAGAAAATACAGTCCAGCAGTAAATGGTACTTTCTGTCGCTGAAGAACAGTTCCAGCCGTTAACTTACGTAACGAGTAGGGGGGAGTTAACCTGAAATTCATACTGTAATCGAAATACTAAATCTAGAGAAACGTAGTAAATCATCACCTTAAGTCATTTTCTGTTTAGCAGTAGCCGGAGTCTTACAATATTTTAGAAAAAAATGTCCACTTGGACTATTACTAAATTTATTTAGTCACCACGATAACGATAACGGCCTATTAGACCGTTTTCAAGAGGTGGGAGACCACATCTATTCTTTAAGGAGTAGTTCAACTTTGACAGCACATCCTTTTCTTAAAATACATTTTAAAAACAAAATTGTTCTTAAAATACTTTAGTAATTCTGGTGAAAGGAATGGAAAGAAAACTGGATGGGAAAGAGATAAGGAGGGAATCATGACTTCCAGTCGAACAGGGTACAGCGGCAATGCAACGGCGAGAGTGGAACTTTTGTGTCGAAGGGTAAACTGGAACTTGGATTCTCCACTTCTATAGAACGGTTGCGTAAGTCGCCTCTTTGACGCATACGTTTTTGTCTTTTAGTTGTCAATAATTATAAATGCAATGTTATTTGTGGTAGTAAAAATTAGCAAACAAACCAATAACATTCGAAATTCACTAAACGTTCATGAAAATAATCTTCTCTTTTAATCATATTACGTTTCAAACGGGCTGGAGTAACGAGATTATCATATGCCGGGGCAACATCTATAGGGGGAATGGAAAGTGTGAGACATAGCACGATGCAGAGGGGTGCGCTGCTGCTCTCTTTACGCTTGTCCATCCAGGGGTATCTTCACGTCGTTGGTTATTCCACCGATAGCCGTCGCGTTATCATTAACTCAGTCAACAAATACCTTCTCCTTCTTGTTCATGATCCATAAGTATTTAGAAACATATTTATGAAATAAACTTTAAAAATACAGTAAGGTTGCTCAAAATCACCCATTTTTGTGACTTTCTTTATTGTTTTTGCGACCATGCATTTCGGTAGTATCCCGTCATCTGATGACTTATTAAATAGAATTTCTTTTTACATGTGGCAGACTGTCATCCTTTATTGTTACTTTCCCCAGTGCCCCATATGTGCCTGGGGGTAGCGGGGTGGGGGCTGTCGGTGGTGCAGGCAACCGACTCTTCAGCCAGTGGACAGTAAGGTACTAAAGTAGATGTAAAAACAAGAAACAGAAAGCGGAGAAATACTGTACACACTGAATTTCTAACTTTTTAAAGATGGAAAACAGAATGGAATTTTGGAGATACACTGTGGATAACCTTGTGCACTGGTAGTTAGAAACTCTGATAACAAAAGGTAAAGTGAATATAATAAGGCCACATTTAAAACATTTAAACAATGTTTACGAAACACTGATATGTAAAAGAAGCACCATCCTCTCACTAAAAATTGGAAGGACCTGACAATGGATAAGGAGTCAGTTTTTGAAGGGGAGAGGTTGTCTGGTGAAGAGGGTAGGGATGTGGTTGTATAAGGATGGAGGAATGGTGTATTGCAGCGGTGGGGTGTAAGTGATGGTGTGGACAGAAGAGGGAGTGGAGTTGAGAGGGGGGACTGGTGACGGTAATAGTTGTTGAGAATAAGGTATGGAGAAAGAAAGGCGGAAAGAAAAAATAGGCGGTAAGGGTATGTGGTAGGGGATGGAAAGGAAGCCCTTGTTAGGGTGTTTAGGTGTAGAGTAGTACAATGTGTTGGTGAAGGCGCGGCATCATATGAGGATAGGAAAGTAAAGTGGAAACGACAGGAATATTGAAGTTGAGTTTGCGGATGGTGTAGATTGTAGGGAGTTGTACTATGTGGGCGGGGAGGGGCGACAATGTAATGAGTTGGTAAAGGATCCTTGTGGGGGAAGGTAAACGAATGAGGAAAGCAAGACGGATAGCATGGCGTTCGAGGATCTGGAGGGACGTACAAAACATAGGAGATGCTAACATCCATGCAACATTTGTATTGCAAAGAATGGGGCAGATTATGGATACGTATGTGTGAAGGATAAAGAAGAGTGGAGGAGTGGAGTCCCCATGTTCGGCCTGTTAGTACACTCCTGGAAATGGAAAAAAGAACACATTGACACCGGTGTGTCAGACCCACCATACTTGCTCCGGACACTGCGAGAGGGCTGTACAAGCAATGATCACACGCACGGCACAGCGGACACACCAGGAACCGCGGTGTTGGCCGTCGAATGGCGCTAGCTGCGCAGCATTTGTGCACCGCCGCCGTCAGTGTCAGCCAGTTTGCCGTGGCATACGGAGCTCCATCGCAGTCTTTAACACTGGTAGCATGCCGCGACAGCGTGGACGTGAACCGTATGTGCAGTTGACGGACTTTGAGCGAGGGCGTATAGTGGGCATGCGGGAGGCCGGGTGGACGTACCGCCGAATTGCTCAACACGTGGGGCGTGAGGTCTCCACAGTACATTGATGTTGTCGCCAGTGGTCGGCGGAAGGTGCACGTGCCCGTCGACCTGGGACCGGACAGCAGCGACGCACGGATGCACGCCAAGACCGTAGGATCCTACGCAGTGCCGTAGGGGACCGCACCGCCACTTCCCAGCAAATTAGGGACACTGTTGCTCCTGGGGTATCGGCGAGGACCATTCGCAACCGTCTCCATGAAGCTGGGCTATGGTCCCACACACCGTTAGGCCGTCTTCCGCTCACGCCCCAACATCGTGCAGCCCGCCTCCACTGGTGTCGCGACAGGCGTGAATGGAGGGACGAATGGAGACGTGTCGTCTTCAGCGATGAGAGTCGCTTCTGCCTTGGTGCCAATGATGGTCGTATGCGTGTTTGGCGCCGTGCAGGTGAGCGCCACAATCAGGACTGCATACGACCGAGGCACACAGGGCCAACACCCGGCATCATGGTGTGAGGAGCGATCTCCTACACTGGCCGTACACCACTGGTGATCGTCGAGGGGACACTGAATAGTGCACGGTACATCCAAACCGTCATCGAACCCATCGTTCTACCATTCCTAGACCGGCAAGGGAACTTGCTGTTCCAACAGGACAATGCACGTCCGCATGTATCCCGTGCCACCCAACGTGCTCTAGAAGGTGTAAGTCAACTACCCTGGCCAGCAAGATCTCCGGATCTGTCCCCCATTGAGCATGTTTGGGACTGGATGAAGCGTCGTCTCACGCGGTCTGCACGTCCAGCACGAACGCTGGTCCAACTGAGGCGCCAGGTGGAAATGGCATGGCAAGCCGTTCCACAGGACTACATCCAGCATCTCTACGATCGTCTCCATGGGAGAATAGCAGCCTGCATTGCTGCGAAAGGTGGATATACACTGTACTAGTGCCGACATTGTGCATGCTCTGTTGCCTGTGTCTATGTGCCTGTGGTTCTGTCAGTGTGATCATGTGATGTATCTGACCCCAGGAATGTGTCAATAAAGTTTCCCCTTCCTGGGACAATGAATTCACGGTGTTCTTATTTCAATTTCCAGGAGTGTATTTCTAGCAGCTGTCGTCTATTTTACCATGTGCTATTCAGTGCAGTACCTGAAATGGCGGGTCAAACTTCAAGCATGCAGGGTGTGCCTTCTACATGCGAGCCAAGACTTAGTTTCCATCAGGTTTGCTCCTTCGTTCCCGGAAGAACTAGGTACAGCGAACATTCCATTTAGTATCACTGTACGGCATTTTTCGGCTGGCACAACTGCCTTCAATTCGACAGAATCATACCGTCAGCGCTGTTTACCCTTGCCGTTTTTGCGTGTTGTGAAGGAAGTTTACACATACTGTGCCTGCTTGCTATGCACGCTCTACCGTCACAACCCCTTAAAATGAATGGGAACCATGGAAAAGAGGGATAAGAATTCTCGACATCCATTATGCGGTGACGTTTATGATGGAAACTGCAGATCAGCTATGAAACGATATTACAGTACCATGCAGAAAAAATTTAAAGATTTAGTTGACAATGAAAGTGCAAAAAATAAATAGTCGATCAACAGACATGATTCATTTTTCAGTACATCTAGAAGAACTTTGGCTAAATTTCCAAGCATGTGGCACTTGAATAAACTGGTTGTATGAATAGTAGAATTTCGAATACCCCACGCATAATTCCACTGTGAGCTGCAACAATTTTAGATGGAAAAGAAGGAAGAATATGGGAACGTTATAGAATGCTGCTGTAACGTTACACGGACCCAGGGTACAGGGCTCGCCGCGCGCAGTCTGGTTCGTTGACCGGTTCCGCCCCAGGCGAGCTCAGGTGCAGAGAAAATGAGAGAGTCGCCGGAAAAGGACAAATCACAGAGTTGGGAATTTGGACGGCTGATGTTCGCATTGCCTTTCGACAGTGTATGCTTCAGGATATGTCGGAGTGTCAGTCTTAAAGATGGACAAGTTGCAGCACTTTGAGATTCGAAAATAACTCGCATCAAATATTAATGCAAAGCTGAATACACCTGTGATCTCAGGAAAATGAGGCGCACATAGTGAAACAATAGCATCTCAATAAATTCAAAACTACAGACGTTAATATCAGACTGTGAGCAAACATTTTCACAGTGATCCTCCGAATTAATACCTTATAATCGCTTCTTGAGATTTCTTCAGACGTAATCACAGATTATAGCATTGCACTGTATCTGTTTTATTTATTAATTTACGACGTATTTAAATGCGTTTCGTTACGCATACATTTGTCAGAACATTGTATTCTCCACATTCACACAACAAATCAACAGAGCACCAATACCTCATATTTTTTCATACTTGTGTTTTTATTTAATGACTAGTTTACTATATTGCACCAGTAATTTCATTTAGATATTGACTGCAAGTGCTATTTAAAAAAGCGGCAGTTTAAAAGTGGTTAATCGCTTGTGGTAGTTGACACCACTATTGTAAAAAGTCCGAAAAGACGCTTTTCTCAAGCAAGCACCAATAACTGTTTTAAACGATACTTACGGACAATCTGTTGTCATTTATTGTGAGCACACTTGTTCAAGAATGCTGGTTTATTTTTTATGAACCAACTAATAGTTATATTTATTGTAAATGACCTGACTGTAACTGAATGCTTATGACGTTTCTTTATTTGAATACTCTTGTATATTAGTTTAGTCCGGGAAGTGGACAACTTGAATTCATCATCTGTGTAGAAACTTAGAACGAAACATTTTTGGTGGGGACTGCCATTATTCAGAGTTGAAGAGTGGGGGAGCGTTGTTGGAATCAAGTGGAGACTGGGACTTGACCAGTGAAGACTTCAAGGGAGCCACTGTGGACACTTAATAGCGAGCTCTTGAAGACGGTAGACCTGCCTGATATCATCTGCGTGATTCGGTCGCATACGTCACTGATTCTGGGCGGTGAACGGCCTCTACCGTACTCTAGCTTCTGAAGTGACTTTATATTTGGAGAGGTCAGAATGTGTTCCAGAATAGGACCCAAACTTTAGCCCCTTGATTTACGAAACTGATAATAGACAGAGTATGAGTTACTATTCTTAGTATCGATTGTGTTAATTTGTGAATCATCATGTTAAACCTTGAACGACTTTTTGCTGATCAATCTTTCGTGTATTGTGTTCACGAAATGGACATAGTTTCCGATAGTCTTCTAGGACCATTTAGTTTGGGGATTTTCCTACCATCTCCTGTCGCTATCAGCTGCATTTGATAAGCGTTTTATCTGCTTTTTAACTGAATATCGCAGGACCACTTCCCGTTTATCTGAGATGTCCTTCCTCGAGTAAACGTTATTCAATATAATTCTCTGCGGTATACGTCAATTACAGATGCTACAATAGAACCCTTATTATTTAACTGTTCACTTAACTTTTATCCTATATCTCTGTGTATTTTAGTAATTCGCAATTCTAGGCAATTCGTCGACTATTTGACTGCAACATCACAGCTCAAGTTTATTATCTGCTGAGAGTTATCTGCGGGGCATCAATGCAGAACTGTGTGGCTTGACCCTGTGACTACATCGAGCTATTCTTTTTAAGCAAATCCGTGCATAGCCCCAGTACCTAAAGTTCGAGTATCGGTTGGTGAAGACGCAACTGCTTTGCTCGTATGGATATTGACGCGAAGGGCAAAGACTCGGCAGTAACATTTCGCTACCATCGCACTGCAAAGTACGTTGGTAAGTCAAGGGGATGCCTGAAACGATTTTCCAGGTTAAATCTCGCCGTTCCAGGTTAAATCTCGCCGTTGTAAAATTAATGAAGAAAGAAAGGAGTGCATGCAAGAAAATTAGATCAACTGGAATAGACTCACATCTTCGTTTTTTTATTTTATGAGGCTGCATTTATAAAAGAAACTCGCTTTGTGGAAAGAACACTTTTTGAAAAACACTGTCCAGCTCCCTAAGCTAAGTGCCATGAAAGATAACGTGAGAGTTTAAGAATTCATTGCCGGCCTAAAAGAATTGCAAGATACGCTGCTAAGCGTTTTGGGGATACTGCCAGTCTTACATCTGTTGTCGAGCTGTTTCCGAGACCGCTTGCCATTTCGTTTGAAAGCACCCCTGTATATGTGCAGATGTAGCTGATCGACCTGCAAGGAAATTTCAGCTTTAATGACAAATCGTTTCACATTGAAACTGTTCACGATTCCTGCACTGCTTTCCTCCACTTTCATAATGGTAAGTTCCTATGGGACCAAACTGCTGAGGTCATCGGTCCCTAAGCTTACACACTACTTAATCTAACTTAAACTAACTTATGCTAAGCACAACACACACACCCATGCCCGAGGGAGCATGGAGCACGGCTGCTTTCTTCTAGCAGCGTTTCCATAATCCATAATAAAATTGCAAAAGTTCTACAATATTTAGACAGACAAGACAAGATTATTTCCGCGAAACGGCGCTACACGCTTTATGCGTTACAGATAATCGCATCGGAATTTCATTGTTGGAAACTCGAGAAGGCGACTGGTACAAGCTTTGTCGGTTTTTGCTTTGCCATCAGAGAGAGAAGACTTGGAAAGTCAGCACGATGTCGGAGAAAGATGATACCTCGTATATGACACGGTGAAAGTTACTTTTGAATTATTTACTTATTCGATGCAGTAATGATAAGTATTGGAGACTCTTGTTGACATATGTATCTTTATTTTAGTATTGTCTATTTCCAAAAAAAATGTATTTTAAAAGGAGTTTTATGGTATATTGGGGCTGGCCAGTACTTACCTCAGCTCAGTACAGCCGATAGATACACATAAAACAGAACCGAAAATTTACATTCCTACCTTTCGGAACAAATGTTCCTTCATCAGGGAGGAGAGAGGGGAAAGAAAGGGAAGAAGGGAAAGGAGATTCGGTTACTCACAACCCAGGCTATGAAGCAACAGGGAAAGGAAAATAGGGAGGGTAGCAAGGATGGAGGCATGGTTGTCAGAGGGAAGCCAAAGATATTCTACTGTAAGTACTGTGCCAGCTTCAAACCAAAGAGGATGCATACAGAAGTAAAGAGGTATATAGTATAAAGATAAACACAACTATGTAGGATGAAAAGATGCGTGAATGGCTAAAGAGGAAAGGGAAAGAGGAGAAGACTGAAGAGTAAATGGGAGTGAGGTTGTTTAACGTAGGTTCAGTCCAGGGGGATGGCGGGATGAAAGGATGTGTTGGAGTGCAAGTTCCCATCTCCGCAGTTCAGAGGGACTGGTGTTGGGTGGGAGAAGCCAAATGGCACATACGGTGTAGCAGGTTCCTAGGTCCCTAGACTTATGCTGGAGGGTATGCTCCGCTACTGGGTATTGGGCATCTCCTAGGCGGACAGTTCGTCTGTGTACGTTCATGCGCTCAGCCAGTTTAGTTGTTGTCATGCCGATGTAAAAGGCTGTGCAGTGCAGGCATGTCAGTTGATAAATGACATGTGTAGTTTCACACGTGGCCCTGCCTTGAATTGTGTATGTTTTACCAGTAGCGGGGCTGGAGTAGGTGGTTGTGGGGGGATGCATGGGGCAGGTTTTGCAGCGCGGTCGGTTACAGGAGTAGGAACCGCTGGGTAGAGACAATATTCCCAGAATACCTTCTCTACCCAGCGGTTCCTACTCCTGTAACCGACCCCGCTGCAAAACCTGCCCCATGCATCCCCCCACAACCACCTACTCCAGCCCCACTACTGGTAAAACATACACAATTCAAGGCAGGGCCACGTGTGAAACTACACATGCCATTTATCAACTGACATGCCTGCACTGCACAGCCTTTTACATCGGCATGACAACAACTAAACTGGCTGAGCGCATGAACGGACACAGACGAACTGTCCGCCTATGAGATGCCCAATACCCAGTAGCGGAGCATGCCCTCCAGCATAATTCTAGGGACCTAGGAACCTGCTACACCGTATGTGCCACTTGGCTTCTCCCACCCAACACCAGTCCCTCTGAACTGCGGAGATGGGAACTTGCACTCCAACACATCCTTTCATCCCGCCATCCCCCTGGACTGAACCTACGTTAAACAACCTCACTCCCATTTACTCTTCAGTCTTCTCCTCTTTCCCTTTCCTCTTTAGCCATTCACGCATCTTTTCATCCTACATAGTTGTGTTTATCTTTATACTATATACCTCTTTACTTCTGTATGCATCCTCTTTGGTTTGAAGCTGGCACAGTACTTACAGTAGAATATCTTTGGCTTCCCTCTGACAACCATGCCTCCATCCTTGCTACCCTCCCTATTTTCCTTTCCCTGTTGCTTCATAGCCTGGGTTGTGAGTAACTGAATCTCCTTTCCCTTCTTCCCTTTCTTTCCCCTCTCTCCTCCCTGATGAAGGAACGTTTGTTCCGAAAGCTAGGAATGTAAATTTTCGGTTCTGTTTTATGTGTATCTATCGGCTGTACTGAGCTGAGGTAAGTACTGGCCAGCCCCTATATCTCTTTGTTAGTATTTGTTTCACATCTTTATATGAGATTTTCCATTAATCATTTTATGGTATATTGTATTTTTTACCATATGGCTACGCTTTTCCCTGTTGTCGACATTTTTTGTACGCTATTTCATATTTTACGGTGTTTTTAATACTTTTATTTAGAACTGAAGCTTGATTACAACCAACAGCGCGGAAAATCGTTTGTAAGCGTTTAAGAGTAAAACCGTGCAAATTGCAACTCCTCCAAGCCGTAAGCCACAATGACAAATTGCCGCCATTACAATTACGTATTGTTATACAGAACCATCTTGAAAATTACGGCTTGACATGCAAATGACTCTTCAGTGGCATAACTACTTTTTATCTTCCGGGAACGGTTGACTAACAAAGTACATCCATATGTGGCACATAGAATTCACATGCAGGTGTCGAATGACTTCAACATTCCGAGAAAAGTTAACGTGATCCGTGCTGTCTCTGACAAGACATTCTTTGGATCCTCCTGGGGTGGGGGGGGGGGGTGGGGGAGAAGACAGTCAGCGTTACCATCTGTCTCGACATACTGAAACATTAGCTCATGCCACAACTTGAACCTTATAGCAGAAAATGCAGCATTCAACAGGATGACGCCTCTCCACATTTCCACAGTTGTGTATGAGGTTACCTGAACCAGACATTGCCACGTTACTTGATGGGCTATATAGCGACCGCTGACCTGGCGCTACACGAATGGCCATAACGGGTGCTGTACTCGACGGCCTGCTAAACTTTCTAGTCGATTTACATCAAGCAGGGTGACAATTATTAAACTATATGAAATAAAATCAACATAACTCCTGAACGGTTTGCGTTAAGACGTTTAAATGCTGCGGTTGGTCGAAGGGCATGATGGAAATTATTTCACGCATGGATTCGCAACGAGGCCCAATTTTTTGGGTGGGTTCGTCAATAAGCATAATTGTCGCTTTTGTGCGATATTCCTAGATGGCACGGTTACTAAAGGTGATTTCATCCCCACTATCCAAAGTGACGCTGATTTCGACAAGACGGAGTTCGAGCCCATCGAAGCTGTAGAGTGTCTGAAGTCCTGGAGGAACACTCTGGGGGCTGCATTCTGGCTCTGGGCTACCCAGACGCCAGTGGCTTGGGTCCCGATTGGCCACCACATCTCCGGATATGTGCATCTGTGACTCCTTTTTGTGAGGCAATATTAAAGGCAAGTTGTACAACAATAACACCAAAAACACTGCTGAGCTGAAAACAGCCTTTTAGGTCATCGACAGCACCAATGTTCCGACACTTCAGCGGGTCATGCAGAATTTCACTATTAGTCTGCACCACACCATTGCCAATGATGGCAGGCATATGATACATGTCATAATCTATACCCGAATATCTGTAGTGACGGTTACATGTTGAATAAAGTGTGTACACGCCGTAGTTTGTAACAGATTAACATTTTCTTGTATAGTTCAGTTATTGTCACTCTGGGGACTACATTCTGGCTCTGGGGTACCCAGACGCCACTGGCATGGCCTTCGATTGGCCACCGTATTCTCCGGATCTGAACACACGCGACTCTTTTTTGTGAGGCAACATTAAGGACAACTCCACCGCATACTACAGAATCTGTGAGAATTGCGACGCCACATCGCAGCAGCTGTTCTTATCGTCACTTCCTATAAGCCGAGTCGTGCATATGTAGAAGGGAATACCAGTTACATGTGTGCCCTGGGACGGAGTGTGAAACCATAAAAAAATAAACAAATTTTATGAAAAAAATTTGCGACTTTCTCTTTCATATACTGTAATGACACTGTGACAGCTTTAAGGAAAATTTTAACAGCAATTAATTAAAGTGAAACAAACATGGAAAATAATTAAAAATATGCCTCTGGCGCTACTGATATGCTCTTTAGTAGTAGCATCCTGCTCGTTTCTAGAATAGTAGCTGTTGAATGTCACACATGGTAGACACATGGTAGTAATTACGTGTGAAGATGAGATGAATTTGATAGCTATCATTTCCGTAAGCTATTTTTTAACAAGGTGTTGAGTGAATTAGTATTTAATTTGACATAATATTATCGTGCTGTTGTATAAATGACGGAGCCTCTTATTACTCCCTTGGAATTTACAAACATTGTTGACGTGAAGACACTGTCCCCTTGAAAGATACAATGCATTGACTCATCTCATACTGAGGTAGGAAGAGATATAAAACTTTGGATACGAATGGCCTGAGAGAACAAAATGGTTCAAATGGCTCTGAGCACTATGGGACTTAACTTATGATGTCATCAGTCCCCTAGAACTTAGAACTACTTAAATCTAACTAACCTAAGGACATCACACACATCCATGCCAGAAGCAGGATTCGAAACTGCGACCGTAGCGGTCGCGCGGTTCAAGACTGTAGCGCCTAGAACCGCTCGGCCTCCCCGGCCGGCATCGAAATTGTTACGTAAGGTAGGCATCCTTCGGAAAGATGGCTGTCTTCTTCCGAAATTTTTGGAGAAATGTGCTCTGTTTTCTTTTCTATCTCATCTTCCGAGCTCACGCAACACTCATCTCTCACTCTCTCTCTCTCTCTCTCTCTCTCCCTCCATGTGCTCCGTGCAACAATTCCCTACTCAAAGATTTTACAATGAGCAAGCACTGCTATCATCGTTGCAAGTCGATGCAAATAACAATTCTCTTGGCTTTTCCCCAGAGCTTATAAGTTCCTCTGTAAGACACTGATAAATACAATGAATTGTCAAAAGACTTCTATCTAGATTTACACACGCAGTGAAGCAATGGCCTTACTTATTACAAGAAAGCATTTAAATTATAAAATATTTACATACAATTCAGTAAAAAAAGTTTTATGTATCGGTAGCAGGTGCCATGCATTCTGCATTTTCGGTGTTACAAGATGACTACACTGTTAAAATACAGTAAAAGCTCTGCCTCCGTACCACGATTCGTTCTCATTGTCACGAACAGGTTTCTGTACTTGGTAAAAGTGTTCCAAATTGTCTGTGAAACACATTTGATTTAAGATACAACAGGGGCTTCAATTAACTGTTTTCCACATCTATGATGCCTTAATTTTCTAAAATACCTGCAATATACATCGGCTACGAGAGTAGTGCGATGTATGTATCGATTATCTAGGACTTAGCTGAGTTTAAGTACAAGGAAAGTCCTTTCAGACACACATATGTCATCGTGATTTTGAACTGTATGGCGTGCGCCTGAGTAAAGGGAGGAGCAATGACAATCTATCGCTAGAAACATATAATCGATAGCAAATGTTTGTACTGTTATCACTTAACGTTTCTTTCAATCATCACCAGATTAGGACGAGTGTTGTCCCCTACCCAAAGATTTTACAATGCGGAAGCACTACTAACATCGTTGCTAGTCGATGCAAATAACAATTCTGTTTGCTTTTCCCCAGAGCTTATAAATTTCACAGTAAGACACAGATAGTCGGCCGTTGTAGCCGAGCGGTTCTAGGCGATTCAGTCTGGGCCGCACTGCTGCTACGGTCGCAGGTTCGAATCCTGCCTCGGACATGGATGTGTGTGCTGTCCTTAGGTTCAAATGGTTCAAATGGCTCTGAGCACTATGGGACTTAACATCTGTGGTCATCACTCCCCTAGAACTTAGAACTACTTAAACCTAACTAACCTAAGGACATCACACACATCCATGCCCGAGGCAGGATTCGAACCTGCGACCGTAGCAGTCGCGCGGTTCCGGACTGAGCGCCGAGAACCGCTAGGCCATCGCGGCCGGCGCTGTCCTTAGGTTAGTTAGGTTTAAGCAGCTCTAAGTCTAGGGGACTGATGACCTTAGATGTTAAGTCCCATAGTGCTTAGAGTCATTTGAACCATTAAGACACATATAAACACAATGAAATATCAACAGAATTCTACCTAAATTTACACATTCAGTGAAGCAATTTCCTTACTTATTAAAAGAAAGCATTTAAATTACAAATATTTACATACAATTCAGCAAAAAAATTTATCTATCGGTAGCAGGTGCCATGCATCCTGCATTTTCATTGTTACATGGACCCCACATTTCGTGACTTTCTTTCCCGAGTGAAAGAAATCAGGGAATGTCCTAAAATTGAAACAAACAGAAATGCAGATGCATACAGTTAAACAATTTTGTCTGCATAGAATCCATTAATCGCTAGATTATCAATTCAAATAATTATTGCAGTTAGGTAGGTGGCACGTTATTTACATGACGACCCTGTGTCATTATTACTCAAAACATTATAGTATGACAACACATTCTTATAAACAAACACTTCCTTCAAGAAATCAATAAGTTTACAATTACTAAAAATATTATGAAAAGCATACTCAATACTGGCATAGAAAATTCAAGTATCATTTAAAGGTACATAAAGAATAATTAAAAAATTCAGAAACAGGATAAGAAAGAGTAATTACAAAAATTCAAAAAAATGGTTCAAATGGCTCTGAGCACTATGCGACTTAACTTCTGAGGTCATCAGTCGCCTAGAACTTAGAACTAATTAAACCTAACTAACCTAAGGACATCACACACATCCATGCCCGAGGCAGGATTCGAACCTGCGACCGTAGCAGTCCCGCGGTTCCGGACTGAGCGCCTAGAACCGCGAGACCACCGCGGCCGGCACAAAAATTCATTATGTAAGTTTGTATAATGAACATAAAACTTTTTTATGTGTCCTCGTGAGTGTGTTTTAAATAACGTCAACACCAGACACAAACATTTAACAGCTGGTGCTGAATGAAAAACTGTTCGCGTTGCACACGCACATTCACAAAGAACGCCGCAGCGCTACAAGAGCCGGCAACGCCTCAGTTCGAGCGGAGTATTGTTGCCTGCGCCATAGCGGCACGCTAGATCTCCGTGTTTGTGTGTGCAGTGGCATTCCAGAACGTCCAACTACTTCAGATTGTGGTTACTCACTCCCGAGTAATCTCAAAGAGTCCTCTTTTTAATTCCATCACAGTGGATAACTCAACACTGCTCGTTATTACACACGTGTACACAGACCTAAACTTAAGTTCGTCTAAGTGCTTGCCTCATTTAGAAAAAGCTAAACAGTAAGCGTTAGTACGAGGAACACTGATAATCTCAAACTATCTATTGTAAATGAATTTAAATTTTGAATTTTCATGGTCGATCTCGCTTGACTTTTCGTGTGCTTTAACAAGTACAAGATCACCAATATCATATTTGGCACACCACGCTTTAGCGTCGTAGAGTCGTATTCCAGCTTCTGCTTTCTTTTTCATCATTTCTCGTAGGTGTTCTTTCTTTACTTCAAGGTTAATATCAACTCTCTGAGGGAAATCAATGATTTCTTCCACTAAATTTTTAGACTTATGGTCTAATATTATTTCCTCCGGAGTGCAGCTCGTGGATTCATGCTTCAAGGTGTTCATTATTTTTTCGAATTCACCTGCGTAATTGCCCCACGATGTGTGATGTGATGACAATACTTTCGGCAAAGTCGATCCAATTCACGCATGTGCCGTTCCGCGGGATTTCCGCTCGGGCAATAGGCCTAAATGTATATTACTTCAATTCCATTACTTTTCAATCCTTCATTCCATAATTTGGAAGTTAATTGCACTCCGTCATCGGACAAAACCACTTTTGGTTTGCCGACGTGCACAAAGTAATCATTAACAAATCTGTTATAAACCGCTCTAGCTGTTGCCTTTCTTATCAGATATAACGTGATGAACTTGGAAAATATTTCTACCACCACTAATATGTACGCGAAATTCCATGAAGTCTTGGAAAGTGGACCATAGAGGTCCGTACAAACCAAATTCGGCAAATTAGGTCTTATGCTCTGCATAGGGCCACGGTTCGTGCAATTTGTTACCTTCACCCTCTGGCACTTATCACATATCTTTATTCTTTCAGCAACTCTTTTTTGCATATTATTAACATTTACAACTTCCGCTAGCTTCTCAGCGCACTTCTTTGGTCCGCAATGACCAAAAGCTAAATGACATTAGTCAGTTCTCTCTGTGACGTACTTAGCTGGCTAACACACTCGCCAGTTATTGGTATCGTCACCTTTATGTATATACAAGATACGGTTATATATTTTGTAATACTTTCGCAATTTCTCCCCTTCTCTACTCTTTTCGTCATAATCGTGCTTAACAATTATTAGACAGTCGTCCTCGTTTTGATGACGACGCATGTTTTTACAGGTACTCTCTACTCGTCAGTCCACAAAAATGGCGTGTTTTTTCGCAACAAGTTGTTCAGGTTTGGATCTTTGAACGCATTCCCCTGCACTAACTTGTGATAGAATCCTGAGAGCCCTAGGAAACTCATTAACTCTTTCCTAGTCTTCGGCAGAGGACAGTTCTTTATTGCCTCCACTTGCTGTGGATCTTTAGTGATACCCTGTGTTGTCATAATGTGTCCAAGAAAATTCAGTTCTTTCTTCACAAACTCGCAGTTCTTCAGTATCAGCGTCATTTGCAATGTTCTCGCCACGACGAATTCCCCAGCAGGAAATCGTCCACGTATACTGTCAGTTTTTGGCTCAGGGCAGCGCCTAACACCTTATCTACGGCCCTGATAAAAACAGAAACAGATATATGCAGGTCGAATGGCACTACTTTGTACTGGTAACATCTGCCTGCGTATAAAAGCGCCGTATATTTCCTACACTCTTCTTCCAAGGCTATTTGCCAGTTCCCCGATATGAGGTCCAGGCTAGTCATAAACTGTAAAATATGAAATTTTTGCAGTATCTGTTCCATATTTTCCGGTCTATCCGTCTCACGTTGAACGACCTTGTTCAACGTGCGTGCGTCTGTCACAATCCTTACACTACCATCTCTCTTTCCTACTATTATTAAGGTGTTGTTATAGGGGCTGGTACTCCTCTCTATAACATTCCATTCTGACACTCGATCTATCTCTTTTTGGACAACTTCCTTCTTGGATAGTTGTACTGCATATAGTCTTACAAAAATGGCTCATGTGGTATTACATTTAACTTGCACTGATACCCAGTAACCAGCTCCAGTTTACTTGAAAACACATTGTTCTTTCTCATTATTAGGTCGTATAGGTCTTGTTTTTGTTCAGGCAGGGCGTTTGGCAATCTGTCTACAGTGCTCTCTAATTCGTCTTCCAAATAATTGTCGATATTCATATTGCGGATACCGTAGTATTCCACTTTTCTGCCTAAACCAATCTCATTAGGACCAGTAACAAGATGAATAGGTTCGTATTCACTACTCATATCGTCACTAGTTTCATCAAAACTGACATTTACTTCGTCTTGTCTTTGGAAATGCACTTTATGGGCGTATTATTGCAGTTAATAGTTGCACGATATTTTAACAACCAATCTAAGCCCACAGTAAATTCGGTGCACAGATCTTGCACAACACAAATTCCTGTTCGAATGGTCCTCCTTGATCTCAAAACATACAAATATTCGGCTTGTTATCGGTCTGCTATTCCTTCCGGTAGCACCGATTATTTTGACTCCCATTACTGGCTTTACTACTACTTCTGGTTTATCTTTCAGTAATTCAAAAGTTTTTCCCGACATAGCACTTAGCTCTGCCCCTGTATCAATTAAAATTTGCATTTGTAGGCTGTGCATATTAACGGGCACTACACTCTGTCTACACTGTCATTATCAGTGGTTTGGTCTTCCCACAGCAAATCTTCATCTATATCCAGGTCATCCCAGAAAAATCCGTCCGGTTCCGACGCCAACAGCGGTTTATCCGGCGGTTTTCTAATTCTTTGTGTTTGAACGTTTTTTATCTCTATTTATATGTCCTGCGGTTGTTGAACTTGTTTTGGTCTCAACACCGCAATCTTACTATCAACTTCATCGACTAATGGCTCAAATGGTTCAAATGGCTCTGAGCACTATGGGACTTAACTTCTGAGGTCATCAAACCCCTAGTACTTAGAACTACTTAAACCTAAATAATCTAAAGACATCACATACATCCATGCCCGAGGCAGGATTCGAACCTCCGGTCACGCAGTTCCAGACTGTAGCGCCTAGAACCGCTCGGCCACACTGGTCGGCATCGATTAATGAATTTTGTTTAGCCAATAGATCATTAATTGTCACGTAAGGTAGGTATTCTTCGGAAAATGGCTGTCTTCTTCCGAGATTTTTGGAGAAATGTGCTTGTTTTCTTTTCTATCTCATCTTCCGAGCTCACGCAAACCTCATCACTCTCGTCTGCCTGTATAACGTGAGGTTTGACCACGTAGATAATGTAAGATACGTGCTTTCAATTAGTGGTACCTGGTCATTATCGCCAAATTCATCTTGCCACTCCTCATAACATCCGCCTCGGTTTTCAATAGGACTAGCGTTGCTGGGGTCGGCTCTTCAAGAACTTCATTTGGACAAGCCTGGTGTTGAGGTAAAGAGCTTTCCGTTTCAGAAACGCTAATTTCTTGTGGGCTAAGAAGCGTCAATCTCTGTCAGCTCTCCCCATTAGCACACCCATCATACAATCCTCTGTAACTTTTCAGTTCGTCGTACATCCGACCGAACTGACCTAACCACACCTTCTGGCGTTCCCCATTTCCCTGCTCGATAGCGGGAACTGTATTCGAGATCGGCTCTATTACTTCTGCTGGCGACTCATACTCTACTGAAACTTGCGTAACTGTTGTTGCTTTAACAGCGGACACTTCCTTCTCCCCTAATAATATCATTATTACTTTTACGAGCAGTGACAACTGCATCGACTTCGGTTTCCAGCTCAGTTATCATTACTCTAGACGCATCGCTCTCGTTACTCTCTCGCATATTTTCCCATCGCTGAGTTATCCTTTCGGATTTATCATAGTGGTATTGTCTAGGTTATCGTTTGGGGCGCCAAGATCTCCCCACGCCCGGTGGGCCCCTAACGGGCGCGGCTAGTTGTTTTCCTGTCTAATCCCGACAGACCTGTTGCTACCAGACTGCCGAGATGTATTATTCCGCTGCCGTCTTCTATCATTCCTCCAAGGACCACGTACCATATTTACTTGATACTGGCCTCTATCATTTCTACAGTTGTTGCTATTTTTACTATAACCGTTATTGTTATAGTGCTGTGAATTGTTATTGCCATGGTGGTTGCTACCATTATTGCCATGGTTTTGTTATTTTTGTTTTTGTGATATGGTGGTAATTGTTACCAATACCAGAGCTTTTAACATTTTCGCGGTTATTCCGCCAATTGTCTTCGTCTTCTACTTTCTCTAAAAACGCAGCAATCGTTCTCGAACTACCGCCGATGTATCTCTTGGAGTCATCTGGAAGCTTCTTCTATAACTTTCAGACAATCTCCGACTCAGTTTCCCGATCGCGCAAATATTTCAATTTGCGGATACAGTTTTAAAAATTCTTTCATGGAGATACGTGTGTTTGCATCATAGGGCCTCGACACTACAAAATCTCACCATACACACTCTTCTTTCTGCTCTGACCAATACTCTTTCAAGAATGCATTTTTGAACTCTTGAAACGTCATGTTCGTTGTATCAAGGTTTAATTAAGCCCATCGCTTAGCCTCGCCAACTAACACGTCGATTACTGCATTTATTTTTCTCTTGTCTGTCCATGATTCCAGCAATATCCTTTCACAATTTTTAATGAAATCGGTAGCGTGCAGTCCACCATTCTTTTTGAGGGGATCGAAACGCTCCTCCTTCGCTAATACTTCAGCGCTATGTACGTGGTATGACACATAGTGCTGATTTTCGCCTAATCGTTTCTCTAACTCATTTATCCTTGTAACTACTTGGCAAGTGGTAACTTGCACCTCCTGCTTCTTTTCATTACACACAACCAGTTGTCTATTTACTTTAGCACCTACGTCAGATACTAAAGTCTGTAAACTCGTTGTTTTCCCTACATCCTCTTCTTGACCTACTTTCACATTTTTAGCTACCTTTGTCTCTATTGTGGAACCAACAGTCTCTACCAGTTTCTGATCGATCCTACCTACTTCAGTTTCGAAACGGCTATTTATGTCTCCTATCTTTGTCTGGGCTTCCTCCACGTCACGCTTCATATTACCGATTTCGGTACTCAATGCTACTACTTCTGCTTCAATGTTATCTACCTTTGTGTACGCAATTCCAACACTACTGTTAACACTTTTAATTGCTTTAGTATAGTCACCTGTTTTTGCTGATTGGGTATCCATTTTAGCATTCATTGCTGCCGACTGGGTATCAATTTTACTTACTAACAAACTGAACAAATCTTTTATATTTCCGGAAATCACAGGTTGCAACACTGGTTCTGTCTTACTAGATTCCTCGTATCCGTCATCAGTAGGTTGTGTTTTAATATTTATTTTGTATTCCGTAGCATTTGCGAACACTTGGAATTCCATTTCTGCCATTGTTCGATTTTCAGTAGCAGCGTCTGTGGTGATAGCTGCCGATCTCTGAACAATGGTTCCCTCTTCCTCGGTCGTCCTCTGTTTGACCGATTGTTCCGCATTAGGTACAGATCAACTTACTCGTTTCGCCTACTTTATTCATGGTGTCCAGATTTCTGATTACTGTGAAATTTAAATGTGCGCCTTACTTCTGCCACTTACTGTTATTGTACGTGAGCGACTTTGTTTGTAGCACCAAGTCATTATTCGCGACAAAACTGCACAATGCAAATTCGTACCCAGAACAATACCAAACTGATATTGTCTTGTCAATTGCGTCACCACGTGTAGCCTCCCCCTTACTAACGGCCTATTCTGCTTGCGATATAAAATATGACCTTGGATCACGTGTATGCCTAATGGATTTTTTACTAATTAGATAAGGCTATCTTTCCTGAGGAAATAATGCCACTAAGTATGAGGAAAATGTACCACAGACCCGTCTGATGGAAAAGTCTACTGAAATTAAAAGGTAATAAAACAGAACAGGGTTGTAACTTGGAAAAATGAAAGTTCTTCTATGCATTCACTCACGAACAACACTGGACAAAAAGGAGTACCATTAATTTCGAATCCAGAAGTTACACTAATGAACGAAACGGAAATAATTAATGGTAGCCAGCTCACTAGGGAAATATATACCCAAAATCTTGTACAAGATGATGGTAAAGAAAAACATGTATTGTTAAATACTGACGTAGTAACTGAAGGTTGTCGCTTTTTTTACACTAATTTTAAGTGAATATTAATGAGAAATAAAACTGAGAAATCACTCTTACATGACGTTTGTCATTAAATTAAGAAAAAACGAGTAACGATTTGAAAATATGCAGTTGAACTGTATGTCAGTACTGAAATTTGCTACGTGAACAATGACTTTCAGTGACCTCAACGTAACTTCATCAAAGAAATTTAGGAAAAAAACAAGCACTTTCACTTTGCAGTTACTTATTTTGCAAATTGGATTTCAAACTATTGTCTGAACAACTGAGCCTCTTTTACTGACTTGAACATAAATAAATAATAGAATATGTACCAAAACAAACAGCCATGTGCTCCAAGCTATATGTAAAATAAATAAAACTTACGCGCTTTTAATTTGAGCATTTCTTTAGATTTGGATTTTTTTCCAGTGATTTATTTTCGAACTTGAATTATGAAATTGCTTTACTCATATACTGAAGCCAATGTTGTATAACAGTTAATTGAAAGTAGATGAGTCTAGAAGACTTAAAAGTGAAATTATTCATTAATAAACTATCTTTAACTACTCAGTTTGTTTCTTATGACAATCAGTTAGCATATATTGAAAAAAAGGAACAAGAACCCTGCCTGGTAACAATGTCTGAGGACAATGAGGACACAATCGCCCTGAGTTTAACTGATTATTGTTTAAATAAATTTTATCAATCAAATCATATTCAGTTGTGCTGCTGGGTTAGCCATTAATACTTTCTACCAATGAACAGTCTTACTTCAGTGCTGTGCAAACGACGAAACTTGGAACCGACGACGATTCTGTGTTGCTGCAACGGCTGCTGCTGTTGAAGACGGTAGCATCTTGTGGAGCACGGCTAATTACAGGAACGGGTAATCATAATTAATACAGCCTCTCCCGCCTGTCCACTGTCCTTACTCATTCTACTAGACATCTGGCCGGCGCTCGTACATGAATACCGCCGACATGGTACACTCTACTGCGAGAGCGTGAACACCAAACTTCCACAGACTATAAACGCTGGAACCTCTCTCTCTCTCTCTCTCTCTCTCTCTCTCTCTCTCTCTCTCTCTCTCACTCTCCATGTGCTCCGTGCAACAATTCCCTACCCAAAGATTTTACGATGCGCAAGCACTGCTATCATCGTTGTTAGTCGATGCAAATAACAATTCTCTTTGCTTTTCCCCAGAGCTGATAAGTTTCACTGTAAGACACAGATAAATACAATGAAATGTCAACATACTTCTACCTAAATTTACACATATAGTGAAGCAATTTCCTTACTTATTACAAGAAAGCAATTAAATTACAAAATATTTACATATAATTCAGTAAAAAAAGTTTTATGTATCGGTAGCAGGTGCCATGCATTTTGCATTTTCGGTGTTACAAGATGGCTACACTGTTAAAATACAGTAAAAGCTCTGCCTCTGTACCACGATTTGTTCTCATTGTCACGAACAGGTTTCTGTACTTGGTAAAAGTGTTCCAAATTATCTGTGAAACACACTTGATTTAAGATACAACAGGGGCTTCAATTAATTGTTTTCCACATTATGATGTCACAATATTCTAAAACGCCTGCAAAATACATCGGCAACGCGAGTAGTGCGATGTATGTATCGATTATCTAGGACCTAGCTCTGGTTAAGTATAAGGAAAGGCTTTTCAGCCACACATATGTCATCGTCATTCTGAACTCTGTGGTGTGCGTCAGAGTAAAGCGAGGAGCAATGACAATCTATCGCTAGAAACATTTAATCGATAGCAAATGTTTGTACTGTTATCTCCTAACGTTCCTTTCAGTCCTCACCAGATTAGGAGGAATGCTGGGGTGGGGCGGGAGAGTGAGCGTTGGGGGGGGGGGGACAAGAAGATAATGCACCACTAGATACAATAGAATCAATGACATATATTGCAAACAAATTTCTGCAACATTTCAGGGAAATATGTCTCGCGAAAGTAAATTCTGTAATCAACTACACCAACAGCTAATTAATGTACCACCACACAGAGACATGCACAACACAGTTGCCTTATTGGGAAAGAAAGAATAACGTATTAAATTTGAGGTGATAAGGTGCTTTATTTCGATGAATTACGTTAGCTGCAAAATGAGATGGACCGTTTATAAAGCCACACTCATGAGACAGACGACGAAAGACTTAATGAGATATGGAATATTACCAAAGACAGTGTCAAGGTCTTTATCTTTGGAATAATTAAAAGTACTATTTATTGTGCGACGTTTCATACGCTGGAAGCACGTTATATTACACACACAAGCAGCATGCTTATCGCAATACCCAAGACCTCTACAAAAATTCGGAAAAAAGTTAAGTTGTATCGTATGGAAGATTTTTCACACCTTACAAGCACCACGAGGCATCAATTACGCCTAATGCATAACATTTGACGTCTAACGCAGTACATTCTCTGTAAGCACACTACTGCTATCCTTGCTAAACAAATGCCGTAACACGTATTAAAGTGATGTTATTCCCGATAATGTGCTGTTATTTAGATGTAGATGTGGAAGTAACTGTGTTCTAAAATTTTGGGGGCTACAACCAGAGAGGACAGAGATTCTACCACCTCTTCGAGTTCCTACACCTTAAATATGCGCATAATAACACGTTTTCTGCCACATCGTTCATGTTTACAACTCCAATAATCAATGCTTCAACAAAATGGCTGTAAATAATGTAAACGTCGTGTGACTGTAGCCTCCAGTCGGGTAAACCGTTCCGGGTGGCAGCCTTTCGATTTGACACCACTTCGGCGACCTTCGCATCGATGGGGATGAAATGATGATGATTAGGACAACACAACAACCAGTCCCTGAGCGGAGAAAATCTCCGACACAGCTGGGAATCGAACCCGGTTTGACGTTCTGTCGTGCTGACCACGCAGCTACCGGATGCGTGACTGTAAATTTTGCGAGGTACAGTACCTCCACATTGCAGTGTTACAGCTTGACAGTATCGGCTGGCAGAAATGAAGACAACGACATCGTAATACATACAAAACAGAGACGAAAAAATGTGATTACAGCAACTACAGTGGTGTACGACACCCATTAATTGTCGAAGTAACGGAATTATATTCCAAACAGATTAGTTGAAAAGAAAGTTGTAAGTCATCGTGTACATATCTAAACAGTCTTACACAGGAATCAAACACACGATTCATTCTGTAGTGGTTTCCAGCCTGGTAATACCATGTTTTCCACCCGCGGAAGACGCTGCCACATGAGTTTTTCTCTACAGTTGGAGGACATTCACGTTAAACAGTCAACTCTAACTATGTCGTTTTATATGCGAGATGCGAGATGCCGATTACGCTCCATCTATAAAACTTTATAGAATTACCGAAGCAGGCTGATTCCAATGACCGCTGCATGGCGGCGAAGAAACGCAGAGTGTCCCTAATCGGTTAATGTAGATTTATAGTGAATTTTGTGGGGAAGAATAATATGTGAGTATCACGTGTGGTGTCTATAAATTATTAACGTGATAGCATATTCCGCAAAATGCCGGCGAATAATGAAGTAATGAAATATTGTAATGGTTCCTTCCTCGATTTGTGTGTGACAAACCACCAAATCGCAACGGACAGAATATACCGCTAGCGGAATTGTGGAGAAAAATGTTTCCCCTGTTTCTATATAGCACTTATGAATCCTATTTGTCCTATTAAATTTGTATGCAGGTAGAAGGTAGTAATGGTTTACCCGTACACCACTTGACAAACAGCAGAAACGTTATTAAACACCACACAAGGCCTGTTCTGTAAGTAATTCGTTAATGAACACCACATGGAAGCATTTGGCTAAGAGCAGAGCGGTGCACGTCGTAAATAGTGTATGATGGCGTTCCATACACTTAGAGAGTATTCAGCAGGGTCAAAATACACGATCTATCCTGATCCCAGCTACAGGATTCTATTGTACCCTTTATTTCGATACCGAGTGCTTTGCAAGTAAATTTCTGGAGATAACAACGTAACAACTCTTTGTTGAGTTTAAAACAGGTGGTAGAACAGCTTGTAACGATAATTCAAACTGCCGCTAGCTGCTAGATGCCAGTGGGGAATCTCTCTGCATACAGAAAAATGTCAATCCGTACGCGGTGCTCTGCAGTTTGTATACTGTAATGATAAGTCCCCAAGTGTGTTTAATGTGTTAAGTGTATGAAGGAAATGCAGGACCTCGAAATCAAGAGATGAAAATGGAAGTATATGGCATATACACTGAGGCGACAGAAGTCGTGGGATATCTCTTAATACCGTGTCTGACCTCTTTGCCGTCGTAGTGCAGCAACTCGACTTGGCGTGGACTCAAACGCTTGGAAGTCACCTACACAGATATCAAGCCATGGTGCCCCTACAGCCGTACATAAGTGCTAAAATGTTGTCTGTGCAAGATTTTGTGCATGAACTGACCTCTCGATTACGTGCCATAAATCTCCGATGGGATTCATGATGGGCGATCTGGTTGACCAAACCAATTCCTCGAAATGTTCTTAATGTTGTTCAAACCAATCGCGAGCAGTTGTGGCCCAATGACACGGCACGTTGTCATCAATAAAAATAAAGCCTATGAGTGTCGGCAAATGTTCGCGAAGTAGCCTAACTTAGCCATTTGCAGTAAATGATCAGTTCACTTGGACCAGAGGACCCAGTCCATTCCAAGCAAATACAGCCGACACCATTTTGGGCGGCTTGTTGAAAACCTGGGTCCATGGCTTCCTGGTGCCTGCACCACACTCGAACCCTACCATCAGCTCTTACCAACGGAAATCCGGACTCATCTGATAAGTCCACGGTTTTCCAGTTCTCAGGGGTCCAATCGATAGCGTCACGAACGCAGGAGAGATGCTGCAAGGGGGGGGTGTTGTGCTGCTAGCAAAAGCACTTGCGTTGATCGTTTGTTGCCATAGCTCATTAACGCAACATTTCCCCGTCCGGTCCTACGTTGTACTTCCAAAATTGATTTCAGCTGTTATTTCACGCAGTTTTGTTATCCTGTTAGGACTGACAGCTACACGCAAACGCCGCTGCTCTCGGTCGTTAAGTGAAGGTTGTTAAGTGAAGGTCGTTAAGTGAAGGTTGTTAGTGTTGAGAGGTAACACTTCAAATCTGGTGTTCTCGGGTCATTCGTGACGTTGCAGATATCGGAATATAGTATCACTAGTGATTTCCGAAAGGGAATGTCCCATACGTCTTCCTCCAATTACCATCCCGTGTTCCAAGTCTCTTAATTTCCACTGTGCGGTCATAATCGCTTGGGAAACCTTTTCACCTCAATCACCTGAGCACAAGTGACAATCCCGGCAATGAACGTCCCTTTTATACCTTGTGTAGGCGATACTAATGCCATCTGTATAAATGCAAATATCGCTATCCCAAGACGTTTATCACGTTAGTGTATGTAGAGGCACTTTAGTTCTTCTGTAGAAAGATAATTCTTTCAAGTCGGATTCTGTGAACAGCGTATGTTGCCAAATACCTAAGAGATATTGCTACACCCTCTATGTGCGAGTTAACCAAGTTCCCTTGGTGGATATAAACTATTCTCTTACACGAGTGTGGGTACCATTTCGGTACTGACATACCTACTGCTTCCAGGAAAGAGATCTTCATTCGTCACAAGTATCAGAAATAGCACGAACTGAAAAATTTATCCGGGATGTACGGCCGTGGTCCATGATACTCTTCTATCCTTGATGTTTCGTCCAAAGCTACTTTGGACATCTTCGGAGGTGCTCCTGCTTGTGCTGAGTCTTGCCGACTGACGAGTCGGACGTCGAAGAACGGCCTAAATACCGTGGAAAGTGGGCGTGGTCTGGATTTCACGTGACAGCTGAGATAAACCTTGTTAATCGGTCGCAAATGTTTATTTATTTCCTTACCAGAGTACAGGAGACCTAAGAACAATGATAGGACACAGCGATGGAAGAACACGGTTTCTCTACCCTTCATCATAAAAGTAACGGATCAAATAGGCAACGTTCGACCGGTTTTCTGGCCAACTAAGAAAATAGGCCAAACACTTCGTTCCGTTAAGGATAAACGTACCCCTCTGTCCGCAAGTGGTGTATACAAGATTCCGTGTACATGTAATAGGGTCTACATTGGAACTACAAAGAGAAGCGTGAATACTCGGTTCAAGGAACATAAAGGTCCTTGCCGACTAGGATAAACAAACAAGTCAGCCGTGGCGGAAATGCTCTTCAGTCGGGTGTATCACGTAGTGAAATTTTCGGAAACTGAAGTTTTATGTACTACGACGAACTATTATCCACGGCTATATAGAGAAGCCATCGTAATATATAAACATGGGGATAATTTTAACAGAAAAGAAGAAGCTATGAAAGTGAGCGATATATGGACAGTGGCGCTACAGAATCGATGAGAAGTTTTTATCTTTGACGTACTATGATCGATAGTTATATTTTATCCTTGCCAAGGCTTAGCTATTACGTGAAATCCAGACCACGCCCACTTTCCACGGTATTTAGTCCGCTCTTTGACGTCCGACTCGTCAGTCGGCAATACTCAGCACAAGCAGGAGCACCTCCGAAGATGTCCAAAGTAGCTTTGGACGAAACGTCAGTGATAGAAGAGTTCCATGGACCACGGCCATACAACCCGGAAGAATACTCGGCAGCAGAAACATCCGGTCGTGAAGGCCTTCATTGTATGATGATATATTCATTTTTATAGTACTAAACGAGGCTCTTATTATTCAACTTACGTCGTATGCCATTAAACTACCATGCGCAAAAGAATTACGGGGTCACTGTCTCGTATGCCCTTCAGTTTATTGACTGCGACGCAAAAGTCTCAAATAGGGCTCAATGTTTCCTACAATCAATCTCCCTATGCAATGGTACCGTGGTGCCTTGCAACGTCACACTCGCGCTCGGCGACGGTTAAAACAGCATGTTGTCGGCACATGCGAAAAGCACAGCCAGAACTCATACGTTCATAAGAGGTGTAACGAGGGTTTCATGATGTAACACTGATACCACCACAAATCTGTCCAGCGGCGTTGTGGACGTGTAACGCGAGGGAAAGGTCGTCACCCCACTCTTATCCAGACATCACTTGACGCCTTTGAGATGGAGGACAGAGCCGTGGTGCCCGGCGTTGGAATCACGCGGTTTCCTTATGTGTCGAGCAGGATGACCTTTCAAACACGCTGCCGTTCTGAAGAAACACTAAGAGTCTTCAGGAGGTGGCATAAGGAACATTAACGAAACCACCCCTTTTGTCTTAGGGCGTTCATTTACACACATTTCGTGGTCAAAAATGACAGTTAGCAGTGTGATGTACGACAGAAGGACGTGACTGCCACCTTTTGACATTACTGACACCTTTTGGACGCTTCAGCCTTCTATAAGGACATCGTGCGGCTATAATACTACTATATGAATGTAGTACAGAATGGAACCACTAGGGAGCATTCAATACCATCCCATGAAATTCGAGGCGCTAGAGCACCAGCGTCACGCCACTTAGCTGCTGAAGGGTATGGAACGGGTTGCCTGCTGACAGGCGGCTACGCACTCGTCAAGAGTTGTCTCTGTACACTTTAAATTGCTCATCAGAGGTGAATGAGTAGCATTGAAGGTGTTGCCGAACTGGAGATCGTTGCCGGTTTTATTCACGTACGTGTCAGTGTCAACAACCATATTCGCACCACCTTCACCACAACCTGTGTACCATGGCAGAGAAAAGCAAGAACACCAACTACTACTTAATATCGAAGTTTATCCAGAACGTCGTCCTACTGCTGATCGTATTGCAGCCTGTCGTTTTTGATCGAAAACTCTGTGGGAACCAACTCCTCAAATGAAGGGCTGTTTTCACTTACGCCTTTTACCCCACCCCTATAGCCTTCTCGTGTTAATGCTGAACGACGGTGAGCATGAAATGTATCCTTGGCCACCCAGAATAAAACTGAGTGATTTCTACACTGGGTGCGTGAATAGGACCGCCATCGCAGAGGCGTCTAGACAAGTGTTAAAATGTGAGTTGAAGGGGGTGGTGGGTAGGAGAGGGAGAGAGCTGATGAACTGCCCATCGTGTGATATGCTCACGGAAGTGTCGAACATAATTATGGTGAAGTATGGTACGAATATGACGTCGTAAGCTTACATTACAACTGAAATGAACTGAGATCTGGCCACTTTTTCGTATATGGCGACACCTTGATCGCAGAAGCGTCGCCAGTCCGAGGTTGACGTCGCAGGACGTCACGCCTTTGCACCGTTACGCTTAAAAGCTGTACCTATCTTTGAGCTACATTCGATAGTTCTGCTTCAAAAAAGGAAAAATTATTGGGCTTTAAAAATGGCTCTTTAATTCTTTTGTAGAATGTATTAAGTAACTTTAACTACATCTGGTATTATCTGAGATAAGTGATGCAAGCAAGACAGACTCCCGTGGCCGAGCGGTTCTAGACGCTTCAGTCTGGAACCGCGCGACCGCTACGGTCGCAGGTTTGAATCCTGCCTCAGGCATGGATGTGTGTGTAGTCCTTAGGTTAGTTAGGTTTAAGTAGTTCTAAGTTCTAGGGGACTGATGACTTCAGATGTTAAGTCCCATAGTGCTCAGAGCCATTTGAACCATTTTTAAGACAGACTTAAATGAAGACGAGGTGTACCGAGTGTCCATTTGCTCACTCTAGGTATTGGCTAAAAATATGGATAGTAAGGATGCTTTCGCTGTGATGTTCCTGGTAGTGACTGACCCTCCCGAAAAACAAGCATGCTGTGACAGTCACTGACATCCGTGCCGGAAGGGCAACACAGAGGCAGTCTCTGCTGACGCATTATAGATGTGGTCCGATGCTCTATATGTATGTGTATGAAGCATTTACGTGCAAATATGTACTTTTGAGGTGTCAGAAAGAGGTATTGCTGCCGGAAATCGCGGCCCCTTTTCGACAACCGATCGTTATTGCACTGGAGGATGTCTACAGGGGTTCTTACATTGACAGTATGGACTACTGTCTTTTATCTGTTCGATGCGTGAATGTTTCGACAAATATGCTGCTGGCGACCATTCAAAGCTTAATTTCCTTCTGTGTCATATAGTTGGGCGCAGAGCTTTTACCCCCTGGAGACTGCACTGTACGGGCTGGAAATCTTTCGGACATTACCAGTACTGTGTGCACCGACACAGCGGCTGCACCGTATTCGGCCACGTCACTGCTTACAGGAAAGTACATGACACTGATGTGGGGCCTTACCTGACTCTGTCTACTGACACGCCACCGTCTGAGTTAAGGCTGCACTGCAACGCGCGCACTGGTAGGTGACCGGACTCTCAGTACACGTCACCCTATATGACTCTGCAGAGGCGACCTGATGACCGTAGGTCAAACCTAGACACCGCTGAATTGAGGAAGCCCAATTCTTGTATAGTCACCGACGTGTTATGATTTATGCATGTTGCACCGATGATCGTACTATACTCGAAGTCTGTTAACTCGGAATATGCTGTTATGCCAACTACACTCCAGTCTGTAGCAGACTGATCATATATCGTGTACTACACTCATATGCCTCACATCAGGCACTTCTGAAAATCGGACAGATCTTTCCGAAATAGAAAAAAAGGAACAACAGGCTGTCAATAAAATTAAAAGCATCTCTAAACAAACGAAAGGAATACAAATTTAGATGTTACGGGATGTATGGTTAAGGTTTTTCTCAGAATTTCAACGATATGTGTATATCATCCGCAGAAGAAGAGAACAGAAGATTTAGCCATGTGGGGCTGTAGACGATAGGTGGAGGTTAGAACGCATCATTAGTAGGTAGGTACTGAATCGAGGTGGGTAGAGAAGAACCTTCACAACTTGACGAAAAGAATGGATCGATTGATAGGGCACATTCTGAAGCTTAAATGAATCGTCGATTTGTAATGAAGAGAAATATGGGATGGAAAAGGCTTTGGGGTAACGTGGGGCTGGAGAGCAATGGAAGTGGTCGAACCTGGGGCCGGGGGATAGTCTTCTGGATAGTGTTGCTTTGTTCTGCAAGTTATTCCATATGCAATAACAATAAATATCATTTGTTCATTCCATAAGGAGTCCGGATTAATTTGCCTACGTGCGGGCGGAATTCGTGTACTGCATATTGGATTACGGTGATCTTAAGAGCTACCATGACTATCAACGGATAGGTAATCTCTTTCCTCCCGCGGAAACTTCATATTTGTAAAACAGTAACAAAGATACAGTGGGCGGTGAGAAATTGTTGTCATTGGCACACCAGATATATATATGAAACGTATTTACAGTTGCGAATATTGTCAACCATCACCTACATAACGGAACGACGATAGTGAAAATTTGTGACGAACCAGAACTCGAACCCATAGTTCTCGCTTTACGCAAGCGATCGCCATAACCCTTTGGCTATCTGTGCACGACTCACGGCCAGGCTGAAACTTACATATGTCGTCGTTCATGCGTCACAATCCCCACTCGGACAGATCATGTAATTCCCATTGGGAGGGTGGACATACCTTTTTTTCTTAAGAATTACGATGCAATGTTCCTTCGGACAGGAACATCGCATCGCACTTCTTAACAATAAAGCACTGCAATATCATATACCTGAGTCATGTTTATTATGCTACAAATGGCAACTAGTGTGGGCAAACGCTGACAAAATTTAAATGGAAACTCTGCCGCGGAGTGTGCGCTGATATGAAACTTCCTGGCATATTAAAACTGTGTGCCGGACCGAGACTCGAACTCGGGACCTTTGCCTTTCGCGGGAAAGTGCTCTACACTCCGCTGCAGAGTGAAAATCTCATTCTAGAAACATCTCCCAGGCTGTGGCTAAGCCATGTCTCCGCAGTATCCCTTCTTTCAGGAGTGCTAGTTCTGCAAGTTTCGCAGGAGAGCTTCTGTAAAGTTTGGAATATAGGAGACGAGGTACTGGCAGAAGTAGGGCTGTGAGGACGGGGCGTGAGTCGTGCTCGGGTTGCTCAGTTGTAGAGCACTTGCCCGCGATAGGGAAAGGTCCTGAGTTCGAGTCTCGGTGAGGCACACAGTTTTAATCTGCCAGGAGGTTTCAATGGCAATAAAGTTTTGCCTCATCAGTGTGCATTTAGATGGCTTCTCTATATAATCATTGATAACAGTTTTACATAGTAGATAAAATTTTGGTTTTGGGAGACTTCATGAATTCCTTATCGAAGACCATGCTCTGCTAAAGCTGATTTACGTGTTTTCCTTGGTGGGCTAAGGCTTTTAAGTTCTTTCAGTTTTGTATTCATGCTTGTCATGGTAATTTCACTGCAGATCTTTCCACATGTACACGGAATAATATATACTCCACTTGCCGGCAGAGGAAGCCACTGGTCCTTTTACACATCGGACTGCTTGACATACCCAAGATCACGTGTAAACTCAACCACGCCACCTATACACAGTATTCATGTCGCCTTCCGACGTTCGACTCTAAAATCAGCAAGACCCAGCGTCACCAGTGGCACCTCCGAAGACGTCCGTCGCAACTCTGGACGAAACACCAGGAATAGAAAGGCTTCTTCCACCACTGCCTCACAGACCGAAAGACTTACCTGCAGCTATAACCGTTAAAAAATTTACCTTTGGCGTCGCATTTAATGAGACGAAAGTAAAGGTGATCGATATTTAAGCAAAGGTTCTACCTGTTCTGGTAATGTACAAATATTATGTGTCATTGAGCAATCAAAATTTGGAACTCCAAGGTAAGCCATTTTAATTTAGTTATACTACTCGATAATATTCAGTCATCTAATTGACAATATCCTGCTTATATGTACGCGTAGATTACGTCTCTCTAAGGAGAGGAGCGTAATAGCAGATTCTCGCACCAGTTTTGGAAGCGAAGTCCGGCAGTGACAACTGTAAGTTGGTTTAAATTCATGTAGGTTGCAACAGGTCAATTGCACAGCATAAACTAACACAGAGAAGTGCAACTAGCAAGTTTCCGAACATTTTATTTGTTTGTATTTCACTGCTTTAGGCAATTATCTAGTAAGCTATCATAGGCTCTAAAACTCCCACTTTTGTGATTAATAGAAGAAATAGGTATTAATTATCTGTTCCAGGTACATATCAGAATTACTAAACAATAAAAATGCAAAAATTGGACTGCGTAAAATCCCAATTCTACGCCCACTTTATACCACTACAAACCTACCAGAAACGTCATAAGAAATTGACCAAATGCTAATACCACAGTTGGTACCACATATTCCATTTTGTTTGTGTTCATTTATTAGGACGTATTCGTATATCGTGATGGTTATTTCCTCTGCCTGATGCACCTTCATACTACCCCGACCAACGGCCACTGTCTGCTGGGCTCTGTTCTACCGCCACAACTCGTTGTCTCGTCTTAGAATCCACACATCCGTGACCACCTGCACCGATGCGATGAAAAGTTTGGAAACTTTTAACTCAGTGGTAGCGGACAGCTCTTTCCTTCTCTGCATACGCGCAATAGTTTTTCTAGCTAGGATGGAAGTATCCTTGTGTGTAGTTGAATGCCTTGTGAAGTCTGCCTCTGCGTTCCTGGATCCCGCGGCTGCAATATCGTCCAGGATGCTCCGGGTTGATTCGTTCCTGGGTGCTGCTTTGGAGACAGCACCATTAACGCCTGAGGACCATTACCCACTGCATCTGCGTAGGGCGCACCGTCCCACAACTAGTACCCTCGAGTTTCGGAGCTCTTTGTTTTTGCATATTGTGTTACATAAAAACGAATTCTCAAACGATTACTATAAGAGACCCTGCTACTAATTTACTAAACAATGCTACAAGACTGACTATGGAAAAACTACTTATGTCTATTTACAGTTTGTACTATTTCGACCCCTTAGCCTTGCTAGGCTAATCCTAACATGTTTCCATCGTTTGGACAAGGACCGGGGTCCATACTACAGGAAACCACTACCTTAAGATTTATACAGAATTGATTAAATTTTTACGATCACCATCACTACTAATACTCTAATACTACTACTGAAGAGTGATGACCTACAAAAGAACTACCATAATCTTTGGGTGACTAGCTAGAGGGTAAGAACCAATGGGTTTGACATGGTATCCAGTCTGCTCACGGTTGTCCAACCAGAGAGCGGTCATTGCAGACCCAACTGTAACTGATCCTTATCCTCTATATCCCTGTTGGCCAACGGGGGACGCAGCCACCAGATCTCATACAAACCGACTCCATCTTAATGTCAAAATGAAAATCGGTGACATTGTTACGTCTGTTAAGATATTGCTGTTGTGACATATTTGAAATTAAATGAGCAAGTTTACTTAGTATTTGCAAGAAATCCAAGTTGTTTACAAGTTGTGTAAAGTTCTCTGTTTGGAGTTGTCCTCCATATGTTACCACTGCCATATCAAGAATGTGACATTCGAACGTGATGCGCTCTGTGGAAACCCGATCAGCACCAGTCACATTGCTCCGACTCTTTTTTTCCCATGTCCTATGCAAGTATTCAGGATAAGGCCCATCGTCTGTAAAGAGGATGCACCGAGCCCTTAGATGGGTCGAGACGTTTTATGTTTAATCTGTCACAGATGTTTTGGAATAGCTGACTAAAGTGCCTTGCAGTGAACACTAGAACAGCGACAGCCTTGAGAGCTGAAACAAACAAGTTGCTGCTCAGGTACAACAACTACACCGTGTGGGCGCTCAAGCAGCAATGTGAGGCACGGACTGAAGCGAAACTAATAATCGCATTTTGGCTAACATATTAATTTGCAGCTCTGTTTTATTATTCTCTAAATCTCTCCTTTTTATTGTGTCTTTGCCCCATGTCAACGTAAAATCGACAGTGAAATCAACGGATCTCGCGTGGTCAGTTTAAGGTGTGGTGGGATGCCCGTTCCGTCGCCACTCTGTTAACCCCCGCGGTAGCGTTCTCGCTTCCCCCGCCCGGGTTCCCGGGTTCGATTCCCGGCGGGGTCAGGGATTTTCTCTGCCTCGTGATGACTGGGTGTTGTGTGCTGTCCTTAGGTTAGTTAGGTTTAAGTAGTTCTAAGTTCTAGGGGACTGATGACCTTAGATGTTAAGTCCCATAGTGCTCAGAGCCATTTTTTTTGTTAACCCCCCCTTACTAAATTTAAATAGTTGCTTGAGTAAAATATGTTAGGAATCTCAAATTTTTTGCTTTATATTTAAAGTTCCATTCATATTTTGGTTACTTTAACGCCTGTTTTGCTAGAAGGCAAAATAGCTGTTACTATTTCTGAGTACCTCTGCGGCAATAGTTCAGATGTTCATGGGATTTAAGAGTGCCAGTATCTTATTGCGATTCAGTAGCTTTGGCAGTTCCATTACTGCGACTACCCGCAACTTAATAGTACATTATTGTTTATGCGAGGATCATTGAAGTAGTAATGCAACACACTTTTTCTTTTCTGGAAGGAGGTTGGCTTTATTCAGGATTCCAATATCCCATACTATTTCCCATAACTTTTGCTACAAACTCTACTTCTGAACATAACTTCCGCTCAATGCGACTGCCTTAACCCACCTTGCTCGGACGGTCTGTAAGCCCATACGGTACCACTCTATTGCTCTATGTCGGAGCCAGCTGCTTGCTGCACCAATAACCTCTTCATCATCCATGTGTAAGCAATTCCGCACAGGTGGTTCTGCGTTGCTCTATATGAGCGCCTCCAACAAGTGGACGTGTGTGCCAACACTACCAACAGAGACATCCAGTTGTGCAGCGAGGTATTTTGACTGTGATCTGTCGATCACCTCGAATTAGAGTGTCCGCAGGTTCTAACATTGCAGGAGCCACAGCTGTGTGGGGCCAGCAAGCTCGCGGGAATTCTGACAACATCGTACGATTCTGTAACAGTGATGTCAGACACCATGCCCCATGAGTCACCGTGCCTTTGCTCAGTGCATGGTTGCTGTCAACATTCTGCAGGCGCCTATAATTATTTGCGATGCTCTGGTTTTCCGACAAAGGAAACACGATGACAGCTCTCTCCTTGGAACGTATCTGCTTCATGAAAGCCATTTTGAAGGCTACGTATAGCAACGCCACCGATCGGAAATTCATGAAACTGTACGGGATGAAGCGACAATATTCCAAAATGTCCCACAGAAAATTCTGTATTTTCGCTGTCGAAATCGGTAGAGAAAGAGATGCGTTGTCTATTGAACGGCTCTCTTACTATTTGATGCCCCAGAGGCAAAATAAACAGATTCATCACCTTGTTACTCCCAGATCCATGCCCCCTGCCATTTCAACATCACTAACAAGGGAATCTCCCCATAGCACCCCCCTCATATTCAGTTATAAGTTGGCACAGTGGATAGGATCAATCGAGAAAACAGGAAGAAGTTCTGTGGAACTATGAAAAAAATAAGCAAAATATACAAACTGAGTAGTCCATGCGCAAGATACGGAACGTCAAGGATGGTCTGAGCTCAGGAACGTTGTGGTCCCGTGGTTAGCGTGAGCAGCTGCAGAACGAGAGGTCCTTGGTTCAAGTCTTCCCTCGAGGGAAAGGTTTACACTCTATTTTCGCAAAGTTATGAGGTGTCCGTTCGTTCATTGACGTCTCTGTTCACTGTAATAAGTTTAGTGTCTGTGTTTTGCGACTGCACCGCAAAACCGTGCGATTAGTAGACGAAAGGACGTGCCTCTCCAATGGGAATCGAAAACATTTGACCGAAAGCCTCGTTATACTCTCTCTTCCGTGCTCTGTAGTCGACTGACGTCGTGTGTTTCGATGTTTTTTTAGGTGTAGCGTCCCCATACTACGGCTCGGTTACCTAGCACCGGACGGAAGGACGGACAGATAATAATTGTCTGAAAATAAAAAATTAAACTTTTCACTCGAGGGAAGACTTGAACCTCGCTCCGCAGTTGCTCACTCTAACCACGTGACCACGGCGCTCCTGAAATTACAATATCCTTGATGTTGCGTATCTTGCACATCGACTACTCAGTTTGTATATTTTGCTTCTTTTTTTCATAGTTCCACACAACTTCTTCCTGTTTTCTCGATTGATCTGTGTTCAGTTTTTCAAGGCCTATCCACTGTGCCAGCTTATAACTAAATCTTAGGGGGGTGCGATGGAGAGGTTCCCTTGTAAGTAACTTGGCCGTCTCTATTCATACTTACTGACAATTGACGTAATTTGTATGTTTCGGTGAAACTCATTGGGAGGCTGGTGGAGTAGCTAGTAACGCACCTCTAGCCTCTACCTGTCGCTGGGACCGCCGAGTTGAAGGAGGCGGCGCTAAGACGCCGCCTTTGTGGAGAGCGCGCCGGGCCAGGACGCGGGGGCCCGTTATCGGCGCTCGGCTCGGCAAGGCGCTGCGCGGCTGGCTGAGTCGGCGGTCGGCGGTCGGGAAGCGGCGAGGGGAAGGAGGCTCTGCTGCTGTGCGGCGGGATGATCCCGCGGGATTAGACTGCGCGTGCGCGCGGCCGCGCGCCGCGGATTGCGGCCGGATTTGGCGGCGTCGGCGTCGGCGTCGGCGTCGCAGTCGGCGCGCGGGGGATGGGAGGGGTTGCCGCCTGACGCCGAGCCGCTATCGTAGCGGCCCGGTGCCACCTCGCAGCCCATCTGCCGCGCACTGCGGCCGCTCAAAATCCGGCTGCCTCCCGCTGTCAGCGGTGCGAGTCGCAGCCGCCGGCCGAACTGCGTTTGCCTTGCGAATTGTCTTTGCCCAATTCATTTACTGATTGTTGTCACCAAAGTGGGATGGACTGATCAATGAACGATTATCATCTAGGCCAGGGCTTTCCAACCTGTGGTCCGCGGACCCCTTAGGGGCCCGCCGGCTCTTTCTATGGGGTCCGCGGCCACTTTTCACCACATCGTGTAAAATAATGAGTAAAATTACTGAATAAAAATGTGAAACTCAAATTAATCACTATTTTTTTTCGTGGGTATCCCCAATCAGCCTTTGCGATTCTAAGTGAGAACGTATACACAGTTTAGTGCCGGAGAATGCGGCTTCTCTGATCGACTGTTTAGCAACAATACGGCGCTTGATGCGCTGAAACCTTTTACGTATGCGCGGAGCGAGCTTTGTCGACCAATCACAGCGCTCGCTGGCACGTATGCGGCCCCAGGCATAATTAAATGTTAAACTGGCTTTGTCAGTGCACTACCTATTTCATAAGTCGATTTTTGACCAGTTTATTACTTCTAACATGGATCGGTGGCTGAAGTCAGGATCACTGAAGAAGGGTGGAGTTTCCCCATCGCCTTCACAACAAGAGAAGTTTTCAGTTAAAATGAATGAGGAGGGAGGACTACAAAAGGAAGACTTTACATACATTTGAACATTTTTCTTCGGATTTCACGAACCCCTCCCCCCCCCCACACACACATACACACGACTATTACGACATATGCATGCTCCTTACACAGCAGTAGCCAAATAGTGGAAGTAACAGACCATAAGCGGCAGCTCGTCAACGGCGAACAGTTTGGACGTGACGTTGATTGCTCTTGGAGGAAGACAGCTCCATCGTGGGAAATTTCAATTACCAAGTAATTTTAATCAGGCTATAGTGTTTTGAACAAAGTGAGTAATTCCACTAGAAAGTGTCTGGATACAATGCGAATTCAAATTGGATCGTTAATTTCAAGTTGTTTTCATTCATCTCTAAACCAAAGACTATTGATACTTAGAGGGGTGGGGGGAGGGGGGAGGTCATTGGGAACAGGGCACTTGCATTAAGAAGCTTTCAGTTCCCATGGGTTTCGCTCTGGAATTTAAAGTTACTGTGCTCTTGACTGACTAAGGGTCCGCCATGGATTTTCGACTGG
This sequence comes from Schistocerca cancellata, assembly GCF_023864275.1. NCBI lineage: Eukaryota > Metazoa > Arthropoda > Insecta > Orthoptera > Acrididae > Schistocerca > Schistocerca cancellata. The sequence continues at coordinate 414,601,480 of NC_064631.1, forward strand.
AGAAGTGGTCCGCCAGCTGAAAAGGTTGGGAAGCCCTGATCTAGACTGTGCTGAATGTATGGGAGGATACTTCGTCTTGAGTATCAAACAAAATTACTTGGCCAGTGGCTGTGAAGACTGCGTAGTAGGGAAGAGGACAACAGTATTGGCGGGGGTTCCGTTGTGAACGGTGACTGCTTGGTAGGGGAAAGTGATGTTCATGCACTGTGCTGGTCTGCTTTTATCACCCGTGTATGCGTTTTTTCATTCCTCTTACTACCTCTTAAGGCTAGAACAAACCGTGACACCTTGCCAGTGAATGACGGAATTAAGCTAGAAATGTGGGATAATCTATAAGCTAATTTGTCCGAAAACTGTTTTAGTAAAGCAGCGTGCTCCCACGCATTACTTAGACATGTTGGGAAAGTGTTACCTGGCCATAGCAACATGCAGTGATAGTAGAGTGGCAGAGCATCTACCGGAATGGAGTACACAGACGTCAACACTGTTTATTGAACATTTGTGATATATCTTCGGAAAAAAGAGTACGTCTTTTTACGTGTTTCCAGTTCAGTCGAGATTTAACAATGAACAATAAGTACAGATCAATAGCACTAGCAGTTCTGTCGTAACACATATCAGCCCATGCAGAAGCACCCATATTAGTGCATGGAGGGCTGCAATGCAGACGCTGACTGCCATCCTGTCGATCAAACAGGTGGTGAATACTGTCCTGTTATGGGTTATGACAGGCCTGCTCAAACTGTTCACGTAGGCCTGTAAGGTCTGTTGGCTGATGAGCCCCACAAGTCCTTTCTGATCCCATCATACTCACATGTGCTCGATTGGAGACAAGTCGAGGCATCGTGCTGACCAGGCAAGTTGCTGCACGTTCTGAGAACAAGTTCAGTTTCATGAGCAATGTGTGGGTGAGCATCATTCTGATGGAACAAAACATCACCTTCCGGTTGCAAGAACGGCATTCTGCTTTCTGCATTTAGCATTCTCACCAGAAATGTCAAGGGTGAAGGAGAGTTTTAGGTTATCGCGCTCCAGACCAAAGCGACTAGGGCGGAGCCAGCGTGTCTTTGACAAATGCGTTCTATGAGCCAGTGCTCGCCAGGTCTATGTCATATGTGCAAATGTCCAACACTACTGTGAAGGTGTCATGGACTGTGCAGCAGGTCCTGGCGGAGGTTCTAATCCTCCATCGGCCATGGGTGTCTGTGTTTGTCCTTAGGATAATTTAGGTTAAGTAGTGTGTAAGCTTAGGGACTGATGGCCTTAGCGGTTAAGTGCCATAAGATTTCACACACATTTGAATATTCTTTAGCTACTGTACAGGCATAATTACTTTCATCACTTAAGACCATGCCATGCCATTTCATCTTCAAAGTGATTTTATGACTGCAGCAGTAAAGCTGTGCACATCGATGCTGTGGCGTCAGTGGAAGACAGGGTACAGATATGCATGCCCATCATCCCACTGGCAGTAAGGTTCGCAACAGTTTCTGTTGACACAGCTGGGCTCACAACCCTCTTACCTGTGGTGTGGTAGCTGTACGATGAGCCACCACTGTCATTACAATACGACGATCCTGGAGGGTGTCTGAGCTATGCGGACATCCAGAACAACAACATCTGAGTGTGTGAGAATGTTCACGCGACCACTGATACCAGCGTCGTTGCACAACTGACTCAGCACGTCCAACTTGTGTGGCAATGCTCCGAATGGACCGCACCTCCACTCAGAAGACCACAATTTGACCCCATTCAGACCCCCTCAGCTGTAGGAAGCACTAGTGTGTCTTCATGGCTACGTTGCTTGCTTGCTTGCTTCACACACTTGAAAAACACTGAGCATTCTGGCTGTGAGGATTTCCTGTTAAACGGTAGTCGCAGATGGTGCTCTAGGCTGCGGCACTACGCCATCTGTGGCCATACAATGTTGAAACCATTATCGGTGCATCTACTGCCCCACAGGTGACATATGCGGTCATTGGATTAAAATAGACGTCTTTCCATCTATACTATATTTTTCTGTCTGTGTATAGTCAGTCTTTTCATAACATACTTGCAGCACAGGTTTAATGATATTAGTTAACTCAGACCCATCTATTTGAACAAACTAGATGTTAATATTCCTTGAAATATTTGAGTGGTAGCTAGACAATTATGAAGTGCAGTGCCTGTAACAGTTCTTCACAGAATACATGTTGAAGTTTTGTTACTGACGCTGTACATCGTTTTTCTTGGTATTTCGAGAAGTCTAAGCATCTGTGTGAATTATCGATTTATTGTGTGCAATGCAATGATTTTTAATGCCCTCAGTATGAAACGTACTGGACCTGAATTATTTACTCTGTTGAACTGATATATTCTTTGGGGATTAACCAATTACGTAAAGGTAAGCTTTGTTGAATATGTAGTCAGACACACACTTATGGTTACAAACAGAGATTTCATTCAATTACCTATGTTGCAGTTCTGGACATTTTGTGTATTAGGCCCCTGTTGACTGGTGTTTCACCTGAGCCAGAACTATATTATTATTTATGCGCTCACAAACAGAAGCCTGAGAAAGTCAGAAGTCAGGAAACGTTACAGCCATTACCCTATTACATGAAAACAGTTGCCACAGCATAAGTGTGCATATGACATAATTTGCAATAGTTCTTGTATTAGACCTACATTTATATAACTATTTTCTTGTATCCCTTCCTCAATCAGAACGCTTTCAGTTTCTACAGATACTGTATGTGTCGGTTACCTACCCTGGTCTAAGGCTGTATTTGATTTCTTTTTCTAATAACTTACTTTCTTACTCAGTTTATTTTGTGTATATGAGGTTTATTAATTTTAGGTAGTAAGCAAGGTGATGTGTGTTTGTTTCATTCCCATAACAAACAGAAGCAACACACTACGCAACGGAACCCATTTGTATCAACGTGTAGAAGCCTACCCAGAATACACAAACCAAACACTCTTACGTGAGTTGTCATTCAATTTACAAATGAACATTCATAGTGTGTGGTAAAACGCGTAAATCAAATCATAATACAGCATTATGAAATGGAGAGCAACGGAACAGTGCGAAACACAAATATTCAACAAAAATAGGAACAATGTATTCATTCCACAAATAGCGTCACTTTTTCGTTTGACAGAGAGAACATTTACTTCTCAGAACCAACTTCAGCCACAGTAAAATCTTTCATCTAATAATAACAATAAAAAGATGCAAAATCGTTTATTGGTACACATTTGTATATGATCTAATGTGTATAATAGGTGAAACAACGGTGAAAAATAAAAAATAGAAATTAATTGGAGAAAAAAAACACAAGAACAGTTACACTTCTTGGATGTAAGAATAGAGAGACACAGCAATAAGCACACATTTGATGTATGCAGTAATACAACAGGCACAGTTGCACATGCCACAACAAACTACCCACAAAAAGATTAGCTAGCAGCTACCCAACCCACGTAACGCAAACTGAATAAAATCCCACTCACCAAAGAAGAATGCAAAAAAGAAATAGAAACAGCATAGCTCATATCCGAAACTATAGATATAACACTCATATAATATAAAGAGTTAATCAGAGAATCAAAAGACAACTATAGAAAAATGATAATAAGCAAGGGAAGCGAGCACCATAGTACTCCCCAAGCAAAACAGATGGTAAAGTACTAACGAATCCACAAAAAAGGATCACATACAACATGATGATCAAAAAATGGTACATTTCAACATACACACATCAACACACAGATTATCAAGTGGGGTTACACATAGGATACAGAATAAGAAACACTCTCCAGTCACATTTGCTAACAGGAATGGAGAAATCAGGAAAACACCAAGGAGCTGTTATACACTGGTTAGAATGACAGGACTGCTAATCATTATATCAGGGGATGACAGATAGAAATTCCAAAACTAGATACAAAGTGCCAATGAGGAGGTGGAACTATGAAAATAGCCATTATGAGTTTGGTGATAACTTAATAAAGAATGGGTAGGTACTACCTAATACATAACAAATTATAAAATATACAACAGGAAACTTTTACAAAGAGCTCTTACAACGACCTCTGCAATCACCTAGAAAGTAATAAATAACCAAATGAATGTAATTTACAACTCATTCACAATGTTTGCGAATAAAACAAGAATAAACAGATGTAGAACATAACTAGACTAAATAATAACTTAATTTTCCATAACACACATTGAAATAACACATTTGTGATTCCTTCCACAGAGCAGATACACCACACACAATAATAAACCATAACAGGTAATAAATAACATACAAAAGAATGTCAAACTACATGTAGATACGACGATACAAACAGAAAACGAACGTAAAACACACACGGACAACAGTGTAAGCAGTAAACACACACAACCAAAACACAGTAAAAAGTAAATTGTTCAACTGGCAAGCGTTCGTAAACGCCGAAAATCGGGCATCCTGGTGCACGCACGCCAGCTATTAACTATTGTAAGAGACCACATGTGGAATAACAGGATTATAGAAGCATAAGCTGAACTAATTAGTAACTTAACCATACGAAACTAGAGCTCAAAGCAATTGTTTCTTACTTAAAATAAGAGAATAACAGAAGTCTGAAATATTGTAACTCATCTGGGATAGCGAAAGGTCTAACATAGTGACTCATCTGGGATGATTCCGCCTTACAATCAATGGTAACTTCTCACACACGTAATGCAGGCAAAGAATCCCATACAATATGTATCAAGATTATTAAGTACTCATATTTTGTATTTGGTGCCTGCGAAAGAATACATTTATTGCACCTATGTTACATGTAAAACCCTTACATTTCTCTTCCAGTATTAATTAAATATTTCTTTATGACTGGTAGTCACGTGATACACCAAGGATTTTTTTTTCATTTACCCTACTCGTTGAAAATGAATAAACACCTGTACCTTAATGGTGTCTGTATAGCAACTCACAAAAAATAAATAATTGAAATAAACTTCTCAGCGGTTATTTTGCCACTACTGTCAACTAATAATTTCTGTTCAGTGAAAGGGAATGAAGCCCAACTTCTGGCATGTCACTAACTTTAATATGTTCCCATTAATATACAATTTTTAAATCTTCCAACTCAACGAAATGGTAGTAATCCTGTGGCAGTATAAATAATGTCATGTTTCGCCGATCAGAATTTTTTAAAAAGTTGTGGCACATTTTCGACCTCTTGGCAGTGCGGATAAGAACATGTCTCCTCGGCAATGCTAACTCGGACAAACGAGACGCTATTATCGTTACTATCACAATTACGGCAATTCAAAGCTGTCATGTGCTAAGAACTTTGCCTGTAGTCACGCCAGAGTTTTCTTAGACAATCTTAATTATTCTTTGCCGCAATTCGTATCTCTCTTTTTATTACAAGTAATAAAATATTCAGGGCTATTATTCCGTGGTCTAAGGGATTTTCCTTCGAAACCTGACGTTTCGTCTCCATCTGCGTAGGACATGTTCAAGAGGGATCGTAGCTTTGTGGAACGTCCGATTCACACCCTGGCTTTCTACTGACTACAGCAAATTTCGCTTCCGCGTAGTGGCGTGACGTCACATGTTTTGAACACGCGAGTACAAGTGGCCGTTGTCGACTGCCGTCGTCCGGTGTTACTATCATCCCACGGTGGAAGACTGGTACACATCTTCTTCAGCACCGGAATCTAAATTTAATTCAGCTTCACGCCCTCCTCCTTCCTATTAGAATTTCTGTGGTTTCACAATCTCTATGTCCTCTCTGTATAGCCTTTCTTGGTATCTGTTTGTGGCTACCAGTACTTGACTCCGGTCAGAATGTATGTGAGCGTTTCCTGGTTGTAAAGTATGTTCCACAACAGCTGACCTATCAATCAAATGCCCCCCCCCCCACGCCCCCCCCCCTTTCTGTAACTGCCTTTGTGCTCTTCGAGTCGTTTTTTGATACTTCTTTTTGTTGTACGCACGTACACCTCCCCACAACAACATGAAACCCTATAAATTCCAGCGTTTTCCAGCGGTAGGCGAGTATCCTTGGCCAGGTTTTAATTATATTGTATCTTACGTGTGGGTGTGTAAATTACCGCGATGTTCCGCTTTCTCAAGATCTTTTCTATATCATTCACGTCTGGCAGTGAAAGTTTACATTTTACACTCTTTTTGTTGGTACTTCCAAGTAGTGTACATGTCTTTGAATTCATTTTTCTTTGATAAATTGGATATTTTTGTGTGTATTTTCTACTTCTGCGTAAGTTTTTGGATTGACATGTGACGCGCCGCGTACTACCAGAGTAATGAATTTCAATATCGAGAATTTTTGTCAACATTTATATCCGGGAACAAATTATTAAGCACGAAATAACATTACCATATCCTGTTGGTGCTGCTAAAACAAGCTTGTTAAGTTTCTGTTTGGCTCAAATATTTGTTTTTAATAACTTTACGAAACGTACCCTTACAAACGATTGATCTGATGGTAGCACAAGCAGAGAGTAATGCAGTAAGTATACTTAACTGCACTCTTCGCTGGCAGCAGAGACACGCTCGCAAAAACTAACGCTACAGACGCATCTCACACAAACGTTCAACCCTTCCAAGAAGAGTGAGCTTTCATATGGCATTTCTCAAAGAATCAGATCAGTATAATCAAAACCTGAGATTATTACAGATTCTACTAACTTACTTTCAAGTGATGAAGAAATACTGTTTTATATTTACGTATTATCTGAAGTGAGGCTGACATCATCTTACACACTGAATTTGCGTGCTCAATCTAAAATTAAGTGATGGTACAGAATTAGCTCCTGGTTCATAGTAAGGGAATTTCCTTACATACCATTTAGGGTTAGGTGTGGAAGAGATTTTCTGGGCTGGGCGACTAAATCTGCTTTGCGAAAATCGTGTACCTTGGATGCACAGCATTTTGTATGCATTTAATGAAGCACATCCTGTTATATACAGAAATAATCAATAACCAGTTGTATAAACGTAATTTAATTTGTTAACCTGTTTCAGGCATGACATTCTTCAGAAGATTATAATTTTATTACATAATAATAGTATATAATCTTATTATAATTATGAATATATCGCATTATTGACGTGTGTCAATAATAAGACGCTTGCAGTATATTGCTGCATTTATTATAGTAGAATACGATTGGCACTTCGTAAGTTTTTTACAAAACAGTGCTCCGGGTTAGAACCCATAGCCTGTGGTACATAATGCGACCCTCTACATCAAAACGACGTGTCTGTCAAAAACATAAACTTTACGCTAGTTAAAATGGTGTGAACTTTGCGGCGCCTGTGTGTAGGTACATCCACGTCCACAACGTTCTATCTGTAGTCCTGTAATACCTAACCTCTGTACAGTAAAAGTCTGATGCAGCCGATGCACTACAATGACGTCACGTTCTCAGTTGATCAATTTGGACAACTGACAATTTGTAACCTTTCTTCACCCAACAAGGCGGAAACATGTACTGTAAAAGATTTCTACACTTTTTCGAAACTTTCTTCGAATAGAAGTAAACGTGATCCCGCTTGGATCAGAAGATATATCGAAAAGTTTATTTAGAGTACTGCAGTAATAATGCAAGAAATTAACGTACTATGTACTTTAGCACCATACAATTTGTATTAGCTGATCGATTCCAATGGATACTGGAGTCATAGGATATTAACACTCTGCGTATTGTAAAGAGCACATTTTTACATTTAAACCAAAACTGTCAATATTTGAAAAAAATTCAAATATTACCAAGACTTTAATAGATATCTGTGCAGTTTCTTTTTATAAGTGGTATTAAGTCATTAAAATATATAACATTAACAGCAAGGGTCCCAGTACACTTCCCTCGGGTGCACTTGATATTACGCCTAGTTGAATCTATTACTCTTTATTCGTCATAACATTCTGCATCTTCCCTAGCAGGAAACCCTCATTTACAATTATGGTTTGATATCCGATATGATCGTGAACTAGTGTTTTATATTTTGCATTTGCCGTTGTCGTTCTGCTTACTACGGAATAGAATCGTGCTTAAGCAGAACTTCCCATTTCCAAACTAGCGCATCAAATGACATCAGAATCCTCAAACTAGGTTGAATACGTTATTTACTTTTTGGATAGTTATAACAATATTGAGAGGGAATTCGAAGTTGGAATATCACTTGCGGCTTCCTGTGACGGTGCTCATCATCCCTGCCTTGTATGCTGTGCCACGGGCCACAAGAGTAGTTGTGTCGTCAAGAAGAATTCGGCGAAAGGCATGTCAGCAAAGCCAGCGACTGGAGTTTGCCAAGCCGGGTCTTAACAGCCTACGCGTTAAGAAACTCTTATCATTTCCAAACTTTATGTCCTTGGTGCCTTCCTGAGGAAGTCACAACTTCGTGAAAAAGCATATCCACCAGCGGGAGGGACTAGATAGATGATTTGCTCCCTAATGTGCTAGAAAGCTTTGTATCGATTTTCAATGCTTCATTTTTATTAGGCAGTCACAGATATGTTTTCATTCCATCTTTTTAAGTACCATATCTCTGATATCGAAAATCACTAAAAACACTCTTACTACGAATCATTTTCCGAGCAAATCTGGATTACGGCACAGTTTATTCTCAACTTCATTGTTCTAAATTGAAATATAACAGAAATGTTTTGGTTCTTATGTTCCTCTACGGTATCTGATCAACAAGGACAGAATGGGAAATTCTATTTGAGCCTTTTTTTTCTCCCATCTATGATTTGTGTGATCAGACTTCCTCTCTAGTCTTGTGATGGGAAAGAACCGCGGCCTTTGAAAACAGCATATTGATATTTGTTCGGATTGGAGAAAGTGTGCACAAGTTAGAATAGTACCAACTGTGTTAACTCAAAGAAAATAAGTTGAGCAAAAATAAATGATTAACTTAATTCTGAAAAACTTGTGTACCCGTAGAAACTGAACGAAAATATAAAACGATTCCGTTATGGAAAATAGTTCTTCATCGGGTGCTCAGCTTCCGAATGAAATCTGTTCCTAGGTAATTACCTTCTGAGACTGGAGTCTAAACACAATCGGTATTCATTGATAAATTTCCTCTCGCCATTCCAAATGGCGCCAGGCCTCCAACCAAATCGTGGGTGCTCTCTTATCAGCAAGCAGAGAGCACGTCGCGTTAATATGGAAAACGCAATGAACATCAGAATGTTGTACACACAGTTGCTGGGAAATTGTCTTCTGCGTCAAACGTCAAAGACTAAATTAAAGCCGTATCTGAAAGATATTTTAAAAGAGATAGCTGCTGTTTGTGCTGTTGACAATATTGACGATAACTTACCCTCGCTTTTTTTTCTGATCAGTAAATCGTCTTGTGTGACATAGCCCTTTACCGAAATAAGAGATGACTGTTTACTGATTGGGTGGCAGTATATATTACAACATTTAATGACTTGTTTTTCTGAACAAGATGAATTGTCATTATGTCTTTATATTGCCCTAGTCACTAAATCTGCAACACCACGAAGACTATCAAACAACGAAATATTATTGTGTATTATATATGCAGTATGGTAGGAATAACGCATGGATAAATACTTAAGTGATTAAAGTGCGTAATATAATACACAATAATACACAGAGCTGGCACCTCTGGCAGCATCAAAGGATCCAACCTGTCTCGGAAGTGAGACTTAGACTGCATGACATAACTGAGCAAATCGTCTTATAAAGTGAAGGCATAAACATTGGCCGTGTTAACTGAAAAATTAAATAGAGACCATCCAAAGTAATGTTAGGAGTTCAACAAAGGCTTCTAAATGAAGCAAGAATTACAATCAATTCGTAAAACATTTGACAAGCATTAATAACATTAAACCCTTGGAACATCGGATAAAAGTATCTGGGGTAACATTCTGATAATTGCGTACATGAAACTATTGCTGTCAGAAAGTTGTACTGTTGAGACAGACAGTACTGAAGAAAGGAATGCAGCGCATCTGTGGCCGAAGTTGAAAGCAAACTGGTCATTTAAATTTGAATGCAAGCCTTAATAACGAAGCTTGAAGTTACGAAACTCAATGCAAAGTTTACTGTCTCTAAGCGTCATCTTGTTGTCATGGCCCAGTCTTGGCATAGTAAACTGTAGGTAGAGGCTGAAACGGCTGCAGAATCAATCATTCACACCAACAATCCTCGCCAATGGCTAAGTCAAACCAGCCTAAAACTTTTGTAAGTCCCTCAGCTCACAAGCAGTGACTGTGTCGCGGGTCAGTGGAGTCGGAGGCTCCTGGAGATCAAGCAGTGAAGGCTCTCCACAATCAACACTCACAGTGAGGTGTTAATTTCGTGTATGTGGATGCCATTTGTGTAGTGTGCAACAAGCTGAGACTTTGGGATGGAAGGAAAGTGTATTCAGATAGCCGAAGCAGTTAAGGAGAATATTCGCACAAGATGTAAAATCTGTGTTCGAATCCCAGTCTGACAAGTTTTCACTTGTCGCCATTGGATTTTTTTCTTTGCCCAGTTGCATCTGAGGTCCGAATCGCCCCTATAAATTCATGGAGTACCAAATGCTTACTAAAGACAAACTTATGTCTCTGCATATTACACATCTTACTCTGTTCGGATTGGCTGCGCTACAGTTTTTCTGTGTGTTGAGCTGTAAAATTGTTCCTTGAAAATACTGTTCCCCTACTTGGGTTTTTCTTCAGGTGGTTAACCAGTAACACGCATCCTACTATATAGTGGTGAATAAAGGCGCCTCACCCTCTTTCCGTCTCTCTGTGTGGTCTACAAGGTGGATCTGCAAGGTTCTGCTCTTTCAATTGCAATCAAGATTTTAATAAAATGGCAAGGGCAATGTTAATCAGAACACTTGGCGGAGTTGAGGTCTAAAAAAATAGATTTATACATTATTAATATCACATGACAGAAGACGGCTAAAGAAACACCACACAACCATTTCTATTTCACAAACGCTTTCAATAATCTGCGGTCTATGGTTAACAAAGTAATCAACAGGGGATCAACATACTACACAAATCAGAACCAGGAGGAGTTGAGGTCTAAATCATAATAGATTTATACATTATTAACATCACATGACAAAAGACGGCTAAAGAAACAACACACAAACGTTTCTATTTCACTAACGCCTTCAATAATATGCGGTCTATGGTTAACAGAGTAATGAGCAGGGGATCGACATACCACACAAATCAAAACTAATCGCTTTATCTGACTTCATAAATATGAATCCGTGGTATGGCCCCATAACTACCCTACTATCAAGCATTTATACTCTACTATTCCATAAAGAAAGATATGGTTCCAAAGAACAGGATGCTGAGAAGCATATATTGGAGCCCTACGCTGTAGTAGCGAATACTTTACATTTCTGCAGGTGATGGTGGCACAGCACGACTGACGTCAAGGGCAGCAAAAATCTGTTATTAAAGACACGCGCCCAAAAATATGCAAATACGTGGTCTAACATTCGACTGATTCGAATGAGCGTGGCCGAGCGGTTCTAGGCGCTACAGTCTGCAACCGCGCGACTGCTACGGTCGCAGGTTCGAATCCTGCCTGGTGCATGGGTGTGTGTGATGTCCTTAGGTTACTTAGGTTTAAGTAGTTCCATAGTGCTCAGAGCCATTTTAACCATTTGATTCGGAATGCGGATCCTACCTTATGAGCCTCTGAAACCCTGGTTCATTCCAGCGTGCAGTTGGACCTGTTTGCTGGTCTGCCAAACAAATTTGATTCTGTGTCACGACTATGCGTGACAAAATATGTCAAACATTTAGACCGCCGACTCAAAACAAATAAGTACACTCATTGTGTGCATGATGCAAGAAACAGTACCTCTGATGGTTCAGACAGTGACTGGCACATGCTCTAAGTGGCACTTTAGCAAAGGACACAAGTCTCACCATATAGGTAAAGATCTGCTGTTCTTTACTAGCGAAGCACAAGAGTGATTTCTTCTCTGTCTGTCAGCTTTCATCGTTAGCAAGGTAGCATAGCATTTTTACATGCTTAGACTACTTCCACTAAAGCACAAGCCAATCACCAGCTGAAGCTCGGCATTTGAAGTTAGGAGACCGCCTCCTGCCCTGAATACACAGATTTGACCAACTAGCGACTTTAAAAATTAATTGGGAGAAAATAAAAAAAAGCTTCAGCTTCATGGCCTCTTTCTGACGCTTTTATGCTATGTCTTTGTTAAAAGCATGACTTGGAATGAACCACAGCCCTCTATGTAAAGATCGTTATCCCTCCTGTTGCGCCCATTTCGAACTTTCCAAAGAATGGCCATAAACTCGCTAAAAATATGTTTTGTAGCAGAGTCTGGACGCCTGGGTGCCACTACTATATTCCACACGAATGTGCAGAAACTTACAGCCGTCTCATTCCCTTTCACTACCTAACAAGGGCCCATCCACTACTTTATTGCTAGCCATCAATGCTGTGCTCATAGCTGGAGCAACTCCTCAGCACTAGTCAGCCTACCCAACGGACCAGCGCCACCCATTGTGTCTGCACAATGAGACCGAGGGACTTGGCAGTCCGCAAACGTTTTCACCCAGGTTCTACACAAAAAAAAAAAATAACTTCCCTCGCCTCTCAGCAGCCATTCCCTTTTACTGCAATCAGTTAACTTGGCACCCTCTTTCTTTGAACTCAGTGAAATTTTACTGTTATGCCTTCTCTAGAGCACACAAGCAAGAGTGTTAAGTACTGCCAAAAATTTCATCATATGAATGAAGTCTGATCGTATCATATATACACTCCTGGAAATGGAAAAAAGAACACATTGACACCGGTGTGTCAGACCCACCATACTTGCTCCGGACACTGCGAGAGGGCTGTACAAGCAATGATCACACGCACGGCACAGCGGACACACCAGGAACCGCGGTGTTGGCCGTCGAATGGCGCTAGCTGCGCAGCATTTGTGCACCTCCGCCGTCAGTGTCAGCCAGTTTGCCGTGGCATACGGAGCTCCATCGCAGTCTTTAACACTGGTAGCATGCCGCGACAGCGTGGACGTGAACCGAATGTGCAGTTGACGGACTTTGAGCGAGGGCGTATAGTGGGCATGCGGGAGGCCGGGTGGATGTACCGCCGAATTGCTCAACACGTGGGGCGTGAGGTCTCCACAGTACATCGATGTTGTCGCCAGTGGTCGGCGGAAGGTGCACGTGCCCGTCGACCTGGGACCGGACCGCAGCGACGCACGGATGCACGCCAAGACCGTAGGATCCTACGCAGTGCCGTAGGGGACCGCACCGCCACTTCCCAGCAAATTAGGGACACTGTTGCTCCTGGGGTATCGGCGAGGACCATTCGCAACCGTCTCCATGAAGCTGGGCTACGGTCCCGCACACCGTTAGGCCGTCTTCCGCTCACGCCCCAACATCGTGCAGCCCGCCTCCAGTGGTGTCGCGACAGGCTTGAATGGAGGGACGAATGGAGACGTGTCGTCTTCAGCGATGAGAGTCGCTTCTGCCTTGGTGCCAATTATGGTCGTATGCGTGTTTGGCGCCGTGCAGGTGAGCGCCACAATCAGGACTGCATACGACCGAGGCACACAGGGCCAACACCCGGCATCATGGTGTGGGGAGCGATCTCCTACACTGGCCGTACACCACTGGTGATCGTCGAGGGGACACTGAATACTGCACGGTACATCCAAACCGTCATCGAACCCATCGTTCTACCATTCCTAGACCGGCAAGGGAACTTGCTGTTCCAACAGGACAATGCACGTCCGCATGTATCCCGTGCCACCCAACGTGCTCTAGAAGGTGTAAGTCAACTAACCTGGCCAGCAAGATCTCCGGATCTGTCCCCCATTGAGCATGTTTGGGACTGGATGAAGCGTCGTCTCACGCGGTCTGCACGTCCAGCACGAACGCTGGTCCAACTGAGGCGCCAGGTGGAAATGGCATGGCAAGCCGTTCCACAGGACTACATCCAGCATCTCTACGATCGTCTCCATGGGAGAATAGCAGCCTGCATTGCTGCGAAAGGTGGATATAAACTGTACTAGTGCCGACATTGTGCATGCTCTGTTGCCTGTGTCTATGTGCCTGTGGTTCTGTCAGTGTGATCATGTGATGTATCTGACCCCAGGAATGTGTCAATAAAGTTTCCCCTTCCTGGGACAATGAATTCACGGTGTTCTTATTTCAATTTCCAGGAGTGTAGTTACCAAGTAATAACGATCATCTTCCCTAGGAACGTTAAGCAGCATGACACCATATCAAAAGTGAGAGTGCCCTGCAATCGCTCACAACCGCCCCATTCCTCTCAAACTTTTCTTGGGGAGTGTCACACTTTGACACTTTGAAATGGTTAGTGTGACATGCAACAAAATAAATTGTGCCACTTTAGTATGGTCATTATCAAAGAAACGAAGTTGAATCAATATTTGTTCACCATAAACCCAAGCACATTGTTACACACTGTCTTTACCACATCATTCAACCAGGGATCATACATACAATCTCTGCTACATGCCTACAAAATTAAAGTGAGAAATAAAAATGTGATGGGAGTACCATCGTGTCATTTTCTTGTAGACCCAGACTTTGATCACAATTACTAAACTGTTACAGGGTAATACAGATATTTATTTCGTCATTCATCCTGAAATTAGGGCCAGAGGAGGTTATTTCCCTAGCCAGAATATAATATTGTTGTCTTGATGGTTCTCTGCCCCATGGGAAAATTACTACCCCTGCTCAATTATACACATGGCTGCATTCATTCTTTGACAGAACATCGATCACAAACGTTCTCACATTCACCCAACATAAAAGAATCATACTGTTCATGTTGCATGAGTCATCTGTTTAACTTCTTTCTTTAACATGTGTCAGTCTGTTCCTTTAGTACAAAGATGTGTCTACACAATGAAACAACATATAAGTAACATAAAACAAGTGAATCTTTACACAAAACGAAAAATAATACACGAGCTCACTAAGAAAAGAAATAAAACTTGGTAAAAAAACTATAAAATACATGTAATCTTGTAAAAAATGAAATCAGCAAGGCACATTTAAACAAAATTAATTGAAAACAACAAGTACCTCTTACAACTCAGTTCTCAAAGGTCTTTAGGGAGTCCTATCTTTTAAAATTTACATTTGTCGTACAAATAAACACAGCACTACACATGTCATCTAACAGGTTACACGTGGCAGCTATGCGCAGTGAGTTTGCCAAGATGGGTTACCCTTTCTTACTTGGCGTGTACAGTACAGGCAGCAGCCTTGGTGGGGCAGGACCCCCTCCTTGCATGTGGTTAGCAATCACTGGCATCTCGATTACTGACCCTCTTGGATGACGTGGTAGTCTGCAGCGCATTGCCGTTGTCAAAGACATTCATGGGATGAGCCAAGCAGCATATGGACACAGGTTACAGGTGAATCACCTCCTGCCGTCGCCGTCTGCGTCGTCCCGTGTCTCCAGAAACAAAAGTACCTCCATTTTGGGCACAGCAGCTCGCTGATGTGGCCGGGCACTCCCTTTCATTCGGCAGTAGGTGCCACAAGACCTTGGAAGCTGGAAGCGGCGGCGAAGGTGCTCGCATGCCACCAGGGCACCAGCCCCTTGTTGACAGCTCATGGCATGCAGAGGCTCCTGCCTCCATTCACGCAGCCCGATGTTGTCAGAGGCCCCGCTGTCACTATGTGGGTCACCGCCGCCTACAGGGAGCTGTGCCCCCTGCACCTCACAGCCCTGGTGGACGACCTTAACTGCCACTCCTGTCGTTGGCGCCCCGTCTTCTCAGCTGCTATGGCCGCCCTGATGTCAACGGCCTCTCCAATGGCCTGATACGTCGCCATACAGTCACCTCCCATAGTGTGCACGATGCTTGCAGGTGGGCTTAGTGCCGTGTTTTTACAAATTTGTTTATTGCATAAATACAGAGAGAATTATAACGAAATTGTAAAGGATTGCTTTACATGATTACTCCAAGAAGAATAAAAAAAATGAAATGGTTTACAGAGCTCTTTTGACAACAATAAAATCTTTTATACTATTCTAGAATTGTTCTTTGATTGTATTACAGCAAAAATTTTAAATGATTAATTTTCTCTGTCTAAATCTTTATAATCTTAAGAAGTGGTGAGGTGTTGTAATGTATGACAGTGTAGTGTTAATTTTGCACAACCTTTCATGCCACTCAGAGTACTAAGCCAGCTTAGACTACACAGTCACTTCAGTCACTCTCACACCATCTAATTCTACCACCTATTCATGCAACGCAACTACTATAAAAGATATAAGAACTACTGACAGTACTAGAGGTTACTTCCCCATTACTTAGTCGTTATGATGGCACTAACAATGGTGGATGGCGTGAATCTCGATGAGTGATGACGTCACCAGTCTGTTCTCCTCTGTGCTGTGTGGGCAAAAAAACTGCTCCAAAATTCTCTTCTTTGCTGAAAACTACACAAAAATTTCGCAGGTTGGTCTATAAATTTTCCACTCCAGCTGCTGAAACAAACATTAAAAAAAGGACAAGGTATTAACGACATTTGACTGCATAGCTACATTTCTTCCATTCTTGTCTTTCTCACAGGTTTATGGCGTACCTCTCTCACTCTGCAAAAACATACGCTAGTGACTCACACAACCCATGCTCACGCCACATAGTACAAACTATCGCCCAAGATCTACCATTCAGGAAATCGCAAACCACTCGCAAAAGCCCACACGAATATCAACGCACAATAGTGCGGAAAACCACATGCGGAAACCACAAGCGAATAACCACAGTGAACAACAATCGCATAAGACGCGATTTGTCATCTGTGTAACTAAACTCGAATAATATGCCCCATCCGAGAGAAATATGGCACCAAAGGCGACATCCATAGACGAAAAACACACCACATATACATTGCGCCACTGCCAGTGACAATAACCAGCCCACAGCAAAGACACACTTCACTGCGCACTGGTCACAAACCACTGTGAAACACACAAGAAAGTCAAGGCGTTTCTCGCTTGTACAAAACACGACCATCCTGAGAAATACCTCCATGGGTCTCGCAAACTAATCTCAACGACGCCCCTCTCACACACTATGGTACTAATTGTATACCGGATCGTACGAGGGCGTTTACTGCAATGCGCACACAATAAACAGATTGTAGCTGAACTCCAAGATGTTACGAGTGGAATTCCGTCCCGAATACTCGTGCACTTGTTTCGGACTAGAAGACATAAAATTCTATCGTTGTTGTGACACCTGCTTATGTCGTTCTGTGCAAACTGCAAAACTGCTATGAAAAAATGTTAACTTACCCGAAACGGGACTCAAATAAATAACGAAGATTCCGTCGTGAAATCGACACATTTCTACTTGGAACAGTTGTAATTAGTTTGCTCCGGGATGAACATCTGTACGTCTATAAACATGATACATGTGACGAAGAAACACTTGTGCAGGGAAATTCTAACAATGCCTAACTCTTTCGAGTAGCGGTAATGGGAGAAGTTACTACGCTAATTAGAATGGTGGAACACAAAACATCTAAAGACATTATTGTTGTCTTTAACACTAAACAAAACTTATGCTACTAAGCTTATGTTCAGCTGTAACAGACCGTTAAACTATTTGAGCTTGTTCAGAGTAAGAATCTTCCAGCAATGTTTCTTCAAGATCGTCGTATCTAATAACATTGATGAGGCAAGGTCCGAGTTCAGTTTCAGATGCATTTTGTGCCTCTTCTGCATATTCAATTAGTCATTGCATTGGTCGTCATTTACTCGCTCCCCTCGTCCTGGGTCCTGTCCCAGAATCTCAATTTCCTCCGCTTGACCTCTGTTTCCGTTTCCTCCGTTGCTCATTCGCGCGCATCTTCCATTGTCATTGAAACGCTATCCATGGTTTCGCCAATCGTTGTTTTGCCGTCTGTAGCCTTCATTCCTCCTTCCATTCGAAATTTCCCGACCGTGAGTGGTTTCCGTAAGGCGTTACATTTCGTACATGTCCATACCTATTATTATAATCGTTATGTTGTGGACGCGATATAGAACCTGTTCCCTGATATTCTCTGCTCGGAATGCGTACTCTAATTCGTAAAGAGTGTTTCAGGAAGAACTGAGCTCCACATTACACCTGCCAGCTAATACTTGTTGATATGCTGACGAAAGTTGGGTGTAACAGTGACGTATGATTTCAGTGGTAGAGCATGGTAAGTCAAGATACTGGTTCTTGTCGGTCTTTGCGTCAAGGAACTTGACTGGGCTTTTGTAGCCTGAACTACTGAAATCTTTGCCAACAATCATCTCCTACTTTATGCGCTCTTGCGTCTCCATGGACCAGTAGTTATTTAGGAAAATATCTTTGAAGTCCTGAAGACTTCTACATGTCGATAATATTTAGCGAATTTTCTGCGCAACTGACCCTTTCAAGTGTCCGCAAATAAAGTCTAATTTGAATTTTAAGGGCCAATGTGGAGCTAAAGAGAGGTCAAATTGCGATATCTAAGTGCGTGGGAGAATACAATTACCTTCATTTCGGAAAATTTCGAATTTTCGGATTTATAAGAAGTGTTCAAAATGAAATGGTGTTTCGTCGACAACTTATGTCATACAGAAAACATCATCAGTCCTTTGGATGTGCTCGTTCGACGTTCCCTCCATTGTGTTGCTTCCACGGCTTCGGGAAAAGGCGACGTTCATCTCACAATATCCCCTGCACGCTGCTAATGATAGGCACTTGTCCGTGCCGTCCGAAGTTGTTTCTGGTTATGTTGCGTTCGCGCTTGGTCGTGTTTGAAATTGTTTCCTTAGGGCCTCTTCTGATTTCTTCTCCATACACGTGTTGACAGCTTCCTTTTGAGATTTGAACGAAAGAAGAGTCCTGACCTCTTCAGTCTCGCTCACTGTAGTTGCAGTTGTTACCTCTGGACCAGTCCCTAATTTGCGCAGCTCAGAATTTAATTTGTCCATGGCCGCTGTCCCATGAAGATCCGTGGCTTCACGTATTTTCGTGTCGTTGCGCTGCTCCGCGTCATTTTGCCGATTCTCCACAGTTTCGACCTTCTTGTTCAAATGGTTCAAATGACTCTGAGCACTATGGGACTTAACATCTGAGGTCATCAGTCCCCTAGAACTTAGAACTACTTAAACCTAACTAACCTAAGGACATCACACACATCCATGCCCGGGATAGGATTCGAACCTGCGACCGTAGCAGTCGCGCGGTTCCGGACTGACGCGCCTAGAACCGCTCGGCCACCGCGGCCGGCTGACCTTCTTGTTCAAATTGATCACTGCCTCTCGTCGTTGCTGTTCGGTGCGTTTACTCGTTTATTATGTGCAATCTTTAAACCTTTGATAGCTTTGGTGTTTACCTTGCGTAGGTGTTCCTTGGGTCTATTTGACATGACTTGTGTTTCTCTTGCATCTGACTTACCGATATTTTTGATGTCCGTCATCGTCTCGTTATTATCTCGTACTAACTCACTAATTTTCTCCTCCACTCCTTTAAGTCCCTCCGCCATTCCGTTTACTCCATCAATTTTCTTTTCCAGTCCCATTAGAAATGCCACCATAATGAAGTCCTCTTCCTTTTCCTCAGTATACTGATCCCTCGAACTCATGCTTGATTTCTGTCGTGTTGTTTCCGCATCATTACGTTCTGATACCTTCCTGTCTTCTCTTTCCGGATTTCTAATAATCACCTCTTCTTCGTTATGTTTTGGTACGCTTATATCTTCTATCACACGCGATCTGACACTGCCCGTCGCCTCAAGATAAACCATATCGCTTATGATCTCCCTGCTTTCCTTGCTGCACGACACAGTTGTTGCTAACACCGTCCAACAGCAACGTCTCCCTACGTTCAAGCCGTGCCTCCACTATTCTACTGCGCTTTTCCTCCATGACGTACAGTTTATTTTCTTATTCCAAGCCTGCTTCTCTCCGTGCCCTACTTCTCATTATCGTTCAGATTCTCCATTGTTGTTGTTGTTGTGGTCTTCAGTCCTGAGACTGGTTTGATGCAGCTCTCCATGCTACTCTATCCTGTGCAAGATTCTTCATCTCCCAGTATCTACTGCAACCTACATCTTTCTGAATCTGCTTAGTGTATTCATCTCTTGGTCTCCCTCTACGATTTTTACCCTCCACACTGCCCTCCAATGCTAAATTTGTGATCCCTTGATGCCTCAAAACATGTCCTACCAACCGATCCCTTCTTCTAGTCAAGTTGTGCCACAAACTTCTCTTCTCCCCAATCCTATTCAATACCTCCTCATTAGTTATGTGATCTACCCACCTTATCTTCAGCATTCTTCTGTAGCACCACATTTCGAAAGCTTCTATTCTCTTCTTGTCCAAACTAGTTATCGTCCATGTTTCACTTCCATACATGGCTACACTCCATACAAATACTTTCAGAAACGACTTCCTGACACTTAAATCTATACTCGATGTTAACAAATTCCTCTTCTTGAGAAACGCTTTCCTTGCCATTGCCAGTCTACATTTTATATCCTCTCTACTTCGACCATCATCGGTTATTTTACTCCCTAAATAGCAAAACTCCTTTACTACTTTAAGTGTCTCATTTCCTAATCTAATTCCCTCAGCATCACCCGACTTAATTCGACTACATTCCATTATCCTCGTTTTGCTTTTGTTGATGTTCATCTTATATCCTCCATCAAAAACAAAATTTAATTATCCGTGCAAAACATGGACAACCATATTATCTACCTCATATGATATACGCAGTACAATACAATGACGTGAAAAAAATAGCAAAGCAGTGTACAGTCCGAAACTACGACAATAGTACACTAGATCATGAATAAAAAACCAAATACAAAAAAAAATACAAGAGTACTCAT
Organism: Schistocerca cancellata; assembly: GCF_023864275.1. NCBI lineage: Eukaryota > Metazoa > Arthropoda > Insecta > Orthoptera > Acrididae > Schistocerca > Schistocerca cancellata. The sequence continues at coordinate 414,622,366 of NC_064631.1, forward strand.
CAAAAAAATAATACGACAACGCCATTGGTAACGACGGGAAAACGGTCGACATGTGGCACAGGAGTCACTGACACAAATACACTGTAAATAAAACAAATAAATACAAAAACAACACAATCAGAGAAATAAGTAAATACAACATATTACTGAACCATATTTTTATCTAACATAATATGGACCTGTTTCCCAAGGACGCTAAATACCAGCATCACAGAAGTGCCAAAGACCTTAATCCCGGTAGCGGTCTGCCAATTGCAAGCTTCCGACTGTATCAGTTGCAATCAAAACTTTAATAAAATTGCAAAGGTAATGTTAATCAGAACACTGGGAGGAGTTGTGGTCTAAATAACAATAGATTTATTCAGTCTTCACATCACCTGACATACGATGGCTAAAGAAACGCCACACAAACATTTTTATTTGACAAACGCTTTCAATAATATGCAGCCTATGATAAAGTAAGTGATCACCTGGTGATCAAAGTACCACACTTACCAGAACTAATCGCTTTATCTGACTTCATAAATGTGAATCCGTGGTATGGCCCAAAAACTACGCTACTGTAAAGAAAAATATGGCTCCAAAGAACAGAGTGCTGAGAAGCATATACTGGCGCTCTACGCCACAGCAGCGAGCACTTTACCCCTCTGTAGGTGAGGGCGCCACAGGACGACGCGGTCGCCAACTGAAGTCACGGACAGCGACAATCTGTTATTAAAGTCACGCGCTCGGAAGCATGCAAATATGCGGTCTCGCGTTCAGCTGATTCGGAATGCAGGTGCTTCCCTATAAGCCTCTGAAACCCCGGTGGAACCCAATGTGTAGCTGGGCAGGTTGCTCGTGTGCCAAACCAATTTGACTTTGTGCCACGACTGTGCTTGATGGAATATGTCAAATGTTTAGATGGCCGACTCAACACCAATAAGTACATCCACGCATCACCCGTGTGTATGATGCAAGAAGCAGTACCTCTATCAGATAGTGACTGACACAGGCTCTAAGTGGCACACTAGCGAAGGACACAAGTTTCACTGTTTAGGTAAAGAGCTGCGTCTCTATTCTAAAGAATCGCCAGTACAAGAATGATTTCTTCTCTTTCTCTCAGCTTTCCTCGCCATCTCGGTAGCATAGCACATTTACATGCTTGGACTACTTAGACTTTAGCAGAAACAGATCACGAGCTGGAGCTCGGCATTCGAAGCTGGAAGACCGCCCCCTGCTCTGCATACACAGATTTGACCAACCAGCGACTTTAATAATTAATTGGGAGAAAAGGAAAAAAAGATTCAGCTTCGAGGCCTCTTTCCCATACGTTTATGCCACGTATGTCCTAAAAGCATGACTTGGATGGATCCACAGACCTCCATAAAAAGATTGTTAGCTCTTCTGTTGTGTCCGTTTCTAACTTTCCAAAGAATGGCCGTAAACTTGCTAACCGCCTCGTGCTTTCACAAATATGTTCTGGACGCCTGGGTGCCACTGCCCTGTCCCAAAGCAATTCGCTGTAACTCACAGCCAGCTCATCTGCTTTCTCTACCAAACGAGGGCCCATCCTCTGCTTTACTGCCGGTCATCAATGCTCTGCTCACAGCTCCAGCAACTCCTCCGCGCTAGTCAGCCTAACTGGACATGGCCTCCCCCTGATCCGCGCACCTAATGCGTCTGTATAATGAGATCACGGGACTTGGCAGTCCACAAACGTTTTCACCCAAGTTCCACAAAAAAAAAAAAAAATCGCCCTTCGGCTCTCAGCCGCGTTATGCTTTTGCTGCAGTCAATTATCTTGGCACCCTCCTCCTTTGAATGAATGTAAAGATTACCGCCATGCCTTCACTACATCACACAAGCAAGACTGTTAACTACTGCTTCATATGAATGAAGTCAGATCTTATCAGATATAGCGACCAAGTAATAAAGCTCATCCTCCCTAAGAACATCATGCAGCATGACATCATATAAAAAGTGAGAGTGCCCTGCAATCTATCAGTTCGTCATCAGCACAGTCCAATTTCTCTCTCTAACCTCCAGTTTATTTTCATTGGCAAACCCTAGCAATTCTTATGTAGCATAGATATTTAGTTTTTGTGAATTCAACATACAGCAACGTCTCAAGCTCTTTATAAGATACCCCCAAACTGTGATTTATCACTACATGTTGTCTATAGCATCCAGTGCGCTCCAAAGAAATACATCTTTCTGCGTTTCCTGCACAACAATGCCATTCTGGACCGTCTTAAAATCAGAACTACTTCAATTTCCATTTCTCGGCCATGAAAGGGCGACTGCTGGAAGACTTACGCCGCTGGAGTTCATATGCATGTAGCCCACTGTGCGTCTGGCACTCAACTGCCATACTACAAAAGAGAGTCCGGTGGCCTGCATGGCAATAAACTGCACCACTCCCAGCATCTCCTTCTGAGAACAGCTTCAGAATTGGTATTCTATTTACCCAAGTGACTTTGCTGCTTGCCCGAGTATTGTTAACTTATATCAATATGTTGTAAACGCCCTCTTACTTATGTAAACATGCTTGTAAACTCCCTCTTACTTATGTAAACATGCCAATTCGAATAAAAATGTATTTTCTATCTGACTACTGACACTCACCAGTACCAATCGACATTACATTCTTTGGTATTGATTAATGGTTTTGATATAATGGATCTTTTAATTATGATTTTATATACGATATTAGGCTATTTCGAAAAAATTGTCACACAAAAATGAGTAATACGATTCTGTTATTCCATACTACTGTGACTCTATACGAATGTTCTTCATTCGTACTAGCTGGTAGGTAGTGGTGTGCCAGTATCTCAGAAATCCGTGACCAGATGTTTTAAATGGATCATAGATTTGCAGACAGTGTTGGCTAGAGAGATAGTCGGACATTCTCTGCAATGAAGAGGGTCATGATAACACTGGAAAATGTAGCATTGAGATGTATTGCTGAAAAATAACGAAGTAATCGAAGATAAGGTTCAAAAATGGTTCAAATGGCTCTGAGCACTATGGGACTCAACATCTTAGGTCATAAGTCCCCTAGAACTTAGAACTACTTAAACCTAACTAACCTAAGGACATCACACACACCCATGCCCGAGGCAGGATTCGAACCTGCGACCGTAGCAGTCCCGCGGTTCCGGACTGCAGCGCCAGAACCGCTAGACCACCGCGGCCGGCCGAAGATAAGGCACAATCACTGGTCTTACTGCATCAGTAATGAAAAGGCTGCTGCTCAAAACACCGGGTATGAGAATCAGACGTGACTGTGTTGTGTACTCAGTGGTGACAGATACAATCTGGCCTGGTACTGGGAAACATGACGATGAGGACTGTAATCCTTGGAGTTTTCATACATGGATGCGTCCAATATAGATACTGTATGAAGAAACGGAATTCGTTTTCAAAGAAAATGGCCAGCCGCGGTGGTCTAGTGGTTCTAGGCGCGCAGTCCGGAACCGCGGGACTGCTACGGTCGCAGGTTCGAATCCTGCCTCGGGCATGGATGTGTGTGATGTCCTTAGGTTAGTTAGGTTTAAGTAGTTCTACGTTCTAGGGGACTGATGACCACAGAAGTTAAGTCCCATAGTGCTCAGAGCCATTTGAACCATTTTTCAAAGATAATGTGGTACTGCAGTTGCATGTAGTGTCGAGATGGCTGTTCAATTCTGCATAGCCGATTGAACAATATGTCCGTCCCCTTGTATGCTAGTTGCATGGTGCCGCCAAGATCCCACAAGGCATTGATTATAGCCCTCCTGGCCTTCTGGACAGTAGTGGGGTCTCGTCCGAAGCGACGACATATAATGTACAGACTGGTAAGGCCTGAATCCTTTCGTTGTCGAGTTGCAACATTTGCTGGCAGAATCTCCTCCTCCACAATCTACACATAACAAGATTTTCTCTCAAACAACTAAACGCTATTTCTGAATGACAAACGCGCTGTGTAATATTTCATGGTGTCTGGTTCAAATGGCTCTGAGGACTATGGGACTCAACATCTTAGGTCAGAAGTCCCCCAAAACATAGAACTACTTAAACCTAACTAACCTAAGGACATCACACACACCCTTGCCTGAGGCAGGATTCGAACCTGCGACCGTAGCAGTCCCGCGGTTCCAGACTGCAGCGCTAGAACTGCTAGACCACCGCGGCCGGCCATGGTGTCTGGAATTAACCAATCATATGTGGTTGCACTGAAATTCTAATCATTCGCATTCTGTGTTTGTAACATGCCCTCTTCGCAGTGTGACACTATGAGGTACCATGTTATGATTCGATGCAGCGTCATGAGTACATATACGTAACATAGCATGAAGCACACTGAATTCGCTCATTACTGTACCCGAATCTAATGGGCATGATTTGGAAAACCCACAAGCTAGAGATCGCTTACCGCTTACCGCTTTAGCCTTAGTATTCTCTTTAATATGACCACACTTACGTGGCACCAATACTAAAGATCCTGAAATTCAAATAGCAAAGAATTCTCGGAAATTAGAGTCACAGAGATGGTTGACTACTTTTGTATAGGGTCTCCCGCTGATCCCTGGAATTTAGTCCTGTATCTTCTTAAAAACGAACGAATAGCGAAATGTTGATAAATGAGAAATTAAGATTAAACATTCAAAATCAATGTATCGAATTAGTCTTCGACTTCGTTTCTGACCCCAGGAATGAGCTCGTGAAAGAGCATCGCAAAATTTTTGTGATCCATATAAAACATCGCTGTATAAAACTAAGGTAACCTCAGTTGGGAGGAACTTAAACGGGTTGTTAAGAAAGTGTTTAATATTTTTAGAGGTGGTAGGACCCACAAAAACAAGGTCTACTGAACATGTGCCGTATCACCCGCTAACCGCTCCGAGCCGGAATTTATCTTTTCACAAGTTGACTCCACAGATGTCTTGATAGCGATGAGCACTTGTTCGTCTTCGATACTGCAAGCGCTTTGCTGTCCACATTTCGGGAGGAGTTAGTATGGAGCAAAACAAGGAGAAAGGTCCAGTGAACACGGTCTCTCAAAGCATACCATAAACGTTACGAGTACTTGTTTAATAGAGGAGTGAGTGCTGATGGCTCTTAAGTTAGGCACTTTAGAGCCCATGTTTCTGCACCATTTCTCTAGTTTCGGTCCAACTACCTCGTCCCAAAATATGGAAAGTTACAAGCTTGAAGTAGAAGAAATGCGTCTCTGAGCATCGAAGATGAACAGGTGCTCATAGTCTTAAAATATGTACTTTAAAACCGGCGTTTTCGTGAACCTTTCTTGTTTTGGTGGATCCTACAGAAACCAAAGAAACACCGTCCGAACAGGCCTTGAAGTCGCAACGGCACCGACCTGCTACCGTGTCACCCTCAGCCCTTAGGCGTCACCGTGTCACCGGATGCGAATAAGGAGGGGCATGTGGTCAGCACACCGCTCTCCCTGCCGTTGTCGTTTTCGTTGTCTGTGCCGCTACTTCTCAGTCAAGTATCTCTTCAGTTGGTCTCACAAGGGCTGAGTGCATCTCCCTTGTATTCGGCAGACATGGACGGTGACCCATGTAAGCCAAGCTCGAAGCAGATTACCAATGCGAAGCCGCTGGCGTTTTGGTGGATACTACCACATCTCGAAAAATTCGATAAATTTTTCAGCACACTGTAAAAGTACTTTTCATAATTTCAGAAGTTACTGCAGTCAGTCGCCTTTTGTGATAACCGGTTTCGATTCGCCTACCGACACGTCCTCAGTTGGTACATGCTTCTGTGGATTTTTTGTATCATTGTGGAGTCATGTATCTGAGCCATGATAGAAAAATCGAAACAAATAATCACTGAATTTGGCTAGGCATCAGAAGTTGTTTAAATCATAAGATCGACTTACAGCCATTGTAAACAATCAGCAAATTCTCCTTTTCGAATCGTTGGAAGCAATGATACCATTCGACTTTTAACGTCCGTCTAAATTTTATGTAAGCAGTTGCGTGATGCTAGTGTGTGTATATAACTGGTAACCCCAAGTCGAATACCCTGAAGTAATAGTTCAAGTACAGCAGCCCGAGTGACATGTTTCAAAAATTGCCACATACACTAAAAGAAGAAAATGACGCACCGCGAAGAAATTATCCGAATGGGACGGGCATTGGTAATTGTAACGTACGTCTAGATATAAGCAAATGAGTGCAATTTCAGATAAATCGGATGATTTATTCAAGGAGAAGAGCCTCATATATAAAGGAAGTTAATAACGTCTGATCCACCGCTGATCCACCGCTGACCATTATGCATGCACTTAATGGGCTTGTTATTGATTGACATAATTCTAGGATACAACGATAGATATCGTGCCAAATTCTGCTCTACTCGCGCTTCGGAGTGATTTGTAACTGATTTGTAACTCCGCGGTATCTGTATATGTTTCAACATTCAAAGCCACTATTAGCAACTCTGCAACTACACCAAGGAAGTTATGTATTATTTTTACTGTTTGATATTAGATACAGCATAGATTCCTATCTGAATTCCCTGTGCATGAAAAGCATTTGTTCCTCGCTGCTGCATCCACTGAAGAACCACACAGCGTGCAAAGAAGATACAAAAGACTGATGACTAGGAAAAGGAAGTCGAACAAGGAGATTAGGACACCACGGTAGCATTTGATTTTTCTTTCTATTGAAGTCTATTTTGTGTGTGGATGTATTGAGTTGAAATACGTAAGCTGAAATATTTGAGATATTTAAGGAATCACTGAAAAGCAGGGAGAGCAACATGTGAGTGCTGAGCTGCGTCTAACCTCTTGTTCAGTTTCAGATCAACGAATAACAGAACTGTTGTAACTAGTTTTTTGCTTCATACAAGCACCAATAGCCCAGCAGCAAAAGGCACCAAAAGCTAAGGAAGGAATTCTGTTGCCCCCTCAACCATTCCGACAGTTCGGTGAGAAGAAGGAAACATTAAAGGAACACATGTCACAGACGCATCAACATTTCGATGCGTACAAAATCACAGGCGAATCACGTCGTGCATTTTTCTTTTCATATATGATAATGTACACGTGCTGCTTCCTAGTGACTTTGTTTCCCCACAGTGAGCCCAAAACCCAGCCCTACGAAGTCATAATTGCAAGATTAACGAATTTTTTGAAAGTAAAATACACGTTGCTGCTCCACAGTATAAATTTTTGTGGGCGTAACGTAGTAGTGATCAGTCCCATACAGAATGGGTTGTGGAATTGTAGGGCACGACTAGAAACTGTAAACTCAATAGGATCTATGGCGCAACTTATCAGGATCAAATGATTCGTGATGTTATGATTCAGAATCTATCAGATCAGAGATTAAGGGTTTAAATTCTAAAGCATCGCAGTCCTTGCCTCAGTGAAATGCTTAACGTTATCGATGCATGCGAAAATCAAGAGTCAGCAGATGAACAACCCGTGCCCCATCCACAGTCCATACCCCACCACTTCCAATTCAGCACTACGCAAAAAAGGCCGGGCACACTACGAGGTGCATTCAAGTTCCAAGGCCTCCGATTTTTTTTCTAATTAACTACTCACCCGAAATCGATGAAACTGGCGTTACTTCGCGACGTAATCGCCCTGCAGACGTACACATTTTTCACAACGCAGACGCCATGACTCCATGGCAGCGGCGAAGGTTTTCTTAGGAGTCTGTTTTGACCACTGGAAAATCGCTGAGGCAATAGCAGCACGGTTGGTGAACGTGCGGCCACGGAGAGTGTCTTTCATTGTTGGAATAAGCCAAAATTCAATAGGAGCCAGGTCAGGTGAGTAGGGAGCACGAGGAATCACTTCAAAGTTGTTATCACGAACAAACTGTTGCCTAACGTTAGCTCGATGTGCGGGTGCATTGTCTTGGTGAAACAGAACACGCGCAGCCCTTCCCGGACGTTTTTGTTGCAGTGCAGGAAGGAATTTGTTCTTCAAAACATTTTCGTAGGATGCACCTGTTACCGTAGTGCCCTTTGGAACGCAATGGGTAAGGATTATGCCCTCGCTGTCCCAGAACATGGACACCATTTTTTTTCACCACTGGCGGTTACCCGAAATTTTTTTGGTGGCGGTGAATCTGTGTGCTTCCATTGAGCTGACGGGCGCTTTGTTTCTGGATTGAAAACTGGCATCCACGTCTCATCCATTGTCACAACCAACGAAAAGAAAGTTCCATTTATGTTGTCGTTGCGCGTCAACATTGCTTGGCAACATGCCACACAGGCAGCCATGTGGTCGTCCATCAGCATTCGTGGCACCAACCTGGATGACACTTTTCGCATTTTCAGGTCGTCATGCAGGACTGTGTGCACAGAACCCACAGAAATGCCAACTCTGGAGGCGATCTGTTCAACAGTCATTCGGCGATCCCCCAAAACAATTCTCTCCACTTTCTCGATCATGTCGTCAGACCGGCTTGTGCGAGCCCGAGGTTGTTTCGGTTTGTTGTCACACGATGTTCTGCCTTCATTAAACTGTCGCACCCACGAACCCACTTTCAACACATCCATAACTCCATCACCACATGTCTCCTTCAACTGTCGATGGATTTAAATTGTTTTCACGCCACGCAAATTCAGAAAACGAATGATTGCACACTGTTCAAGTAAGGAAAACGTCGCCATTTTAAGTATTTAAAACAGTTCTCATTCTCGCCGCTGGCGGTAAAATTCCATCTGCCGTACGGTGCTGCCATCTCTGGGACGTATTGACAATGGACGCAACCTCATTTCAAAACAATGCGCATGTTTCTATCTCTTTCCAGTCCGGAGAAAAAAAATCGGAGGCCTTAGAACTTGAAGGCACCTCGTACATATAGCATTTGCCGCGCTTGTGTAACGCTAAGTACACTGCTCCAAATCCAAGCCAAGCGAAGTCATGTGTAAAATGCTAAGTCAACGATGATAGGAAGAACAGTTGCAAAGTCGAAGAGGAAGAAGAAGGTTCTGCTGTTAGGTAGTTCTCATGGCAGAGGTGTAGGCCAGCAGTTGCAGGAAGTGCTGGGGAGTGAGTAAAAGGTCACCAGCATTGTGAAGCCTAATGCAGGGTTGGCTCAGGTGACTGTTAACATAGGGGGTTATGTAGGGATTTTGCTAAAGAGGATCAGGTAGTGATTGTGGGTGGCGCTGGTAATAGTATTGATAGGGATGGGGAGTATAACATAGATGGTGACCTGGAAAAGATAGCCAATCAGACTGGCAACACGAATGTGCATTTCGTGGAACTGTTTCAGCGTCACGATCGGCCTCATCTTAATACAGCCGTCAGGCGTAATAACATGAGACTTGGGGGTGCGCTGATGACGGAAAGCATGGGTCACATTTCAGTGGTGTCGGTGGAGTCTATCAGCAGGACGGGTTTCACTAGACACGGCCTGCACCTCAACAGGTATGGGAAGGGGAGGTTGGCAAAGCTTAGGTGACAGCATAGGTTGGGTTGGTGGGATCACTCATGGGAAATTTTCTGCAGTAGTGGGTGTTAGAGCTGCACCTTTTTTAGATTGAAGTCAGCTGATAGGTATTCCTGCTTAAGGGAAGTCTCTCTAACAAGGGAATCACTTTTGACAAAGCTTAGGTATCCGAGTAATGAGGGAATTAGTATATTTCATCAAAATATACAAGGTATTAGAGATAAAGTTAGTGAACTGCATATAGATGTTGACTCTGAAATTATTGATATATCTGAACACTTCTTAAATAAGGAGATAATTCAGAGGCTTCCTTTACCAGGATACAGGTTGGCTGGCTGCTTTTCGAGGAGCTCTTTGCGGTGTGGGGGAGTAGCCATGTATGTGAAAAACGGCATCGCATTTGAGTCAATTGATGTTTCAAAGTACTGCACTGAAAAGGTGTTTGAATGTTGTGCAGGTGTGGTTAAATTTAACGGAGCTAAACTTGTAACTGTTGTTATTTATAGATCCCCAGACTCCGATTTCACAACATTTTTGCTAAAGCTAGAGGAGGTTCTTGGTTCACTTTATAGGAAATACAAAAAGTTAGTTATATGTGGTGATTTCAATATTAATTGTATAAGTGATTGTGCAAGGAAGAGGATGCTGGTAGACCTCTTTAATTCATATAATCTTATGCAAACCGTATTCTTTCCAACGAGAGTGCAAGGGAACAGTAGAACAACCATAGACAACATTTTTGTTCATTCCTCATTACTAGAAGGGCATTCTGTTAGCAAAAAGGTGAATGGCCTTTCAGATCATGATGCGCAAATTTTAACTTTAAAAGATTTTTATGCTGCAACACGTGTTAAATATAGTCATCAGCTGTTCAGGAAAGCTGATCCAGTTGCTGTAGAGACCTTTGTAAACCTTATAAAGGAACAAGAGGGGCAAGATGTTTATAGCGCTCATACAGTAGACGATAAATATAATGCTTTCCTTAAGACTTTTCTCATGCTCTTTGAAAGTTGCTTTCCGTTAGAACGTTTAAAACAGGGTACTAGCACAAACAGGCAGCGTGGGTGGCTGACTAGAGGGATAAGAATATCTTGTAGAACAAAGTGGCAATTATATCAAAACGTTAGAAACAGTCAAAATCTAAATGCTGCAGCCCATTACAAACAGTATTGTAAGATGCTTAAAAATGTTATTAGGAAGGCAAAAAGTATGTGGTATGCAGATAGAATAGCTAAGTCTCAGGATAAAATTAAAACCATATGGTCAGTCGTAAAGGAAGTTGCTGGTCTGCAGAGACAGGTCGAGGATATAGAATCAGTGCGTTGTGGGAATGTCCGTGTTACTGATAAGTCGCATATATGTACAGTATTTAATGACCACTTTCTGAATATAGCAGGTGAACTAAATAGACACCTAGTCCCAACAGGGAATCATATAGCGCTCTTAGAAAAAAGTGTTCCGAGACTGTTACCTGAAATGCTCCTCCATGATACTGACAAGAGGGAGATTGAGTTAATAATTAAATCACTAAAGACCAAGAACTCTCATGGATATGACGGGGTATCTAGCAGAATACTGAAGTATTGTTCTATGTATGTTAGCCCAGTTCTCAGCCATATCTGTAACTTTTCCTTCAGGAGTGGTCGGTTTCCTGACCGATTAAAGTACTCGGTAGTGAAGCCACTTTATAAAAAAGGAGACATTGATAATGTTGACAATTTTAGACCTATTCCTATGCCATCGGTGTTTGCTAAAGTTATCGAGAAGGTTGTATATACAAGGTTACTGGAGCATTTAAATTCACATAATTTGCTGTCAAATGTTCAGTTTGGTTTTAGAAACGGTTTAACAACTGAAAATGCTATATCCTCTTTTCTCTGTGAGGTTTTGGACGGATTAAATAAAAGGTTGCGAACGCTAGGTGTTTTCTTTGATTTAACGAAGGCTTTTGACTGTGTTGACTACAAAATATTAATGCAGAAGTAGGACCATTATGGAGTAAGGCGAGTAGCTTACAATTGGTTCGCCTCTTACTTTAAGAACAGAAAGCAGAGGGTAATTCTCCGCAATATTGAGAGTGGTAGTGATGTTCAGTCCCAATGGGGCACTGTTAAGTGGGGCGTTCCCCAAGGGTCGGTGCTGGGGCCACTGCTCTTTCTTATTTATATAAATGATATGCCTTCTAGTATTACAGGCGATTCAAAAATATTTCTGTTTGCTGATGACACCAGCTTGATAGTGAAGGATCTTGTGTGTAATATTGAAACAGTAAAAAATAATGTAGTTCATGAAATAAGTTCGTGGCTTTTGGAAAACAATTTGATGCTAAATCACAGTAAGACTCAGTTTTTACAGTTTCTAACTCACAATTCAACAAGAACCGATATTTTGATCAGACAGAATGGGCATATTATAAGCGCGACGGAACAGTTCAAATTCCTAGGCGTTCGGATAGATAGTAAGCTGTTGTGGAAAGCCCATGTCCAGGATCTTGTTCAGAAGCTAAATGCTGCTTTATTTACCATTAGAACAGTATCTGAAATAAGTGACACTTCAACACGAAAAGTAGTCTACTTCGCATATTTTCATACGCTTATGTCGTATGGTATTATTTTTTGGGGTAATTCTTCTGATTCAAAAAGGGTATTTTTGGCTCAAAAACGGGCTGTTCGAGCTATATGTGGTGTAAGTTCGAGAACCTCTTGTCGACCCCTATTCAAAAATCTGGGAATTCTGACACTGCCCTCACAGTATATATTTTCTTTAATGTCGTTTGTTGTTAGCAATATTAGCCTATGCCCAAGAGTTAGCAGCTTTCACTCAGTTAATACTAGGCAGAAATCAAATCTGCTTGTAGAATGCTCTCCCTTGACTCTTGTGCAGAAAGGAGTGCAGTATTCTGCTGCATCCCTTTTAAATAAGCTACCACAAGAACTCAAAAATCTTAGCAGTAGCCGAAACTCTTTTAAGATTAAACTGAAGAGTTTCCTCATGGCTCACTCCTTCTATTCTGTCGAAGAGCTCCTGGAAGAGCTAAAAAATTAAGCAAATTCCAGTGTTACATTGTTGATTGTCTTCATTTAAACTTACGACTTGTCACCTGAATATGTTTTTTTTATATTTCATTTTATCTGTTTCTAATATCGTGTTATAATTTCATGTATTGACTCGTTCCATGACCATGGAGACTTCTCCTTAATTTGGTCCCACGGAACAATAAATAAATAAATAAATAAAAATAAAAAAGAATTGCTTCTTCAGACAAGCCGAACGCTATTTCTATCGTAGCCCAGTTCATACAGAACCGGTCTGCCAGCAAAAAACTACAAAGGCCCTCCTCTGTTTCACGAAGAATAACGCAAACAGTAATGGACCGAAATCTGCTTCAATTCACGTTCAGATTCTGCGCCTTTTCATGCTCAAAAATCAGACAGGCGAAATCGCAGAATACGCAAACACATAATTTAATGCGAATACCATACACTGTAAATAGGAGCTCCCTTTCTCGAAATTCACGAAAAAACTCTAGTGCGCAGCTGGAAACAGAACAGATTTTCACCGGACGGAATGGACAAGTAAACTCAGGGAACACTCCGCAAACTATGGATTACGTTACAACTTTTCAACTAGATACTGGAGCTCCTGCGACGTTGTTTCACTTACATACTTACGGAAAAATTGACCGACCTCCTTTGCAGTCATCAAGTCTGCATCTCAATGCCTGTAACGGCGACAGTATTTCAAATCTTGGAAAGCACCGCTTAGATGGAAAATACCGAAAGACGTCTAAGATAGTCCCTTTAACTGTATTCCTCTCATGCATTAGCCTAAATAATTTCGGTTGCGTTTGATTTCTTGGGATTAGACTTACAAGACAGCGTCACGGGATTGACAAATGTTTCCGATGCCGCACTTTAACAACTCTGTGACAGCTATCAACCTGCGAGAGCTATCTGGGGCGTCTAAAGACACATCTTCCTCCTACAGTTTTATTGACTGAGTAGAATTGTGTTCAGTGATGCGTCCTACTGCGAACTGAGCCCCGAAGACAAGCGAAGAAGAGTCTGGATACATACCGGACAGAGGCATGATACCAAATTGATTGTCGCCCGCCACACAGCCAGGAGTGATGCTCTTCTTTTCATAGCCGGCCGCTTCGGTTCTTATCCGCGACGCACTTACAGCACAGTGGCACGTCGGCGACCTGCTACAATCCGTTTTGTTGCCCTTCATAGAAATCATCCAGGGCTCGTATTTCAGAAAGATAATTCCACTCCCCCCCCCCCCCCCCCCCAACCTCCTCTCCACCCATGTCTGAAGGCGAGAGTTTTCAACTGCCAGCAACGACGCCTGATCTCCGCCAAATTAAGAACGTTAGGATAATGGACACGGGTCCTCCAAAGAGATCGCGAATTTGACGATTTAAGACACCAATTGGGCTGAATTTGACTATCAGTCAGTACCACCCAGAATATATGCTTGCATAATGGCCAGATGTGGATCAACACGTTATTAACTTGCTTTATTTTCGAAGCTCTTTTTCTTAAATAAATCATCCAATTTTTCTGATATTGTAATCATTTGTTTGTGTTTATATGTATTCCTACATCACATTTACCAATATGGTAAGCAGCTTTCTTTTTGCTTCTTAGAATGTGTTTCTGCATGTGTCTCATTCTTTAGTAAGTATTGCTTTCGTTGTGGGATCATTGCTTCTTACCAGATCTTTGTGGATTATTGCCTTAATACTGTCCTTAGTTACCAAAAATTATTGTGCTATCGTGAAAATACGATCGCTGATATTTGTGTCATTACTTGTCGCATTTTGTAGATATATACTAAGTGACCAAGCTAGCCAGAAAGCGCCAGGATAGGAGCAGGACGATGGAGTAATAGGAATTGGTACTTCACACACAAATGTTCCATTCTCATGAGGGTAAATGAGCTCTGCATAGATCGAGGCAAAATGGGCGATGTCAGACTATTGGGTGTCGTCAGGAAAGGATCGGTCCGTCAGAGGTCGTGACCAGGAACAAAGAGTGCGGGCGGACTACTAGGTCCGCTGTAGGTGAACTTCACATGATTTCACTGGAGGAAACGGATCGGTGGACTGTGTAGCATCACAACATCAGCACTGACAAAGCAACGCCAGCGCCAGCACTGGCGGTACTCCACTTAGTTCAGCGCTTCCCGACACTGACTTGGTTGCATGGAGTGGAAGATTTTAAGACTTCGTTTGTTTTAATTATTCCTATCCTTTCAGAAAGTTCAACTTGACCTGGTGATTTTGTTCTAAATGGGACTTACAATAAATACGTAAAGTAAGGATAAATAAGGAAAAAATTTGATTTTTTATATTTGTGTACAATATAAAATTTGAGAGGTCCAATAAAACACAACAATAAGATTTACGTAATCCGGCGCCCCATTAGCATTGGCTGTGGTTTGGTGCGTGACGGAGCTGCTGAACGGGACAGTACAGTTGCGTGACTGCTTTAGGTGAGTAAATGCAGATGGTATGAAACATGCACCAGGTCCACCTTTAGCTGCTCAGCTGAAAAAGAGAAGTTATGAGTTTAAAATAAGTACTATAATTTCCACGTCTTTCAATTCGGGGCTAACATGACAATATGTTAATAGTAAAAAATCTATGTTAAATAAATAACAGTACAATTTCAGCTAAAATCTCAGTTGAATAAATAATATACCTTTCTTGGAATAGTGGACCAATTACACCAAATAAATCTTCTAAAATCACCATAACGTGACACATTAATTCTGCTAATCAACTATGTATTCCGAGTGTCTCATTGAGGTAAAAACAAATTACTCCTAAATAA
This sequence comes from Schistocerca cancellata, assembly GCF_023864275.1. Classification (NCBI taxonomy): domain Eukaryota; kingdom Metazoa; phylum Arthropoda; class Insecta; order Orthoptera; family Acrididae; genus Schistocerca; species Schistocerca cancellata. The sequence continues at coordinate 414,637,613 of NC_064631.1, forward strand.
AATGTAAAACAAAAAGGAACTATTCTGATCTCTTTCACATGGTTAAGACAGATTTAAGCACAGTAAAAGGGTCAGTTTTTTCTCTATCACGTAACTGATAAAAAGCGGCCGTATAACGGGACATCCTCCTCTATCTCAGTTCCTCTTCTTGTAACACGCCCGAGGGTACTTATGGGGGGGGGGGGGGGGGGGAAGGGTACACCTTTCACACTGGGTGTTGTTTCGTGACCGTGCGCCCTCTCCACACCACGTACCTGATAATCCCGCGGCGGTCTTTTTGTTCTGCTCCACACTGCTGCTGGCTTGCTTGAAATTATCTATCGAAATATGCAAGCGAGTAAGGGGAGCCACTCAACATCAAGCACAACACTGTTCTATGTCTGGCATGAACATCTATATTCTGAGACGATATGGAAATCACAGGTTGCACTGCTTACACTCTAAGTCGTAAATGTTTATCCCAATTGACAGTCTTGATGATTATCTGACCACATTATCACTCACACGAGCGTACGCATAACCGACAGGACGCGGGTGATTGTTGATGCTGCGGAAGCCGAATGATCGAATGAAAGTTCTTACGCTCGTCACATTTACAGATATCTGATAATAGTCCTCATTGACACTAGTGATGAATTTTAACACTGTTCACAAGGTTAAATTTACAGATCACAGTTCTCAGTTGTACGAGCGTGCGCGTAACCGTCGCGGCGCGGCTGATTGTTGATGATTCGGAACGCGATGATCGAACGCACGTTCTCACGTTCGCTACAAGACACTGGGACTGAAATGCTCTCTTTTGTGGTACATAGTACTACTGATTCACATTATTTCATTCTTGGAGAACGAACACGGCGCGGATGATTGATACTGCACTGTGCGACACGCAACGAGAAGATACACAAATACGTTAGCAGCAGCACCGCTCATTTTTAAATTACTTATTGACGCACTTTCCTCTGAATCATTTCTATATTTCATCACTTTACTGTAATAGCACTTGTAGCAACACTTCAACTTCCATACTAGCAATGCCTCTCACATGCAGAGCTACACACTACACAACATAACAGTTCCGTATCCCGCGCTCGCTCTGCAGACGTGGCTGCCGGCAAAGATACTCCACAACTAAGCCAGCGATATGACAATATGCTTAAATTCTGAAAACTTTCATATTATTTTACGCACAGTATGTTATATTTCAAGTTAAATTTATGAAAAGGTATTACTTTATAAAATATTTTAATGTCGATGTTATAATAGATATGTACTAGTTCTGAATGTACAGTTAAAATTACTTTTCTTAGAAACATTAAAAATTACGAATTATTTGCACTCTTAAAATTTCTATTATTAATTACTCAATCCTGTACTGTTTACTATGTTTATTTCTGGATTAAAGTATGACATAATAATCGAAAGTAATAATATAACGAAAACTAGTAGGAATTCATTTGTTAATGAAAATTGTAAACCCTTTGGAGAATTGTTATTTCCGCAGGGTGTTGGAGTCTTAACACTACTTCTTATGTGATCGGACGTGTTTCTGTATAATACGTGCGAACAATATAATTTCGGTTTCGTTAACGTGAAAAATCAATAAACTGTATGATATACTAAAATGTGAACAAATCAGTGGAATACATACTTAGGTGAAAAAATTTTGCAACAACAATTTTCTAATTTATTTAGTTCAAATAAACCGTGAGGGCCTGCTGTTAGATCTTCAGCTTGAAGAATCAGACCCCTAGACAAGGATTACTGGAGCCATCTCAACATATCAAGCTAAGTAAACTTGAAAGTTTATTGCAATCTTCGTTTCTCTCAAATCTTCATAAAAGACTTTCTTCATTACTTACAAGGACTGGCCATTGCTTAATGTGGACATGTGGACTATAGATGGAAGATGGAAGGAGGGGGCAGATTTCAACGGGTTTCCTACTGCAAATCCCCTCTAGTTACTCGTCCAAGGACTTAGTCTCGATAAAAATATAAGATAAACACAGAGATGGTGTTTTCAACAATTGTCGTCCAGTTCACTGCAGTGAATTGGAAGGTATAATATTCTTGTGTGCCTGGATGTAAGTATTATATGCGTTGATCATCCCAAATGGTAAATATGAAATACAAGGCACAAAATGAACTCGCGTTAGTAAGGGAGACTTGGGAGAAGTAGATAATATTATACTATCATAGACTTTTCCATTCGTTGTATCTAGTTTACGCATAAGCCAAGCATCTCTCAAGCGGGCACGGCGGCGAGATGGTTTAAGGTATATCAAAAATATTGCAGGTAAGTCAGTTCTTTATCCAATAAAAACATACTTTATGAAATATAGTCCCTAGATCAGGTGTTCAAGTACGATAATTACCGTTCATGGTACAAACTGAAATGTGGCATTACATTTAGAAATCTCTTACTTGTGCCCTAGTAATACGCATAAGCATAAACATAATTGGACTAATCACACATATTTTACACACTGGTATCTCTCGATCCTTGGGACTATAACTTCCTTCGGTGTGTAAGCTGTCAGGGCAACATCGGAGAGTAAGGTATGTATTAATCTTAAGTAATACTTTCTGAACCACGTTATCTAAACTCTTCCGTAATTAATAAAATAGTCTATGCACAACGACGTTCCAATGACTTTAGTTTCAGTGTTTTGTTGTAATAATGCACGTCCACAATATAGGCAACTGCCCTTTTTAACGACATTTGGTCTTTCTCTTTGTATAACTATTCAAATACCGTAATTAAATCACCATTAGTGTAATTAGTTCACGCAGCCAGTCATTGCGTTCTAAACCGGACGCCAAGGTAGAAATATACAGTATAACAAGTACGGTTGCACTGTGACACAGCTTGACACATTACATGAAGCTGGGGCCACATTATCACCAACTGTCACTCAAGGCGAAATGATAAAAATGCTTATCTAAAACTGTCTCACAGTAAGAAATTGAAGTTTGTAGGTGACACATAGAGCTGCATAGCCAAATACTACAAATCTTAGTAAAATTGGTTGAATTAAAGTGACGGGAGTTGCAAGTTCGGCTAAACAAAATGCTATTTCATACCTACTACGGAGGACTCTGAGTGGTTATTTTCGAATTATCGAAATAAATATAACACGCAATCAATCCAAAATATGTAGGAAACTCTGTATCTAAATTGAGTGAGCGCAAAGCACTTCCAGTAGTCATAATGCCACGGGTAAAGCATACTAAATACAATCACTGCTGAAATGCCTAAGGCATTAGCACCTCAGAAACACGAGAAAAAATGCACAACGATACACTTTCAGACCCTAAGAGTCTAAATTATAGTTTCAAAGTGATAAAAAAGTGGTGAAAATACTAGTTCAGATGGTTCACGAAAAGACAGAGAGCATTATACCTAAGGGATCATCAGTTCGACTATGATAATTCGTTCGATCGTCGCTAGTACGCGACCGTGACGGACGAAAGTCGTTACGATTTTGAAGAATTTTAAAAGAGTTCCCTTCCGAATCCCGTAGCAAACTGTTGCATCTGCTTCGTGTCTGAGTTCGTGGTGCTGCGCTTTTAAATGTCAACAAGTGATGTACTGGCTGATGCGCTAGCAGGTGTACATCAAGTACAAAATAACGACGAAATGACAGAATCACCGACAGAGGTTAAAAGCTGTAGCTGAAAAGTATGCGAATGTTCGTGAAGATCATAGAAGCACCGGTCACAATATCATGAAAACGGCAGACGTTCCTGACGCAGGATTACAACAAGCAGCGACCATGACGACGGTTACATCCTTCAATGATAATATTCGCCGTCAACAGCAGAAGGTAAGAAGCGCTACTGAAAATTTCTGTGAACGATATTATTTAGTATGTATTTTATTCATTCAAAATGGTTCAAATGGCTGTGAGCACTATGGTACTTAACATCTGAGGTCATCAGTCCTCTAGAACTTATAACTACTTAAACCTAACTAACCTACGGACATCACAAACATCCATGGCCGAGGCAGGATTCGACACTGCGACCGTAGCGGTCGCGCGGTTCCAGACTGAACCGCCTAGAATCGCTCGGCCAGAACGGCAGGCTTGTATCCATTGACAATGTGCAAGTCAACACAGAGATTACATATGATAGCTATAGGATTGTGGCGATTATAAGGTGGGTCGTTACTGTTACGTAACTAACGTCATCTTGCGTAAATACGTTAAAATCGAATTTAAGAGCGCATCTAATTCTATGGTGTCTTCGCAAGTGATTGCCTTTAAGTACATGAAGCCACTATTTACACCAGAAAATAGGGATTAATAGAAACTGTAGTGACTGAATTGTCAGAAAAAGAATAAATAATATTCACTACTCCACGTCAAACGATGTGGAAAGAAATCTTTGAAAATGGACAGTTTAGGACAACGCCGGGGCCATTGCCTCTTGTAACACTAATGCTCAGAAATAGCCCGAATAATATACAGGTTGTTTGTTTTAACTTGAGATAACTAAACATCGCGGCCGCGCAATTAAAGATGCCATGTCACGGACTGCGTGGCCCCTCCCGTAGGAGGTTCGAGTCCTCCCTCGGGCATGGATGTATGTGTTGTTCTTAGCATAAATTAGTTTGAGTAGTGTGTAAGTCTAGATACCGATTAGAGCAGTTTGGTTCCTTAGGAATTCAAACACATGTGAAGACATTTGAAACGTCGCGATAATGATGCATAGTATGAAAAACTGTTCCTGATGAATGATCAATGTTATAAAGGGAACGTCTGCCTATGCTCCAACTGGGTACCTACTAATCACTCCTCCTGGATAGTTGGGGTCAATCTAAAATTTCAAAGTGGGAACCACTCATTTTTAATGCATATTCAAATTCTACTCCAAAAAGTACTTACGGTTTTCTTAAACCATTGTTTTATATTCGTGATACACGGTTGTGTACTCAACAAATATCAAGTGCGCCTCTTTTTGCAACTAAAAAGAAAAGTACATTTGATTTTGCAGGTCATTTACGATGTAAATTTTAACCTTTGTTTTCTAACGTTTCATGTGTACACTCGAAATTTACTTTTGTGTTCCAGATATGATTGTACAACACAACATCGTTTGCCGTTTCAGTGTCCGGTTAGAAACCACGCATGTCGTGATCCAGGAACAACGAGGTAGATGTGATAGTTTTCTGTTCCCATAGCGATGCATGAAATCGGTTTAAGTTCCCTTGCCGCTCAGCATAGGGGTGCTCCATTTAAGTGAGCGCCCGTTGGCTCTCACCTTTGTGTCTTAATTTCGGTGAGTCTTCTTGCCTCTCATCATTAGGGTGCTTCATTGGGTGAGCTTCCCTTGCCTCTCACCATTCAGGTGATTGATTTCTCTGAATCGCCTTGCTCTCACCCTTGGGTTCTTGATTTCGATGTGTCACTTCATGGACCTTTACATAGTTACAACAGATTTGGTTTATATTCCACTGGTAACCGCATACACTACGTGATCAAAAGTATCCGGACGTCCCCAAAAACATATGTTTTTCATATTATGGGCATTATGCTGCCACCTACTCCATATCAGCGACCTCAGTAGTCATTAGACATCCTGAGAGAGCAAAATGGGGTGCTCCGAGGAACTCTGAAACAACCCCTTAGAAAAATTTATGTATTATTGTGCTGGTGAACCTCTTACGTTATTTGTTTTTCAAACAGCTGAGCAAAACTGAACGTACTCAGACAATTCTCTCTTTACTTATTCTGATCATCACTAAACTGACACACAACATTCTTAGCGCAACGCATTCTTACTTTAAAAAATCCCTAAAAAAGAATGACCCTGACTAACAATAACCTATACCTTTCATGAATCACTTACCTCACAAAAATCTTCGTTACTCGAACTACTGCAGTACAGCGAGCGCCAATACTGCCAGTTAAATAAAAGATTCTGACTACTGAAGGCACTAACTACTGATAGGCATAGTTAGCAAATGAAAGATTTTGATAGAGAACAAACAATGTATTTACCTTAATAGCGTTCAAAAGTCATAATTTATGTATAATTTTGTAACATCCAATTAAACAAAATTCCTTTTTTCTGACAGACACACGTCCATATAGTCCGCTCAAAACTCTGGCATCTCTCTCTACACATCCACCACTGCTGGCGGTTCATCTCCAACTGCACAACGCTACACGCTATTCACATTCAAATGTCCAACACTACAATAGCGAATGTTCCAACAATGCCAACCACCCACAGACTACACACAGCACAGTCAGTGGTTTTCATACAGAGCGCTACGTGGCGTTACCAACATAAAAACCTAATCAGCCCACTTACACAGAGACCTCAGTACTCATTAGACATCCTGAGAGAGCAGAATGGAGCACTCCACGGAACTCACGGACTTCGGACGCGTTCAGGTGATTGGGAGTCACTTGTGTCATACGTGTGTACGCCAGGTTTCCACACTCCTAAACATCCCTAGGTCCACTTTTTCCGATGTTATAGTGAAGTGGAATCGTGATGGGACACATACAGTACAAAAGCTGTTTACTGACTGAGGCCGACGACAGTTGAAGAGGCTCGCAATGCGCAATAGGCAGGAATGTATCCAGACCATCACACAGGACTTCCAAAACGCATAAGCATCCACTGAAAGTACTATGACAGCTAGGCCGGATGTGAGAGAACCTGGATTTCATGATCGAGCGGATGCTCATAAGCCACACATCACGCCGGTAAATGCCAAACGACGCCTCGCTTGCTGTAAGGGGCGTAAACATTCGACGATTGGACAGTGGAAATCGTTGTGTGGTGTAACGAATCACACTACCCAGTATGTTGATCCGATGATAGGATGTGGGTATGGCGAATGCCCGGTGAATGTCTCTGCCAGCGTGTGTAGTGCCAAAGTAAAATTCTGAGGCGGTGGTGTTATGGTGTGGTTGTGTTTTTTATGGAGGGGGGTTGCAACCCGTGTTGTTTTGCGTGGCACTATCACAGTACAGGCCTACACTGTTTTAAGCACCTTCTGGCTCCCCACTGTTACATAGCAATTCGGTGATGGCGACTGCATCTTTCAACACGATCGAACACCTTTTCATAATGCACAGACTGTGGCGGAGTGGTTACACAACAACACTGTCCCTGTAATGGACTGGCCTGCACAGAGTCCTGACCTGAATCCTACAGATCAGTTTTTGGTATGGTTTTAAACGCCGACCTCATGGCAGGCCTCACAGACCGACATCGATACGTCTCCTCAGTGCAGCACTCCGTGAAGAATGGGCTGCCGTTCCCCAAGAAGCTCTCCAGCGCCTGATTGAACGTATGCATGCGAAAGCGGAAGCTGTCATCAAGGCTAAGGGTGAGCCAACACCATATTGAATTCCACCATTACCAATGGAGGGAGCAACAAACTTGTCGTCTTCAGCTCTGTGTCCGGATACTTTTGATCATATAGTGCAGCAGCCAGCGCGAGGGTTGCGGCGATTGGATGGAAATATACAACGAAATCAGTCGCCCTGAGGCGGGGTTGGAGGACGGCCACCGTTATGGAGCATTCCTTTGGTTTCCCACGTAGGGAACAGAAAACTACGTTACCACACAGATAGCTTCTTTACAATGAGTGCCATGTGTAGCCACCTCTGCAACGTTCAAGAAGCGTTTGAATATAAACTTCAACCAGTGGAACACAAATGTTTACATTTACATTGTACATGATAGGTAGAAAAGAATGTGTTTGCTCTTAGAGGCATCCTTCATACTTGTCTGTTACAGCGCCGTCTACCATGAGTGGATAAATTTGTTTGTGTTAGCGGTGAATATTTTTTTGGCGTAGAATGCGAACATGAAATAAAAATTAGGTTCGGAGTGTTTCCGCTTGAAAATACAAAGCTGACCACGCCCACACAGGTGGGATGGTAAAGAGGTAGTTAGTCGCAGCACAGGCAGACGTGCCTTTTCCTAATATTATCTTTTCACCCATTACACCTTCTTCGTACCATGCATTTTTTGTGATAGTGCTCCGTATACATGACGTTAGATGTTCTGCTAAAACGTACGTGAGATCTCATCTGCAATACTTCGATTACTTCAGTAAACAATGCCTATGCCTGAAAAACTCCCTGTACTGCTCTGGAAGTCACGACGTTAACGATTGTCAACGAAATTTTTGCGTCCACTTTTCAGGAGACCATCCGTCTAATTCCAGAGAGTGCTGGAAGTACGTGCAACAGAGGACAAACAAACAACGACTGCTTTGAAAGGCATAATATACCTGCAAGTAGCCTCATAAATAAATTAAGTGAAGGACGCCGAAGTAGTCACTTGAAACATTCCGCCTTCCCAGACACATGCTCCCTGCCTGGTCTTTTAAAGCTGGACAACAAGAACCGCATAATGAAACGAACAGTTCTTTCGCAAGTCATCCGCTTCAGTAGACACCACGTATCTTACAAATATCGCTCTATATTTCAGTGATCTCCAGCACATTTTTAACAATTAAAGAGTATAAGGAGGACATCAAAGGCAGACTAGCATTAGAAAAATGGGCATTGCTGGTCAAGAAAAGCCTACTATGAAATATACAATTACGGATAAAGGGATGTAAGGCGAAAGATAAGGCCCCATCTATCTTCATGTGTCATTTCCTGTTACTATCTTATTGACATAAATATCTCTGAAACAGGTAGGTTTTTGCCAATCGCAATTTCAGTTAATTGTAACACAGATTGAATAAGACATCACATCGCAAAAAGGGGGTAGTGATAAGAGGTAGGCCTTGGTTGATAAGAGTTTCATCTAACAAATAATGAAATAGCTCATATTTTAATTAAAATGAAGAAGGCAGGCCTTCAATGATAGCAGCCTCAGCTGAGCAAAATTACCAAGTGAAAAGTAGGTAGACCTTCAATATCAACAGTTACGACCTCAAAATGCAAAACTTTAATTAGCTGAACCTTGACGTTTCCAAAGGGGCCCCGAATTCTGTATGGCGAAACTGTCTTCAACTCTCATCGGTGTGTCACGTTCCAGAGCTGGCAGCCCAGGCTACGCACGAAGACAGCAACGGATTCAAATCGGCACACAAATATGCCCAGCAACCATTCGCCGGACTTCGAGAGCAAGACTCCTGCCCAAGTGCTCACCTTACGCGCCGGGCGGACCGCTCACACCCGTCCTCCTCTCTCGCTTACCACTCATCAATGCCCACCCGGTTAGCCGAGCGGTCTAACGCACAGCTTTCCGGGGTGGGAAGGAGCGCCTGGTCCCCGGCATGAATCCACTCAGCGGATTTGTGTCAAGGTCCGGTGAGCCGGCCAGTCTGTGGGTAGGTTTTAGGCGGTTTTCCATATGCCTCGGCGAATGCGGGCTAGTTCCCCTTATTTCGCCTCACCTACGCTATGTCGGCGATTGCTGCGCAAACAAGTTCTCCGCGTACGCGTACACCACTATTACGCTATCACGCAAACAAAGGGGTTACACTCGTCTGCTGTTAGATGTCCCCGGGGTGGGGAGGGGGGGGGTCCACCGGGGGCCGTACCGCACAATAACCATGGGTTCGGTGTGGGGCGGCAGAGGAGTGAAGTGGACTGCGGTAGTCGTCTTGGGGTTGTGGACCACTGCGGCTACGGCGGGGACAGAGCCTCTCCGTCGTTTCTAGGTCCCCAATTAACATACAATACAATATAATACAGTACCACTCCCCGACTCTTCTCACCGCAACACGCTCTGTCCCCACCAACAGCCCCGACAAAGATTTTAGTGGGCTGAAACCAGAGGGAAATCACGAGACAGATCGATCAAATGGCGCCAGGAATTCGAAATGCGAAGCCAGCAACCCAGCCACGGTTCAACTAGTATCAAATGTAGGCCTTAATTTGAGGTAGAAATTTCTGAGAATGTTTGTTTGGAGCTCGGCCTTGTATGGTAGTGAAACATGGACTGTGGAGAAACCGGAACAGACGAAATTCGAAGCGTCTGAGATGTGGTGCTACGGACGAATGTTGATAATTAGGTGGCCTGATAACGTAAGGAATGAGGAGGTGCTGCGAAGAATCGGAGAGGAAAGGAATATGTTGAAAACACTGACAAGCAGATGGGACAGGATGGCAGGACATCCGATAAGATATCAGACACTAACTTTCATTGTACTAGAGGGAACTGTAAAAGCTGTATAGGAAGACAGAGATTGGTACACACACAGCAAATAACTGTAGACGTGGGTTGCAAGTGCTACTCTGAGATGAAGAGGTTAGCAAAGAGGAATTCATGACCTACAGCATCAAACCAGTCAGAAGACACATGACTTAGAAAAAAAAATATTCATTAGAAAACCACAATCAACTGTTTCAGATGTAAACAGTTTTATTGGTTCAAAATCACGACTTCTTTGGGGCAATCATAAGCCCAACTTCAGGCGTACGAAACTACAAATGGGAAATGAAGCTACACTACTGGCCATTAAAATTGCTCCACCAAGAAGAAATGCAGATGATAAATGGGTGTTCATTGGACAAATGAAATGTAACGTTCACTGTTCAAAGTTCAGTCAATGAGAACAAGAGCTGACCGAGACGTGTAACCAATGGCACCCCATACCATCACGCCGGTTGATAAGCCAGTATGGCGATGACGAACACACGCTTCCAATCTGCGTTCACCGTGATGTCGCCAAATACGGATGCGACCATCGTGATGCTGTAAACAGAACCTGGATTTATCCGAAAAAAAAAAGTTTTGCAATTCGTGCACCCAGGTTCGACGTTGAGTACACCATCGCAGGCCCTCCTGTCTGTGATGCAGCGTCAAGGGTAACCCTAGCCATGGTCTCCGAGCTGATAGTCCATGCTGTTGCAAACGTCGTCGAACTTTTCGTGCAGATGGTTGTTGTCTTGCAAACGTTCACATCTGTTGACTCAGGGACCGAGACGTGGCTGCACGATCCGTTACAGCCATGCGGATAAGATGCCTGTCATCCCGACTACTAGTGATACGAGGCCGTTGAGATCCAGCACGGCGTTCCGTATTGCCCTCCTGAATCCACCGATTCCATATTCTGCTAACAGTCATTGGATCTCGACCAAAGCGAGCAGCAACGTCGCGATACGATAAACCGCAATCCCGATCTGCTACAATCCGACCTTTATCAAAGTCGGAAACGTGATGGTACGCATTTCTCCTCCTTACACGAGACATCACAACAACGTTTCACCAGACAACGCCGGTCAACTGCTGTTTGTATATGAGAAATCTGTTGGAAACTTTCCTCATGTCAGCACGTTGTAAGTTTCGCCACCGGCGTCAACCTTGTATTAATCATCTGAAAAGCTAATCATTTGCATATCACAGCATCTTCTTCCTGTCGGTTAAATTTCTCGTCTGTAGCACGTCATCTTCGTGGTGTAGCAATTTTAATTGCCAGTAATGTATAATAAGATATTATATAAGACTTAAAATTTGACGTTGCAGTAATATGGGGGATTCACTGTCCAACTATAAATATATGGACGATAAGCTCAGAGTAAACAGAATGACACATTGGTGTCGCATCGTATAGTTACAAAATAACCTAAGAAAAGAGAGCGGTCAGTGGAAGAAACAACGAGAAGAAATACTAAGTGAGCATCAACGAACAACTTAAGATAACTTACACCGTGAGACACGTGATTGACGCACACTCTGAAAACTAGGCTGAAGGCAGGTGACATCCGCACGTGAAGCCGATATACCTACGGAATGACGCCGTGGTTGAAGGCAGCCGCTTAAGTGCGTTAGCGACCGACCGTCACACTACAAGGGAAAGTGAAGCCATCTAGTGGCGAATACTGTAAGAGATGATTGACTAAAACAAATGTCAGCAAGTGGTAAATACATAATATATACGTGAGTAGAAAATGGTTAAATGTACATCGTCCGAATATAATCTAAGTTGAAAATTGCGTAGTTGGGAAGAAATAGTGAGAGTGTTCCATCTGTTAAAATGATATAAAACACAATTTTTCTTAAAATAAAAATGCCCCAAACGATTCGATTGTGGCAAACTAGATAAAAAAATATAACAACACTAAAGAACCATAAAGAAAAAATAGTATCACTTAAGCGATGAAAATTTAAGGACTAAAAAGAAAAACGCAATTTCTTTGAGAAGAAAGTCTGGCGGGAATTTCAGTGAGGTCTGAGTGCAATTTCAAAAAGGTATTATTGTTTTAGAAGATACATGGGTTTCATTATAGTTTGCTCGTTAAGGCTAGAAGAAGGAATCTTGTTTGAGCTGTGCACAATTTGTTTCTTCCGTTAAATTAAGGACACATCCGATATGATGTCGATTAAGGATACTCAAATAGGTATTTATATCACCAGACTAGAACCAATTGGCTTTCAAATAAATGGATAAAGTGGACTTAGGTTCCAAACGTCCTTATGTTTTTTGAATGGGATGTTGAAATTACGCCCTGTCTGAGCGAAATTAAAGAGTTGACAGACACTATGCTTACTTTGATAAATGTCTGAGCCCAAGTGGTGGTTGTGGATCCTAGCTTCATGGTGTCTTATTGGAGACAAATTCTGTTTAGAATGCAAATGCCGCTGTGACATCAGCTTTTTTGAGCCATTGGCCCACATTACCTTAAATAGTACCCAAATAGGGTATGTTACTGAATAATTACGCATCGACGAAGGTAATTCTATGGTGATTGCTATGCAGTCGTTTATGTTGCATTTGCTGAGTAAGGGTGTCCACAGCCTGAATTTGGTAGCCATTGTAACTCGCATTGTACTGTATAACCTCAAGTTTATATTTCTGTTCCCTAAGGGATAATTCGAGGGTAGAAGGCAGCTGCAAACGAAAATTAGCGACCGTCACATTACAGGAGAAAGTGAAGCCATCTAGTGGCGAGTATCGTAAGAGGATATCCACGGAGTTCTACGCAACGGAACCACCTTATAATTCAACGCATGATTCGATGGGCTGTAAATTATAGTGTCAGACGTAGTGTCTTCTCTAAAAATGGTCAATTAAAGAGGCAAGCGGGCTTAGATGGAGACAGCAGCGGCGCAACAGAAAACTGTTCATGGAACAGGAATTGACCAGTGGTTGCACAAAACTATCTCATCATTACGTAGATAGGTCAGTGAGTAAATGATTTAACAAAATAACGTGACGAGAAAACTTAATATGATTGTGCCATCGCTTTCATGTGGAATTAAAAATTGTAAAATTTACAAAAAATTAGATCTTATATAAAAACGAGATTTTCAAGAAATGTAAAAAGTGTGTCTAATGGAGTGGCTCCCAGCCTCGTGGTAATTACCTCTTTCATGAAGCTGTAATACTAATTACGTAAGTTAGCAATAATTAATTTTTTTTTTCAAATAGGGTTTCACAGGTGACACACTGTGGTGGATATTACAGCTTGTGAAAGGAATGTATGAGCAGCATCTTCCTTACGTAGTCCACAATCTACAAGTATACTTTGCACCAGGTGGTTGCAATTTAAGTGCAACTACACACGAAGTTACAGTGTGGGCTGTAATTATCGTGGCATGGATATAACGTTTATGTGATGGATCGGTACACTATTATTTGACATTTGACTTTGTGTCTGCCAGATTGCCGGCCCTGGGGTTGCCAGCGGTTGTTGGCCGAACGCATGTTTTTTGTGAGAAGTTTGTGTTACACCTTCCTTCACCTACCCCTTTACGGTTATATTGTTCATTGCCGTTTTTACTCGGTGAGTGAGTAGACCGTGAATATTGGTTTTCCTCCGCATGTTCGGGATGCCAATTACAATACTCGGTTGCTGGTTATGCCCCGCCTGCCTTTTATTTTACGCTTTACCATTTGCAAAGTCATTATTGTTCGCGAACCCGTTCTTTCGGGGACTGCTACTATTCGACTGTCGTGATTCAATGTTGTTTTGATTACTCCCCGCATTCCTATATTCGTTTTGACGCGAATCTTCTAGGATTAAATCATAAGAATCTGGTATTTACATAAATTGTTTTACGTCCGTGTCAGGGACATGTACAAGTTTTCTCGAATGGCAATGGGTAGTTTTCCTTTAAGAATTCTCAATACATCTCTTGCCAACATCGGTTCATTCCAATAGCTCGTCGTATTAAGATATTTCTCAAAATGCTTTCTTAAATTCCCCGGGCGAGGGTTGAACAGTTCGGGGTTGTAGGTCTGTTTTCTTAAACGATCTTGTACAGATCAGAAATAGAACCTTGAAATAAATTTCTTTTCAAAATAAAAATACGACGCGTACTGTTCGGCCGTTGCTAGTGCCCACAGCGCTGCACGTCCTGTTATAAAGGATGTGACTAACTGGATCTTTTGCTTCTCTGTCCATGAGCGACGTATAACATTTTCAAAACCTTTCATAAGGACGGAAGGATGCACAGTCTTTTTCTCATCATTGTATAACTGAAACTGTCTATCATATATCAACGATTCCTCAAGTTTTACTTCGGCAAGGGTTGGTAATACGCCTGAATTCGCGGAACCAACAATGCCCATAAAAGTAGGTGGAGTCTGACTTGGTTGGCTCTCGCGGACAAATTTCTCCTCACGGCGTGAATTAATTGGAAAGTTGCCTTATCGTTGTTTACTCTGCTTTGCATATCCCTTCACATGTGGCTGTGCGGTAACATGTGATGTGGGTTGACCTGCAACCGGCCAACCGCTTCAGAGATACGCGTGTCAATCCATTGGTCTAAGTCATCAACCGTCCGGCTGATAACTTTTACTTGTGCTTGGAGAACGACCTGGGTATTGTCAAGCATGTTTACCCTATTGTCAAGCTTATTGATTGTTTCCGGAACATCTTTGTTTTGTTCTACAGATTCCAAAGCTTGCTGTTTATCACATCCATCTCCCGCGATAGGTATGAGAAGATAGCCTTATCTCGTTCCTCTAGAAGGTCGTTTAATTTCTCAACAAGAAGGGCATCACGCTCTTTGATTTCTTTTTCCCGCTTTCGCTACGTTCTGATTGTAACGCGTCCTTTACCTGACCTAAAAGCACACACATCAAAAAAAGTTTTGCATCACCTCGGTTCTTTGAGGTTCGGAACCTGTACAGAAAATGGGAATAGAGATCCACATAAACATTATTTCAGCCCTTTTTATTGCTCATGAAAACCACACATTGCATGTTTTACCACCATACATCAAGACCTTCACATGTAGTGGTCAAGACTTCAGTACACATCGGTAGCTCTAATACCGAGTAGCACGTCTTCTTGCACTGATGCATGCCAGTGTTCGTCATAGCATACTATCTAAAAGTTTATTAACGCACTATTGGTCCAGATTGTCCTACTCCTCAAAGGCGATTCGTCGTAGATCCCTCAGAGTGGTTGGTGTGTCACATCGACCATAAACAGCCCTTTTCAATTTATCTCAGGCATATTCGACATTGTTCATGTATGGAGAACATGCTGGCCAATCAAGTCGAGCGATGTCATTATCGTGAAAGAAGTCATTCACAAGATGTCCACGATGGGGGTGGGAATTGTTGTCCATGAAGTCGAATGCCATGCCAATATGCTGCCGATATGGTTGCACTATCGGTCGGAGGGTGGCATTCACGTATCGTACAGCGGCGCCTTCCGTGACCACTAGCGGCGTACGTCGGCCCCACATAATGCCATCCAAAAACAGCAAGGAACCTCCAACTTGCTGCACTTCTGGACAGTATGTCTTAGGCGTTCAGGCTGACCGGGTTACCTTCAAGCACGTCTCTGACAATTATCTGTTTGAAGGCATATGCGACACTCATCAGTGAAGAGAACATGATGCCAATCCTGAATGGTCCATTCGGTATGTTGTGGGACCCATCTGTAACGCACTGCATGGTGTCGTGGTCTGGAAGATGGACCTCACGATGGACGTCGGGATTGAAGTTACGCATCATGCAGCCTATTGCGCATAGTTTGAGTCGTAACACGACGTCCTGTGGCAGCAGGAAAAACATTATTCAATATGATGGCGTTGCTGTCAGGTTTCCTCCGAGCCCTAATCCGTAGGTGGTGGTCATCCACTGCAGTAGTGATCCTTGGGCGGCCTGAGCGAGGCATGTCCTTTCTCTTTGTATTTCCTCCATGTCCAAACAATATCGCTTTGGTTCACTCCGACACACCTGGACACTTCAATTGTTGAGAGCCCTTCCTGCTCACAGTAACAGTGCATACGCGATCTTACTGCGGTATTGACAGTCTAGGTATGGTTCAACTACAGACAACACAAGCCGTGAACATCCTTCCTGGTGGAGTTCCTGGAAGTGATCGGCTGTAGGACCCCCTCCGCCTAATAGGCGCTGCTCATGCATGGTTGTTTAAATTTTTGGGAGGGTTTCGTGACTTCTGTGAACAGTCAAAGGGACTGTGTCTGTGATAACCATAGTCAACGTCTATCTTCAGCATTTCTGGGAATCCTGGTGATCGAAAATTTTTTGATGTGTGTACTTGTTCGAGTTGTCTCTCCTAGATATCTAATTGTGGTAACAACATCGCAAGAAAATCAGGACTGCGACCTTCTGCTACTGATGCACCATTAGGTGATGGTGTGACATCAGTCTTTGATTCTGGCCTTATTTCATGAACATGTGTCCTCACTTGAGCTTGTTCAGTAATTTCAGTATAATCATGAGATGTTGGCCCCTTTCTGGTTCCGTTTAAGGAATTTGCGAACAGGTATTCTCCGATGAGTAAGTTACTTGGAGCTCGTGGACATTGTCGTCCACTTTTGTATCAGATAGAGCCTCACTATCGGTACATTTCTCTCTACGTGTCTACCAATGTTTATTCAAAGACAATATACACAAATGCACACACCTTATGTAGATTTGTGTCAGAATATACTAAAAAAGAGACACACAAAAATTAGAAATTTCTACTTAAATTCACTTTCTTTTAGTTATGAAAGCCTATCACTAATTAAAATTCTTTCAAATTGACTTAAATCCTCACTCTTTACATGAACTGAGCTATTACACCTATGCAGAAGTTTCTGCTACAGCAGTGCACGTTTTACCTAAACTGAATTGTTAATCATCATAAACACTGGAAAATTATCTTGTGATCTATGCTCTAAAGTTACCTTTGTGCACTTTTTACCTTAAATTAGCTTACACTAATTTGGCAAACAAATTCATATGAAATATGCACTATCTATGTCAGACACTCAAACTGAACACTATGATTCATTGATTTTAGTAAATGAATCTTTTTGACTTCACTGCGGAAATATGCAAATGTAATTTGACTAAAATATGTAGATAATTTAAAAATTTTCACGGCAGAGTAAATTCACTAAAATATGTTGACAGTTTAAAATTTTTCACTGTGCAGAGTGCCTGGCCCCCTGCTCATATATGTCTTGTCATCCACAACCAGCAGCACTTGTAACTGCACTCTTACCTTTTGTAATTTTTGGTTTATTGTTCTTGTTATTTGTACAAATCTGCAGCCCAAGGATCAGTTACTGCAACCATTTATCACACTCGGATAGGATGCTTGTAGGATTTTGATGGAAGTGGTACACGAAACAGTTTCTTTTTAACATGTTAAAATATGTACCACCTAGATTTTCTGCATACACAAAATATAAATTTACATCTAAGTTTTTGTTTGAGATTGTGAGTTTAACCAACACTGAATACAGCTATTGTATCTGTTTGCATATTTGAACGGATATATTTATGTAAGTGATTCGAGCTGCACACTTTAGCCTCCAGTTGCGGCGGAGCTTCATGTACTTCCACCACAACTGGTATATTTATATAAATCGGTGGTTCACGCACAACGTTTTGGGCGCCATTGTGGAGGTTCTTTTATGTATTGGTATTTATATGTTACGAAAAGCTGGAGTTAGTGTGATTCTGGCTGCTTCTTAACTGAAAAATTATTTACATCTGTGACTCAGTTGTAGTACTTCTTGCAGTTAGTTTACCCAACACGATTTATTTTATATTAAAAGATGTTTTTTATGTGATATTGTTCAATACAGCATCACCAGTCTTTTGCAGTTTAACTGTGTTGGTGAGGCAGTAGATTTATCCGCAAGGCAGTGACACTGCGTCAGTGCAATCACTTTGACGGTGTGGTGGTGGGTTCAAATGGTTAGAATAGCTCTAAGAACTATGGGACTGAACGTCTGAGGTCATCAGTCCCCTAGACTTAGAAATACTTAAACCTGACTAATCTAAGTACATCACACACATCCATGTCCAAGTCTAGATTCGAACCTGCGACCGTAGCAATACCGCAGTTCCGGACTGAAGTGCCTAGAACCACTCGGCCACAGTGGCCAGCCGTGTTGGTGGGACTTGGAGTCCAGTACCACCTTCCAGCGGTGACATACAACATCAATAAGGCAGAATAACAGCCTGACATGGGCAGGTAGAGTGGGAAAGTAGTGGACATATAATGGGGGGCTAGACCCACCAAAAGATGCATCCATGGTGGCCGTGCCAGGCCTATCGTTAGCGGTGGTCAGACTCTGATTCCTCGAAGATGGTTAGAGAAACCGGATGTCGACGCCAGCTTCGTGGAAGTGTCATCACAATGTGGCATAAACCATGGACAGTCTCCCACAGGGCACCCACTTTCTCACAGAGCTGCCACACATTGTTGTGTAAGGTTGTCTTGAGTGGGTCGATATCTGCTTCCTCGTGGAGAGTTAGTCACAATTCCCATGAGTGCCGGAGCGTGCAGGCTCTACCTGAGATCCTTCTTCTGTATGTGTTGCAATGTCAGCATCCTGTGACACTAATTGTAGCCCATGTGGCAGAGACATACATGAGGGCAGGCAGGATAACTGTTCAGTAGATGCAGAGCTTTGTATGCAGGTTAAGTTATGTACTGTGGAAGAGGAGGCACAAAGTCCTCGTCAGCTTTCAGCCCTTTGTTGGTGACATACTCCGCATCACACTGGAGGAGCAACTTGTGATCCATCTGGACCCCGAGATAGGTGGTTGTCTGGGACCACGGCACATGCATGCCTGGAATCGAAATACTGCCATGGAGGACTGGGTTAAACAAATAACAATAACACGAAACGTGCATTTAAACTAACAAACAGAGACCTTATCAGAAACCACGCACCATGACACACCAGAACCAGCTCACACACAAGATTGGTAACATCTTCCAAAAACTAAAAATTAATGTATACATCAAGACAAATAGCACATTATAAGAGAAGATTAAGCCTTTGACAGAAGAGGAAGGTATGTATTACAGTTCCGGTCCTTATGAATTAAGATGCAATAGCGACAACTCTATATATACTGGACTGACTGCTAAAAACTTCAACATTAGCTACGAAAAACCTACAAGGGCATAAAAGTCAATATACCTGTCCCACATATGCAGAGCATCTAATAAAATAAATCACCGTAAAATTGGGTTAAAGCAGACATGGCAGAATTTTGCCATAGCAAAAAAAGAAAGGGAATGCTCAGTCTACACGAAGAAAATTTCATGTAGAAGGCCATACATGAAAACGAAAATATTCTCAGTGACCGAAAGAGTTTCTTTAATTTACAGTCTACCTTGAATATATACATAAAAATAAATAAACAAAATAATAAAAAATAATTAATAAATAAATTACAATTTACACACACGCACACACACACACACACACACACACACACACACACATACATACATACACAGAAAGTGACCCACCACCCACCCTTCCTCCATACCCACCCCAAAACATCACTTCACTCTCCGTGATCCCTTAATCAGTTCTCATGAGTCCTCAGACACTTCTATAGCAGTACAGATTATGTGCAAAGACGTATTTACTGAAGACACCTAAGCCATGTTCATTTAGCACATGCAGAACTAAAAGTTTGTGGATGAACAACACACAAAAATAAATGTAATTAAAGAACACAGACAAGTAAATGTAAATAGAAATATCTAGACCCAAACAAACTGCCAAAGAATCATTTCAAATTTCATCACAAAATGTGTATAATGAAACAATTTCATAAGTGTTATAGGCCACTGAAGACACCTAACATGAATAGGCGAAACATATCTTGTACTCAAGAATAAATTTCAGTTGCAAAACACGATAGTTTCCTTATCTTTATTATTTAACATAAATGATGAAATTGCATTTAATTTCCTTAAAAACATAAAAATTCTCGGTATGTCTAAAATTTAAATCCCTTTGGGAAGCAGTATTAATGGAGAATTCCAGTGGCTAGTATAAAACAATATTATATCATCCTCTGACATCTGATTTATTTCTGGTTGCAACAGTCTTTCTGCGCTTCTGCTGTTGTGTGAGGTGGACAGCAAATTACTAGACACTTTGATTCGGGAATCAATTTTATTTGATGGCAAATTGTATCTGTTTGTGTCATCTTATACCTTGGCCGTGAAATATATTATTATACGTAGAATACACCTGTGTTACCTACTGATTCTCTACAGCATTCAAATAATGTAACCATAACTTCTCGTTTAATAAACAGTTTCTCCATTTTCCCCATTCGACAATTTTTCTACGTCACGCGCAGTCTGCTTTGGACTTGTGCTACACTGCGGTAAATTTTTCCACTTATGGCGAGTCATTGCAATAGAACCGCCTCCTCTAGTGCTTGTCACAGTAATTAAACATGCGATTTATTGTACTCTGCAAGGCCTCTGTTAGGTACACGCCTTCCGGCATCCTTGTTTCTCATCAGTGATATCTCTGAGGCTAATGTCTGCAGCTTTTACTGTTAAAAACGTCTACTCGCTAGGACATAATGTTGTTTTAGCGACATGACCTGCCTTAAGCCCTGTAGTGTCCGTTATTTTTTCACGTCGGTGGCATTACTGCTTGCCTGTATCATGTTTACTTCACCATTTCTTCAGTGTACTTTAATTTACTGCGTTCTCTGAGCAATTCAAGGAACTATGAACTGTGGTGCATTCATACTTTGCAGATTCAAAATCTGAGTGTGGCTTTTTAACCAGCTACCCCAGACCAATTGCGCCTGGCACTTCTCTTTCCGTACACAATTTAACCAGCCTACCGACCTTTCACAGGGTTGTCTTGGCGTAATTAATTACTGCACCTTGGTTTGTAAAGCAGCCTCTCCGAATTAAACTGGCGAAGAGATTATCCAATTTCCTTTCTACCAGATGAACCAGCCTACCGACTTTTCACAGGGTTCTCTTGGAGTAATCAATTACTGCACCTTGGTTTGTTAAGTATCCTCTCCCAATTAAACTGGCGTAGAGATTATCCAATTTCCTTTCTACCAGATGAAACTTACGTTTCACACTTAATTCCCGATCTATTCAACAATCTAAAACTGTATCCCATACGTAAAAATTTTAGGACCTGCCTTACCTTTAATCTTAGTACTTTCTTCAGGTCTCTATACGACCTAGTTTCGCAAATACTTCATATTAAACAAGCTAGTTTATGTTTCATTATCTAGAAGGCGTTTCGACCCTCAGGTGGGCTCGCCTCCGGATTTCACACGCGCTGTGGCATTTACACTGCAACTTCATCTACATCTACATGATTGCTCTGCAATTCACAATTAGGTGACCGGCAAACAGTTCATCAAACCACCTTCACACTATTTCTCTACCGAACAGCGCGCGGAAAAACGAGCACTTAAATCTTTCTGTCCAAGCTCCGATTTCTCTTATTGTGTTATAAAGACCATTTCTCCAGATGCAGGTGGGCTCCAACAAAACATTTTCGCAATTGAATAAGAACTTAGTGATTAACATTTCGCGAGAAGATCTCTCCACAACGAAAAATGCCTTTGTTTAATGACTGACACCCTAATTCATGTATCATGTCCATGACACACTCTCACTTATTTTGAGATAATATATAACGAGCTGCCCTTCTTTTTCGATGTCCTCCCCTCAATTCCATCTGATGCGGATTCCACGCCGCACAGCCATTGATCCTGAAGAGAATGGACGAGCATGGTGAAAGCAGCATTTTTAGTAGACCTGTTGCACATTCTATGTATTCTGTCAATAAATAGGAGTCTTTGGCCCGCTTTCCCACAACATTATCCATGTTACCGTTCCAGATTCTGTTATTCCTAATTGTAATATGTAAATATTTAGTGGAATTTACATGTTTTAAATTTTTGTGATTTACCGTTAACTCAAATTTAGCTGATTTGTTTTAAGTACTCATGAGGACGACTTCATACATTTCATTATTGACAGTCAGTTACCACTTTTCGCACCTTACAGATATCTTGTCTATATCATTTTGTAATTTGTTCTTTATCATCTGATGGCTTCACTAGATGCTTAATGACAGCATCATTTGCAAACAATAAAAGGGGGCTCCTCAGACTGTCTCTTACATCGTTTATGTAGACCAGGAACAACAAAGGGCCCATACCACTTCCTTGCGGAACGCCAAATATTACTTCTGTTTTACTCGATGACATTGCTTCAGTTACTTCGAAATGTGACCTGAATGGAACTCACGAATCCAATCGCACAACTGAAGTCACTTTGTGGAACGTTGTAAAAATCCTTCTTGAAATCTGAAAGCGTGGAATCAATTTGATATGCCCAGCAGAAAGCACTCATTACTTTGTGAGAATAAAGAGCTCTTAGCACAATTATCGGATTTCGGCAAACCATAAAATAAAACTGAAGTGAAATTGCTTGCCCATGCATTAATTATTTATTTGAGGTAAAAATAAGTAAAAAAGTAGTCACATTATGGAAACTGTTTACATCAGTAAACATCTTCAATCAGAAAAAAAATTTCTTCCGCTCATCATTAACATCAGTGGAGAAAAACGTCACTTTCTGAGAATGGTTCCACAACTGTGGTACGATGTCTTCATCCTGACATATTTGTGTCCCGCACATATGTGATACATTGAGGGTTTAGGTTCGTCTTTCAATGACAAACACATAGTATGCATTTTAATGCCAGGTTTGACCCAGATATTATTCTCATAATATTTTTGTCACTTGCTTTTCCTTCAGTTAAGGGCTGACTAGTCCAAGTAGATTCATTGTCATTTACATTGTAAAGTGTGTGGTTACCTGCCGTCACATCATGTCATTTCCTTTGATTGTTCAAATTCATTAAAATGGTCATCAGCTTCAATAATTTCCTCTTAGATATCAAAACTGTCATCAGATTCATTACAGGTCAAATCATCTTCAGAAATTTCCGCTAGCATCGACTGGATCTCTTCAAAATTTCTTATTTACCTGGAAATAAATACAGCCATAACACAACCAACCAAAATTATAATTGTGAATAAATATTAAAAGTATATGCAGCAAATCGTAGGGATATATTGTTGAATATATACTTACATGACTAGGTGCATGGCAGCACTCGCATCTAACAGGTTGAAATGAAGTTAACAAAGGTGTTGCAACTAGACAATGACAAGGTCCGGTTTCAAATGAGATCACACGCACTTCATCTCTGATTAATATTGAATACTAGACTGCATGGAAGTAGACTTCTAAAATCTAAAACCAACCAGTGGACACTCAGAAAATAAAAATTTGTAATGTATGCCACCATGCAGCCACTGGACAGTTAAGGGACTTACTGTACTCTGATGGCAGCTACATTCTATAAACTGACCTTTTATTTTATGGTCAACTTTAAATATTTTTCTCAGTTCAGCATAAGGTTACAGTAATCGTATAATTACTTGTCGCTTCCCTGCTTCTTATTATTCATAGAATACCCCAAATTCTCAGCATATTCTTTGTCCTTGGCCCATGAACTATGACACTTGAAACACGCAACTGGCTTCGCTTCATCGCAAGGACTTCTATGGGCCAATAAATGGCAATATTCGTACCTGACTAGCTTTGGTGCCTTTGACTCCTCACACATTTGAGCTGATTCTACTTTACGAATTCTTATCTCAGTCTTTAGACCTGTGACATACACATCAACATACGAAACACTTAACATCGTCCTTCCCCATTTAGCCTGGATTATTTTTATCATAAAATCCTTTTGCATAGGTATCTGTAACAATGCTGCGTTAGCAGCATCAGTTAGGGTGATTTTTTTAACCTCTTCCATGCACAATGGGCTGTACACAATCATCATAGATCTCCTGAATGAATATTTCTCTGCTTAATGTTCTTACTACTGGCAAAGATCCCATCAGTTCTGGAATGACACTGAAACATAGACAGTCTTACAAAACTGTTATTGTAGTGAATTTAATTTGTGGGCCTAATCTGATGTTGATTTTTCCTTTGACTGCCTGCTGAAAAACATTTTACAGGCATACAAGTCTGAGGTATACTTACATGTAAAATTTTCTAAGAAAACATTTCTTACTTCTTCCCATGTGGAAGACAGTTCAGGCATGAGCACTTTACACCAAGCAGGAATCTGAATAGAGATTTTTACAAATTTCAGTAGAACAGGACGATCCACTGCATGTACTAGTTCCAAAGCTACGTGCACCTCATTTATAAATTCATTTAATGTGGATTTAGTAACACGAAAAGCCTGGGGAACCAGTATAAGGCCTTCAATAGTGGTAATGTTAGTTCCTGCTGCTCTACTATCGGCAGCTGAGGTGCTAGGTAAGACTATGACTTACTTTGATCACTTACAAGCTGTGCAAAAACGAGTGGATGTAGCGTCACTGATGGATACACTGCTGTCTGCTACATTGTGCCTTGTTGGACTGTGGTGCGTGGGATGTGACTGCACAATACCCATAGCATCATATTGCCTTAAGCCTTGTTGTGCTGGGCAGTTCCCTGAATTCTGCTGTGTGCCACTCGAACTCGCAAGGAAAACTTGCGAAATTTACCTCAGGACCTCAGAGTCACTGTTGGTCACCTGGCAGTCCCCTCACTACAATAACCGTTGCTCCATCTTGTTGTCACTCAGCCATTCCCATAGCTCTGCACATTGCCACAAGTCATGAGGAAACGCTGTCCTGGCTGTGTCTTGCACCATCTGGTCTCTATCTCCAGACACCTGCTTCTTCCTTCTGCAGTTCTCACACTGTAAGCACTGGAGTGCAAGTGCTGACCCTCATAAGAGTCTCATGCTGTCAGGCTGAGTATGTCCAAAGTATGTACCTACCTCAAAAATCATTAAGGGGCCGCACTTTTAAAATGAGTGTGGCGGTGACCCGTTTCTCTTTATCTGTGTTTCGCCTACCAATCCACTGGCATTTTTCGGGTATGAGACAATCTTACGGGCAGCTCTGTACCTCCCTGGTGCATGTGGCTAATTATGTTCAGGTCTTTTCCATCCTCCATCTCTATTGGCAAGGTTTTTCCTAGTCTCTACATCAACCAACTGAAAGCTTGGTAGTACCAGCGTCATCTGATATGTTACTACCCTTCCTATTACTTCTAGTAACAACAGCGTTTCACATCACTTGGAACCATCCTGAAGGCTTTCATAAAGGGGGGCCTCTGTCCCATCAGTTTTACACACTTCAATTCTCACTCTAATCTGTATTAATCCACTAACGTTCCTATTCTAGCGAGCAGGTAGCATCCTTGCTGTATATGCTGAAATGTGCCTGTTTGTGATACCGTCTACACTGATACACTACAACAGTGTATAGGTGATGTATGGAATTAGTAGTTAATTCTCGGAAGTGAAGAGTGTACCCAATTGCTTTTACCGTTACTGTTTACCTCTGACAACCTAAACTCTAGTACTTTTGCCTGCTACCTATATTGCGTCTGTGATTTCCAATTTTGGAGTCCCAACGCTGGCTTCCAACAGCCTTAATTTTAATAATGTGCAAGTCCTCAATACATGTAAACCTGTATGATGGAGAAACAAAAACTATGCAATCAGAAGAGGAACTAACAGACCCAATACACGCAAGATTTTGCACAACACAAAAGACCACAACGTACCGAAAATGAAGTTACGTAGGACACTATAGAGCAATCACACACACACACACACACACACACACACACACACACACACACACACAAGAAGACTGATAGCACATACGCACCTACAGAAATAAAATTTTTCACATAATAGGAAACATATTAAAAAAGAGAGGACTCAAAATAGGGTACAGGACAGGAAAAACAACACACTAAAAGCTCAGAACACAGGAAACTCCCACAGATAAGTTCAACAGATCTAGCATGTAGGGACTCATACGCACTACTTGTCAGTCGGTGTACACAGGACAACCATGCAGGAAATATAAAACAAGAAGTTCAAAAATCCTCAGATCGCTAAAAAGTGGCAGCTCCCACAATAAAATTCACCACAACCTATTACACAAACTGACAATATAAGAAAACTTTAGCATACAGAACGGAATAGCAAAAGGAAAAAGTTTATAAATGAATACGTCACGATATGTAAAGAACTTTTCAGAAAAAACGACAGAAGCCGCTAGAAAATCACCCACCTCCAAACACACACACACACACACACACAAACTAAACAGAGAAAGACAGAGATAGAAAATAAACCAGATTTAATGTCAGCGTCATCTACTTGAAAACAAGTGAACGCCGACAGTTATGAGCTCACAATAACATCGTTTACACTTTGTTTTGACAAAGTGAAAAGCGTTTATTAGATACAAAATTTTGCAAAACATGTTACGTGTTTGCGTGTGGGTCGGTCAAAGCAAAACGTAAGTAATAGCAAATCTATTTGTTAAGTATCTTGACAAAACCAAATTACACTTAAACATAAAGGGATGCGTTAACACGCCATTAGTATCATTTGGCTGCTGGTGACAAGCTACCGGTACATGATAATGTACAAATGGTCCTCCATGACTACATCATGTAAAATTAAGGTAATGCCAAAAACAAAAACAACAAACCGGTTTAGTTACTAAGCTGCCCACTGAAAATGGCAAGGAGGTGCTGAAATATTTTCGAGTCATATAAAGAAATTACAGTGTTTTTCATACTAAGCGGAACTTATATCCAATAATTTAACTGCACACGGCAAATGGAAGAACAATGAATCCAAATGAAGAAAAATAATAATGATGTGTAGGCCACACAGGAGAGTAGAAGCCACTACATAATTACTTTTGCATTGTGCTGTCAGTTATTCCGTTTATCTGTGGAGAAGTGAATAATTAACAATTTCTGATTCATCGCAGGACCTACCTACAATCGTCAAAAGGTATTGAAGCATATACGATATATGTGTCTCAATTTTACAGCCATCGATGGATGGTACAAAGTATAAGGGCAGTCAAATGAAAACAAGGTGGTGGAAAAAACTAAGTAAACTGTATTATTCCAAAAGTCACTGCCATAACTGTTAATATGTCAACCCTAATGTTAAACAGGACGTTGAGTAACTTCATGGAAAGATGTTTGCCGCTGCCTATGGATCCATGTTGCCTTCCCACGTGTTCTTTCGACTACGCTGCAGAAGTTTCACTGGAATGCCCTTACACATCCTCCATTCAGTTCCGATCTCTCCCCTTGCGATGTCCATATTCTTGGAGCCCTGAAGAAAGACATTCGTAGGGGTGAGTACGCTTTGGACGAAGAGGAGCACGCATGGATACAACCATGTTTCTATAGGCAATGACAAGTGTTTTTCAATGTAGGCATTGCCCTCTTGTCTCACAGTGGGATAACTGTATTAACAGTTATGGCAATTGTTTAGAAATAATGAACAGTTTACTTACTTTCGTCCAAGCTGTCTCGTTTTTATTTGACTTCCACTTACACCGGTGGTTATAATTAAAGAGCCATATTCACAAAGGTCCAATGTAGGCTATTATTGTCCTATCGCAGCGAAAATTGATAGATAATCTAATGTGTCAATGCGGAACCGTGGTCCGAGGGAGGAGAAGTTAGTTTCAGTTTCAGCCTCCAGGTGCAAGTCGGGGGCTGTGTAATAGGGAGACATATAGAAATGTTTCTACATGCAATGTATTAGGAACGGGACGTTAGCGCGACAGGTTAAACAAGTGAGAAAGCTATAACGTTGATTTTATTATTTACCACCTCTTACACAATCTGTTCAGTATGAGCACTGGAGACATCGACGAGATACTGCATTCATAAAACGACGTGATCGACTGTTGCTCCCAGGTGTTACAGTGGAATCTAAGCTAAGTGTTCCTGTACAATGGCCTTCAAATCAGATAGAGACCGAATTTTCGTTGTGTTAGATAGTCCCAGAGGGGAAAGTGACATGGATTTAGATCTTGCAGGCCATGCATATGAATAGCCTCTGGAGATATCATGTTCGTGGCACGTTGCATTAAACAGACTTTTCATTTGGTGGGCGATATGATGTGTTGCCCATCTTGCATGATAACAGTGACTTACTTCCACACATCTGCACTCTTCCAAAGCAGGAATCAAACGTTGTAAAAGGAGGTATCAATAACATGCAGACGTCACGGTACACCTCACTCGCTCTGATTAATTTTTCCAAAGAAGAACGGACTGAAAACAAAGGTGCTTATGACTCCACACTACAAAGGCATGTATGGTGAGTGGAACGGTTCATCGTGCACAGCTTGCTACCCAGAATCCAGCAGATCTTTGTAGCACCTAGAAGTGTAAAATAGGCCTCGTAATTCCATAGAAGATTGACCCACTAAATGTCTTGAACTTCGATCAGTGCTGGGAACTGAAGAGCAAACTCAGAAAGTTACTTCATCGTCTGGATCTTGTACGGGTACCAGTGTAAAACAGACCACAAAACTTTCTATACCGTTGACCAAGGGATCGATAGTACTCGTGACACTCCACAATCACTAGAACTAGCCGGACTCGTGCTGCATGGTAAGTTACAGCAACAGTAACCTCGTCAATAACTTCTACCGGGAAAGAATGTCTTTCTCTCCCAGGTGCCACGCGAAGCTCGCCTTTGTTTTCGAATTTCATTATCATCTTCTTTGAACCATTTAATGACATCCTGCCTCTCCTCAGACCTTTTAGTCGGCGATACTCTCTCAATGCAGCACTGCAAATGCTGCCGCTCAGATAAAACAGTTCCACTAGCAGCATATGGTGTATCTTTTCGAGAGCTAATTGTTCGCTCAGGTTGTGGTGGTTAATTTTATGTAGCGTGTAGTCCTCTCATACTGGACCCCTGGCTACGTCAGGCGGACCCATGTCTACCCTGGAGGAATCCGCAGAGCAACCCTCGCGGCTTTCCGCCTTTTCCACCGCCGCCCCTCGGGGCGAATCGCGTTGGAAACGCCTCTCATCTCGGTTTCCAGTCGCGCCTGATGTTCTGCCCACCTCGCAGCGAGAGGATTGCTTGAATCGCGCCAATCACAACAATTCGCCAGTGGATACCACGGGCACTGAAAGCGATCACTGTGACGACTGCCCACCGTCCTGGGTAAGGATCCGTTCTTCTGTATCGTCGTCGTCCGATAACTCACCTGACCACTAAGTAATTGAGCTTTCTTCTATTGAGGCGGCAATCGTCTCGGCTGTGTCTGACAACCACCTGGTTGTACCTATGAGTGCACCTCTTCCTACGTTGTACAAGGATCCCAGCTGTCTGCCCCTACCCCCACTGCCTATCACTAAACCCGCCCATACCTGCTGCAGGGGCAAGAAGCCCGCCCGAGACACTCCCCCACTGATGGAGACGCGTCCTTTTGGGAGGACAAGCACAGAATCCTCCAGGTCATCTTCTTCATCATAAAACCCCATATGAGGGCTGTTATTCGTAACACTGCACACAAAGTCCGTCGGTCGGAGGACGGGCTCTCCAAAGTCATCGCCCTAGTGGAAAGGTTTAGCCAAAAATTGTTGTGATGGTGCATCAGCCACCACATCACCACCAGCCCACTCTGGATCTTGTCACCTTCATTTTTAATGCCAATGGCATAAAACGGATGAAGATCCTCCATGAGCATTGTGTGGATGTTTTACTGATAACAGAAACACACCTCAAACCGACGGACGATTTTCGCCTTTGCAGCATGGTGCGTTACCGCTCTGACCACCTTCATTGCCATGGTGGAGGCTTGGCAGTATTTCTCAACAAAACTCTTGTCCATACCCAATGGAACGTAAAGAGGCCTTAGCGGTTATCGTCTCCACATGCCTTGGTGTCATTACCTTTACAGCAGCGTATTTGTGCCCAAACAAGCCACTGCTGGAAGCGGACCTCCACACATTGACGTCCTCCGACAGGCACATCTCAGGGCGGATCTCAGTGCCAAGCACCTGGCTTGGCATTCTCGGGTCTCTAACCCAAAAGGCCGGCTCCTCCTTGCCCTGGAGCATATTTTAGCGCTATCGGTCTATGGTCCCCACGAACCTACCCATATCCCAGTCCATTCTGACTGCCAGCCTGACATTCTGGATGTGGCCATCTTGAAAAACACCGCTGCTCAGTTTTCACTGGAAGTTCTCCATAAAGTGGCCTCTGAACATGACCCAGTACTCCTGCACCTCACTGATGCTGTCCTTTCATTTGATGTTCGTCCCATTGTCACCGTCACCGATTGAGACAAGTTTGCCAGGATACTTAAACACCACTCGACACGACCTCGATTTGACAACACTGGCCATTATAATCCATGCCTTGGATTACCTTACTGCCAAAATATGGAAATCGCTGAAACTCTCCGCCTCCACTGTACCTCAGGCTTTAACCCCTGGGACAATTTGCCTCTCGTTTTACAAGAGGTGAAGGTGAAAACGAACCGCTACCATCAATGGTGGAAGCAGGTTCGTGGTTCTTGGGACAAACGCCAAATGAGAATTCCAGCACGAATTTTGCTACTGGCTAGCCAACTGGAGGTCCAAACAATGGGAAGACAGGATGTCCACTTTCCTACTCCATCATAAGTCTGACTGGGGTATCATTCGCACACTGCAGCGTTCTATGCCAGCGGCTGCCCATCCTATTCACACATCAGTGGGCTTGTCGTATGATACCCTCCAAATTTTGGAAATGCTGGTGGATGCGCTCAAGGCCCAAAACCGCCCCCTTGTCCAGGACCTTTCTCTGGATGACCTACAGGACAAACTCGAAGTCATGACAGCTGCTGCCGCTTTCCGCAACCACTCACGCCAGTCTGCCCCCCTCTTTACATCCATGGCATAAATTAAGCATATCCTATGATGGAAACGTGGCCGGTCGGTCTCTGGATTGGATGGCATTTTAAATGAACCTCTTTGCCACTTTCCCTGCACTCCTCTCATTTTGTTCACCAAGATTTTAAGCTGTTGTCGCACGTCTGGCCTTTTCCTCCTCAGTTGAAACAGGCCAAGCTCATTGCAATCCCAAAGCGGTTCAAGGACCCTACAGTCCCAACCAACAACAGGCGCATCAGCCTCCTGAACACTATGGCGAAATTCCTTTGTGATCCTCCAATGACTTTCCCAACCTCTGGTGGTGGCAGGGATGATCCGACCTGAACAGTCTGGATTCACTTTACATCTGTCTGCCAAACATCAGGTCCTATGGATCAGTGAACACAGCAGCAAAGGCTTCAACACTGCCAAGTCGACAGCTGCCGTTTTTCTGGACTTGCAGAATGCCTATGACAAGATCTGGCAAGACAACCTATACCGCATATTTATGTCAAGATTGTGGATGACTTCCTCTGAGGTAGAACTTTCCTAGTGTCTCCACAGGGAATGCATTCCAGCATTTGTCAATTGTCAGTGGGCACTCCAGAAGGATCAGTGTTGTCTCCCATCCTTTTCAATATCCATGTGGCACAATATGCTGACTACAGAGCACTATATACCTCTGGCCATATTACATTACGCCATCGTCGCCCGCCTCTAGCGACAGGTGGACGCCACCATCACCTGGTGCTGGACAAACAAATTAGCTCTCAATGCAGTCAAAACTATTTTGCAGACCAGTACAGACCAAAACAAAACAAAAAATAATGTCCAGTAACAAGGGGTCTAAAACACATATCCTAAGCTAAGAGCACTTGTTCATATTTTCTGTTGTTAAATACATCTTATATGCTGTAATCACGTTGCTGTTATGAACGATCCGCATATTCCTCTGTTATTGTTCATATATAGCATGCAGTATATCTCGGTTAGTTTGTTACTGTAAAACGTATTCTCATTCTTGGGTAACTGCAGCAGAAACATTAGTTCTAATGAAATCAGTTTGTGTTTCAAGAGTTTTATATACACTGCAGGAAATGGAAAAAAGAACACATTGACACCGGTGTGTCAGACCCACCATACTTGCTCCGGAGACTGCGAGAGGGCTGTACAAGCAATGATCATACGCACGGCACAGCGGACACACTAGGAACCGCGGTGTTGGCCGTCGAATGGCGCTAGCTGCGCAGCATTTGTGCACCACCGCCGTCAGTGTCAGCCAGTTTGCCGTGGAATACGGAGCTCCATCGCAGTCTTTAACACTGGTAGCATGCCGCGACAGCGTGGACGTGAACCGTATGTGCAGTTGACGGACTTTGAGCGAGGGCGTATAGTGGGCATGCGGGAGGCCGGGTGGACGTACCGCCGAATGGCTCAACACGTGGGGCGTGAGGTTTCCACAGTACATCGATGTTGTCGCCAGTGGTCGGCGGAAGGTGCACGTGCCCGTCGACCTGGGACCGGACCGCAGCGACGCACGGATGCACGCCAAGACCGTAGGATCCTACGCAGTGCCGTAGGGGACCGCACTGCCACTTCCCAGCAAATTAGGGACACTATTGCTCCTGGGGTATCGG
Organism: Schistocerca cancellata; assembly: GCF_023864275.1. Lineage (NCBI taxonomy): Eukaryota > Metazoa > Arthropoda > Insecta > Orthoptera > Acrididae > Schistocerca > Schistocerca cancellata. Next base: position 414,670,263 of record NC_064631.1, read on the forward strand.
CGAGGACCATTCGCAACCGTCTCCATGAAGCTGGGCTACGGTCCCGCACACCGTTAGGCCGTCTTCCGCTCACGCCCCAACATCGTGCAGCCCGCCTCCAGTGGTGTCGCGACAGACGTGAATGGAGGGACGAATGGAGACGTGTCGTCTTCAGCGATGAGAGTCGCTTCTGCCTTGGTGCCAATGATGGTCGTATGCGTGTTTGGCGCCGTGCAGGTGAGCGCCACAATCAGGACTGCATACGACCGAGGCACACAGGGCCAACACCCGGCATCATGGTGTGGGGAGCGATCTCCTACACTGGCCGTACACCACTGGTGATCGTCGAGGGGACACTGAATAGTGCACGGTACATCCAAACCGTCATCGAACCCATCATTCTACCATTCCTAGACCGGCAAGGGAACTTGCTGTTCCAACAGGACAATGCACGTCCGCGTGTATCCCGTGCCACCCAACGTGCTCTAGAAGGTGTAAGTCAACTACCCTGGCCAGCAAGATCTCCGGATCTGTCCCCCATTGAGCATGTTTGGGACTGGATGAAGCGTCGTCTCACGCGGTCTGCACGTCCAGCACGAACGCTGGTCCAACTGAGGCGCCAGGTGGAAATGGCATGGCAAGCCGTTCCACAGGACTACATCCAGCATCTCTACGATCGTCTCCATGGGAGAATAGCAGCCTGCATTGCTGCGAAAGGTGGATATACACTGTACTAGTGCCAACATTATGCATGCTCTGTTGCCTGTGTCTATGTGCCTGTGGTTCTGTCAGTGTGATCATGTGATGTATCTGACCCCAGGAATGTGTCAATAAAGTTTCCCCTTCCTGGGAAAATGAATTCACGGTGTTCTTATTTCAATTTCCAGGAGTGTATATCACATAGGATAGTGTGAATTGTCGTTCTGTTTTCTTGTTTTGACTGCAAAGATACTTCACCTTAAGACAAGATTCAAATATTCTTACATAAGGGTATTAGCTCATTACATAAACATGCAACATAAAGATTTAAACACATAGAAAAGTAAAATCATAGTGGAAAATAAAACTAGATACAATATCTTACTGTTAATGAATGTAATTTTTTCATGTCTTTGTAGTGATACCAGGTCTTTATTTTGACCGATTCTGGCTACATTGTGAGGTAACTTCACTTGTGAGGAATACTAATTATTTTTTACAGCCCACAGAAAAGGATTTGCCACATGTTATTTTTCCATTGCAGCAGGGATGGTTTTGTATGGTTCCTAAGAAATATTTTACCATGCTAATGAAATCTCTATACATGTTTTATTCACGCATTTCTTCATTACTTGACATTTGTGTTAGGGTATCTACCCATACATTTCTTTCTCTGTCTCCAGGCTTGGTATTGGCAGGTGTATGGTATATTGAGTGTTAGGAATATTGTTTACTAGTGGTGCATCTGGAGACAAAAATTTGACCCATGTAGTTGGTTTATTTGCTGCATATGTCCTGGCAAGCTGTTTAAATTCCCTTAAGTCTTGCAGAAAGATTTGATTTGGAACAAAATTTAGATATTAAGATTTGTTCATTTCTTTGCTACCTTAGAAAGGATCTACATGCTTTACCAGTGAAACTTGCTGCATTGTCAGGCATTATCGCCTCTAGCTTACCAAACCTGAACATTTAATCATTCACTGTCACTTTTATAATTGGAGCTGCTGATGCAGCTTTAGTGGCATATAATACAACAGACTTTGAGAAAAAATCTTAAGGAGCATCGAGATACTTGACTCCTTCTCCAGCCTGAGGAATCAGTCCTGGTGTACGACCTGATATAATGTTACGTGGTTTTGTGGGTAAAAGGTGGTTAGCTTTATTTCATCAGGCTGATTCAAAGGTTTGGCCTTTCGAAGATAGAAAGGTTTGTGAAAGTTTGTCTACCCACCGATGCATGTTGGCAAAACCGCAATCCAGCATTAATTTCCTTCAACATTTTTCGACACTGAAGAGACCCCATGCATATAACTTGTAGAAGGAATGCACACACTGCAAGGTAGAATCTGCAATAAGCCTATCTATCAAGGTATTAGTATGCATCTTGTACTATTGAGTTAATTTATAACTGGTTTCCAGGGCAGAAGCTACTCTGCATCTTGCAGTACCTCCATATTGCTTTACATGTCATGGATGAAGTACTTTATGACTTAGTAAAAAGTTTAGTGTTTGATGGTCACAGTATTCCTTGACACATTTGTTGTGGATGTAATAATTTAATTTTTTAAATATCTATACTATTAGTAGGGCTCCTAGCTCCATAGTCGAATAAGATCGCTAACACCCTGTGAGAACATGACTAGCAAAACTCATAACATTAACGTCAGCCTCAAAATCGTTTTCCAAACCTTAAAATAAAAGTTCACCAAGCCCAGAGCAAGATGCATTAATACGAAAACAAAAGTCTTGGACATGTCAAGTTGTGTAGGCCTGTCTAATTTGGTCAAAGGCTTCCTGAAAGTTTACAGATTATAACCAGGTGATACTCTCACGTAATAAACTTAATAGTTAATCACTATTCAGTAGGCACAAAGCACCTAAAGAATGAATCTAGCCCTACAAATGCCTGTAACTGCTTCTTTGTTGTAGGAGAATGAAAATATTTGATTGACTTAACGTTGTCCAGATATGGTACAACACCAGTTGGTGAAATGGTATAGCGTAAAATTATGAATTCGTTCTGACTGAATTTAGGTCTCTGAGTCCGAAAATTTTCTTAAAACTTTTTTAACAATTTTAAGTGCTAAGTGGGAGTGGGTATTAATGAATTATTTACATACAATGTGATGTGATGTAGATGCTCACGACCAAGCACTGTATCCAGAGATGTTTTATGGAGTCCAGAACTGACTTTCAACCCTAAAGGAAAATTTGAAATTGAGAACTTCTGCCTGAGAAGATGAAAGTTGTTTAGTTCCATAAACTATTTGTTAGTTACACTTGTCTACTGAAGTACTGAAGATTAATAGTTATTAAGTATTGTACCCCATGGAAATTTTTCAATCGTTCTTCTGATACCCGAGTCCTAGTTCTTACTGGAATAGAAGTTATATGTATATCTCTGTCATCAAGGGCTATTCAGACATTTCCTCCTCGTTTAGGTCTCATTAAGAGTGGGCTGCGTTGTGGTGACAAATGTGTTTCAGTAATTCCTCTTTGCAACTTTTTCATCACTTGTTTAACCATCTTGCTCTTTGCCCATGGGATTAGGAATACTGCAAGGCGTTATATCTGGTAAGGGACTACTTACACATGATTCTGATAACATTTTATTATTCTTGGTTAATCAGAGGAAACTTATAGATGTTTTTAAAAATCCTCTAATTTGGTCTGCTGTTCACTGTTTAGTCACTTGGATTTCACAATTTTCCTATAAATAGTAGCCAAGTCATTATTCACATCAGCAGAGTGACATGACTAACATTCTTGTGAAGAATGAGATTCATTACTGTTGATGTGCAGCACCTTGGGTCTTATCATTTTAAGTTTCACTATCTGCAAACGGCTGTCATTCAGGACAATAGTTTCCAACAAATCTGAGACAATATTACCACCATTAACTGTCAAATAAATCTTTCTGCTAGGGAGGTGTATTCTTTTGTTTTCCTCTTACAAGAAATCATGTCAATTCTACTGTTCACAGATAACCCTTTAAGTATAAGGAACAAGGAACATATGACTCCACTTCCAAATTGTACAAAAGTCTGTGCCTACATCGTTAGGCTATGACATCTAGCATCAATAGGGCCAGGAATTACACAGTTCTGCACCAGCATGGTTGGTACTTTAGTTGTCTTATACTGTCAAAAAGTTACATGCCACCAAATTAACTATTTCACAAGTAGAGATTATTATGGCAGTATAAATATGTTAACTATTGCATTAACAGCTGCCTGAATAATGTATTCACCTTGTTCTCTGTACAATTCATAGCAAAGCAAAATCATCCCTCATGTCGATATAATAATTGTAATGAAACGTATTGAACTCTTTGGTTTAAGATAGAGCATCCATCCCATCCCTTGACAGGCACTGGGCGGCAAGATGTGGTCGCGTTTAGGCTGATGTACAAGTTATGATGGAGGGGTATTCGTGCATCACATCCACAATAGGTACAACATAGTTCTGTTGTTGTGGTTGCCAATTTGGAGGCGGTCTGTGATTCAGGATTTGTCCACTACCTATGCTCGACTTATTCATATTAGGTGACATATAATTCATAAAATTTTGGAGCCATTAATTCTGGAATTGATTTCCTATTGATATTGTTAATGAAGGTTATGGTTCATGCTATATCCTGACCTCAGCTTGCTATTACGTCTCTGCTAGCTATTCCAATGCGACAAATTCTGTGCATGTTTGATATGTTTTGATTTACAGATCCAGCATGCGGAACAGCGCTGTTGTCATGACAGTCAGCATTTGTTCGTGGTTGTTGGCGTGACCACTGGAACGTGCAGATTGTATGTCAGCGTTGGCACCATTATTGATAGAATCTTCCTGTATTAGGTCTGTAGAATTTAACATTGACAGGAAATGTTCTACTCTCACGAATTTTGAGTGGTTATTTTACTTTCAGAATTCATACGACATCTCTATGCGGAATCAGTGTATCTTGATTTCGCTTTTTGTTTACATCATTCAAAATATTTTCACAAACTATCTTGCTTGCTATTACATTGTCCAGGATTAAAGACCTCCTTGTGGAGTATATCTTTGACACGACCTGACCAACATATTTCCAATAACGCTTTTTCAAATTCGTCATACGTAATGCAATTTTCGCAGTTTCCATTGCCCAGAAAGTGGCTTCAGCCTGAACGCAAACCGATTTTTCTGTTGATCTGTCCACGTTCCCGTCAAACCGCCTTTAAAAGTTTTAATAAATACGCCCGGGGGTGTCGTTTTGTTACCTGGAGAGAAAACCGGTATGCTTTATCAGGCTTTCTTCCATTAACATTATTGACTAAGTAAGTGCCGCCCCCATAGCACAATTGTCATAGGGAGACGGCTTAAATTGTTGTATGTTGTTTCTAAATACAATGTCATACTGACTCGTATTGTTATACATGTCACCAGTTCTAGCAATTAAAGGAAGTCTACTAATCACATTATTGTTGACTGTTAAAAATTAGCTGTGTACAATTCATTTGTGCGATTACTTATCGTATCACTCAGGAAAGTCTCTTGTTAGGACTTTTCATTTCATTTAAGTCATCATGAAATTCCACTCTGGTTTCTGGGACATGGACTCACTCGAAGCGGCTCTAAGGGTAGCGGAGTACGTGTGGAGTGCACATGTGGGTTTTTTAGGTTAGAGAATTCCCTCCCTAGGCCCGACAAGACGCCTCCAGAGACGCAGCAAGGTAGGAGTAGGCCAAATGCAACAGGGAATAACAATATTAATGTGCTAATAGTAATCTGCAGGTGCGTCTATAGAAAGGTCCCAGAACTGCTCTCATTAATAAACGGTCACAATGCCCATATAGTACTAGGGACAGAAAGTTGGCTGAAGCCAGACGTGGACAGTAATGAAATCCTAAACTTAGATTGGAATGTATACCGCAGAGACAGGCAGGACAGTGAAGGGGAGGCGTGTTTATAGCAATAAGTAGTGCAATAGTATCGAAGGAAATTGACGGAGATCCGAAATGTGAAATAATTTGGGTGAAGGTCACGGTTAAAGCAGGCTCAGACATGGTAATTGGATGTCTCTATAGGCCCCCTGGCTCAGCAGCTGTTGTGGTTGAGCTCCTGAAGGATAATTTGGAAAATATTTAGAGTAGATTTCCCCACCATGTTATAGTTCTGGGTGGAGATTTTAATTTGCCGGATATAGACTGGGAGACTCAAACGTTCATAACGGGTTGCGGGGACAAAGAATCCAGTGACATTTTTTAAGTGCTTTATCTGAAAACTACCTTGAGCAGTTAAACAGAGAACCGACTCGTGGCGATAACTTATTAGACCTTCTGGTGACCAACAGACCTGAACTATTTGAAACAGCTAACGCAGAACAGGGAACTACCGACCATAAAGCGGTTACTGCATCGATGATTTCAGCCGTAAAAAGAAATATTAAAAAAGCTAGGAGGATTTTTCTGTTTAGCAAAACTGACAAAAAGCAGATTACAGAGTACCTGACGGCTCAACAGAGAAGTTTTGTCTGAAGTACAGATAGTGTTGAGGATCATTGGACGAAGTTCAAAACTATCGTACAATATACGTTAGATGAATATGTGCCAAGCAAGATCGTAAGAGATAGAAAAGAGCCACCGTAGTACAATAACTGAGTTAGAAAACTGCTGCGTAAGCAAAGGGAACTTCACAACGAACATAAACATAGCCAAATCCTTGCAGACAAACAAAAATTACGCGAAGCGAAATGTAGTGTGAGGAGGGCTATGCGAGAGGCGTTTAATGAATTCAAAAGTTAAGTTCTATGTACTGACTTGGCAGAAAATCCTAAGAAATTTTGGTCTGATGTCAAAGCGGTAGATGGATCAAAACAAAACGTCCAGACACTCTGTGACCAAAATGGTACTAAAACAGTACCAAAGCTGTTTCACAGAGTAAGACTGCACTGTAGTTCCTTCTCTAGATTGTCGCACAGATGACAAAACGGTAGATATCGAAATAGACAACAGAGGGATAGAGAAACAATTAAAATCGCTCAAGAGAGAAAAGGCCGCTGGACCTGATGGGATACCAGTTCGATTTACACAGAGTACGCGTAGGAACTTGCCGCCCTTCTTGCAACGGTGTACCGTAGGTCTCTAGAAGAGCGTAGAATTCCAGAGGATTAGAAAAGGGTACATGTCATCCCTGTTTTCAAGAAGGGACGTCGAACAGATGTGCAGAACTATAGACCTATATCTCTAACGTCGATCAGTTGTAGAATTTTGGAACACGTATTATGTTCGAGTATAATGACTTCTGGAGACTAGAAATCTAGTGTGTAGGAATCAGCATGGGTTTCGAAATAGACGATCGTGTGAAACCCAGCTCGCGCTATTCGTCCACGAGACTCAGAGGGCCATAGACACGGGTTCACAGGTAGATGCCGTGTTTCTTGACTTCCGCAAGGCGTTCGATAAAGTTCCCCACAGTCGTTTAATGAACAAAGTAAGAGCATATGGACTAACAGACCAATTGTGTGATTGGATTGAAGAGTTCCTAGATAAGAGAACGCAGCATGTCATTCTCAATGGAGAGAAGTCTTCCGAAGTAAGAGTGATTTCAGGTGAGCCGCAGGGGAGTGTCGTAGGACCGTTGCTATTCACAATACACATAAATGACCTTGTGGATGATATAGGATGTTCACTGAGGCTTTTTGCGGATGATGCTGTGGTATATCGAGAGGTTGCAACATTGGAAAATTGTACTGAAATGCAGGAGGATCTGCAGCGAATTGACGCATGGTGCAGGGAATGGCAATTCAATCTCAATGCAGACAAGTGTAATGTGCTGCGAATACACAGAAGGATAGATCCCTATATTTAGCTACAATATAGCAGGTTGTAACGTCTCCGCTCTCGCGTACGTTAACTCTTTAAAGCATGTACTATGGTAAGTTGACAGGCTTCACCTTATAAGAAAGGATTTTGGTAAATATGTCGACCGCGTGTGCCTGAATGGAGGCAAAATCAGACTTACACTCACTCAGTAACAACAATGATACGCCAATCAAGTGTAAAGTGCTATTACACGTTTGGACGGACAAGAAACATACACAGCAGATGCTACCAATTATTAATAATACGGTCGCCAGCCTAATTAGGCATTAACTGAGTTCTTTCCCTGTACAAGTGGATGTACGTGCAAGCATAACAACACGTAGTAATACTGCATTATATTGTAAATTTTGAACCAGAAAAATCTACTGAACTAATATTTTCACTTTCTGTACTAATTTGGACAAGCTATAAATACACAACATTGCACTATAATGATTACTTCAAACTGCGTTTTGTCTATTGATCCGACTGAAATCTGGCATGGGTTACCCTAGAAATAGCACTTTTGAAACACACCTACAAAGTCAATTTTAAGAAGGGAAAACACTGATAAATTTAGGTTTTATATTGATTTTAACTTTGCTGGTCAAATCAGTTCAGTACACTTCAGAATTCAAATTAATAGAAAAGAAAGAAAGGGGGGGGGGGGAAGACCCTGAAACTGTTATGATCACTACATTGGAATTTTAATTATTGAAAGAATTAAGCATTCAAGATTTCCGAAATATGATTTATCACTCTTTTTGTCTTACTTCCTGCTCATTTAACTACCGTTATTTTTGTCTCAATTTAAATAAACTTCATTACTAAACCAATTTCAACATTATCTTCCAACTTTGTCACACCTATATTATTCGTCCACTATTCATTAACAACAAAGTTCATTAAATATCCTTCTAACAGTGATAGGTCTGTAGGTAATTATTATTAGCATAAACTTTAAATCTTCATCTTAGGATACTCGGATTGCACAACATGCGGAAAGGACCCTGTCTAGGTTAGTTGTGAGGATAATTAATTGATAGGACAGTTCTCGTAAAATTTAAGTTGTTATTGAACAGTATGTAGCAAAGGTGACACTGGTCCACACGAATACAGTGCTGAAAGTTTCAACCTGTTCGTATCGATGAGGCGGTCGGCAGGCGGCGGGACGGCGAGGCACAAAGCACACGTGCAATTACAGCAATGGCTCTTGAAACATCGGCACTTTACTTCTTCATGGCGTCGCAATGCTTTTCCATTTAGTGCATATGGAATATTGCCATGCTGTATAGACGTTGAAACAGCGCATCCGAGGCTCAACGAAATCACTTTTTCCAGGAGAGCCTCCTCGATCCAGCACGTGTTTCTCAGATCGATGCCCAACTCCGACTAACTGCTGCTGAGCCCGTTATGCCGTACCGCGCCCGTGTGCATATTCCCGCGCTCGCCTGCCTCCACCTTTTACCGCTCCCCTACAGACAGGGTATTCACCAAAGGTTTTACAATCTACTTATCCTAATACATTGCCTACGTATGGACCAGGCATACAATTACAACTTTCACATCTTACAATATTTCCAACATTAGTTACACTTCACTTTGATTACAACATTGCTTGAAATTTGACATAAATATTAAATTTTACATCGAAAATTGTTTATAGCTTCTTCAACATAATGGCATGAAACAAAGAAGAAATGAAATCAGAACATCGATTATACTAATTTATCGAAATTCAGATGACAAAAATTTATTACATATACAGTAGGATAACGTTAGTGTTGTTACAAGGTCAGCAACTGGAAGCAGTTACTTCAACAAATTATCTGGGAGTACGCAATAGGAGTGATTTAATATGGAATGATCATATAAAGTTGATCGTTGGTAAAGCAGATGCCAGACTGAGATTCATTGGATGAATCCTAAGGAAATGCAATCAGAAAACAAAGGAAGTAGGTTACAGTACGCTTGTTCGCCCACTGCTTGAATACTGCTCAGCAGTGTGGGATCCGTACCAGATAGGGTTGATAGAAGAGATATAGGAGATCCAACGGAGAGCAGCGTGCTTCATTACAGGATCATTTAGTAATCGCGAAAGCGTTACGGAGATGATAGATAAACTCCAGTGGAAGACTGTGCAGGAGAGACGATCAGTAGCCCGGTACGGTCTTTTGTTGAAGTTTCGAGAACATACCTTCACCGAAGAGTCAAGCAGTACATTGCTCCCTCCTACGTATATCTCGCGAAGAGACCATGAGGATAAAATCAGAGAGATTAGAGCCCACACAGAAGCATACCGATAATCCTTCTTTCCACGAACAATACGAGACTGGAATAGAAGGGAGAACCGATAGAGGTACTCAAGGTACCCTCCGCCACACACTGTCCGGTGGCTTGCGGAGTATCGATGTAGAGTAAATGTAGATGATACTGAGCGGTTATTTTACTTTCAGTATTTATACCACATCCCTATGTGACATCAGTTTATCTTGATGTCGCTTTTTGTTTACGTACAATTCAAAAAACTTTCACGAACTATCTTAGTTGCTATCATATTGTTGCAATACTATTTCCACGCTGGACATTTCTACTTTGACTTTAAGTTCAGTATCAAACTTTTCTGTAGTCTGCACGTCTTGATCAACAACGCATTTTGAAAAACTGTTGGGAAATGTCTTCTCTGAGCACTAAAACTTCCTTAACCGTCATATGGTTAACTTTCTCAGTTACCTGCTGAACGATCTGTTTCAATCGGAGCAATCTCAAGGAAGTTACATCAATAGTTACTTAATTGCTCCTTATACATTTTTGTACCCTTCTCTCATTTTAGAAACCTCGGCCCAAAATTTATTAAAATCATCCTTTATTTGAACAACTTGTTCTTCTGGCAACCGTTTGAAATGTGCCTCAGCTTGGGCAGATTCCTCTTTGGCCAATACTTCGAATATTATATCGCTCATGACCTCAGGTTTTTTGAATAATTAGGTAAATGAATTTCCAAGCGCGACCGTTTATGAAGTACTAGCTATGCGTTGTGACTAGGGTTCCATTTCGGCTTCTGTGGACTCGGGAGTTTTGTTTTCTATTGTCAGATTAGCTATATTGAAATCTTCAATATGAAATTCTTCCTAGCTATTATTTGCTGAATTCATTTTTGTGGGTTACCCAAATTTAACCATATCACACGCGGATAGTTCCTGTTACCTTCAGAAATTTCCACACTCCTTGAATTCATTTACCAAGAATATACACTGTTATTTAAACTCAAAGAAAATTAATTTACAAGGTATTCTGTGCGTGTTTGTAAAAGCAATCTAGAAATGGCATTCACTCCAAGTAGCTTCGTTCCAGCGAAAGTCGGCCATCAGTGACCCTCGACCGTAAAAGTTTCACAAACTATTACAATGAATAAATGTAAACATTAATGCAATCGGTCTTCATATTGACGAAGATAGGTTCCTCCTCTATGAAGAGAATGATTAACGAAAGTGCAGGAAATGGGGATCGAAACTTTCGATCACTTAAACATCTGGCTCAAACCTATCGCAGATGGAATTTTAGAGTCATAAATAAGACATAAAATACAAGAACATTATTCAAGTAAGGTGTTTCAATTAGTACTACGAAATTAGACACAGTAAGACAATTCATGTTAACTTTTTATTACGTAAGTAGGATGTGACAGAACATACTTGATGGTTCCGCAACGACAATACAGAGGAAGGTAAGTACGGTAATGACAAATAAAGGTAAGTAAGTACGTAAGTGACAAATGAATATGAAACATAACCTTGTTAAAACAAGATCGTGTAGCATACAAATACATCTCAGGCTCGTGATTTGATTTACATGTGTATTGAGACACAGAGAAACTAAAGTTTGGGTTTTAAATACTGCGTATATATAAAATATTTCTATTACATAGTTTAGTCTGTGATTAAAAGTAAACAGAAGACACACGCTACGGAAGCTGTCATGAGTGTGAGTTGGGGAGCCGATTCAGGCAATTGGAATAAGGATGTATCGCGCTTTAGTAGGTCAGCAGGAGGATTGAGCTTGTCTTCGTTTTCAGTCAGCTACGGACTTATATCAAAGACGACTAGACAAATATCACTACAAAGCATTTAAAGTATGCATACGGGAAATGCAGTCTGCTCCGATTAGTGTCTTTGTAGTCGAAGCAAATACGCTTCCACTGCATCTACGTTACGAGTATTTGAGTGCGAAAGTTTTACTAAAACGGTCGCAGCTCGCACAAGACCAGATATTACGAGACGCCTGTATCATATCGGGCTTGCGCTACACGCCCAGATAATTGTTCGACTCAACAAAAGCTTCCTCCTCTTGTTGCCACATACATGGATACTAAGTCTATTGCTCCAGTTCCTCAGAAGAAGCCATTCCCCATAATAATTACTCCCTTTAAATGCAGATTGCCGTACAAGTGTATCTGAATCCCTAGTAATTTTTGACCTAAACCTTGAAGTGATTCCGATGTTCCTTTGTCGTAGGACTGGTGGCAACAATATACAAGGTGCTTCCGTAAGAGCGTGCAAAAATATAACAGAACTAGAGAATGCTCCACTGAACATGGAACCTGGGGTTGGAAAAGCCAGCTTAAGAAGATATGGAGGTAAACTTGTCTATCGCTTTGTCTAGCATTACTGTTTTCCAGCTTATTTACAACGAACATGGGTATATATTTACATGTACTGTGCTATTTATTTCCTGCAAGGAAACGATGAGGACGAGCCTGATTACCAGGAAGTACACTATGTGATCAAAAGTATTCGGACACCTCCAAAAACCTAAGTTTCCATATTAGGAGCATTGTGTTGCCATCCACTGCAAAGTACTCTATAGCAGCGACCTCAACAGTTACTAGACGTCATGGGAGATCTAGCGTTAAAAGGTTTTTTTTTTTTTTTTTGCTTTTCACATTTAACCAAATACAACATTGATGTTGATAATTCATGGCAATGTTTGCCGACAAGATAAAGAATGCAACCTTTTAACACTAGATTGCGTACTCACGGCAGTTCTCCTTGGCCGTTTCTTGGTACGACTTGGAAAAAGAGAAAAATTAATGAATGATCGATGATGCGTCGGTTCTCGATTGTGTTTAGGAGACGTACGGATTGATTGCGTGAAAATAGTTTCTCAAATGACCTCTTAACCCGGATTGCTTTCACGCAATCAGACTCTTCAATGAAATTACCTAAGGGACCTATTTGAATAATAAAAAAAATTGGAAATGAATGCAAAACAGTGAAATTTTGTAAAAAAAAGTTGTCAGATCGTAAATTGAACACGTTAATGGTCTCCCAAATACAATTGACACACCGCGATAAAGAGCGAACCTGTAACAAAGTTCATTTAAACATAAACATTATTTGTGGTTAATTTAAAGAAAAGAATAAGCATAGATTTTCTGTACAGTGGAGGAAAAGTATATTCTCAAAGAAGAAAGGCGTTAAACTATAAACATTACCAAATTTACAATGAATACAAAACTTACATTTTTATGTTTTTCTCATACATGGAGCAGTCCAACAATCGCTGCTTCTGTATGTGTGATATTTTGTAAAAATTAAATGTCCTGGCGTGCGCGTAAGTATTTTTTATCGTCACAAAGTTTACAAAAGCGTTTTTGTTTTCTTGGTGATAACGTGGTTTTTCACACCTAAAGAAATATAACTTGTAGCGGTGCTACACAACACGTCTTAACAAGTCGGCAACCAAACATCAAAGGTAATGAAGTACATGTTAACATATCGGCGACCAGAAGTACAACTAACTATAAAGACTCTAGAATTTTCCTAACAAATGATAAATTGTTCTTTCTTCTGTTTCGCTGCTTCTTGCTATCAAGCGCTGCGGCAATGATTTTAAATATCTGCGCCCAGCGAGTCATAGTATTTAAAAGTAACTTTTAAACGCTGGCCGCGCGTCTTGGTATAGGCGCACATTACAAACAGATTTTGTTTCTTTACTCTCGCGTTGTCATGCTTAGTATCATTACAAACTGCAGCTCGATGGCTATCCTTTTCTCATATGCAAAATGTCTGAAATCCAATAATATCACATTGCTTCCCGCGTGAGGAGCGATGACTCCGTCAGGATCATCGCGACTCACGCGTAGTCGTGATATTATTGCTTTCGTGAAACAAGTTAGTATTACTTGCAAAAATTCTTTACAATAGATTTTACACATTACATCAAGCAAAGTGGTTAACATACAGAGTATCAGGTAAGTATATTCGTACGACTTGAAATTGATAGTAATTTGTCCATAGGGTAACTACATGACAATTGAACTGTGCCCTTTCTAATGTATTGTACAAGGATAACAAGTGTTCATTTCTCGGTAAAAGATAATGAAATTAAGATAAAGAGACACATACATAGATACATTATACATGGCATAATAAATAAAAAAAAAACAAAGATTAAATTACTTGACTTCACAGGAAGTCTGGGTGCTGTGTGCACTCGTGGAAAAAATATGTTACAAAAAATTGACATTCTTGTTTTACAGTGACATACTACAGGAATATTTTTGTCGTTGTTTCGTCGAAGATTTCTTGCAGTAAATACGTAGCACTTTACTTATTTGTGGCTTTTATGACCTGCAAAAAAAAAAAAATGTTTCACTACACTTGGGTAGGTATGAGTTGCACTGGGAGTGGTAGAACTTCGGGTATAAATGATAGCACTGCACTTGAGAGGGGAAATTGATTACACTTTCACAGTGGAGGAAAAGTAGGGCATCACTTTCACTGTGGAAGTTGGAGTAGTTGTCGGGGTGTGATGTTGCGTTGGAAATACGTCGTGGGTCAGGAACTGGAAGATTGGTTCTGCAACATGTTGAGCCGTATGGTGGCGGTCTCTATTTCACTTGACACTTGTCCGTGCTTCCATTTATGTTTTCGTACATGAAAAATACAGAAAAAAAATCTGTATTAGAATGTGCTTACTTACTAATAACTTAGTCTAAAAGAAAATTGGATTAGGTAAGGATAACAATTGTTTATGTACATAAGGTCTCATTCTCTTAGGAATGCTTAGTTCTCATATTTATCTATTTTCCTGGTTTTATTTGGTTCGACACGTTTTCGTCATTACTCGGCCTGGTCAGTGAATTCGGTAGCAATTGTGAAAATCGAGCTTAAGACTCTTCCGATTAGTGTCTTTATAATTTCACAAGGTACATGAGTGCTTAATTCATTGCTTTATCATATTTTATCTTGAATGCATTTCAAACACATTTGGCATCCGCGCTCGTTGTGCAAAGAAAAATTTATTGTTGAGCATTCAGGGTACACAGTGTTACGTCCGTTGGTCACAATCACGTGATAATAACTTGACAGTTCCACAAAGCTAGCAGCAGTATTCTGCGAGAAGCAGAGCGTTTGGCGTCTACTAGCCGTGGTGTGAGTTTTTACACAGTTTTTCATCGACTCTGGATTACGGAAGCAGCCAGATGCGGCGACTCCCACAGCTGTTTCGAAGAATGTGTCCGTGGAAAGGCGTACAGTACCGTTTGTGGTAAGTACAACACTTATTCACTTTCACTCTTCGGCTTTCTACATCGTGGTTTCGTGGTACAAGTACTTATAACATTACTTCACACGCGGTATTCCACACGTGCCCTTGGAGTTATCACCTCTTCAGTTCACACTTTATTATTAATTCGTGTTCACATTTATTTGGTCGTCATGTTAAGGTTCACACGCACCACTTTTATACGTGTCCATTAATTACTTGTCTATAGTCGGTTCACACGCAGCAGCACATACGTGTCAGTTATTACTGACTGCATTATTACTACAAAGTACAGTTAACATTTAGTATACATATCATGTCTAAAAATTATTTACAAAGAAATATTTAGTCTCTGTGACTACAAGGCCTGACGAAAAGCGTGTCTCTTGTTCGTAGTTTGTGCTTCCAAGGCACTTTAGGTTTACACTTTGTTCGAAATCTTGTTATTCTTTTCTTTTTACAATAGTTACTCTTTTCGCAAGTTCAGCTCTTTTATTTTCTCTCTATTACGTCGTTAGTTTGAAGACATAGTCAATGTGGCTTCGTTTACGTGATGAACAGTTCGTGTTCAAACTACCATTAGGGTAACTGGGAAGCTTGGTGTTCCCTGTCGTGCAATTGCACATCACAAATCTTAATTGAACTCGCAATTTGCGAAGAATAAGCATAGCCCGTCGACAACCAATGTGTCACGACTATCCATTCGTATAGCCTGTATGTATCAATCATGCAACCAGCTCGTAAAATTCACTTCTCTACTGGATAAGGTAGGATGGTAAGGATACTGGTTAGAGGAAAACACAAAAGCCTTTTATGGAGTGAAGAGATTTGAAGACACAGTGTTAATGACGTATGATATGATGAGCTTAACATAAATTATTATCACCTTAGTTTTTCATGACAAATATTATAATTAAATCGATACAGTAGTTTCAGTGTCGTCTGATCCAGCTCTCTAAACAATTTTCAATGCATATCTAAAATTACTTAAACCATGCATTAGCAGTAAACTGTGTCTGTTAACTATCTTCTGTTCCATGTATCGTAAAATTGTTTTCTAAAAAAAATCGTCGTATCTCGAGGACCTGAAATAGATATTTCTAGTACTAAACTAATTTATTTATAAATGATCTTTGTATTTCAGCTGCACTGTGCCATAAAATTGTTATGAGCGTATACGGTTTTCTCCGTATTATAATAAAATGATTGAGTTGCGCACTTCTTTCCTGCTACCTGGATCGTTATTGACATATGCTAAGCTGCTGCTTTTTGCCTGCTGCGTTTCATAGGTGGTCTCATAAAATTTGTTGTCACACACTCCTTATGCATAACATAACATTTACCTCATTAGAGTAAGCGACCTTGATAATTTTTTTTTTTAACCTACGAGCAATCATTCTGGTCTGAATGATCATTTTAATTTATTTCATTCAAGAGGAGAGAGCTTTGCTATACTTAAAACTAGTGATAGCAGGTGGCACTTAGCACGTCCCTACTATAATATATGTCAGCTCTTTCGGCTGTGGCCGTTCATGGCTCAATTAACTTAAAACTAACTTACATCTAAGGCAAATCTTGCTCTCCTACAATAAATGTGTTTTACTTAAGGTGCTCATATAAATTACTTATCTTGTTGTGGCAGGTCGACAGGGTGTTAGTCCTGTGCACTACTCTTACATACGTTGGTACTTCACACATAGTATGACAACTTATAGTGTGTGTGTATATTTTCTTTTAGCAGCTTAACTTAACAGATATTTTCAATGGTTGACTCGGTATTTCTTCAAGTCTGCGTGATGAAACAATCCTTTTATTCGTCCAGATACAGGGTCAGCTAATAGATAGCAACCAATGTGCGGCTTTCTTAATATAATATATGGTCCTTCATACAAGTGCTGCCACTTGCGATTCTTATGATGAATCAAAGATGGTTTGAAGTGGGTCTTTATTAGCACTCGTTCATTTATACGATACGATAAGACTTTGCTAATGTGTTTGTCATGCGCCTTTTTTCTTAGGTTGGCATGAGTGGTTAAAGATATGAGAGCTTATTGGTTCCGCAGCTTCCCCGTGGAGGCCTAAAGAAGCTGCTAATGGTTTTCCGACTGGGGTGGAGCTGAAATGTCAGTTATTTTTATTTGACTAGTGTTTTGCGATCTACCAGGTCGAAAATTTGCGTTCGTATCCCATACGACTTATGCATCTGTTGATTGCGTGTTATTTGACATCGCGTTAGGTGCTTGGTTCGCCTGTGTGTAGAAAATGGTCGGATTTCTTTGGCTGTTATGACCGGCGGTGTCAGGAAAAGCATGCGAGGAATTGTCCTGACTATTGTTCCTGAACTGTTGGTTGGGTTGGTGAGAAAATGTCGCATTTTTCGGCTGGGAAAAATTTATTTGCTGAGAGGGAGTGAAGTGACTCGGCTGACTGTACTGTGGTGGATTGTTATAATTGTTCCATTTCTTTCCCTTGTGACGATTTCCATTATTCGTCTTGTTGTTCTGGTACTGGTAATTACCGTTATGATTTATCGGTGAATTACCGTATTGTTGCTGTGTGTTTTGATAAATCGGATTGTACCTATTCTGGTGTGGATGTTTGTTATATTGTTTTCCATTACGGCGGTTGAAACTGTTATGATTGCCGTAAGGCTGAGCGTTTGGTTGTCCCGTGTTATGTTGGTACGACATTCCATTGACGCAGTTTGTTATGTGCTGCTGCGGAGCGGGCGGTCCATTATTATAATTATTCCGCGCGCTCGCACGCACATCCTCATAGATCATATCCAAATTGTCAAGAACAGAAAGAAAGGCTTCTAGGTCTTCTTCACTCACATTAACTAGTTTTTTTCTTATTGACACAGGAAGTTTTGACTTTAAGATCATGATTACATCTTTGGTTGAAATGGGCGTGTCCCAATACTGAATTTTACGTAGATATTTTTCAAAATAACGTCTCAAACCTCCTCCTTTGGTGTTGAAAGGTTCGGCGTTGTAAACCTCTTTTCGGAGTCTTTGTTGTATACCTGAACTCCAGAATTTATTCAAAAAATGCTTTTCAAAATCTGCATAGGTGTGACATTTGTCTATTATTTCTGTACCCCAAATTGATCCTTCACCGTGTACATAGCCTAAGATGAACTGTATCCGCTGCCTGTCGTTCCATGATTCCGGAAAAGCACCTGTGAATGATTTTAGAAATACCATGGGATGTATATTTCGTTTTTCAGGTATAAAAGGCTGAAAAACTCTGTGTTTTAGCACACTCTCGTCTCGCATTAGTTCAACGAGTGTTAGTTGATAGGCATGACTACGTGACGTAGAAGTTTCGTCACGCGTATTATTTACTGTTGGTGAGAATTGTACCTGACACGCGGGATATTGACGACTATCGTGTTCTGGCGGTAGCGAATACTCACTTTGGTTGTCACCTTGCAATTCCGTAACTTGTCGTCTCAGTTGATCTATATCATTGCTTAGCTGACGTTTCCATTCCGGAAGATCGTGGCTAAATGCTCGTCTGATTTCACCTAATTCACTGGTTAAAGTGTCACCAGAAGTACCGGGAGCGGTTAAGATTTCTGCTGTAGCAGATTTAACCGTACCCTTTAGTTCAGCGTGTACCTTGCTGACAATGTACTGTTCTTTGGATTGCATCCACTCTTCAAATTCCCTATTAAGTGTATTGCTTATACCGGTGTTGACATCTGCGATCTTTTTGTCAATATTGACATCGGATATTTGCTGAGCAAGGTCTTCGACTCGCTCGCCAACGTGATTGACACTTTCTGTCAATTGGCTTACTCTCTTTGAAACATCACTGTAATGTTTCAAAGAGTCACTCGCAGTTGATTTACACACATCTATTTGGGCCTGCATATCTATGAACTTGCTACCAATATTGGTCTCGGCGGATTCCACCATCGAAAGAACACTATCAATTTTTGCGTGTACGCTTGCGTTTAGCTCGCTTGCGTAAGCAGTGGTAATGGCTTTAATTTTTTCCTCCATGGTGTCATTCGAATTTTTGATTTGTGCTTGGATGTCCTCTATCCTTGATTCTAAACTGCTGAACCTGCTGTCACTTTGATTTGCTAACTGACTGATTTGCGTTTCAGTATTGTCACTTTCGTTTGTTAAATGACTGATTTGCGTTTCAATATTGTCACTTTGGTTTGTTAACTGTGCCATGTTTGCTTCAAAACTGGTTTTCATATCAGCAAACAATTTTAGTATATCTGACAGCGAGCATTCATGTGACTGCGACGCGGTCTGTGGCGCCGACAGCTCACGTGTCGCTTCGTCGTCTGTTGTTCCCTCACTACGAGATTCAGGTTTGTTTACACCCGCGCGCGGTCTAAGTTGCATTGGTTGCTCATCAGCCATCGTAAATTTAAAGTAGTTATACTGCACGAGCTAGAAAAGATAATTTTTTTTTTAATTATGATTTTCACTTGTCAGGTGCGCCAAGGATTTCGCGTCCTGATTTCACAGATATTGCTTGCGCGTTATAAACATTTGAAACTCTGACACACGACAAAATAAATGAAAAACACTTATGGAGCACTGAAACTGGCACAGATAGCGGCCATTGTGATTCACTTAAATGCACAACAATGGAAATTCTTGCTAACTATTTCTAACTATTGTAAGCGAAATGATGAAATAGAGGCGGATCTAATAGCAAAAGGAAACAGAAATTTGGAAATTAAATTGCTTGAGGAAAAGGAAAAAAAACGTAGAGAGTGAATGTCACGAGCCGACTGAATGCTCGGTACGCAAAGCTTCAAACGTAATGAAAAATCGTACTCACATTAGTTGTCTTGCACGCTGCTATTTATTGCTGTTGAGGATTCTTACTGCGATTTTCTGCATATACGTCCTTTTTTTATCACTGTTTTAGGCTTCCAATTTTCTCCAGATGGTAGCATGAAAATAAAAAGAACAAATTAGTTTTTTAGTCAAGTCCCTGTTTGGGCGCCACATCTAGCGTTAAAAGGTTTTTTTTTTTTTTGCTTTTCACATTTAACCAAATATAACATTGATGTTGATAATTCATGGCAATGTTTGCCGACAAGATAAAGAATGCAACCTTTTAACACTAGATTGCGTACTCACGGCAGTTCTCCTTGGCCGTTTGTTGGTACGACTTGGAAAAAGAGAAAAATTAATGAATGATCGATGATGCGTCGGTTCTCGATTGTGTTTAGGAGACGTACGGATTGATTGCGTGAAAATAGTTTCTCAAATGACCTCTTAACCCGGATTGCTTTCACGCAATCAGACTCTTCAATGAAATTACCTAAGGGACCTATTTGAATAATAAAAAAAATTGGAAATGAATGCAAAACAGTGAAATTTTGTAAAAAAAAGTTGTCAGATCGTAAATTGAACACGTTAATGGTCTCCCAAATACAATCGACACACCGCGATAAAGAGCGAACCTGTAACAAAGTTCATTTAAACATAAACATTATTTGTGGTTAATTTAAAGAAAAGAATAAGCATAGATTTTCTGTACAGTGGAGGAAAAGTATATTCTCAAAGAAGAAAGACGTTAAACTATAAACATTACCAAATTTACAATGAATACAAAACTTACATTTTTATGTTTTTCTCATACATGGAGCAGTCCAACAATCGCTGCTTCTGTATGTGTGATATTTTGTAAAAATTAAATGTCCTGGCGTGCGCGTAAGTATTTTTTATCGTCACAAAGTTTACAAAAGCGTTTTTGTTTTCTTGGTGATAACGTGGTTTTTCACACCAAAAGAAATATAACTTGTAGCGGTGCTACACAACACGTCTTAACAAGTCGGCAACCAAACATCAAAGGTAATGAAGTACATGTTAACATATCGGCGACCAGAAGTACAACTAACTATAAAGACTAGAATTTTCCTAACAAATGATAAATTGTTCTTTCTTCTGTTTCGCAGCTTCTTGCTATCAAGCGCTGCGGCAATGATTTTATATATCTGCGCCCAGCGAGTCATAGTATTTAAAAGTAACTTTTAAACGCTGGCCGCGCGTCTTGGTATAGGCGCACATTATAAACAGATTTTGTTTCTTTACTCTCGCGTTGTCATGCTTAGTATCATTACAAACTGCAGCTCGATGGCTATCCTTTTCTCATATGCAAAATGTCTGAAATCCAATAATATCACAGAGAGCAGAATGGGGCGGTCCGCAGAACTCATGGACTTAGAACGTGGTCAGGTGTTTGGGTGTCACATGTGTCGTACGTCTCCTAAAGATCCCTAGGTCCACTGTTTCCAATGTGATAGTGAAGTGGAAACGTGAAGGGACACGTACTGCACAAAAGCGTACAGGCCGACCTCATCTGTTGACTGACACAGACCGTTGAAGACGTTTAGAATGTGTAATAGGCGACATCTATCATGACTATCACACAGAAATTCCAAACTGCATCAGGATCCACTTCAAGTACTATGACAGTCAGATGGGAGGTGAGAAAACTTGTATTTCATGTTCGAGCGGCTGCTAATAAGCCACACGTCACGCCTGTAAATGCCTAACGACGCCTCGCTTGGTGTAAGGAGCGTAAGTATTGGACGACTGGCAGTGGAGAAACGTTGTGCGGAATGACGAATCACAGTATACAATGTGGCGATCGGATGATAGGGTGTGGGTATGGCGAATGCCCGGTGAACGTCATCTGCCAATGTGTGTAGTGCCAACATTAAAATTCGGAGGCGGTGGTGTTATGGTGTGGTCGTGTTTTTCATGCACGGGGCTTTTACCCCTTGTTGTTTCGCGTGGCACTATCACAGCAGCACCTTCTTGCTTCCCACTGTTGAAGAGCAATTCGGGGATGGCGATTGCATCTTTCAACACGATCGAGCAACTGTTCATAATGAACGGCCTGTGGCGGAGTGGTTGCACGACAAGAACATCCCTCTAATGGACTGTCCTGCACAGAGTCCTGACCTGAATCCTAAAGAACATCTTTCGGATGTTTTGGAACACCGATTTTGAGCCAGGCCACGTCGACCGACATCGATACATCTCCTCAGTGCAGCAGTCCGTGAATAATGGGCTGTCATTCCCAATGAAACTTCCAGTACCTGACTGAACGTATACCTGCGAGAATGGAAGCTGTTATCAAGGTTAAGGGTGCGCCATCACCATATTGAATTCCAGCATTACCGATGGAGGGCTCCACGAACTTGTCAGTCATTTTCAGTCAGGTGCCCTGATACTTCTGATCACATTGTGTATTTCCTGGTCGCTGTATTGGAAGGGAAGGTCCTATTCCATGGCCTACGTGGTCATCTGACCTGAATCCCCTCGATTGTTTCCTACGGGGATATCTAAAGTCACTTGAGTATGAGACATCAATGGATACGGAGATGGAATTAGTTGCTAGAATTGTAGCTGCTTGTGATGTGATTCTGGCTTCCCTACCTGAGATTTTTCAATGGAGCATCTTCCACCTCCAGTTAAATTTTTGCAAGCTTCTACGGAAACACTCAGGAAATATGACCATCCTCTTTTCTAGGGTATCGTGAGTCAGGTCAGCACGAACGAAATGTGGAATAACAGTACGTACATCGAATCTGCAGAATTCCTATCCTTCATATCTGTAAAACATAAAGATGGAAATGAAACTGACACAGACTGAAAAGAATAGTGCAATGAATAAACTATCATGCCGGTGACATGGGTCAGAATTTGTCTGCTTCAGTTGAGAATAAGGCACGGAAGGTTATATACAAAACTCTTCGTGAAACTCTTACACAAATAACTACATTCACATTTTCTAATCGGACATTGTTAGAAGGAATATCTATTTCCTGTCATCAACAGAATAGTAAGAGGTGTAACATAAATCTAATAGGACATATATGGGACAGTGAATAAGTCGTTGAATTGACGAGGATTTCGACCACGTTATCTCCGAATACGCGGTGAGTTCCTTAGCCACTGTGCGACTCTCTCAATTGGCTGTTTTGGGAACTGCTTCGTTCCGTTGCAAGTGTTTACGTTAATAGTTCTGAAGTTATTACGGACTTCTCGATTAATATCAGACTTCTTATCTACTTAGCAGGTTTTAGTGGGTTAAGTTAAGATCCAAAAAATTTAATCCGAAATTATCTCTAGTACATTATGTAGCCTGGTTGACAATGGTGTCGTAGATTACGGATTTCTCTCTTAAGAGTTCAATAGCGTTTAATTATGACCACTCTTCACTTTGTAGTTCTGAACGCAAATATCAACAAAGCAAAGTACCTCTAATTCTCATACAGTCATCCAACTCGCGGCATATTCTGGCCTGGCATGATCCACCAGTTCCTGCTTTTCTTCTGTATTTTTCATTAAATTTTACTTTTACAATATGATGATTTAAAAAAAAATTGCAATACCACTTTCAAGCAAAATTATTTGAGCTATGAACTGAAGTGTCGCAGTATTTTTCAGGATTCACTATTTAAGACAGAAGGGGTCTCTATTCTCAGAAATAGTATGGAATACAGAAAACAAGCCTGTTACGGACGAGTTATTATTACCATTTTTAAAAACTTACTCTATATTTGATCTTTAAAACTGGAATCAGTAAACAAATATGTGAATAATGCTGTGGATAATCATGTTGGTTAGGCTTTTTAGTTTTTATGAAACGTATTCTATAATTTTAAGTCGCCAAAAATAACATTGGCGAAAGAGATTAAAAAATTACAATACACACTTAATTTAACGATTCTTGAATAAAGTCTATAATCATACTTAGTGTCGCAAGGGACTGGCCAACGGCTGGTTCAAATGGCTCTGAGCACTATGGGACTTAACATCTATGGTCATCAGTCCCCTAGAACTTAGAACTACTTAAACCTAAGTAACCTAAGGACAGCACACAACACCCAGCCATCACGAGGCAGAGAAAATCCCTGACCCCGCCGGGAATCGAACCCGGGATCCCGGGCGTGGGAAGCGAGAACGCTACCGCACGACCACGAGATGCGCGCCCAACGGCTGCTCCCGGCGGAGGTTCGAGTCCTCCCTCAGGCATGGGTGTGTGTGTTTGCCCTTAGGATAATTTAGATTAAGTAGTGTGTAAGCTTAGGGACTGATGACCTTAGCAGTTAAGTCCCATAAGATTTCACACACATTTGAACTTTTTTTGGACTGGCGAAAGATGTATGTCAGCGTGCACTGTTCGTTTCCCGAATACTCATAAATCATAAACAATTATAAAATTCTTTTCCTAAGAGTAATGACTGAAGACAGAGATTAAAAAAAACCTTGATGAAGACGTCATTTCTGATGGAGGTCAAGCACGAATGCAGCCCGGTTGTGAACTTTTCTCCTTAACGGAGATTCAGGGAAAACAAAAATGTAGATCAGTGGTAGTCAACTTGGTCCTTACCACCCACTAGCGAGCATTGCAGATTTCGTGGTAGGCTTTTATTATATGCTTTAACTTGCTGTAACCCCGCTTATAAATTTAATGATGTAAGTTGGTTCTCTACGTTATAAATTACCATTACTCTGGCACCGGTGAGTGGTTAGAATATTTGACGACTAACAGATGGACAGAAGTGGGTGGTAGGTAAAAACGCTCGACTAGCCCTCATCAAAATTGAGGGTCGGAGAGCTAAACGCCGTTCCTACGTAACGCATATCTAATCTCTTTTTCTCATCTTACGAAAGGAAATGGCCAATCATTCATGAAGTGAAGGTACCTGTATAAAATACTTTATTGCATGTTGGAGGGGACCGTTATTCTAAATCATGTATTACACTTGCAACTTGTTGAGATTACTACAATTTATTTCGCGCTGATGCAGATTTAGTAATACAAGGCTTCAAATTTAATAAATCATTTTGTGTTATGCTGTAAAAAATAATAATGAAACCACAAATAACATTTCGACGCGTTTATAATGCTCTTAGTTTTCAGACGATGGATATTAGAAGTCGGTCGAAAAGTTGGGTTTTATTGAATAGATGTTGACATTATGATATAGGTTAACACCAGTTTGAAATCAGTGGGTGAATAGTAGGAATATTGGTGTCTCACAGTTTCACTACCGCTCAGTTTCGCAGTCTATGCAAATTTCCATCTGGGGCCAACTGTACTGCCACTGAATTGCTTTTGCTATAATCGCATTACACTAATTGGCCCCTCTTCCTACCACTTCTGCTAACGAGGTTATTACTTCCCATCTCTTAAAGATAAATCTAGACCTGGATTAAGTCCACTTCGGTAATGGTAAAGCTCATGATCCCTCTTTTCACGAAAACAGTACAACCAACGCTATTTGTACTTTGCTTACAATACGGCTTTTGCGTTGTGGATCAGAGCTTTAATCCACAGACATCTCTGTGGATAAAGATCGTATTACTGCCTCTGCTTTTCTCAGCACCCATTAAGAGATTATTTAATTTTCGTACAAACGCTGTACGCTTTAATACCTCTGAATTTCCACCCTCCCTACGAACTGTAACCCAGACATACTGTGACGTACTTTACGCAATTTCAGTTTACGTGATAGTGACTCTTAGGCGTTACAGTATGTAAGTACATCACATGAATTAAGATACAGCTAGATACAGTTTACGCTAACTTCTCTCTCTCCCCCTCTTGCCTCCTTGCAAAGGGCAAAGAAAAAACAGCCGTAAGATCAGGAAGAAGACGCGAAACCTATATTCGCATGCAGACGAAAGTATGTGATATGGACTTCCTAACCACAGTTACATTTTGAAATCTTTTGGCAGAAGATGTCCACATACTGCCTATAAGAATTAAGTCGAAGTAAATATTCATTTACAACTGCATCATACTCATATGATAGTCAAAATTTCCCTTGTACTTTCGAGCATTTCAGCAGCACTGTATTTCGATTTGAACCCTCTTTCAGCACACTCATCCCGACAGGAAAGGTTCACTACGAAATCTGTTATTTCTATAACCGCAGTAACTGGCTACCACAAATGAAGATTATTCCAAAACAGATTCTGAGACATTCATCGTGATTCGTGGGTGACATAAAATAAAGAGCAGCTAAAATCCTTGGAGCCAGATTAATGACCAACATCGCACTGATATGTAAGAATTCGCCTCAGAGCGTGAAGAGTACTTCAGAAGTGCTGCAGATGAGATCAATACGATTAATATCAGCTAAGCCGGGTGACATACTTTTTGTGTGCTTTTCTGACGACAATTCATTCCACTGTCTCTATAGGACACCGAACTTTGTCGTGTTACATGGCGGTGTGCAACGTAACTATTTCGGTGCATGAGAAACAGTTTGCTGTAGTGGAGATATAGCCGTAGAACACACGACTCCAATTGAAATACATGAAAAATAGTTGCAGTGTACGGCGATGTTTGTATCGACGTCAGTAAAGTGCGACGTTGGATTGTCAATACTGATAAAGAAGGGAATGGTGGCGCAAACCTCAACGTCTCTGACAGAGCTAGAAGTGTTTTCAAAACTTGAACACTTTCGAGGATTTCACTTTGATAGTGGTGAAGCAGTCCAGGCAGAAGTGATGGTTCAAATGGCTCTGACCACTATGGGACTTAACATCTGAGGTCATCAGTTCCCTAGAACTTAGAATTACTTAAACCTAACTAACCTAAGGACATCACACACATCCATGCCCGAGGCAGGATTCGAACCTGCGACCGTAGCGATCGTGCGGAGGCAGAAGTGAGTTTGTGGCTCCGCCAACGAAGTCAAACATTGTACAGTGAAGGTATCAATGAACTGATACCTCATTGGGAGAAATACTCGTCGCCATGGTGACTGTTGAGAAATAAACACGTAGGCATAAAGACTAAATATCTAGAATGTTACTAACGTTGGTTTTATTTAAAAAGCTTTAAGCCTCCAAGGAAATGTGGAGAATATTTGCAAGGCATAAAAGAGAGTTGCAAAATTTGCTTTCCCAAATCGGAGTATTACTAATGCGGGCCTGAACTATAGTTCCTCTGGATGTTCGTAGGAATGACGCTGATACTCGGCGCAAGCAAATGAAATCATTCATTCACAGATGAATCAAGTCTATACTGGTCATGAGCAATAAATTCTGTTCACATACAGGCTTACTCTGTGATTTGAAAAATCGACAAATAAATACTTTGGTTCCAAAACAGTTTTCAGTGAATGAAGAAATATTTTCGTATTGTCATGTTGGATTCAGTGTACGATTCCTTCAAACACTGAAAACCTTTGGACAGACCTATCAATAATATGGCGAATTGTTGTTGAACAGTGTGCACTAATGTAGAAACCATCAAGAATTCTGATACTGCTCAGCATAACTTACAGCTGTGAAAGGGAATATTTCACTGGGATAGAAACGAAAACCAAAGTTTAGAACCAAATGACCATTACCGTGATTATAAAAGTGCGTGCTGAAAAAATATGCCTCAACGTTTATGTGAAAACTGTTAAACCTTTTTACATAAAACAAACCTTGTTAACATTCTACATCTTTTTTCTTCATATCTACCTGTGTATTTCTCAACGTCACCCTGGCGACGAACACATTTCTCCCAATGTGAGACTAATTTTTTGATACCGCATGAAGAGAATGTTAGACTTTTGACGGCGCCACAGCCTCACCTATTCGTGAATCGTTTCTTCACTAACAAAGTGAATTCCTAGGTGTTCATTTTGCTTTGCAAACATGGAAATCGGATGGGGCGAAGTTGGGACCTTCATTGTTGCCGATCTCGCAGGACTCGTGTGCAATCTGCAATTGTAATATTTACGGAGACTATGCTCCTTGTATGGATGAACTCTTCGAATTAGAAACTCGATTACAGAACGCTGTTTCTCACACCCCGACATAGGTAAGTTACACACCGCCATGTTACACGCGACAGTTCGCAGTTCTCTAGTGACAGAGGCCTGCAAATATGTAGACATGAAAAATAAGGATCTAGAGTGTTAACAAAGTTTGTTTTATTTAAAATGCTTTATCGGTAGGCATTACTTTACAATGCGCTCCCGTAGTTAGTCAACCACTACCTTCCCCCCACCCCCCCACCCACTCCCACTCCACCCCTCCCCCACCCCCCATGATCAGAACATTGATCACGTGGGCGATTGTTGTCGTACTAGGAGTTTTACCTTTGTCCAGATATTCACGACAGGTTCATACCACAGTGAGAAATAAAAGCGCAATACATATGAACATGTTCTGACATATGACACAAGGTTCCTAGAAATTGTGAGCGTTCTCAAAGAGTTAGCACATCGCTACAGGGAAATATTATAAAGTGGCGGTCTGGATTCCAGTGATTATCTCCTACATGTGTGACAGTGAACAAAATCAAACGCGTTCGTACAGTGGTATCCCACCATTATCTTGCTCAACCACAGTCGCATCTGTTCGGTGTGTGGTGTAGGGTGCACTGTGTACTTCTACCATTTTCCATGTCACAATTGCATTCATACGAGGGTTGGAACTTAAATAGTGGCAATTACCCATTCACAACCGATACAAAAGAGTTACATGTATGCACCTGTAACTGTCCTTCAAAGTAGTCACCAGCTTTGTGCAGAACCCGTAGCCAGCGATGCTGAAGGCGCAGTATACCGTTAGCAGAGCCTGTTCTCTAGATGGTGCGAACGGAGCGGTCTACTGCCTGTCGAATCTCTGGAACAGTTCTGAAGCGAATACCACGAAGTAGTTCCTTCATCTTTGGAATCAAACCAAAGTAACAAGGACTTAAGTCCGGGAAGTATGGTGGATGCTACAATACTTCCCAGTCCCCTCGACAGAACAGAGCAGCCACAGCTTGCGCTGAATGCGCCCGCGCATTGTCATACAAAATGGTAGGTTGCGCAGAATGTGTTCTTTCGCAAAGTTGGTCGCAGGTGATGCCCCAAAAACGAACAGTAATACATACATTGACGGTCTGCCGTGAAGGAACGTAATGCGTTAGTATAACACCGTCATAGTCGTACACGAGAATCACCATAATTTTCACCATACTGGGGCTCTGATGCACTTTAGACTTTCGCGGGTACCCATAATGCTTTGCGAAAGAAGCAGCGACACTTTCTGAGCAACCCACACATCATTTTGCACGACTATGCGCGGGCGCATACAGAGCAAGCTTTGACGGCTCTGTTCGTTCGATGGGATTGGGAAGTACTGTACCATCCACTATACTCCCCGAACTTAAGTCCTTGTGACTTTGATTTGATTCCGAAGTTGAAGGAACCACTTCGTTGCATTCGCTTCGGAACTGTTCCAGAGGTTTGGCAGCCAGTAGACTGCTCCATTCGCCGGCCGCTGTGGCCGAGTGGTTGAAAGGTGGCTACACTGAGTCACAGCGCCAGAGATTGCGCCAAAGAGTATTATTCAGCTGCCTCCACTGGCAGTGCTTGCCGAGAAGTCGACGTGGAGAGTGTTTATTGATAAGTGGGCAGTAGGAGTTCTGATGTAGTCGTGACTAGTTGTGAGCATGTTATGCAGTTGTTCTGATGGGCTAGACAGCCGATGCTGTTCGATTGCGGATGTTGTAATGATCAGAGTGTATGTTTCGTCAATATACTCTCCTGGAAATGGAAAAAAGAACACATTGACACCGGTGTGTCAGACCCACCATACTTGCTCCGGACACTGCGAAAGGGCTGTACAAGCAATGATCACACGCACGGCACAGCGGACACACCAGGAACCGCGGTGTTGGCCGTCGAATGGCGCTAGCTGCGCAGCATTTGTGCACCGCCGCCGTCAGTGGCAGCCAGTTTGCCGTGGCATACGGAGCTCCATCGCAGTCTTTAACACTGGTAGCATGCCGCGACAGCGTGGACGTGAACCGTATGTGCAGTTGACGGACTTTGAGCGAGGGCGTATAGTGGGCATGCGGGAGGCCGGGTGGACGTACCGCCGAATTGCTCAACACGTGGGGCGTGAGGTCTCCACAGTACATCGATGGTGTCGCCAGTGGTCGGCGGAAGGTGCACGTGCCCGTCGACCTGGGACTGGACCGCAGCGACGCACGGATGCACGCCAAGACCGTAGGATCCTACGCAGTGCCGTAGGGGACCGCACCGCCACTTCCCAGCAAATTAGGGAAACTGTTGCTCCTGGGGTATCGGCGAGGACCATTCGCAACCGTCTCCATGAAGCTGGGCTACGGTCCCGCACACCGTTAGGCCGTCTTCCGCTCACGCCCCAACATCGTGCTGCCCGCCTCCAGTGGTGTCGCGACAGGCGTGAATGGAGGGACGAATGGAGACGTGTCATCTTCAGCGATGAGAGTCGCTTCTGCCTTGGTGCCAATGATGGTCGTATGCGTGTTTGGCGCCGTGCAGGTGAGCGCCACAATCAGGACTGCATACGACCGAGGCACACAGAGCCAACACCCGGCATCATGGTGTGGGGAGCGATCTCCTACACTGGCCGTACATCACTGGTGATCGTCGAGGGGACACTGAATAGTGCACGGTACATCCAAACCGTCATCGAACCCATCGTTCTACCATTCCTAGACCGGCAAGGGAACTTGCTGTTCCAACAGGACAATGCACGTCCGCATGTATCCCGTGCCACCCAACGTGCTCTAGAAGGTGTAAGTCAACTACCCTGGCCAGCAAGATCTCCGGATCTGACCCCCATTGAGCATGTTTGGGACTGGATGAAGCGTCGTCTCACGCGGTCTGCACGTCCAGCACGAACGCTGGTCCATTTGAGGCGCCAGGTGGAAATGGCATGGCAAGCCGTTCCACAGGACTACATCCAGCATCTCTACGATCGTCTCCATGGGAGAATAGCAGCCTGCATTGCTGCGAAAGGTGGATATACACTGTACTAGTGCCGACATTGTGCATGCTCTGTTGCCTGTGTCTATGTGCCTGTGGTTCTGTCAGTGTGATCATGTGATGTATTTGACCCCAGGAATGTGTCAATAAAGTTTCCCCTTCCTGGGACAATGAATTCACGGTGTTCTTATTTCAATTTCCAGGAGTGTATATGAAGGTAAAGAAATTTTTTTTATTTCAAATGTCCTAACTAACAATGTCTCTTTGTCACAGGTTCAGTCAACAAAGCATCTGGCTTGTGTTCATGTATTAGAGTGTAATTCTGGTTTCTATGTGCAATTATAGTATTTCTGTTTTTTTAATTACTTCAGTGTAAATGGTGCTTAAAATACCTTGTCTTATTGAGGAAGAACCGTGCCAGATGTGTACGTTGAATCACACTTCCACACACACAACAGTTACACTTGTGTTTTGTTGTTTCGTAGGTTTTATAGTTGCTGGGGACTTAATTAATTAATTGTGTTAACGGAAGTTTTCTTTCATTCTTTGTTGTTATTCTATGCAGTCAGATTGCGGAGTAATACTAGTCAGGGCCAACCGGTTACGAGACTGCGTAATCGGACAGTCAGCTACTACAAATTTAAAATTATTTGCATATTTATATATAATGAAGCCCCCATGCACGGTTCTAGGCGCTTTAGTCGGGAATCGCGCTGCTGCTACGGTCGCTGGTTCGGATCCTGCCTTTAGCATGGCTGTGTGTGATATTCTTAGGTTAGTCAGGTTTAAGTAGATCTAAGTCTATGGGGCAGATGACTACAGACGTTAAGTCCCACAGTGCTTAGAGCAATCTGAACCACTAGAACCGCTCCATTCACTCCATCAACAGGAAAGGCTCTGCTAATGGTATACTACGCCTTCCACGTCGCTATCAACGTGTTCTACACAACACTGTTGACTACTTTGAAGGACAGTAACAGGTCCAAACATGTAACTCTTTTGTATCGGCCGTGAATAACTAGTTGCCACTATTTAAGTTCGAATCCTCGTTTATTGTACTAGAGTGGAAATACTGTTGATGCAACTCTGTATAGGCCGTAAGTCCTGAAACTGTTTCGTTGTGGTGGTTACAGGAGATGCGTGTTCGTGCAAGTATTGTGCTTTTTGACTCTTTTTATAACTTGGGCTTCTGAATACAGTACGAAATCCCTTTCGTGGTACCACCCCCAAGTGTTTCACATTGACACCTTCATGCCTACAGAGTCCTCAGTCCCGTGTTCGAACAGTGTCACTCCTTAAATTATGAATAAAATTAATCAGCAATGGCGGCCGAAGAGTTCCAGCAAAAGAAGTTAACGTCATTCTGCCAACAGCCTTGTCAAAGAGGAGGGAAACTGGACAAACCTTCAGAGCACTCTGTTGCTCTTTGGGTGAGAAACTGCTCCTAAAATCAGTAATGATCAACCGCATGACAAAGGAAACAAAAATCACTGTACTCAAGATACGCTTGAAGTTCTCTGGGGCTATAGATACTGCGATAACGCAAAATCCATTAGGAATTCAGTTGAAGAGGAACGGACATCTCTAAAAAAGGCGATCGCAGAAGTTGGAAAGAGATATATATGTGCAAGTAAGGTAACTGTGAGGAAACTTGGATAACAGAAGAAATACTTCAAGTGATCAATGAAAGAAAGGTAGAGGGAAATTCAGGAGTACAGAAACAAGTCGCTGCGGAATTAAGTGAACAGGAAATGCAGAGAAACTAAGGAGAAATAGCTTCCACAAAAAAACATGTGAAGAAATCAGAAAAGAAGTGATTTTCGGAAGAACTGAATCTGTGTATAGGAAAGTCAAAGCAACCTTTGGTGAAATTAAAAACAAGGGTGGTAACATTAAGAGCGCAATGGAAATTCCACTGTTAAATGCCAAGGAGAGAGTGGAATGGTGGAAAGAATACAGCGATTGCCTGTATGAGTGAGTATGAGTGAGTGAACTTGTCTGATGACGTGATAAAGGATGAAACAGGAGTCGATAGGTAATGGATAGCTGATCCAGTATTCGAATTTAAATTAGCTTTCGACGACGTAGGATCAAATAAGGCAGAAGATATAGGTAACATTCCACAGGCATACCCAAAATCATTGAGGAAATGGCAACAAATGGACTACACACGTTGATGTGTATAAATGTTGAGACTGGCGATGTACCGGCAGATTTTTGGGTGATCAACATCCACAGAGTTCCGAAGATAGGAAGGACTGACATGTCAGAGAATAGTCATACTATCAGCTTAATTGCTCATGCATCCATGTTTCTGCTAACATACAGAATAATGGGAAAGAAACTCCGCCATTGCCGGTCCCAAGCCCGGATCCTCATCTTACAAGTGATGAGGGAGGAGGAGGGGGAGGAGTAACAACCTCGTAAAAAAAAAAAACCTGGGTCCATCTGGCTCCGGATGGTAGCACCCTGTGAGGGCCAATGCCTAGGGTTACGGGTGAAAACCGGTCAACGGTCTCATAGGCGGATGAGGAATTTTTAACTCCCAACGGCTGAGTGAGCGGAGGAACCAAAAAAATCTATAACTGCAAGCGTCTGTACCCAGATCGGGCGGCTTGTGGGTAGCGTCTGTTCCTCATGTTAGAGGCGGCTGTTTCAAGAAAACTTTCTAACGCTAACAACGTTAGTCGTATTCCTGGTAGGTTACGCAAGTAATCTCCCCAACTTTCAAGAATTTCAACAGTTACAATCTTAACGCATGATGGAAATGTCTTTCAATAATGAAACTACCCCAGGTGGCCAATCCACCGTCGGCAACGACGCAAGCAGACCCATGGATTCTGGGGAGTCTGCAATACCATGCAAATCCAACAAGATTAAACCCAGAAAAATCTTCAACATTGCAACACTCAACATAAACTCCCTTCTCAAAGTGGGAAAACTTAAGCACCTTACAGACCAGTTACACACGGAAGACATACAAATTGTGGCGCTACAAGAAACTCGCTTCACTAATGAAAATACATTTGAATCAAACAAATTCAGAATATTTAAAGGAAAACCTGGAAAAATTGTAATGAAGAAATGCCCTCAGCTTGGCACAGCTTTTGCTGTAAACACAAAAATTCTGAACTCTGTCGAACATTTTTGGTCAACATCATCGAGAACATCTTTCCTCACTTTTCGATGTGCAAATAAAAAATACACATTAATCAAACTTCACGCTCCCACAAATGACAAAAATAATGCTAAAAATAGGGAAGAAACAGATGATTTCTGGGAAACCCTGAAGGATCATATATCAGAAATCCCAGAAAATAATGCAAAAATACTTCTAGGAGGTTTTAACGCTCAGATTGGAGAAGAAAAGAAATTCCGCGATATTGTCGGCAACTTTCCCGCACACAAACGAACCAACAGAAATGGAGAAAGGTTAATTATGCTCTGTAAGCAGTTTAAACTCAAGCTAATGTCAACACGTTTTAAACATCTTCCCAGATAACAAAAAACCTTAGTGTCTCCGATAAAGAGTATCGGAGAATTTCAAATAGATCTCGTTGCCATCTTCTCCAAATGTGAAAAAGAAATATTGAACACACGTGTCCGAAAATCTCTAAACCTCGACTCCGATCAGTATCTCACGAAAATAAAAACTAAACTGATCCCACAAAACAAACAGAAAAGCAGAAACGGTGAATATAAAAACAGAAATAAAATAAATTTTGATCTTATAACCCTGAGAAATTACAACCTTAAGTCCAACTCTAACCTCAAGGATTTTCAGAAAAAATTAAAGACATTCTCCCCTTCACAAAACCTCCAAGAATTTCAGAACAACTTGATTGTGGCAACAGAAACAACCTTTCCAAAAAAGAGCAAACCGAGACACCCGTGGTGGGACAGCAACTGTAATGAAGTTCTGCATGAAAGACTTAAAGCCTGGAAAAAGTGGAACTCACATAAAACTGAAAACAACTTTGATGAATTTAAGCAAGCCAGAAAGAATGCCTCGAAAACTATTCGCAACACCAAGAGACAATATGAAAAACAACAACTGGACTCAATCCAAGAGAATTTCAAGAAATGCAACACGGCAGCTTGGTACAAAACATTAAACCAGAAACTCCGAGGATACCAGTCCCCTTGCTTTAAACTTATGAGAAATAATAAGACTCTCGCCACCTACAATACTGAAAACTGTGAAATCCTGGCTGAATATTTTGAGACACTCCTAAACTGCCAAACACCCATCCAGACTCTCAGTTTTACGCAACCAGAAACATTACCAACACATTCAACACCTCCGACACGAGAGGAAATCACAAACATAATCAAAAATCTCAAAAACAGGAAAGCATGTGGAGAAGACACAATTACAGCAGAAATGCTAAAGCTTGGGGGAGAAACATCAGTAGAAGCACTACACAAAGAACTTGAACAAGTATGGGAAACCAAGAAAATCCCAAGTCACTGGAAAACTGCCCTAATTCACCCTTTGTTTAAAAAAGGTGACAAAAGGGATGTTAACAACTATCGTGGAATATCGCTTCTCCCAGTCCCATACAAAATTCTATCAAAAGCCCTGCTCAATCGTGTATCACCAATTATAGCGGGAAAACTTGGAGAATATCAAGCTGGCTTCAGACCAGGAAGATCCTGCGCCGAAAAAATTTTTAACCTCAAAACAACAATGAACTATTTATCTACAAGGAGCAAGAAATATTTCATAACATTCATTGATTTCAAAAAAGCTTATGACTCAATAGATAGGGATACACTCATCAAAACACTTCGAGAATATGAAATAGATGAAACAACAATCACCATAATCAAAGAAACATTAACAAATACAACATCAAAAGTAAAATTCCAAGGAGAAATTTCACGGCATTTCGAGGTCAAAACCGGCGTCAGACATGGAGATGCGCTGTCCCCGGTACTCTTCAACTGTGTTCTGGATAAAGTCATAGCAGAATGGAGAAAACTCATGCAAAAACATGGAGTTGAGAAAGTCCAAATTGGAGGGAAGTGCTACAAAGCCATTGAAACCAACTGTTTTGCCTTCGCTGACGATCTCGCCTGTTTAGCTTACACACAAAAAGACACAATAAAACAAATAGAATTACTTAAAGAAACTGCTGAAAAAGCAGGCTTGCAAATTTCATCTGAAAAGACAGAAATCATTACAAATATCAAAAATCCACCAAAGAAAATAACTAAGAAATACGGGAAAATACAGGTATCTAAACATTTTAAATATCTTGGTGAACTAATTCAGCCTGTGGCAAAAGGTCATCCAGCCTGCAGGGCTAGAATACAAAAACTAGAGACAGCAACTCACTACTGCAGACAAATGTATTCAGAAAAATGTATATCCAGAAACATTAAACTCAGACACTACCAGACTGTCATTAGACCGCAGATACTATATGTATCAGAAACACTGGCAAATTTTACATACGCAGAACAGATAGAAAATCGTGAAAGAAAAATTGTGAGGACAATTCTTGGACACAGGAAAATAACAGATGATCAAGGCAAGCCTGTATACAGACTAAAAAGCAACAAAGAAGTGTATACGAAGTGCAGCAAAATTACAGACGAAATTAGAAAAAGAAGGTGCTCCTTTTATGCTCACATCATGAGGATGAACCCGAATAGGCTTACAAAACAAATATTTTCGTACATCGCAAATCTAAAAAATAAAAATTTATGGTTTATCAACATTGAAAGAGATCTAAAAGAAATGGACATAGATCAGGAAACAATATTTAACAGAAACCTTTTTAGAAAAAACTGAATTCATTCACGGGTTTCGGTGTGAAAATTAGGAAGACTTGTGGAACTAAATGGTCTGAAGAGAGAAAAGCCGCCTTCAGCGCAAGAATGAAAGAAGTATGGACTGAGAGAAAGAAGACTTCCCAGAAGCGCAAGAAATAACTTTTCACGGTCTTTAACGGCCAAATTTGTATAATAATAATAATAATAATGGGGAAGAAAATTGAGGAAGATCACTTTTGCTTTACGAAAGGTAAAGGCAACAAAAGGCAGTTGTGTCGTTGCGACAGGAAATGAAGGAAGACTGAAGAAAAATCGAGACAGATTCATAGGATACATGGAGAAACCGTTGACAATGTAAGATTCTGCAAGAAAAATAAATGTAAGCTATAGAGAACTGCGAAAATTATGCAATATTTGCAAGAACCCAGAGGGAAGAGAAGTCGAAGACCAATAACGATGTGCTCGGATTAAAAAGGGTGGAAGACAGGGATGTAGTCTTTCGCCCCTGCTGTTCAATCTATACGTCGAAGAGAGAGTGAGGGAGATAAAAGAAAGATTTAAGAGTGAGATTAATATTCAGGGTGAAAAGACATCAATGATACGATTCGCTGATGGCACAGCTATTGTCAGTGGAAGTGAAGAATTATATGATGTGCTGAGTAGAATGAAGTATCTAATGAGTACCGACCAGGCAATAAGATTCAATAGAAGAAAGACCAACGCAATGACAAGTAGCAGTAATGAGAACAGCCAGAAACTTGACATCAGGATTGATGGTCAAGTTAAGTAATTTTTCTACGTAGGCAACAAAACAACGAATGACCGACAAAGCAAGGATGACATGAAAAGTAGACTAGCAGTGGGAAAGGACATTCCTGGCCAAGAGAAATCTTCTAGTATCAAAAAAGGCGTTAACCTCAGGAAGTAATTTCTGAGAATGTACGTTGGAAGCACAGCCCTGTATGACAATGAGACACGGACTGTCGGAAAACGGGAACAGAAGACAATCGACGCGTTTGGGAAATTGTGCTACAGACGAGTGTTGAAAATTAGATTTACTGATGAGGTAAGAAAAGAGGAAGTTCTTTGCGGAATCGACGGGGAAAGGAGCGTATGGAAAAACTGACAAGAGGGACAAGATAATAGAAAATCTGTGAAGACATGAGGGAGTAACTTGTATGGTACTAGAGACCAGTAGAGGGTAAAGACTGTAGGGGAATTCGGACGCTGGAATACACTCAGCAGATACCTGAGGACGTGGGTCGCAAGTGCTACTCTGAGATGAAAAAGTTGGCACAGGCGAGGAATTCGTGGCGGGCATTATTCGACCAGTCAGAAGGTTGATGGCTGAAAACTTCTCAAAAAGTTACTGTACACAGCCACACATGAAGCAATCATGTTTTCACTGTATGAAACAGCTCAGACGCTTCACTGTAACTCACTGGAAGCATGTAGTGTGGCTAGAAAGGGTTGCACTTCGCCTGTTTGCAAATCATACGAGGCGTAGAGTGTACCAACGGCTCGACGATACGCTTAGCTCAATGTATGCGGAGTGTGCAACTTCGGCCAAAGATAGTTCTATGATATCTGGTGGCTGTTTTTCGTGCTATGATACGGACGCTCTCATTCAGGCTAATCTGAATTTGAAGCGTTATGTTTAACACTGTTGGTGACGAAGAGTAGCCTTTCTTTTTACGTTTTCGTTATAAGAGTGCCGCGAACACGCCCATCGTCCTAGTTATCAATACGGTTCTAGGCGCTCTGTTTGGAACCGCGCGACTGCTACGGTCGCAGGTTCGAATCCTGCCTTGGGAATGGATGTTTGTGATGTCCTTAGGTTAGTTAGGTTTAAGTAGTTCTAAGTTCTAGGTGACTGATGACCTCAGATGTTAAGTCCCATAGTGCTCAGAGCCATTTGAACCATTTTTTGAGATATCAATAGCTGTGTTGGCAGGCTGCACGCGTACTTTCCGGGTTTGGCGACTACTAGTGCAGCTTGAAGCACCTCGATTGTCAGGCTAAATCACGTGATCTGTATCCAATAGACAGTGTCAGGGACATCTGGGAACAGTTTATGAAACGTAGAAGTCACCGTCCCCTCAGAATGTTAGCTCTACGGGACTTAACAAACTACGAGTTCTTTCAGGACTCTCTCCCCTCGCCTAATCGAGTACATTATCGGGGTTAGAGGCACTGTTACTCGTTTTTCG
Organism: Schistocerca cancellata; assembly: GCF_023864275.1. Lineage (NCBI taxonomy): Eukaryota > Metazoa > Arthropoda > Insecta > Orthoptera > Acrididae > Schistocerca > Schistocerca cancellata. Next base: position 414,709,067 of record NC_064631.1, read on the forward strand.
CGTTATGTATCCTGAATTTGACGATTTTTTTCTCTGGCGTGTTTATGTGGATACTACCGGACGAGTAACAAGAGTTAGTACTAAAAGTGTTGTTGTTTTTAATTATACATCCATACATGTGTATCCATTATTTTTAAAGAAATAACATGACATTAACTTTTCTTCCTTTTTTGCGGATCACTCAGCTTCAGTGAATAAAACGAAACAGCACAAAAATGCTTCGGTTCGACAAGGTCAGTCCGCCTGTGGGTATGCGAAATTGGATATATATGTATGAGCTGAGCCCCGATCGTTATACGCAGAGAAAAATATTATCAATTCATCTCTGGCACGAAAGCCTTCCGGTGCGTTAGACACCCTACACAGGCTACAGTAAAGTTTGCTTTTGTTTCGGTTTTATTTAAGTTTAATTAAATTGTTTCACTCATCTTCTTTGCTCCTTGTTTCACTGCACTTTACACTATGATTGAAATACTAATTCCAAAGTTGGAGATGATGATGTTACAGTCACTGTGTTGCATCATTGAATTCTCTATCAGATAACGGATAAGAGTGGTAACAATGAGTATGACGACGATTTTAGTGATAATGATGTGGATAATAATAATAATAGTAATAATAATGACGACACTTTACGCAAACAGGCATAGGCTTTAATGCACGATCATCAGCATTTTAAAAAGTTGCCTTAAAATAACTAAAACAATGGCTATCTTGTGAAATATGAACTAAGAAGCGAGACATGTATTTGTTCCTACATTCATGTTTGTTAAAAGTGTCATTGTTCAGGACACTGAAGCAGAATAAATAATGGAAAGTGGTGCTACTTGTCGTAGAAATCAGGTAATGAGATAGTGTGTGGCTGGGTTTTCCTGAGTACAAGACTAACTGATGCAGTTAACAAGACGTTCTAAATAAGTTTCGAAAAACAGAACGAGCCATTTACACAATCAAGTTTAAATAACCCTTCAAATTAGTTGATACAACCAGCTATAACATAAGATAAAAAAGCAATTGATATTGCAGCTGCTGTCGTCTGTGAAAATAAACTATAAATCATTAACATTTTATATTTTGAAATGTGTAAGTCATACGGGCTTTACCCTGGGCGGTCTCTATGTTAATTAATATGCTGATGTCCTGCACAAAGAGGGACATGAGCGTATTGTCCCGGCTATCTGTCAGGAAGTAGATACGGTGTACGGTCAATCCCTGGTTTTATTGTGCACATTATGTTTCCCATTTGCCTGTTGCCTTCTCTTCTGCTTGCACCCAACAACAAAAATAACAAGTTGAAACGCCGCCGCCAGAAAAGGTAAGAACTCAGTCATGGACGGGCAACGTAATCTTTATTGTTTTGTTTCTGGCCCTCCATGGTGTGATAATAGGCTATGCTTCTAAGACTCAAATCATCTAAGTAGCAGGTTATGTAAAGCCCCTGCCTGAGGCTTAAGACTAAACGAAATGGAAAACTGTCCACCGGCTGTTTTTGCTACACGACAACGGCCCAGACCGTTCTAAGCGCTGTTCAGCCACTCATGTTTCGGCTATCAAATTTTCCCATACCCGTCGTATTCTCTTGGTTATTTATTCCTCACGAATGAAGACACCTTTGTTTGACATCCATTTCGAAATGTTGACGATATGATTATCTAGGAAATGATTCCTGTGCAGCCAAAATGGAAACCCCTACGACCAAGGTCTCTGCCAAGTCATTCATGGTTGGAATACATATGTCATATTAATGGGCGAATATGTGGTGAGTAACTAACGCCATCAGCAAGTATCATGATAGCAGCTTAATTTTTTTTTTCTTGAGATGATAATTAAAAGTTGCTGTACATCTAATTTTAAGTTCGTTTGAACAGCATCTCGACAGCTTGGCTACAAGTAGTATCATTTGAAGTGAGTTTTTTTGGGCTGTAACTCCAAAAATAGTCACAAAGAAATGATATACAGGGTGTTTTAAAAATAATACAAGTATTATTTTGTCCAAACCATCGATCGCTCCGCCTCGCCTCGGCTATTGCAAAAACGAATACATAGTCTAGTTTATATTAATATCCGCTAGATGTCAGTTGTCTTCTGTTTTGCTTGGTAACCGTCATGTGTTTAAAATGGCTACTCCTCAGCAGAAATCATTCTGTGTTCTCGAGTTTGCGAAGTGTAATTCCGTGATTACAGTGTAAAGAGGTTTCAGGTTGAGGTACCAAATTGATTCTCGGAATGGGTGGAACATTCGCAGATAGTATCGAAAGATTCTAGATACAGGATGTGAATGTAAAGGAAAGCGTCCTGGCCGTACTCGTGTTCCTGAAGAAAATGTTGCACGAATTCAAACTGCTTTCCAGCGTAGTCCAAAATCAACTCGTCGTACCAGTCGGGAGTTAAAACTGCCTACAACAAAAATTTGGCTTGTTTTGAGACGGACAAGCTTTCCGTCCTCATGACAAACGCAAACGTGTGGCATTTTGTAACGAGATTCTTGATGCTACTGACAATTATACTCTCGCACAACGCATCGTGTTCGGTGATGAAGCGACTTTCCGTGTTAGTGGTCAGGTAAACGTCACAATGTTCGAATTTGGGGCCCACAGAACCCACATATAGCCATTGAACATGTACGAGATTCGCTCAAAGTCGATGTGTTTCGCGCGATATCCCGATCTTGTGTTTACGGCCTATTCTACTTTGAAGGAAACACGGTTAACGGTCAGCAGTAGGTCGCTACGTTACAAAAGTGGTTATTTCCGGGGCTGCACGAAGACAACCTTATTTTTCAACTAGATCTGGCACCCCCTCACTAGAGTCGCCAAGTGCGTGTGTATCCGAATGAAATTCTGCCGAACCGTTTGATTGGTCGTTAAGAAGCTGGCGACTTACCTTGTCTCAACTGGGCTCCACAGTCACCGGATTTGACACCCACTGACTTCTTCCTGTGGAGTTTAGTTACAGACAACAATTATGTACCACCACTCCCACAGAACCTGGAAGAGTTGAAGAACCGGATCCGTACTGCCATAACATCAGTGACCAGGGACATGTTTTCCCAAGTATGGGAGGAATTTGAGTAACGATGTGATACTGTTCGTGTTGCTGATGGAGGACATATTGAACATCTGTAATCTGAACCCGAGAGTTTCGTAAATATTTGTGTAAAGTTTCATATTGTATGAATTCGATCTACGTATATTCTTTTTGAAACGCCCTGTATATAAATAAAATGAAACCAAAATAATAATGAGATGTTGGCTATTCTTAGTGTGAATAATTTGGCTGTAATGTTTGTGGGTGTCTAAGGCAATCACATACGATGTTGTGCCTTGTCAAGCAGCACGTTGGTTTCACTCGTGGCCACAGCTGAGCTTGGTGGATTTTGGTAGGCGTGCATCGCCAGAGGGCAGGATGCCCACGTACGTCATCGATGCGAGCACCTCTGAAGTACAGACGCGAGGAGAAGTAGATCATGGAGGCAGCAGTTCGACAGCCAAGAATGGGTAGCCTTCTCCCAAGCTGGTGCACCCATGAGCCGAGTTCGGTACTTCATTCATCCTCAGCTGAGGACTTGCCAATGCGTACATACAAAAAAATGGTTCAAATGGCTCTGAGCACTATGGAACTCAACTGCTGTGGTCATAAGCCCTCTAGAACTTAGAACTACTTAAACCTAACTAACCTAAGGACATCACACACATCCATGCCCGAGGCAGGATTCGAACCTGCGACCGTAGCGGTCGTGCGGTTCCAGACTGTAGCGCCTTTAACCGCTCGGCCACTCCGGCCGGCCGCGTACATACACACAATCCTGTTGGGCAGTTAATTTCTTTTGACAGGTGAGAGAACGATGGTTCGAAAGTAGACGTATACTAAGCTTCCACATTAGGAAAGGAGTGCTAGCAGAGTGCTTTAGTGATAGCGGCATTTTGATAAAATGACTGATACAGCATATGGTACTGCGAGAAGTAGAGACTTTGCATTCAGTGAGATGAATTACCACTAATGTTTCATAGGCATACACGTGAACAGTGCGACATGTGGAGATTATTTTGTGTTGCCACATTTCACCTGGGGTTCTCAGTATTGAGACGTATAGAGTATGAGCCCAGTCATTTGTAACCTATATGTAAACCAACCCAACACAGGGTGTTACAAAAAGGTATGGCCAAACTTTCAGGAAACATTCCTCACACACAAAGAAAGAAAATATGTTATGTAGACATGTTAGAGCTCATTTTATTACTTCTCTTCAAATCACATTAATCATGGAATGGAAACACACAGCAACAGAACGTACCAGCGTGACGTCAAACACTTTGTTACAGAAAATGTTCAAAATGTCCTCCGTTAGCGAGGATACATAGATCCACCCTCCGTCGCATGGAATCCCTGATGCGCTGATGCTGCCCTGGAGAATTGCGTACTGTATCACAGCCATCCACAATACGAGCACGAAGTCTCTACATTTGGCACAGGGGTTCCGTAGACAAGAGCTTACAAGTGCCCCCATAAATGAAAGTCAAGACGGTTGAGGTCAGGAGAGCGTGGAGGCCATGGAATTTGTCCGCCTCTACCAATCCTTCGGTCACCAAATCTGTTGTTGAGAAGCGTACGAACACTTCGACTGAAATGTGCAGGAGCTCCATCGTGCATGAACCACATGTTGCGTCGTACTTGTAAAGGCACATGTTCTAGCAGCACAGGTAGAGTATCCCGTATGAAATCATGATAACGTGCTCCATTGAGCGCAGGCGGACGAAACTAAAATGAGATCTAACATGGAAATTAAGCGTTTCCGGACACATGTCCACATAACATCTTTTCTTTATTTGTGTGTGAGGAATGTTTCGTGAAAGTTTGGCCGTATCCTTTTGTAACACCCTATATACATAATTACTATTATGAATATTAAACCGTCTTACTGGCGCGTAGCAGTCTGGATTATATTACCAAAGCTCTTCCAACAAAAGTACTACCATTGACAAATTTATTCTATTTCCTATAAACGTTAATGCCAGTTTGTGGAGTCTTGCATTATTTGGTAGTAAGAATGCCAAATGCAATTTGTCGAGATACAAGCGGATGCGGTCCCAGTTTCGGTAAACATCCAAAGAGCAGACATATGCTGTAAACAAGGCCTTTGTTCAGAATGTTATTTTACTCGGCAATGAGATCCTAAGGTATGACCAGAGTGAAGAACACCTAAGCATTGCTGCTGTTCTCACTGATAAACTTCTGTTTGTATGTGTGACTGGTTGAACCGTCACAGCCCCACTTACAAATCAAGGTAAAAGAAAGTCAGAATCTATTCTGATAATTTGATGTTTCGTCCCTCTGTCAGCCTCACTGAAATATAGTCCAGCGATGAGTGCTGTTCCACTGCCACAGTAACCATCCGTTGCCGTTACATTCTGTTTTGCCAGATAACAATGCATTCTATTTCATCATTCGATGGAGATAAAGAGATATGGTAGTGCTTTTGTGCGACATCACGTAGAAAGATGTGTGCTGCCTTAGTCAGTTAACCGAAGACAGTAACATTGAGAGCCAAGTCTGCAGATACCTTGTTCAGCACTGGTTTCTGCTAATTTTTTTATCCCTTCTGATAATTTCGTGCTCGCTCCAGTGAATCTGTTGTAACTGCTTTCAATTAATTGGTGGCTACGTTGATGCCATCCACACAGAGACTCATCTGCATGGCGTACACCACCTCCGCTGTATTGGTTCGTGATCTGCCGTTCCTGCGTCCTATGATGCAGTGTTAGTATCATCTAATGGGGAACAATTCCGACGAGGCAACCTCATTTCAGTGTTTTGTCTGAGTTACTGTGGCTAAACCATTCTGTAATGGAAAATTAATATTATCACACCAATACGAAGCAAAAATTATAGAAAGAAGCGATATCACGAAATAGAACGGTTTCACCACAAAAGCAAATGAACTATCAAATAGCTCTCTGTTGGTAAAGTTAAATCGGCTGTGCTTACATTGAACCTAGCTACACCTCATACTAAATTTCGATCAAATTAATTATCAACTGACTTTCATTAACAGCTGTCAGCTGAAATGGCCTGCCTACAACCTCTGAAAATGTTGACTGTGTTACTACGACTTGACTGTCGGAAACTGCTGGCCATACATTTCACAGAAAGTCGTATATTTATATACAAGTTTTTAAATGGAAAGTACACTGTGAAAAAGAAATCAATGAAAACATTGATAAGAGAATTATCACAGTACATTGTTTATTGATTAATTTTCAGTTAAGTAACTAAGCAATTGTGTAATTGGTTACTAATTAATTTACAAGTGTTGTATAATATTGCAGAATATTGTGCTGTATTGCACGATAATTGTCTACTATGTGGCACTGCTGCACGACAGAAAAATGATCGTCGACACAAAATGTGGAAATATGCACACACAAAGACGCTTGAGAGTCTTAACTATACTATCAAGGTAGTGGGAGAGCCATACACTAAAGTGGAGCCACGCACAGGATACTTTTTAGCCAATATTTTCGGCTAATATCGGTAGGAATCTTGTTTTAAGGCGGTTATGTCATTATGTCAGTTAGTCATATACGTACTTTATGGAACGTTACCCACCTTATTTTACTGTGACAACTAGGCTGGATCGCTGTCGTGTATCACACAGGCGACACAAACAATAATGGAAAAAGGGGTTGTGGTCTGACTGTTTACTGGCAACTGTCACATTACATATCATATCAACCTGTGAAAGAAATGACAGTGCAACATTGCACAAACTTGCAACAATGCAACCTACAGAAGATGTTGTGGGACTAAATTCAGGTGCACAAATTTTTCTGTTTCTGTTCTGCCTAGGTTCTGAAGCAGGTTAGACTAGTGTGCGGCATACAGACCATGAGTGTGGCGTCCATCTATGATTAGCATCCCAAGATGCATCAGATGAGCGGTGGGGATAGGTGGCGGCAGTGTGATTTAGGAACGACTGTTGTGGTATGAGAGTGTTACGGGAATAATGTCGTGGTCATCGAGCTCTTTTATTCTCGCAGCCATATTTTGCCATAGATTATACTAATCATGTAAGGCTCTTGCATATCAGTTGGCATCCATACTGAAACATATAATTGTATTGAGAACGTTGATAAATTATAGTGAGAAGTTCACAGTAAAGTTATGCTTGACAGTTACATCATTAGGTAGTGAGAAGTTCACAGTAAATTTATGCTTGACAGTTACATCATTGGGTCAGCTGGGAGAGCAAGGGGGAGAACGTTGATAAGTTATACTGAAACATATAATTGTATTGAGAACGTTGATAAATTATAGTGAGAAGTTCACAGTAAAGTTATGCTTGACAGTTACATCATTAGGTAGTGAGAAGTTCACAGTAAATTTATGCTTGACAGTTACATCATTGGGTCAGCTGGGAGAGCAAGGGGGAGAACGTTGATAAGTTATAGTGAGAACTTCACAGTGATAGACTTAATTTTAGGCACTTAAAGCTTGACAGTGAAACCATTGGGTCAGCTGGGTGAGAAAGGGGGGATGGAAGGGGAAGAAAGGATGTGAAAGGATGACAGAAGGGGCTTGTGTACATAAGGATTTCGTAAATGATTGGGTTTGAACTCTTTGGCTCCTTATTGTTGTTTTCTCCAAGCCGAAACCGTAAAAATGTTGCTGATTCTATGCTTTAAATATGTCTACTTATATACGCTGCAGGGTTAATTTTTTAAAATCATTATCATTCTGTTAGTAGTTATGTGGCATCGTACACGAAACAGTAATTGCGAATCTTGGATATGTAATATTCTAGTGAGTTCACGATAATGTTGCTTTCGTGAAGAGTAGGTGATGGGAGTGATCAAAGATCCAGATTTAGTTGAATGCTAATGTAATCCAGTGAGCTCTCTTCTGGTTTCTTATTTGTTCTAAGTGATTATTACTGGAAGCTATTTTAATTGGCCATTTTGGTGTCAGTGGCCAGCCCCATATATTGTGAGCTATTGCTTCTGTTGGCTCAGTTTTTCTCATAGGGACAAAATCTAATTTAAATTTTGCTATATTATGCTGAAGGAATTTTATGTTGTTGTCCTCGTGTTTCAGGACCTACCTTTAAGAATTGTGTTTTCGTTACAGATTATGTTCTGTTGTAGCAGTTACTGTCAGTATTATGAAGAATATTTTTATTTTTTACTAAACCGTTTGTCAGATAGTACCCACTCCTGGATACCCCAATCATGGACCTCACTCCACCCAAATCCTACACTAAAGAGTGTTAGCTAATACCTTACTCACTGAAAAACTAATAAACGTATCAAATCTCAGAGCAGTGAATATTAACGCATTTCATCCAGTTAGTGACAGAGACTGTTTTTGCATTGAACAGTTTATCATTGTCCATCTGATTTATTGTTTTTCCAGTTCAGCACTTTCCTCCAGCAGTGCACAGGAGAGTACAGAAGTCGTTCTTGCTTGATGTCCCAGCGTCTAACTAGAAACGACTTATTTAGTTTTACCTCTTTGTTTGCAGTTTAGGTCTTAACATTTTTCCTTGTCTATGTATTTAATCAGGCAGGGGCCTCTCTTTTACTTGTAATGTAACACACAGTTCTGCCATCTGTATCGCCACAATTCTTGGCTTGTTTGAAAAGCCAGATATGGTTGTAAGACATCTAAGATGCATCGTCTGTTCTAGCAGCAGCAATGGAGAATACAGCATTTCTTTGGGGGTTATTTTACGAACTTCGAAAGAACAACGACTTATTATGCTTTATTTTTATGTGTTGTACTTTCATTCTTCAATTTATTGAGTATTTGTGTATTTAATAGGCACAGTCCAAGATTATATTGACTGTGTAATGTAGAGGACAACAATCTTTACTGTGGATAGGGACTGTGACTGACGTGTTCAGATGTTAACTTAGTTGGTGACCCTTCAGTCACAGTTCCAGGCAGTGCTGGCTCTGTTCACACAGATTCAGGCTTTCGCTAACTGCGGAGAGGGGGCGGGGGGGGGGGGGCGGTGAGAGGTTATCCAAAGACATTCCAGAACATCCAGGTGTCCCAAGGTCGGCAGTTACTGCCCACATTAAATCTACCCTTCACCCATTCCCGAGTGGGAGGTCGTTCCAAGGTGTGGCAGGCAAAAATAGACTTTCCTGTGGACTGACTGAAAGGCCTGCCTGGTTCACATGAGAAAGAGGTTCCAGACATTGTGGCTGATAAAGACACTGAGTTAGATGGAGTCGTTTCCCCTGTTTCAGAGAAGGCCTCTGGTCTGCAAAGTCGCATTTACTGAGGGTCGATTAGTGGTAGTTGCAAGCTGCAACGTTTGTTATGTAAAAGGACTGCTTACAAATGCGGCTGCTGGGAGCTCCAGTGTAGGCCCCCTTGGGATGTGTCTGCTGAGGAGGGGGAAAATGGTTCAAATGGCTCTGAGCACTATGGGACTTAACTACTGAGGTCATCAGTCCCCTAGAACTTAGAACTACTTAAACCTGACTAACCAAAGGACATCACACACATCCATGCCCGAGGCAGGATTCAAACCTGCGACCGTAGCGGTCACGCGGTTCCAGACTTTAGCGCCTAGAAGCTCTCGGCCACCCAGAGAGGGAAAACGTCTAGTGAGAAATCGGTGTGAGCGTCAGGGCGAGTCACCTCACACATGGAACAAGGCCTTCCAGATGCCGCGAAGAGCAAAGAGTGCAACCAACTGCAGGTGGAGGTTAATGTCAGTACTAATGATGCGCGTCATTTTGAATCAGAAGATAGTGTCACTAGTTTCTGGCCGCTTTCTAAAGTGATACGAAGAAGCTCTTGGTTGTGAGACGAAGGTAGAACTAACCGTATGTAGTGTCATCGACAGGAGCGATTGTGGACCTTCGGTAAAGAGCCAAGTGGAAGGTCTGAATCGTGGGCACGTACTGTTATCCGACTCTGTGGGCTACCGATTACTTGTCTTCCAGTTTTTTGGGTAGAGAGTATCAGGGAAGTAAAAAAGTGTTTCATTGTCAAGGGGTACCGGCCAGACACTGGACAAAGCTAAAACTATGAGTCATAGGCATTACGGTAGTGAATTTTCGTAGCTATGTTCGAAAAGGATCCGAGCTGCGAGCATTAACATGGAGAACTGCAGCTCAAAAAGTTATAGGCACCGAACACCGGTTGAAACTAGGGGTAAGTTCAGACGAAATTCTTACAAAGTATCTAATGGTACACACAAAAGGTAGATTAAATTCAGTTGATGGCGGTGTGTTTGTTGCCGCTAGAATTAGTTTATCTTACAGCGAAATTAAAACGTAGTTCACCTGAGTTGGGTACTCGTTGTACTTAACAAGACAATAGATCAATAATTTGTTCCTCTTAGCGGCCTCCCAACTCAGACGATACAGTTGCTGTAAGGTTCAAAGAAAACTTTATTTTCATTTCAAATAGATACCCCACTCAAACGATATTATAGTTGGCGGTGTCTTCAATCTATCCTCTTTACGTTGATGACGATACATGTTTATTGTCGACGACACTATAGTGTGCGAAATATTTCCTTATGAGATGAAGACAGATCTTATCATCTGTATTGTCATTCACAGAAGCGATTGTGGACCTTCGGTAGAGAGATTTACTTATTGTATCTGGCAGCTCACGACAGAAAGCAAAACAATGTTATTATAAGCTAACGTGGAAAGTAACGTGTAAAACGTCGCGCTAAGGTGCAGATTCGGTTTATCACCATAAAAAAGCGGTAGTACACATTCTCAGTCATTAGCCCTTACAAATAGAAACTTAAATACGTCACACACTATAATATTTATCAATAATAATTCCTTCCTCATCAAGGGAAAAGCTCTGTTGAAAGGTAAATGCTAGTTTCATTGTGTGACGTAACCTTTCAATTAATAAACATTGATCTACGAGTCTCACTTGTTAACAGGGTATATTCAGTGACGCTTTACGGCGATCAGTCGTTGGAGGACAACAAAGAATGGGAATATAAAATGACTGGTGTGTCCTGTTATAATTTCTTGTAACCAGCGAGTAGAAACGAAGGACGACAAAATTTAAACACCGCACGCATAATGCCTCTGTAATCCTGCGTGATACCTTACAGCGATAAAAAAAGCATTTCGAATCATATACATGCGATACGATAACTTACAATGCCTTAATGTTGACAGACTTTACGTACTGTATAAACAAGACTGTCTCCATTCCCATTCTACTCGCTTCGTTATTGTTTAGTCTTTATCCCTTCTTTTTCTTTGAAATGGCCAAACTATGGTTCATATTTTCTTTCAGAGGGAATTTCGATTATCTTTGATTGATAAATCAATGTGAGGATAGAGACGTCGTTGTAAACAGATTTGGTTTGTGCTTTCCTTTACGTACGCATCAACAATGTATATCAGCACGTCTGTTTGATTTACTACAGTATACATTATCGGTCATTATCGATATTACTGTTAACTCTGAGGAGGATGGGTTTATATAGCACCCCTGGACTTGTTTCTTATTTGGTCTAACCATTCTGTCAAGTTCCGCGGGAAATCTGGAAAAAACCACCGGTATGGCTTTCAGCCTCATGAGACATTTTCCCAGCTACATGAAATAGCTCTCTTTATTATATGTTTTCACATGTAAAGTTGAATATTTAACAACGAAGGTTTACGTTGAGAAAAAAAGTCATTTACACAGGTGAAAGTTTGTTGCGCCACTTATCATTGTTTTCCAGTTCGATAGTGGATACAAGAAATCGCTTTGTTTCGATAATTTACATTTTTGTATGGTTAGTTCTAATATTGTTAGAATGGAGGAATATGAATTCACTTCCGGTTTTTTCAAGTACATTGTTAAAAAATGTTTGTGATTTGATAGCTTGTTTTAGTCGATTTGATGGTTGAAAAGAGATTCATAGAAATTTTTCTTGAGTAACACAAGTATTTATTTTTGCAACAGTTCTTATTGATGACAACTATGTTCGTAGATGGAGTAAAGACTCGTTGCGCCAGCCAAGGTTGTTGTGAGTTGGTAAATTTTAGGACAAAGGAATGGAATAAGGTGAAGCTTGGAGAAATGTCATCTACATCAGATAGCAGGAACACATGAAGCAATAGCACAAAACACATGAAATAATAGATCAAAAGTAACAAAACCATATCATAACAGCTGCCGTGGGAGATCAAAAATGAAAAATTCATTATTCAACAGTAGTGAGAGGCATGCTTTCTCGGCAAAAGATTTTAACTTAACACAAATTGTAATCGCGTGGATTACAAATGGCTCTGAGCACTATGGGACTTAACTGCTGAGGTCATAAGTTCCTTAGAACTTAGAACTAATTAAACCTAACCAACCTAAGGACATCACACACATCAATGGCCGAGGCAGGATTCGAACCCGCGACCGTAGCGGTCGCGCGGTTCCAGACTGGAACGCCTAGAACCGCTCGGCCACTCAGGCCGGCTGGATTACAGAGAGGCAGTCAATGATATATTTTACTTGAAAGCAGTAAGCAAAATATCCCTTCTGCTGAAACAGTTTGCTGCACGCCACCTCGCGATTCACAGAACAGTGTATCAACGAAGATGTACATCACTGTCCATAGCTGCTACAATCTCATTTACACAGCGTCTCTTTAGTTAATTGCAATCTCAGTATAACATACCGCGTAATGTTAACGTTCCTAATGCACGCAGTGTCTCGCTAACAATATGAGGGAGAAAGTCTATTGTGGTCTAAGCGATGGCCGGTCAGTAGTAGTATTTTTGCATTCGTGTCGATATATATAACGCACAGCGTTTCTTCACGACACACTGGGATTAGTATCCATGAATGGCAGTGCTACCGTCACACACACACAACAGAAGTTCACATTCTCAGTAGCTGATACGTTGCTTAAAGGTGAGTGTTAGTCACAGTTTATTTCTTGTATAGACATATGCAGTGTACAATTCTTTCCTCACACTGTAATGTCAGTCCATACACCAGAAACGTGGTCCACGTAACGAATGTTTGAGTTTTCATATTGTCAGTTTTCTGATACGAATCTAACAGGCGCATATCGAGTCCTCACACTATACTTTACATTCTGAAGCTGTACCCACAAACCCCTCAAGAGTTCAGGTCGTCCGTTGATTTAGTAAAATTAACCTACTAACGTAAGTAGTTCACATGACCTATGAACGGGAAGAGTTCTCTTAGCTTGACTGCTCAACAACTGTCTTACATATACCTCTTTGTAGTTCCATTCTTGCACAAGATGACTCTTGTGTACAGATGCAGACAGTAAAGAGTGCTACATGACACATTACTGGACTCGTTGCACCGCGCTCAATGAGATCAACAGCTGAACGCAAAACTAAGAAAAGCAGAACAGTCGAGACAATGATTCAATTCCGAATCAAACCCATACTTCGGTTATAATCCGCTCAATTTCGACTCCCTAAGAAGCCAGAAAACTTTGACCTACTTATTAGATAGAAAGCAATTTCTGTTGCTGGAACTTTGCTTAATTACCTCGTAGCACATAATAATCTTTAGACTATGATTCTCTTGAAATGAGTAATGTACGCAGGTGACCCAGACGATCACATCACAGCAGATAGTTTAACCACTACATTACTTAAAATACTTAAGTACTCCTCATTAACTGTTAAATGGCAATGGCCTTCATTAGTTCATTAAGTGAAAATGCATTTACCTTCAAATACATACACTGTTGTCTGATTTTCAGTTATCTTTCTGAATAAGAGATTCATTATTCTCGTTGTTTTAACAACATGTACATAAGACGAAGTTCACTAAACGACATAAAAGTACAATATAACTTTGTATTTAAAACTAATTACAGGTCCGGATAGTCTCTCCCACAGGAGGACAACTCATTAATGCTACATACGTGGACACGTTATTCTCCATAAACAGCCACGTCTACAAATACACATATGCCAGTATAGTTAGTTAAAGTCTAGGAATTAGATATCTACCGCTTCACACTTAAAGATCTCAGTTATGAAGACATGTGCAATTAAGGACACCCCTCACGAAGAGGGTATGGGAAGTGCTGCAGTCTGGCGACCACGACTGAAAACGGTGCCTGTTGTTGACAGATGGTAGCAGTGAACTGTAGGAAGCATTGTTGGAAGCAGTGTAGTTAAAGCGTCGGGTATTGCGTGAATTGGTGTTTGTTCAGGACTTCAAACGTTTTCCAGGTATGTGAAATCGTTCTCTTTTTACATGCAATTTGTCAGTGATATCCAGAATAACTGAATCCTAACCTACTTTAGAAGCACGTTTTATGTTACACACGCTTTTAGGTTAGACAAGATAGTGGCCATGTTGCTTAAGAATGGTTGGTGTAAATATGGGCCCTTATGGTTGGTGTAAGAATGGGCTCCTTTTTATGGAGGGCCCACAATGGCACCATCTATTCTATTAAACAATGTAAAACATTGAAATACATAATTTTATGGGGATATGGTTAGTTGAATTTTCTTTATAATCCTTATATGCAACTCACACAGCAACAAACAAACTAATAGACTTTTCAAATTGCGATAATAGACCCTAGTGCTTTTGTTCGGCCAGGCAAAATGTCGAGAACGAAGAAGAGCTATGAATGTAAGCACCAGAGGCATCAGTGGGATGAATCTCAGATGGTACATGCCATAGCAGCTGTGAAAGCAAAGGAGGCTTCTGTGAAAGGTGCTCCAAGAACATTCGGAGTGCCATGTCCTCTTTGCAGAGGTTTCTTAAACATGATAAAGTCCCTAAGCAAGCGGTTCAAGAGACAAAGCTTGGAAGGAAACCGATTTTAAATGTAGACCTCGAAAAACAGCTAGTTTTTTATCTGTTTGAGATGGAGCAAAAATTTTTTGGGTGCATTTTGGAGGATCTGAGGAGAATGGCATTTTTACTTGCTCAGAGAAATAGTTTGACAACCCATTTCAAAGGAGGAGAAGCAGGACCAGCTTGGGCTGACCTTCTTATTGGGAGACACAAGGATCAGCTGTAAATTCACAAACCTTCTGGAACTTCATATGCCAGAGCCTTTGGCTGCCATGAAGTTAATGTGATGGTATTCTTGGCAGAAACTTTCAAAAAGCTCTCATATCCAGCAGACCGAGTGTAGATCATGAACGAGACAGGCATGTTCATTGTCCAAAGCAAAATTCGAAAAGTGATAACGGATGGAAGGGAAGAAACAAAATGCAGTTCTAACGTCTGCAGGAAGAGGGGCTACAATCTCAGTTATTGTATGCATGAGCGCTTTGGGACATTACGTCCCGGCAAAGATAATTTTCCCTAGAACCAAAATGTCCAAAGCTCTAATAAGAGGCAGCCGTCTTGCTGCAATGGTTCACTTCATTGAGGAAACGTGTCCGACTCAACAAAGTCTTGTTCTCCTAATCTTGGGTGGTCATCATAGCCACGTTCGAAACCCTGATATGATTGACTTGGTGGGTGAATGCCACGTGACCATCATCTCACTTTCTCCACATTGCACCCACAAACTGCAGCCTCTAGATAAGACATTCATGGGACCTCTGAAAACGTGCTACAACGAGGCAGTGAGAGTATGGTTCCATCGCAGTAGGTGTCCTCTCACACCTTACGACGTTATGGAGGTTTGTGGCCAAGCCAACCTTCGTACACAATCAGCTGAGACAGCAATAAAATGGTTCAAAGCAACTGGGTTGTACACTATGAACCGTTACTTCTTCACCGAAGCTGATTTCATAGCCGCTGAGTAGGTTGCAGGAAAAACTTGCTCCACAGTGGAACATAGACCTAATGTTTCTGAATCACATGCTCCTCTACTTGCTATCTCTGGACCATCGACATCGTGTGCTCATTCGAGTTATATTGATGTTCAGTCACATCAAGCTCTAGCTATGCCAATTGATGAAGCCATTGAAACACCGGAAAGTTCTCCAGGGACTTCAACAAATGCAGTTTCACCGATCGACAGATATCCTGTTTCCAACATTAAGAAGAGAACCACAACGCGGAGACGAAAAGCAGCAACCGCCTGCCATTTCACTTGAAAGCAACACAAAGATCAGTTGACAAAGTCGCTTGACGGAAGTGCTGTCAGGAAGAGGTCGTTGAGTCTCTCTGGTGTTAAAGTTCGCACTGCGGACAGAGGTGCAAAGACCGTCGAAAAAAAAAATTGTTCCACAAAACTGTCTCATTCATCATAGGACTCTTCAGGCTCCTGCAGCCATCACCTTCTGGACAGCGATAATGAACTATGGGAATACAGGAGACTCAAGTGATGCAAGTCGCATCTTCAATGACGAAAAGATCTCTCAAGAGAGGAGAGGTGTGGGTTAAATGTGTTATGTGCCAAATGTTCGCACACTTAGAATGTGCTGGCGCTGGAGGAGCTACTTATGTTTGCTATTACTGTAAATAATTCCAGATTTCATGCACAAATGTACGAAGGTTGCTTTTTGTAGACTAGTAGCATTCTGTATTCTTTAAACCCATTTCATTAAAATATTTCAAAAGATTTCTTGCACCTTTTTGTGGATGCCCATATTTGCACCTCCTTTTATTGTTTTCGAATACACTCCTGGAAATGGAAAAAAGAACACATTGACACCGGTGTGTCAGACCCACCATACTTGCTCCGGACACTGCGAGAGGGCTGTACAAGCAATGATCACACGCACGGCACAGCGGACACACCAGGAACCGCGGTGATGTCCGTCGAATGGCGCTAGCTGCGCAGCATTTGTGCACCGCCGCCGTCAGTGTCAGCCAGTTTGCCGTGGCATACGGAGCTCCATCGCAGTCTTTAACACTGGTAGCATGCCGCGACAGCGTGGACGTGAACCGTATGTGCAGTTGACGGACTTTGAGCGAGGGCGTATAGTGGGCATGCGGGAGGCCGGGTGGACTTACCGCCGAATTGCTCAACACGTGGGGCGTGAGGTCTCCACAGTACATCGATGTTGTCGCCAGTGATCGGCGGAAGGTGCACGTGCCCGTCGACCTGGGACCGGACCGCAGCGACGCACGGATGCACGCCAAGACCGTAGGATCCTACGCAGTGCCGTAGGGGACCGCACCGCCACTTCCCAGCAAATTAGGGACACTGTTGCTCCTGGGGTATCGGCGAGGACCATTCGCAACCGTCTCCATGAAGCTGGGCTACGGTCCCGCACACCGTTAGGCCGTCTTCCGCTCACGCCCCAACATCGTGCAGCCCGCCTCCAGTGGTGTCGCGACAGGCGTGAATGGAGGGACGAATGGAGACGTGTCGTCTTCAGCGATGAGAGTCGCTTCTGCCTTGGTGCCAATGATGGTCGTATGCGTGTTTAGCGCCGAGCAGGTGAGCGCCACAATCAGGACTGCATACGACCGAGGCACACAGGGCCAACACCCGGCATCATGGTGTGGGGAGCGATCTGCTACACTGGCTGTACACCACTGGTGATCGTCGAGGGGACACTGAATAGTGCACGGTACATCCAAACCGTCATCGAACCCATCGTTCTACCATTCCTAGACCGGGAAGGGAACTTGCTGTTCCAACAGGACAATGCACGTCCGCATGTATCCCGTGCCACCCAACGTGCTCTAGAAGGTGTAAGTCAACTACCCTGGCCAGCAAGATCTCCGGATCTGTCCCCCAGTGAGCATGTTTGGGACTGGATGAAGCGTCGTCTCACGCGGTCTGCACGTCCAGCACGAACGCTGGTCCAACTGAGGCGCCAGGTGGAAATGGCATGGCAAGCCGTTCCACAGGACTACATCCAGCATCTCTACGATCGTCTCCATGGGAGAATAGCAGCCTGCATTGCTGCGAAAGGTGGATATACACTGTACTAGTGCCGACATTGTGCATGCTCTGTTGCCTGTGTCTATGTGCCTGTGGTTCTGTCAGTGTGATCATGTGATGTATCTGACGCCAGGAATGTGTCAATAAAGTTTCCCCTTCCTGGGACAATGAATTCACGGTGTTCTTATTTCAATTTCCAGGAGTGTAGAAACAATGGATGCTAATCATTGTTTCACCTCTTATCATTTCTTAAACTTATTATAGTTGTTAATGAAGGTATAAAATCTAGAATTCTTACAAAAGATTGTACCTTTAAATCAAACCAAGTGAGGGTATCCATATTTACACCTTTTCTTCCACCACATTCATTTATACACATGTACACATCTACATTCAATACAATGCTACCAGCGCAACTTTCGGTCCTAGTATGTACGTAGTACTTTGGTCTGCTTTGTCCCACAATATATTAAGAAATTAGCTCTAGCGTGGGCCACACTGATGATTTGAATGGAATCAGTACATAAAATTTGCAATTTATTGTTCTTTATATAAAGAGTGATGAGTTTGGGCGGTTTGCAGTAAGTACTGTCTCTCTCCTATATTAATCCTTTGCACCTTTTCTAACCTTTTTTTTGTATTTCGCGAGTGATCGTAATTCTACAGCCACAGAATGGGGCAGGGTATGAAACAGAAGGTATCATGGAGTATGACTTTTAAGTGACGCTGATATCCGCAGATTACAGTGGGTCTCTCCTCAAATACCTTTGAATACTGTAATAAAATACTTGATAGGTTCGAGCATTGTTCACTAGTTGAATATTTAGTCTCCCGTATCTACCTATTCCTTAATCTCGGAATTAGTACTCTTAAGCTTACTGCCTACCTACGCTGTTAGTATCAAAAGTTATTGCCTTAATTTTTAGGCAGTGGCAAAATATTTGCCACGACCCACATTCGACTTCAACAATTCTTCCTCCACCTTGACACCGTCAACGATATATTAGCATATTCACAAGGAAAGGACCATTGCGGCATTCCCTTCTCATGCAACCCAACAGAAATGAATCACCAACGAGGAAGTGCATGAAGTCACTACGTTTCTTAGCCTAAGTGCTGTGCTGACTTGTAATTTCACCTTGTAAGACCTGATGATGCCTATCAGTGTCAGTATATTGGAGTTGCTAAGAGGCAAGATTTGCACATCCATACTCCAACATATTCTCTTAGAGAAGTCAGTAGAGATTACATTGACTACAGCAACTGTTGGTTGTATTACTGATGTTAAAGTTTTGTCTACTTATAGATGCATTGCCGACTGGCCACAGTAATGTATCCACTATCACATTAGTACTACCAGAGTATAATTCGTGCCAAATTTCATACCCATTTTCATATATTATTAGACGAATTGACTGAACATTGCCACAATATGATTCCTCGACCATGGATGTAGGACTGAATGCAGTCTATCTAGTTCTCCGGGAAGGTTGTGGACCTACAGTTTTCGTCATCTGCCACATCCCTGTCAGGATTTGATCTACAGTAGTTATAATTATTTTGATTGCCATATGACTGTTCTTTTAACTAAGTGTACCTTTTGTTTGCACAGGCAGGGTTGTACCTGTTATCATAACACGTTTGATTGTTTGAGTGGTTATTGTGGTTCAAATGGTTCTTGCTGCTATTAATGAACTGCTTATGCAGCCCGTCACGCAATCCATTGTAATTTGCACGATGCCTACGCCCAGTAATTGTGATTATTGTGATTTTTGCTGTTAAGCTTTATTACTTGTCATGTCTTGCACATCTTCATGGATAAAATCTGTGGAATCCAAAATTGATACAAATTAGTCTAAAATCACTTGTGATATGGTGATTAATTTATCCATAATACGTATGGACAACTTCCTATTTGATAACCGTGAGGCATCACTGAACACCATGGGATTATCCCCTGTCCGCACCCGGTAGCTGAATGGTCAGCGCGACGGAATGTCAATCCTCTGGGCCCGGACTCGATTCCCGGCTGGGTCGGGGAATTTTCTCCTCCCAGGCACTGGGTGCTGTGCTGTCCTCATCATCATCCTATCATCCTCATCGATTGCAGGTCGCCGAAGTGGCGTCAAATTGAAAGATCGGCCCCCGGCGAACGGCCTGCCCGACAGGGGGGCCCTAGCCATACGATTAAATATATAAATGAATTGGACTATCCCATTACCGTGTATTATTGTATATGTCAGAATACTTCCAGAAGCTACGCTGAGGGGCCTGGAATCGCTACAGGCTGAAGTCTTTTTTACTCATTCGCTCCTGAGCTCTGACAGACCAATGCCTAGCTAAGCATGATACTCCTCCTACGTGTGACAATATTGTAGCCCACTGGGCAGTAACACTTTGGTTGTAACCATTTACAACGTTGATTTATCCCGTCCGACAGAAATATCACACGAAAATACATCAGAAGCGCCATTGAAAGGTTTCACTGTACACAAAGTACATGTCGCACATAAAATGTCAGTGGCTCTTTCGTAACACAATGACATGCAAAGAACAAACATGGGTCTTCATTAAGTGAGTGCTCAACAAAAAAAACAACTTCACAGTTCCACGAAGTTAAAGTTCAGAAGTTTGACAAAATTAATGTCCGATGTGTAACATAAAGTTTGCCAATTACTTGAATAAAGTTAATTTATGAAGCAGGAACTAAAGCTTAAGTCCAGAGTCTTAAGCAGATGATAAAGTATAAAAATTGTGATGGAGTCACAACTCTTTCAACTCCCTGAAACCGTATTTCACTGACGAAATCCCACCGAGAAAACCAGAATAATTGTCTCATTTTGTGCAAATACTACCAGTGCTAAATCGAGTTCAGTCAAAAGGGTGAAGCACTGGTGAAACGGAATATACCAAGGCTTCCCGGTGAGGCACCGTCGCATTTGTAGAGTCCAGTCACTGGTTGACGTGCAACAAGGAGAGTCGTCCACGTTATAGCGAGCGTTGTCCTGGTGAAGTCTTCCCAGGTATAGTGGCTGCGCTGGTACGGACTTGTGAAACAGTAGCGCTGGCCTACGCCCATTTGTATATTTTGTTGCTCTCGGGACTTCAGCAGTGCATCGTACGTTTTGCTTCATGACACGCAACTTGCGCCGCGTCAGCTGACACCCGCCTGGCCGAGTGCCAAGGTGGAGGGATATTTGGTTTCCTCCCCTTGGAAGAGGCAGGTGGCGGTCGCCGCATGCCGTGGTGCGGATCACCGAGGGGACACCACCTCTCGGATCGCGTTTACAGAGCACCAGCCACCTTTCCTATCACCCTTTCAAACACGACGTATTACTTCTCAACAACTTGTTCAGTTACTTTGACTCAGGCGATAATCTGTCCCTTTACGTTACGTAGATAATGAAAAAAAATTGGACTAGTTAGTTCCAAATACATCTGGATTACTTAGCTCCAAATATATCTGCCAAACAACAGAATCGAAAAAATTGAGATGTGGTGTCGAAGGACGTTCCTGAAAATTAAGAGGACTGCTAAGAAAGACAATGTTCTGCGCAGAATCGACGAGGAAAGGAATGCTTTAGTTAAGCTGGGAAAGGGCGATCATACAGAACTTTCATGATAGTAGAGGGAGCCACTGGGGACAAGACTTGTTGGGAAAGATATATATATATATATATATATATATATATATATATATATATATATATATATACACTCCTGGAAATTGAAATAAGAACACCGTGAATTCATTGTCTCAGGAAGGGGAAACTTTATTGACACATTCCTGGGGTCAGATACATCACATGATCACACTGACAGAACCACAGGCACATAGACACAGGCAACAGAGCATGCACAATGTCGGCACTAGTACAGAGTATATCCACCTTTCGCAGCAATGCAGGCTGTAGTCTCCCATGGAGACGATCTTAGAGATGCTGGATGTAGTCCTGTGGAAACGCTTGCCATGCCATTTCCACCTGGCGCCTCAGTTGGACCAGCGTTCGTGCTGGACGTGCAGACCGCGTGAGACGACGCTTCATCCAGTCCCAAACATGCTCAATGGGGGACAGATCCGGAGATCTTGCTGGCCAGGGTAGTTGACTTACACCTTCTAGAGCACGTTGGGTGGCACGGGATACATGCGGACGTGCATTGTCCTGTTGGAACAGCAAGTTCCCTTGCCGGTCTAGGAATGGCAGAACCATGGGTTCGATGACGGTTTGGATGTACCGTGCACTATTCAGGGTCCCCTCGACGATCACCAGTGGTGTACGGCCAGCGTAGGAGATCGCTCCCCACACCATGATGCCGGGTGTTGGCCCTGTGTGCCTCGGTCGTATGCAGTCCTGATTGTGGCGCTCACCTGCACGACGCCAAACACGCATACGACCATCATTGGCACCAAGGCAGAAGCGACTCTCATCGCTGAAGACGACGCGTCTCCATTCGTCCCTCCATTCACGCCTGTCGCGACACCACTGGAGGCGGGCTGCACGATGTTGGGGCGTGAGCGGAAGACGGCCTAACGGTGTGCGGGACCGTAGCCCAGCTTCATGGAGACGGTTGCGAATGATCCTCGCCGATACCCCAGGAGCAACAGTGTCCCTAACTTGCTGGGAAGTGGCGGTGCGGTCCCCTACGGCACTGCGTAGGATCCTACGGTCTTGGCGTGCATCCGTGCGTCGCTGCGGTCCGGTCCCAGGTCGACGGGCACGTGCACCTTCCGCCGACCACTGGCGACAACATCGATGTACTGTGGAGACCTCACGCCCCACGTGTTGAGCAATTCGGCGGTATGTCCACCCGGCCTCCCGCATGCCCACTATACGCCCTCGCTCAAAGTCCGTCAACTGCACATACGGTTCACGTCCACGCTGTCGCGGCATGCTACCAGTGTTAAAGACTGCGATGGAGCTCCGTATGCCACGGCAAACTGGCTGACACTGACGGCGGCGGTGCACAAATGCTGCGCAGCTAGCGCCATTCGACGGCCAACACCGCGGTTCCTGGTGTGTCCGCTGTGCCGTGCGTGTGATCATTGCTTGTACAGCCCTCTCGCAGTGTCTGGAGCAAGTATGGTGGGTCTGACACATCGGTGTCAATGTGTTCTTTTTTCCATTTCCAGGAGTGTATATATATATATATATATATATATATATATATATATATATATATTTCAGGGCACTGAGCGTTAGTGTTATCCTGAAGCAAAGAGACAGACGCGGGATAGGAAATCGTAAAGAGTGATGACAAAAAGGTCTGTGCCATTGCGAAACCCCATGTGTGATTGGCTCCAGCCTATTTCCGAGGAAATAGGAAACAGTTCGACCAGCTGGCGCAGATCATAGCTGCGTGCGTCCCTCGGTGTGTTGATCCACACGCTGATGACGCCATCTGTTCGTCTGGCGGTGTGGCACCCGTTTTTAGTTGTCGTGTCGTGCATGGGCAGCTGCCTTGCTTCTGCCGCCAAGGCACAAAATGTCGTGCGGGCGGCTGTTCACGACTGCTGTTCGTGTCATCATAGGACAAGCCTATCTTTTAAGCATCCGACCATCGATCGCGGCATGGCTACGCGACATGCATATGGGAACTTAACGCGGTGAATGCCCCTTTTATCTGGAAAAAACCGCTTAAATTGCCAGTTTTGGATTAAATTCTCCGCAAGTGGGACAGCCTCCATAACACGTTCCGAATCGTGTGGCAATGAAACCAACGGCTCTGACTATATCTGCACCGACCTGATTAACGTAGATTTGGAAGTGTGATTTCCTTAGGAAATTTGTGCAACTGATTTTCTATTGTGCACTATATCTTTTACCTCCGCTAAATAGTAAACATTTTGTAATTGTTCACTGACAGCATTCTGTCATAGTGAAAAATACGGACCTATTTCTTCTGTTGCATTTCGCAACTCGGTTTCTGTTAGACAATTGGAAAGCAGATGTTCAACTCTCACATCACTGGGGTTTTGTCGATGGCTTCTTGGTATATGGTGTCCATTAAGTGACAAATTTGGGTGCTCTTAAAGATGTCCAAGAAGTTATCTCCTCAGCTAACTGTTTTCGTTGTGATTCGAACTGATCATGCATGGAGTTCTCGTACTCGGCAACATTATTCACCCTTTTTGGTAACTGCCGAACAGTTTCGGAGAGCATGGACTGCTCTCAATTTATTTCAACAGCCTTAACTGTTAACTTCTCCGCTGCCTCAAGTAAACTGACTTCTATTGATGTTATGGCTAATATGTCCGCATATAATTTCCTTCGTCGTTGTGTCCTGTTTCTCCGAAATCTGTCTACTCTGCAGACATTATTTCTTATTTTTCGAGATTTCTGTAATTGCAGACACCACCTCGCGTATGTTTTCTCAACGCGATGTGAAATCAGTAGACACCACTATAACCTGTCCTGTCAAAATTTCACTTACGCCGATTAACATTATGAACATCGTTGAAGACATCAGTTCTAATTTTCACGAAGAGCTTGGCTAATGGATCCACCAATTGGCTTTTATGAGTGGTAGATACTTCTACTGCGTGGCCCAGTTCGACTTCGCTAGCCCGATCAGCACCCACTGTTATCTGTTTAGCGATTTTCACGAGAACGTGGATTTCAAAAAAATTCCGAAAATGAAACTTCTCACCTATTAAAATAATAAATAACCTTACTTTCTACTCGATTAAGTGACTAGCAACAATGGTGTTTGTGTCTTTACGAACTCAGAAATTAAAAAGTCTGACAGCACCAACAATATTCTTGTCTCAGTGCACAGTTGTCACTACCAAACTACATAATGTTGCTCATCATTGTGTAAAACAGTAGTAAGAACCGCATGAAACTACCAGGCTTAATTCTGAGCTGTTCCAATCGAGGACTTCGTAGCAAGAAAGCTAGTGTGGGAATGCGTAAATTTAAGACTTGCGTTATTACTCCACCAACGAAATTCTTTCTTCTCTGCGTGTCATTCCTTTTACTCTTTCTTGTGAATTCTCTACTCGAAAAATGGGGTTCGATTATCAAGGAATTCATGAAAGTAAGATATACATACACATTAGTTACATAATCAGTTAACGGCTTACAAAAATCGTGTCAGTGGATGACATTTAGTAATACTGTATGTCCAGTCATGGTCGAGATTTTATAATTTGTGAAATATTTGCAGGCCATAATATATGGTATTACATCTGCTTGATCTGTCTGGCAGCCCATAACAGAAAGCGAAATAAATTTATTGTAAGCCCCTGTGGAAAGCAATCTGTGAAATATCACGTGAAAACGAAGGTTCGAATTATCACTGAAATAAATGTGCCATTATATGGTTTCCATTATTAGCCCTTTCAGATATAAACTTAAACAAATCACACATTATAATCTTTATCAGTAATAATTCCTTTCTCATTCAGTGCAAAATTAATTTCTTTGGCTAAGTATCACGTAATAATCATTGATTCACGAATCTGAGCTAATAATAGCATTTATTCAACGGAGAAATACACGAATATTCATGTCTGTCAGCCTCGGGAAAGAACAAACAGCAAATGCGAATTAAAAGTGGCTAGAATGTTCCTTTAAAATTTCTCTTAACCAGAGAGTGGAACAGAAGGGCGAAAGAGAGTTTAAAATTTTCGCACTTAGCGCCTCTGGAATCCTATCCGATCGCTAACAGGTATAGAAAACATCACAGAACACCGTTAGAAATTGTATTCATGCGTTATCTGAAAATTATTTTGGACAATTAGTTCAGGAGGCAGATTGAAGTTCAAATGGTTCAAATGGCTCTGAGCACTATGGGACTTAACATCTATGGTCATCAGTCCCCTAGAACTTAGAACTACTTAAACCTAACTAACCTAGGGACATCACACAACACCCAGTCACACAAGGCAGAGAAAATCACTGACCCCGCCGGGAATCGAAACCGGGAACCCGGGCGCGGGAAGCGAGAACGCTACCGCACGACCACGAGCTGCGTACGCAGATTGAAGTGTAAAAGTTTGCGGAGACGTACTCAAAATATTAACAACTTGATATCCTGAACTCTCAATAACATGAGAGACACAGTAGCAGGCACCATAAGGTCGTCGTAACCAGACAATATCGTGACATACAAATCAACAACAAAATAAAAATAAAATAACGCACAGTATATGTAATTAGAAAATCAGATAAAAATTCGCTTGTCACTTTTCTAAGAGACATTCTCCATCCTTTCAAAATTAACGATGCAAGCGTAGACCACATATGGACAGAACTGAAAGAACTGCTACTGACAGCAATTTAGATATTCATACGAAATAAATCGCTAAGACATGAAACTGATTCCCGAAGCCACATAACACTGTTTACAACGCTGTTGCAGAAGCAACGAAAAATGCAAGTGAAATTTAGATGAAAGGGAAATCTCAAAGATTTGGATGTTTTAAATAAGTCATAATTCAAAAGAGACTTCAAGGCGAAATGCACTTAAATGTTTCCACAAAGGAACTCTGTCTCGATATATGGCAGAAAATAGAGAGATATTCAGGTCATATAAAGTATACAAGCGTCAAGATACGGTCAATACTTTGACTGTGCGGTAGCAGTGGTAACATTAGCAACAACAGTGGCACTGTAGCGAAGTTAGTAAACACGGTTTTCCTTTACCAAAGAAGATGGAGTAAATATTCCAGAATTTGAATTAAAAACGACTGCCATCACAAGTAACATAGAAATAAGGTAACCTCGGTTTAGTAAAGCAACTTAATCAAGTAAGGCAAATCTTCCAGTCCAGACTGTATACCAGTTAGGTTTCTTTCGGAATATGCTGATGAAGTACACCCACATTCAGCCATCAAAGAAAACACCTGCTTGCTGACAGAGAGGACCCTAAGGACTTCAGAGCTTCCGAAGCCAAAGCAGTACACAAGAGAGGATATTAAGTAATCCGGTCAATAACAGATCAGTAACACTGATGTCGATTTGCAGCAGGGTTTTCGAATATACACTGTGTTCGAGCATTTCTAATTACCTTGGGACGTAATCAGCTCGGATAAATGAAGTATCGTTTCTGTGAAATGCAACTAGCTTTTTACTAACACTAAATAGCGAGTGCTATCATCAGGAGACTGCAGATTAATTCCACAGTTCTAAAGTTCAAGATCGCTTTCGATACCATTCCTCAGAAGCGACTACTTCTCAAATAGCTTATCTATGGAGTATCCACTCGGTTTGTGATTGCCTGTCAGAAAGGTCAAAGTTCATATTAATTGGCGGGTAGTCACCGAATGAGACAAATGCCATCTACTCAGTGGTCGGGACATCCGCAGCTGCGGCAGTACATTTGGTAGCAGGAACACCGCATACAGCTGTATTTTTAAACATTGTTATTAAGGCAGCACTGCTTTCGTGGCTTGTAGCCACATCACTAAGCCCATATAAACATTAAAAATATGAAAAACAACCTGTTGAAGAATATAGAAGGCCCAACCTTAATAGATAAAACCACAGTATCCGGATAGTCAATGTATAAAATGTTGGGCGAAGGAAAACATCTGCATACAAACATTAAAACGTGATGAATACATAGGACCGAACTTTCATAGTTCAAATCATAATGGCTGGGGCTTCTCTATTCTCCACCTTTTTATCAACCAAAAAGTTTCCGGCGTTCTATATTCTTCGCCCTGTTGTTTACCATGTATTAGTGTTTATATGCACTTGATGATGTGGCTACAGGCCACGACAGCTATTGCGGAGTTCTTGCTACAAAATAAAACAGGAGTGGTATTAGGGATTCCCCAAAGAAGCTATATAGGCTTCCTGCTGTTCCTAATCTACGTAAACGATTTAGAACATGATGTGAGCAAACCCACTTGGAGTGTTTGCAGATGACGCTGTCGTTTACCAAGTATTACAGTCTCTCCTCCGTGTGCCACCCAAAGGCTCTGTCGTGCCGTTACCGAGCCGCACTCTGGCCAAGATGCACGCACGATCACACAGTCGAGAGGTCGAAACGAGCCGCGTGGCTCAAGCTCTGTGAGCGGGTCTTGGTGTTTCTTCACCCATGCTTCTATAATCAACCGTAACGGTGAAACAGCCTCCCTGGTGCCTTTACCTTTCCCAAAGCCAAATTGATCGTCATATAATAGAACCACAGTTATATTCTCCATTTTTCTGTATATTATTCTTGCCAAAACTTTGATGCATTAGCTGCTAACCGGATTGTGCGGTAATTTTCGCGCTTGTTTCTTGCAATCTTCGAAATTGTGTGGATGCTGTTCTTCCGAAAATCTTATGGTATATAGATAGTCTCATGGATTCAATGCATCAATTTTTACCACTTCCCACCAATGACTATAGAGACTCTGTCAGAATTTAAAATATCCCGTATGCCTTATTTCCTCTTACGTTGTTCAAAGCTCCTTCAAATTCTGACTCAAGTACCGGATCCCTTACCTCTTCCCTGTCGACTTCTCTTTATTCTTTCATCACGTCATCACTGAAGTCCTCCCACTCATAAAGGAATTAAGTGTGCTTTTTCTGCCTATCTGATCTCTCCTCTGCATTTAACAGTGGGTTTTAATGTTGCCCCATGCTTTTAATTACAGCGAAGGCGGTTCTCACTTCTCAGTATGCTGACGTCCGCCTGCTCAGCTGAGTGATTACGTGCTTGCGTACTATGCAGAGGGCCCGAGTTAGATTCCCGGCAGGATTGGAGATTTTCTCCGCTCGTGCGCTGGGTGTTGTGTTGTCTTCATCGTCATTTTAATCTCATCACCGATACGCAAGTCACCCAATGCGTCATCCGCTGAAATAAGACTTGCAATCGTCGGCTGAACTTCCCGGATGGGGCCTCCTGGCCAACAAAGCCACACGATCATTTCATCATTTCAGTATGCTGACTCAGTCATCCCGAGAATCATTTGTCACATTTTATGCAGCCATACGGCCTTGGCTTCCCTGAACTTCCTATTTATTTCACTCGTAAGTTTACTTTTATTTCTGTAGTTCTGAATTTCCCTGGTCACTTTGGTCTTCATTATTTCTTCGACCAGCTGAAATATTTCTGCTGTAACATGGTTTCTAGGCAGTTATCTTTCTTGTTCCTGTGTTTTTCTTTCCAATTCCTCTCAGGGGCTCAGCATTCGTTTGCTGAATATCGGCTTGGCGACTCCGGGGTTCCTGAGCTGGGGACTGGTAAGCGCTACCAGTACCAGTCCTTTGTCACCATAAGCTTTGCTCATACTTCTGGGACCGCCGTGCGGCGCAGCGGTGGAATGTTGTGTGTTTCGGAGAACGGGGGTCTTGTCTTCACCGCCTGGACCGCGAGGAAGGTACACATCTCCATAAAACAAAACTTCAACCTCAAGGTGTGCTACGTGCTGAGGAGGTGAATGGCTGTTGAGTTAAAGCAGTCTTTAGCGGGCAACCTCTGGGGCACCTGCCACCCCCCCCAGTTGTATAAGGCTTGCGCAGGCATGCAGGGCTGTGCCGGGGTCGACGGGTGTTTCCCTAGCGTCTCGTGGGATCCATATGGAACTGTCTCGAGAAACTACTACTCCTGACGGGATGGGTGTACTGTCAGGTAACACCTATACCCACTCATCAAAGAGAGCTCGGTTGGTGAGATCTCCCGAAAAGAGTCCTCAGTGTAATAGTGACAGGGCATTAGTGTGCCATAACACTTTCATTGTAATCAAGCGAAACGAGGGAAGCTTTGAGAAGACATCGTCTTTCTATATTCTCAAGGCATTGGAAGGTATTGCTGGGTCTCTCAAAAGTATCAAACGACTTCGTAATGGAACACTTTTTGTTGAAGCTGCTAATTCCAACCAAATATGTAAGCTTCTGGGATGTAAGGCCTTAGGTGACTACCCAGTCGAGGCTGAGTTGCATAACACCCTTAACTTTAGTGAGGGCGTGATTACCTACTCCGATATAATGGAGATGGACCCCGCGGAGTTACGTGAAGAGTGGAAGAATGTGTGCGTCACGGAGGAGCAGAATTATATGAGGAGAGTCAATGGCAAACTGGAAAAATCTACAACAATTATTCTAATGTTTAGTACTCCAGAATTACCGGAACGTATCCTTGCAGGCTATATCCGCCTTAACGTTCGCCCATTTGTTCCTAACCCCATGCGATTCTATAAATGTCAACGATTTGGCCATATCACTATGGGATGTAACGGGAAGGCTACGTGTGATAATTCTGGAGGATCCGCTCACGACTCAGGGACTTCTTGTACACTTCCTCCTAAATGTGTAAACTGATCTTGGGATCCCCCAGTGAGGAGCAGGGAGTGTGCGGTTTACAACGAGGAAAGGAAGATTCAAGGGTTGAAAGTAAAGAGACGCATACCCCATGGTGAAGATAAAAAGGCTTTCAAAGCCATTCACCCACCGGTTTTTGCTACTTCTTCTGCATCAGATCTTAAGGCACCAATCTCTAAGTGTGATGCCTCCGCACAAACTCACAACACAGATTAAACCATTTACCTATGGGGGAAACGCTCCACTTGCAACTGATGTCGTTCGGAAGCCGTCAGCAGCAGACTTACCACCTAAGCCACACACCACTCGCCAGCATCAGAAACCAACTAAGCCATCCCCACAACCCAGGCAACCGCCTCCTCTTGTCAGTAAAGAAAAACGTCATTATAAAAGTAGTTCTAAGTCCAAGAAAGCGATAGGTAAACCTTTGGATCGATGAGCTCTCTCGTGAGGGTACGGACTTCCAATCGGAGGAACCAGAGACCACGTCATCGGCTAACGTTCCCCTTACCTCCCTGGTAAATCATCGCTTCCGAGGGAGAAAGAAAAGAACCAAAATCGCTAACCAATGGCTTCCACAGGGACCTCTGTTTTGCAGTGAAATTTTAATGGATATCGCTTACATTTGGAATAATTTCAGTTGCTGGTCCTGGATAAACTTTCCTGCATCTGATTACAAGAAACGCATCTTAGTCACAGACACACCTGCATTATGGGGCTACCACATATACACGAAGGACGATACCACTGGAGACAGGGCTAAAGGCGGAGTGGCTATTCTTGATGACAGATGCCACTTCTCTCCTGTCCCTCTTACCACGACCATGCAACCAATTGCTGTGAAAGTTCTCGCACCCGTTACTATCACAGGGTGTTCTTTGTACCTGCCCCCCCCCCCCCCCAAAGACGCTTTGGATGCAGACGCACTAGCAGACCTCTTCCAGGCACTCCCAAGCCCAAACCCCCTTGTGGGGTACTCCAATGCCCACAATGTGCCATAAGGCTTACCTACTACTTGCTCCAGGGGTCGGATGATCGAACGACTCTTTCATTATGAGAATATCTGCCTTCTGAATGCGGGTCAGATGACTCACTTTTCAACAGCTACAGGGTCTTTTCAGCTATTGACCTTTGTTTTTGTTCTCTAGCTATTGCACACTCAGTTCAGTAGGAAGTGGCTCCTGATTTACATTATAGTGACCACTTCTCAGTGTGGATCCGTCTACCGACTAGGACAGTGACCAACAGGAGACCACACAGGTCGATGGTACAAAGGGAAAATTGGTTACAGTATGGTAGACAGGCTATTTTTGAACAAAACGATTGTGCACGGGAGGCGGTGGCCCAAATTACTCATGAGATTCCAAGACCTGCCGCAGAGTCCACCCCCAGGTCTAGTAACCACTGAGACGACGGCCTGTACCTTGGTGGAATGACGACTGTCGATTGGCCATCAGCGCCAGATGGACAGCTCTGCGGAACTTCAAACAGTGTCCAACTACACACAATCTTCATGCCTTCAGGCCTGTGAGAGCACATACAAGGTGAGTAATCAAAGAACAGAAGAGGGCTTCCTGGAGGGAATTCACGACTTCCATTAATCGGTCCACTTCCGCTACACACGTTTGGAAATCAATAACACGGTTATCAGGCAAGGGTAATCAACATCCCCTTATGACATTGTCAAATACTGGAGCCTTAGTGAACACGCCAGTAGACATGGCTCCCGTTTTAGCTGAACACTTCTTTACTGTTACTAGGTCATCTGGACAAGCTCCTGCTGTTCAGGTATTCCGTTGGACTACAGAGATGAGGAAGCTAAATATATTCTCACGTAATGAGGAAGTCTACAACATTCCATTCTCCATGTGGGAAATGGAATCAGCTTCATCTGCAGCCAGATACACTGCTCCAGGACCTGATGAGATCCATTATACCATGCTTCATCATCTGTGCCCTGAAGGGAAAGGTAGGCTCCTCTCTTGTTTCAGATCTGGTTTGATGGAGAGTACCCCCTGACTTGGAAGGAGGCAATATTAATTCCATTCTGGAAACCAAGCAAGGACCGTAAAGCCCCTAATAGTTATCGGAGGGTCGCCCTTACCATTTGTATGGGTAAGACTCTTGAACGCATGATCAACCACCACCTCGTCTGGCTGCTCGAGTCGCGAGGCCGGCTGAGCCGCTTCCAGTGCCGTTTCAGGCGCTACCGTTCCACTCTTGACAACTTAATTCTACTGGAGACGGTGATATAGGAGTCCTTACGCCGAAACCATTTAGTTTGTGTGTTTTTTGACCTCAAAAAAGCCTATGACACTTCTTGGAGGTACAACATCCTTCGCCAACTTCATGAATGGGAACTATGTAAACGCCTACCGCTTCTGATCCAATCCTTTCTCGAGGACCGGCGTTTTCGTTATTACATTGGAAATTCCATGTCTGATTGCTATGTTCAGTAGAATGGAGTGCCCCAGGGCAGTGTCCTCAGTGTCACATTATGTGCCATTGCTATCAATGGCATTTCCTCTGCAGCCAGGAGCCCTGTCAAATGCTCTTTGTTTGTGGATGGCTTTACAATCTTCTACTCTTCCTCTGATCTTACGACGACAACGACGACGACGACGAGGCAGCTACATATGACCATTAGGAGGCTGGAAACCTAGGCCAAGACAACCAATTTGCGGCTCTTACCTGGGTTTATTATTTGACTCGAAATTAACATGGCTCCCACAGCTGAAAGACCTACGAACAAAGGGCTTCCAGTTGTTCAACATTTTGAAATGCCTTGGCGGAAAAACATGGGGAGCTGGCAAGCCAGGCCTCCTTCAGTTTTATAGGGCGTTAGTTCGATCACGCTTAGACCATCGCAGCGTCGTCTACGGATCAGCACGTCCCTCCTACCTCCAGATGTTAGATACTACCCACCATGAGGGCATTCGGATATCGACTGGAGCGTTTCGGACCAGCACAGTTCAGGGTCTGTGTGCAGAGGCTGGTGAACCACCACTCTGGATTCGGTGACGTATCCTTTTGCCTCGACAGGCACTGAAAATCTCAGTGTCACCTCAGTCATTGGCATTTAGTTCAGTGATCCAACCCACCGTCGAACGACTGATCGGAATCGACCCCAAGCGACCCAACCATTTGGTATACGTGCTACAGATTGTTTCAAGGACTTCGATCTCTTGGACACGAAAATACACACCCAGGGATGGAACGCACTGCCGCCTTGATGTCTTGAGAGGCCCAAAGCGACTTTAAGCTCCACACAGTACACGAAAAGTTGTACTCCTAATTTGGTTTTTACAATTTTGTTTTCGTCTGTTTTATGTATGTACCAGATTTTTATCGTTATTTATACAGATGGATCGCAGCAGTGGAATGCTCTCGGTTGTTGTGCGGTTTTCCCTGATAGGGTTTTTAATGTGTGTCTTCCACAATAATTTACAAATTATGATGCGGAGTTACATGGAATTCTGATGGCACTGGCGAGGGTTCACAGACATCACCGTACGAGTTTTCTTGTCTGTTCCGATTCTCTTCGTGCGCTGCAGGCACTTCACCAAATGTATCCGATAGACCCACTGATTCAGCTAATCCAGTGGCTCCAACACCATGGCAAGGAGGTGATCTTTTCCTGGGCACCTGGTCACATGGGGATGCAGGGTAACAACATGGCTGACATAGCTGCCAAGGAAGCATGTTGGGGTGGTGCTCTCCATCAATGACCTACCCGACTGCACGCCATTATCTCATTTTCTGACAGATGTATCATACGTCAGTGGGAGACTGAATGGTTGCAGGTGACAGATAACAAACGGAGGTCTCAAATCGATCACAAAAGCTCGGCGGACTTCATGTCAGCCTCGCCGCTGGAAGGAGGTTTTGCTTACCAGACTACGCAACGGGCATAGCTCTTTCACCCATGGCTTCCTCTTCCGGCGGGAGGGTCCACCATTCTGTGCATTTTGTTGCTTGCCGCTTTCAGTTCATATTGTGGCTACATTTGTCCTGTATACTGATATAAGGGCAGCCCTCGGATTTGCTGGAGATCTGCCCACTTTCCTCGCAGATACCGATACCAGTGTTACAAGAGAGGTGAAATTTTGTGAACTGTCGGGCCTCATCCCTAAACTGATAGGAAAGGGCGGCCGACTTTAATACGTTATAAACTGCACCGCATGTGGGGACAGCCTTCATCCCCACCAATGAGATTTGGATGTTGACTTTTCGTCAGGGCGCTGATGACCATGATGTCGAGCACCCCCTGAGCCTTCATCATCATCATTCTTTCCAATTTGCATTAGCGCCCTTTTTAGAGCTATATATCCTTCAACTGAACTCCTTACTGAGCTATTCATCATCACAGTATTTATAGCCTCAGGAACTCAAACTTCACCTCCCCAGTTGCTAGTAACCCTGTATCCCATGTCTTTGGGCACTGATATTTTCTTGAGTGGTATCTTAAGTTTCAGCCTACTCTTCATCATTATAATAGTGTGATGTGAGTCGTTATCTGCACCTAGGTTCACCTTACAGACTAGTATCTGCTATCAGAATCTCTACCTGATTATGATGTAATCTATTTGCCATCTACATGTATCTCATAGTCTTTTCCAAGTATACCTCCACCTCTAGTGACTCTTTAACAGAGTATTCGCTGTTACCATCTGAATTTTATTGCCAAACTCCATTTTTCTTCCTCCTCTATCATTCCTCCTACCAAGCCTATACTCTCCCGTGACCCTTTCTTCTACGCCTTCCCCTGCAATCACAATGCAACTCGCATGCCTATCACGTTTTGGTCTCCCTTTAAGTAGTGAATTTCCCCTATCATTTTTCTCATATTCTTTCTCTACCGTTTCATATTCTGCTTTAGATGTCAACATGTATACCTGAACTACAGTTGTGGGTGTGGTTTTTGATGAGAACAACACTATGACTGAACTGTTCACAGTAACTAAGTCTCTGCCCTAGCTTCCTTTCCACGCGGAATCCTACTCGCGTTATACAATTTTCCGCTGCTGTTGATATTACTCTATACTCGTCTACCCATAAATCCTAGTCTTCTTTCTATTTCACTTCTCTATCAGCCCACGACACCTTAGTATATCTACATTGAACTTCTGCATTACCTTTCTCAGATTTCATAGCTTCCATATCACGTTCAAACTTCTGACACTCCACGCCCAGTTTTGTAGAACGTTATCTTTTCGTTGGTATTTCAGTCTTCTTATTAAGGTCGCCTCACCCTTAATAGTCCCCTTAGGGAGATCTGAAAGGGGCACTAGTCTGGAGTCTTGTGCCAATGGAAAGATCATAATGACACTTTTTCAGTTACTTGCCCCATATCCTGTGTATACAGATTGTGTCTCTTCAAGCAATGGTTTTCATTGCCTTCTGCCTCTTCATCCCATTGATCATTGCTGATTCTTCCATCCTTTATGGGCAGTTTCTCACCACAAGGGTGAAAGAGTGTCCTGAACCTGTGTCCGTTTGTCTTACCTGTTTGAAAGGATCGTTGGCGGAACAAGGTAGGTTTCTTATGACGTAAGTCTTCGGCCACCATTGCCGATGATATTTATTCAAAATATAAGCAGTAGCGGTGGTCGAACCCGCAATGTTCTCATTACTAATCACAGATGCTACCCTTTTTTTTTCTTTCTTATTTTTTCCGTCATTGTTCTCATTTAATTTGGGCAGAGGCCACATGTCACTCCTTAAAGTTCATTGCTGAATACACTACAGAGTTTCTTTGTTATAGAAAGCAGCCATGCCTCTGAACGAACACGCTGAGCAACCGCACTTCTACCAGTATACCACAGGGTTAAATGAGAGATAAAAGGGATTGTTTTTATATTGTCTTGTAGTTCATCAGGTTATCAGAAATTGTTCATCATCCGAAGGGCTATGAGTTCAAGTGCATTATGAAAATGTATTCTTTCTGTGTGCAAGTTGGCTTAACGTTTACTGTAAACTTTAATGAGGCAATGATAAAGGTGCTGCACAAATTAATTTGATTATTGCAGTTACCGTTAAAGAAGGCTGGTTTGGACAGAAGCTTAATCTTTTCTCACGGCTACCCCAGCGCATGATCATAACGCTTATGATCCATCATCGTCACCGAGGTGGCGGGGTAGAGCTATTTCATCGCTGATGTCAACAAAGGACACAATTACAATCCCAGAAAGTGTCTGCTACACCTGGATTGGTGACGCCTCAGACACCTCTTCATCTAGGATCTTAAATTACCTATGAGGTCCGAATCATCCACAATGAGATTTTCAGTCTGCAGTGGAGTGTGCACTGATATGAAACTTCTTGGCAGATTAAAACTGTGTGCCGGACCGAGACTCGAACTCGGGACCTTTGCCTTTCACGGGCAAGTGCTCTACCACCTGAGCTACCCAAGTTTGACTCAAGGCTCGTGCTCACAGCTTTACTTCTGCCAGTACCTCGTGTCCTACCTTTCAAACTTTATAGAAGCTCTCCTGAGAACCTTGCAGAACTAGCACTCCTGAAAGAAAGGATATTGCGGAGACATGGCTTAGCCACAGCCTGGGGGATGTTTCCAAAACGATAATTTCACTTTGCAGCGGAGTGTGCGCTGATACGCAACTTCCTGGCAGATTAAAACTGTGTGCCAGACCGAGACTCGAACTCGGGTCCTTTGCCTTTCGCGGGCAAGTGCTCTACCAACTGAGCTACCCAAGCACGACTCACGGCATGTCCTTCTACATCTACATCTACATGACTACTCTGCAATTCACATTTAAGTGCTTGACAGAGGGTTCATCGAACCACAATCATACTATCTCTCTACCATTCCACTCCCGAATAACGCGCGGGAAAAACGAACACCTAAACCCTTCTGTTCGAGTTCTGATTTCTCTTACTTTATTTTGATGATCATTCATACCTATGAAAGTTGGGCTAAACAAAATATTTTCGCATTCGGAAGAGAAAGTTGGTGACTGAAATTTTGTAAATAGATCTCGCAGTGACGAAAAACGTCTTTGCTTTAATGAATTCCATCCCAACTCGCGTATCATATCTGCCACACTCTCTCCCCTATTACGTGATAATACAAAACGAGCTGACCTTTTTTGCACCCTTTCGATGTCCTCCGTCAATCCCACCTGGTAAGGATCCCACACCGCGCAGCAATATTCTAAGAAGACGAACGAATGTAGTGTAAGCTGTCTCTTTAGTGGACTTGTTGCATCTGCTAAGAGTCCTGCCAATGAAACGCAATCTTTGCCTCGCCTTCACAACAATATAATCTATGTGGTCTTTCCAAATGAAGTTGTTCGTAAATTTTACACCCAGGTACTTAGTTGAATTGACAGCCTTGAGACTTGAACTATTTATCGAGTAATCGAATTCCAACGGATTTTACTCGATGATTTGCCGTCTATTACTACGAACTGCGACCTTCCTGACAGGAAATCACGAATCCAGTCGCACAACTGAGACGATACCCCAGAGGTCCGCAGCTTGATTAGAAGTCGCTTGTGAGGAACGGTGTCAAAAGCTTTCCGGAAATCTAGAAATACGGATTCAACTTGAGATCCCCTGTCGATAGCGGCCATTACTTCGTGCGAATAGAGAGCTAGCTGCGTTGCACAAGAACGATGTTTTCTGAAACCATGCTGATTACGTATCAATAGATCGTCCCTTCGAGGTGATTCATAATGTTTGAATACAGTATATGCTCCAAAACCCTACTGCAAACCGACGTCAGTGATATAGGTCTGTAGTTCGATGGATTACTCCTACTAACCTTCTTAAACACTGGTGCGACCTGCGCAATTTTCCAATCTGTAGGTACAGATCTATCGGTGAGCGAGCGGTTGTATATGATTGCTAAGTAGGTGCAATTGTATCAGCGTAATCTGAAAGGAACCTAATCGGTATACAATCTGGACCTGAAGACTTGCCCGTGTCAAGCGATCTGAGTTGCTTCGCAACCCCTAAGGTATCTACTTCTAAGAAACTCATGCTTCAGCTGTTCGTGTTTCAAATTCTGGAATATTCCATTCGTCTTCCCTGGTGAAGAAATTTCGGAAAACTGCGTTCAATAACTCCGCTTTAGCGGCACAGTCGTCGGTAACAGTACCATCGGCACTGCGCAGCGAAGGTATTGACTGCGTCTTGCCGCTTGTGTACTTTACATACGACCAGAATTTCTTCGGATTTTATGCCAAATTTCGAGACAATGTTTCGTTGTGGAACATCTTAAAGGCATCTCGCATTGAATTCCGCGCCAAATTTCGCGCGTCTGTAAATTTTAGCCAGTCTTCGGGATTTCGCGTTCTTCTGAACTTTGCATGCTTTTTCCGTTGCCTCTGCAACAGCGTTCGGACCCGTTTTGTGTACCACGTGGGATCAGTTCCATCTCTTACCAATTTGTGAGGTATGAATCTCTCAATTGCTGTTGCTACTATATCTTTGAATTTGAGCCACATCTCGTCTACATTTGCATAGTCAGTTCGGAAGGAATGGCGATTGTCTCTTAGGAAGGCTTCTAGTGACACTTTATCCGCTTTTTTAAATAAAATTATTTTGCGTTTGTTTCTGGTGGATTTGGAAGAGACGGTATTGAGCCTAGCTACAACGACCTTGTGATCACTAATCCCTGTATCAGTGATGACGCTCTCTATCAACTCTGGATTGTTTGAGGCTAAGAGGTCAAGTGTGTTTTCGCAACCATTTATAATTCGCGTGGGATCGTGGACTAACTGCTCGATATAATTTTCGGAGAAAGCATTTAGGACAATCTGGGAACATGTTTTCTGCCTACCACAGGTTTTGAACAAGTATTTTTGCCAACATATCGAGGGAAGGTTGAAGTCCCCACCAACTATAACCGTATGAGTGGGGTATTTATTTGTTACGAGACTCAAATTTTCTCTGAACTGTTCAGCAACTATATCATCGGAGTCTGGGGGTCGGTAGAAGGAGCCAATTATTAACTTAGTTCGGCTGTTAAGTATAACCTCCACCCATACCAATTCGCACGGAGTATCTTTCGACTTCACTACAAGATAAACCACTATTGACTGACACAAACACTCCACTACCAATTCTGCCTAATCTGTCTTTCCTGATCACCGCCTGAGACTTCGTAAAAATTTCTGCAGAACTTGTTTCAGGCTTTAGCCAGCTTTCTGTACCTATAACGATTTCAGCTTCTGTGCTTTCTATTAGCGCTTGAGGCTCAGGGACTTTCCCAGCACAACTACAACAATTTACAACTACAATTCCGACTGTTCCTTGATCCAAGAACGTCCTGAATTTGCCATGCACCCTTTGAGATTACAGCCCACTTTCCCGAGGCCTTCTAAACTAAAAAACCGCCCAGTCCACGACACACAGCCTCCGCTACCCGTGTAGCCGCCAGCTGAGTGTAGTGAACTGCTGACCTATTCAGCGGATCCCGAATCCCCACCACCCTATGGCGCTAGTCAAGGAATCTGCAGCCAACATGCTCGTAAAACCGTCTGAGCCTCTGATTCAGACCCTCCACCCGGCTCTGCACCAAAGGTCCGCAGTCGGTTGTGTCAACGATGCTGCAGATGGTGAGCTCTGCCTTCATCTCGTAAGCAAGACCGGCAGCCTTCACCATATCAGATAGCCGCTGGAATCCAGAGAGAATTTCCTCAGATCCAAAGCGACACACGTCATTAGTGCCGACATTTGCCACCACCTGCAGCTGGCTGCACCCTGTGCTTTTCATGTCATCCGGAAGGACCCTTTCCACATCAGGACTGACTCCACCCGGAATGCACACGGAGTGCAGACTGGATTTCTTCCCCTCCTTAGTCGCCATATCCCTAAGGGGCCCCATTACGCGCATAACATTGGAGCTCCCAACTACCAATACGCCCACCCTCTGTGATTGCCGGGACCTTGAAGGCTGAGAATCATCCTCTGAAACAGGGCAAGCAGCTGCATCTGGCTCAGCCAGAGACAGTGCCTGAAACCTGTTTGTCAGACGCACCGGGGAGGCTTTCTAATCAGCCTCCGGGGACGTGTTTCGCTGCCTGCCACGCCTTGGAACGACCTCCTAATCAACCACAGGCGAGGGCTCAGCCCAGGAATCGTTAGCGCTAGGATTTCACCGGGAACAAGTCCCGCCCACTCACCCCCACCGGAACAAGTCCCGCCCATTCACTACCGGTTCACCCCCGGTTTTCCCAGTCTTTGTTCGTGGACTGGCCATCGTTTCAGTTGACCCATGTGGTTTCCGCGTTCGGCTGCACGTTGCGGTAGAGCATTGTTCTTTTATATTGGTCATCAGAATGAGGCAAGGAGTACACGCTGAAGTAATGAACAAATCACTATTTACACAGTTATCAGTCCAATTTCATATGCCATTGTATCTGATTGTCTGCAAGATGATAAGCTAGGTGTTCATGCTATTAATCAGAAAAGAGTACTTCATGAAAAAAAAAAACTTATTATCTTAAAGTGATGGAAATATTATGTGATGGAAACAGATCATCAGATTTGGCTTCGTGTGAAAGCTAGACAAACTCTCACTACTGACTGCACGTCTTCTGTGCAATGTAAAAACTCCCTAAATAAAAGTTGTAATAACGTAAGTTCCAGTGGTGAAGGTGAAAACCTAAGCTGATCAGGTACGGCTGCACCGGAATAACACCAGGTCTCTCCCAAGCACTCAAGTGCACAGTCTTTGTACCATCAGGAAATGAACAGTAAATGAGGTTGTTGTTTGGAAATGGCACAGACTTCCAGTTCATACCTAACAGCAATCAGAGTAATCAAGAAGAAACATTCCTAAATTCTTTCATTGCGTGTCACATTAGTGAAAAATTGTCATTGTTTAATGTGCAGTGGGTTATTATTAAACCAGATTCTGAATGAGGACATTAGCACTAATTTGTTGGACAACATGCCAGGGAACAACGTGAAAAAAATGTAG
This sequence comes from Schistocerca cancellata, assembly GCF_023864275.1. Classification (NCBI taxonomy): domain Eukaryota; kingdom Metazoa; phylum Arthropoda; class Insecta; order Orthoptera; family Acrididae; genus Schistocerca; species Schistocerca cancellata. Next base: position 414,750,048 of record NC_064631.1, read on the forward strand.
TTAAATCGCTTGACAGAAAGGGGAAATAATTTGTATGGCCAAAAGAGGATGATACAAGTTGACAAGAACCTATCACAGAATATAGGGAAAGATTAAATTTTTCAGTACCGAAATTAAATCTTTCATATTAAATCTGTTATTTTAATGCTTTTCATTTGGTCATAAACATTAAACTGCACAATTATTTTAACATTTCAAGTATATAATCCAGTCTTTCACAATAAGTTATACTAAACATGTTACATCTGCAACATTTCATATACCGAGTTCCACGAGCCCAACACAGAGCCAGTAGTATTATTAAATTCCCTCATTCTATATTAAAGACTAACTTTTATTTTTTTTAGGAGAAGATGTGAGTGGAGTGCTTGATAAGATCTTGGTTGTATGTTGTTCGTATTGAGGTATCTCCATACAAAACTAAGTAGCATATGGATTTTATTTTCATGTTATTCCTTCACTTTCAATTGTACAAATGTTGTGTCTTTAAGGATGGAACTGTCCACAGATGTTTTAAAAAATTTATAGTATACAACCTATCTCTCCCTCACACCCTATTATCAGCACTTTGCAAGTGAAATTAATTTAAGCTGTAGAATATACAATGATGCAGGTACTCGTTAACATATAAAAACAAACAATTAAAAAACAGAAGTGCTTCTTTATTCATATTGTGGCGAAGTATATATGTACAGTTCAAAAGTTTTTCCAGCACATTAAAAATTGATTTCAAGGCACAATTGTGAAATTACAATAGATTTACAATAGATTATGCAAACAGACATAATGTTCAGACTTTTTGGAGTGAATGTTAAATTAATAACTTCTTAGGTGTTAAATTTTGCCAGATAGTTAGAAGGCATGTTACAAAAAACGTCCACAATTGGTCTCAGTTGTGCCAGCTACTTCCACAGCAAACATAAGAGAAAACAAGTTAGCAATGAATTCTTTAAATACGAGAACTCAGTATTCACATGAACAGCCTATGAACAAACATGCTTCTATGCGAAAAAAGCACCCAAAACTAAAACTGGAAAAACCTACCCTAAAAGAATAAATTGCTTGGAGAATGTGGAACCACAATATACTTGACACTTCAGTTTCAGAACTCAGACAATGTTCACTATACTTCGAAAGGGCATCAAAATTACTTTGCACCACATGAAGGACGTTTTACATATGTGAAACACTGCAGCATGTATTTCCTCCATAGCTACTCCATGACAAACAAACATAACATCATCATTATTATTTGTAAAAATGGTTTGAATGACATTTACGAAATTAATAAATCTGTTGGTTAAAAACAGACAGGGCAGAGAATAACGACAGATTATTTTCCTGAAACGTTTTCAACTGCATATAGGACACTAATCACACAGAAATAGCCACAATTCTTTATAACCTCGTTTATAATGCGCAGGGATGGCATTGAAAGAATTTACAAGTTAAAATTCACCCATTACCCATACAAATACTAACGAAATATGTCATTTAAGCAAATATCTTACTGCTTTCATTAAGCATATCTACTTTACGGTATTCTTATATTCTTTAATGTTCATGAGCTACTATGAGGGCCTACACAAACAAAACGACTTTGACTTATATCTGTATAATGTTGATTTTAGACAGTAGAGTTATTCGACTGCTTCCGTGGTTTTACTACCGACATAACAGATTCAAGACCATTGTTTTCGCATCGTATGTTTGCTCTGCTGTATCCCTCAAATGAACGTATTATAATAAGTGAGTTAGTTAATGAAAATTTGTCATTATTGCCCTTAAATAACATCACGTTATTTTTTTGTTTTCTCTTGCTGGCGATGCTTTCAATTCTCTATAAATATTTTTATTTCTTTATTAATACACATTCATATTATATTACTATCCAGAAAATCTTAAATTTCTTATTACTGAATTTCATCGCAGTCTCAGTTGGACTGAGACGATAGCAACTTCGCTGTAGCTTCCCGTTCGCGGAACTGGCTACTGTTTAGGGGAGGTCCTTACACTACGGATAGGCATGGAGGGGGGTGAATGGGCGGGACTTGTTCCGGGTGAAATCCTAGCGCTAAGGGCACGTGCTCAGCCCCACTGCGGGCAGCAACCGGGGCAACCACAGCGGCAGACTGATCTGGGAATAGACTGGACGAGGCTGACATCCCCGTGATACCCAAGTCCTGCTCCCCACAGTGGTGCACATTGGCAACAGACTCAAGCTGCGCGACCGAAGCCAGCGACGCTAGCAGCTGTGAGCGAAGGGATGCCAACTCAGCCCTCATCCGAACACTGCAATCACAGTCCCTGTCCATTCTAATCGATGTTGAACAACAGTTACTGAAACACGAGTCCGTGCCTAGATAACGCAAGGGATACACGCAAAGAATGTATTAACTAACCTATACAAATGCCTAACGACTGCGCTACAATCTGCCTGAATTTACGATCACAGTAACTAAAACTCGAAATTACACCTCCTATACGAAACTCACACGCAATTTAAATAAGAATCTACGACGTAAACACTAAAGCGCGATGCTACAACTCTCAAATACTAGAATACGCCCGAAATTTATGAATTAAACAATGTAAGTACCCAAAAACACGCAAAGAAATTAAGAATTAAACTATGTAACAAATAAGTAAGCTAGGGGTATACGACTTGCTGCTGCAGCTGCTTATCCAACGGCGGCCAGTACTTCGTCTCCCACCTTTCTAACTTTACAGAAGCTCTCCTTGAGAACCTTGCAGAACTAGCTCTCCTGAAAGAAAGGATAGCGGAGACAAGGGTTAGCCACAGCCTGGGGGATGTTTCCAGAACGATAAATTTACTCTGCAGCGGAGTGTGTGCTGATATGAAACTGCCTGGCAGATTAAAACTGTGTGCCGGACCGAGAGTCGAAGTCGGGACCTTTGCCTTTCGCGGGCAAGTGCTCTAACAACTGAGCTACCCAAGCATGAGTCACGCCCCGTCCTGACAGCACTTGCCCGCGAATGGCAAAGGTCCCAAGTCTGAGGCTCTGTGCGGGACATAGTTTTAATCTGCCAGGAAGTTTCAGGTCCAAGTCATGTTTATATGCAGGCGTTGCGCATCAGCCCACTCATATCGCAAGACCACAACGAATCTCCTTATTGGAGCTGTGGAATGACCGTGCTAACCTTCCGTTACATGAACAGTAAAGGAAGAAAGGACTGTCGGATACAGCGCGCAATCGACCTACTATTTCTTAACCACGGAGCAGAATTTCCGAAAGGAAGACTGGAGATGTATAAGATTAGAAATAACACTTCATTTTTCCGAAGAAACTATTCATGTACTAGAACAAAGGGCTACATTTGGGAATGATTAAATGAACATTTTTGTTGGTGTGCACGGAAACCTAAATGACTAGGCCAAGTCGTAGTACGAAAAATAGCCAGCAAAACATCACTGAACCACGTACGGTCTGAAGTATACCTTCCACATTGCGTTAGACCATACAGGCGGCCATCGGCTCAATCACCACTCCTTGGATTATATTACACAAAATCAGTAAACTACTGTCCAATTTCTATGATGTCTGTCCCACTGAAGATACGCAGCTTAATGTGCCACGCTGAGCAATGCCCTTTTGCGAGGTACCGACTTAAGATGCCGTTGCAGACAAATCGTTTGACAATGTCGTTTCGATAAGTGTTTGATATGGTTCTGCATTCACTGATGCCAGTGATTAACATCGGATTTAAAACTGTTTGTCATGAACATGGCGTGACATTAGTCTCCAGTCCCAAGGACCGTGCTGAATGAAACATCTTTCTTTGTAGATACGTTAGATTTTCCACGTGGCTATAATAACAGATCGGGAAACTTCACGTTTTTGTCACGGGCTCATCCTAACATGACTAGATGGTTGATTTAGGTTGAGGGGACCAAACAGTGAGGCCATCTGTCCCGTCAGGTTAGGGAGAGATGCAGAAGCATTTAGGTCGTGCCTTTTCAAAGGAACCACCCCGGAATTTGCCTGAAGCGATTTAGGGAAATCAAAGAAAATCTAAATCAGGATGGCCGGATGCAGATTTGAACCGTCGTCCTCTCGAATGCGAGTGCAGTGTGCTAACCACTGCGCCACCTCGCTAGGTTACCTAACGTGGACCTTATGCCATTCTGTCACGTCCCCAGTCAGACCCGTCTACTGCGCTGAATCCATACGACAGGCACACATGCAACTGTTCGTAGCTGGAGCCATAGCTTCGTGTTAAAAAGGCCGCGCCCGAATACAGGTCGAACCCCGATTTCCTCGACGGGCGAGCCGCCAATCATTCGAAAACTGGGCTCATGCCGCCTGAGAACAATGTACAGATGTCTATCTGTCCGTTGCCTGGTACTGCCTTCTGTTGTTAATTTATTGGATTATTTCGAAAGAAACTTCAGCGAACCTAAAGCGCTGGCGCAAATGGCTAGGCCAATATGATTCCATTGACGAAGTTTCGTGGGAGTACACGTTATGTTTCGCAATATCCTGCGAATCTGCTACACATACGTCACGTTTGTTGAGTAAGACAGAAATTTTAGAAGCTCAAGCGTAGGATAACTGTACTGTTGTCATCATTGTTTAAAAATTTCGGATGTATCATAGAACTGAAGCAAATATGAAAAATAAATGCTGAGGCTATGTTCATCGTAATTTGTATTACTCTCGTAGATACATCAGTTATATACTTACCAATGACGCTTTACTAGGCACGATATTCTTCTAGGCGACCAATAATATCTGGCTTACGTACTTATGTCACTTCTTCCGTTCAGTATCTGACCCCATCAACAATGAAGTCTTACGACCACTTGTTACTAGTGTTCAGAGACTCTATACAAAGAAAAAGAGTGGATATGGTGTTAAATATTTCTGTGCCGTAGTATGTGCATTACTGATCATTGTTGACGTTAAACTCTCGTCTTATGATCAAACAGATAATGCCATTGAGAAAAGAAGAACCAAATAGACTTGTGCCTTGCCTGAACCGTCTCGATAAGCGAGCGCGCTAACGCACCGCTTCCGGGATTAGGGAGACACCCCACACTGATCGAATCCGTCCCGCGGGCTAACGACGATTGTCGATGAGTCTGATAGCTTGGGTCTACTCTTTACACGATTCGTCATACCCAAACAGGTAAATACCAGACTGATTCCAACGCCTCGCCTCAAGTACACGATGCACAAACATTTGGAAAACGGTCTCATCTACATCTACATGGATACTCTGCAAATACATTTAAGTGCCTGGCAGAGGGCTCATCGAACCACCTCCTCAATAATTCTCTATTATTCCAATCTCGCACAGCGCGCCGAAAAAACGATCATCTGTATCATTCCGTGCGAGTTCTGATTTCCCTTATTTTATCATGATGATGCGTTTCTCTCTATGTAGGTCGTCATTAATAAAATATTTTCGCACTCGGAGGAGACAGTTTGTGAAGGAAATTTCGTGAGAAAACTACGCAATAATGAAAAACGCCTTTGTTTTAATAGTGTCCAGCCCATATTCTGTATCGTGTCCGTGACACACTCTCCCCTGTTTTGCGATAATACAAAACGTGCCGCCCTTTTTGAACTGTCTCGATGTAGTCTGTTAATTCTATCTGCTAAGGATCCCAGACAGCGCAGCAGTACTCGAAAAGAGTATGGACAGGCATAGTGTTGGCGGTCTCTTCAGTAGATCAGTTACATTCTCTACCAATAAAACGCAGTCTTTGCTTAGCCTTCCCCGCAACATTTTCTGTGTTCTTTCCAATTTCAATTGTTCGTAATTGTAGTTCATAGGAAATTTACTGAATTTATGGCGTTTAGATCAGACTGACGTATCGCGTAACTGAAGTTTAACGGAATCCTTTTAGCATTCATGCCGATTACCTCAAACCTTTTTTTTATATAGGAGCAATTGGCAATTTTCTAAATCGATTTGCAATTTGTTTTGATTTTCTGATGAGTTTACTAGTCGATAAACGAAAGCATTATATGCAAACAACCTAAGACGGCTGCTCAGATTCTCTCCCCAATCGTTTATATAGATAAGGAAGAGCAAAGGCCTATAACATTACCTTGGCGAACACAAGTAATCATTCCTGTATTAACTGATGACTTTCCGTCAATTACTATTAAGTGCGACCTCTCTGATAGGAAATCATGAATCCAGTCACTTACCTGAGACGATATTCCACAGGCACGCAATTTCACTAAAAGCAGCTTGTGTGGTACATTGTCAGGAGCCTTTCGGAAATATAGAAACACGGAATGAATCTGAAATCCCTTGTCGATAACACTCAACACTTCGTGCAAATAAAGAGAACGTTGTGTTTCACGAGAACGATGTTTTCTAAATCAATGTTGACTGTGTGTCTGTGTTTCTTCGAGGTAATCTATAATGTTCGAACACAATATATCTCCCAAAATCCTGCTGCATATCAACGTTAATGATATGGGCCTGTAATTTAGAGGATTATTCCTACTACCTTTCTTGAATATTGGTGTGACCTGTGCTACTTTCCAGTCTTCGGGTTTTCATTCAACCTTCACAACAACCTTACCGTCCGAGTGGGTACAGATCCTACAACGATTGTAAGGTACTAAAGGAATCGGGGCATATGAGAAACAGATTGCCCCGAATACGATGAATCTGCTCCAGTGCCTTCAGGATCGCGTGGAGCTCCGCTGCGGAAACGGTACATTCTTCAGGCAGGCGAGTCCTGGTGACATGATCTGCGAAGACTACAGAACAGGCAAGGGAATTTCCTTGTTTGGAGCCATCAGTGTAAACGATTGTTAAACCGTGATACACATCTAAAGCGTTATAAAACTGAGATTGGAATGTAATATCTGTCGTACTATCTTTCATAAAATTAATCAAATCTAAAATAACTCTGGGTCTCTGGAAGAGCCAAGGTGGAAATCTGCTCCAAACCCGACGTAAAACATTGAGACCAGCCATGTCCATCTCATAAAGGCAATCCTGCTTTCTATTACTGCGGAAATATCACCCGTTTTGTGATGCATGTTTTGTTCACTTCTCTGTTCGCCATATTCTAACAGAGTGCATTTTGTACCGTGTTGCAAGAGCAGAAGAAAATATTGATGGGGATCTGCCCTCTATTTTAGCTGATGAGACGAGTGTAACTAGGGTTTTAAAGTTTTACGATGTGTCTGGACTCTGGCCTAAATTTTTAGGCTGGAGGTTGTAGTGTGTAGCAAAGTGGCTGTTTTAGCTCCTTCTATCACTTGCTTCCTATGCCATTCATGTTTTACTACTGACGCAATGCTTCGTCCCATGTTTCACTGTGGGTATGCACATAGTTTCCCAACCTTCGTTCCCTGTTTTACGTTCTGTTTTACCTTCCAGTTCTGGGTATTTTTGTGACACCTGTCTCAACCTGTTTTTCCGCGGGCGCTGAAGACTTGGCCGTCGTGTGCCCGAAAAAAACTCTCCGTCCCACCGCTTTGTCCTGCGATAGTCCTGCACCTTTTGAGAATCAACAGCACCTATTCTCGTGGCTACCGTTACTTACTCTCGACCATCGAAAGCCGGTTTCAATTCCCGGCGGATCAGGGACTTTCTCCCTTTGAACTGGATGTGTGTGTTGGCCTCATTATTTCATCATCGATGTGCAAGTCGCCGAGGTGTCGTCAATGAAACAGATTTGTAGCATGCTGCAGAATTCCGCAGAAGGGACTCCCGGATAAATACGCCGTTCACATATTTCATTTTTCGGACTGAACCCCAATTTTTATTTTGTCGCGACCCCCTAACCGAAATAACCGCCAAGTCCATTCGACTGCTACCACCGCTACTCGTATAACCGACCCTTGTTTGTAATGTTCTGACATTTATGGCGTTGTTTCTTATCACTCTTCTTTAGACCGTTTTGGGGCATAGAGCTACTTTTCATTTAGCAGAATGTGTTTTGCAGATAGCTTTGCTTGAGAAGGACACACTCGGTCGTTACGAGCAGTCTATACTCCTCTGTTGTGAACTATCCATGGCGTGATCGTAAATTGGACAGCTTAAGTACGAGTCACATACATTCAGGTGACAGAGAAAGTTGGCTAGCCAGATTATAGCCTCACGACGATGTGCATTTAATCTTAATTACATTATTACGAAAAGGCAGACTGCCGTTATTCAGCCTCTACAAATACTCCGCCCGTCAATTTCATATTGAAATCAGATTCGTAAATCCTTAAGCCAAATCACAATTTCCGCTTTCACTCTCACAAAATCCTGAAAATAAATAACTCTTTTCACCTCATATTGGTTACAGAATTAGGACAGTTTATCACAAGGTTAGACGAAACTTTGTGACCTACATAAGTGCTGAAGATACATACGTAGCGTCTGTTCTGCCAGGACTATATGCAGGGTGTTACAAAAAGGTACGGCCAAACTTTCAGGAAACATTCCTCACACAGAAAAAAAGAAAGTATGTTATGTGGACATGTGTCCGGAAACGCTTACTTTCCATGTTAGAGCTCATTTTATTACTTGTCTTCAAATCACATTAATCACGGAATGGAAACACACAGCAACAGAACATACCAGCGTGACTTCAAACACTTTGTTACAGGAAATGTTCAAAACGTCCTCCGTTAGCGAGGATACATGGATCCACCCTCCGTCGCATGGAATCCCTGATGCGCTGATGCTGCCCTGGAGAATGGCGTACAGTATCACAGCCATCCCCAATACGAGCACGAAGAGTCTCTACATTTGGTACCGGGGTTGCGTAGACAAGAGCTTTCAAATGCCCTCTTAAATGAAAGTCAAAAGGGTTGAGGTCAGGAGAGCGTGGAGGCCATGGAGTTGGTCCGCCTCTACCAATCAATAGGTCACCGAATCTGTTGATGAGAAGCGTACGAACACTTCGACTGAAATGTGCAAGAGCTCCATCGTGCATGAACCACACGTTGTGTCGTACTTGTAAAGGCACATGTTCTAGCAGCACAGGTAGAGTATCCCGTATGAAATCATGATAACATGCTCCATTGAGCATAGGTGGAAGAACATGGGGACCAATCAAGACATCACCAACAATGCCTGCCCAAACGTTCACAGAAAATCTGTGTTGATGACGTGATTGCACAATTGCGTGCGGATTCTCGTCAGCCCACACATGTTGATTGTGAAAATTTACAATTTGATCACGTTGGATTGGTTCAAATGGCTCTGAGCACTATGGGACTTAACTTCTAAGGTCATCAGTCCCCTAGAACTTAGAACTACTTAAACCTAACTAACCTAAGGATATCACACACATCCATGCCCGAGGCAGGATTCGAACCTGCGACCGTAGCGGCCGCGCGGTTCCAGACTGTAGCGCCTTTAACCGCTTGGCCATCACGGCCGGCGATCACGTTGGAATGAAGCCTCATCCGTAAAGAGAACATTTGCACTGAAATGAGGATTGACTCATTGTTGGATGAACCATTCGCGGAAGTGTACCCGTGGAGGCCAATCAGCTGCTGATGGTGCCTGCACACGCTGGACATGGTACGGAAACAACTGGTTCTCCCGTAGCACTCTCCATACAATGACGTGGTCAACGTTACCTTGTACAGCAGCAACTTCTCTGACGCTGACATTAGGGTTATCGTCAACTGCACGAAGAATTGCCTCGCCCATTGCAGGTGTCCCCGTCGTTCTAGGTCTCCCCCAGTCGTGTCATAGGCTGGAATGTTCCGTGCTCCCTAAGACGCCGATCAATTGCTTCGAACGTCTTCCTGTCGGGACACCTTCGGTCTGGAAATCTGTCTCGATACAAACGTACCGCGCCACGGCTATTGCCCCGTGCTAATCCATAGATCAAATGGGCATCTGCCAACTCTGCATTTGTAAACATTGCACTGACTGCACAAGCACGTTCGTGATTAACACTGACCAGTTGATGCTACGTACTGATGTGCTAGATGCTAGTGCTGTAGAGCAATGAGTCGCATGTCAACACAAGCACCGAAGTCAACATTACCTTCCTTCAATTGGGCCAACTGGCGGTGAATCGAGGAGTACAGTACATACTGACGGAACTAAAATGAGCTCTAACATGGAAATTAAGCGTTTCCAGACACATGTCCACATAACATCTTTTCTTTATTTGTGTGTGAAGAATGTTTCCTGAAAGTTTGGCCGTACCTTTCGGTAACACCCTGTATACGAGGGCAACAGCTGTTGTAATGACTTAAGTGCTGGTGCCCATTACGTATGAACTCCTGTAGGAAGAGGTAGAACAGAAGAAGAATGAACAGGGACGGTACTTGTGCACTGCTGGGTGGCAATTTGGGTCGAATATCAAGCGTGCCAGGATGGCCTAGGTAGAGACATGCAGTGTGTTATTTATTTGTAGGTGGAGAACACTTCATACTTCTTGAAGGACTTGCGGGAACGTTTCAAGATCTTTCGTAATATAAAATACAGACACTATATCTCTAATTTCCACCATTCAATTTTATTCATGGCTTCCTTACCAATCACTTCAGTGTTTTTACTTTTGCTACGAACACAGCTATTTATTACGTTCTGTCACTTACCTTGATACGCCTCGCCCCCAATTTGATGCAACGAGTGCAATACTACAGACTTGTAGAAGAGGCATGATTTAAATTCGACGCAGAAAACATCTATGTTATATTTGGAAAATGCATTGTTTGAAGGCGATGAAGCTAAGTCTAGAAGGCTAGAAGAATTCATATATCTAAGTATTCTCACTGAAAAATGTGCCGTAGTGTCCCTTCAAAAGTCATTAGCGGGTTTTCAGTAGGAGAGGTAGTTAACGTAGAGAAAGTTATCTTTGTAGTGATAATGCTTTGTCTCCGAGAACCGAACATAAGTGCAAATTAGTAGTAACTGAACGAGTATGCGTTTGCGGAAACAGTTGCCTCAAGAAAACCAGTTTATGATTAAGGAAGACGTTCAATGTACCATTTTTTGATCAAGCTGCTTCCAACGGTTGTTTTCCGTAACACTGATACAAGGAGGCTCATAGATTTATGTGTGATAAGAAAGTATGTCACAGCCGTAATATTACATATATACCACGTGGAACAATGTGATGTAAATGAAAACCTGTATCTTGGTCAGCGGAAACGGCGATGTCGTGCAAGTAGGGTAATAAAAAATTAATCTAGAGAAACAAAGAAATGCAGTACAATTATTACGTGTTATGATTCACGTCGCCAACAGTGCTAGAAATGACGAAAGTGAAATCTACTATAGCCCATTTCCGAAGAAATGTTCGTCAATGGCCCTGACGTCATAGTGACGTAAATTTCGTACGTGTATGGAACATTAACAAAAACAATTTTCAGTGTCTCTCTCCAGTGTTACCCTTCACAATATTGTTTTCGACGCGAAACAGCGGAAATAACAGCGTTTATTACTTCTGTTTGGCCGAAACGTCGCAAAATTTAGCAGTGTCACAGGCTCTCTTCTTTGTTTCCATTCACAATATTGGTTCCGAGATGAAACGCCGGAAATGACAACGCTCGGTACCTTTGTTTGAACATAAGGTTGCAAAATTTTGTAATCTCACTTGAGGAAAGAAGTGTACAAGTCAAACTCTGAGAGTTCATCGCCGATCTTCTCCTCTGCTTTTCTGACCATCCGTACTTCTTTGGTGTGTTAAATTCATAACTTTGTAATTTATTTAGTGGTTTACTTTATGCAGCCACAAAAGGAAGAAGGTGTACAAATTTCAGCTAGACATCAGTGCGCCCAGAGGCATGATAAAGTGCAGCGTGTATGTCATGCACGTAGAGTAAGAGTTTACGTTGTCGAGTAGCTGATCCACTGCTTAACCGATAGCCGTAGATACCTCAGGACACACGAAGGTTTGTTCTGAAATGCAGTCAAGATACCACTATGAGGCGATGGGATCACTAGCAACCATCACGGCAAAGGCAAAAGAAATTCCTCCACTGTGGAGTAGAAACCACCATTGACTCTAGTCCTTTCAGTTCCGAGCTAACAAATCCCTTTATCTGTAAACATTTTACAGTGTGTAATCCCGCTAAAGGGAACATAAATTAATTCGAAAACTGTGACCGTCGTTTTCTCTTAAACGGTCGGACACCCACAGATAAATCGAATCACGTGTTCGCTTATTTTGATACCTCTTCCGCCGAGCGAAGTTTCTGGGATATCGGGTTGTGGAACTTGCCGTGTTCTCCTCGTTTGAACATACTTATTTTTTACAAAAAGGAATAAAAGTACCCACTTATGATGTAGTGAAATAAGTTCGGATGCTTGTAAACAACTGATGATGGCGTTACGGGCGGACATTAGTTCATATTAAGTGATGTTCTGCTATGAAAAGTGGTGCAAAGCAATTTGAATAAAAATAGGCGTACTTCGCCACTTCAGTAGGGCCGTGAACAGCAACTAAAATGAGTAACACTGTGGTAAAAATTCTAGAAAATACATCTCAAAGGGGCTGCAAAACTTTACTGCTCATGAATAAAGCAAATTACGCTTCGAATTTGCGTCAACGTAGGATGTATGGCGTAAGATGTCAAGATTCCTGAACTAACAACTACTGTGTATGTTTATAAAACGACACGAAATAGAACATTAGTAGTTAATTAATATCTCTGGCGTTGACTGAAGAGTGAGGTCCGAGGTTATAGTTGGTACCTCACAAGGGCACCGCAAGCTAAAGACAGTGGCTGCCAGACGTGTAACGATTGAGAGACGACAACGTAGACACACAGCTAAGTGTTTCCACACGCCGCCGCTGCAGGAAGGTTACTCAGAGCACAGCACCCGTCACCCTACTCTGTAATTACCGCCTACGGCGACAGCATCTCTTAACTCCTCAGATCCGGCTGCCACCTAATAGAACTATCTATCGAAGTTCATAGAGAATTGCACATTGAGATGTGTCTATCATTCTCTATTGTATCAAGTGATGACAGCCATAATTCTCAGCGACAGTAATAAGAACATAGTGATATTTTTATTGAGATAAATTATTTCCAAGTGAAGTATTTTAAATTGTTCGAATATTAATAAAATGATGTAACATTTTGCTTGTGTTACAGCATCCACTCCACCTCGTCCAGAGGTAATCTGTGCTTGCTACGACACACACTACAATGTCTACGTAAATCCCGGCCAAACACCACCTCGTTGCTACAAACTAGATATGTGGAGAAACAGCAGATAATTTTCGAAGCATTCTAGATACTGACTTCAATGTGGGCCTCATAATTTACGAGTGAGCTTCGATATCACAAATTTACTTTTCTGTAAGTCATTTCTTTTATTGCAGCCGATTTAGTGGGTGCGACATTACAGCTTCTTCAGTCTTTTCATGTCAGTGCAATCTTAATGTCTAATCATACTGCCCTTTCTCTCCTAGCTACTATCTTGTGTACAAGACAAGCAGTGAAAGAAAGTGGTGGAGTGATGTTTTCTCTAACTTCAAGAGGATACCTTCATTGAAGGGCCACAATACCTCCTCTTTCCTTTCCCAAATGAGAGCTTGTGTTGAGTCTTCAGTGACTTTGTTGTCGACTGGCCATTCAATATTAATCTTTCTTTTAATCCTGTCATAGCCAGCCGGTGTGACGGAGCGGTTCTAGGCGCTTCAGTCTGGAACCGCGCGACCGCTGCGGTCGCAGCTTAGAATCCTGAATCGGGCATGAATGTGTGTTATGTCCTTAGCCTAGTTAGGTTTAAGTGGTTCTAAGTTCTAGGGGACGGACGACCTCAGATGTTAAGTCCCATAATGCTCAGAGCCATTTTTTTGAACCGCCTGCCATACAGATTCATTGGGTGGTCGCTAGAGGGCGCTCAGTTAGACGAGAAATGTGCCGCCTTGAGGCGTACGCGATTGGACACTATTGGCTGAAGTCTCTGAGAGCCCCCACAGGCTGCTCTCCCAGTATCATCATACGACAGGATTATTAGAGAAACGGCTACTATCTGTAACTAAGGAATAAATCCCAAGAAAAATTTCCTTGGCGAGTAAGTGCGGTAGTTTCGTGATACGAAACGATGGCCGTACAAAAACATTGCGCAGATTTGAACATGGCTGTTATTCAGCAACCGTACAATAGTTCCAAAATCGGATTATTGAGCCAATCGGTTGCTAACAACTATTAGGTACAGTCAGCTCGATTTCTACACTTACTGAAGGTGTCTCCGTCGGATTGAAATATTGGTAAATCGTATAACATAATGCATAGAAAATACAGTATGGCAAAATACACATTCACCAAGAAGGCCAAATTCATAACCTACAAGCTTACTTACGTAAAATCACATTGCTAAAAAGTTATAATCAGAATTTTGGAGCAGCTATGCTCAACCCAAAAGTGAAATAAAATTCTCCAGCCATTGCCACGTGTACCTATCTAGGAGCAACATCAGACTGGTCAGTCTATTGGCTTAAATTTCTGCCACGAAAACTGTATCAGTTGCGCCGCCTATCAGGCGCGAACAGTGACTTGTAACCATTTGAAACATTATTGCAGAAACAGTTGAAAAAACGACAGTTAATTTTAAAAACCAAATATAAAGGGAGAGCTTAATGCTTTTTTTGAAAATAAACAGTACTCAGACAGATTAAGTTTAATTATCAGCCATCTGTTAGGCTTTACAGAAATTACTATTACGTAATGGACAGAATGAAATACAAAAACTTTACAAGTAGTTGTAAAATCAACAAAATACTTGTATGAAGGTATCTTTAGTAGCACATCTCTATGAGATTCGAAGAGACTGATGTTTGGGAAACAAATGCAGGAAAATATATAACAACAAAGGAATCAAAATTCCACGAGTAATGGATTTAAAATATTGCAAAAACTTTTGTTACGTAGTTGTGACTATTCATTGAGGATGAAGTCATCGTTCTTAGAAAAAGTCTGAAAATCTGTAGCTCTTAGAATACATGAAGCCTATGGCCATTATTTTCTCTATGTAAGATAGGAATTTCTTCAAAGCATTTCAGTTTGTGTCCGGAAATTAGCATTTGATCATCAAAAGTGGAACTGTGTACATTAGTGCCTCTTTTCCACAACATTCCTTCTACATGATGCTAAAAGTCCTTTCAGTTTGTCCTATATAACAAACACGGACCCGTATGAGATGTGATTTTATATACTCCTGAATTTTGTATCTGAGGACTTGAGATTGTGATTCAGATTTACTGTCAGATTTAGTACTGCTGACTAAAGGGGTCACTTTAGCGTCAGTTTTAATTTTCGAAGAACTTGTCAACTAACATTGGACGATAGCTGTTATTAATTGCAATAGATTCCATTATATTCCTCTCTTCATTAATCTTGTCAGGTGATGAAGGTGCAGAAACTGCACGATGAACGTAAAAATGCTTCTTTATGTTTGTGATGATGCACTGAACTAGAGGGCACAATTTGATCTGTATAGGTGCCTTTTTGAAAAATACCGAAAGGAAGTCTGCAGTTGTGGGCCGTAATAGAGAGGTCCAAGTAATTAAGCTGACGGTCGTTATTTCCTAATTCGCAAGTGAAGCAGATTTCTTTACGAACACCGCCAGAAACGTCAAACAAATGCTCAGTTCATTCCCAGGACCACTGTATATGATTCAAATGTCGTCTAAGTACCGAGCATGAGACAAAATACCAAGATCAGCAGCTGAAAAATTATTGAAGAATTTGTCTTCCAGCGGATTAATGAAAAATAGGCCAAGATGCGTGCCAGTGGATTACCCATTGCTAGGCTGTCAGCCTGATGGAATAGTATGCCACTGGAAACAAAACGGTTATATTTTATTACTATTCTTACCAAACTAATTAGCTCAGTAATTTGCTCATCAGAAATATCTTTTTTAAAGGTACGTAGATTTTTTTCGTCAGTGACTATTTGAATAGGCACATTAGTATGAAGGTTCGTAATAGTTAATGAAAACATTTTAGTATCTTGATCACACTGCGTGTCTTTGATTTTACTTACTAGATTTTGACTATTAACGACAGAATATGTCAAAGAAAAAAGGGTTTCTCATTCTTTCGTTAAGAAACCTTGCTAACTGATGATATGCACTGCTCATACTGTTCACAATCGGACGTATGGAATGGTGACTTTCATGTACTTCCAACGGGGAGCGAAATTTAGGGGCCTGCGGATTCGCATTAATAAGCTGTTTCTTTTTTTATGAAACTGTTTGAGCAAATACGTAGCGCTGTTAACGGAAAGCTTAATTTATTTTTGTATCATGGTTGTCGGATCCTCATCTAGCTCCGAAACATTACTCACCTCAAAAAACTGTAATGTTTTTGACACATACTCGTTCTGAGTACCAATGATTACAGCTTTCCCTTTGACAGACTTCGTCAGAAGGGCATTGTTTTCTTTTAGTTTGATATTAATATTTTTAGTAAATTTCTTGTTACAATCATATTGACAGGAATATTTAACTGCATGCATCTCAAAAATCTACATACATCATAAGCCACCCTCCTTTGCCGAGAAGCGTCTACAGTAACGCCGTCAAAGCCTGTTTTAAGATGCACTATAATATTTTCTACAACATGTCTATCTTACAGGTTAGGCATTACATGGTATTTAAATCCTTCTTCCAACAAAGCAGTTTCTTCTGGTGTAAAATCCATTTCAGCCTTATTCCGAATTCTTAAAAAAAATAATACTCAAACCCTTGAAAACTACTAACAGGATTTTTGACAAGTAAAATTTTCTTTAGATTAGCCAGTTTCTTCTCGTCGCTTTTAGCAATACAATGCTTATAGGTAGTTATCGAACCTGCCATTAATAAAATTCCAAAATGTATCAATATAAAAATTAAAATGTAAGCGAAAAATTTCAGTGAGATTACTTTTTACTTTCGAATTGTGCGCTGTTATGAAACTTCCTGACAGATTAAAACCATGATGGACTGGCTATCACTATGCCATCTCTCCGCACTACCATTCTTCCGGAGTGCTAGTTCTGCAAATTTCGCAGAAGAGCTTCTGTGAAGTTTGCAAGGTAGGAGATGAGGTACTGGCGGAATTAAAACTATGAGGACGGGTCGTGAGTCTTGATTGGGCAGCTCAGATGGTAGAGCACTTGCCCGCGAAAGGCAAAGGTCCCGAATTCTAGACTCGGTCTGGCACACAGTTTTCATCCCCAGAAAGTTTAACTCCTGACCTATTTAGCAGAACCGGGAACCCCACAACCATACGACCAAAATCGAGTAATTTGCAGCCTATATGGTCGCAAAACAGTCTGAGCTTGTGACTGAGACTCTCCACTCTGCTCTATACCAGAGGTCCGCATCACTCCTGTCGACTATGCTCCAAATGTTCAGCTCTGCTACATCATGCAAGCTCGACACCAGAGATAATTTCTTCTGTCTCAAAGTGACACACATCATTCGTACCAACGTGAGCCAACGCCTGCAGTTGCCTGCACGCTGTGCTCTTCATGGTGTCAGAAAAGATGTGTACCTCATCTGGTAAGACCCATTCTGATATGCATACTGAGTGCACAGTGACTTTTCGCCCCTCCTTGATAGCCCAACTACCAAAGATCTCACCCTCTGTGCCTGCCCAAATCTTGCCGTCTGAGGGGTTGCAGGATTCTGATCTTTCGATTGCAATCAAGACTTTAATAGAAATGGCAAATTTAATGTTTATCAGAGTATTGGGAGGAGTGGTGGACTAAATAACAATAGAATTATTCATTCTCAACATCATGACACCACAACAAAAAATGGCTAAAGAAATGTCACACATTTTTTTTTGACAATGTGTAGTCTATGGTGAACAAAGTGATCAGCTGGGAATCAACACACGACACTAACCAGAACTAATCGCTTTACCTGACTTCATACATGCGAATCCGTGATATTACCCAAAAACTACACTATTATCAATCATCTGTATTCTACTATTCCATAATTAAAAATATGATTCCTAAGAACAGGGTGCTGAGTAGCGTATATTGCAGCCCTACGCCAAAACAGAGAATACTTCACCCTTCTGCAGGTCAGGGCAGTACACTACAATGCACTCGGCGACTGCAGCAATCTGATTTTAATGGCGCATGCCTGGATAAAATGAAGTATGCGGTCTCGCATTCAGCTGATTCCCTATGAATCTCTGAAACCCTAGTGGATTCCAGAGTACAGGTGGACCAGTTTGCTGGTCTGCCAAACCAATTTCAAATCAAATGGTTCAAATGGCTCTGAGCACTATGGGCCTTAACATCTGAGGTCATCAGTCCCCTAGAACTTAGAACTACTTAAACTTAACTAACCTAAGGACATCACACACATCCATGCCCGAGGCAGGATTCGAACCTGCGACCGTAGCGGTCACGCGGTTCCAGACTGAAGCGCCTATAACTGCACGGCCACACCGGCCGGCCAAACCAATTTGACTTTGTGCTTAGATAGCTGACTCAAAACAAATAAGTACCCCCATGCATCACGCGTTTTGTTCGTAATGCTAGAGGCAGTACCTCTGATGGTTAAGATGGTGACTGGCACAGGCTCTAAGTGGCACACTAACAAAGGAGACAAGTCTCATTATTTAAGTAAAGACCTGCAGTTCTTTACTAGTGAAGTGCCAGTACAAGAGTGAGTTGTTCTCTTTCTCTCAGATTTCCTTGCCAGCTCCGTAGCATAGAACATTAACATCTTAGACTACTCCCACTTTAGCACAAGCCAATCACGAGCTGGAGCCCGCTCCCTGCTCTGCATACACATATTTGACCAACCAGCGACTTGGGAGAAGAAAGATTAAACTTCAAGGTGTCTTTCCACGCGTTTACGCCATTTCGTTGTTAAAAGCATGACCCGGATGGAACCCACAGCCCTCTATAGAAAGGTCGTTATCTCCCCTGATGTGTCCATTGCGAACTTGCCAAATGGCCATAAACTTGTTAAATACCTCGTGCCTTCACAAATATGTGCCAGGCACCACTGACGTGTCCCACGGTAATTCGCAGCAACTCAGTCATCTCATTAGCTTCCTACCTAACAAGGGCCCATCCTCTTCTCTATGGCCAGTCGTCAAAGCTCTTCCCATAGAAGCAGCGATTCCTCTGCTCTAGACAGCCTAAAGGAAAGCGACTGCCGACGGACCGGAGCTGTACAACATGTCTACACTATGAGACAGATGAACTCGGCAGTCTGCAAACGTTTACATCGAGGTTCCGCAGAAAAAACGCTCTCCTCAGCCGCCATACGCTTTTACTGCAGTCGTTTAAATCGGCAACATCTTCCTTTGACCACAGGTAAAGCTTACCACTATTGCTTCACTAGAAAACACAAGCAAGAGTGTAACTACTGCCAACCATTTCATCATATGATTGAAGTCAGATCGTATCATGGTATAGCAACCAAGTAATAAAAATCATTTTTCCTAAGAACATTACGCAACATAACACCGTATGAGAAGTGAGAGTGCCTTGCAATCTGTAAAGGTTTCCTCTGAAATGGGACAAGCGACTACATCTGGCTACATGTAGCATTTGAAACCGGTTTTTCACACTAAATGAGTATACTTTAAATTCACCCTCCCACCATCCCTCCCCCTCAGGAAGTCGTTTGCAGCCTGCTACGCTCCTATGCAGCCTCCTCCTCAACCACAGATGAGGGATGAATCTCAGTGCGAGCAGTAACAGCACTCGCCACAAGTGCAGACCAATCGGCACACATGTGGCTCATGCTGGATCCGCAAAAATTATGCCTATCCACTGCAGCTGCAAGCCTTATAAACGAGGCAAAAACGGCCCAGAGCTGAGAGCGAAGTCCCACTAACTTAGCTACAATCAACATAGATCAATCACTGTCCATATACATACTAACAATGGTGGAAAACTACATTACACAGCCAAACAAGCGACTATCGGCATGCCCTGTCAAACTCAAGAACTGTGTCTAGTAAACCAGATAAACACACACAAATTCACAAACTAAAACCAAAGCACACAGTTGAGGCTAAATAAATCCCTCACACATAGTATGTCACAAAATCGGCTACTTCCCTGTTGCTGGTCGGCGACTGCTGCCTGACGTATACAGTCAAAAGCCGGACGGAAGAGATATGTGGAAACTTTGTTAAAAAGTCAGTGACATTCATTTTTCGTCTGTCTCTTGCAGAAATGCTGCAATGGAACAGGTTGCCATTTATAGATTTTGAGATTCTTCAATAAACCTATCATTGGTTTCCCTCTTCGATTATTTTACAACGATTCCAGATATAATTTTTTCCTGTAACTATCTTCTGTAAAAGGTTTCGTTTGAATTGAGATCAGTAGCTGCTTTGAAGTGATCGTGTAATAGCCATACAATGCATTTTAATTTTTCAGTTCACTAGTATACTTCATTTTGCTTTCACTAGCTTCTTTTGAGAGTGTGACGTTATTGCAGAATTTTTTTGCTTTTTTGTAGATATATAAAATGAAATCTGATTTCCTGAAATCTGATTGAAATGTATCAGTTCCCGTAATTTTCTGCAATCCAGGCTGCCACTCTACTGCATATAGTGATGTTTAAAACGCACACAGCGTTTTCTTATTTGTGACCTTTTTTCTGAGTACATTATTAGACTGCCAGCAATTGCTTGGTTGATTATTAACTCTGTTTATATAAAGTTCCATAACTAGTGCTCTGTAGTCATAGTTCTGTGCAGCAACTATAGTTACTATGAATCTTGTGAAGATAAAAACAGGTTGGCGGTGGAAGGTTTGATTTTCCTGAATGATTTTCTTGTATTGCGTTTTTTAAGTAATTGTTGTTGTCTGTCTTCATTCAGTGATACACAAGTTCCACAAATCTCATTCTGCTGAACAAATCAAACTATACATTAGCTGCCAGAATGAGCCACTATTCATATCATGTGTACTAATAACAGATACTGATGGGAGAAAAGAAGTTGCTTTGAAAAAAGTCTTGGCATTTTTAGTGGTACGTAGTTGCTGTTACTATCTACTATGCCATTCTGAGCATTTATGTAACCTTACTCATTTCAGAGTGTATCACCTGTCTACACTGTAGTCGAAAAGTGGTTAATAACAGCAATAGCGTGGACTAGAAGTTGCATGTCTGACTCCAAATATTCTGATACTCTAGTGCACAAGAAATTTATGTTTTGTCTCAGTTTTAATTATATTCTGACGTTGAGAAATAGCTTTATTTCTACTGTAAGACTAACATCTCAATATCTTGCACGGGTCTGCTGTGTGTGTTGTCCATCTGTCGGACTTCTTGTAGCAATTTTCCGATTTGTATATTTCTTACAAGTTTTCTGTGCTAAAGAACAAATTTTCATTCACTCTGTGGCCTTAAAACGTTTAGTATTCCTTGCCATTCCAACCAGCTTCGAGAATCCACTCATTTCACTTCAAAGAGCTACAGGATCATTTTGGACATTTGTAAAAACATCTACAGAATCACTTTGGCGATTTACAGAAGTATGGCCTTAATTTTGAGCTTAAATTACCATCAAAATTTGTTTTAACGATGTCAGTGTGTTACCAGTTAAGCAATAGAGAAAGAAGCACTACGAGATAAGTGCCTTATGATGAAATTCACAGCAACCTCTGAAAGGATCTGTCAGGTTTTCCAGTGAAGGATATGAAAGGCAGGCACAGTATTCGTTTTTCAGTTTCCCAAAGGCCTGAAAAATTGGAGAAACAGACCTTTGTTTTACATTTATTGGACATTATCTCAAGAGGTGCCCTATTCCGTCGAATGATATGTGTTTCAAGTACAGTCCAGATAAGCGGACTGAAAAATTTGATAAAGTAAACAGGAAAATAAGTTCTTATATTACGTAGTAGTACTGTTGTTTCGTTTGAAACAGCAAACGTATGTTTCTTGTTGCATATGACAATTTTTTACTACAAGAAAAAATAAACTGTCGAGACGAGAGAGAAAGAGGGAACATAGAATTACAGGTGGTCTTCAGGCCTATGGATATGTATTTACTGTAAATTATGAAAACAATTTTACATGCTCAAAATGTTTGATCGGTTCTGTTAAGTTATTTTACATAATGGAATAAATTTTATTCGTTTTATAACAAGTCTATCCACGAGTAGAAAGCACAAAAATTCCTATGCAGTTTCAACTCTGAAATTCTTGAAGTCAACATAGCCACAGCGTGCCTCACAGTGCAGTTACAAAACATTTTCGGTCATCAGTATGTAACATTTGAGCAGTGCACACAGGCCAGTAGTGTATGTGGCTTAAAATGTTTATTTTCAGCCATGCTGTACGTACTTATTTAATTGGGCTGGAGAACAGGTAACCTACAGTAACTAAAATTAATACAACAGAATCATGAGTAAATAAAATAAAAGTTTGAATAATAGAGTACATTGCCAGTTACTTTTGCACTTATAGTCACCTAAGAGTAGTTATAAGAATACATACATACTCACACATATGTATAATCAATCGAATATTAGTTACATACATTTACATGACAATTACTTATATGTGTAGTTTACAATTACTTATGGCAACTTGAAGCAATGATACTAGTATTTCTTATTTACAGGTATATTAATTCATGATTTTAATAGTACGATTATTGCATACAACTCTGTTGAAAAGTACGGCTTCTCAATACCCAATTCTTGAAAATCACTCTCCGTGAACTCATCAACAGCTCAAAACTCTAGCACTTTTAGCAAAGTTTCCGATATTCTTTGAGATAGAGTAGGGGGGTTAAGTGAGCTGTTTTGGCGATTTGTTTAAGAATTTTGAGGCTCATGTGTTTGTGTCTGTTGTGTGTGAGAAAAAGTCTTAAGTACCGTAAATCTATCATGTGCCTATCTCTTGTATTGTGCAAATCAACCTTGCTTATTAGTGTACATCTGTTTAAATTTTTTGGCATAGATTAGAGAACTGTAAATAGTACAGTCTGAGGATATCAAAAAGTCTCTCTGGGAGGCATACCTAGATTACATCAAATGTCTTTCTGTTGTGACTGAGAAATGTAAATCGACTCTGGTGCATTCCTCTACAACACTGCCTCATATAGCAGGTGTGAGTGGAAGAATATATAATATGAGCATAGTGGTAGAGTCTTACAGAGACTTCGTCTTAATTATGTAACAAAAATAGTACTATTTTGTTTGGTGTTTAAGTAATTTGTGTGTACATTCCACGACAGTTCTTATCAGTGACAAGTCCTTGTTTTTTCACATTATTATTCCCAGACTTCATTGCTCAGAGACTGAAATTTACTTACGTTTTTGTTTGGTTAATGGACAGCTTGTTGACAAGACACCATCGATGTGCCATTTTGATTACTTCTCTGTTCTAATTCTGAACACATTCTAAGTTTTCACCTATTGTTGTCAATTTCATGTAGGCAGTGTACAGTGCATCCTCACATCTTAATATGAAACAGGATTTATATAAGCAATGAAACGGTCCGAGAACAGACCGCTCGGTATTCCTCCATTAACATTCGTCAGCTGTGATGCCTGGTTATTTGCATATACCGTAGCCTGTCAGTGAGACAAGCTCTAAACATACTTAATGACTTATCTCTAAAGGAAAAGTTAGGTAATTTTATTAATGTAGACTGCTTTGCATTCAATAATCCCTTAGTTTTTAAACAGTCATAGTCATAGTCAATTTGTTGTAGAATAATAAAACATTTGTAATGTCAAGAATTGTGATGTGTTTGAAGAATGAAACTCTCCTCTATATAAATCGACATCGATTCCGCGAACAGAGATCTTGCGAAGTGCGGCTCGCTGTGTTCTTCCATGAGATCCATAGAGCTGTAGGTAACGGCGCTCAGATTTATACCGTCCTCTCTGACTTGAGGAAAGTATTTGACAACGTGCCGCACTGCTGGTTAGTGAAAAAAAATACTATTTTACCGAGTATGGGGAGAGATTTACGACTGGTTACTTGCATACTGAACTCTACCCGTTCTTAACGGAACTAAATCGGCAAATGTAAATATAATTTCTGGAATACACCAAGGAAGTATGATGCGACCATTAATGTTTAATGTATATAAAATAGCGTTCTAGTAGAAAGGGTAGGAAGCTTTTGAAGACGGTTCGAAGATGGTGCAGTAGTCTATAAGAAAGTAACAAAACCAGAAGCCAGTATCAATTTGGAGAATATCCTGCAGAGGTTTCATGAATGGCGCAGGTTCTTTCAGTTGACCCTTAACATAAATAAACGTAACATATTGCGCATATATAGGGAAAGAAATCCACCACTCCATAACTATAATTCTTATGGCGAATTGCTGGAAACTGTTTCCACCTTAACATACCCAGCAACCATTTTTCAGAAAGATCTTAAGTGGAAAGACTACATAAAACAAGGGAAAACACAGCGTAAACTGAGATTCAGAGGAATAATCTTCAGAAGTGTAACTCATCCATGAAGTAAGTGCCTTACAAGGCATCAGTCTAGGATCCTTATGGATAGAACTGATAGAAGAGATACAGAAAATCTAACGAAGGGAGAGCGTTTCGTCGTATGATCGTTTAGTCGTCGCGGAACCGCAATAGGAATGCTCAACAAACTCCATTGACAAGAAGGGTGTAGTGCATCATGGAGAGATTTACTATAGAGGGTTCGAGAGAGCTCGGGAGGAGTTGGGAAACATATTACCTTCCTCGATATACATCTCTCGAAATGAAAACATCGACAAAATTTAAGAAATTAGAGCTAGTACTGCTAAGTTGCAACAATTCTCCTCACGAGCCATTTGCGAGTGCATAATGGAAGATGGATCAGTTAGTGATAGCATAAATACCTTTCCTCAAAACCCTTTAGGTTGCTTGCGGAGTATGATGTAACTGTAGATTTGTTTGGATAAATTTCTATTATTTATGATACAAATGAAGCAACTGATTTTGGACTGTTGTTACTAGGGACATCTTTCGCTCCTTTCTTAAACACCAGGAGTGTAACACTAATTTTAATAGCTCAAGGGAAAATACCATCTGTTAGCATTTTATTAGCTACATAGAGCAACAAAATTTTAATTTCATTTCTTATGCTTTTTCCAAAACTAATTATTCCATAATAGTCATGTTTTTGAATTTTGAAGCTTGTTACTGTTTTGATAACATCGTGGGAAGTAATTTTAGACCATTAGCAAGTAGTTACTTTTCTAGTTATGGGTATATGAGTATATGGGTATATGGGTATAGGAGTCTCAGCTTGAATGCTGGCTGGCTTTTCCGGTTACAAAGTATTCATTTAATACAGTAGAGTCCTTTTAATGGCGTTCTATGGTGCTTTACTGCTTTTAGATTTCAAAATGTAGTTATCATTTGCTTTGTATTAGACCTTTCTCATTATAGTTCTGTAGACCTGTTTTAGTTTGATATATATTTTCCTGATTTACCACTTTCAAAAGATCTGGCTTCAGCTATAAGAACCCATATTCTGACTTTATTTGGACACAGAATTTGCTGTATTTTAATATTTTGTGATTTGCTTTAGGCAACATTAATTTCTTATAGATGGTTGGACAGTTGCTATTTAGCATATGTTGAATCGTATCTGGAAACATAGTAGTGCACTCTTCAGCAGTTCTTTCAGAGCTGAATATACAGGACCAAAGCACTGATTTTAGTTTCTTTATTTTATTTTAGATGTTATTTTCGTTGAGTGTTTGTACTTTTCAAAACTTTTGGTACATTCAAAGACTTACTGTCTTATTTTTAGGGATAGTTCTGAAAGATTGGGTACTCCTAATGTACACACACTACTCTCTACAGTGTCTTTCTGCCAATTGGTGATTCCGCTGTCTAAACATGCACCTAACTCTGTGTATTGTTTATTGATGCAGCAGAGATTAAGTGACTTTGTATTGTTTATTAATGCAGCAGAGATTAAGTGACTTTGTTTTATTTATTACCTTCTTTTCAGCCGAACCTGCAGTGCGGACTGCATCATAATTTGACATTTTATAATGAATAATTCAAGGTAAGATGGAGATTGTTTTATTATTAAAGCGTTTTTTTATTATATGCTTGTTTCGGACATATCACCGAACGAAAGTAAAGTTGTAGATGTTACATTTGGTGAGTCTACTTACGTTTATGAAAGTAGTACAGCAAGGTCAGTTTACATTCATACTGAAACGTCAATGAGAATAAACTGTCAATCCAGCTCTCAAAAATATTCCATTAAAATATGTTATATAAACAAAACTTACCTGATTTCATCGGTCTACCGACAGATAGTTGTCTGTTTATTCACTGATGCAATATGGGTATCTGTTGAACTAGATGTAAGTATTAGGCAAAACGACCTATGACCTTCCTGTACAGCTTTCATTAACGTAAGTAGACTCACCAAATGTAACATCTACAGGTTTACTAAAGAATGGCACCTTAGCCGAAACAAGCTTGTAGAAAAGAACCAGGGATACTAACTAAACCATTTGCTGCTTACCTGCAATTATGTATTAGAAAAGGTTTTTATTCCATGACATACTTTCTTTTTTTCATCTTTTGTCTCTCTTAATGTCAACACCTATGAAAAATCTCTATCTGGAAAGTAATAGTATTAGCTTACTGACAGTAAGCTTATCTGCAAAACTTTTTCATCATTTACTGATGTACGATACAATGGTACAGTGAATACTTTCTGTGTGTGTAGCTCCACTGCTGTGGCATCTAATACACGTTCTAGACACAGACTACTAACAACTGTAACTGAATACTGCATGTATAAACTACTTCTAACGTAGATTAATGCCTAGCATGTGCAATATTTATTCTGATACAATTTGTGATCGGAGAGTATCCAAATGATAGAGGCCATTATGCTACTGATACTCTGTTCAGGCGAGTAAGATTTTTCTATTTAAAAAAACAAAAAGAAGAAAACTTCAAATGAAGTACTTAATCATTTCTGTTCTTACACTGATATGGTCAGAAGAATTAGTAAAGGCACTTCCTGTTGTTTCAGGTAAAGATAATATGTGAAGTTTAGATATATAATGCAGGATTTATCCTTCTGTAGGAGATTTACATTGACAATAATGTACTTAGGACGTAAAGAGAGGGATAGAGAGGAGTGTCACCGTGGGAGAGGGAGGTTTGTGATAAGGGCACGATTGGTTGACTGATTACTTGTTTTGAACCACTAAGTCTTCGATATTCTGAATGAAAAGTTTATTCCCTGTTCAGTCTGATCATTGAGTAGGTAGTAAGGTGCTGTTTTTGTGTTGAATTGCTAGCAGAATCATATATCAAAGATCAGGAAAAGAACTTTTGTAGATCCCAAACACAACTGCATCCCAGACACAACAACTAACACGATGTTGATGACCCTCTCCTCCTGTCAATGGATCATTAAAAGAAATGTAAAATCTACCCAAAGAACTTAATAAATTATACAAAAAAGTGAAACACCAGAAGGTATAAACTAACTTCATTCAGGAATCTCAAATACAAATCTAAAGCATACTTTTCATATTTTCAGAAAAACAACAAACCCCAAACTTCCCTCACGTAACTCTTCTTGCCATCCAGACCAATATAAGAAAGCATTCATCATTACAGTGGTTAAATCTATGCTTAAAACCCCAATGGGCAGAGGTGAAAGAGTAAAAGAAACAGAAATTTTTAAATCAGTTGCCTTCAGCAGTAGGTACAATCCTGCAGTAATAGACAAGTGTAGGACAACCAACCAGAAACAAGAAGACCACCTTTATATTCCTGCCTTTCCCAGGGAAGATTTCACACGAAATTGCCAGCCTCTTAAAGACATACAATATAAAAATAAGCTTCTGCACCTACAATAAAATACAAAGTAATATCATACACAGTACCGAAATCGTTAAATAACAGTATCAAAGCGAGGTGTGTGTAAACATTAATTTACAACTTATGTCCACATTGAACAAACTAACAGGAACTTCACAGCAAGATATAAAGAGCATATGGATGTATTCTGTCTTTACAACCTGAACAGATCCAGCTTTTCCACACATCTTGTCCAACACAATCATTCTGCAAGCAGCAGAGTACAGGAATCTCCAAATACTTCATCTTGCCAACAAAGAGAAAATGCTTCCCCTTCTTGAAGAAATGTAAATCTGGTTCAACACAAATCAGCAACTACCTACCTACTCAGTGATTGTAATGAACTGAGAAATAGATTTTCCGTTCAGAATTTCAAATACTTACTAGTTCAAAACAGTTAATCAGTCAACCAACCCTGACCCTCACCCCAGCCCACCAATGCACAGGCCTCCTCCTCTTTACATCATAGCTATGTTATCCTCATAGTAAATTCTTACCACAGAATAAATGCTGTACTATGTGTCTAAAGGTCCAAGCACTCCACTGTTAATATAAATCAGTACTTTTAGTACTATTATCTTTGGCTGAAGGGAATAGGATCAGCCCTTATTAATAAGCAATTGATTACTGTACTATGTGTTCTTTGCGTGTGATAACTGTGTACAAATTATGGTTTGTTGTAAGAGGTGAAATTATTGGTTTAAGGGAGATGGGAGAAGGTAAAATCAGTGCAGTTTATCACTTATTTTTTTGAGTTTTTCTAGTACTTAATATGTGTGCCTTTAGTCTTATTTTCATAGCAGATAAGTGTGCTGATATTATAATAAAAATATTTATATCAAAATTCATATTCACAGATGCAGCTATAAATGTGAAATGGAGCAGATTTATGAATTGTGCAGAAGTAAATAAACCGTAAGTAGCTCCATTAAAACGAAGAAAGATCCTTCTGACCAATAAGCTGTGTGGTCGAACCTGCATCCAGTAACATTAGCGAAGTTTTATCTCTGATAAATTCTTCGTTTTTGGTCACGTTCGGAAACAGGTGGAGATTTCGGCTGATGTGGACTGTGCCTGCGGCCATTTCCAAAACTTTTAGTAAAACTGGTGACGTTTACTTGGATGACTAGTTTTATGCATCTGCCATCACGAAGACAGGGCTCAGATGCGGAACCACTTTCTTAGCATTCTCATGTTGTTAATGTAAGAGTAGTTCCCTATGAGTAACTGTATGATGAAGGTTAATATGATGAAGGCATGTACTGCGTAAAGTCCCAGTGTTTCGCGACTTGCCTGAAACGATTGCCGTTGTTTACAAGATCAGATATTAGCCACTTCCCTCAAGAAATTTTGGCACCGAACTGAACTTCAATTAATTTATGAGATGAGGTAGATAAAAAACATTTCCTTAACTTCCAAACAAACTCGTCTGAAACGTTTTTGTACTTTTTTCGTTTAACCAAGGGATAATGGATTAATGACACGGGTGGCACTGCTTATTACTGATAACTGTTACAATCGGTTTGGTATCTGACAATGCATATCGAAAAATATCCCTGATTTAATTCCTTTACTCAGTTTTGTTTACGTTGGAGCCTTTGTCTAAAGTCCACTTTCGCAACTTGGTTTTGGTGGGTTGACTCGTTAGAGTTAAGATAATTTTCGATTACAATGGATACTTGCCACTATAACGTATTTTTTCATGAAACTGCAAATGAATGTAGCTGCTCCTGAACTTATGTATTACAATTACTAATATCACTTCAATCAAAAATTTTGCCGATTTGTAATAGTTACACTAAATGAACTGTTAAAAACTGTAACTATAAGAGGTCCAATAAACTACTGGTATTGTGTTAATCTTTGTTCTACGAATGTACAGCCATGTCTATGTGTTAGAAACGACATTATTTGATATCTTTCTTCCTGTATTGGCAGCTGCACGATAAAACATGTAAGTGCATTACATTTAACATTAATAATAATAATAATAATAATAATAATAATAATAAAATGACAGACAAATGTAAGAAAAATAGCATTGTCAAGGGAAAACACACTAAACAAGAAGATTACATATTGGACAACCACAGCGACTGCATAGAAGTGATGGAAAAAATAGATGCCTATAAATATCTAGGATACAGACAAAAAATAGGAATTGATAATACAAATATTAAAGAAGAACTAAAAGAAAAATATAGACAAAGACTAACAAAAATACTGAAAACAGTATTGACAGCAAGAAACAAGACAAAAGCTATAAATACTTATGCTATACCAATATTGACCTACTCATTTCGAGTAGAGAAATGGAGTAAAACACACCTAGAAGCACTCAATACACTTACGCGATCACAATGCCACAAATATAGAATACATCACATACATTCAGCAACAGAAAGATTCACATTAAGCAGAAAGGAAGAAGGAAGGGGATTTATCGACATAAAAAACCTGCATTATGGACAGGTAGACAATTTAAGAAAATTCTTTCTAGAACGAGCAGAAACTAGCAAAATACACAAAGAAATCACTCATATAAATACATCGGCTACACCACTGCAATTTCATAACCGCTTCTACAATCCTCTAGATCACATAACGTCAACAGATACGAAGAAAGTAAATTGGAAAAAGAAAACACTACATGTCAAGCACCTGTATCATCTAACACAGCCACACATCGATCAAGACGCATCCAACACATGGTTAAGAAAAGGCAATATATACAGTGAGACGGAAGGATTCATGATTGCAATACAGGATCAAACAATAAACACCAGATATTACAGCAAGCATATTATTAAAGATCCCAATACCAGGACAGATAAATGCAGACTTTGCAAACAACAAATAGAAACTGTAGATCACATAACAAGTGGATGTACAATACTAGCAAATACAGAATACCCCAGACATGACAATGTAGCAAAAATAATACATCAACAACTTGCCATACAACATAAACTAATAAAACAACACGATCCCAGATACAAGTATGCACCATAAAATGTACTGGAGAATGATGAATACAAATTATACTCGAACAGAACCATTAAAACCGATAAAACAACACCACATAACAAACCTGACATCATACTCACCAATAAAAAGAAGAAATTAACACAACTAATAGAAATATCCATACCCAATACAACAAATATACAAAAGAAAACAGGAGAAAAAATTGAAAAATACATCCAACTGGCTGAGGAAGTCAAGAACATGTGGCATCAGGGTAAGGTTGACATTACACCAATTATACTATCAACTACAGGAGTCATACCACACAATATCCACCAGTACATCAATGCAATACAGTTACATCCAAATATATATATACAACTACAGAAATCCGTAATTATTGATACATGTTCAATCACCCAAAAGTTCCTAAATGCAATATAACATATACCGTACAGTTACAAGGAAGTCACACTTGATCAAGGTCCGTGTTACTTTCCATTTTTGACCAGACATAACGTCTGAGAAAAGAAAGAAATAACAATAATAGTAAAAATACAACAGTTTATTTTTAAAAAATGTGTGATTTTGTAAAATAATCAGCCTTTAGTTCAGCTGTTGTAATTCTGTGAAGCAATCGATTTTTGGCGACGTAATTTGTTGGAAGCTACTTGATTGCGGAAGTCCTGATGGAGCACCATAAGCTCTATGTTTTGATAAACGAGACTGCATCCTTACACGAAGTCCGATTAACATGACACGAAGTAGTTACCTTCGTATGCATATTAAGTACGTGCACGGTTATTCGTCACTAAGCGCGCCGTCAACCAACGATGATCATTTCGTCCCTGATTTAACTTTCATTTTCGACGGTAAGAAGCAGTTTCTGACCTTATTCCCATCAAAAATAGTTGGCATGTATATGAATGTAAGGAAAAAAGCCATAACTGTGCCTTCTTCTTTTTTACCGAATGCGTAGTGGATTTGCTTTCTTTAAGACTCCGTGATAGACACGAATGTAGCACCTAACCAATTCATATTTCGAGAACCATATCATCACCTTCGTCTCACATGAATAACACAGTTCCTGTTACATCGCTATTTATTTGTAGTTAGTTACCATGAAGGTGTGCAAGATATTATTCTTTGTATTCAAAGGTAGCTCTCGCAAATAATCCTGGAAGTGAAGATGGTTTTAGAACTCGTCTATTCGCTTATCGATACTTCAGATCGGAGATCGAGATGCTAAAATGTCTTATTGCTTATGGAAACATTATCACGAGCGCAAAAATTGGCTGGAGTACTTTAAGGAAAATTAATAAACTCTTCGAACGAATCTTCCAACATATCTGAAAACATTTACCATCATTGTGTAAGCAGACGAAAAATGCTCCTACCGGAGCTCAAAGAAGGCGAATATGTTCATCTTCTTTAAAAGACTCCGCTGGCCGGACTGGTCAAGCGGTTCTAGGCGCTACAGTCTGGAACCTCGCGATCGCTACCATCGCAGGTTCGAATCCTGCCTCGGGCATGGATGTGTGTGATGTCCTTACGTTCGTTAGGTATAAGTAGTTCTAAGTTCTAGGGGACTGATGACCTCAGAATTTAAGTCCCATAGTGCTCAGAGCCATCTGAACCATTTTTAAAAGACTCCGACTGAAGAGTGTGCTTCTACTTCCTACTATCCTCAGCACTTATAAGATTTTCGCTAAATTATTGGCTTACGAACGTATTCGTGATGTTTTAACACGCAGCTCACCTCTCACTTCCACAAGCGGCCCTACTGTTACTATCTCACATCCATTAGTCTATCGCTGTAGGTGTCTCATGCCGAACCACTCATCGGCCCAGCACATTGTCATTATCTCTTTGAGGCTCCTTAAATGTCACTGTCTCCTGTCTCACAGCCATAGCATAGTCGTCTTCGTTATGTCGTAGTAGTAGTAGTAGTAGTAGTAGTACTGCCACTACCACTACCACTACCACTACTGTCTCCCCTCTCTATCATTGTCTTTCTCTTCTTCTCTCTTACTGCTGCTATCTCATTCTGGTGCTGCCCCTGCCACTGTCACTATCTCTCTCTCCCTCGTAGTCATTGTCACCGACTTCGCCTGTCATTATCACTGATTCTTACGCACTTCTACTTTATCCTTCTCTTTATACTTTTCTGACTGAGACGCTTTTCCTAGTACTATTCTCTCACTTTCTACTATGTTCCAGTGACACTGTGTCCCTCTCTTTCCTTCACACTTCCATCATTTCCTTCGTTCTTTCTGTATCACAACCATTGTCTATCGTGTTCCAGTATATATTACTTCTCCGTCTCTTTCCCACTGCCATTGTATCCTTCTCTCTCAGCATGAAAAAATGTGGATATGTTCGC
Organism: Schistocerca cancellata; assembly: GCF_023864275.1. NCBI lineage: Eukaryota > Metazoa > Arthropoda > Insecta > Orthoptera > Acrididae > Schistocerca > Schistocerca cancellata. The sequence goes on from NC_064631.1 coordinate 414,783,160, forward strand.
TTGCCAGTAGTTCAGCGAAAATGTCTGAAGGTACTGAGGAAGGTAGAGTAGCTGGTAACCACTTTCCGTCAGTCTTTTAATAAACGGAGCATATTCGGTTTTTTGCGTTCCGATAGTAGCATTTTTATGCCCGTTCCCTGCTTTACCTTACCACACCAGCACGTGTCACTAATATGAAAAGAACTTGATGGGTCAGTAAAATGCTGCTACTTTACTTATGTGAAGTTGTACGTACGCAAAACTAATTTTACACCGCAGACTAGATTTTACATGTACAAATATTTCCAATGTGCTTCAGTGCTACAACATGGAGTTCCTGGACCCATTCTCATGATAGTGCCGACACTGTACATCGTATTCCTCTGTGCTATGTAGCTTTATAAATTATATTTCCGTTTGACACCGCATTTTACGTTCGTATTTTACTTGCATGCGTAGGTTATCCTTGAATCTCTGTGTCTTGGACTCAGATGAATTTATCTAGAAACGTTAAAAACCGGAATCTTAGGAATATACTACAAAAATTACAGCCGTTTACTCTGCACAGCCGTCTTTGAATCAGCATCTGGGTTTAGTCCGCTGCTAACGACGAGAAAACGGTGAAAATGTTGTTTTAGGGTTCTTCCCATTTTCTATGCATAGCCGTCTTGGAATCCGTGGGTGGAGATTTGGTCTTCTTCTGACGAGGAAATACTGGTGAAAAACGCTTTTGTTGAGGTTTTCTCAGGAACTGTTCATGAACTGACGCAAATGAATCATTCATTTATTCCCGGGTATGCCCATAAGTTTAATTAAATCACGCGTTTGTCACGGGTATAACCGTCAACCATCAATCAATTTAACTTTTAAGTGTGTATTTTATGTGAGCGCGGAGAGTAACTTGGAATCTGTGTATGGGAAATGGGGGTAGATATGCTGTGGCATGCATACCGATATCACATATCCTTAACGACATATGTACGCAGACTTTAAAAGGGAAAATAATTGTAAAGCTAGGACTGCTCAAAGATTTGCTGGAGGCGTACGTGTTAAGTGCAAGGAGATACAAAAAACTATAGAATAGTATAGGAAATAGAGGTTAATATAAACAGAATGAAGTCAAAGCTGAGGTGGACGGGACGGGACGGGACACGTAGCCAGTAAAATCGACCGAGGATGATAAAACACTCTCTTTGCTGGAGTCCAGGAAATGAGTATCCTTGTGTTTGGATCTTGTTTGAAAATATTCGGATGTGCAATGCCGAAAACTCTGTGTGGAAAGCTCAAAAGACTCATTTATTAATAACACATGGGAAATATTTCATTTACAGGATGACAACGACGACAACGATGACGATAGGCTCATAAACGATAGAATACAACTATGTAATGCATATAGAATTTATTTACTTCCAATAATTATTTTGGAGTCGCTGGTTATTTGCAGTTGAACTCTTACTGTTCTTATCCTCGAGAATATTTCATTTTATCCTCATGCAACGTTTTAATTATCATCAAGCTGGGAATCATTTTTGTAGTGTTCATTGTCCAGTCTATTGGAGATCGGACCAGTTGAAATTTCACGCTTTCAGTAGCACTAAGGGGACGTGGAGCATGTGGAACCAAATGGTAAAATACCACTTTGCGTGTCGGGATGGTGTGAAATGTCCCTAGTGTGTGAGACTGAGTCAGTAACAATGTCAAAGAATATTTTTGTATGATATTTTCGTATTCATCTCTGATCTAATTTAAGTCGTGTCTATTTGGCATGCGTGATTAGAGAGAGAGAGAGAGAGAGGGGGGGGGGGCGGATTTCCACGTATCGTGAAAATTCATTTTTCACACGTAACTCTAGCTTTCGTATCGGTCAAAGACACACGTCAGCTGTGTTCTGTAAGACAAATGAATGTTGAGCTTAGCACCATCTGTGACCACTGGTCAAGGGGGTTGACTTATCTCGGACAAAGGACTTAGCGGAAAAGGATGAACAAATGGCAGCCACTGCAACACTTAGAGCCACAACATTGTTGCCCATTTTTGTTACACACTGCGACAGCAGAACTAAATGTCAACAGTAAGGTACACTTAGGAATACGATATCGGGTAAGTGCCAATAGTATCATTTATATTGATTAGTAAAGTGTATAACTAAGATGGCGGCCAGTGAGTGACGCGCGTTTCTTTGCCTCGCGAGTTTTTCCGCTCATTGAAGGTGTTACAGAGAAGTGCGGCAGTCCACAACGTGTGCATCCGACTAAACAAGTGTTACTTGCCGTGGTGTGTTGTTCTCCGTTGATTACCACAAGTGATAAGTGATAAGTGAGTGAAAAATGGGAAGAGCACGAGTAAGCGGCAGCAGGCGAGGCTACAGGGGCGCAGGCAGCGCGGGCGCCCGGTCTCCGGCGGCAGGTGAGGCCTCGCTTCCCGACATCGGGGAGCTCGTCCGGTCCCAGGTGAGTGCGGCGCTGCACAGTAAAGACACGCTAGACGTAATCGTGCAAGAGTCTGTCGGGCGCAACAGCACCGAAATCCAGTCTCTTAAAAAGTCCCTGGCCGCACAAGAGAAAAATGCCGCCGACCTAGAAGCTAAACTGTCTGCGGCCACCGATGCAATTGAGCAGTATCAGCGAAGGAACAGCTTGCGCTTGATCGGGGTAGCTGAAAACGATCGTGAAAACACCGACGACCTGGCCATTAGCCTCGTGCGTGAGAAACTTGGCGTGCAGATCGACGTGGCCGACATTGACAGAAGCCACCGTGTTGGGCGCAGGATACCAGGTGCCATGAAACCCAGGCCCATAATAATTAAATTTGTGTCATACCGGAAAAGAGCTGAAGTGTTTGCCCAGAAAAGAAAACTCGCCAAGAGTGGGGTTACCGTGAGGGAAGATCTGATGCGCGAAAGACTAAAAGTTTTGAACACTGCGATCACACAGTTCGGCCTTCAAAATGTATGGACCCAGGATGGCAGGATCGTAGTCAAGACGGAAGGAGGGAGGAAAACGGTGACGAACATGTCCGAACTGAAAGACTGAGCGAAATCTCGCGAGACACAAAGTCTCATATTGTACTATGTTTAATATAAGTTAATTTTTATTCTTTCTTTTCATTTTTTTTACGTAAATATTGCTTCGTTATTTCTATAAGTACCATAAGTTCTCTATTTAAAATCAGTCAATTGTTTCACATAAATATTGCTTCTTTATTTGTCTATCATAAGTGGTCATGCATATTCATATTGTTCAGTCAAACGGGAATTAAAATACTCCATTAACAGGAATCTCCTTAAAACCTCCTTTCTATATCTGTTATTTTCATCCTCGTCACTACCACTACTACTACTACTATTATCTTTTTCGTAACCACTACTGCCACTTTCCATCTTTCTTTTTGCTCCTTTCTCCGATACCTCCAACTTGTCTTTCACCTTTAGCCCACAGACGTTTGAGTCAGTCACAACCTTGGACACACCTGTAAATATGCCTTCCCCCGCGAAATCCAGCTTTTGTCCCTCTTCCGGCCAGCAGGTAGACGGAGCGCGCTCGGTCCTACAGGCGGCCACAGTGGGACGGACCGGTTCCGGCGGCGGGCTCTTTGTGGCCCATGCGAACGCTCAGTCGCTAACGGCTCACTTCGACGAGTTCTGTGACCTGTTCTGCCAATCGCTGTTCCATGTTATCCTCGTCTCTGAAACTTGGTTGAAACCAAACATTTCTTCTGACGCTATCCGAATCACTGGTTACTCTCTCCTAAGGGCAGATCGCGAAACACGACGCAGGGGTGGTGGGGGTGCCTATGTTCGCTCTGATCTCAGACCTACTGTACTATGCACATCGGATGCAAAGGGCGAAGGAGAAGCAGAGTTCTTGTTTTTCGAAATAAATACATCAAATCAGAAACTGCTAATTGGAGTAATCTATAAACCTCCAAACGTCGGTGCTATGTCCTCCTTTCAGTCTGCCCTGTCCTCGCTCGTGACACTGTATGAACACACAATCATTATGGGCGGCACAAACATCGACTTACAGTTAAAATCTCCCTCTGCAGAAAAACTAAGGAGACTGTTCCACTCCAATGATATGAGTTTAACACCGCTGGACCCAACTCATCACACGCCACACAGCCATACACTCATAGATATAATAGCAACAAAGCGACCAGATAAAATAATTCGCGCCAATCAGACATCCGCTCCAGGACTCTCTGCTCACGACGTGATATTCTTAAATTACTCAGTGCATACTACCAAAGAAAAATCTCACCTGGTAACCTACAGAAACCTAAAAAATGTTAACCATGCCGCTCTTCAAAAGGATTGCTCAGACATCCCTTGGCATGATATAAGCAATGAACCGACTTTAGATGGAAAAATTCGGGAATTATGTCGCAAAATTATTGCACTGTATGATAAACATGCTCCTCAACGCACTTTCAAGGTAAAGAGAGCTCCCGCTCCGTAGCTCACCACTGCATTACGCCAGTTAATGAATAAACGTGATGCTGCACATAGGGCCTTCAAGCATAACCCAACTCCCGAGGCGTACGAAGCTTATAAGAAACTCCAAAATAGAACCAAGCAAAGCGTGAGGAATGCCAAAATCAGACATGCCCGCTCTGTCGTATGCGGTATAACAAAACCTGCTGCACTGTGGAAAAAGCTGCGCAGTTTCGGTATCAGGAAGCGAAGATCTGACGCTGTTTATCAAGCATCTGCAGAAGAATTCAACGATTTCTTCTCAACAGCTGTAAACTGCCATGCAGCGACAAATTATCAGCCCCAAGGTATCAATCTCTCGAGAGACAATTTTTTCCTAAAACATGTAACTACCGGCACAGTACACAAGGCAATTATGAGAATCTCTTCCGAGGCAGTAGGAAATGATGGAGTGAGCATTGGCACGATTAAGAACGTCGTAGACACTATTACTCCAGTTATCACAGACATCTTCAACCTGTCTCTTGTCAGTAGTACATATCCTACTGAGTGGAAGCAAAGTTTAATTCAACCTATACCCAAGACTGACAACCCTAAGTCGCCAGGTGACTACAGGCCGATCAGCATGTTGTTGTTGTGGTCTTCAGTCCTAAGACTGGTTTGATGCAGCTCTCCATGCTACTCTATCCTGTGCTAGCTTCTTCATCTCCCAGTATCTACTGCAACCTACATCCTTCTGAATCTGCTTAGTGTATTCATCTCTTGGTCTCCCTCTACGATTTTTACCCTCCACACTGCCCTCCAATGCTAAATTTGTGATCCCTTGATGCCTCAAAACATGTCCTACCAACCGATCCCTTCTTCTAGTCAAGTTGTGCCACAAACTTCTCTTCTCCCCAATCCTATTCAATACCTCCTCATTAGTTACGTGATCTACCCACCTTATCTTCAGCATTCTTCTGTAGCACCACATTTCGAAAGCTTCTATTCTCTTCTTGTCCAAACTAGTTATCGTCCATGTTTCACTTCCATACATGGCTACACTCCATACAAATACTTTCAGAAAAGACTTCCTGACACTTAAATCTATACTCGATGTTAACAAATTCCTCTTCTTGAGAAACGCTTTCCTTGCCATTGCCAGTCTACATTTTATATCCTCTCTACTTCGACCATCATCGGTTATTTTACTCCCTAAATAGCAAAACTCCTTTACTACTTTAAGTGTCTCATTTCCTAATCTAATTCCCTCTGCATCGCCCGACTTAATTTGACTACATTCCATTATCCTCGTTTTGCTTTTGTTGATGTTCATCTTATATCCTCCTTTCAAGACACTGTCCATTCCGTTCAACTGCTCTTCCAAGTCCTTTGCTGTCTCTGACAGAATTACAATATCATCGGCGAACCTCAAAGTTTTTACTTCTTCTCCATGAATTTTAATACCTAAACCGAATTTTTCTTTTGTTTCCTTTACTGCTTGCTCAATATACAGATTGAATAACATCGGGGAGAGGCTACAACCCTGTCTTACTCCTTTCCCAACCACTGCTTCCCTTTCATGCCCCTCGACTCTTATAACTGCCATCTGGTTTCTGTACAAACTGTAAATAGCCTTTCGCTCCCTGTGTTTTACCCCTGCCACCTTCAGAATTTGAAAGAGAGTATTCCAGTTAACATTGTCAAAAGCTTTCTCTAAGTCTACAAATGCTAGAAACGTAGGTTTGGTTTTTCTTAATCTTTCTTCTAAGATAAGTCGTAAGGTCAGTATTGCCTCACGTGTTCCAACATTTCTACGGAATCCAAACTGATCTTCCCCGAGTTCGGCTTCTACCAGTTTTTCCATTCGTCTGTAAAGAATTCGCGTTAGTATTTTGCAGCTGTGACTTATTAAACTGATAGTTCGGTAATTTTCACATTTGTCAACACCTGCTTTCTTTGGGATTGGAATTATTATATTCTTCTTGAAGTCTGAGGGTATTTCGCCTGTCTCATACATCGTGCTCACCAGATGGTAGAGTTTTGTCATGACTGGCTCTCCCGAGGCCATCAGTAGTTCAAATGGAATGTTGTCTACTCCCGGGGCCTTGTTTCGACTCAGGTCTTTCAGTGCTCTGTCAAACTCTTCACGCAGTATCTTATCTCCCATTTCGTCTTCATCTACATCCTCTTCCATTTCCATAATACTGTCCTCAAGTACATCGCCCTTGTATAAACCCTCTATATACTCCTTCCACCTTTCTGCCTTCCCTTCTTTGCTTAGAACTGGGTTGCCATCTGAGCTCTTGATATTCATACAAGTGGTTCTCTTCTCTCCAAAAGTCTCTTTAATTTTCCTGTAGGCAGTATCTATCTTACCCCTAGTGAGACAAGCCTCTACATCCTCTACATCCTACATCAGCATACTACCTGCAATATCTAAAGCCCTAGAATACATCGTCCATGAACAGCTGACGGATTACCTCAAAACTCATAACATCCACAACAAATATCAGTCAGGCTTTCGAAAGCACCTTAGTACAGCAACTGCATTAATCAAAGTAACTGATGACTTTAAACATGCTATGGAGAGACGTGAAGCTACCATCCTAACACTGCTTGACTTTAGCAAGGCTTTTGATACAGTTGACTTTGATATATTACTAATTAAAATGAAACAGCTGAATTTCTCAAACAGCGCTATACACTGGTTCGACAGCTACCTCAAAAATAGAAGTCAACAAGTCATTTGTGGGCCGGAAAAGTCATCATGGAAAAACGTGCGCTCTGGAGTTCCCCAAGGCTCCGTCCTTGGTCCATTACTCTTTTCACTGTACATTAATGATGTTTCTTGAGTGATTCACTCCTGCAACTACCATCTATATGCCGACGACATCCAACTGTACATAAGTGCAAGCCCCAAGAACATTGCTGACGCAGTAGCGAGTATGAACGCAGATCTTTGCTCTGTTTCTCGATGGGCACAGAACCTAGGTCTGAAACTAAACCCCAAGAAATCCCAGGTCATACTTATATCTCATCCAAAGTTAATCAGTCGGTACTTTCGCGAAACAGTCCCTCAAATACTCCTCAATGGTACCCGACTACCATACCAAAAAACAGTAAAAGACCTTGGAATAATCTTGGATGAACACCTAAACTGGGAAGAACAAACAGTCACAGCTTGCCGGAAATCGCTCTCCTCCCTACATGCAATTCAAAAATTTAGAAAAATATTTGAAACCCATGTTAAACAAAAATTAGTCCAAACACTAGTCTTGCCTAATCTTTACTACTGTGATGTAGTTCAACACGGCACAAATAGCGAAAATTCGAGATGCCTCGAGCTAGTGATGAATGCTTGCGTTAGATACGTATGCAATATACGGTTGTATGATCATATCAGTCCTTCATACTCCCAGCTAGGTTGGATACGCCCACATAAGGCACGCGATCTCCACACGATGTGCTTACTTCATCGATTTCTTAGCCACTGGTGCCCCCAATACTTATCTTCTCACATTAAACACCTATCATCATTCCACAACCGCAATACCAGATCGGATACGTCTAGCATCTTGGCTGTACCTTTACATAACACAAAATCTTTCTCTGTGTCATTCTCCATCTCAGCCATACGACTATGGAACGCGCTCCCCTGTGATCTGCGTCTTATCCAGAACCACTTAACATTCAAGAGGGAACTCAAGACTTACATATTAGGGACGGTATAGCCACCATTGTCGTGCCCCTCTCATCTTTTTCTTTCTCCTCTCCATCCTAGCTTCGAATTTTACCGTTCTATTTCGCTTCCACTAAGACTTACATATTAGGGACGGTATAGCCACCATTGTCGTGCCCCTCTCATCTTTTTCTTTCTCCTCTCCATCCTAGCTTCGAATTTTACCATTCTATTTCGCTTCCACTAACCTATCTACCTCTTCTATATCTCTTTCACCCCATTCTATCGTCTTACGTCTCTGCTTGATGAGAATAACTCACAAGCTGCAAGAATATAACGAGAAAATTCCTAACTAGCAATAGGACTGACATTCATAAAAGAAAAAAATATGTTTACTTTCCTATACATAGCCATTACTATTATTATTATTCTTGATTATTATAATTACTTTTTGATTCTTATAATTATCATTGTACTACTTTTATAATCTCTAATTTTCTTCTGTAACATTAATACTGTATAACATGTTATATGTCATTAATGTTCTGTAGAAACTGAAATTTGTTGAATCTGAGTATGCCTGGTTAGGTGTAAGAGAGGGCCTGAAGGCCCTAATCCTGCCAGGTAAAATAAATGCATAAATAAATAAATAAATAAAGTATTACTTACAGTAGGAAGCATGCTTAGTGCCATAAAAATTGACAATAACTAATAAATGACAACATATTCGTGTATCTACAGTTCAGTTTCCTAAGGATCCTGGGACACATGAAACGGCACATTAAAGGACATTATTTACAATTCATTAAGAGTGTCGTTTTCATTTAACAACAAAGAAAAATGGCTAGTAAATAGCAGCAGACCTGACGAAATGCCAAAGAAATGCAAATGTGCACTACACTTCAGTCTAATCAATAAATGTGAAATGGAATGCCTGCATTATTTTACGTGCCAATTGCGACACCTCAACTGCAGCTGAAGTGAAGCCCACACAGACGAGATAATAAAACGTCAAAAGCAATAACAATGTTTTCCAACACAGAAGAAACCAGTTTCACAATTGTTGCTACATCTGAGCCACAATTAGCAATAAACTTCAACGAACTCCCTTTTGAATCGAAAGTAATTACGTTTACAAAAGTATTCGGTATTAGAAAATCGAGTGAAGTGCAAGAATGTGCGAAGCATTAGACTCCCTATAACATGGTAAAGTCTCAAGGAAAGTGCATATCGTAAAAGGAACAGGCAACAACATAAATATTTGATTTTCATGCATGATATATATGTTTACTCTTATACTGTCTTGCTTTCGGCAAAGTAGGCATAATTGTGCTTATATTCTAGGGTATTTCTTCACGAACATGTTGTAGTTTGTCACTAAACCAGTGTAATTCAGCTGTGTATGCACTTATTTCACGATCATTTACGTCTGTTGATAATTTTCTAACGCTTGGAATCAAAAATAGAATAAATATACCTTAAACTTAGCAGAAAAATCTTGAGGCTGGCTCTGCCGCCGACAGGGGCGCGCTAGTGTCGTTCCAGCTGTCAGATGACAACAACTTTCGCAGCAGTGGGTGACGCGACTAAATATTTTAGACTGTCTCGTGGACACATTTGGGTCGTGGACGCTGACTGTAACAGATCTCGACGTCTCGGCGCTGCTGGAGTACCTGGAATGATACAGGTACTGGATAAAGTATGGAAACACCAAAATACAACAGATTATCATGACTGATACGATGCAGGAAACACTTTGGTACTCAATACAGCTTCCAGCCGTCTCGGACTGGATAAATACAAGTTCTTTGTGGTTTTTAAAGGAAATATTACATATCTTTCCTGCAAAATAGCGGCAAGTTTAGGTAATGATGATGAAGGTGAATAAAGATCCCGCAGAATTCTGTCCAAAGCGAACTACTACGGCTGAATTATATTGCGGTCTGGTGACCGTGCTGTCCAGAGGAGATGGGACAGTTCATCATCGCCCTCACAGACCCAGTCCTGAACGATTGGAGGTGTGTCAACTGGGGTCCTGTATTCACGTCACATATAGGGAACAAATACTGTAACTGTAACATGGGAAGGTCCTGGTCAACCAAAATGGTCACATAATGCGACCTCGCAGAATAACCGTGAGTATCATTGAACACCTACCACGTTTCATTCTTGGGACACAAACTCGTCCAGAAATTGGAAACACTGAAATACGGTTCATCCGACCGGATGACTTTCTTCCATTCCTCCATAGTCCGTGTTTTTGTAACTTCAACACTAGTTGTCACTGTAATGGGGAACTGCATCAAGAACGAATCTTTTGGTATTCCAGCTCACCTTGGAATCCCTCTTTACAGAGCTCCGTTCCTACGATTTTGGTACCGATGGGGTTCTCGAATGTGACATTCAATTCTACAGTGACTTTTGCATCTGTCGTCCTATTTCTTTTCGTCAAAATCCTCCTCAATGATTGTCCGTCATGACTACTTAACACATAATTTCGTCCGCGTTATGTCTTAGCGAATGAAGCTTTACCATTTTTCCTATACGCGATATGAATACTTTCGAAACACCAAATATTTCGGCTCCACTGGCTACAATACACCCCCACCCCCCACCCATGAACCACGGACCTTGCCGTTGGTGGGGAGGCTTGCGTGCCTCAATGACACAGATAGCCGTACCGTAGGTGCAGCCACAACGGAGGCCAGACAAACGTGTCGTTCCTGAAGAGGGGCAGCAGCCTTTTCAGTAGTTGCAGGGGCAACAGTCTGGATGATTGACTGATCTGGCCTTGTAAAACTAACCAAAATGGCCTTGCTGTTCTGGTACTGCGAACGGCTGAAATCATGGGAAAACTACAGTCGTAATTGTTCCCGAGGGCATGCAGCTTTACTGTATGATTAAATGATGATGGCGTCCTCTTGGGTAAAATATTCCGGAGGTAAAATAGTCCCCCATTCGGATCTCCGGGCGGGGACTACTCAAGAGGACGTTATCAGGAGAAAGAAAACTGGCGTCCTACGGATCGGAGCGTGGAATGTCAGATCCCTTAATCGGGCAGGTAAGTTAGAAAATTTAAAAAGGGAAATGGATAGGTTAAAGTTAGATATTGTGGGAATTAGTGAAGTTCAGTGGCAGGAGGAACAAGACTTTTGGTCAGGTGAATACACGGTTAAAAATACAAAATCAGATAGGGGTAATGCAGGAGTAGGTTTAATAATGAATAAAAAAATAGGAGTGCGGGTAAGCTACTACAAACAGCATAGTGAACGCATTATTGTGGCCAAGATAGACACGAAGCCCATGCCTACCACAATAGTACAAGTTTATATGCCAACTAGCTCTGCAGATAACGAAGAAATTGATGAAACGTATGATGAGAAAAAAGAAATTATTCAGGTAGTGAAGGGAGACGAAATTTAATAGTGATGGGTGACTGGAAGTCAACAGTAGGAAAAGGGAGAGAAGGAAACGTAGTAGGTGAATATGGCTTGGGGCTAAGAAATGAAAGAGAAGCCGCCTGGTACAATTTTGCGCAGAGAATAACTTAATCATAACTAACACTTGGTTTAAGAATCATGAAAGAAGGTTGTGTACATGGAAGAACTCTGGAGATACTAAAAGGTATCAGATATGAAACTTCCTGGCAGATTAAAACTGTGTGCCCGACCGAGACTCGAACTCGGGACCTTTGCCTTTCGCGGGCAAGTGCTCTACCAACTGAGCTACCGAAGCACGACTCACGCCCGGTACTCACAGCTTTACTTCTGCCAGTACCTCGTCTCCTACCTTCCAAACTTTACAGAAGCTCTCCTGCGAAACTTGCAGAACTAGCACTCCTGAAAGAAAGGATATTGCGGAGACATGGCTTAGTCACAGCCTGGGGGATGTTTCCAGAATGAGATTTTCACTCTGCAGCGGAGTGTGCGCTGATATGAAACTTCCTGGCAGATTAAAACTGTGTGCCCGACCGAGCTTCTGTAAAGTTTGGAAGGTAGGAGACGAGGTACTGGCAGAAGTAAAGCTGTGAGTACCGGGCGTGAGTCGTGCTTCGGTAGCTCAGTTGGTAGAGCACTTGCCCGCGAAAGGCAAAGGTCCCGAGTTCGAGTCTCGGTCGGGCACACAGTTTTAATCTGCCAGGAAGTTTCATATCAGCGCACACTCCGCTGCAGAGTGAAAATCTCATTCTGGAAACATCCCCCAGGCTGTGGCTAAGCCATGTCTCCGCAATATCCTTTCTTTCAGGAGTGCTAGTTCTGCAAGTTTCGCAGGAGAGCTTCTGTAAAGTTTGGAAGGTAGGAGACGAGGTACTGGCAGAAGTAAAGCTGTGAGTACCGGGCGTGAGTCGTGCTTCGGTAGCTCAGTTGGTAGAGCATTTGCCCGCGAAAGGCAAAGGTCCCGAGTTCGAGTCTCGGTCGGGCACACAGTTTTAATCTGCCAGGAAGTTTCATATCAGCGCACACTCCGCTGCAGAGTGAAAATCTCATTCTGGAGGTATCAGATAGATTGTATAATGGTAAGACAGAGATTTAGGAACCAGGTTTTAAATTGTAAGACATTTCCAGGGGCAGATGTGGACTCTGACCACAATCTATTGGTTATGAAATGTAGATTAAAACTGAAGAAATTGCAAAAAGGTGGGAATTTAAGGAGATGGGACCGGGATAACCTGACTAAACCAGAGATTGTACAGAGTTTCAGGGAGAGCATAAGGGAACAATTGACAGGAATGGTAGAAAGAAATACAGTAGAATAAGAATGGGTAGCTTTGAGGGATGAAGTGGTGAAGGCAGCAGAGGATAGAGTAGATAAAAAGACGAGGGCTAGTAGAACACCTTGGGTAACAGAAGAAATATTCAATTTAATTGATGAAAGGAGAAAATATAAAAATGCAGTAAATCAAGCAGACAAAAAGGAATACAAACGTCTCAGAAATGAGATCGACAGGAAGTGCAAAATGGCTGAGCAGGCATGGCTAGAGGACAAATGTAAGGCTGTAGAGGCTTATCTCATTAGGGGTAAGATAGATACTGCTTAGAGGAAAATTAAAGAGACCTTTGCAGAATGGAGAACCTCTTGCATGAATATCAAGACCTCAGATGGAATCCCAGTTCTAAGCGAAGAAGGGAAAGCAGAAAGGTGGAAGGAGTATATAGAGGGTCAATACAAGGGTGATGTACTTGATGACAATATTATGGAAATGGAAGAGGATGTAGATGAAGATGAAATGGGAGATATGATATTGCGTGAAGAGTTTGACAGAGCACTGAAAGACCTGAGTCAAAACAAGGCCCCCGGGGTAGTCAACATTCCATTAGAACTACTGACAGCCTTGGGAGAGCCAGTCCTGACCAAACTGTACCATCTGGTGAGCAAGATGTATGAGACAGGCGAAGTACCCTCAGACTTCAAGAAGAATATAATAATCCCAATCCCAAAGAAAGCTGGTGTTGACAGATGTGAAAATTACCGAACTATCAGTTTAATAAGCCACAGCTGCAAAATACTAACACGAATTCTTTACAGACGAATGGAAAAACTGGTAGAAGCCGACCTCGGGGAAGATCAGTTTGGATTCCGTAGAAATGTTGGAACACGTGAGGCAGTACTGACCCTACGACTAATCTTAGAAGAAAGATTAAGGAAAGGCAAACCTGCGTTTCTAGCATTTGTAGACTTAGAGAAAGCTTTTCACAATGTTGACTGGAATACTCTCTTTCAAATTCTGAAGGTGGCAGGAGTAAAATACAGAGAGCGAAAGGCTATTTACAATTTATACAGAAACCAGATGGCAGTTATAAGAGTCGAGGGACATGAAAGGGAGGCAGTGGTTGGGAAGGGAGTGAGACAGAATTGTAGTCTATCCTCGATGTTATTCAATCTGTATATTGAGCAAGCAATAAAGGAAACAAAAGAAAAGTTCGGAGTAGCTATTAAAATCCATGGAGAAGAAATAAAAAATTTGAGGTTAGCCGATGATATTGTAATTCTGTCAGAGACAGCAAAGGACTTGGAAGAGCAGTTGAACGGAATGGACATTGTCTTGAAAGGAGGATATAAGATGAACATCAACAAAAACAAAACGAGGATAATGGAATGTAGTCGAATTAAGTCAGGTGATGCTAAGGGAATTAGATTAGGAAATGAGACACTTAAAGTAGTAAAGGAGTTTTGCTATTTGGTGAGCAAAATAACTGATGATGGTCGAAGTAGAGAGGATATAAAATGTAGACTGGCAATGGCAAGGAAAGCGTTTCTGAAGAAGAGAAATTGGTTAACATCGAGTATAGATTTAAGTGTCAGGAAGTCGTTTCTGAAAGTAATTGTATGGAGTGTAGCCATGTATGGAAGTGAAACGTGGACGATAAATAGTTTGGACAAGAAGAGAATAGAGTTTTCGAAATGTGGTGCTACAGAAGAATGCTGAAGATTAGATGGGTAGATCACATTACTAATGAGGTGGTATTGAATAGAATTGGGGAGAAGAGGAGCTTGTGGCACAACTTGACAAGAAGAAGGGATCGGTTGGTAGGACATGTTCTGAGACATCGAGGGATCACCAATTTAGTATTGGAGGGCAGCGTGGAGGGTAAAAATCGTAGAGGGAGACCAAGAGATGAATACACTAAGCAGATTCAGAAGGATGTAGGCTGCAGTAGGTAATGGGAGGTGAAGAAGCTTGCACACGATAGAGTAGCATGGAGAGCTGCATCAAACCAGTCTCAGGACTGAAGACCACAACAAGAACACGGCTACAATACGTGTACCAACAATTACCCCAAGTTCCAATTGATTCATCTCCGCCATAATGCACACACAACTACACAGAACAGTGTTCTGAAAACGACTGTCACCTGCAACGTATGGAGAACACTAAGCAGGTGAAGTGCCGATCGTGGTTAAATACAACAATGCATTAATGTTCAAATCTGTATCCTAGCATGCATTTGTCGTAGTGTTTTCATATTTTTGTCCAAACCCTGTATTTTGCTTGCTCAAAAGTGCGAGAATTAAGTTTCTTATTTTGATAATTAGTTCTCTGAAGTCAGTTTCATAATGAATTCATGAAACTATTCAAATCTTCTTAGTAATATTTCCTCAAAACTCACAATTTCTTCAGCTACTAGTCCATTTTATTACTACTGTTCTCGTTTATTGTATTAATATTTTGCTTTGTATTGCATTAAGTGCTTAGATAGATACGACGTTTCTTAAAGGGCAAAGACTCTGGGGTTTCTTACCGTGCTCCAGTGTGTGAGTTCACATACTGATATTGCGGCCGCTTCTCTGCTGCGAATTTCGTGATAGTGCGGCCGCTCTGAAATTTTGGTATGCTAGTAACTTCCTGAAAAGTACATTTCTGGCAAACTTGAGATTGCCTACCATGTGAATGCTAGTGAGCCACGAGTCCCATGTCTGGTCAGATCGTGGTTAATGAGATCAGAATTCGTGAAATAGAACTGACGCTCTCTGATATGATGTCGGAACTCATGGTTATTTGGGTCAGCTTCTAAATGGCCTTATTTTGTTAATTGTGTAAAACTGAGGCCTCCTTGAAGTGCATGTGGAGCGTATGACAGAGTCAGATGTGTCGCCCTATACCATAATATTATCTTTTAATTGTGTATTGTGTAATTTTTGTTGATCCGATTTTTTAAATACACAGTCTAAGTGAAAATATGCTTTGTGGGCTTTGGGTACAGATTTTCCATACAGCTAAATACTTTTTTTGGGGCGAACAGTATGCGAGACATGATGAACATGTGTGCCTTTAGTTTAGAGTACACTGAGCACAAAGTCGCTGCTTGCGAATAACCATTCATACTTTTCTCCCAATTGTGTTTTACTAATCTAGTTTGAATATTTGTTTTACAGTAATTCATCATGTGGCACCTATGTACGCTCATTCAAATCATTTTTCATTAGAATAGATCTGCTGTCTGATTACGGAGCTATTATGTCGAGAGAGTTACTATAAAGTGAGCTGCACTAGAAGATGTGAAAGTTTAGGTAAGTATTTGGTCAGGATCACGTACACAGCGCAACTATTGGTTACAAGCATACTTCATCAGTTAGCTTTATGTTCCGGTACGAAGTGCACTTCTATCAAGATCACAGGTAATTCAATGGTTCGTGCATCACAAGGGGCTTCTGTGAAGTTGAAAGCTTGGTTAGACACAGAATAACAGAGTAGATAGTGTGTTGGTTTATCTGTGGTGAGAATTGTTATCCTTGTATATATTTTTGTTTATCTAACAGAAAATTAATTCCCTTGAGTTTACATATTCATTATAGTAGGATGTTTATTCGTTATTAGTCCATTATACTTGTATATTCATTAACATTCCGTTGCGTTTGTATATTCTTCAGTCCATAGTATTTGCATACACAACATTAGTCACAATGAAAGTTCCAGATTGGAATATTAGCAATATAAGGAAAAGTTAGATTACTACTAACTGTAAACATGACATACTGAGTTGCATGCAGACACGACGAAAGAACACAGATTAGCTTCCGGACAAAGGCTTCTTCAGAAAAGGAAATACATACACACGCACACACTCATTCACACAAGTAAGCACAAGGTCACGCCTACATGACTGCCATCTCCGCCTTGTCGAACCCGAATAACGGAATTCCGGTCCGAGGTGCCGAAGATGGCAGTCATGTGTGCGAGAGGTGCGCTTGCTTGTGAGAATAAGTATGTGGTTTGCTTTTCTGAAGAAAACTTTTGTCGGAAGCTACTGTGCAAGTGTCTTCTCTCTGTGTCCATCCGCAATTCTACGTGTCATCTTTACAGTGACTAGCAATCTTTCTTTACCATATATTGCCAGGTCACCTGTGTTTAAAAAAAGTCATATTCAGATTTGCTTTTGTGTTATCAGTCATGTATATTTCTGTATTCAACGGTAATAGGACTTAGTATATAGCAATTTTAAGCAGTCGTACCCTACAATCTACGAGTATTAAAGCTTTCAGGTGTAACAGAAATATAGTGGAACCTCAGCTGGGACTCACCCGAAAGAATACAAGCAACATGTCGTGATAATGTACGGACAAATCTTACCCTTATCATCAGATTAATTTCGACATTCATACAATGCACCTCTCCCGCCTCCCCTCCTTCCCGCTCTTTTTCATTTTACATTAATTTCTGAAATGCAAACAAACACCCTGTTAATATCTGATACAAACATGACATAAAATGGAATATCTCACGAGATGCGTACTGTAGACATCCAATCCAACAGCGAGCAATAATAATAATGACGATAATATTTAGCACGTATCTTCATAAAATGAGAGGATCGCAATTATCTATCAGGTACTGAAAATACTTCATACAAAATTATAATTAAACGCCTCTAGGCTAAAAGAGTGATAATAGTCTGAAAAAATCTAGAATACATCGCAACTTATTTCACTTGTTCATATCTCACAGCCTGATGATAAGAATTAAATTACTAACAGCGTAGAGTACATGTTTTCTGTGGGATGGAGAGCGCGAGTTCGTAAGCCGTTGTTGGTAGCGACTGCTTACGACGCGACAGTCACTCTGTTGTTGGCAATAGTGCTGAAACGTTATGCGCACAGCACAGCACCGAACATACAGCCCTCGCATTTGCCTGCCGGCTGGTCGTGGTATAAAGCCACACGGTGCAAAATTTGCCAGCCGGGCGTGGCGCTTCACTTTACGCTAATGCAGAGCCTGCTCTCAGTGCATTTTCGCGTGTTAGTCTTAATGCAACAATAAACGCATAACAGCCGAGCGAGACCACTTCGAACCACATTCGCTCACATTTTCAGAGGACATGAGCTCATGCTCTTATTATGTAACCATGTTTTGGATAGTTTCGAATAAACTGAAAAAAATATGGCCATCATGGATTAGATCAAAATACATACCAAATAGCATAAAAAACTGCAAAACTCACTAACAAATTCACATGTTTTTCTCACATCTGCGGAAAGAGTGATGGAAGATGCTGTAGATTAACATATAGTAAAATGAAATTTTGACGACATGGAAGCATGACGTTATGTTTCAATAAACTGTATCAAATTTCTAAACTTCGAAACATAAATGAGTTTTGGTGAACATTTCGGTTATAATCCACAACAAGATGAAGACTCTGATAGCATAATTACAACTAATGTTCGATGGCATATTTTAACGGAAATATGAGCGAAACAGGAATGTCGTCTAACAACAATACAAAGAAAATTAGCAATGCGCTGGAGATATAAATCTTTATGAAACTATCTCTCGCTGACAACTTGCACGAAATGACAAAGGGACGCAAGACGTTTTAATTTATCATTTCTTTCCTGCTAGCTATATTGCAGACAGCTTTTACAGACAATGTTCGCATAGACCACTGAATATACTAGAAAAATTATATCACTGTACGACACGTAGATCCAGAGATATGACGTCATAAACACTGAGATGCCAAAACTGCCACATCATTAATAGCGTTTAAATTCATTACCATCATTATTCGCAACACATTTCGCAGACCGGATGCACATATGTCGCTGAATGTACCTAGGAAAAATATATCATTCTACGAGACATAGTTCAGAAGATGCACCATAAACATTGAGCTGCGTGAAATGAAACAGCAGAGCAAAGCTCGCTACAGATACAAATGAAATAAGTGTACAAATAAGAGGAGCGTTCAATGTCTAATGCAGAACTTTATTTTCTAGGCCAATTCACGTTTAAAAATTTCGCAATTTGTTTTGGGACATGGTGGTATAATCCCTCTTCAGCCCCTCGAGTTTCGTGAAGTTTCGATAGCTGACGGCGGCAAACATATTTCAGAATGAGGTCTGTAACGTAGATGCTTTCCAAGCAGAGAGCTGTCGATCAGTTTCCTTTGGCGGAAAACAACACATCGTAATATTATAGGCGCTTGCAGAACGTCTATTGAGACCTGTCGGTGTACAAACGCATTGTGAGTCATTAGGCGAAGCATCTGTTGTCATCGCAACAAGGTCGCCCGAACCTGTCCGATATTCTGCTTACTGACCTGTCACACACAGCTGTGATACCTGAAATACTGGAACGTGCGGACACTCTCATTTAGTGTGTTCGACGGATCACAAACACCTCGCTGCACAACTGAACGTCTCTGTTAATTTGGCACGGACTTCAATGCGAGATGCCTTTAATAGGTTCCACAACGAAACATTGTCTCGAAATTTGGTAGAGAATCCGAAGAAATTCTGGTCGTATGTAAAGTACACAAGCAGCAAGACGCACTCAACACCTTCGCTGCCCAGTGCCGATGGTACTGTTACCGACAACTGTGCCGCTAAAGCGGAGTTATTGAACGTAGTTTTCCGAAATTCCTTCACCAGGGATGACGAATGGAATATTCCGGAATTTGAAACACGAACAGCTGATAACATGAGTTTCTTAGAAGTAGATACCTCAGGGGTTGCGAAACAACTCGAATCGCTTGATACGGGCAAGTCTTCAGGTATAGATTGTATACCGATTAGGTTCTTTTCCGATTACGCTGATACAATAGCTCCCTACTTAGCAATCATATACAACCGCTCGCTCACCGATAGATCTGTACCTACAGATTGGAAAATTGCGCAGGTCGCACCAGTGTTTAAGAAGGGTATTGGGAGTAATCCATCGAACAACAGACCTATATCATTGACGTCGGTTTGCAGTAGGGTTTTGGATCATATACCGTATTCAAACATTATGAATCACCTCGAAGGGAACGATCTATTTATACGTAATCAGCGTGGTTTCAGAAAACATCGTTCTTGTGCAACGCAGCTAGCTCTTTATTCGCACGAAGTAATGGCCGCTATCGACAGGGGATCTCAAGTTGATTCCGTATTTCTAGATTTCCGGAAAGCTTTTGACACCGTTCCTCACAAGCGACTTCTAAATCAAGCTGCGGGCCTATGGGGTATCGTCTCAGTTGTGCGACTGGGTTCGTGATTTCCTGTCAGGAAGGTCGCAGTTCGTAGTAATAGACGGCAAATCATCGAGTAAAACTGAAGTGATATCAGGTGTTCCCCAGGGAAGCGTCCTGGGACCTCTGCTGTTCCTGATCTATATAAATGACCTGGGTGACAATCTGAGAAGTTCTCTTAGGTTGTTCGCAGATGATGCTGTAATTTACCGTCTAGTATGGTCATCCGAAGGGTGCAAAAATGGGCAGCTCGTTTTGTATTATCATGTAATAGTGGAGAGAGTGTGGCAGATATGATACGCGAGTTGGGATAGAAGTCATTAAAGCAAAGACGTTTTTCGTCGCGGCGAGATCTATTTACGAAATTTCAGTCACCAACTTTCTCTTCCGAATGCGAAAATATTTTGTTGAGCCCGACCTGCACCGGTAGGAATGATCATCAAAATAAAATAAGAGAAATCAGAGCTCGAACAGAAAGGTTTAGGTGTTCGTTTTTCTCGCGCTGTTCGGGAGTGGAATGGTAGAGAGATAGTATGATTGTGGTACGATGAACCCTCTGCCAAGCATTGCAGAGTAGTCATGTAGATGTAGATGTAGCTGTTAATAGTGTTAACACCCTTGCCAAGCAGTTGGCGTACTCAAAGATCTGCGCCCTCTAGGTTCCTCACCGCCTATTAGAACAACATAAAGAGCAACGAAGGAACATTGTGCGTAGTTGCTTGCAAGCTATGAGGCTGACCCTGACAACTGTTGGTCGAACGTCGTCAGAAGTGAGGAAACATGCGTTCATCACTTCAAACCGTAAACAAAACGGCTGTCCACGGAATGGCGCCACACCGGCTTTCCTCCTAATAAGAATTGCAAAGCCGAGCCCTCAAGACGTAAAGGCATGGGATTCTGAAGGGATTATTCTTTTTGATGTCCGACCTCACGGTGCTACGATCAACTACGAAGTGCATCGTGCGACTCTCACGAAATTAAATAAATGACTTCAGCGTGTTCGTCGTCACAACAATGCAAATGAACTTCTCCTTCTGTTCACAGTAGAGAAAGGATCACAAGACTTTATTCTACATTTACATCTACATACATACTCCGCAATCCACCATACGGTGCGTGGCGGAGTGTACCACAACTAGCATCTTCTCTCCCTGTTCCACTCCCAAACAGAACGAGGGAAACATGACTGTCTATATGCCTCTGTGCGAGCCCTATCTTTGTGGTCTTTCCGCGAAATGTAAGTTGGCGGCAGTAAAATTGTACCGCAGTCAGCATCAAATGCTGGTTCTTTAAATTTCCTCAGTAGCGATTCACGAAAAGAACGCCTCCTTTCCTCCAGAGACTCCCACCCGAGTTCCTGAAGCATTTCCGTAACACTCCCGTGATGATCAAACCTACCAGTAACAAATCTAGCAGCCTGCCTCTGAATTGATTCTATGTCCTCCCTCAATCCGACCTGATAGGGATCCCAAACGCTCGAGCAGTACTCAAGAATAGGTCGTATTAGTGTTTTATAAACGGTCTCCTTTATAGATGAACCACATCTTCCTAAAACTCTACCAATGAACCGAAGACGTCTATCCGCCTTCCGCACAACTGCCATTACATGCTTGTCCCACTTCATATCGCTCTGCAATGTTAGGCCCAAATATTTAATCGACGTGACTGTGTCAAGCGCTACACTATTAATGGAGTATTCAAACATTGTAGGATTCTTTTTCCTATTCATCTGCATTAATTTACGTTTATCTACATTTAGAGTTAGCTGCCATTCCTTACACCAATCACAAATCCTGTCCAAGTCATCTTGTATCCTCCTACAGTCACTCAGCGACGACACCTCCCCGTACACCACAGCATCATCAGCAAAGAGCCGCGCATTGCTATCCACCCAATCCAAAAGATCATTTATGTAAATAGAAAACAACAGCGGACCTACCACACTTCCCTGGGGCACTGGACTGTTCTTCCTCGTCCATGCTAAACCCCAGATCTTGCACCTTACGATTTTCATCTATATGGCCTGATGAAGGATGCAATCCCCTGCAAACAGTACGTGAATATCGGGGAAGTTATTGATGAAGCAAGACAATGGTTCCGACGTCGAGGAGTAGAGTGGAACCATGTGGATATACGGGCCATCCCAGTAAGGTGGCGTGTGATCGTCGCACTGAACGGAGATTATATTGAGAAATGGAATTTTGTAGCCAAAAGAGTGGGGGAATAATTTGTCGAATGGGAATCCTGAATAAAATCAACCTAGTTTCATAAGAATAATGTTGCATTACCTACAGAAAGCCCGTCGTACGCGTGAAATGTTTTTCGTACATGTGAAATGCGCGTACACGGTCAAAACCACAGGTAAAATCATGACCCTAAACCCATGGAATGATTTCAATAAAATTTGGTCGACATATTATAAGTGCCGATCAAAAAGATTCCTCTTGAGGACGTTGCTGCAACGTGTATGCAAAGTAGGTAGACTCTGATGTGGATACATGAGAACTGGCGTATTGCCAAGGGGTTATCGTGGCCTTCGTATCTTTCTGACGTGCGTGCAGTAAATGTGGAAAAAGGAACTGTGACGAAGTTATTACCAAATGCGTCCGGACAGGACCAGTGTGCTGTTTTTCCTTCGTCTGCCGAATGACAGACGCCGGTAGATGTCAGTAAGTGAAGAATGTGTATGGGGCAGCATGTCTGTTGGAACGGTGCGTCAAGTTCTGATTGCTCTCATTACAATGCATGATCCCATACCGCCAATTTCATAGCGCACAAGCTACGCCATCTCAGTTGGGAGACATTCGAGCACCCGCCCTATAGTACTGATCTCTCCACATTCAATTAGCATGCCTTCGATTCCTTAAAAAAACCACTGAAGGGTCGACGGTTTTTGTCGGATGATGATGTGCAGCAGACACATAAAGATTTCTTCACGCAACCAGGCATGGTGTTTACACCTAACTGGTGTCTTCAAATGGTTCAAATGGCTCTGAGCACTATGGGACTTGACTTTTGTGGTCATCAGTCCCCTAGAACTTAGAAATAGTTAAACCTAACTAACGTAAGGACATCACACACATCCATGCCCGAGGCAGGATTCTAACCTGCGACCGTAGCGGTCGCGCGGTTCCGAACTGTAGCGCCTAGAACCGCTCGGCCAGCCCGGCTGGCTGGTGTATTCAACCTGGTGCGTCGGCATAATGTGCTCACGGCGATTTTACTTGATTGGCGTACAGGTTGCGGATTATACGGCCTTCGAGCAGAAACTTTTTGATGGCCTCTTATAGTTAGGCCTTGGAAAGAAATACTGTAGGAGTAAGACTCACTGCTACTAGGGTTGGGTGATAACATGTAAACAGAAAGAGGGAGGAGGAACTGAATAGACATAGACTGGGAAGGAGCAGGTGGACACAGATAGGGAGGAAGAGGAGATCGATAGTGAGATGGTGCAGGAGGATTGAAAGAGGGCGAGGAGGAGATGGAAAGCGAAAGGTAACGTGAAGAAGTGGACAGGAAAGCTGTGAGGGGGAGATCGATAGAGAAAAACGAGAGAAGAAGATGGATACAAAATGCGAATTGGAGGAAGTGGACATAGAGAATGTGGGTGGAGATGGCCAGTGGCGGCGGAAGGGGTGGGGGGCGCAAGGAATGGACAGATGTAGGGAGGGAAGAAATTTAGAAGAGAGAGGAGAAGATGACATCCATAGATGATCTGGGGTGGAGGGGTTGGACAGGGAGATGGGTTCATTAAGATAGAGGTGGAAAGGAGGAGCTGCACAGAGCGAGTGGGAAGGAGAAGACGAACTGAAAGAAGACCAGCGAAGAAAAGCCCTTATCGTAATCCAAAAAATGCGAACAACATTCATTTTGTTTGAAAGACTCTGAAATGTAGGGTACCAGCTCGCTCATTCTACCTTCCTCAGCGCCTTCGTAAACTTTTCCAAAAATTTGGCGCGCGGAAATACTTCACGCGATTTTTACACTTGCAACTCACCCCAAACTCCCACACTTCCTCTAATTGTAACTCAGTCACACCTACAGGTCTATCGTTGTAAGTGTGTAAGGGCTTCGCAACGAGACTTGTGCACAATACTCGAGACAATCTTGACTACAATGGGTCTGAAAATGAGATTTCCTTACGTTTATGTAGAAAGACATTCAGACATTCGATTTACTTCGGACGACGTGGTGCACAGCTGGGCACAATCCTTGTTCTGTAGGCAACAGAAAACACTTTTCCATTAAGACATTGACTATCTTGTCTCACTGTGGGATAAATTTATGGGTTATGGCAATTGCTTATGAAATAATAAAGAGTTCAATTTCTATTTTGCATCTGTCTTGTTTCCATTTGACTGCTCGTTATACATATCTTATAAACTAAGGAGTCCGAGCCCCAACACAGAAAAACCACTTTATAGGGAAAGATGTGCAGTCATTATGGTGATCATGCATGCTTAAATAAGAAAGCGTAAAAGAGACGCAAGAGTAACTATTCAATATACTGATGCTGTCAAATACACTAGCCATGGGGGCTAAGATGTACGTCATGAGGCGCTGAGGATAGGTGACCAGACGGGGAAAGCAGGCCAGGTGACGTCTCAATTTTCTGACGGTAGCATAATGTATCTCATATAAAAATTGTTCTTTTCCAGAGGAAATATATCTGCACCTGACAGGTCCCTCATCGAGGCCAATGTCAGATGTAGAAATGTGAAACGTTATCACAATGTGCTCAACAAATTTCCTAGTACGTTATTCTAAACCGAAAGTGGTTGCAGTTCCTATGAGATAATCTATTCGCTAACACAGCATATGTACTTTACATATTGTAGTCCTTAGAGAAGGGCCGCTCATTGTCAAATACTTCTTACGGTTACTAGAATAGACATTGTTTCTAGGCTACTGAGACCAGATGAGTTTCAGTTGACATTAAATGCTGGCACTCAAAAATGTCTTACGGCCAAGGCTCTGATCAACAGACATCGGAGGTCAGCTGGGACAGACAATAGCACACTCTGACGTCACAACAGGATCTTACCATTCCACGAAGTCTGTACTCTGTTCTTAGCCGATGGACGTGCATAAATCGTTCAGCAATCATTCAAGTGATGTTGCTGATTATTGCTGCACTTTCTCTAGAAACCTCTCATTCGTTCTACCTAACAGCTTACAGCTGTAGTAAATAGCACATCTCAATATTTTTCTTTATGTGGTAAGTAGGTAACGGCTGGTTGACGAAAAGAAGTCATTGGTTAGATTCTGTAATCATGCTGTGCGATAAAAAGCTGTATATACAAGGTTATTAAAATTTACGATAATCTGACTTTAACTTCTATTTATATTTAATCACTAAAAAGAAAACTTTTAAAATGAACTTTAGCAGACTGCCATTGTTGATGGTGGATGCATCTTTGTTAGTGCCTAAATTGACTTCTAGAAAAATGCTATAAAATTAAGTATACTATCATCAGTTTTCTGGAGCCGGTATCTGCTACTTAGGGGCGAAAAGGAATCATAGCTTGCAGACTGTGATCGGATCACATAAGATTCCACGTCTGCATTCAAGTTTGCAAAACGCTTCGTGCTCATCGGCACTTAATCTCAGGTTGTAGCAGGTTGCAGGCGAATAAATAGTAGAATATTACTTGTATTCGGCACTGCGTCTCCACGCCACGATTCCATAAGCCCACCACAAGCTCATCTTGGTCGTTGGCTCTAGCAATACAACATTTCATGTATCATATCTGTGTTAGGAGAAATGTTAAAAATTCATGAAAGTTAATTAATTTAGTTGCAAATGACTTCAAAGCCATTGAATACATATGCATCTCATTTATCTGAAAAGAAAGAGAAATTGAACGAGCATCACTTACTAACAAAAACATAGAAATGAACTATAATCGATCGCAATCAGCCATAGGCTGGCTTCCGGCCCACGAAGTCTTGAAACTATTTCAATTATAAATTGTCTTCATGCCTTCGGCACACAACTGGAGAAATGTTTATATGCAGTTTGATACCATTAAAAATGACACATTTTTGTCCGTACAGTTGTTCGTACAACATGTTTGAGCATTTAAAGTTGTTTCTACACATAAACCGTTCTTTCAGAGCATTCGTATAAATGTCAATTAAAAAAAGGTATTTACATAGTCACATATACAACTAAATAAAGCAGTGCATTGGCTATACGAAACGGAATGCAGTAAACGAGAGTAGCCTGAATATATGATAGGTTGATTAAAGTTTCATAGTTTTTGTTTGTTTTATTATAGCCTCTTTCGTGCTGATTTCGGTAAATTATCGATGGTTTTGATTTTATACAGTGTTATGTACATTTGTTGTCCACGTGGGATGAAGTATATGTGTGTGTGCGTGTATATGTGTGTGTGTGTGCATGTGTGTGTGTGTGTGTGTGTGGTTTGGGAACGTATGGGAGCCCAACGGCGAGGTTATCAGCGCCCTGACATCGATGAAAACAAACGAATGTGGATAAGAACGAAAACTGTCGGACACGCATGCACACCAAACGACCACGCAATGACTATGGCACACCACTCTCCCATGCATTAAAACCAATGTGGACGCAAGATAGCTAATCAAGAAATTAAAACAGAGGGAAAACAAAACACAAAAGAGCTAAAAGAACAGCACAGGGAAATGAGACTGGCTGGCCACTTACGAAAAAATTTGAGTGAGCCAGCCACACAGTTGACACATTAAAAATATCTCCCCAAAATCTTGTTAAAATGTGTGACAATTCACAAAACTTTAAAACTCGGAAGGCCGGAGTGGCCGTGCGGTTCTAGGCGCTGCAATCTGGAACCGCGCGACCGTTGCGGCCGCAGGTTCGAATCCTGCCTCGGGCATGGATGTGTGTGATGTCCTTAGGTTAGTTAGGTTTCAGTAGTTCTAAGTTCTAGGGGACCGATGACCTCAGATGTTAAGTCCCATAGTGCTCAGAGCCATTTGAACCATTTAAAACTCGAACCACATTCGTTTGAGCATTGCATAAAATAGACTGCAGATCCGCAGTCAAATCTGCTGCAGTCCGCTATCAGCAGATACAATGCAGTCCAATAAAATGTGGTGCACCGTGATCTGCACGCCACAATCACCACACATTCGAGGGTCGTCTCGCCGGAGTAAAAATCCATGCGTCATAGGCTGTGGCGGATACGAAGACGAGTAAGGATGACCTACTCCCGTCGACGTGGCTGGAAGGAAGTACGCCACAGCCCAGTTGTGGGCTTGATCACACGGAGCTTGTTGTCGGTCACTTCTAGCCACTCATGTTCCCAACGACACAGGACTTCACACCTCAACAGCGAGGTGAGGGCATGGAGTGCGATAGCACACTGAAAGACCTGAACTGTCACGACACTCCTCCTCGGCTGCTCGATCAGCCTTTTCATTCCCCAGAATTCCCGCATGCCCTGGTACCCAGCAGAAAGACACCTGCTTCCCCAGTCGCTGTAGTTGGAGGAGGGCGTCGTGGATAGTCTGGGTTCCTTTATCTGCTGGGTACAAACGCTGGAGAGAGTATAGGGCGCCCAAAGAATCTGAACAGACGAGAGATCTAACACTGGGAGAAAGTGTCATCTGCTCCAGTGTCCGCAAGATGGCATGTAATTCTGTGTCAAAGATGGTAAATTCGAGAGGCAGTCTGACCTAGACCCATCCGTAAAAACAGCTACATGGTCTTGGTGCTCAGTTAAAACGGCAGAAAAGACCAGATTAAAAGCGTAAGCAGGAGTGCTATCTCTCCTGTACCGCACCAAATCTAAAATCACTCTGAGCCTCTCCAGTAGGCAGGCTGGCAGACGGTTAAAACCCTGCATTTGGTGTCGTACGGACTCAACACTGAGGGACTCTAGCACATGTTGCACACGGATACCAAACGGAAACGTAGCCCGGGGACGATGGGAAAAAAAGGCGGTACAGAGGCTGATGAGCAACAATATGATGAGCAGGCGAGGCTGGAGCTGCAGGAAACTTACAAGCCTGGTGCACCAGTAGGAGCTGCCGCCGGATGGTAAGTGGCGGTTTCCCGGCCTCAGCACAGAGGCTGGGTATAGGACTTGTCCGATAAGCACCTGTGGCCAGTCGACTCCCTGCATGGTGGACAACGTCAAGGATTCGCAAATAAGACTACCTCGCTGACCCATACACTGTGCACCCGTAGTCCAGCCGTGAACGCACAAAAGCCCGATAAAACTGGAGGAGACGCACCCTGTCGCTCCCCAAGACCTGTGGCTGAGGCACTTGAGGATGTTTAGTGCCTTCAGAGTTCTTGCAATTTACAAAGTTTTGGTGATGTATTAAAATCAATCGTTGTAGTTGTGGGCCCGGAGAATATAGAAGACTAAATTTATACAGTGTTACGTAGACTGATTGTTCGGCTTGTCGATGGAATTACAGAGGTTTGTTGTTGTCTTGGTGATCGGTGGTTGTAAGTGTGGAGCAGTTGAAGTTAATCTATGTAACACTTTCAAGCCTGTGCAGGGTAGCTAGCGTCGCCTTTCGAATTCCTGGCGCCACTAGCTCGATCTGTCGTGTAGATTCCCTCTGGTTTGATGTCAGTAAGATCTTTGCTCGAGGTTGTTGGTGGGGACGGGGCGTGTTGTGGCGTGACGAGTTGGGGAGTGGTAATGGAGCGAAGAGGATTGTGTGAGAGGTCCGCCCGGGGAGTAATGCGACCACTTCCTCAAGCGTCTTCGGCAAAGAGCCTGGCGAGGGGTTTCTAGGCATTCTTGTGGGCCGATTTGAATCTGTGGCTGACTTGGAGTGTCATCTTCGTGCATAGCATGTCCCGCCAGTTCTGGGACTTGGCACACTGATGAGAGAGCTGAAGCCAGTTTCACTGTGCTGCAGTCATGGACTGTTCGTCTGCTCCCGGCGGAGGTTCGAGTCCTCCCTCGGGCATGGGTGTGTCTGTGTTTGTCCTTAGGATACTTTGGGTTAAGTAGTGTGTAAGCTTAGGCATTGATGACCTTAGCTTTTAAGTCCCATAAGATTTCACACACATTTGAACATTTTTTTCACTGTGTTGAATTCTGGGCCCCGTTTGGCACCAGCAAGCCTCACCTCCGATTCGCGAACTTAATTTAAATTTTGCATTATGAGGTCTTAACTATTATTTTATTATTGATACCTGTAGGATTCTTTGAATCATTGTGGTTTCTTAGCTCATCTATTTCACACAAGTGGGTTTCTTGAATTGCGCCTGTCGTTCGCTTTTCCTGAGCCGATTCTGGCCTTAGTGTTTGTTAACAGGGTATCTTAATCTGTATGAGCCGATGGTGTTCCTGAGCCGGAGTGATAACGTGTTTCTTCTATGCTGTGACTGGACCCGCCCCCTTCTCCCCCCACCCCTCCCCATCGTCACACAATACCTAGATTGTTGAGTTTTAGCCTATCTCTCTGCCAGACGTCTTCGGACAACACACAAGTACCTTTCTCTTGTGATACGATGGGGTGCTGGTTTCGAGATACCTTCGGGCGTTGCAGACGTTATCGCTCTGTTAATTATATTGGGTTAGGAGGTTCCTGCGTCTCAATATTCGCAATTTCTGAGGCTATATGATTGGGTTTGGCTGCCTATCTTTCTTTCTGGTCTTTCGCTGTAGTAGAGGCCGTGTCTTCCAGTGATACGGCTATCCCGTTTGGATAGTTATTGTAGCTTTCACGTAATAAACCTTGCCGTGTTATTTCTTTTGCTGGTCCGCACCCAGCGAAAAGACCCTTAGGAGGCCGGACCTCTCGTTGTAACCTTTCTTGGCCTTCCTATTTTGTGTAGTCCTGCGCTCCTTACAATTAAGCCTTCTGTTACACCCCTTTTGGGGAGGCAATTTAAATTCTTGGTTACTTAACTGAAGCAGTTACTCATGAAAGCCTACCTGTATTTGGTTTGGTGGTCTTACGTAACGGAAGCAGCTATTAAAGAAGGCCTTCCTGTTGGTATTTGGTAATTTCTCTTAACTGAAACTGTTATCATTGAAGGCCAGCCTTTTTTCTGTTTGGTAATTTTACTTATCTGAAGCTGTTATTGTTGAAGGCCTGCCTGTTCCCTTTTAATTAAGAGCTGTTTCATAACTTGGGTTAGCTGAATCTCTTATTAATCAAGGCCTCCATGTTGTAATTGACTAGAACTGCTTACCTGTTTCACAGGTACTTACGTTAATAAGATAGTAATAGGTTGATACATTATGGTATTTTGCCTTATAGCCCTTTATCCATAATTGTTAGTTCCAGCTATGTAGATTCGTTGTTCTAGCGGTAGATTGGATTACATAGTTTGTTGTTGTCTTTTGCCGCTTCGCCACCCCATATGTGAGCACAGTAGTCAGCTTGCTGTGACACGTGACTCGACTGCAGCCTTGGTGAGAAACAAGCACCTGCAGTGTCGCCAACTCGTTCACCAGCGTCTGGAGAAGATAAAACAGAACTACTAGTTTTTTGATAGTTGCTAAAAAACGCTAAACTGCACACACTGTACTTTCTTACTGTGAATCTGTGTAAAGTGCACTCAGTGTTAGTTTATGGATCACTATCTTAAGTTTACACAAACTTGTGATGTTCTTTTTTTTTAAGTTGGTAAGGTATATGTTCGTCGCTAGTTACACCACATCGCCGGAATCAAAGTTTGTTGGTCCATTACCGTGGGAGTTCATTTATTACAGTTCATACATTGTGCTAATATTTACAGTGCACACATGAGTGTCTTGTTATGCGTTCATTTAGTCATTCGTGCACTGTAAGTATTAAATTTGAAACGTGCACTCAACACTGCACGCTAAAAATTACTCTATAGCACTCCACGGTGTTCAAAAAATGGTTCAAATGTCTCTAAGCACTATGGGACTTAACATCTGAGGTCATCAGTCCCCTAGACTTAGAACTACTTAAACCTTACTAACCAAAGGACATCACACACATCCATGTCCGAGGCAGGATTCGAACCTGCGACCGTAGCAGCCCGCGTCCACTGTGTTGTCGGCGGCAGAAGTGACCGTCGTACGTTTACTGAAGTACTAATTTCGCATACGTACGAATTCTTTATGACTTGTGTCTGTGTTTTCTAGCATCCCGTCGATACCAGGATACTGTATTTATGTTTCATCTTTTCTTTTCGCATTACAGCTTGAAGAAGGTGAACAATGCACTATTTACACTACCCTTGCGTCTTTCACTTAGGTAGCAGATTGCAGCATTTAAGTGACAGTCTGTTCTGTAATCCGAAGGTGCGTTTATCCTGGCTATTTAGTCCGTCCAATTTCATTTACACAACTGTTTCCAGATAATTTTGTAGCGTCCTTGCGTCACTCCGTGTCGTCAAACATTGATATTTATAATTTACAATTTGTTCGCTCTGATTTTGACATATTCATTTTCTGCTGTGTATGGTCCTACTGTCAGATACCTTTTCTTGTCCCGCTGTCTTACACATGTAACTAGTTTGACAGTAAAAGTTTCGCACCCAGACTTGTGTAGCACCGCCTGTTGTGTGACCCAAGGCTCCTAACTTCACAAGACGGAAATTTAAGTGACAAAGCGTCAACGAAACGTGAATGACACAAGCGGTCAGACCAAAGAATCAAATCCTGATTGCGATATCATCCTTAACGTAAATAAGGCATGGCTCATCACCACTTAGATACTATGACAAACATACATATACGAAAAAATGTAATAAATACAGAAGGAAACGTACAATGACATCTTATTTTTAATACAAATCAGCATAAGTGAGAACTAGTAATATACTTTCTTTCCTAAACATAACACTTGCTTGCTAGATTCCCAGTGCATATTTTGCACTGACCTGTAAACATACTCTTACTTGGAATCTGAATTTCACAGTAGCCTTGGGTTTTGTTTCTTGCGTAACACCTCGTTTATCTACATTGAAGGAATTGTGAATGTTTGACATGTACTGGGTTTGTCTCTTTATTCCAGGGTTTCTTTAAAATTGTTTCATCTGATGCGAATAAAAGACTTACATCTAGGTTAATGTTCATGATATGAGTAAATTCCTTCTTTATAACGATTCATACTAAAGATTTTCAGCTTTCTGCTGGCGAGACACTCTTCCCGTCAACGTGGAATAGCCATGCAACCTTTTACACATTACAGATAATACTATCTTGATAATTTGTGACAATATGAAATAGCATAAGACTCAAAAACAATAAAATACACAAATACACACATGACAAAATAATTATACAGAACAGGTTAATGACATGTTTTTCAAATTGTGTAAACATATGTCTTTGCTGAATAAATAATTTCGGTTCGCGGTGATGGTACAATCCTTAGATATTGTTTTTTGTTTTGACATGCCAGCAAATACGATACCTCATAATGTATTTTGACAGTCTTCAATGGGCCGTTATAGAGTGTTTGCTAATTATCGTTTTTGTCTATAAGCTAGGATGGTTTCGGATGGCTTCTTGGCAAAATTAAATCTCCTACCAAGTATTTTTCAATGCGACACGACCGCTTATCATAGAATTGTTTCTGCCCTGAGTACATGAATTTAAGGAGAAATAGTTGCCTGATGTATATTCTTTTATAATGAAACAACATTGTTGGGAATCCGAGGAAGCCGGCCGAAGTGGCCGTGCGGTTAAAGGCGCTGCAGTCTGGAACCGCAAGACCGCTACGGTCGCAGGTTCGAATCCTGCCTTGGGCATGGATGTTTGTGATGTCCTTAGGTTAGTTAGGTTTAACTAGTTCTAAGTTCTAGGGGACTAATGACCTCAGCAGTTGAGTCCCATAGTGCTCAGAGCCATTTGAACCAATCCGAGGAAGCGGATTCATTCACTCATTTGGTTGTTCTTTGCATAATATAAAATCGTCTGGAGTGAATCCTGTTGAAAAGTGAGGCAAACCATTCATTACCTATTCAAAAAGTGATCCAAATTCCACCGATTGGGACAGTCTACCTGGTGTATATGGGCGTATAAACCGGTTAAACTTAGTAAATGACCTTTCAGTACAATATGTGTCGGTACAGAAACGATACATTAAAATCTGCTTTAGTCCCTTTTCATTCAAGAAATAACGCTGCGTCCTACCTGTGAAATTTTCAGCGTTGGTTTTTGGTTTAACGAAATGTGTAAAATAGTCATCCTTCAATCTTTCCTCAATCGTAGTTGCTTTTGTTCACTTAGCAGTGTACAGCCGAGCGTGTTCCCCAAATAAATCATGTACTCCTACAAGATACTTGATACCATCTCTGCCGTGAGGATATGGCCCTCCAATATCAACTGCTAAGATTTCTCTACGCTCAGTTGTTAGAATGGGGTGTAGTGGCTTCTTTGTGGAAGAGTTTAGACACTTCGCACTCTGACAGACGTAGCAAGTTCTTAAGGACAGATATAGGGCAAAATGCATTCTTGTACGTAAACATATATATCTCCAAAAATTATAAAACTTGAGACCATAATGTACAACGTAAAGCTTGATTTTCTGTTAAATTTTTGTTTGAAAACGCGCATCGGCCGTTATAGAGTGTTTGCTAATTATCGTTTTTGTCTATAAGCTAGAATGGTTTCGGATGGCTTCTTGGCAAAATTAAATCTCCTACCAAGTATTTTTCAATGCGACACAACCGCTTATCATAGAATTGTTTCTGCCCTGAGTACATGAATTTAAGGAGAAATAGTTGCCTGATGTATATTCTTTTATAATGAAACAACATTGTTGGGAATCCGAGGAAGCGGATTAATTCACTCATTTGGTTGTTCTTTGCATAATATAAAATCGTCTGGAGTGAATCCTGTTGAAAAGTGAGGCAAACCATTCATTACCTATTCAAAAAGGATTTGAATTTTTAAATACCATTGTTTCTGTAAAGTACGTTTTCTCGTAAAGTAATGAAGCTATAAAACTGAAATATTGCAATTTACATCTACATAAGAAGCTAATACAACGGGCGGAAAAAATGTTTGTTTCTCACAGTTGCTTTGAAATTAGTTTTTCAATTGGTTACGAGGGACAGCTCTATTTTTCTCCAATTTTTAAGGAGAACTTTTCTCAGAGAAAAGATAACAACGAAAAAGCGCTGCACAGGATTATTCAGTATGTAATTCATAAGAACTATGCTACATTTAGGATGTTAGCTTTTATAGTTCCTGAGAAAGGGTACATTTAACTAAAAAAAGTCAGTTTAAGGCAATTCGCATTTGAAGTTTTTATTTCAATTTTTTACAATGTTGCTATACCTCTAGTGACTGATGCTGTCCATATCCATCATCTTTATTCTCTTCCTCGTCTTCCTGGAGTAATCTCCTCCTCTGCCTCCTTGGGCTAGACAACTTTTGCATTTTCTCTTCTGTTGCCTGAGCTTTGTCCAATCGAGCTTCATTGATGCTTCTGAGTATCTTAAGTTGAACACAACTGGATGGAAGCCCAGTATCTGCAGGCACTTAGTCCTACCTACGTTTCCACTACTGAACACAATACAGGCGTCACAAGCAGCTATCTTCACAACAACTGAGGACACAAATACTGTTTTTGGAGAAAACATCAATATATTGCGGTTGTAGCCTTAATTTGTATTCCATGTTTCCCCATGTACACATATTTTTCACAGGTCACGACTGGCAGGTACTTGAAGGCTGGTTTTATAAGATCTAAAACAGCAAGTGACAAACAATGTTTGTGGGTGTATAGCTTTCTGCTTGCTTTCTACTGGCTTCTGCCTGAAGATATTTGTACCATGATATGTCGCAAAGGGAATGTCGAGGTCTATCATCTGTGGCGAATATGTGAAAGAATAGTGGCCACACGACTTGCTGCATTGTAGGCAGACTAATTTCTCCCTGATAGCTTTTCTGTAATACATTTCTAAAGCGTGAATTTCCTTGTCTGTCAGTCTGTTAACACCTGCCAGTGGCTTTCCATCTTCTAATTTCTTGCCTTTCATTGCTTTCCTGAATCTGAGAAGTCTACCACCCATTCGCTTTTGAACTTAAAAGCTCTGGAATATCCATCACCTAGGTACCTCACATTCTTAACACCATATGTTCAATTGACCTTTGGAATATTAGTTTCATCCCAACTGCTCCATCCCACCACTTGACCTTCGGTAATTCTTGTTGCACACTTTTTTGTTTTTCTGTTGGCACTTTCCTTCACTACCACCATCGTGCTTTCTTCTTTCGCACTGTGAGCTATATTTGCTTATAACTTGGAAAGATAAGATCCATGTATCCACACACCATTAAGTGATGTCCGATGCCTCTTCATCCAGGTTTTATCACAAGAGACACACAGATCCGTCTTCACTACACAGTATGCTTTTTACCCTTCATCGTTTATATCTACACCTCCCTCAACAGCTGCTTTCATGTCTTCCTTGTACAAACTTCAAGAGCACTGAGGAGTGTTCTGTTGAAATCACTGAATATAGTCACCGATACTGGCATGTCTATCAAGTCACGAAACAGATGTCTTCTCTGCTTACACATCAACGTATCATGGCGTTCCACAATCATATATTTTCCTCATACATCTACTCATAGAGAACAGGACACTTTCAATTAACATTAGTAGGGGGATGATGGGGCTCTGGGTGAAATTTTGATATCAAATTCATTAGCAACTGCACCACCCAACACATGTTATCGGTCCAGATGCAGGAGAGGAAAGTTTGATTAGTGTACTTCATATATTTTGGTTTGGAAACTGAAGTAAGGATCGGTCCACTTACATAATTAATCATAAAGGTTGATTATAATTACACAAATGTAGGACAGTGCTACACAAGGAGCTCCTGTAATCACAATACAATACATGACGATGCCATACAATTGGTGTTATGCTGCTCGGAAAATATTTCATAATATATGGCTAGTGCCAGACATAATCAAACTCTACACTTCACCAATAGTCTGGTGGCCAAAAGGTTGGAGTGGAAGTAACTATCTTCATTTTTTGGTTTGAAATATTTTCAACTGATCAGATGCTGGTGTTGGACAGAGAGGAGTTAACTACCTGCTGAGGAATGTATATGCCGCTGTTTGACGTTACAGTTCGATACAGACGCTTTTCCCTACATTACACAACAATCACATTGCAGCCCAGATAATGGAAGCCGATATGTGCTATCAAAACTGATGGAAAATGCTTCACTCCTCTGATTATACATCAAAATTGTCATGAAAAAGGTCACCACTCATAATCGTTGGGTTATAACGCAACACATTTATGGTGAGGAACTAGAGAAATTAGAGCTGCTCTTAGCTCCCCTTATTCCTACCCTTTCTGCACCTACAGTGAGGATACAGGTTTTCTCAAAAGGCGAGCTACTACTGCTGCTGCTGTTTAACCCGCACTCGGCCAGTTGCCACGGTGACAATCTTCAACCGGCAGACCAAATTGCTGAGTGTTTTTCAGATGTAACAGATCCATGCCTTGTATGACTACAGCTATGTACAATGCCATACACTTTCTTTCTCTACCCTGAATTGGTTGCCTGTGTCAGGTGCTAAACTGACAGTATTACGTTTCGTATCATTGGCTCTCACAGGAAGCTGAACATTGCATAGAGTAAACTATGCAGATCCTACAACATTCAGGATGTTAGAAATATAAGACAGCGGGTGATGTTCCTCATTGACAAAAATATGGAAAACATCGCAACATATGGAAACTGGATGCGTTTGTGGCACTGTAGAGCGTTTCAAAACTGCTGTCCAAAAAAGTGAACTATACAGTTAATCTCAACTTTCATAGTGACCGGGTAGCAGATGTCTCGGTGTTCCAGTTTGATGAGCATTGTTTCCTCATCTTACAGTCATGTACATTACTACTGTTTTGGTGTTGACCATCGCTGGAAGGTGCTATTCAAAACACAGGTGGGGTTGTTGTTGTTGTGGTCTTCAGTCCTGAGACTGGTTTGATGCAGCTCTCCATGCAACTCTATCCTGTGCAAGCTTCTTCATCTCCCAGTACCTACTGCAACCTACATCCTTCTGAATCTGCTTAGTGTATTCATCTCTTGGTCTCCCCTTACGATTTTTACCCTCCACGCTGCCCTCCAATACTAAATTGGTGATCCCTTGATGCCTCAGAACATGTACTACCAACCGATCCCTTCTTCTGGTCAAGTTGTGCCACAAACTTCTCTTCTCCCCAATCCTATTCAATACTTCCTCATTAGTTACGTGATCTACCCATCTAATCTTCAGCATTCGTCTGTAGCACCACATTTCGAAAGCTTCTATTCTCTTCTTGTCCAAACTATTTACCCTCCATGTTTCGCTTCCATACATGGCTACACTCCATACAA
This sequence comes from Schistocerca cancellata, assembly GCF_023864275.1. NCBI lineage: Eukaryota > Metazoa > Arthropoda > Insecta > Orthoptera > Acrididae > Schistocerca > Schistocerca cancellata. Next base: position 414,820,491 of record NC_064631.1, read on the forward strand.
TTACTTTCAGAAATGACTTCCTGACACTTAAATCTATACTCGATGTTAACAAATTTCTCTTCTTCAGAAACGCTTTCCTTGCCATTGCCAGTCTACATTTTATATCCTCTCTACTTCGACCATCATCAGTTATTTTGCTCCCCAAATAGCAAAACTCCTTTTTTACTTTAAGTGTCTCATTTCCTAATCTAATACCCTCAACATCACCCGACTTAATTCGACTGCATTCCATTATCCTCGTTTTGCTTTTGTTGATGTTCATCTTATATCCTCCTTTCAAGACACTGTCCATTCCGTTCAACTGCTCTTCCAAGTCCTTTGCTGTCTCTGACAGAATTACAATATCATCGGCGAACCTCAAAGTTTTTACTTCTTCTCCATGAATTTTAATACCTACTCCGAATTTTTCTTTTGTTTCCTTTACTGCTTGCTCAATATACAGATTGAATAACATCGGGGAGAGGCTACAACCCTGTCTTACTCCCTTTCCAACCACTGCTTCCCTTTCGTGTCCCTCGACTCTTATAACTGCCATCTGGTTTCTGTACAAATTGTAAATAGCCTTTCGCTCCCTGTATTTTACCCCTGCCACCTTTAGAATTTGAAAGAGAATATTCCAGTCAACATTGTCAAAAGCTTTCTCTAAATCTACAAATGCTAGAAACGTAGGTTTGCCTTTCCTTAATCTTTCTTCTAAGATAAGTCGTAAGGTCAGTATTGCCTCATGTGTTTCAGTATTTCTACGGAATCCAAACTGATCTACAAGTGGGGTAGTTGGAATAAAAAGAGGTACTGACATCTTACTGGTAAAAAAAATGTGGTGGGCATTACAGCAGCATATGGAAATAGGACGAGTTTGCAGCATTGAGGAACGCTTCAACACCACTCTCTGAAGGTAATGACCTCTACACTTACATCCGCGTCTACATTGATACTCCGCAATCCACCATACGCTGCATGGCGGTGGGTACACTGTACCACTACTTGTCATATCCTTTCCTGTTCCACTAGCGAATAGAGAGAGGGAATAACGCCTGTCTATATGCCCCTGTATTAGCTCTAATTTCTCATATCTTATCTTCCTGGTTCTTACGCTCAATGCTTCAAAAGCTGATTCTCTAAATTTTCTCAACAATGGTTCTCAAAAGGCCATCACCTTCCCTCCAGGGATTCCCATTTGAGATCCTGAATCATATCAGTTATACTTGCCTGTTTGAACCTACAGGTAACAAATCTAGAAGCCTGCCTCTGAACTGATTGGATGTCTTCCTTCAATCTGGGTAAGGATGCGAAGTACTCAAGTAATCCGATGCGCCACAGTGACAAGTAGCAGATATCCAGTGTTTTACCAAGGCTCTCTTCAAATCAACCAAGAGATGTCAGTCAATCATTGAGTGATAATCGACCGCATACCACTGGACGGATGGGATGGAAAAGACATCGTCGATATGGGGCAATGTACTATAATATGCATTGCAGTTGAGAGCATGATCGATTTTGGCAATTTTACCTGTTGTTCTGTAATTTCAACTCAGCCATTGAGACAGGAGAATACTTCCCCATTTCTCTATCATCGCTAAATCACCCCTCCACTACTTACCACACACTAGACTTCAAATGCTGATAGATGATTGTGCAGTACGTCCATTTGGTCATATACACTAAAGTATACGAAATAGCCTTCTATACCGATGCAGTTACAATAATTCCATATTTCCAGCACACCTACAAGGGTTGCCCAGAAAGTAAAGCACCAATTTTTTTCTTCAAAGAATTCTTTCTTGAACATAATGAGAATCACACACAGGAAAGAGTGGTCTTTCACCTACACACCCTATTTTTCCACGTAATTTCCGTCCTATGGCCTTCCTCCAGCGCGTAACGAGGACATGTATGCCCTGTCGGTACCAATCCTTGCCCTGGTAACGGGGTCTGTGCTTCACTGTGTGAAATTTCTTTGAGGATTGACAGATGAAGCGTCAATGCCGAGTCGAATGACAATTTCAGCTCGCTGCAACATACCACGTGTGACAGCTGTTGATGATCTCCCAGACCACTACAAATCGTGGAGCTACGCCGAGCCGCCTTCTGATGACCTCAACCTCAGCGCTCAGCGACTGACTGTACTTCTGTCGACAGCAGCTGCTCCATAGTCTTTGCACAAGAGTTTGTTAATATTCTCCACAATGTCTTTCCCTGCAGTGAGAAGTTCAATGACGGCACGTTCCTTGTAACGTGCATTACTTGCCGACGCCATTTTGAAACTGTCCTGCAGGTACACTATGTGTCAGAAGTGATAGAAACTTGGCGCGCTCACTCAGGCGACTTCAAATAATACATACATAACGTGTAGCGTTCGTGGTAAAGTTTTCGGCTGAGATAAAAAATGCGGTTCATTTCTTTCTGGGCAAACCTTGCATAATACAGCAGACTGTGTCGCCATCTTTCGGCGTGTGGATGGGAGTCACAGAGTATCGTCTCATTCGTAGGATAAATTCAGAAATTGACAGATCCCCCCGGGACTGTCCTTGACTAATTCTTCCTGCGACATAGTTGCCAATTTGATCTGCAGCTGGCCGTTAAGTTTGACGGGACTATATGCACTACATTACATGTCTCGTGAAGGTACAGAGTGAGTTGTGCTCATAACTGCCGTTTAGCGAAGACAGTTTCGCACCAATCTTAACCTATGGAACCATCCAAATGCCAAAATCTCTACAGATGTGCGCAAGTCGAGGAGGGTAGCATTCTTCAATGGTATATAGTTGACGTAAGAGTGCTGTGGTGATATAACAGACACTTAAGAAGAAATGTGTGGGTTATACACGATGGAGCTCTAGACAGATGGAGTTTATGGAGATTGAAACATTTCGCGTAAATGACTGTTCTATCAGTTCTGGAGCATTATTCCAGTGTCTGGAGCCAGTACCAAGAAGGTACCAGCGTGAGAGAAATGATAGTAGGGCATAAACTATCACTCTATAGCTACATCTTTTGTACCTAAAAATGCTATATTGTTAAAGGTATATATATACTGTGGAAGCAACGCTCTTCATTCTCTAATGCAGGATGTATTTTTCCGACATCAGACATACAGCCACACTGGAAGTTTCCTAACCTAATCACTAAGGTGACAAACTTTAAAATGATAAAACTACGTCCTTCTACACCATTCTCGTGTCTTACAATGTAATGTATATCCAACGCTGAAGCTGCTGATGAAGGAACTTGACCGGAATTATGAGACTGCTGATCTGTCTCCTAGAAAATTGATGGATTTTATCCGTCTTCCTAAGTCGGAAACGTACGTACCCCACAATTACACTTCCCGCTTCAGTCATGTTTACTACACTACTGGCCATTAAAATCGCTACACCACGAAGATGACGTGCTACAGACACGAAATTTAACCGAAAGGAAGACGATGCTGTGATATGCAAATTATTTGCTCTTCAGAGCATTCACACAAAGTTGGCGAGGGCGGCGAAACATACAACGTGCTTACATGAGGGAAGTTTCCAACCGATTTCTCATACACAAATAGCAGTTGATCGGCGTTGTCTGGTGAAACGTTGTTGTCTACAGCTACATGATTATTCTGCAATTCACATTTAAGTGCTTAGCAGAGGGTTCATCGAACCACAATCATACTATCTCTCTACCATTCCACTCCCGAACAGCGCGGGAAAAACGAACACCTAAACCTTTGTGTTCGAGCTCTGATTTCTCTTATTTTATTTTGATGATCATTCCTACCTATGAAGGTTGTGCTCAACAAAATATTTTCGCATTCGGAAGAGAAAGTTGGCGACTGAAATTACGTAAATAGATCTCGCCGCGACGAAAAACGTCTTTGCTTTAATGACTTCCATCCCAACTCGCGTATCATATCTGCCACACTCTCTCCCCTATTAAGTGATAATACAAAACGAGCTACCCTTCTTTGCACCCTTTCGATGTCCTCCGTCAATCCCACCTGGTAAGGATCCCACACCGCGCAGCAATATTCTAACAGAGGACGAACGAGTGTAGTGTAAGCTGTCTCTTTAGTAGACTTGTTGCATCTTCTAAGCTTTCCGGAAATCTAGAAATACGGAATCAACTTGAGATCCCCTGTCGATAGCGGCCATTACTTCGTGCGAATAAAGAGCTAGTTGCGTTGCACAAGAACGATGTTTTCTGAAACCATGCTGATTTCGTATAAATAGATCGTTCCCTTTGAGGTGATTCATAATGTTTGAATACAGTATATGCTCCAAAACCCTACTGCAAACCGACATCAATGATATAGGTCTGTCGTTCTATGGATTACTCCTACTACCCTTCTTAAACACTGGTGCGACCTGCGCAATTTTCCAATCTGTAGGTAGAGATCTATCGGTGAGCGAGCGGTTATATATGATTGCTAAGTAGGGAGCTATTGTATCAGCGTAATCTGAAAGTAACCTAATCGGCATACAATCTGGACCTGAAGACTTGCCCGTATCAAGCGATTTGAGTTGTTTCGCAACCCGTAAGGTATCTACTTCTAAGAAACTCATGTTACCAGCTGTTCGTGTTTCAAATTCAGGAATATTCCATTCATCTTCCCTGGTGAAGGAATTTCGGAAAACTGCGTTCAATTACTCCGCTTTAGCGGCACAGTCGTCGGTAACATTACCATCGGCACTGCGCAGCGAAGGTATCGACTGCGTCTTGCCACTTGTGTACTTTACATACGACCAGAATTTCTTCGAATATTCTACCAAAATTCGAGATAATGTTTCGTTGTGAAACCTATTAAAGGCTTCTTGCCTTGAAGTCCGTGCCAAATTTCACGCGTCTGTAAATTTTAGCCAATCTTCGGGATTTCGCGTTCTTCTGAACTTCGCATGCTTTTTCCGTTGCCTCTGCAACAGCGTTCGGACCTGTTTTGTTTACCATGGGAGATCAGTTCCCTCTCTCACCTATTTATGAGTTATGAATCTCTCAATTGCTGTTGCTACTATATCTTTGAATTTGAGCCACATCTCGTCTACATTTGCATAGTCAGTTCGGAAGGAATGGAGATTGTCTCTTAGGAAGGCTTCTAATCACACTTTATCCGCTTTTTTAAATAAAATTATTTTGCTTTTGGTTCTGGTGGATTTGGAAGAAACGGTATTGAGCCTAGCTACAACGACCTTGTGATCACTAATCCCTGTATCTGTCATGATGCTCTCCATTAGCTCTGGATTTTTTGTTGCTAAGAGGTCAAGTGTGTTTTCGCAACCATTTACAACTGGCGTGGGTTCGTGGGCTAACTGCTCGAAAAAAGCATTTAGGACAATCTCGGAAGACGTTTTCTGCCTACCACCGGTTTTGAACAAGTATTTTTGCCAACATATCGAGGAAAAGTTGAAGTCCCCACCAACTGTAACCGTATAAGTGGGGTATTTATTTGTTACGAGACTCAAATTTTCTCTGAACTGTTCAGCAACTATATCATCGGAGTCTGGGAGTCGGTAGAAGGAGCAAATTATTAACTTAGTTCGGCTGTTAAGTATAATCTCCACCCATACCAATTCGCATGGAGTATGTACTTCGACTTCACTACAAGATAAACCACTATTGACTGACACGAACACTCCACTACCAATTCTGCCTAATCTGTCTTTCCTGAACACCGTCTGAGACTTCGTAAAAATTTCTGCAGAACTTATTTCAGGCTTTAACCTGCTTTCTGTACCTATAACGATTTCAGCTTCTGTGCTTTCTATTAGCGCTTGAAGCTCAGGGACTTTCCCGGCACAACTACAACAATTTACAACTACAATTCCGACTGTTCCTTGATCCAAGCACGTCCTGTATTTGCCATGCACCCTTTGAGATTGCAGCCCACCCCGTACTTTCCCGAGGCCTTCTAACCTAAAAAACCGCCCAGTCAACACCACACAGCTTCCGCTACCCGTGTAGCCGCCAGCTGAGTGTAGTGAACTCCTGACCTATTCAGCGGAACGCGAAACGCCACCACCCTAAGGCGCAAGTCAAGGAATCTACAGCCAACACGGTCGCAAAACCGTCTGAGCCTTTGATTCAGACCCTCCACCCGGCTCTGCACCAAAGGTCCGCAGTCGGTTCTGTCAACGATGCTGCAGATGGTGAGCTCTGCCTTCATCTCGTAAGCAAGACCGGCAGCCTTCACCAAATCAGATAGCCGCTGTAATCCAGAGAGAATTTCCTTAGATCCAAAGCGACATGTGCCACCACCTGCTCTTCATGGCATCCGGAAGGACCCTTTCCACATCAGGAATGACTCCACCCGGAATGCACACGGAGTGCACACTGGTTTTCTTCCCATCCCTAGCTGCTATATCCCTAAGGGGCCCCATTACGCGCCTAACATTGGAGCTCCCAACTACCAATAAGCCCACCCACTGCGATTTCCCGGACCTTGAAGGCTGAGAATCATCCTCTGAAACAGGGCAGGCAGCTGCATCTGGATCAGCCAGAGACAGTACTTGAAACCTGTTTGGCAGACGCACCGGAGAGGCTTTCTGAGCAGCCTCCGGGGACGTCTTTCGCTGCCTGCCACGCCTTGGAACAACCTCCCAATCAACCACAGGTGAGGGCTCAGCCCCACTGCAGGAAGCAACCGGGGCAACCACATCGGCAGACCGAACTGGGGACAGACGGGCGAGGTTGACATCCCCGTGATACCCAAGTCCGGCTCCCCACAGTGGTGCCCATTGGCAAAAGCCCAAGCTGCGCGACCGAAGCCAGCGCCGCCTGCAGCTGTGAGCGAAGGGATGCCAACTCAGCCCTCATCCGAACACAGCAATCACAGTCCCTGTCCATTCTAATCGATGTTGAACAACAGTTACTGAAATACGAGTCCGTGACTAGATAACGCAAGGGAAATACGCAAAGAGTGTATGAACTAACCTGCACAAATGCCTAACGACTGCGCTACAATCTTCCTGAATTTACGATTACAGTAACTAAAACTCGAAATTACACCTCCTATGCGAAACTCGCACGCAATTTAAGTAAGAATCTACGAAGTAAACACAGAAAAGAAGCTATATACGTATCTTTCTGCGCTGTCGATGTGCACCAACTGGGAACCTCGTGTAAGAAGGAGAAGTGCGTACCATCATCACGTTTCCGACTTTGACAAAGGTCGGATTGTAGCCTATCGTGATTGCGGTTTATCGTATCGCGACATTACTGCTCGCGTTGGTCGAGATCCAATGACTGTTAGCAGAATAGGGAATCGGTGGATTCAGGAGGGTAATACGGAACGCCGCGCTGGATCCCAACGGCCTCGTATCACTCGCCGTCGAGATGACAGGCATCTTATCCATGTGGCTGTAACGGATCGTGCAGCCACGTCTCGATCCCTGAGTCAACTGATGGGGATTTTTGCAAGACAACAACCATCTGCACGAACAGTTCGACGACTTTTGCAGCAGCATTGACTATCAGCTCGGAGATCATGGCTCCGGTTACCCTTGACGCTGCATCACAGACAGGAGCGCCTGCGATGGTGTACTCAACGACGAACCTGGGTGCACGAATGGCACAACGTCATTTTTTCGAATGAATCCAGTTTCTGTTTACAGCATCATGATGGTTGCATCCGTGTTTGGTGACATCACGGTGAATGCACATTGGAAGCGTGATTCGTCATCGCCATACTGGCGTATCACCCGGCGTGATGGTATGGGGTGCCATTGATTACACGTTTCGGTCACCTCTTGTTCGCATTGACGGCACTTTGAACAATGGACGTTACATTTCAGATGTGTTACGACCGTGGCTGTACCCTTCATTCGATCCCTGCGAAACCCTACATTTTAGCAGGATAATGCACGACCGCATTTTGCAGGTTCTGTACAGGCCTTTCCGGATACAGAAAATGTTCGACTGCTGCCCTGGCCAGCACATTCTCCAAATCTTTCACCAACTGAAATCGTCTGGTCAATGGTGGCCCAGCAACTGGCTCGTCACAATATGCCAGTCACTACTCTTGATTAACTGTGTTATTGTGTTGAAGCTGCATGGGCAGCTGTACCTGTTCACTCCATCCAAGCTATGTTTTGACTCAATGCCCAGGCGTATCAACGCCGTTATTACGGCCAGAGATGGTTGTTCTGAGTATTGATATCTCAGGATCTATGCACGCAAATATCGTGAAAATGGAATCCCATGTCAGTTCTAGTATAATATATTTGTCCAATAAATATCCGTTTATCATCTGCTTTTCTTCTTCGTGTAGCAATTTTAATGGCCAGTAGTGTAGATGTGCTGGGAATTAGTAGATAACGTAATCGCATCTGTATAGAACACCGTCTGGTATACTTCCGTGTGTATGACCAAGTGAATGTACTGCACGGCCATCTACCTGAATTCGCAATTTAGTGTATGGTACATGCAAAGTAGTGGAGGGGTGATTTCGTGATGAAACCGAAATTGGGAAGTATTCAGCTATGTCATTGCCTGGCGATGAAAATACGCAAAAACTGGTAAATTTGCAAAAATTGATTGCACTCTCAGCTGCGGTGTACATTACAGTACATAGTTCCATACTGATGGTGTCACATATGCCCATAGTGATGGTGTCTTTATAATACCACTGACGTGAGTCACGTTCTGCCAGCCGGGAATCCCGTTCAACCAATGTGGTTATACATTCTTCCATTCGTAACTCACGCTCTTTTCGCTCGGCATCACGTTCTTCCATCTTAGATATGAAACTGAACAACATATAAATATCAAAGTGTTGCGTGGAAGAAGCATTCGCCAACCAAGAAGTTCCTCTTTAATCATTAATTACTGTTACTTGAGCATCCACGAATTCCAGAATTTTTTCTGTCTCATCTTCGGAAGTCGTGAGCACTTTCAGTTCTTCCATTCTTTCTCTTGACTCATTTTCTGCGTCAAGAGAAGGAATGTTTTCTACATTTTCACTCGTTTCCTCTACCGATTCTTCTCTGATTTCAGATTGATTTTTGTCATGATCTAATTTACCCTATCTGGTTCTCTTTGACATTTTCAAAGTTATTATTCGCTAATTAACAGTTTACTAAACCCTTCTGCATAGTAAGTACCCAGTTGTCTTTATAGTTGCACACAATGTTACACAGATACAAAAATAATGGTACAAGGATTTCGGTGCAGCACCACAATGAATAAACTTTTGACTAGTACCTACTAACCTGAGTTGTTCAGTTCTTTACTGATAAGTGTTTTGTTTTGTGGAGGCTGCGGATGTGCAGTCAGCTTTGGCAGCAACAGCGCGCCCCCCAGTCATGGCGCCGGAAGTCGTCGATCTCAGCAGTCGGCGACCTCCGCGTAATAGATGTCGGCTCGTCGTCGTAGCTCGGTCGGCACTGCGTCCTCCGACGTCGACTCGGAGTTCTGCGTGTTATATTGAGGCGCAAATGTGGCGCATATGCCTTTCTTGCTGCTTTAAGTCCTACATTCTTAATTTCAGGGTCGTGCTTCGTGGTTTCGAACCCCGCTTTATGGGCGTCAGTATTTTGTAACTTCCCATTTTATATTGATGTATTGTTAATGAATGATGCTCAGACCCCGACTAGCTTGCGGTAGAATGTTTTCGAGGAAAGTCACAAAAAAGAATTGTCTTGCTGCCCTGTATTTATGCCGAGTGCGTGTTAGCTGTACCGGCTTACTCAGATGAATATTTGCTCCCCGACGCCTACGAGCCTAGCTACATGTAAATGCATACAAACTGAGATGATTGCCCTAATCATGATTACAGTCTATATACATCCAGAGTTTATCTATGAAAGTTTACAATTCGCGTGAGCTAAATAGTCTGAATCAGTGCGATAACTTTCTAGAGCGCCAAAGAATATTTATGAATGCGGCGCTCTGTTGATAATCTATGTTGTCTCACAGATAAATGTTTCATGAGCACGTGATATTAAATGGATTGAAAGAAATGTCAAACACTGTACATTCACATTATGTTGGTTTTTTTCTAGTCTATGCACATCCAATCATTGTCTTAAAGAAGTAACCTTTCTTTCAGATGGGTGCAATTAGTTACGTAAATTCAGCCAAAGAGTTTGCAGCAAGATTCAGATTACGCTATTTAGTTTATGGCAGTTTACGTATATTCCTCGCAGTTTACACTATCCATTACTTCCTATCAGTTGAACTATTAATTGTCTGTTTCACTGGGTCTACGTTCAGTCTTTAGTTGATGATAAATTAAGACAATATATTCGGTTATTTTCCTAGCTTTAATTACTTCAAAGATGTTGCTGAATTAGCTTTTTTAGTTTTCAATCATTTCTAGCAGATCTCAAATCTTCAAAATGTAACAAACTATCTCGTATCGTCTACCAATATGACGTATGAGCGCTTAAGTTCAATTACGACACGATAAGGCAAGCGCGAGAAGCACATTAACAGTGTAAACTTTAGCTTCTGTATTAAACAGTGTCCACAAAGAGTATACACAAGGAGTATCCTCTGAGGTTACATGTTATATTCCGTGACCTACAAGTCTACTAACTTGCATTCTACTATTATTTTACCTTGAAACTAATGGAATCTATTTTTTTTTCTTTTTCAAAAAATTAAGTAACTTTGCTACCAGTTACTCTCTTCTCAGTCTACTAGCTACTAGTCATGCAATGTTAGTACAGAGGGACTTGGTTTTTCTTTTTATGAAATTTGGATCCTGGCCTTGGGGCCGGTATTGCGGTGTGAGGACTAGATTTATATTTTTAATTTTTGTATCCAAAGGGTAGCGGCGTTACACCACCCATCCATTGGTTCGCTGTTGATTACCACATAATGATTGATTGACACCACATGGTTCACATAGAGATAGCCTTGGCAGAACGCAGGATATCTCCTACTTGTCACTGTTGAGCATGGATTATATGTGGAGGACATCACTTTGACTATTGTTTAGAAGCGCTCCTCAATGCTGCTGACTCGTGCTATTTCCATATGCTTCTACGATGCCCACCATATTTTTTTCACCAACAAGATCACAGTATCTCTTCTTGCTTTTACTGTTGCGTGTGTCTTGTGAAAAGCACCACCCGGCGGTGGTCAATATCGGACCAGTAATCATGTACATGACTGCAAAATGCGGAAACAATGCTCTTCAAAACGGAACACCGAGACATCTGCTTTCCCATCACCGTGGAAGCTGGGATTAACTGTATAGGTCATCACATTAATATGGCTGTTTGGGAACGCTCTACAGTGCCGGAAACTCATCCAGTTTCCTTATGTTAAGATGTCTTCGACCTTTTTCTCAGTGAGAAGCATCGCCTCTGTGTTTTATTTCTACCAACCTGTATGTTGTAGGAGCTGCATAGTTTACACCTTGCGGTGCTCAGCTTTCTGTGAGAGCCAATGGGTTTAATCTCCTGACACAGACCTGAAAGTTACGATAGAAACACCAATGACGGTGTACAAAGCTATAGTCATACAATGCTTGGAGATGTTACAGCTGAAACGCAATGCGTTAAACAACTTACGAAAGAAAACACATAAATCCCCTATTGTGATTGATAGTCTGTTGGATATGGACTTCCGCCCAGTAGAGGTGCCAAAACTTTACAGAAGTCTGTGCAAGCGACTTCGACCACTGAACACCTGTTGCAATGGAGCAAAACGTATGTATGTAATAAGCTCCATGTCATCATGCAGGCGGTATTTGTTTTTCGATATATCGGAAGACAGGAATGGGGTGAAATCTTATAGGAGGTTCTATTACAAGGATTGTTATAACTAATTAAAGTCTGGATGCTTATAGTTCATAGTTTATCACCTGCAATGGATGTTACAAAATAACGATCAGGAATGCCCTCGAATGTACTAAATGACTGTATAAATGCTAACCTGTATCGATTTTTCATGCGTCTAAAATGAATACAGTGCCCTCGTGCATGACAATTTGGGATTTGCACATGTGGATTACTCTGAGACTACACCGATTTAGCTCATAAAACTAACAGAAATCTATTGTGTCTATACCCGTGGAATCATGACTGTTTTTACTATTATCATCATGATTGTGTGTTTAAAAGTAGTTGTTACCGCGAGTTCGGTGTGATTTTATACTTCGTAACCTCTAATTATAAAGTAGACATAACTTCAATTATAGCTGTATGTGAAACCTCGAAATGATAGAGTTCTTCACGATATGTGAGTTGAAACAGGCTGCTCTGTGATTACAAAATCGATTATGAAACTCTAACACAAGAATCTGCCACAATTCTAGATAATTGCTTGCTGGTTGACAGAATATTTGCACACATGTGCCAAGTGCCACATGTGCCACACAGCCAAGTTATGGAGGAAAGAGGTGAATTGACACCAAATACAATTATTCTCCATCGCAGAATGGCTGGCTGCTCTATGGGTGTGGGTTTGTGGGTGTGTGTTTCTTTGTGTGTTGTTTGCCCTAGGAAGCTGTGCTCTGGTCAGGGCGTGGTTACAGTTTAGAAGAACAAGCGGGTTGTACTTGGGGTATCAGTTAGTTATCTTGTTTTGCTTAGATGACCTTATAGTCTTTTGTGTTAGCAGAGAGATGCCACTCTTGACCATCAAGTGACATGCTCCTCTGCTCAAAGACTCTGCCACTGTAGCAGCTGACAGGGTGCGGGTGAACGAGGGGTTGGGAGGCTGCAGTAGCAGCTGGCTGTTTGAAAAGCCAGCATCCTCACTGTAGGTGGAGGGAGGCTGAGGGATGGATGAAGGGAGGAAAGACCAGCTCTAATTTCTCTACCTCCTTACCATACCCAGAGGCGAATGCATGTTCAACAGCTGCCCCTCACTGCTACTGCAATCTTTCGGGATTGCCATTTTCCCTAGTCCCCCATATACGTGTTGCAGTATGATCCATTGATTATGAGTGGTGGTTTTTTCCTTGATAATGTCAATGTGTAATTAGAAGAATGAAGCATTTTCTATCAGCTGTGGTAGTGTGTATAGGCTTAGATCACCTGACCTGCAGGGTGACTGTTGAGTAATGCAAGGCGAGGGGTCTGTAGTGAACTCTGGCGTCAAACGGCGGCAGATACAGTCCTCAGCTGCATGCTTACAAGTAATTTCCTAATTTACGTATTAAACTCTTCTCTATCCATAACCAGCGTCTCATCAGTTGAAAGTATTTCCCACCAAAAAATATAGATAGTAACGTACACTCCAACCTTTTGTCGTCAGATTGTAGGTAAAGGGAAGAGTTTGAGTACGCCTGCCACTAATTTCGAGTGGTATTGTAAAATTCTTTCCCAGCAGGATAACACCAGTTTTACGGCGACGTAAATTTTTTAGCTGTATTGTGATTTTAGGGGCTGCTTGTAGCGCTGTACATGCCTTTGTGTAATTAAGACCGAGCTTTACTTCAGTTTAACAACCGAAATTAATGAAGTACATTAACCTAACCTTCCTCTCCTGTATCTTGGCAGATTCCATGTGTTGGAGGTTCACCTGTGCTTTCCATCCAAACGAATCAGGTTTCTAGTCCCTGAAAGGACGCTGCAACTTTTTATTTCTGGCTAATCCATGTTTGGGGGTTGGGTTTGAGGTCATCACAGCTTCGGACAGTAAAATTCCCGCCAATGGGATAGGTGGGGAAGGGGTGGAGGAGGGGATGTGGAGGGAGTGGAGACCCACATGCTGGCTGAAGAAAATGCATGACATCATTTGGTGGTGGGGGCAATTAATTGATCTATGTAATTAACTGACATATCAATCTGATACCAAAATTGTACCTGGTGCCCCATCATCCCACTACTAACATTATGACAGTCTGCTGCACATGTTGGTGCGAAATTGATATGTAGCAATATGCTGCAATTTTCTTTTTGAACTTTTCTACTTCATGTCCCCAGGCTAAGTACTTGTGCCAAATTAAGTTTCCTTCATGTCTGTGAGGTATACAGACATCCCATGCTTCAGGCTCTGGATAAATTCTATGAAATAAAGCATCATTACGCTATTATGTATTTACAAACTTTAAAACTTCTCAAAAAATAGGTATATTATTTACAATTCCAAGTCTATCACTGTCATCTTAAAGTCTAAGGCCATTTCACCAACAATTACACATGCACACGAAACATTAATCAATTGACTTAAATCCTCTGGAAAACTCGTCTTGGCACTGTACAGAGCAACATTAATTTCTTCACTAGTCTTCTTCTTCGATAAACTTTGTGACTTTGGCGAAAACTGTTCTTCACATTTAGGAGCAGAATCTGTTACTGTTATTTAAATTTCCTGTTCCTTTTACACGTGAAAGTTGACATTCCCACACTTATTTTAATATGCATCCACTGTTACGACCCATTTCGAAATAAATAGTTTGATATTTGCAAAACTAAGAACTGAAATTAATTCTATGGAATAAATCATCATTCTGTAATCCGTAAAATTTTGCAGGCTTGGGTGTACGTTGTTTTCAATGTTTTACGTCCATCTGAGATTAACATTCTGCAAAGTGTGCATGTTTTTACACATCTCAAGATAGTACGTGTGGCCTCCAGCATCATTCATTAAAAAGATGGTTCAATCGTTAACTGTTCTATTAAATCTGTGAACTCAGGAAGTCCTTGTGGTAACTGGCAGAATGCTTCTGCTATGATATTTTCAGTACCCTTAATGTAAACAGTCTGATAACCATATTCGTGCAATGTGAGACACCACCTGGTTAATGTCCGGTGAGCCGAATTGCGTAATAGAAAACACAACGCCTTGTTGTCGAAAAATACCTTTACACGATGACAGTAGATGTAATAATTGAATTTGCGAAATGAGCACACGACATTCAATGCTTCTATTCCTGTGGTTGAATAACATCTTTCGTCTACATCTACATCGATACTCTGCAAATCACATTTAAGTGACTGGTAGAGGGTTCATCGAATCACCTTCACAATTCTCTATTATTCCAAATTTAACAAATCCAAAATATTCTGACTATTGAGTAGCTGGTTCGGAAAGAAGTTTCTAAAGAATGAGACGAGGCTATATAAACCTTTTAGTTGCCTTTTTGTAGTAGGAGGTGGAAAGCTCGCAATTGCATACATCTTGTCGGGGTGTGGAACAATACCAGGATAAGATGATGATGATGTGGCCGTGGAATTTAATATGAGCCTCGGCAAATTAGGACTCGTCGAGGCTTGCGGTAACGCGTAACTAGGAAAACCTCTTTAATACCCTTTTTAATAAACAATTAGCAACTAACATATCGTCTACTTATGCAGTTACCTTATCCAACAAATCAGGGCCTAGCACAGTATAAAGAATTGCGATAAAAACACCTGAACTGACATTCAAACGGAAACACAGTACTTTAAATCTGTACGAGCGTCCGGAAAAATGAACGTCGTATACTTTAGAGAATCCTTAAACAGTGACACGTGCCAAAACGCTGATATCAAATCGATCGAGGACATATATTTTAGTCCCTGAATCGTTGAAGTTGTTCTTCCTAAACTTCATGCCCGGTTCTCACGGGTACAATTATTTTCTTTATGTTTCGAGCGTCAAGTATAAGTCGCACGCCTTCACCTGTTTTATTTACTGCCATCAATGGACTGCTATAAGGTGACATGGATGTTTCTATATTATTCCAGGCTAGTATCTTTTGTATTTACCGTTTCACTGTCTCCAATTCCTACCACGGAATGTAATAAGTCTGACGTGAAAACGTTTCATGTGGAACAACAGCCTACATGTTAACGTATCCTTTTATGTCGCCAGGCTTACAAGAAAATTCATTTACAAAAGATAACAACAAATCGTATAGCTCAACAACCTGCTTTCGCCAAGGTATTCTGATTCTCGTGTCTTTGCGAACATATTTTTAGTATCAGGCAAATCATCATTTATTTGATAAGACAGGGCTTGCCGTGTTTATAATCAACAAAATGATTGTCTGCACACATCTTGCTGCCTATAATCTTCAGTTTAACTTTCTGGCAGAATTGGCCTTGATTTGCCCTAGTGAGTAACAAATTCAAAATTAATTTTACATCTACTATTTATTTGGCAGATTCCACTGCGGAGGTCGACCTTTACATCCCCTCTTCGTAGAAATTCCGTGCCTAACGGACAGGACGGTGATGGGCCCATAACAATGAAAAAGGTGCATTCTATAGCTTCGCTTTCAAGTAATACCTCAATCTGTGCCTGCTTTAAATCTTTTGTGTCCATGCACCATTGACTCACGGTACAAAACAACTCTCCTCAGGGTAAGTTGGAGCCTTTCATATCGTATTAAAAAATTGAAAGCAAGTCCACTACATTTCGTTCGCAGCTCGTGGTCTCGCGGTAGCGTTCTCGCTTCCCGAGCACAGGGTCCACGGTTCGATTACCGACGGGGTTAGGGATTTTCACCTGCCTCAAGACGACTGGGTGTTTCATTCATGAAAGTGGCGAGACTGGACTGAGCTAAGGATGGGAATTTGTACCGGCGCTGATAACCGCGCAGTTGAGCGCCCCACAAACAGACCATCATCATCATCGTTATCCACTAAATTTCGCCCCAGTATCTACAATGAGACTGGTTGGTATTCCACCCACTACAGCGTTTACTGCTGCCTGAACTTTCTCTTCATAACATTCTGTACGCGACATTGGATTGTTATGTAACTCTTCCCTTATGTCAGTTCCTTCGTTACAAAGTAACATGTTCGTTTAAACATTATTCATCTCGCCCCATTCCATTTCGCGACCGATATCCGGGAGCAGGATAGGACCGCTTTTAGTCTGACGCCTGGTTTTCTTTTTGAGGTTGCTGATCGGTAACTTCAATTATTTACGTTGGTTATTATACCTGGCTTGATGCTGCTGTTCTTGCCAGTCGGGAGGCGGTTGTGAGAAATTTGCTGCCGGTGGCCCCCGAAAATTAGGTTGCCATTGATTCCCGTTTTAGTGGCTTCCGAAAATTAGGTTGCCATTGACTCCCGTTCGGTTCTGCCAACGTATCCATGATTTCGCGAGTGTCTGTTATTCTGATACCCAGGGCGATATCTATGGTTATTATTTTTAATTCTACGCACAAATACGGAACCGTTCCGGTTTTGTGCGTGCGCACTGCTATTCCTGTGCTCGCCATTAGGCGTGGCACCGCTGCCGTTTCCAGCGTGATTCCTACCATTGTTGTTGTGATTCACCTTGTTTTGAGGGCGGTCACAGGGGTGGCCGTTCGTACTTTTGACGTTTTCTTGAATAAAATCAAGCAAATCCACCCCAGATCAAATGTTTTCCAGAGTATCTTCTGACAGATTTATTAGCTTTTGCTGACAACTATTTGGCAATTTGCCTTTTAATATTCCCATCACATCTTTATCTGACATGGGATTGTCCCATTGCCGTGCCTTTACACAGTACTTTCGAAGACTGCCTTGCTTGGCATTGTACGCCTCTGGGTTGAATACTTCACGTCTTAGACGTGTTTGAATATGTGTTACCAATGTTCGTTTAAGAATGCCTGTTCAAAATATTCTTAAGTCGAACAGGATTTTTCCGTTGCCTTGGCCCATAACGTGGAGTCACCAATCGAATTGAATTTTCTGTCGTTCGTGCCACAGCTTTGGCAATGTACCCTTAAACTGCGTATATACAGCACCGAATGTGGAAACTTTATTCTGGAATTAACATCTTAAAATGTTTTTTTAAGAAGGATTTCTTCCAAATGCACGGATGCAAATGTCGGCGCTGCGCCGTCAGAATCGCAACTGCATCCTGCACATGTACCGTTACATCCTATTTCATTTTGTATTTGCTAGTTGTATATCAGTACATTCTCGTACCTTTGCGGCATATACATGTGAGTCTGTATTGTCACGCGTCAGGTTAACAACTCTTTGTACATTCTGTCTGAGTGTTAATTTCGTCTCGCCATTGGGCCAAATGTCCGCCCCCGGTAGCTGAGTGGTCAGCACGACAGAATGTCAATGCAAAGGGCCTGGGTTCGAACCCCGGCTGGGTCGGAGATTTTCTCCGCTGAGGGGACGGGTGTTGTGTAGTACTAATCATCATAATTTCATCCCCATCGACGTGCAAGTCGCCGAAGTGGCGTGAAATGAAAAGACTTGCACCAGGCGAACAGTCTACCCGACGGGACGCCCTCGTCACACGAAATTTTATTTATTGGGTTAAATCTTCTGCTAAGATTCTCCACATTTCCTAAAATTCTGTATGAAGAGTTTCGTCTGAAGTTCCTGGCTCGGACACAAATTCCGCGCTTACGGCTCCCACCGCAGCACACATTTCTTGTTCGGGTTTTTTTGTTATTTCGATTTCTTTTTTAGAAACCCATTTCCGAAATGCTTTATCATATTTTTCTCCTTGAGCAGATACCTTGTGACCCCGCTCGAGAGGCAATTTATTTACCTTGATAGTTAGGTTCGCGACTTCAGTCTCTATTTCGGATTGCTTGTGTTTTAGTTTCGTGACATCATCTAATAACTGATCAACAATTATCACATATATCGCGATACTTCTTAGTCAAATTATAAACTTCTGTTTTGATTTAGTCCAATATCGTAGTGATTCGTGTATTTATAACTTCCACTACGGCATCGGTCTTTCTATGCAATCTTTAGCAGCTGGCCGCTGCGACCGAGCGGTTATATGTTCTTCAATTCGGAACCGCGCTGTTGCTACGCTCGCAGGTTCGAATCCTGCCTCGGGCATGGATGTGTGTTATGTCCTTAGGTTAGTTAGGTTAAAGTAGTTCTAAGTCTAGGGGACTGATGACCTCAGATGTTACGTCCCATAGTGCTTACAGCCACTGGAACCATTTGAACCAATCTTCTGCACGTATGTCTCGCGATTGCGATATTTAAGCTGTTTTAAATTTTCAGATTGTTCTCTGAATTTATTACCAATTTCATCAGACAGTTGTTTGAGATTATTTTCGATCCTGTCTGATTGTTCCTTAACAGTAACTAAATTTCGTTTTCAAAAATTTTGAGATTGTATTTCATCAATATCTAAACATTGTCCCTTGACAAACTGCGTGAAACTCACAGCAATTCAAGCAATCAAATATGCTATTGGGGAAGCTGATTGTACGGGCGGAATGACCGGTTCGCAAATTTGTGACTGTACATCCACTCCCTCAAGCAAGATATTTATATTTTCTACTCCAGATTCTGTCATTTCTGTATCAGAATCTGAATCCCATTCAGTAGGCTCGAATACATTGTCACCATTGACTAGAGTCCGGTTTTATTTTTCCTGATTTGCGTCCCTGCTTTCTGGATTTTCTACTTTTGTCATAATCATAAAATAAACGCAGAAGTTAAAATTATCTGCACAAATCCAAATAATTAAACACTTGTGAAAACAACAAACAAATTCAGAAATACACAAACGATCCTCAGAACATTTCCTACCAACCGATCCCTTCTTCTGGTCAAGTTGTGCCACAAACTCCCCTTCTCCCCAATCCTATTCAACACTTCCTTATTAGTTATGTAATCTACCCATCTAATCTTCAGCATTCTTCTGTAGCACCTCATTTCGAAAGATTCTATTCTTTTCCTGTACAAAATATTTATCGTCCATGTTTCACTTCCATACGTGGCGACACTCCATACAAATACTTCCAGAAACGACTTCCTGACACTTAAATCTATATTCGAAGTTAACAAGTTTCTCTTCTTCAGAAATGCTTTCCTTGAAATTGCCAATCTACTTTTTATATCCTCTCTACTTTGACCATCATCAGTTATTTTGCTCCCCAAATAGCAAAACTCCTTTACTACTTTAAGTGTTTCATTTCCTAATCTAATGCCCTCAGCATCACCTGACTTAATTCGACTACATTCCATTAGCCTCGTTTTGCTTTTGTTGATGATCATCTTGTATCCTCCTTTCAAGACACTATCCATTCCGTTCAACTGCTCTTCCAAGTCCTTTGCTGTCTCTGACAGAATTACAATGTCATTGGCAAACCTCAAAGTTTTTATTTCTTCTCCATGGATTTTAATACCTACTCCGAATTTTTCTTTTGTTTTCTTCACTGCTTGCTCAATATACAGATTGAATAACATCGGGGAGAGGCTACAACCCTGTCTCACTCCCTTCCCAACCACTGCTTCCCTTTCATGTCCCTCGACTCTTATAACTGCCATCTGGTTTCTGTACAAATTGTAAATAGCCTTCCGCTCCCTGTATTTTACCCCTGCCACCTTCAGAATTTGAAATAGGGTATTCCAGTCAACATTGTCAAAAGCTTTCTCGAAGTCTACAAATGCTAGAAACGTAGGTTTGCCTTTCCTTAATCTTTCTTCCAAGTTAAGTCGTAAGGTCAGTATTGCCTCACGTGTTCCAGTATTTCTACGGAATCCAAACTGATCTTCCCCGAGGTCGGCTTCTACTAGTTTTTCCATTCGTCTGTAAAGAATTCGTGTCAGTATTTTGCAGCTGTGGCTTATTAAACTGACTGTTCGGTAATTTTCACATCTGTCAACACCTGCTTTCTTTGGGATTGGAATTATTATATCCTTCTTGAAGTCTCATATATCTTGCTCACCAGATGGCAGAGTTTTGTCAGGACTGGCTCTCCCAAGGCTGTCAGTAGTTCTAATGGAATGTTGTCTACTCCCGGGGCCTTGTTTCGACTCAGGTCTTTCAGTGCTCTGTCAAACTCTTCACGCAGTATCATGTCTCCCATGTCATTATCATCTACATCCTCTTACATTTCCAAAATATTGTCCTCAAGTACATCGCCCTTTTATAGACCCTCTATATACTCCTTCCACCTTTCTGCTTTCCCTTCTTTGGTTAGAACTGGGATTCCATCTGAGCTCTTTATATTCATGCAAGTGGTTCTCTTTTCTTTAAAGGTCTCTTTAATTTTCCTGTAGACAGTATCTATCTTAGCCCTAGTGAGATAAGCCTCTACATCCTTACATTTGTCCTCTAGCCATCCCTGCTTAGCCATTTTGCACTTCCTGTCAATCTCATTTTTGAGACGTTTGTATTCCTTTTTGCCTGCTTCATTTACTGCAGTTTTATATTTTTTCCTTTCATAAGGATAACGGTTCGTAAATGCGTTGATACTCGGACGTAACACTGCTCCAATCGAAGTTGATGTGGAACTTTGAGACCAAGGGTTCTGTGTCAAAAATGGTTCAAATGGCTCTGATCACTATGGGACTTAACTGCTGAGGTCATCAGTCCCCTAGAACTTAGAACTACCGAAACCTAACTAACCTAAGGACATAACACACATCCATGCCCGAGGCAGGATTCGAACCTGCAACAGTAGCGGTCGCGTGGTTACAGACTGAAGCGCCCAGAACCTCTCGGCCACATCGACCGGCTTTTTCTGTTTCAAACGTCAAGAACACAGGAAGACCGCGTTCTGTTCCAACACAAGAAAACAGCGCTGTTGTCCGTAAGCCTCCAGAGAATCGGTTCGCCGACGAGCTCAACAATTGAATTTCTCACAAAGTTCACTGCATGAAATACTTTCAAAAGATCTGACAATGTATGCTAAAACATTAAACTTACACAAGAGCTAAAGCCTGCAGATCATGGAAAGATACATCGATTCACTCAAAGGATCTTGGCTCGACAAGCGGAGAACGATAACCTCACAAAAAGAATAATTTCCTCAGATGAAGTGCACTTCTAGTTCAGTGGGCACGTCAATAAGCAGAACTGCAGAATATGGGATAACGAAAATCCGCGAGTGGCTGTGGAAGATTAGGTGCATCCACAGCGCACGACTGTGAGGTGTGGGTTCTGGGCAGGAGGAGTCATTAAAAGGTACATTTTTTAAAATGGTCAGGGAGCTGCCGTCACTGCGAACGGTGGCCATTACCGAAACATGCTTTCTGATTGGTTTTTCCTCTTATTAATGAAAATAACGATTTCTGGATCCAACAAGATGGTGCGACATGTCACACATCCCGCGAAACAATTGCGCTGTTGAATGAAAAGTTTCCTCAAAAAATTCTCTATTTGTGTAGCAACCAGGAATGGCCTGCCTGAGCATGCGATCTTACGCCTTGACTTTTGTTTTATGGGGATCTATGAAATCTAAAGTGTACGTGAACAGACCACAAACGGTACACCAATTCAAGTATGAAATTAAAAGGTTTATGAACGGCATCCCACCAGATGTTTGTGAATGTGTCAACGAGAACTTCAACTAACGCATGGATCGTTGCTGCGTGGCCGTGGGGAGTCACATGGAGGATATAATTTTTCATACATAAATGGGAAAAGTTACTTAATGTGTTTATAAAAAAATGTACTTCCAATACATTTTGTACTTTCTATAGCTCTTCAATATTCGTCCGTACTTACCAGACACCCTCTATGAAACAAAAGAGTAATTTGTTATAAATAAAACTTCCTAACACTATTACAAACTTTCAAAATAGAAAGTTCTTCATTCATCCACACATAAATCATTGATACTATTGTCTTGTATTGGTTATGTGCCTTAATGATAAATTTTAGTAACATAATGTTGTAAGACTATTAGTTGGCTGGAGTAAAACTGTAGCGACATAGTGAATTGATTTTGTGAAATTGACTAATTTCATGTTATTCCAATTCACAATGTAAAATAGTTATCTAAATACATTATTTCAGCTCTACATTAATCTACTCTGTGTACTAATAGAATGCAAACGAGCTATGAAATATTTGCTATTTGATTTGAAATACGTTTCATAATCTACTAATAATCTCGAATATCAGTCTTAAAGTAAAGTGTTGAGATTACTCCAGTGATGGACGTGTGACAGACTTGAGGATGGGGATGCCTTGGCATATTTGGAGCTCTTTTGGAGGCTGCGCTTATACGTGGTTCACAATCCATTTGCAGTAATGTGATGCGACTTAGATCTACTTAGTCACTTGAGCGAAACAGTATATGATTTTTGAGATGCATACTCATAATGTTTGTGACCAGCTATGTTCCACTATTTTGAGAATCGGTCATTCAGCAGATGTCAGTTATCTGGTTAGATGAGGGGTACTGGGTTAGAGTAACGAATCGGTGCACTGAACAAAACTTTCGATACAAAAGTAAACATTGCCTGTTTATGCTCAGCTCGCTTTGTTCGCAATATTAATCCAAAATCGGTTTAGTTGTTGAGTGTATTACCATTGTAAGCCCACCATTTCAGGTAACTTGTTTTTTTGACTTAAATATAATTACAACTTACAGCAAGAAAAAAGGAATAAAAGTAAGGTAGTGTTAATACTTTCATCCTTCTTTACCCCTCTATATTACTGCAGATGACGTGTCACTGAGCACATTTGTACTGTGCATGCAGTACACGTGAGGTGCCTAGTTGTTTCCACTGCCCTGTGTGGAATACGTAAGTTCTTGTACACTTCACTAACCTGCTGTCTTCATGATGATGATGTCCCCAGCGCAGAAAACAGCACTCATGTCGTGGATTCTTTTTCTTGAGGCTGAAATTAACTTCGCAATGAACTGTTACGAATAAACTATAACTCATTTGGGATGCCACTCGCGTTTTTATTGATATAGGCACGAGAAACTATTCTTGATCACAACGTATTGAACATATCTTTCCACAGTCATTATATCTGTCTAAAATGACATGAAATACATCCGGCCAAAGATAACATCTCTGTCTACTGGAACGGTCAGAACTGGACAATAAAATTACATGAATCAAATACTACTATTACAGACATGTCTGTACCTAGCGACGGTCGGAACTGTAGTAAATAAAATTGCATGAAACAAAACTGCTATAACAGATAACATGTCTGTCTATTGGAACGGTCAGAACTGGAGAGCCGAACTGGCCGACACACATCACGCGCCAAGCCAGCAAGGCGTGACCCGAACGCCACCGAAGTGCATCGGCAGTAATGTAGTCAGTCTTTTGTTTTAGTAATACTTTGATTTTAATAATTTTGAAATGACTGATTGATAGCTGGCTGTTGAGAGATGTTTATTTTAAAAAATGAAGTAATTTGGATGACAGGTTTAATTAATAATAGCAACTGAAGTTTAACGTTTTGCCGCCCTACCGCCGAACACAGCAGCCAATCACAGAGCATCAGCATCATGCAGGCGGTCTTTCTCACAGGAATGGTACGGAATCAATCTGTCACCGGTACCTCATCCCACATTGCGTCATCTCCATGCTTCTCGCATCTCCACTACCCTGGGAATACCTTCCTGGAGCCTAATACACTCCTGGAAATTGAAATCAGAACACCGTGAATTCATTGTCCCAGGAAGGGGAAACTTTATTGACACATTCCTGGGGTCAGATACATCACATGATCACACTGACAGAACCACAGGCACATAGACACAGGCAACAGAGCATGCACAATGTCGGCACTAGTACAGTGTATATTCACCTTTCGCAGCAATGCAGGCTGCTATTCTCCCATGGAGACGATCGTAGAGATGCTGGATGTAGTCCTGTGGAATGGCTTGCCATGCCATTTCCACCTGGCGCCTCAGTTGGACCAGCGTTCGTGCTGGACGTGCAGACCGCGTGAGACGACGCTTCATCCAGTCCCAAACATGCTCAATGGGGGACAGATCCGGAGATCTTGCTGGCCAGGGTAGTTGACTTACACCTTCTAGAGCACGTTGGGTGGCACGGGATACATGTGGGCGTGCATTGTCCTGTTGGAACAGCAAGTTCCCTTGCCGGTCTAGGAATGGTAGAACGATGGGTTCGATGACGGTTTGGATGTACCGTGCACTATTCAGTGTCCCCTCGACGATCACCAGTGGTGTACGGCCAGTGTAGGAGATCGCTCCCCACACAATGATGCCGCGTGTTGGCCCTGTGTGCCTCGGTCGTATGCAGTCTGATTGTGGCGCTCACCTGCACGGCGCCAAACACGCATACGACCATCATTGGCACCAAGGCAGAAGCGACTCTCATCGCTGAAGACGACACGTCTCCATTCGTCCCTCCATTCACGCCTGTCGCGACACCACTGGAGGCGGTCTGCACGATGTTGGGGCGTGAGCGGAAGACGGCCTAACGGTGTGCGGGACCGTAGCCCAGCTTCATGGAGACGGTTGCGAATGGTCCTCGCCGATACCCCAGGAGCAACAGTGTCCCTAATTTGCTGGGAAGTGGCGGTGCGGTCCCCTACGGCACTGCGTAGGATCCTACGGTCTTGGCGTGCATCCGTGCGTCGCTGCGGTCCGGTCCCAGGTCGACGGGCACGTGCACCTTCCGCCGACCACTGGCGACAACATCGATGTACTGTGGAGACCTCACGCCCCACGTGTTGAGCAATTCGGCGGTACGTCCACCCGGCCTCCCGCATGCCCACTATACGCCCTCGCTCAAAGTCTGTCAACTGCACATACGGTTCACGTCCACACTGTCGCGGCATGCTACCAGTGTTAAAGACTGCGATGGAGCTCCGTATGCCACGGCAAACTGGCTGACACTGACGGCGGCGGTGCACAAATGCTGCGCAGCCAGCGCCATTCGACGGACAACACCGCGGTTCCTGGTGTGTCCGCTGTGCCGTGCGTGTGATCATTGCTTGTACAGCCCTCTCGCAGTGTCCGGAGCAAGTATGGTGGGTCTGACACACCGGTGTCAATGTGTTCTTTTTTCCATTTCCAGGAGTGTATGATGGCTGAATAAGCCAGAAATATTACAAACTGGGTGTAAGTACATTATTATTCCTAACAGACTATTCACGAATCATCTGACTTGACATTTCACTCTAATTTGTGTTTTAAATTCATTGACTGTTCCTTAGATTATCTTAATATTACATAAAGAATAACTCAAGGACACAATACAACAGCACGCAGCCAGACAGCAATGTCAACAGTCAATACTCAAAATTTATTAAACGGTTATGCTTTTGCCCATTGATTATTAGGTAGAAGCAAATTGGTTCATTAATAGGTTTATTAGTCTTTTGTTTTGTGCAGTAATACTATTCAGTTACTCAACTTCACATAGTCAAATGAAGTGCCATTTAAATGTGAATGAGGACATGTATAGAATGAGCCTGTGTGGCAAACTGTTAAACTAAAGAATAAGCCTTTATCAATAGAACTTCGTACCACTGTTAAGGAGTGTCGAGGTAGAAAGTTCTCCAGCGCAATCAGTCTGGCTGATCCAGCTGTCCTAAAGGACACTCTGAATGATAAGTGCCTTCAGCTGAAGTACCACAGGCGACCTCCCGACACTGCGACTTCTATACAGCGTGGTTCAGGGGTCCCTACCACAGGGTTGTTTTGCAAACCACAAAGCGTTCAAAGTCACACAAACGATTTTCATATTCCCTCTCTTGCTGCGACCTGACTATTAGTCCTACAGAAAAATGAACAGCACCTTTTGTAGGAAATTTGATGTAGTTAAATGTTGTACCAGTACACGTTGTCTCTAGAGTCCTTAGTCTCCGAGTTATTCAAGAAAAACGTATATAAAAATTACCTTCAAACGCGGTTTTCTTTAATAAATGGAAAACCATGGCCTCCAATGGAAACGTATCACAGTACAAAATTTAACAGCATTGTAATTGCTACAAAAAGTTATCGTTCATTTTACAGTAGGACTGCTAGTTTGCGCATAGCAAGCGAGAGAATATTAAAATCTCGCACTTAGTTTTCGATTACGCTGCACGTTCCATAAAACGCAGAGATAAGGGCCGCCGAATCACTCTGTATCGGTTAGAACTTGTAATGGTAAAGGCATCGATGCTGTACAGATCGAGTTTAACATTACACTTAAGAAACGTAACAGTAAAGTAAGAAATTAAAAAATGGAGCGAAACTCGCCGATGTATGAGCTAAAAAGGAGTGTGTCACATGAGAACGATTACCAGTCGCATTTAGAGGAAGAGGAAACGCTTATCAGAAAGTGAAATTAAACAGGTAAAAGAGCATAATGGGGGATAACCGAGCAGTAAACTGACTGAAATCTCCTTCGGTACTTGTGTGCCCCAAACAGTAAAGGTTGGTAACGTGAACACACCCAGAAAATAAAGGCACGAAACACACTGGCGAGAAAAGATATTGGGTATGACACATTCGTAGAAAGCAAATAACGAGAGTAGGGACCGGTATCGGTCTCGAAAAAGTAATTGAACAATTGCCAGAGAGTAAGATAAAAGAATAGGAAATTAAGCCTGAATAAGAGAGAAAACTCATACAGAGTTGAGAAACAAGGAGAGAAAAATTAATAAAAAATTGTAGACAAAACAGAAGAATATTGAAGGAAATGTTTAAAACATGGGATGAAAGGATGAATGATAAAATAAAAAAGGAAGCCAAGAACAGAAGAAAATGAACGAGGTAGCAAAATCACAACGAATGAAAGGAGAAACATCAATTAAGAAAGTAAGGAAACTACAAAAGTAGCAGCACTAGATCATTACAAAAAATGAATGTGATAGTGGTGTTGGTGTATATGATTTCACAAAGCCAACAGGTAACTACAGGGTGTTTCAAAAATTACCGGTATATTTGAAACGGCAATACAAACTAAACGAGCAGCGATAGAAATACACCGTTTGTTGCAATATGCTTGGGACAACAGTACTTTTTCAGGCAGACACTTTCGAAATTACAGTAGTTACAACTGTCAACAACAGATGGCGCTGCGGTCTGGGAAACTCTATAGTACGATATTTTCCACATATCCACCATGCGTAGCAATAATATGGCGTAGTCTCTGAATGAAATTACCCGAAACCTTTGACAACGTGTCTGGCGGAATGGCTTCACATGCAGACGAGATGTACTGCTTCAGCTGTTCAATTGTTTCTGGATTCTGGCGGTACACCTGGTCTTTCACGTGTCCCCACAGAAAGAAGTCACAGGGGTTCATGTCTGGCGATTAGGGAGGCCAATCCACGCCGCCTCCTGTATGTTTCGGATAGCCCAAAGCAATCACACGATCATCGAAATATTCATTCAGGAAATTAAAGACGTCGGCCGTGCGATGTGGCCGGGCACCATCTTGCATAAACCACGAGGTGTTCGCAGTGTCGTCTAAGGCAGTTTGTACCGCCACAAATTCACGAAGAATGTCCAGATAACGAGATGCAGTAATCGTTTCGGATCTGAAAAATGGGCCAATGATTCCTTTGGAAGAAATGGCGGCCCAGACCAGTACTTTTTGAGGATGCAGGGACGATGGGACTGCAACATGGGGCTTTTCAGTTCCCCATATGCGCCAGTTCTGTTTATTGACGAAGCCGTCCAGGTAAAAATAAGCTTCGTCAGTAAACCAAATGCTGCCCACATGCATATCGCCGTCATCAATCCTGTGCACTATATCGTTAGCGAATGTCTCTCGTGCAGCAATGGTAGCGGCGCTGAGGGTTTGCCGCATTTGAATTTTGTATGGATAGAGGTTTAAACTCTGGCGCATGAGACGATACGTGGACGTTGGTGTCATTTGGACCGCAGCTGTAACACGGCGAACGGAAACCCGAGGCCGCTGTTGGATCACCTGCTGCACTAGCTGCGCGTTGCCCTCTGTGGTTGCCGTATGCGGTCGCCCTACCTTTCCAGCACGTTCATCCATCACGTTCCCAGTCCATTGAAATTTTTCAAACAGATCCTTTATTGTATCGCTTTTCGGTCCTTTGGTTACATTAAACCTCCGTTGAAAACTTCGTCTTGTTGCAACAACACTGTGTTCTAGGAGGTGGAATTCCAACACCAGAAAAATCCTCTGTTCTAAGGAATAAACCATGTTGTCCACAGCACACTTGCACGTTGTGAACAGCACTCGCTTACAGCAGAAAGGCGACGTACAGAATGGCGCACCCACACACTGCGTTGTCTTCTATATCTTTCACATCACTTGCAGCGCCATCTGTTGTTGAAAATTGTAACTACTGTAATTTCGAAAGTTTGTCCGCCTGAAAATGTACTGTTGTCCCAAGCATATTGCAACAAACGGTGTATTTCTATCGCTGCTCGTTTAGTTTTTATTGCCGTTTCAAATATACCGGTCATTTTTGAAACACCCTGTAGTAAACACATAAAGGAGATCGAACAGAAAGTGGAAGTCACGAATAAAGCTGTAGGAGTACAGAAAGTATAGCAAACTACTGAACAGCAGGTTGAACAGGCTATTAATAGCAAATCACAATGAAGCACACTCAACAACTGGCCAAGTAGCAATAGTGGCCAAGAATGTCCCGAAAGTATATTTTATACATAACTGGATATTCCATTAAGGCAAGATGTATCCGATTACATCCATAAGAAATTTACGCAGGTTATTACCAGAAATAAGGAGTGACAAAACAGAAATGGCTAAAGTTATAAATAAAAAATACAATAAAGAATGTAACTGATGTACAAGGTTAGAAAAGAAATTCTTAAAGTATGCAAAAATTGAATAATTCATTCTAAAAATATTGCTCCAAATCAACAGAATGATATTCTAATTTCTATAAGTAATATCCCATATAATTGGAGAATAGATAGAACTTACGGTGGGTTCTTCGAAAAGGAATTGGAGAGAAACCTGATTCTTGACACATCCTACGACGAAAGAAATGTAGTGTGATGAGTGGTTACAAACATTAACACGTGAACTACGTGGTCATTTAAGACGAACAATTATTTAGTCAGTGGAGTTGGCAAGGATCACATTTGCACAATTAAAACGTAAGACAACGTAAGTAATCTAGCACCAAAGCATGGAGTGCGCCATGAACAAGTGTAGAGAAATTAATACAGAAACAAAAGTGGCCGACATGGCGGTTATGTTGGAAGATACCACGAAGAGGGAAGGACAGGCCGACAAGGGGAAGAAGAGCGCGGCGCGTTCGGATATAAATACGAAAAATGGAGGCTGAGAAGTTGCTCGGAACCGGAGGAGAGAATGAGATCGCAGGAAACAAACAGCAGTTTTAGGATTGGCCCGATCTGATACGTACATCGGGGGACCTCGTAAGAGGTCGGAAGTAAGAGAGAAACACATAATGAAAGCAGAAAAATTAAGTGAAAAAAAAGAATACCTGCTAGAAGGCGACATTAATGAAATTTAAGATAAAGTGAGTGGGTTTTTGACTGATTCATTACTTTACTCGGGAATCCAGCTGTATGCGATAGCACGAGTTACGGAAATTACGAGACGAAATACCAAATCTGTCGATCAGTAGGTTCATAATAAAAGTGACTGTGGGTGTATACCAGAAAACAATTAACTGTCAGGTAACGATGGAGGTTGGAATAGGAGAACCATACCCAAAGGAAGCTAGTCGTGCCTAATTTGCAAGAGGAAGCCATTATAGGCTCCGATCGTTTAGCGGAGTAAAATACAAAGATAGATTATGGTAGAAGTGAAATGAGGCCTTATGACGGGAAAAGGAGAAAAAAAATTAAAATCTAATGACAAAACGACAGGGGAACACAAGGTTTGTGCTGCATAGACCGAATAGCAGCTTGCGAAAATGTTGTAGAAAGGGGATATTTACTACATCTTCGTCGATATGGTATATTCGAAATGATAAATCTCCAAATAGTGAAGAAGAACAAATGAACATACATGAGAAGAAATGTAGGATGTATTGCTGGACAGCTATCTCTTTTAACTGAAAGGTTCAGGGAGATCGTAAAAAATTAAGCCTGATAAACTATATTTTAAATTGCCTTATTCAATTCCATACGCCACAAAGATGACTTCAAAAATTTAAGGGAGCAAGAATATTTAGAAGTCTCGATTTAACTTCTGGATATCAAGTTCGGCTGGACTTGTTATTAAGGCCACATACAACATTTAATATGAACGGAAATATTATCAAGAGAGAGTACTACCTTTTGGATTGAATGTATTGGTATAAGCTTTTATCAGGACACTAAACAGAGTACTAGGAGAAGAACTGCAGAACAAAAGTACCGTTTACGTGGATATTAGGTGCAACCACAACGGAGAGGCTAGACAAACATATGGTTCCTGAAGAGGGGCAACTGCCTTTTCAGTAGTTGCAGGGGCAACAGTCTGAATGATTGACTGATTTGGCCTTGTAACACTAACCAAAACGGCCTTGCTGTGCTGGTACTGAGAACAGCTGAAAGCAAGGGGAAACTACGGCCGTGATTATCCCGAGGGCATGCAGCTTTACTGTATGGATAAATGATGATGGCGTCCTCTTGGGTAAAATATTCCGGAGGTAAAATAGTCCCGTATTCGGATCTCCAGGCGGGGACTACTCAGGAGGACGTCGTTATCAGGAGAAAGAAAACTGGCGTTCCACGGATCGGAGCGTGGAATGTCAGATCCTTAATTGGGTAGATAGGTTAGGAAATTTAAAAAGGGAAATGGATAGGTTAAAGTTGGATATAGTGGGAATTAGTGAAGTGACTTTTTGTCACGTCAATACAGGATTATAAATACAAAATCAAATAGGTGTAATGCAGGAGTAGGTTTAATAATGAATAAAAAAAAGGAGTGCGGGTAAGTTACTACAAACAGCATAGTGAACGCACTATTGTGGCCAAGATAGACACGCCTACTACAGTAGTACAAGTTTATATCCCAACTAGCTCTGCAGATAATGAAGAAATTGAAGAAATGTATGATGAAATGAAAGAAATTATTCAGATAGTGAAGGGAGACGAAAATTTAATAGTCATGGGTGACTGGAATTTGGTAGTGGGAAAGGGGAGAGAAGGAAACATAGTAGGTGAATATGGACTGGGGCTAAGAAATGAAAGAGGAAGCCGCCTGGTAGAATTTTGCACAGAGCACAACTTAATCATAGCTAACACTTGGTTCAAGAATCATGAAAGAAGGCTGTATACATGGAAGAAGCCTGGAGATAGTGACGGGTCTCAGATAGATTATATAATGGTAAGAGATTTAGGAACCAGGTTTTAAATTGTAAGACATTTCCAGGGGTAGATGTGGACACTGACCAAACTCTATTGGTTATGAACTGTAGATTAAAACTGAAGAAACTGCAAAAAGGTGGGATTTAAGGAGCTGGGACCGGGATAACCTGACTAAGCCAGAGATTCTACAGAGTTTCACGGAGAGCATAAGGGAACAATTGACAGGAATGGGGGAAAGAAATACAGTAGAAGAAGAATGGGTACCTTTAAGGAATGAAGTGGTGAAGGCAGCAGAGGATAGAGTAGGTAAAAAGACGAGGGCTAGTAGCACTCCTTGGGTAACAAAAGAAATATTGAATTTAATTGATGAAAGGAGAAAATATAAAAATGCACTAAATGAAGCAGGCAAAAAGGAATACAAACGCCTCAAAAATGAGATCGACAGGAAGTGCAAAATGTCGAAGCAGGCATGGCTAGAGGACAAATGAAAGGATTTAGAGGCTTATTCACTAGGGGTAAGACAGATACTGCCTACAGGAAAATGAAAGAGGCCTTTGGAGAACAGAGAACCACTTGTATGAATATCAAGAGCTCAGATGGAAACCCAGTTCTAAGCAAAGAAGGGAAAGCAGAAAGGTGGAAGGAGTATATAGAGGGTCTATACAAGGGCGATGTACTTGAGGGCAAAGTTATAGAAATGGAAGAGGATGTAGATGAAGACGAAATGGGAGATATGATACTGCGTGAAGAGTTTGATAGAGCACTGAAAGATCTAAGCCGAAACAAGACCCCGGGAATAGACAATATTCCATTAGAACTTCTGACAGCCTTGGGAGAGCCAGTCCTGATAAAACTCTACCATCTGGTGAGCAAAATGAATGAGACAGGAGAAATACCCTCAGACTTTAAGAAGAATACAATAATTCCAATCCCAAAGAAAGCATGTGTTGACAGATGTGATAATTACTGAACGATCAGTTTAATAAGTCACGGCGGCAAAATACTAACGCGAATTCTTTACAGACGAATGGAAAAACTGGTAGAAGCCGACCTTGGGGAATATCAGTTGGATTCCGTAGGAATGTTGGAACGCGTGAGGCAATAGTGACCCTACGACTTACTTTAGAAGGTAGATTAAGAAAAGGCAAACCTACGTTTATAGCATTTGTAGACTTAGACAATGCTTCTGACAATGTTGCCTGGAACACTCTCTTTCAAATTCTGAAGGTGGCAGGGGTAAAATACAGGGAGCGAAAGACAATTTACAATGTGTACAGAAACCATATGGCAGTTATAAGAGTCGAGGGACACGAAAGGAAAGCAGTGGTTGCGAAGGGAGTGAGACAGGGTTGTAACCTCTCCCCGATGTTATTCAATCTGTATATTGAGCAAGCAGTGAAGGAAACAAAAGAAAAATTCGGAGTACGCATTATAATCCATGGAGAAGAAATAAAAAATTTTAAGGTTCGCCGATGACATTGCAATTCTTTCAGAGGCAGCAAAGGACTTGGAAGAGCAGTTGAACGGAATGGACACTGTCTTGAAAGGAGGATATAAGATGAATATCAACAAAAGCAAAGAATTTATGTAGTCGAATTAAGTCGGGTGCTGCTGAGGGAATTAGATTAGGAAATGAGGCACTTAAAGTAGTAAACGAGTTTTGCTATTTGGGGAGCAAAATAACTGATGATGGTCGAAGAAGAGAGGATATAAAATGTAGACTGGCAATGGCAAGGAAAGCGTTTCTGAAGAAGAGAAATTTTTTAACATCTAGTATAGATTTAAGTGTCAGGAAGTCGTTTCTGAAAGTGTTTGTATGGAGCGTAGCCATGTATGGAAGTGAAACGTGAACGATAACTAGTTTGGACAAGAAGAGAATAGAAGCTTTCTAAATGTGGTGCTACAGAAGAATGCTGAAGATTAGGTGGGTAGATGACATAACTAATGAGGAAGTGTTGAGTAGGATTGGGGAGAAGGGGAGTTTGTGGCACAACTTGACTAGAAGAAGGGATCGGTTGGTAGGACATGTTCTGAGGCATCAAGGGATCACCAATTTAGTACTGGAGGGCAGCGGGGAGGGTAAAAATGTAGAGGGAGACCTAGAGATGAATACACTAAGCAGATTCAGAAGGATGTAGGCTGCAGTAAGTACTGGGAGATGAAGAAGCTTGCATAGGATAGAGTAGCGTGGAGAGCTGCATCAAACCAGTCTCAGGACGGAAGAACAACAACAACAACATTGATAGTCAGTGGAACTCGGGAACAAATCATTAAAGGCATTAGAGGAAATATTAGCAAAGTGTGCAATGGCTGATTCAAGATTTATTTTTCACTAATCTGAATTACGGACGCTAATGATACCTCCCCTAGGACACGTTACAAGGCCAGAAGGGGTATAACAAGCCAGAAAATCTGGCAGCCATTAGATATTTTTCGAACCAATAAATAAGGAGCAATTAAAAAGCCTTTTCTGTCTCTATGGATTCCATTGTCGGTTCGTCGATGAACAAACTTTACGTAGGAAGGTGGTACATACAGTCGTAAAGAAAAATAGTGTATGGTCTTGGGCGTGAGAATGGAAATAAAATGAAAGCTCCATAATGCTCCAATACTGGATGTTTCAGTTATGACGAAAATATTGTACCTAGATTGTGATGTGCCGGATTATGGTCTCATGGTCGATTTTTACCAAAAGTCAAGAAGAAGACGGGAAGGAAGTGACAAAAATAATTGTTTTCTGGAGTCAGGTACTAAATGCCCACGAACAAAAGTACTCCAAACAGAGACGGATGGATTAGCAGTAGTGTTCGTATTCGCAAAGTTTAGGTTTTACCTGGGAGGGAGAAAATGAGTTTTTTTAACAGATCATAAGTCCCTGTCGTTTATGCTAACTTGTAGACTTCATCGCAGTACACTGAAAAGTTGGACTCTTGCTCGGCAGGAATCTGATTTTCATATTCATTGTGTGTCATGCACACAACAAATAGTGCCAGGTGCGCTATCATGTTACCTTTTAGGACTAGAGAACAAACCAACACCGCATCAAAAGAGGGAAAGTTGTATTTTTCTTACAAAAGGGATTAAGCGTGAAGGAGTGAGACGAAAGCGATAAGGAACATTAGGAGAGGAAAATGAAGGTGAAAAGCTGGTACTAAACAAAAGAAAATGTAACAGTGAAGTTGAAGATAGAATTTAAATGTATTAACTTGTGTACAACTCTATTTTGTGGCATACGAACAATAGAAACGAAGATGGAGTGTGTGTATCCCATAACAAGTATGGAAACTCCGATGTGGTATACTCACCTTAGCTGCGGGCAATGTAGTCTGAAGAAATGTATGGAAAGCTTCAGCGAGGTTCTAGGTTTTGGGAAAGGGTTAGTTGAATTAGGAAATTACTTAAGAAATGTGAAATATGTCAAAAAACAAGAACTACTACGGTACTTCGTGAAGGATTTATGCAAGCTATAGTGGCAAAAGAACCAAACGAAGCGGTGACGCCAGAATTGAAAATTTAAAGAAATATTTTACAAGAGAGTAGAAGAGGAGGAGAGGAAAATAGAAAAACATTAGCAGTGCTAAAAGAGTATTACCTAATTACAGTAGATGTGACTCTCTGGAATGAATATTGTGAGCTATTTGTAGTTAAATTTAGCAACGCTTCCCGTAAGGAGAATTCTCTGTGTTTATGGTGACTGCGTTAATGAACAATGTTAAACCAGTGTTATAAGTGTACAAGTCTGTTTTCTGCTAATTATGGTTGCTTTAAACTTATTCAAGTACGCAGCGACTTACGTAGACTGGTGTTAAAGTGCTGTGATTCAAAAGATCGGAAGAGTGGGCTCAGCACTTGGCGATACTTGTCAGTCGGTGCTGCACGTGTGAGCGGCTGTAGAGCATTTACGAGTAGGAGCTGTGGCTCACACAAAGCGTAATGTGTTGCTACACGGGGCGAACGAGAAATACGGGCTCTGCAGCGAACGTGTGGCGTCACTCTAGTCGGCTTGTCTGCCATACTTCGTGAATGCTCTGCTCCGTGCAGGGCCCACGAGAAATCGACATTTATTTCAAAAGGCACCCACTAAAGGTCTTAATTTTATTGTGTGCTGTCGAAAACTTGCAAGCATTTAAACACACATTCAAAAATTATTAAACTCGTCTGAAATGGTTATCCGACGGAGACGGAAGCTTGCACTCCTAAGGCCTGCAGTGTCACGTGCTGTGACGTTCGCAACACGGCCTGTTTTTCCCGTGTGCATCGTTGTTCCACGTCGAGAGGAGACGTGGCGAGGAGATGCGGAGAGAAGTCAGGCCGTTCGCGAGACGTCAGGCAGCGCTTGAAGGAGACTACGGGAACTTGAGAATTCAGCAGCCAACCGGACGTCTTCAGCGTGCGCAGACTTCGACCCCCTCAGCTGACACTAGCAGGTGCCAGCCAGCTATCGGAACTCTCCAGGTCACTGCATATGTAATACGTGGTATATCAGGGCGGCGTACTAGGAGTGTGAGTTTGCACCTCAACAAAGTGATTGTCTGCTGGTGCACGGATCCTGTTTGATATCCCAGTAGTGTCTTTTTGTGCATTTAAGTTTGCAGTGTAAATAGATGCTCATGAGTGCACAAAATTATTTGTTGTACTTGTACGTATTATCCTTGCAACACACTGAAATTTTCAGTTTGTCTTATTAATTGTTCATTTATGTTTATTAGATTTCAAAAGCATTACGATAAGCAATGGTAAATTTAGGGCAAAGTAAGAAAGCCTTAAAAAATGGAAAACATTTCTATGATATACTTGAATAATCTGCTGAATTCTGCTGAATTCTATATTTGCTGTCACACGTAGCACAATTTTTACTTAGTTACCTGATATGGATCATTTGATGAAAGTAAATAACAAAATGTGATAAGAAGAATTTGAAATGATTTTAATTTGTTTTCCTTTCAGCGAGGAATTTCATATTCCATGACTGAAACGAAATGTAATTATAACCTCCAATTTGGTCCTTTCCTGTCTCAATAATTCTATGCATGGTGGAACTGAGTATCTCTTTAGAAATGTCAAAAATAATATGGAAGGTGGATGTGATATGTCTGATATACAGATTTTGAAAAAAAAAACGTCAAAGTTGCCAAGTATGACGGCACCATTGCCGCTTTCGATTACTTTCAGTAATCGGGAAATTTCCTTTTCATGACTGAGGGGATGTTTTTTCTCAAATTTTCTTGTTTCAAGCGGATTTTGAAAACTGTTCGTTGGTGGATGATAGGAAGCAGATATCCATACTGTACTTGATAGAGCGAATGGTCCCTTACAGTTTCTTGCTATAGTGCAGTGACATCGCTGACGCAGATGCCCCATGTTTCCAGAAGGAACAAATTGACAACTAGAGATGGTTTCGCGCCAAGGAGACACTGAGGCGCACCAAGTCGTCACGTTAGTAGATACGTATGTGTTTGAGAAACGCGATCATGGATAATACAACAATTTTGAAGCTAGAGGTTAATTTAGTATCCGGGAAATTGTTATATAATGAAAAGGCGTTCGTACAGTAAGGAAATGGCAGTGGTAAATTCATAAAAGCTCGTGGTGGATGAATGACGGTAAATGTAATGTGAATGCGTTCAGAATAAGTAGAGACATGATACTTGAATTTTAAGTAAAACAGATTAGCTGTGTCGTACAGAAATGTTCACATGTAAACAAACTCTACATTATTGTTACAGTATTTTGGAAAGGATGGAATTATAGAGCAATGTGGAAGAGCAGATAGGGCATGCGTTGTACACTAATGTTCAGAACTTTAATTATCGGCATATGTACCTTGTGAATTCGCCTTCGGAAAAATGGCTACTTATGCCAGGCTATAACAAATAATAAAGTATATAGCAATAAATAGTACGGATTGGTTGCTTACACACTTCTTGCAAGGGCATAATAGAACAATTTTCTACCATATGGGAATTTTAAGAGATCGCAGTTTTCGCGACGACATCCTTGAGTAAATGCTTCACGAAATTCTTGGTGTTTGATTTCTGTCTCAATATTTGGACGACTCCTTCTGTCGCCGTTGTCCTGAGAATGGATTTCAGTAGAGTAGTTAAAGAAGCTGACGGACTTCTGGTTTCAGCGGGCCAACTAAACCAAGTAACGACCTATTACAATCTAATCTCCTGACGATAATGACGGAGGAAGTAGTCAGATGTTCGCGACTGAGAAATTTAACACGGCAAGAACTCCGTGAAGCATTTATTCATACAAAAATTTTGTTTCTTATTACATGAAATTAGGTTTCATAGTAGTTTCTGGCATTTACCATAATTCCATGTTGTATTAATTACGACTTCCGTTCATATGAGCAGCTTCTCTATTCCATGTCGTCTTCTGGATCATTATCTGCGTTGTTCTATAAGGTGTTCGGATATTTTCTCTACAAAGTTGTTGGATAACAGGAACCCATGCCAGGAACTTAATGTTTCCGTTGTACGATGGTTCCTCTTCACAAGCGTGACGCATCCATGTCTGCTGAGGGAAAGAGAAAAACCTCGGAGTTGCTTGTCCTGGCGTGCAACAGATAGACAGCATTACTTCTACTGCGTCAGACGATCACCTGATGTCAGTTAACGACTGCCTTGCTACAACTCTCCCGTAGAGACAGAGGAAGATCGACAGGCACGAGTTCTGCCAGCAGCTGTAGAAACTGAAAATGTACCAGGAGAGGTGGAGAGTGTCTGCCAGAACATGTTCCATAGGTACAAAGTCTGTAACAACGTTGGTGGTTACCACATCAAGATGCTGTTGTAATGCATCAGAACTGTTCTGTAAAACTGTATGCTGGGCTCTTGGTTGTTCTGGAATTAGGTAAACCTATAATGTGTGAAGCGTTAAGGCAAAAATGGCTCTAAAGTAGTTAATGGATGTTTCGTTAAATTTTATTTCGAAATTATTACCTAATATAGTAATTGTATTGCGTCACGCCTAATTCAGCTCTTCAAGCAGAAATGGATAAGTTAAACATTTGAAATGAAACCGATGAAGAATGAAATCGGTACGTTCCCGTACATGTGTTCCTAATGAAAATATTTGGCTATGTACTCACACCCCTCTACAAGTACTAGAAATTTGTAAAGGAAATTCACTAATACCTTATATGTAGGATGATGTTCGCTGGTGAAACGATGCTGGGTCATATCTTTGCCTTGTCTAGCACTGTATGCCCACTGAAACCCAAGAACTATGATTCCCACTAGCAGCACATTTTCGACTAGATTGGTGTTTCAACTTACTCCACGCGTCCGACTGCAATGATGAAAGACATCCAGCAAACATCATAACGTTTGTTTCGGTGTTCCAACTTTTGTTAAAGAAACTTTTATGCTGGCGTCGTCAAATTTGAGTCTTCATCAACGAGCCAGCTGTTGATCACAACATCACAAAAAGCGCATCGCTGTTGCAGTATTATGTTACGAATCATTTGGAAACGTTCACTGTATACCTACATTCAAATTCCATAATACAATAGTGCCATTTTCGATTGTCTTTTGACCCGTGCTCTTTTCTCTTCAGTTACTCATCCGTAATTTATGTGCACACTGGCCCTTTTATGAGTACTGCGCTGGTGAGGGAGGTAATGGTGCCACCATTGCAAAGCTTACACCTGAGTTTCTTTGTTAGTTGATTCTAGTAGAGAGGGTTGCTGTTTCACCTCGTTATGTCGCGTAGAGAACGCATGGAATGAATTAACTTACTGCTGCTCATAGTGTTTGTCGATGTCGATGAAAATGCTTTGTACAAAGACTATGCACAGCTACTGTGTAGGTAATGAAAACAGGATTTCTAGCGTAGCTTCTATACTTCGTTATATGTCTTTGCAGAGAGACGAAGTGTAATCGAAGATAAGTTATATAAACAATTAACAACAACACCCGGAGTTAGACAAAAATGTGGCCTTTCTAATTCTTTTCATCGTCTACATAGACGAGGTCATCGGAGCTGTTTATCGTTACGCCGTAGTTTATATTATTATCACCTGCGTGTAACGATACACGGAGAGAAGACTCAGTACTCAGAAGAACCTACTACACACGTACTCAGCTGATAAAATAATAACCGTGGAAAATGAAGGTAACCTTCAAACAGGTGTCTTATGATCTTAAAGTATTAGCTTCAAAGTATAACACGAAAATCTCCGCTAATAACAAAAATTGTGGCTTTCAATGGAAAATCACCTAAAAGATAAAAACTTGTAATAAACAATCCGATACTGGAACAGGTAACCCATTTTCAGCATATGTGCTGTAACAAGACGAAATTTCGGCAAGATACAAAATTGTAATAAACAACCCGATACTGGAACAGGTAACCCATTTTCAGCATATGGGCTGTAACAAGACGAAATTTCGACTTTTAAGGCCAAATTCTTATACAAATGAACAAAAAAATAGGCCAAGTTTGGAAATTTTTTTCAGGCCATGAAAGGACATTCGAAGGATCTGTTTGGAGATTATGATTGATCATACTCTGAACTTTGTTTTAGATTTTCAATCCAAAAATAGAAAGAAACAAAATGGCACCCGCATTATGGTTTGATCAAGGGACTGCGAGGCTTCTCAGGCTGTGTGCAGTGTAGCCCCACAGGAATTACCTGAAATAAAAACTGGGTAATATCAGTCGATAATACCTTAAATTTAAGGAAGCTCATACCCAACCATAGTTATATCACGTTAAATTTAACGATATGGTGCTAACTCGAACTATTAATTCGATTTTTGAGGGATTGTTCCACTCCCTATCGCTTTGCAAAAAAATAGTTAATATTAACAAATTTCACATATTATAGGAATAAGCTTCCAAGACAAGAATTTACTTTTCGGGAGTC
Organism: Schistocerca cancellata; assembly: GCF_023864275.1. Taxonomy (NCBI): domain Eukaryota; kingdom Metazoa; phylum Arthropoda; class Insecta; order Orthoptera; family Acrididae; genus Schistocerca; species Schistocerca cancellata. Next base: position 414,861,143 of record NC_064631.1, read on the forward strand.
AAAAGTAAAAGCTAACAGGTTGAGCGGTATTTATATTATGCTGCACGCAGTTTAGAAAAATCGTTTCTCGAGAAAGACCCGTTTAAAATACAGGGAAATTTTGTATATATTATTAGTTCAAACTGCATGAAAACTACATGTTATTTTATATTTTTGACGTAGCTGAACAGAAATCTCAAGTTATATTTTTAAAATTCAAAATGGTTAATCCAATCTGGCGGACCCGAAGCTATTTTTTGACCAATTTTGACCAAAAGTGTTTTCGTTTCTTACCTTTCGTCCGCAATTTAAGGATTGTATATCAACCCTTCCTTTAACTCGAATTGTTGCTGGAGAGCAGCTCTTCTTGGCGAGAAAAGCCGATCGAGCTGAGCTGGACATAATGCGTTTGGTAGCCTGTACACGAGTTCGTCAGCTTTTTCGGCGTATATGTTTGCATGCATACTGCAATGTAAATCGTCCTGTCAACGTGCATCACGGCAAGACAAGTTGAAACCATGTCTTTAATTATTTTTCTTTTTAACACTGACCCACAAAATTTTCCCTGACAAAGACAACTCAGACTTCACCTATTCATTTATTACCCACAATATACAAGCCCAACGCAATGTGAGTGTTATACAGTGACAAAATGACTTCCAATAATTACACAAAAGAATGGCTCTGAATTGCAAGAAACCTAAAAACAAAAAAATCGAAAAAATATGATATTAAAAACTATGAAACTACCTCCAACGGTGTTAATTGCCTAAACTCCTTTCAATGATGACTCCTGATAGCGGGAATTTCATTTTTTATATTATAAGTCACTTACCTCACAGAAAATCTTCATTACACCAACTACAGCAGTTACAACAAGCAGTAACTACAGCCAGCAAAATGAAAAGATTCTAGCTACAAATGGACTCAAACTGCTACGAGGCATATGGTTAGCAAAAGAAAGAGCAAACAATGTATTTAGAAAATTTTACCTTATTCATGTGACATCCAGTTCCAAAAATTATTTGGTTGTTAATAATCACACTGCTCAAAATATCCAATCAAACATACGTCATCATACATTTCCTTGCGTCTCACTTTACAATGCATGTCCTACCAACATAGAGTCTTCACTAAGAAAATTCATGTCCATACACTTCTATATCCACTCGATAACTACTAGTTCGTGCAAACACAGAATCCCTTGCCGAGGGTGGAGAGCGCTGTCAACATACAAACAGGCTGCTTAACAAAGTTTTCTACATAAGCAAGGCGCCTCCGGCTGCGAGCGTCCCGTGGCAGCCATGACACTGCTTCGAACAATGGGCCGTATAAAGTTTATAACGCACGGATTTAAAAAATCTTTTTCGTCCCAACTGTCTTGACTCATATGCCTTGCAAAAAGTGTAATAAAAGGAAAATCGAATTTTTGATCATTTTTAATGAGAGCATGTCCTTAACTTAATAAAAAGATCTTAGAAGTTAAAGAAGTCTTTGCAACAATTACATATGTGCTACAAAAAACCGCCAAAGAGACACAGACGAAGTTTTACATGCTCACCCCAGTATCTACTATGTGGATGTGAAAGTCGGTTTCCGATGTAAAAGGATGTGAGCAAATTCCAGGCTGCAGAAATGATATCTCTACATAGCGGTAAAGGGTGTGTTAGAGATGATCACTCCAGCAATTAAGACTTTAGGTATTAACTGTAAGTTGACTGAAATCAGAAGAAAACCGATCTGACGGGGGGGAGGGGGGGTGAGGGCAGGATGGTATGTTGGCACGTACATAGAAGGCCTAAAAATAGACTTCGAAAACGTGTTCTTGGCTACAAGCTTGTAGGGACAATACAGAAGGAATACGACTTGTGTAATAATTTTGGAGAAATAAATGTGCTCAACTGCGGCTTCAAAGGAAATGTGGAGAATATTATGGTAGCATAAAAGAGGATTACAAGGTTTCCAAACCGGAGTTTTACTAATGCAGGGCTGAATGTTAGGACTTCCAAGAGTGAGAATTATACTCGACTCAGTGAAATAAAACTATCCAATAAAACTATTCATTCACAGAAGAAACAAGTCTGCAATTGTCATATATAATAACATATGACGTAATTCTGAAAACAGACAATGGAATACCTAGGCGATACAAGGATAAAGATGCGATGTATTAATAACGTTTATTTTATTGAAAAGGTTTTACAGTTTTCTTATAAGAAAAATTGGAGGCATTCTTGTCAGCGCGCCTTCCTGCAATTAAGAGTTTCACAATGTCCATACTCGCTGTGTTCCAGAACACGTATATGACTACCAAAAGACCTCAGTTTGTGATTGCTTCTCTGGACTTCCTATCTTAGTTACTATGCAGGATAAATTCTGTTGAACAGAGTCATTACCTCTGACGAGACATGTGTTTCTTATGCTAGCACGAAGACAAAACAACCAACCGTGAGCTATCATATCGTCTCAACAAACAATTAATAAAAGGCACACCAGAATCAGGCATCTAGAAAGGTTATGCCTGAAGACGACCGCGAGACGTTAAGAAAACGAAGAGGATCCTTTCAAAACAGTCGATGCTGTCTTTTGAATGTCATTGACGCCTTTTTCCACGACTGCGCTCGACCGCACACTGGTTGGTAAACATAGGAATTTTCTGTCGGCGCTTTTTAACATACGCTCCGTCTCTTTGTTTCAAGGAAGATGCTACCATAGCGTGCATCAGAATCTTATTTTTAGCTTAACAGAAGGGTCATTCCAGTCTGTTGTGGGATTTGCAAGCTTTATTATCTTTCGTCATTTTAAGAATAAAATTGTACCATTTATCCTATCAGTTTAATGTTTAAGTATGCTTGACAAATTATATAGTACCTCATGAGTGGATGGCTATTTGAAGCGAGCTGGCCACTAGAGCTTTACGAACTCCTTCTTGCTGCTCCTCTTCCCATCAAGAAAGACTGTACGTCAGATTTTATATTTTAGTCTCTGTTTTTTAACATTTTAAATATGCATCACGGTTTCACAGTAGTGTACACTGGTGACTCCAACCAAGGGAATCCCCTTGGCTGCTCTTTCGTTCCCCGACCACGTCACCAGGATTCGCAGTTTCCTCAGAGGATCTCCACGCGATCTTGAAGGTACGGGAGCAGTTGCGCTGGATTCAAGGCAAACAGTTTATCATCTGTTCCGATTTCCTCAGTGTGTTATAATCTGCACAGAATTTGCACCTAGCTGAGGAGTTTGTCCGGCTGCTATATGACCAAGTATGCTTGCTCCAACGGCAGAGGAAGCAGGTTGTCATTCAGCTGGGTGCCAGGGTATGTAAGGATACGAAAAAATGAACAGGCCGATGGGGCTGTCAGGGAGGTCTGCAGAGGACAGGACGTGGCGCAGTGTCCTATTCCCTTGCATTCTGTCGTTTCTGCATTACATAGGAAGTACATGCATGTGTGGGGGCAGGAATGACTGGCGGTGACGGACAATAAGCTGCGTTTGGTGAAGTCAAACATCCGGCCCGTGGCATTCCTTCTACCGGTTGCACAGGCGAGGTAAAGTGACTCTCACACGTCTTCGCATAGGGCACTGCACTCTTAAACATGTATTCTTACTACAGGGAGAGGATCTCCCGTTTTGTGATGCTTGTGGCGTGCATATCACAGTACTCCATATTTTAACAGAGTGCACTTCATACGTGTTGTAAGGGCAGAGGAAAATCTGATGATGAGACAAGTGTGACTAAAGTTTTAAAGTCTAGTGATTTGTCTAAACTCTGGCCTAAGCTCTTAGGCTGGTGGATTTAGTGTGTTGCAGACTGGCTAGCTACACCTTATTTATTCTGGCGATCAGGCAGCCACGTCCATCTGATATACTGTTTTAATTGCTTCTTCGCCTTTCTTCCGTTCCATTAATATTTTTGATACTGACATGTAACTTCAAAAAATGGTTCAAATGGCTCTGAGCACTATGGGACTTAACATCTACGGTCATCAGTCCCCTAGAACTTAGAACTACTTAAACCTAACTAACCTAAGGACATCACACAACACCCAGCCATCACGAGGCAGAGAAAATCCCTGACCCCGCCGGGAATCGAACCCGGGAACCCGGGCGTGGGAAGCGAGAACGCTACCGCACGACCACGAGATGCGGGCTCATGTAACTTCGTTTCGTGCTTCTGCGTGGGTACACTCATTGGGTTCCACATGGTGTTCCTTTTAGTTTCCGTGGTGTTTTATACCCCTGTTTCGAGTCATTCTCTGACACTTCTCTCAAACAGTTTTCACATGGCTGCGGAAGATCTTCCTGTCGTGCTCTCATCTCAACATATCCAGCGTCACCACCACCAAATCTTCCCATCAAGCCACATGCTGTCGCCTCAGACAAAACACTTTTAATGCCGAAAGAATGTCGACAGGTTTCTAACGTGTCACAGAGACGATCCAGACGAAAAGGCGGCGGTTTTCACTCTTCTAGCTGGACGGCCAATCGCTGATGGACAGGTCACTGACACCTTTCATGGCTAGCGAGGCACCAAAGCCGTTTGGATGTGTATGTATTGTAGCATGTTTATCACCACTTCACTCAGCTTCACCCTGTACAATGTCATGTGTTAGAAGCACTGTCTGCTAAAATACAGTTTGCAACCGTGACGTCTTCTTGTTATTTCTTCCTCGTTGGACTTCATTTTTCCTTGAGTGGTTAGTTGCACCATTTTATCATTAGCCAAAATAAAAGGTAATCTCTGCCTTACACTTCAATTAAATACACAGATTTCGTTTAATAACTGCAAAAATCGTGCTGTTCTTGCAATTTTGAGGAGTTGACTATGGGTTCGCATTTAAGAGTTCGCTACTTTTTTCGTGACGGAACCTTCCTTTTAATGCAGCAGAAACGACCAGACGTAGACACGGACAGACATAGACATTTACGTTTCAGTCCTTTTCATTAAGAATTTATTGAAATTTCACAAAGCTATTGTCAACATACTTCACTCAAGATTTTATTTCCATAGCTGACATCAGTTCTCCAGAATTCCATTTAACAAGATACCTTAATTTAGGTACTTGTTCCACTGGTGAATATTCAAATGACAGTATGGCATTACTAAATAGTTCATATCTCTTTCTTGGTTTCATGCATTTTCTGCTCTTGATGCTGTTTCTACAATCCAGATTTGCTTAATTCACCCTCAATGTTAAGCACGTTATTAGATGTTACCCGTTGTTTGTAATCGATAAAATATAGTAAACATTTTGCAAACGGACATCATTGACATTTGCAAATATTTGACTTTCTGCCAGTGCTTTCCAGGATAAATACTGGGGCAGCAAAGGGACTGGAAAGTGCAGCCTTTGCGGACTCCTCTATGAATCTGAATCTCTTTTTCTGATACCTTTGTCCGAACGTTCTCTAGAAATATAGATGTTCTATGAAACATAATAAGAAATTCAGTTTAGTGTATTGCATTTTGTCAAAACAGCGTAAGAGATATTTAGCCTTTGTACCTCTCTCATCGACTATAGTATCGATTAATTTCAGTTGGTATCATATCATGTACGTGCCTATTTTAATTTATGTGGAGTATTACCGATGTCCAGAGGATTTGCTCATTGGACACGAGATTCATTTTAATTTTTAAGTGCACTTTCCGATCAGCAAATTGCAACTCTGTGCCAGTTCACTGTTGTATATGAGTAAATAAGTTTATCTGAGTGTTAGAACGGGTTTCTGCTTTGCCTTGATGAAGGACAACATGGAGTTTCCGTTAGCTTTCGTGACACAATAGCGCATGGACACGCTGAGAAAACGGTAGGAGAGCCGAACGGCACATTCCTGCACGGTCTACGTTACTCGCAAAATGGCTCTGAGCACTATGGGACTCAAATTCTGAGGTCATTAGTCCCCTAGAACTTAGAACTAGTTAAACCTAACTAACCCAAGGACATCACACACATCCATGCCCGAGGCAGGATTCGAACCTGCGACCGTAGCGGTCTCGCGGTTCCAGACTGCAGCGCCAGAACCGCACGGCCACTTCGGCCGGCCGTTACTCGTAGGTCGTGCACCAATGAGGAGACGGACTCAATCGATATTTTTAGGAAAATCATTACATTGGCTTGTCTCATTTCCCTGGAATCTTCTAGAAGCTTCTGGTACCCTTTTTCGGCGAAAGAGCGCCTGTTAAGTCGTATTCCTAAGCGCTCTCCTCAGTGTGATAGGTCTGTATCGGGTAAGCGCGACAAGGGATTGGTTGGTAAGGACGGCGTAGAAACACAGGCAAGAAACCCCCTTGGTCGCTGTAGTGTAGGCAAGTAACTTTGAAAGTGCAAGAATTCTAGTCAAGATAGCTTTGAGAAACCGAGACGTACATGCAGATAGCTTCGGGGGGTCGAGAACTATAGTCGAGACAGCTTTGGAGTTGTTGACGTAAGATTGCGTTGGGGAGTGTGTAATATTATTGGGTTTCGGATGCTCTGTATATCAAATATTTGTCATAAAAGAGAAGAACAGCCACCTAGCTGTAGTTGGTAATATGTTACATTTTTGGTAATTTCTTTACACAAAGAGGCGGGTCCAGCATTAACTGCTTCAAATAAATACTATGACCCGCTGTGCACAGATACTTAAATCACTGCCGCAGCACTCGATCGTAATAAGATGCGAAACATATGATGATAAAAATCTATCGTTTTTATGAATAGTTTTAGAGAATTGATTACCTTTCACTGTTTCGTTGCCGACATTTGAAGAAGTGCAATGTAGCATCGCTACAAGTTATACTATATTTTAACAACTAAAAATGTAAATCTTCGATCAAACACTTCGAAAAATCGTGTGACGCAATGAAATACTCACGCGCACGCAAGGACATCTAATTTCAAGAAAATATTGGACAGACATTGTTGTAGCACGCGATGTGTGAAAGAAATATAGAATGTAAGTTTTATGTTCCTTAGATATTTGTTCATGTTCAGTGGTATGGATTCTTTTAGAATATATTGATGAGTCATAATGAAATCTTTTTCTTTCACTCTTTTCTTTAAGTAACCTCAGTGTTCTTTTGATGTATGCTATGTTACAGGTCAGCTCTTTATAGTGGTATCTCGGTTGTTTTCGGGAGGCTAATAATGTATTGAATCTCAGATTTGATAACCTTTACCAAAACCCAGTTTCGTGTATCCATTTCCTTTTTTTTATACCGTTCAGCTAGGTCCCTTAGGTATTTCTATCGAAGAATCAGACTGCTTGAAGGCAATCAGGGTTAAATGGCAGGGTCAAGCCATTTTTGCGTAATCAGACATTATTCCTACTGAACACAATCGTCAACCGACGGAACGCAGTTCAAAACTCTCTCTCTCTCTCTCTCTCTCTCTCTCTCTCTCTCTCTCCGACCTACACCAAAAGTGACTAAGAAATTGCAATGAGTGCATAAGCTAGCATAAACTGCATTATCATTATTATTTGTAATATTATCTGTATTATGTTACTGTCAATGTACCTTATTATCGCTATTTGACCTTTTTCTTTTTTGCGCTATTGATACTAGATGTTGCACCCGATCAGCGACTTGAAGGAAAATTAATCTGTTTTCCTTTTATGTTTCATGCAACAATCTAGTGGAGATTTGGAAGCACCCCTGTGAAATACCAACAAAAAAGACGTATCTACAGAACACGCACTTCAAACCCACGTCTGAAGTAAGTAGCAGCGCGCAAGACAGCGAATGTGAGTACGACTTTCAAATACGTGTGAAGTTTTGCTTATCGAGTATTCATTCGGCTAACGAAAGTTCGTTCTCTACGCTTCAATTCTACTCCTGTTGCGATCTTATTCCAAAAAGACCGCTTCTTTTGTAGTGAGAAAAGTATTTTTTCATCATTTCGCTCAAATAGAAATAGTTCTGTTGAATTTGCCATTGTTGCTATCTTTAGGAAAAGAAAATGGCTCCTATAACTATCAATTTCATTTCCATTTAAGTAACTTTCAATTATTTTATTCATCCGGTTTCCATATTGGCGTTTTAGTGTGTTAGAATTTCAACTGTTAAGTACGCGTGGTTAATATCTGAGAAATCAGGAGGCAAAACCATTGCCGCGCCTGTTAAGTGATTATCGTAATTGTAAAATATCTTCTTTGGTTTGTGTTGTAATATCGCTGAATCTAAGATGGCAGATGAAATCAGAGGCAGCATCGATCGCGAACAGGCGTTAATAGACCCGAATCCCGAGCTGAAGGTTTACATGATGACGACCTGATGCGCGATGTACCGGCGCAACAGTCCACGTCACAGGCGCGAGAATATACGTTATCCAATGTAATGCAAAAGTTCGCCGATATGAAAACTACTCTTGAAACTCACACTCAAATAGGTAATCTAGCAGGCAATAGTGACACTCTTGAAACCAAAAGTGGTACCTTAAAGCATACCCTCGGATCTCAAGTAAATAATGTTGCCATTAACATGAAAAATCTTGAAACTGGTATCCGTGAGGTCGAACAAAGATTAGACACTCACGTAAATAACATTACAGTCAGTGTGAGCGATTTACAAACCCAGAGAGCTGATGTCGATGCCAAGTTGCAGGAACAAAATAGTACAGTTGGTAGTAAATTAAACAGTCTTGAATTGCGAGTAGAGGATACTCAAGTGCGTATGGGTAATATAAATTATGTTATCAGTGACATACAAAGCCAAATTCAAAGTGCAAACGACAATATGGAAGAAAATGTTAAAACTATTGCCACTGAGTACGCGAACGAACTAGGCGCAAATGTAAATGCTGGAATAGACGACATCTTTTCCATGGTTGAATCCTCTGATACCAACATTGGTCGGAAGTTTTTGGACTTGCAAGTTCAGGCAGAAGTATGTAAATCTGCCGCGGACGACTCTTTGAAACATTATAGTGAAGTGTCAAAGAATGTAAACCATCTGACAGAAAAATTAAATAATATAGTGGAACGAGTAGAAAATATTGCCCAACGCACGGTCAGAAGTCAATATTAGCAAAAAGATAAATGACGTCACTGCAGGTACACGCCCCACAATTAATAGAGAATTTGAGGAATGGATCGACTCAAAAGAATATTACATGGAGAATAAAGTACAATCCGAACTGAAAGACGCAGTTAAATCTGCCACGGTTGAGGTTTTAACTGCTCCTGGAACATCCGGTGACACTGTGTCTAGTGAACTTGGAGAAATTAGAAGGGCCTTCAGTCGTGATCTTCCTGAGTGGAAGCAACAATTAACTAACGACATTCATCAGCTCAAGAGACAAGCAAATGAACTGCAGACCGATAATCAAAGTGACTATCCGCATTCGTTACCGCCTGAACCAAATTCTCGGCATTATCCGGAGTATCAGGTACAACATTCCCCACCAGCAAATAGTAAACGTGACAAAATGTCAACGTCGCGTGGTCACAATGATCAGTTGACGTTAGTTTAATTAATGAGAGACGGAAGTGTTTTAAAATATCGAGTTTTCCAGCCGTTCATACCGGAAAAACGGAACATTCACCCCATGGTTTTTCTGAAATCGTTCTCAGGCGTTTTTCCACAAACTTGGAATGACAAACCACGAATTCAGTTCACGTCAGGACATGTCCAAGGAGAAGGGTCAATCTAGGGTACAGACATCATAGACGAGTGCCACACATATGCCGATTTTGAGAGACACTTTCGGAATAAGTTTTGGAACTGTGGTATACAGCAAAGACTCCGAAAGGAGGTATATAATACTGAACCCTTTAACACCAAAGGAGGAGGTCTTAGGCGTTACTTTGAAAAGTATTTACGCTAAATTCAATAATGGGGCACGCTCATCTCCACGAAAGAAGTCATTATGAAATTAGAGAAAAATTGGGTAATGTAAATGAGGACGACCAAGAAGTTTTTCTTTCGGTGCTTGATAACGACGACGTGCGTGCGAGAGCGCGGAACAACTATAATAATGGACCGCCCGCTCCGCAATAGCACGCTGCAAACGGTAGCTATGGAATGTCATACCAACTTAACACCGGTCAGCCTAACGTACAGCCTTATAATAATAACAACAACTTTAAGCGTCGTAACGGAAAGAATCACAATAAATATCAAAACCAAAACAGATATCATCCCATTAACCAGACTACGCAGCAACAGTATGGCAATTTACCATTAAATTATAACTGAAATTACCAGTACCACAATAACAGAAAGTGTAATGGAAATCGCAATGGGAGGAGGCGATGGAATAACTATAATGGACAACAACAGTATAATCATCAATGTAAATTTACTCCGTCTCCACAAATGAATTTTGCTCAACCTCCGAATACGAAACTCCCTTAGCAACCAAATCAACAGTTCAGAAACAATGCGCAAAACAATCCGCCAAATTCTTTTCAGAACACAGCAAACCAGAATGGTCCGGGAAACTAAAATATCTTTTATACGCAGGCAAATCAAGTCCGATGTATTGTGCAAAATGAAACGCCTTTAAATGAATCACAGTTTTTGTGGAATACTAACGCCAATTTTCAACCGAACAGGCCACAGAATACTGCTCAAGTAAAAGTAATTGAAATTTCGTTTGAACCTAACGCGGAAAACCAGTAGCAGCTTCTTCATACCTCCTCGGGGAAGCTCCGGAACAAACGGAGGGCAACTTCATTAAGCGACACATCAATGTAATTAGGTACGAAGACGACTGTAACTTACGAGACGACCTGTTGAACGAAAATGACACATGCAACAACGAAGACCTGGGGGAAAACCAAGCCGAGGCATCAGCTCCTATTCACATTTCTGACACACCTTTATTGCTATTATTGATACAGTTGCCCACATAAATCTTTCATCTATGTGCGTATATAAGAAAGTGTGCTCTTTTACTGAAATTCCTTCACTACCCGTTCAAGGATATACTGTATCCGGAGCTGTAGGCTCCCTGGTACAGGAAGTCAGCATATAAATACAATCAGAGATACAATTCGAATCAGGCAGTATACCGTGTACATTCTTAGCGGTTAAGAACTTGTCCGTTCCATGTTGGTTGGGAATGGAGTTTCTACGTAAAAATCATGCCATTATCGATCTTGATGTAGGTAAATGTACATTAAGACTCTGCGATCGAGAATTAGTCACAAGCCGGCCGGTGTGGCCGTGCGGTTCTAAGCGCGTCAGTTTGGAACCGCGTGACCGCTACGGTCGCAGGTTCAAATCCTGCCTCGGGCATGGATGTGTGTGATGTCCTTAGGTTAATTAGGTTTAATTAGTTCTAAGTTCTAGGGGACTGATGACCTCAGTAGTTAAGTCCCATAGTGCTCAGAGCCATTTAAATTAGTCACACATCTGATGAGGACAAAAGCCGGAATATCTAACCTTGAACGCAAAGTAAAGGTACGCAAGCTCTCTTACAGGCAACAGTGGGACTGACAAGGCAGATAACGTCGTCAGTGACTCTGACTTCATACCCACTGCAGAAGAATTGCGCATGAAAGCCTTGGAAACAGACGGACTAAACGATCGACAAGGACGTGAAATTCATGACTTGTTAGCAAAGTTTGTCAATATCTTTTCCAGGAAACGGGGCATCATAGCTAACTATGAATTCGACACGAAGGTGAAACCCCATGATACCTTAAGTAAAATGACCTATTCTGTTCCGCAGTCCCGTGAGGAAGCAGTTATGCAAGAAATTCGTAAGATTCTAAGGCGGAAAATAAAAGAACCTCCGACTCTCCATATAATAGTCCCTTATTGTCTGTTTTCAAGCTGGATGGAAGCGTTAGACTTGTGTTAGACGCAAGAAATATCACCAAGATCATCATACCGGTACGTACACGACCTGAAGCCCTGGAGGAACAATTACAAAGATTTCATAGTGAGAAAATCCTGTCTTCAATTGACCTCTGAAGTAGTTATTGGCAGGTAAATCTATCATCAGCATCCAGGATGTACACAGAATTCATTTTTGCTGGTCGCTCTTATCATTTTCGAGTAGTACCAATTGGTCTCGACATTAGTTATGGTGTTTTTATTGCAGCACCTGATCATGTGCTAGGTCCGGAATTACTTGATCAAATAACCATCTACGTTGGTGACTTACTTATAGCGAAAGTTTCCTGGCAGAAACATTTGGCCCTAATAGAAAAGATTTTTCAAAGATTTTCTGATTTTGGAGTTACAGCTAACTTAGAAAAATATAAATTCGCCAAGAGAGAAGTTAGGTTTTTAGGGCATTTAATTTTTCACCAGGAATCTCTTCTGATCCCAGCAAGTTATCAGCTTTAAAAAATTTTCCTGTACTTTGCACTAAAAGGCAATTAAAAAGCTTCATCGGATTAACTTCATTCTTTCGTCGTTTCATTCCAGATCAGTCAATGAACAGTCCAGCGTTGTTGAATTTACTTAAGAAAAACTTCCACTGGATGTGGACTTCATAATGTCAGAACGGCTTTGAGAAAATTAAAGAAGCTCTTCTAAGGAATAATATTTTAAGTCATCCGAACATGAGTTTAGACTTCTGTTTTTCTTGCGATGCATCATTTCAAGGATTAGGTTCCTGTTTGTTTCAAATAGACAAAACCGGTTTCAAAGATGAAATCAAAATAATCAGTTTTACCAGTCGAGTTCTAACCGAGTGTGAGAGATCGTACTCGGTAAATGAATTAGAAGGATTAGGGGTTGTGTGGGCTTTTCGCTGTATTAATTACTATATTCATGGACATAAAATCAAGGTATGCTCAGATCATCAAGCGCTGAGCTTCCTACTCTCCTCCAAACTTTATCATCCTAGACTTACTCGATGCTGCCTGTTTTTACAAGAGTATGATTTTCAAGTCATTTTCTTAATGGGCAAGAAAAACATTATTGCTGATACATTGTCACGTATGCCGGAAGGATTGCCAGAGCGTACTGAATTAACAGAACAGATTTCTAACCATAAGATGCTCCTCATGAAAGATCCTCTGCATCGGAGTTACTTTCTTCGTCTTTGCCGACAAATGAACACTGTTCAAGACACCGATCGCAATTGGTTAAAAAATTAAGTAACTTCTTCAAAACAATCCTGATCACTCGTTGTCAAAATTCTATAAACTACACAATGGAGTTTTGTTTCATCGAACTTCTGTTTTAACAGGGCGGGAGGGGGGGGGGTAGTGTGTCTATTCCTGAATATAATGTTGAACATCTCATATGGTATACTCACCTCTCCAGGGGTCATTATAGCCCGGATAAATGTAAACGTATAATTTCAGCTTATTGTTACGTACCCAGTCTTCACAAGGAAGTTCACAAACTATTAAGAAATCGTTCCATTTGTCAGAAGGCGAAACCTTTTAACCTGTCAAATGCCTTACCCTTAAACCCAATACGTACTGAAAGACCAAACCAAAATGTCAGTTTAGATTATGCAGGTCCCCTTCTCAGGGAAGAGGAGGTGTGAAGTATCTGGTCATTTTGTTAGATATTTTTACCAAGCATGTAAGGCTCTCTGTGATATGAAGTCATCTAACGCACTGTCCGCCCCAGTAGCTGAGTGGTCAGCGTGACGGATTGCCGTCCTCCGGGCCCGGGTTCGATTCCCGGCTGGGTCGGAGATTTTCTCCGCTCAGGGACTGGGTGTTGTGTTGTGTTCATCATCATTTCATCCCCATCCGGCGTGCAGGTCGCCCAATGTGGCGCCGAATGTAATAAGACCTGCGCCAAGGCGGCCGGACCTGCCCCGCGAGGGGCCTCCCGGCCAATGACGCCAAACGCTCATTTCCATTTCCATCTAACGCACTTACACCGATCAGGCGAATTGAAAAGGATTATTTTCCTCGCTTCGGAAAACCTGAAGCCGTATTATCTGATAAAGCATCAGCTTTTGGAGGGAGACAGTGGAGAAATTTTCTTGCCACCAACATCAGACAAATTTTGATATCCCGATACAGACCACAGAGTAATCCCACAGTGGAATCGATAAGAGTTCAATCGTTTCATCCGAACTTATATTCCAAATCAGCAGACCCGCTGAACTGATTTCGTCACACCCGTTGAAGAAATTGTTAATAACCTACCTCACACATCCGCTGGTTTCACACCATCCGAATT